>NC_134210.1:11950780-13150780 GCF_965140235.1 Caretta caretta
GGACCAAACTTTCCCAATATCTGGATCCAGGATTTGGTTTAGAGTTTGACTTTATAACTATGAAGAAAACAGAAGTTGTCTAAAGCTTTTCTTACTAATCACTAATTTGATTTTCTTCAGCTCCAAAGATGCCCAGAACCTTGTATCTTTGTGAGTGAGGCTTTAGGGATACACTAACAAAAGGGTATTGTCACATTGGTAGAAATAACATTGCTCCTACTGAGTGACTTGCTCCTGTGGTATCTCCCATTAACATGTCTAGTGTTGTCTTCATGCCTAGTGCTTGAAAGTTGGAAATAGTTCAAAGTTCAGCACTGGCATGGCTGAAGCTGGGGAAAGAAATAGAGGTGGGGAACTACCCAGGAGACTGCTTTTTCAGGAGGTTGAACTGAGGTTTCTTAACTAGTCAAAGCATGTGTAGTCTGCCCAAACAAGAAAGACAAGTATCATGTCCCATTACCCAAGTCATTTAACTATCAACCCTGAAGCAGAATAATGAGCTACCTTAAACAATGACCCATTTAATTCCTGTACAGAGATATAGTGCATCATTGTTTGTTTATTGCTGCAGGTCTGTTGATATCATGGTTTGCCGATTCTCACACAAGATGACGCCAAGATTCTTAGGCCCTAATCTAACCCAATTTACACCCATCTGATGTGACTGCAGCATGGATGACTTTATTCAGCTACTCCTGATTTACGTTGATGTAACTTAGATCAGAGTCAGGCATGTAGATGGGATCCAGATCCAAAGTTTGGAGTAGGAGCCTAAGTTTTGGTCAGCTCCTAGCCGCATAGAGAGAAATTCCAACCTCTATATGAACTTCCCAGAGTTAGGGTTCAGGGTTTTGTTCTGATGTTTTGAAATGATGATCAAATCTAGTTCACTTTTTGTTGATGGGTTGGATGCTGTAGCTGCTTCTCTGCAAACAGAAGCAGCCTCCATTGCTGCCCAATTGAAGTGGCACATCCTGGTACCCTGCTTGTTTGAATAGACATTCTCTGCAAGAAACTGCTTGCTCTTTCTACCAGCAGGGGAAGGGGTTAATGTCCTGTGGATGAACGTCCGGTACAGAGTGCCCATTGCACATGCATGCATACCAAAGCAGTAACTTGTAGGAATGCCGCACAGCAGAACCTTACCACCTGATGTTTATTTCAGTACTCTGTGTGCCTACAGTGTGTTCCTCTGTAAGGAAATTAACAATGCAAAATGTCAGATAAATAAGGAGCTTTATTTGATTGGTATGGATGGAAATGGAAGGTATCCCTGACGCTGATGCCGTCATCTGTTTGGGCACAAAGCATGGCAGGGGGCCAGGTCCGTTAACTGCGTGGAGCAGTTACATGTGTAGCCTTTCCCCGAGGTAGAGCTCAAACCTCCTTTCTGGTGCTTGCTACCTGCAGGGGCTGCTCCCTTCTCTTCGCGGGGGTTGAGTCCTGGGTGCAATTGTTTTTGTGACGCCTGGTGCCTCCACCCAAGGTGATTCCTCACTGTGCTCAAGTCACAATATTGCTACCACTGCTGGTGAGGAGTATAAAACACACTGGAAACAGTAAAGTACCTCAACACAAACCCAGCAAAGAAATGACACCCCCGCCCAAAATAACAACATAACAAAGAGGGACTTTATTGGGAGCAGGAAGATGGGATTGGGGGAAGGAAACGTTTAGAGTTAACTAATAATACTAATTATCAACACATTTCCCACCTCCCAACACTCCCAGCTCTTCCCAACCCCCAGCTGCCTCCCTGGCCACTTCCCTAGGCGGATGGTACCCAGAGGCTGAGTCTGGAGGTGAGTGCTGCAGTGCTGCGAATGTTGGCTGGCTTAAACAAAAAGAAAAGGGGTCCTCTAACAGTGTCTTTGCCTGGGTGGGACAGGGTCCTCTCCTGGCTCCCTGGTCTTCAGTCCTGTGGGGATCTCACCTGGCTCTTGGTAGCCAGTGCCGGCTTGGATCTCAGTCAGTCTGGACGGTGGTCTCTGCAGAGTTGTCGCTGCCTGGTGCGTGCAACTTTCCTGCTGCAGTTCAAAGACCCCTTTATGGCACTGGGGAGGGGGAGTTAACCAGTGGCTCCCTGTGCTGTTCTGCTTCTCTCTCAGCTCCCAGACCGAACTCTGAAACTAAACCTAGTGTCTGTGTCTCTGAGTCAGGCTGCGTCCTTTCACTGAGGGCTGAGCAGCCCTGGCTCATCATTGCCCCAGCAAACAGCTTGTCCATATTCTCTCTCCCCCCTCCCCCAATGCAGAAGCCTATTGGCCTCAGCAGGAGTTTCTAATTCCTCTCTCCCTGCCCTTGTCTCCAAGCATGTTGGGAAATGGTGTCAGAGCGCTCCGGTAGCCATTATTGTCATGGTCCAAAGGGTAGGACCCCCCTAGAGGCTCAGTCCAGCATTCTAGGAGAGGGCAAACTCCAAGAGTGGGTTACACCTGCATAATCAAAACAGTCAGGCAGGTGTGATATGTCCCCTATTTAAACTAATAATTATATTAGCTAGCATTAAGCGAAACCTTCCCATGTTCAAAGCAGTGTACAGGCATTAACTAATTAATCCTCCAAAAACCCCTTTGAGTGAGGGGTTGTTATCCCCTTTGCATAGGTGGGATACCTTTCAACTTAGTGCTTATGGGAGAGCAGGGCTCAATTGCTCTGGACACTGATGGTCCTATCTTTATCCACAGAAGAGCTGTAAGTTGAGCACAAATGTTTGCATATGCTCTGCCGATGTGCCTCTATCATGAGCCAGATAAACCACTTCTAGAGACAGCTGATAGCTCAGTCTCCGAGAGGTGCACGGTTCTTAGTTCCTCTGCCAAAAAGGAAGCCAGCTCGTGTTATTGATGGTGCTTTCATGTGGATATCGGTCTACTAAGAACTGTACTCAGGTCACCACATCATAGAATCATAGAGTATCAGGGTTGGAAGGGACCCCCTGTCAAGGTTCCTCCCCCACTCTGAACTCTAGGGTACAGATGTGGGGACCTGCATGAAAACCCTACTAAGCTTATCTTTACCAGCTTAGGTCAAAACTTCCCCAAGGTACAAAATATTCCACCCGTTGTCCTTGGACTGGCCGCTACCACCACCAAACTAATACTGGTTACTGGGGAAGAGCTGTTTGGACGCGTCCTTCCCCCCAAAATACTTCCCAAAACCTTGCACCCCACTTCCTGGACAAGGTTTGGTAAAAAGCCTCACCAATTTGCCTAGGTGACTCCAGACCCAGACCCTTGGATCTTAAGAACAATGAACAATCCTCCCAACACTTGCACCCCCCCTTTCCTGGGAAATGTTGGACAAAAAGCCTCACCAATTTGCATAGGTGACCACAGACCCAAACCCTTGGATCTGAGAACAATGAAAAAGCATTCAGTTTTTTACAAGAAGACTTTTAATAAAAAAATAGAAGTAAATAGAAATAAAGAAATCCCCCTTGTAAAATCAGGATGGTAGATATCTTACAGGGTAATTAGATTCAAAAACATAGAGAACCCCTCTAGGCAAAACCTTAAGTTACAAAAAAGATACACAGACAGAAATAGTTATTCTATTCAGCACAATTCTTTTCTCAGCCATTTAAAGAAATCATAATCTAACACATACCTAGCTAGATTACTTACTAAAAGTTCTAAGACTCCATTCCTGGTCTATCCCCGGCAAAGACCAGCATATAGACAGACACAGACCCTTTGTTTCTCTCCCTCCTCCCAGCTTTTGAAAGTATCTTGTCTCCTCATTGGTCATTTTGGTCAGGTGCCAGCGAGGTTACCTTTAGCTTCTTAACCCTTTACAGGTGAGAGGAGCTTTCCCCTGGCCAGGAGGGATTTCAAAGGGGTTTACCCTTCCCTTTATATTTATGACACCCCCGAAGGTCATCCAGTCCAGCCCCCCGCTCGAAGCAGGACCAATTCCCAGTTAAATCATCCCAGCCAGGGCTTTGTCAAGCCTGACCTTAAAAACCTCTAAGGAAGGAGATTCCACCACCTCCCTAGGTAACGCATTCCAGTGTATCACCACCCTCCTAGTGAAAAAGTTTTTCCTAATATCCAATCTAAACCTCCCCCACTGCAACTTGAGACCATTACTCCTCGTTCTGTCATCTGCTACCATTGAGAACAGTCTAGAGCCATCCTCTTTGGAACCCCCTTTCAGGTAGTTGAAAGCAGCTATCAAATCCCCCCTCATTCTTCTCTTCTGCAGGCTAAACAATCCCAGCTCCCTCAGCCTCTCCATCATTTAGCTGTAGGACGGTAAGGACTTTTCACCACTACCCTCACAGGCCAAGGCTAGATCAGTGACCTCTGGCTGTACTCCAGTGGAAATCTGAGCAAATAGTGTATGTGCAGGATCGTTTCCCCTGAACTTTAAAAAGTGGAAAGTAGCGAGCCGTTCAAACTGCAGACCCCACAAGAAAGCTTACCTGATTTCTCGTGCCAAGCTGAGTTCTAGAATGAGGAGTGTTACAGTGAAACATGCAAGGGGACATGTTGTACTGATGACTGGCCAAACTGCTATTTCCCAGGGTTGCCTTTACAGTTTGTTGCTATATGGGGTGGGTTGGGAAATCCTTATTTGCTTTAAGATTTTGTATGTAGCTGGTTCCCTAGAAGATTGTTCACTGGATGCTTGGTGTTTGTCTTGGTCTTTATGTAACTCTGCATGAAACATGCCCATTGTTTTGCTTTATCTCTGTTGAAATTCTATAGCTTCTCCTGTCCATCCGGTCAAGATGTTCAAAAGGGATTAGATAAGGGGTTGCTTCCATTTTTGGGGTTTGCAACTAGAGGCACCTTAAAGGGGGGCTGATTTTCAAAGGGTGGGGGCTTTCTGAAAATCAGCCCTCTCCGGTTGGGCATTCAAAGATGGAGGTATGTGAAATGAGTCACTTTTGAAAATGCTGGCCTCCAGGTTTCCTCCGGAGCCCTAAGCAGTGGTGAAACTTAACCTTCAATCCATTTCCAGCTTGAGCTGGTGCAAATGAATCCCAAATCCAAGCAGCTTCAGTCGTGTGTAGATGTACGTATGTTTTTCTGTGCGTGTGTTTCATTATCCAGTCCATCTCGTTGGGGTGCAGATTGTCATTGTTTGTTGGTTGGCTGTCCCCTAGTATTTTAGGCCCAAGTTCTGGCTGGTTCTGAGTGCTGGCAAATTCTACGTGCTTCACTGAAGGTGCTCAGGACCTTATAGCAGGTGCGCAGTGCTGTGCTGGATTGGACCCATCTTGGGGGAGCCCCGTAGTGCTCTGTTTCAGTCGGTCCTATGGTTGCACTTTGTCACATTCATGAGTGCTGACTTCCTTTTTCTTCTCTCTTCTTTCAACAGTTGCGGCTTTGATCACTTCTGAGCTCCTTCCAGTGTCCGGACTATTGGGACTTTAAATTTTACAGACAGTTACCATTCAGTTCCTGGGGTTCTCCCCTCTCCCCCCTTTTCTCCTCATCACCTTCCCCTTCCCCCTTTCCCTCTTATAAAACTCCAGTGCATTGTGAGATTGCCATGGAGGCAAGGGAGACCCTAGGCAGCTCCCGGCAAAGGGGAGGCGAGGCGGATTTCCTGCCGGCCACGGTTGCCTCTGTGAAGCCTCCACCTTCTTCTAGCTGCACGGGGGAGACCATGTTGCCTGCTTCAGGCTCCGGGAAAGGGATTCCAGTGAGCGGAGAACGACTGGAGCCAGAAGAAGAGGACGAATTGGGTTCTGGGAGAGACGTGGATTCCACTTCCAATGCAGACAGCGAGAAATGGGTGGCAGGAGATGGCCTGGAGGAGCAGGAGTTTTCAATCAAGGAGGCTAACTTTACAGAGGGGAGCCTGAAGCTGAAAATCCAGACCACTAAGAGAGCCAAGAAGCCCCCTAAAAACCTGGAGAACTATATCTGCCCACCTGAGATCAAAATCACCATCAAGCAGTCTGGGGAGCAGAAACTCTCCCGAGGTGGGAAAAATAGCAAAGCAGCTAAAGAGGAGGACAGAGGGCACTCCAAAAAGAAGGTAAGGATACCAGTGCTTTCAAGTGGCCTCTTATTTATTTTTCCTCTTTATTAGCTGTTCACAGCTGATGAACTGTACTGTTTCCCTCCTCTCCCCGGCCCCCTTTGCCTGTTTTTACACAAGACTGTGCTGCATGGACCGAGTGAGATAATCTGATCAGACATTCTGAACAATGAGGACCACATTCTGCCTACGGGTGCATGCATGCAACTTCCACTAGGCTATGCCCCCAGCCCTCTTGGGAAGGGGTTGGGAGCCAGTTGCATGCCTCTGAGGGCAGGATTTGGCCCTGGGTATTGGACTCTGCTTTTGCAGAAATAATAAGAACCAGCCCTGTTACCAAAACAGATTTGGAACACAATGGGTTTTCCTGTTCCTTCTCGCTGTATGGGGGGACCATCTGCCTTGCTCGGAACTCCTGGGAGTGAGACTAACCTGGGGCAACCTGAACCTCTGTGCTGTGGCGGGTTGCCAGAGTTCACCAGTTGTGCTTCTGAAGGTCATGGAGAGGCTAGACTAATCAGCTGAGAACAAAAGGTATCCCATGTGTGTGCACAAGAAATAACCTTCACCCAATTTGCCAAGCTCTGCTTGGTTAACACGGAGCTGATATAAACGAGGGACAGTCCAGCATTCCCACGTACAATATGAAGATCATTTTGAATTGTCCTTTATAATAGCCAGTGCAGAGGAGGTCAAAAGTTCCCTGACCTTCAAAGGCCTTTTCTGTTTTGTATGCAGTTGAGAATTAAGTTTATTAATTAAATGACTGATAAACGATGTCCCCCATTTCTAACTGCTATGTGTCTGAGCACAACTGCTCAATCCCTTTGTTTTGTAAGCTTTAAATTGCATCGTCGAACACAGGTATGTGTGCAGAGAATAAACGCGCTCGTACCTATATACGGGGCTAATGGCTCCATTGCTCTCGATTACAGCATTGTGCTGGTGACACTAAAGTTATCGTTGAGAAGATACCTCCACTATTAGCTCCATTTTCTTCCAGGTGCTTATCATAGTCTTGAAATGCTCTTTGGGCTGAGATTTCTTATTCTTTACATTGGGTGAAAATGCATGATCATGTGTTGGTTTAGCCAAAGTGAATCTTAAGGAGTGTGAACTCATGAGGACTGAAAGCAAGGAGAATTTTTCTCTGAATCAATGTGAATAACATACTGCATGTGGGTGAATACGTTACTTTTAACTCAGTGAAGGGATTTCTTTGGGCCATTTATCCACTATGATGCAGATTTCCAGATATCTGGATATCCACTAAAGTAAAGTAATGCTTAGGCCTAGATACTAATACCCTTACTCACACTGAGTAACAACCTACGCCACAAGCAGTCCTGTTGATTTCAATGGAAGTGCTTGTTGTGTGAAATAGAATCCAACATTAATAACGTACCACAATCTGGCTGTTAATGACTGTGTCCAAACAAACTCATATGATTGTGGAACCATACTGATAAGAATACACACTGACTATAGTTATGTATGTGGATCAAGGAGAACTTCCAGGACTGTTATTGGAAATCAGGGTCAAATGAAAGGAGCTAGCATCACAGTGTGTTTAGTTGCCTGCATGGCCATCCAACTAAAGTGGTTGTTGGTTATTTTTAAAGTCAACAAACAGTAGTTGTGGAAGTGACATGCAAAATGCTTACAGCACTGCAACATTAAGGAGGAGATTTGACTCATGCAAAGGTCAGGAGATTCAAAGATACGGCTCTCAGCAGCTTTGTGCTGGTGTGTGGGCAGAGCATGTGACTTTTAAGTCCGTGACACCAAGCATTTCTGTAGCACATAGAAGCTTCCATCAGGGATGAGGGCCCCCTTGTATTAGGCACTGCGTACCCATATTACAAAATGACTGTAAGCTCTTTGGGGCCGGGGTAATCTAAATATATGGCAAGAGACAACAGGTGGATACAATCCACAGACGGGGAGCACCAGATAAGGGTGAGGTGATTACAATTAGCATAATAAACGGGGCTTACAGTGCACCGGCTGCCTAACTGTTGTCCAGCTGGAGTTTCCACAAAGAAGAAGCGTGGAGAGGAATTTAAAGGAGGACAATGCGGTAGCTTTGATGATTTTCACAGCCAAATGTCCCTGCCCCAGAAGAGCTAGCAGTCTACAGGGCGTGATCTTGAAATCCTGAGGCCGATAGGATTACTCAAGTGAGTAAGTGCTGCTTACCGTCCAGTTTGCAGAATCAGGCCCTAAATGAAGGCAAGTTATAACAGGAGATGATGACAGACCTTGCCGGGGACAGGTAAGGAGAAGGGAGGTCAAAGGGTGCAGTGGTAAAATCATGTAGTTGCTGAACGGCTGATGTGCGCATCATGAGGGTTTTTTTGTGAAGATCCAGTTAATTTGAGGTTAGGAGGAAGCTGCAAGTTGAAACTTGACTTGAACCGGAGCTGAGGCTTTCTTGCCCTTCTGTGAGTTTTTTCCATGTAGAGGAGTATGCATCTCATATAGGGAGTTTTTGCATTGGCTTACAGAAGTACTGCCAGCTTTCTTTATGTATGAGAAAGAGACTGTACTATTTAAACCAGCCAGGGATCTGTGGTCCTTTAGTGGTATTTATTCCTACACAGTTATACTGGCTTCATCTCTTGTTGCTTTAGCAAAAGCAAACTCAAGAGATCACCAACTGAGGAGAACAGTAGCAATCAGAAACAACACAGTGAAGTCTGTGGGCCAAATTTTCTGCAGGCATAACTCCATTGGACTCAGTGGAGATGTTGGCCCACTTTATTTTTTTCCCTTGGGATTGAGAGCAGTGACACTGTTCCAGTGACCACCCAGTTCCGTATGCAGGGCTACACACTGCTTTGAACTCCCAGTGAGGCATGTTCGTGGATCAAGGGCTATACATAGCTAGGCTTGGTGGAATTCAATTTTTATAACTTTGACGGATGATGTCAATGTTTATTTTTCAGCATTTTTTTCCATTTTGATCTACTGAAATGTTCACAGTTGTGGGGAATTATTTAACGCCGACATTACAACACATTCTAAACCGTTTAACCCAGCACTCTAGTAGGTTCTCAGACAGCATTTGTCTTACTTTGTCTATCTGTGCATTTCAATTATTATCGATGGAAATATTTTTTTTTTGTTGGTTTGTACGTGTATGGTGTAATTGGCGTGTATCTATATCTACCGATAAAAATCAAACCCTTCTAAGGCTACCCATTGCCCTTAATGTGAACAACAGCTGTGTAAATGGCTGTTTTACACCTAGAGGACGAGTGCTCAAATTTATTTTTCCCCCCAAGGAGGAGCTAACTCTATTAGGACTTGAAAAATCATTTAGGTTTGTTGCATAATAATTTAAACCACAGCTACAGTTAGTCCCCAGTGCTTACAAATACCTCTTCAGCATGCTCGCAGGAGTTTCAATACACATAGCACAGAGGGCAAGTAATGAAAACATGGAAGCAATTTAAGTAACAGCGTGTGGGTACACAAAGGAGTGGTGATGCCAGTAATGCAAAAGGGCTGCGAACTGGGGCAATACTGTCTATTCAGTGGCCACTTAGGGAGGGAGTTATGCCTATTTCTTAGTCGTATAGTGTTCTTCTGTTTATAAGGCAGTATGGGCTAATGCATCAGTTCTCAGACTGTGGTCCGTGGACAACTGGTGGTGCTTGTTGGAATGGAGTCTGTGGAGAGCTGTCTGTTCACTGGGGGAGGGAGGGGAGTGCTCCAGTCTTTGTTTCCAGCAGCTACATTACATTAAAAGAAGCTAGACATATACTAACTACTTTCCTCTTGTTGCTTTTCCATGTGAACAATCGCGGCAGTTGCCCCGGGGATGTTATGTGATCATGAATGAGAGTGGAGGGAATCCAGGAGACGATTTTATTGGGTGTGGTCCGCATGATGAAAAAGAATTTGCAAATCCTTGGCCTAATGGTTTGAGACTTAGGCTGTAATCCAGGAATTTCTGGCTTTCGGTCCTAGCTCTGCCAAGTTTTTTGCCTTAGTTTCCCCCTCTGGAAAAGGAGGCTGATGGTAGTTGCTTGCCCATTTTGCCGGGCTCCTGTAAAGACGGATTCCATTTTGGTTAGTATTTGTACAGCAATTTGTAAAATTGCTCTGTAAATGCTCAGTAGTATTTCAGCTGTTCTCCGCGCTGGGTTGGAGTGGGCTGAGCCATCGGTGTTTACAACACCCACTGTTCTGTATCTGCAGAGGGCTTCCTAACTGTCACAGGTGGCTGAGAACGATCTCCCTTTAAAAGGACTAGCCACCCGGTGACTGTCACAGACCCTTTGAGGGGGAGATGGGTCTCAGCCCACTTGTGACTCTAGGGTGTAGTCTGATTAAGAAAACACAACATAAGCCACAACTCCCCTACCTTGCAAGCGCCGAATTTGCTGCACATGCTGTTACTTCCATACCTGCAGCAGGGCCATCACAAGACTGCATCTTTTACTGAATACTAGTGCATTTCCCTTTGGAAGTGGGCAAACAAACTGTCAGCTTTGTTGGGCACTAAAAGCCTGGTACCACATGCTAAGAAGCAATCCATCAACATTCCAGGCCTGTCTCGTAGGGTTTAACAAGCCCCAGATGAGAAGTAGTTCTGTGTTTTCCCTTCGTTTGCTGCCCTCTGTATTTTCCTGTTGCTGTAAACACTGGATTTTGTTGTTGTTGTGTTACTTACTGTGGCAAACTTTCATTCGAGTTTCCCTCATATGCATAATTCACTGCCTCAGGGCATGAAAACTCCTTTTTTTTTACGCTTAGGAAGGGTGACTAAATTTATCAGTGAGATATAAGCAGTGGAAGTAAAATTTTCTTGTGTGCATTCATAGGAAGCTCTCTTCCTGGATTCTCTCATATATACATCTTGATTTTAAATCCAGAGCGGCTGTCTTTATCAAAAAGAAAAGGAGGACTTGTGGCACCTTAGAGACTAACCAAGGTCTCTAAGGTGCCACAAGTCCTCCTTTTCTTTTTGCGGATACAGACTAACACGGCTGCTACTCTGAAACCTGCCTTTATCAAGAAGTTCCTATCAAGCACCCCGTTCTCCTGAATTTCCATTCTTGCTTTTCTTTCACTTTGTATACCCCCCATGCTGGCACTTTCTCCTTGAATTCCTACGTGCTCCTGTCTCTCTCCCTGAGGATTCCCTTGTTCATATCCTTTTCCCTTTGGAGCAGCATGCACATCATGCATATTTCCCCTTTCCTTCTTGGCTCGGGGCCTGCACATTTCCCTTTCCCTGCAGGTTCTCATGTGCCTCCATAGTATCTCTCTCCTGTCAAATTACCCCTGTGCTGTATTCCTTTCCCTTCTGATTTGCATGCAGGAACCTCAAATTGCTCACGGTGCATATTTGTTTCTCTTTGAAAAAGGCATAACATTTCGGGATCCCCTTGTATGTATGATCATCTCCCTTTGGGATTTGGACTTCAATGTAGTTGGCATAAGCCCTTTTCTTCCAAGAAGGTTATGATTTTTTTTTTAAAGGTGCAATTATGTAAGGGACTTCTCCTTCTCCCCCTCCCTCCCTGTTGTTTTCTCCCTTCTTTTTAATTTATTTTTTTGATGGATAGATGGCCACTTCCAGTTCCATACCTTTAAAGAGCAAATGATTGGAGGAGGAGTGGGGGTGAGTGCATGAAAAGAGTATTGATCCAAACTCCAAAATTAAGGGCAAATTTAAAGGGGCAGAGTCAAATAATTTGAACTCAAAGGCCTAATTCTCCACTGCCTCGTATTGTCATTTACACCAGTTCAAAGTGGGTCTGAAATGCTATAGGCACAGAATGGTAAGGCTAGATTTTCAGCTGCCCCCACCGGATGCTGGGCACAGCTAAGGAATCATGGCATGAAGGAGACTCTTATGGGCCCTTGATCTTGAGGATGGTTCTGTGCTGGCTTGGTCTGCAGAGAAGATCAGAGCAGCCTCGAGGCTGCTCTAAACTGTACTGCCTACACCAGATGTCATTTTGGCAGTGGGGGAGAACTAGGGTATAGAAAGGGTGGTGGCATAGGACCTACCCTTTTTGCCAGGGGATGGGAGAGATGTGTTGCAGCATATGTGTGCCAGCAGAGCAACTAACATGAGGGGAATCTTCCACTGGCTGGATAAAATGACTTCTGGGGAGCTTTGCACTTGGAGACCAGCACAACACTGCCCGAAGTGGCCTGCGTGGGCCTAAATATGTAAGGACCTGGAGAATCAAGCCTCCAATATTTCTGAAATGTTTTTGTAAATTTAAATTATTATTTTTTCTGTTCTCCACAGTGTTGGAAACACCAATTAGAATGCCTGGGGTTGGCGCATGAAAAAAAACAGAAAGTGAAATTATCTATAAACAAAATGAAAGCGACCAGTCCTCTTTCACTATATGGAGCTAAGCTTCCCCCCCACCCCTTTTTCCTTCACACATTTTCACGGTCTCAAACCCAGCCCCCCCATCCTCCAATTTATACACGTTCACTCAAACTCCTTGAGACAAACCTCCAGTGTCTCTCTCTCTCATGTCCACACCTGGCCCCCCACCCCTTTGCCTGGACACCTTCAAATGCACAGATTTACATAGCTCATATTTACATGTACCTCTCACTTACATTGACACACACATTCAGACTCACTTCCAGCCCCTCCTACACTCACACTTGCCCTCCTGTTCAGTCTCACACCCAGTCTCACTCAGGCCTGGTCTACACCTCAAACGTAGATTGACCCTAGCTGTGTCGCTCTGGGATGTGAAAAATCACCCCCCTCCTCCCGAGAGACGTAGTTAAGCTGACCTAAGGCCTGGTAGAGACACTGCTAGGTTGATGGAGGAATTCTTCTGCCTCTCAAAGGGGTGGGTTCACTGAAGCGACGGAAAAACCCCTTCCACCACTGCACCACTGTAGTGCTTGTAATGTAGCCTCTCACGCACGTTAGTGCACACACAGCCTCTTTTCCCTCACACTCAGAGACTTGTGCACATTCAATGGTGTAGTCAAGGAAACTGCTTGGGCTCTCTTGGTGCACAGAACATGCCCTGTGCAATATAACGGTCCTGGGGTTTCACCAAGAAGCCATAGAGAGCGGTTGCTCCCGCAGACTTTTGTTTACTTCCCTCATATAAATGCCTGTTTAGGAGTTGTCTTCTCAGCTTTACCTTCATCTAAGGAAAATACCCCCAAAAAACAATCAAAGCTCTGTAGTTATTTAAAAATATCTGTTTACACTTTTCCACTTTGGATGCTTAAAAGGAGTCAGTTTGATAAGCGACCCTCAAATACAGGCTGAATTTACTGTGTTTTCCCTTCCTTGCCAGACTGTGGAGTCTGACTCTGTCATCTCAGTATCGGAAACGTTATCTCTAGCTACTATTGACATTTAAATCCTCTGCTATGTTCAGTTAGTATGAGGCATCCGGGGTGAGTGGGAATCTGACAGGGCCCACCTACAAACAAAAAGCATTATTATTTGTATTAGGGCAGTGACGAAAAGGTAGGTCGACGCAGCGTTTTGGAGGCCACTGCAGACTCGGGCCAGTAGGACTCACTTTAGCTCACTAAAGAGAGCTGTGTGGACAGCGCTTTGAAGGTGTGTCTCAGTCTCTGAAGCCCAACTCTTCCCTAAGCGTCGGAGCCCCAGCTCCAGCCCGAGCTGTAATGTCTCCACGGCTATTTTCAGCATGGTCGTGCAAGCCCTGCTAACCCAACTCTTTTGAGCCAGGCAGGGAGGCTCACAGCCACAGGCTGCGTAGATGTAGCCTAAAGGCCCCAACTAATATTGGGGCCCGTTGTGCTAGGCCCTGTGCAATCACAGAGTAAGAAACAGCTCCTACTGTACCCTGCCAAGCTTACTGCCTAACTAGAAAAAAAGGCAGGAGAAAGGAAATAGTGTTACCCTCATTGTACAGAAGCAGAAATTGAGGCACAGATCAATTTCAGTGACTTGACCAAGGTCACGCAAGAAACCTGTGACAGACCCAAGGGTTGAACCTAGCCCTCCTTCACCCCAGCTCAATTCCTTAACCACAAGATCATCCATCTTTGAGAGCAGGGCCTACTAGCTTTATGTGTTTGCCACAGATTGGTAGGTAAGAGATAAGGCCTGCACAGTGGAGAGGAAGAACAAGCTAGGTCAGGGATCTCAAACTCAAATTACCAGGAGGGCTACATGAGGACTAGTACATTGGCCAGAAGGCATCACTGACACCCGCCCACCCCGTTGCCCCTGGCCCTGCCCCAACTTAACCCCTTCCATGAGGCCCAGCCTCCTCCCACCCCTTCCCTGCCCCCATTCCAACCCCTTCCCCAAAGTCCCCACCCCCAACTCCGCCCCCTCCCTGCCCCATTCCAACCCCTTCCCCAAATCCCCGCCCCTGCCCCGCCTCTTCTCCGCTTCCTCCCCTGAGCATGCGGCTCACTGCTCCTCCACCCTCCCTCCTGGAAAGCCCTAAGCGCCGCCAAACAGCTGTTTGGCAGCAGGAAGTGCCTGAAGGTAGGCAGAGGAGCGGGGACGTGGTGCACTGGGGGTGGGGCAGCGAGTGAGGGGAGCTTGGCGGCCACGGGAAATAACTCAGGGTGGGGGTGGGGAGGGGCCACGGGCAGCTTGGCAGGCCACAGCAAATAGCTCAGGCCACATGTCTGAGACCCCTTAGCTAGGTAAAGCAGCTTTTTGTCTTTCCTCTCAACTCCTTTGCTCTTGTGGGTGTCCTAGTCAGGCATTCAGTGCTTGTTTTATAGTTTTAATTCTTCTGCACCCCCCCCCCCGTGGTATTTAAAGAAAAAAGATTTAAAAATACTTCTCGGTTGAGATCTTGTCTTGTGAGCTTTAGCCTGGAGCAAGTTTTTATGGCTGGGTGTTACAAGACCTCTGAAAACAGATGTTTATTCTGGAAGCACAGACAGGCCTGCAACTCCAGCTGTGCTTCTGGGCCCCTCCACATCCAGGGTCTTTTGTCCTTTATGAACGCAGCCTGTGGCCATTGTGAGCGATATAGCGATATAGATAATTTCCTGACATAATGACAAATGCAGGTCATATGTGAAAGTTACAGGTAAGAAATGTGATGGGGGAGGGGAGGAAAGGCATAATAAAATCCATACCCAACATTTTAGAAGTGACGACTGATTTGGGGTGCTTCCATTTTGGGGTACCAAATTTGAGCCCCCCCCGTTAAAGAGGCCTTATTTTTATGAGGTGGGCCCACAACGTTTCTGAAAGCCAGTCCCCTTTAAAGACGCTGCACGGTGGCCACCCCCAAATCGCTAGTTTCTTCTGGAAATCTTGGCTGTGCATGCCTATCTGTTGCTTAAAAACAGGCTGTAGCTCAAAGAGGATTCATGGGGTTGATTCAGAAATGGTGGCTGAGGTGGCTGCATGCTACCGGTCGGACGAGGTGATTGGAATGGTCCCGTCCGGCCTTAAATCTTTGAGTCTATTATTAATAGCAAACGAGCAATACGCACTCTCATCCTCTTCTCAGGCTCTTCTGCCATCGTGGGAAGTTCCTTGAGATGTTTAAGGGCTTTATTCTCCTGCTGCCTTAGCTTTATATCATTGCAGTGCCACTGATTTCAGCTGAGGGGGGACATTAAATCTTCAAATACGTAAAAGGTTGTTGTAAAGAGGATGGTGCTCAACTGTTCACCATGTACATGTTGATAAACTGGAGAGGGTTCAGAGAAGAGCCACAGGAATGATTAAAGGATTAGAAAATATGCCTTATGGTGATAGACTCAAAGAGCTCAATCTGTTTAGCTTAACAAAGAGAAGGTTAAGGGGTAACTTGATTACAATCTATAAGTATCTACATAGACAACAGATATTTAATAACGGGCTCTTCAGTCTAGCAGACAAACATATTAACATGATCCAAAGGCTGGAAGTTGAAGCTAGACAAAATTTAGATTGGAAATAAGGTGTAAATTGTTAATGTAACTAATCATTGGAACAACTGACCAAAGCTCGTGGTGGATTCTCCATCACAAACAATTTTTAAACCAAAATTGGCTGTTTTTCTAAAAGATCTGCTCTAGGAATTAATTCAGGGAAGTTCTATGGCCTGTGTTATACAGGAGGTCAGACTAGATGATCACAATGGTCCCTTCTGGCCTCGGAATCTATAAATGCCCACCAAGGGTAGGAGAAGAAGAAGTAATTGGCTTCGTTTGCAACAGAGTATATTTAGATTAAATATTAGAGAGTTTTCCTAACTGTAAGGATAGTTAAGCACTGGAACAGTTTACCTTGGGAGGTTGTGGAAATCCTGTCCTGTAAGGATTAGGCAAACACTTGTCAAGTGTGGCCTAAATATATTTAATCCTGCCTCAGCATTGGGTGTGGGGTGGACTAGATGATTCTGTGAGTCACTCCTGAGCCACACAGGTGAAAAGATGAGTATCGTCCTTTCGGGAGTTGGCATGTAATATTCACTTGCCCAGTGATATCTGATTGAATGTGGTCCTAGGGTGGCAATGTCAAAGGAAGTGGCCTATCTGCTCTTGTTGACAACTCTGTTTTCTCTCTGGAGGTTCAGGTCTGAGCAGTGGAGCATGGAATATGACACCACAGATCAGACCATTGGTCCACATCATGTTGGTTTCCACCTCTCACCATCAGCCGGTACCTGAAGCTTCAGGAAAAGACAACACTACTGTAATGCAGTTAGCTAGTTGTCCAGGGCAGTATACGGAGGGAAATTGCTTCTTTGCTCCTTCAAGGTAGAATCTACCTTGATAGGCAGCTTATTAAATGGCTTTTCTCTCGGTAAATTTGATTTCACTGTATATGACAAAAAAGTCCTTTTGTGCTGGGCGAGCATGACAGTTTCTCAGAGGGGTTTGTATTGTCGGACGCACCTTATCTCCTGGTACATTCTTTGTTGGAAGCTGCCCAATAGGGCTAAGCAAAACAGGGTCATGATGTTCCCTTGGGGAAAAGCTGTGAGTGACCTCTGATCATCTCTTAGCCTTGCATCCAGAAATTCTCCTGCCTCCACCTGGAAGGACTTTCCCTCTGGTGGGTCTCTTGACCCAAACAGGTCGCAGAGCATAGATCATCAGGGGCTTTTCCCAGATGGGACCATTATTGTAAGGCTACAACAAACACCAGCCAAAGAAGGGAGACATTTTACTTCTTATAACCACAGTCAAAGAAGTTAGATGAAAATAACTGATGAGTTCACCTGGTCCCTCTCCTGCCATTGCAGGAGATCTGTATAGGGAAGAATCTATAAAGTTGAGTACAGTTTTAAAAACTCTCTTAACAGATTTCACAGTAGCAGCTATGTTAGTCTGTATTCGCAAAAGAAAAGGAGTACTTGTGGCACCTTAGAGACTAACAAAAATAAATTTGTTAGTCTCTAAGGTGCCACAAGTACTCCTTTTCATCTCTCATCAGAGCATCCGTCACTCTCCTTGGGAGAGTATTCTATGTAATAGATTTAATCATTAGAAAGAACCTCCCCCCACATCACTCCCCCTCTTTCTCCCCTCCCTCGGTTATTCAGCCTCATTTTTCTTCCTATCTTAATTTCATCCAACTATTCATAATTATATTCCCTTGTGCCTGGCTTGATTTTTAAAAAAGGGGTTCCAATCTGTTGATCTGGAGAACAATGAGAATTGGTGACAGCATGATGTGAGGGACCTGAGTTCAGGTGATCGGCTCCTGGGGCTGGCAAAAGCGACTATTACCTCTCTGGGAGTGATGAGTCCCAACGTGCACCCACTGAAATCAAGGGGTGTTTTGCCATTGACTTCAGTGGCAGGGGCCTCAGTATGTTCTACACCTGTCCTGTGGGAGGGGAGCACCTCATATTACTGCTCTGTGTTTCTTCCCTTGTAGATTCACGGAATGTTATTAATGTGCTCTGGATGGATCCATTTCTCTTCCTTACTGGACTTGACGGGGATCAGTGTTCACTGACTCCAGTAATTATTGTCACACGGGAGGCATAGATGGCTGCAGCATGAAGTCTTATAACATAGAGATCAATGGGAATTTTGCCATTGACTTCAATTGGAGGAGCATCAATCTCTCAGAAAGGATGTAAAAAGAGTGGGGGTGGGGAAGCTCAAAGGCTTAGACTGAGGGGTTTGGGCGCTGGAGTGTGAATCCTAACAACTCACCCTTTATGCATCCGATGAAGTGAGCTGTAGCTCACAAAAGCTCATGCTCAAATAAATTGGTTAGTCTCTAAGGTGCCACAAGTCCTCCTTTTCTTTTAACTCACCCTTAGTGGTTCTAAAGCTCTGCACTACCTGGGTTTCTCTACAGCAATTCACTTGCTAATGTGTATTTGCAGCCAACATAAAAGCTCTTGATTCGTCTTGTTTCAGTTTACAAAATGACTCATCCAGAATCAAAAGAAAAAGACACATCTTTTTGTGTCAGCGAAAACCCGATGGAAGTGGGGCGGATGCTGATTAATGTCCAAATTGTGGCGGTGCAAAAAAAAAAAAGAAAAAAAAAATCATTCCTTGCGATGCTGTCGATTCAGCTGGAGAATTTCTTTACTTCTCCCTGCTAAAACTTTACATTATGGTACAGGATTGTTGTGAGCTGCTAAACAGATGAGAGGGAAAAGCTACCTAGTTCTCTCTTCTTTCTCCTGTTCTGTTTTAATAAAGCCCAAGATGTTATCATGGTAAACAGCAGCTGCACATGTACCAGGCAACACAGTGCATCTTGTCCACATGGTTTCATAACTCTTTGTGAAATCCCTGGGTCAGAGGCCATTCCACTGTGCCCATCTTCGTTACATATCACTGATCTGTATCCTGGCAGGGTGTTGTTTTTTCTGCTTTTTTTTTTTCTTTCTTCATGTATGGAATGAACCATCTGCTGCTCTGGCTTTCAGAAGAATTTTAAAAAATACCAATTTCCCTTTGTTCCCAAAGAAAAACTAAAATCAAGCCTGTATTTGCAGGGGTTTCAGAAGGGCTCGTATTGTGTTTCCTACTCCCCAAGGAAAGGTTGTCCTCTTTCTTCTTTTCTCTTTGATTCGATTCCCTGCCACTGTGTGAGCGAGTCTGAAGCTGCAGCTGCTGCTGTCAGCTGGGGAAGGGAGTCCTCTTGTTTGGAACCCATGTGTTTAATCCCTGGGTAGAAAAAGTAGAAAAGTAATCCCTCTCCACATACTCCTCACAACCCCCATTCCACTCTTCCCAAGCTCTATTGGCTGATGAAAGTCCTCGCTGTGTTATTTTGGGTACGGACACATTTTAGGCACTTTGTCTTCTAAGAACAATGAGCATCTCTGACCAAATAGCTGATAGCAGTTCACACCCATTATATACAGTGCAGTTTGCATCACAGAGTTAAATAATATGGTTACAATTAGCTAAATTACAGAATGAAAAGAGCGAGGGGGCATTGGTCGGAAAAACGATGGTGCACTGTACAGATATGGGCTGTTAAATAGGATATGAAAATAGATAGATAGTGGATGAGGCAGCAAGATACACGAAGGCCCTTTCAGAGGGTGGGAGCAGCAAGGGAGAAGGCTCTCGCACAAACAGTGCCAAAGCATATGCCAAAAGGAATCTAGTGTTTGGATGGGCATGAGAAAGGAGTTAGAAAGACACAAGTGCCTGGAGTAGCCTGCAATACATCGATGGAAGGCTTTCAAAGCAAGGAAGGAAGTTTTGATATGGATCTTGAAGTGGACAAGGATTGAGTGGAGTTCTTCTTTGTTTAGGCGAGAAGGCAGGCAGCTGCACTGTGCACAGTCTGCGGATCCGGGAGCTCTGGGAAATTCACAGCATTGCTGGAGGCAGAGGGGTTCGTGCGTTGCATGGCGGAGGTGCTGATAGGCAGATCTGTTTGACTAAGGCCAGGTCTACACTAAACCATTGGGTCAACCCAGCTATGTCGCTCAAAGGTGTGAAAAATCTACACCCCTGAGCGACATCATTAAACCGACCTAATGCCTGGTGTAGAGAGTGCTCAGTCAACGGAAGAATTCTTCTGTCAACCTAGCTAGTGCCTCTTGGGGAGGTGGATTAACTGCAGTGATGGGAGAAGCCCTCCCATGGCCGGAGTGAGCATCTACAGTGAAGGGTTACAGCACGGCAGCCACAGTGCTGGAGCTGTGCCGCTGGAGCGGTTTAAGTGTAGACGTAGCCTCATCAGAGACACGGTCAGGGAATGAAAGTTGATGGTCGAGAATAACACCAAGGTTATGTACACGGGATTCAAAGGGAGGGCTGAGTTGAGACTGGAAAAGGAGAAGACAGACTTGTGTTTTAGGCGGCTCCTTTTTCTTTCTCCGTATAGGTGCAAAAGAGGGAATGCCCCCAGAGACAGGGAGAGAGCCGTTAGATGGGAGGAAAAAGCAGAACAGGAAGAGGTGCAAGAGATGCCTGTTCTGGTCCAGTCTATTTACTGTTATGTGGCCCCCCCTTCGCCCCAGAATCACTGTAGTATTTCAGCACCATTAAAGAATGAATTCTTCCAACACCCCTGGGAGGTAGGGAAGTGTGGTTATCCCCACTTTACAGGCACAAAGAGATGAGGCAATCTGACTCCGTGACAGAGCTGGAAATGAAGTCAAGTATCCTGAGTCCCTGTCGAGTGTCTTAACCACAGGCCCGTGCTTCCTTCCCAATATTGCTGAGAAGGCAGGTCCATGAGGGTAGGAAGATGCACGGTGTCAAAGGCTGCCCTGAGGTCAAGGGGAATAAGGACATTTAAGCGGCACCACCCCCAGCTGCAGACAGGTGGGTTTTCTACTTTGTGGAGGAGGGCGGTTTCCTGGGCAGGGGGCAGAGTGACATTGGCAAAGGGTACTGTTGTGTGAAAGATGAGCAGAGTGGAATGGAGAGGATGTTTTCTCAAGCCCAGTGCTATAAAAGGGACAGTGAGAGGCAGAACACTAGTGACCGGGATTGTCAGGTATTCCTCATTATGGCTGCGCTCAGTGGGGGACCTGGACAAACACCACCCATGAGGATTTGGACAGGGCGTGTGTATGCTGGGGGGTGGTGTTATGGAGCACAATCCATTCTTTAGCTTTTGGTATGTCACACAGATCTTTCCCAGCAGCCCTGGCCTCTTTAGACCTTTTGCTGATGCTGCGCTTTTAAGTGGCCTCACGGCTGGCTTTACAGGTGGCTCGGTAGTGGGCATGGGGTAGCTGGCTTGAGGGTCCAGTTGCTGCCAGACTCTGTGAAGTGCTGACCTTCCGGATGACCAAATATCTTTCCTTTGGATTATGTGTGACCTTTGCTCCCAATTCTGAGGTTTTGCAAATTAACTCCTGTACCAGATTCCTCGCAATCTCGCTCTTCTTTCTGAGAAGCGGGGTCCTTATTCCCCTCCCAGCCACCCCCATTGCTCCTCCACCATGATTCTCTTGTTCATATAGAGGAATAATTGTTGGCCCTTCTTTACGCATCCCCCTTTCTGATGTGTAGGCCATTTGTGCATGGGTGCGGGAGGGGCAAGAAGTACACTCTCTGGGGATGGGGGAGGGAGAAAGAAAATGGGGGAGATCGTTTGTTTATTCAAGTCATTTAATCCTCAGATTTCAAAAAGGTTTCATCATCTCTGATAGCACTGTGCTTATGGTGTTTTAAAAACAACTCAGTGAAAAAGAAAAAAAAAGTTAAATGTTTTTCTATTGATTTGTCTAGTTCTGTGGCTCCCATCCCCTTTGTACCTACTTATATATTTATAGGTGACCAAGCATATTGTACTGTATCTAGTATCTGCTTGGATTACTAAAATCCCCATCAATTATATTCAATCACAGTTTAAACATTGTGTTTATTTGTTCACCGTTTCTACTGTTTGTTTGCTTTTGGGACAGTGTAAAACACCCGGCTGTCATTTTCCTTGGTATTGAGTCAATTTCACTTTCTGGTTTACATGCACTAATGCAATGCTTTTGGGTTTGAATTTGCAGTTCTTGCTTTACCATCAAATCCTCATCCTTTATCTCCACCCTGCTGTTTTTACTGGAATTAAAAAATCAAAAGAATAAATATGAAAGCTTTTCAGTCCCTTTAGCGTCAGTAAAACCAATTATTAAACCTAAGTTTGGAGTCTAAACTAAGTTGAAATTCTGTTTTGTGATGGGTGGGCTTTGTTGTTGAAACACTTGTGCTTCTACTGTGTGGAAGTAAAGCAAAAACGACATGTGTGGATAGAAGAAAGAATTTGAATTTTTTTTTTGAAAGGTGGAGAATAGGGTATTGGTGTGAAAGAATGAATTAGCTATGGCAAATCTTATTCGTGTCCATTGTAAGCAGAGAAGCAGAGACATATGGGAGCACTCGCAAAATTATTCCCTGTTTATTCAGCCTCCAAACCGAAGCAAATTCTTTGCATACTGTCATTTATTTGGCAATGGGAGGGGTATGGAAGGTGTATGTGTAAGGGAAAGGGGGATACAGCATTGGGATTCCATTAAAACTGATGCACAGTGCTTTGTTTGTCAGGGGTTGGCCAGGCTTTTGCTTTGAAAGCCATTCAGAGAGGATGGAGCAGATGGCAGGGAGATCCTGTTTGTGTTATTTTTGGACATTCCCACTGAACATCTCTGATTGTTGTCTTCCCCACCCCCAACTCTTGCATGTTTTTCTTTCTTCCTGCCTTTCTCCCTTCCTTTTTTTATAGTGTCAGAGTGAAGCAGTCCATGTAGTCTGGCTCACCAAGCTGTGGACATTTCATTCTCATCTGCCTGTAAGTGGGAAAGCTTTGTAAGGGGTTAATTGAACATTTATTCCAAAGATGCCTCTGCTTGATCATGAAGATGAAATGCGTGGAGATGGGAGGCAAGATTGCCATTTTGGTAAGCTAATGGCTGTTCTTACACACAAGAAAGTGGTAATAAGAAGACTGAATAGTTGACCGTCTTGGTAACTTTATAACAGTGCCTTTCACTTGTGGGTCAGGGATTTGAATCTGGCCTAGATCAGTAGTGAGTGAAAGACACAAACTGATAACTACTGTTCAGCACCCGATGGTGATATGTGCTAGTGATTTCAGTTTAGCTCGATTTTCCCCAAAACCACTATCCTAGTTGGTATCCTGTTTAGCAGCGTCAGTGAAAGGTCAAGGACTAGATGGGCATGGAGATAGAACTACCAGCGTTGTTCCCTAGGATGGTCTTCCCATGTCAGGGCTTAGATTTGTTGGTTGCAGGTGGTATGGAAGGATCTTGCTGCACCATCATCTGTGCTGAGATTGTTGTGGCGAGAGAGAGAACTTCATCTTGGGGGGCTGTCAATATGACACTTTCATGAGCAGTAATTTAGTTCAGTCTAACAATACTTAAAATGTATCCAGCATTTTTCACCCTGAAGTCCTCCCAAAGCATTTCAGAATCTTCCTACACAACATATAGCACCTTGGGTTCGATCTAATTAGTTAAAACAGTTGACTAGTCAAGTTGTATAACTGATGGCCAAAGCCAAAGAGGATAGATGATCTTGGTTAGATAAATATGCAAAAGTTTATATTATTCCCCTGAAGCTTATCCAAATGATCCAAATCTCTTTAAATGCTAAAGCTGGCCTGGAAATCTCAAGAGAACAGGCTTTCTCATGTGTTTCCCAGTGCTTCCTACTTGTATTCGGGTAGGAGCTCAGCCATTCACACTCTGTCAGAATGTTGGTCCAATCTGGCAGCAGGTAACTGAATCCTCAAGACCTTAAGTTAGTTGATGTCACTGGGGGTTTTACATGAGTCTGATCTATATAAGAACCTTAGGTTTTGGCCCAGGAAGTGCAGAGATAGTGAGTAAATGAGTCTTAAATTCTAACTAAACGATTCTGACTCTCCAAGAAAGCTTTTGGTTTAGGTTTGGTTTGAGTTTAAGATCCTGATTCATGTTGGTTTTTATGTTGCTTGAATCTGTCCACCCAGTTCCTTGATTATTTTTTAATCAATATACACAGGAGCCCACTTCAGAAATTCTCTCTTATCAGAACAAATGGAAGTCTTTCAGTTCTTCTGTAGCTTGCAGATTTCAATCCTAGCTACAGCAAAACCTTTGTTGAAATTGGGGGGGGGTGTGCATGTTCGTGCTGAGGTGAAATTGTGGTGTCACCGAATACACTATGAAAAAAATAAACAAAACAACCTGCATGTCTTCCCTTATCATTGTTTCTTGCTCAACAATTAAGATCCGCTTAGCAGGATTTTGCTCTGCTGCATTAACTTTTACGCCTGTCTTATTAAAGTCTGTCACCTTCTTCTTTTACATACTGCGTGAACCTTCTGCTCTGAACCAGAAGAGAGAACTTCTTTAAAAAAACGAACAAACCCCAGGACTGCCTTATGCTGCATTGACAGTGCCTGGGGAAAGCTTCCCTTTGAGAGATGCCAGTGTTAGAGGCTTTCCTGGTCTGGCATGTTGAGAAACAAGCCAAGCAACAGACTCAGCCTAGACAAAAGGCAAAAGTGACCTACTATTTATGTAGTTACTTAAACATGATTTAACCTAAATAATGCACACTGTGACTTGATTGGTTGGGGGAGGGGGCTCATTTCTAATGAGGCAAGAGACAGCACAATTAATTACATATGAAGGACAGATAACAGACAGCAAACTGTCTACAGTAGAGGGAAACAAAATACTGATGTTAACAGTTAAAGTGTCCACATGACTGAAGGCTCAGCTATTTCTCATGCAATGGGAGGCTGGACGTGGCCTCCGGAAACCCACTCTGGATGCTTTTGGGGGGCCGAATGACAGGGGAATCGAGGCCTCTGGGGCCGTATGCGCCTTGCACTGTGCAAACTGAGCAGGAGCTCCTGAGACTGACAAACTGCGCTCTGGGCATTATTTTCATCACACGTGCTTTTGACAGCAGAATTGTTAGCTACTAATCTTGATGACATGTGAGATGGCGAGAGGGTGGTTGTGGCAGGGACCGGGAGAGGAAATCTCCAGAGACAATTAGATACCTGCCTGGAGATGCTGCAGGCCATACTGAGGAGAGCCAAGATAAAGGCTGTCTTTCTTCCCTGTTTAATGTGTTAACTTTTCTTAATCATCTTTCAGCGTGGAAGCGCCTCTTTGTGACTCTAATTAAATTATGATTACGAGTGTGGTCAAAGATTTGTTTTCTCTCTAAATATTGAAATACTGGAGGCTGCCCTCAGCTCTCCCACCTTCTCCCCAGCCCGCTCTGTCCTCAGTTCTCCGCTGTAAAGATTGGAAGGGAAAGGCCAATGGATTAGACTAGGGGAGGGTCAAAGGTTAAATGACAGGGGTTAGAAGCATGCAAAGGGCTATGATTGAAATATTTGCTGAATGCTGACAGGCAACAGAGTAGAGGCAGACAAGTGGCAAATTCCTGTTTTCTCCCCTAATTGAGAAAATATGCAGAGTGGTATTCAGTCAAACTGCAAAATGAGTCTGAGAGAGAGAGAGTTGGGCCATTCTGAGGTAGGAAATGAGTGAGAGAATCATGTTGAAACACTGTAGCAGCTAAACCTGTTTCCAGACCATTAGCCCGGACTCTCCTCTCACCCCAGTGTAAATATACTGGGCCTGATGCTTATGCCTTGAGTGGTCATTGATTCCTGGGCACAGTGGGGATCAAACCCCCTGCCATTCTGATCTAAATGACGATACCGGGGTGAGGCAGTGAAAATCAGTTACTCCTAGTTTACGTCAGTGTGAACGAGAGGAGAAATGACTGCTTCTTGGAGCAGCTAGTCCTGGAACCCACAAGAGGTGAGGCAATTCTTGATTTAGTCCTAAGTGGAGCACAGGTCCAAGAGGTGAATATAGCTGGACCACTTGGTTATAGTGACCATAATATAATAAAATTTTACATCTCTGTGGCGGGGAAAACTCCACAGAGGCCCAGCACTGTAGCATTTAGTTTCAGAAAGGGGAACTACACAAAAATGAGGTTAGTTAAACAGAAATTAAAAGGTACAGCACCAAAAGTAAAATCCCTGCAAGCTGCATGGAAACTTTTTAAAGACACCGTAATAGAGGCTCAACGTAAATGTATACCCCAAATTAAAAAAACATGGTAAGAGAACCAAACAAGAGCCATCATGGCTAAACAACAAAGTAAAAGAAGCAGTGAGAGGCAAAAAGGCATCCTTTAAAAGGTGGAAGTTAAATCCTAGTGAGGAAAATAGAAAGGAGCATAAACTCTGGCAAATGAGGTGTAAAAATATAATTAGGAAGGCCAAAAGAGAATTTGAAGTACAGCTAGCCAAAGACCCAAAAAATAATGGCAATTTTTTTTTTAAGTACATCAGAAGCAGGAAGCCTGCTAAACAACAAGTGGGGCCATGGACGATTGGGATGCTAAAGGAGCACTTGAGGACAATAAGTCCATTACGGAGAAACTAACTGCATTCTTTACATCCGTCTTCACGGTTGACGATGTGAGGGAACTTCCCAAAACTGAGCCATTTTTTTAGTTGACAGATCTGTGGCATTGTCCCAGATTGAGGTGTCATTAGAGAAGGCTTTGGAACAAATTGATAAACTAAACAGTAATAAGTCACCAGGACCAGATGATATTCACCCAAGAGTTCTGGAGGAACTCAAATGTGAAATTGCAGATTTCTGTAGTCTGTAACCTATCATTTCAATCAGCTTCTGTACCAAATGACTGGAGGATAGCTAATGTGGTGCCAGTTTTTAAAAAGGGTTCCAGAGGTGACCCCGGCAATTAGAGGCCGGTAAGCTTGACTTCAGTACCGGGCTTGAAATAGTTGAAACTACGGTAAAGAACAAAATTGTCAGACACAGATGAACATAATTGGGTGGGGAATGGTCAACATGGTTTTTGTAAAGGGAAATCATGCCTCAAAAATCTACTAGAATTCTTTGAGGGGGTCAACAAGCATGTGGACTAGGGGGAATCCAGTGGATATAGTGTATTTAGATTTTCAGAAAGCCTTTGACAAGGTCCCTCACCAAAGGCTCTTAAACAAGGTAAGCAGTCATGGGATAAGAGGGAAGGTTCTCTCATGGATTGGTAACTGGTTAAAAGATAGGAAACAAAGGGTAGGAATAAATGGTCAGTTTTCATAACAGAGAGAGGTAGACAGTGGTGTCCCATAGGGGTCTGTACTGGGCTCAGTCCTATTTAACATATTCATAAATGATCTGGAAAAAGGGGTAAACAGTGAGGTGGCAAAATTTGCAGATGATACAAAAATACTCAAGATAATTAAGTCCCAGGCAGACTGCAAAGAGCTACAGATGGATCTCTCAAAATTGGGTGACTGGGCAACAAAATGGCAGATGAAATTCAATATTGGAAAATGCAAAGTAATGCACATTGGAAAACATAATCCCAACTATATGTATAAAATGATGGGGTCTAAATTAGCTGTTACCACTCAAGAGAGAGATCTTGGAGTCATTGTGGATAGTTCTCTGAAAACATCCACTCAATATGTAGCGGCAGTCAAAAAAGCAAAGAGAATGTTGGGAATAATTAAGAAAGGGATAGATAATAAGACAGAAAATATCATATTGCCTCTATATAAATTCATGGTATGCCCATATCTTGAATACTGCATGCTGATGTGGTCGCCCCGTCTCAAAAACGATATTTTGGAATTGTAAAAGGTTCAAAAAAGGGCAAGAAAAATTATTAGGTATATGGAACGGGTGCTGTATGAGGTGAGATTAATAAGACTGGGACTTTTCAGCTTGGAAAAGAGACGACTAAGAGGGGATATGATAGAGGTCTATAAAATCATGACTGGTATGGAGAAAGTAAATAAGGAAGTATTATTTACTCCTTCTCATAACACAAGAACTAGGGGCCACCAAATGAAATTAATAGGGAGCAAGTTTAAAACAAACAAAAGGAAGTATTTTTTCACACAACACACAGTCAACATGTGGAACTCCTTGCCAGGGGACTTGTGAAGTCCAAGACTATAACAGGGTTCAAAAAAGAACTAGATGAATTCATGGAGGATAGGTCCATCATTGGCTATTAGCCAATATGGGCAGGGATGGTGTCCCTAGCGTCTGTTTGCCAGAAGCTGGGAATGGGCGACAGGGGATGGATCACTTGATCATTACCTGTTCTGTTCATTCCCTCTTGGGGCACGTGGCATTGGCCACTGTGGGAAGACAGGATACTGGGCTACATGAACCTTTGGTCTGACCCAGTATGGCCATTCTTATGTTCTTAGGAGAATCTGGTCTGTTTCTCAACCATTGGCTCTGGGTGGGGGTCCAGGTCTGGTGCAGGCATGTTTAAAACATAGCTTAAATCACAGGTCTATAAGACAAGTTTTTTACACAGGTTGGCCCTCTCCATACTGTCTGGCTAAACAAGCTCAGAGGCTGTCTTCACTAAAAGTCCAGGTGACTCTGATGAGCCAGTTATAGTCGGATTGTTCCTGATTCGAATGCAGGGTGGTTAGAATTTGTAACGTGGCTGGGATCCGATTGTGTGACAACCCTTCTACATGACCAGAACTGGGCTAAATCCCTGAATGTGTCACTTCAGTAATTCAGATACCAGTTTAGTTGGAGCTGTATTTAAAGGGCATATTCCTTAGCCCAGAGTGCATGTCAGTGGGAAGAACAGAATGGAAGGGTGTGCAGAGCATTGTTGTTGGGGGATGGCTTTCCACCGGATTCCTATATCTGAAATGCATCTCTCTCGCTGGGGAAATATAGGGTCAGTTTCTGTTCTCAGTTACACCTGTGTAAAGTCAGAGTTACCCCAGTGTAACTGTGAATAGCACTGAGCCCATATGTGTTTTGAAACTAATTGCAAAGGGTCTTGTAGAAGCACTAGTATAAAGGACACCCTCTCCCACCCCCCACAAGTCAAGCCAGTCATTGTGGAACTGTAGTGCCACCAGAATCACCATTCGCAGCAGGAAACCGTGCTGAAGAGAACAGAGAGTAAAACTGTTTGTCCAGTGTATCACCAAATCAGCTGAACGGTTTCCTCCTTCAGTCTGCGCTCGCTTGCTCTCTGACGTCTTTCGGGGTTACTATGACACCGAGGAGGAGGAATTCCATTCAGGTTTGTGTGCGTTATACTGATCTTACCCAGCATTGATTGCTTTCTTCTTCTCACCCTGACATCTTGCAGGAAGAAATGACTCAAACACCCATCCCCTCCACTCCCACTCCAGCTCCTCTCCCTTCCACAAAACCCTCCTGCAAAAGCCCATAATGGATTGAGAAAGGGTTTCGTTTAATGTAATTTCATTCTTGCTTAGAAATCTGTGGTTAGTAAAGGGCCTAGGAGAAGGGGAAGAAAGATGAAAAAGGAATTGGTTCTCTGAGCCAACAAGCAGCCCAGAAGGAAAGAGAGAAGGGATCAGCACAGTTTGTATTTGCTTCTATATGTTCATCTCATAAAACCCCAAGTCTAGGTTATAAAACATGTTCTGGAGAATACCATGTCCGCCAATAAAAGCAGCAGCAGGGGAAAGTTTTGGCCGGAGTGTGCCCTAGCTCTGGCCAGCATTTACATCGCTTCTGGGGCCTCAAAGGCCTTTGTGCCTTGAAGACACCCCAGAGAAGCTGAGAAGCTTTTACAGTCGACATGGGGCTTCGTTAAAGCAGTCAGCATTCATCAGTGGGTCAAAGAATTATTACTGTTGTTAAGCAAAGCGAGAGAGCGTGAGTCATTTTATGATCCTCCCTAAGGGGTAGCATGATGGGATTATCAATGAGATCTATTAGGATTCCCTTGTACTGGGGCTGGCCATACAGTTATGGGCCCTAAATTGGGTGATGTATTCCAGCTCCTGGTAGCAGGGGAGATGAGGTAATTGGGTGGGGAGGAGGAGACACCTGCTGAGTTGCTTTCTGCTATGATTCTGCTGCCATAGGAGGAGGTTGAGTGTCACCATACTTGTTAGATACATAGCACTTTTCAGCTATCCATCTTAAAGGGTTTTATAAAGGCGAGTATCCAGCTGGAGTCTTTTCTTCCAGGGGGCGAAACTGTAGCGTAAAATGGGCAAGTGCCTTCCTCAGGTCAGTAATAGCTGTAAAGAGACCGCTCCTTGCTAACCCTGCCACTGAATGACTTTGCCGCCCCTACCCCAATAAATGCCTGGCATGCTAGTATGAAAGAAAAGGGATGCTTGTCTGCCTTGTACAGGGAGCTCAGGCTTACTGTACAACGGCCAAGCAGGAGGCTGCCTCGGCCCCAGGAGGCTGTCTCAGCCCCATCGGAAGGTGTCGAAGTGCCGTCTTGTGTTATAAGTGGGAGCACTTGGGATTTTGGGCATGTGTGCTTCTGTTTTCACGAGGAAAATTAAGACTGTAGGGAAAGGAAAGAAGAATTCAGGGATGTTGGGAGTAATTACTGATAGGATGCTGTTACCAGGCCCCCTTAGGAAATGCAGGACAGCTTCTCTTTGCTCATCATTAGGTAGGAGGGTGGGTGAAGGGAAAGACTCTGTTTAGGGAGTTGATTCTTTGCCTGTAACCCTGCCAGAAACAAAGACCAAGAGAGAGGATCAGGGGTCAATTTCCAATCAGATTTTAGAACGCGCATGTTCATTTGGTTTGGAGACAGCAAGGGTCCAACATGTCTGAAATGAATAAGAGACAACCTCCCACAACCCAGTCCTTGGGCCCCAGGAATGAGCCACTGCTTATTTCTAGAGCTGAGCTCAAGCTGAAGATTTTCTAAGATAAGTTTCTTTTTCATGTCCGGTTTCAGTTCATGACCTAGAGATCCAGGTTTAAGAGCTCTGGAAGTTTGCATACATGGGTGGGGATGGACCCCTTACAGTTCTAGGTGGCATGATATAGTAGGTGGAGCACACAGCACAAGAGCAGAAGTTGAAAAACCTAGGTTATAGTCTTTAACTGGGTGACCATGGGCAAGTCACTTAAAGTCTCTGCCTCAGTTTCCCCATTTCTGACATGGGCTTGATCCTATTGCTTCACTGTGTGGATTAATACATTAGTTAATGTCTATAAGAGAGACCACCTTCTGTTGGTAAGAGAGACGAGATTTCATGTTTACACAGAGCTCTTCTCCAGGCTTCTTAACGTCTACAAAGCATTCAGAATGTGGAAATGATATAAAGTGCTATTTGGTCCCATCCAATCTCTGATCAAAACTAGATGAAATGCAGCAGTTTTGACTGAATGGTGCTTTCAGTTTTTGAGGTACAGCTAAACCTGAAACTCAGAAATGGGGGATACACAAATTAACACCTAAGAAGAAAGTTTGAAGAATCTGCTGTCAGATTAAAGCTCATGGGTTTTGCCCATATCTAGTAAACAGTGGCTGAGTAAGTTATTATTATACCATGGTGTGTGTAAGTGTGTTGACGTGACAAATATGAGACAACAATCTAACTTCCTGCAAGGGAATCCTGATTCTGCCCACCTAGAAGACTTTTAATTCCTGAGGTGATAATAGCACTGAGCTGTTACATAGATCTTTTCATCAGTAGATCTCAACGCGCTTTATAAAAGAGGCCACTATCATTATCGCCGGTTTACAGATGGGGAAACTGAGGCACAGGGCGGTCACGTAATTATCCCAAAGTCTCCCCAGCAGGCCAGTGGCAGAACTTGGACTAAAACCCATATCTACTGGGTCCCAGTCCATTGCTCTAGCCACTAGACCATGCTGTAACTTTTCCAAAGCCCCTCCCTTGGGCGATATGTCTGGAGGAACCAGTTTCTAGCTCATCATAGAATACCAGAGTTGGAAGGGACCTCAGGAGATCATCTAGTCCAACCCTGGAAGTATTATTGTTTGCCTGGTGGGAGCTGCCACCAGTTTGCTGTGTGTGGTTTTGGGTGGGCTGGTTCCCTTCTCAGGAAGAGGTTAGAATAACATCCCCTCCACCCACGCCTTCCCCCGGTGATGCACAGTTTCTAAAGAAGTGACCAGGGAGTGTGTCTTGTTTGGGCTTCTACAGACTTGACTCAGCAGCACAGATCCTGATTTTATCTTTTTTAAAATTTCGAATGAGTAGGAGGAAGGAACAGGTGAGGAGAGTTCAAAGCAAAGCAATTTCTAGCTTCTGAAGCGGAACAGAGTGATTGTATTCTGCAGTGATCACCCAAACACTACGATAGCGCACTAATACGTATGGATGGTACTAAAGAATTAATTCTGATTGTCTGAAGCACACACGATAAGTGCACCCTTTACAAAAGGCATAAGAACGCCTGGTCCTCACCAAGATGTGTTTCCAACTCCACTCCGCCAAATATGATGTAGAATTATGGGGTAAGTGAGTATCTCAAGCACAAGAGAATAAGGGCCGGTTTACACTGGGAACTTAGATCTGCATAGCTACTTCACTCAGGTTGGCTTAACTACGTCAGACCCCTAACTCCCAGCGTATACAGTGCTAGGTGACGGAAGAATTCTTCCGTTGACTGAGCTACTGCCTCTTGGGGAGGTGGACTATCTGCACCGATGGGAGAGCCCCTCCCGTCAGCATGGGTAGCGTCTACACTGAAGTGCTGCAGCCCTGTCGCTGTAGCATTTCAAGTGCAGACAAGCCCTAAGTGAGAACTTCAAGCACAAGAAAGGGGTGACGTGATCAGTAGAGGAACTGCAGGAGAAGTAGGTGCTAACTAGGGTTGGTCAAAAGTTGCTCACTGAAACTGTTCTTTAACAGAAAGTTTGATTTTTTGACTCTCCTTTTCTCTCTCTCTCTCTGTGTATATATTTTGCAAAACGTGTCCACTTTCCCCAGAAAATTTCAATTTTTCATCAAAAAAACAAATGACATGCCCAATCACCGCAGCGTTTTAGTTTTCAGCCAGAATTTTTCATCGTTAGAATTTCCTCAACAACAAAATCTAAATTCCCATAGAAAATTTAGATGAAAACAAAAATGTGTTTTATTTTTGTTGACATTTTCCATTGGGGGAGGGGTGGATTCCTTTCCAGCCATCTCTAGTGTTATGCTAAGAAAGATCCACACTAAAACCCCTAGATATGCCAAATTGCAGAAGGCATTCAGATTTCGATCCAGACAGGGAGTCCTTCCACTGACTGCAATGGGGTTTGGATCAGGCTTTTGAAACTGCTGCAGAAAACCAGTGAGGTAAGGGCTTGAGGGGAGGAGCTCTGTCTTAAGAAGTCACACTATGCACACATTTGAAGACCCCATGCTATTCTCCAGCTGGGCTCTACCCAGTTTCCTGGAGGGGACCTGAAGAAAAGAGATGCTTTGTTTCCTTCCCCCCCCCAAAATACAAAACTACTCAAGATAGTTAAAAGTCCCAGGCAGACTGCGAAGAGCTACAAAAGGATCTCTCAAAACTGAGTGACTGGGCAACAAAATGGCAGATGAAATTCAATGTTGATAAATGCAAAGTAATGCACATTGGAAAACATAATCCCAACCATACATATAAAATGATAGGGTCTAAATTAGCTGTTACAACTCAAGAAAGAGATCTTGGAGTCAGTGTGGATAGTTCTCTGAAAACATCCACTCAATGTGCAGCGGCAGTCAAAAAAGCAAAGAGAATGTTGGGAATAATTAAGAAAGGGATAGATAATAAGACAGAAAATATCATATTGCCTCTATATAAATTCATGGTATGCCCATATCTTGAATACTGCATGCAGATGTGGTCGCCTCGTCTCAAAAAAGATATTTTGGAATTGCAAAAGGTTCAGAAAAGGGCAAGAAAAATTATTAGGGGTTGGGAATGGCTGCCATATGAGGAGAGATTAAAAAGACTAGGCCTTTTCAGCTTGGAAAAGAGATGACTAAGAGGGGATATGATAGAGGTCTATAAAATCCTGACTGGAGTATAGAAAGTAAATAAGAAAGTATTATTTACTCCTTCTCATAACACAAGAACTAGAGGCCATCAAATGAAATTAATAGGCAGCCAGTTTAAAACAAACAAAAGGACGTATTTTTTCACATAACACATAGTCAACCTGTGGTACTCCTTGCCAGAGGATGTTGTGAAGTCCAAGACTATAACAGGGTTAAAAAAAAAACTAGATAAGTTCATGGAGGATAGGTCCATCAATGGCTATTAGCCGGGATGAGCAGGGATGGTGTCCCTAGCCTCTGTTTGCCAGAAGCTGGGAATGGGCGACAGGGGATGGATCAGTTGATGATTACCTGTTCTGTTCATTCCCTCTTGGGGCACCTGCCACTGGCCACTGTTGGAAGACAGGATACTGGGCTGGATGGACCTTTGGACCTGGATGGACCGTTCTTGAGTTCTTATGTTCAAAATATGCAGTTCAGGATACTATTTACTTTCTGTTTCTGCTAGCCACCCAGTCCCTCTTTTGCATATCACTTCTATGGCTTACAATTTAATACCAGCTCTCCAGGTAGTAAACGAACCCTGCAGGGACTTTTTTTTCCTTCCCTCCGAGTGAGTCAGAGGCTGAGTCCCTCTTAAATTCTGAGTGTGATTCATACCCTGTTCCTTTGTCTTTCCAAAACCTGGGCAGGATTTGTTATTTCTCACTGGCAGACAGGAGGAAAGAAAACAGCCATCAAACAAGGGTATGTGACAGCTTTCAAACTGTCACTGTAGACAAGCACTGCCCTGCTGTGTGTAAACACCCCTCCACTTCCTGAGATGTGAAGTACAGGATTTTCTGGGCTGATGTGTTCTCAAAGCTTTGGGCTGCAGTGACGTCAGCATTGGCTTTCCACCTTTGCAAGACAACAATGATGATCCAGGGGCTAGCTCAAGGGGGATGGTTCCTTATCCAAACTCCCACTGAAGCATTCAGCAGTATTATAGTTAGGACTGTTTTTGCAGTAGTGCCCTGACTGTGCTAGGTGCTAATAAATACACAAACAAATAATAATTATTGTCACATTCCCATTTCTAGAAGTAATGGGATAAAACTGGGCAATGGAAATTATAAGTTGAATAACAGAAGGTGAAATCTATTAGATTGCAAGTTCTTCAAGCTGTTTTTTATTTGCCCTGGCTTGGATGGACAAGACGACCGCTCTTTTTCTATCAGTGTGAAAAAAAGCACTTGAAAGGGTCCATGCAATTCTCTTGCTCCTTCTCTGGCAGTTCAGCCATACATAACCACAATGTTCTTTCCTTTTTCTTCCTCTCAGAAGGACCTTTGATAAGTAAATAATTCATCTGTACGTTCTGAGAAATCACTTGAAACGTTTATCCGTGAAAAGGCCGACAGAGATGATGATTTAAGACACCTCTCTTATCGCGGGAGGAAATGCGGGTAAATTTCTTGGACTCATAAAGCCCCGAGATGTTATGCACGTTATTACTCGTTTCCTTAGTTAGCCTCACTTCTGTAGTAATATAATAACAATGAACAGGGTCAGGTGCAGTCTAGCCCTGCAATACAGATGAAAGGTGGGAAATGGAATGTAACCAAAGCAAGCGCATGTCGTGCTGCTACTGGCAATTGTCTTGCCAGTTCCATATGTTTTTTTTTTTCATCTCCCGTGATCTCTTTCAGTCTCTTTCCCTCATTCACCACTGGGGAGATCCCAGGGAGGTGCTGGTTGGGGAGAAGAGTGCAGGAGCAAAGAAAGAAGACAGCTGGGAGTGTAAAAAGAGGGGGGAAGACATTTGCTTAACAAGAAGGGTGGCCTTGTGAGGCTAGGCCGGGCTGCTGGAGATCTTCATTCTGATACTCTGCCACAGACTTTCTATGTCACTTTGGGCATGTCACCTTATCTCTCTGGGCCTCAGTTCTCTTCTGTAAAATAGGGATAACCACAATTCCTTGCCTCACAGAGAGAAATCATTGATATTTGTGAAGAGGTAGGTTGATAGGCTTTTTTGTGGAGCTTATCTGTAATATTTAGGAAACTACTTGGACTTGCTCAGCCAGTCTTTGGTGTTTCCCCATTTCTCCTTGCTTACAGCTGATTTCAGCACTCCTTCCAGTTATCCATTCTGCTCTGAGCAGAGCCTTCCCATTAAGTGCATTTCAACTTATTGTTGTCACGGCAACAGAAATTATGACTTAACCACCAGTTGCTCGGGCTGTATCTGATGTTTCCCTCTATCCTGCTCCCCTGGAATGATGTAATACAATTTTTGGCTGAGTTCCTTTTTGTTTCAAAAATGCAAAACCGAGGAATCCAATTGATTGCTGGGTTTTAAACACTTTCCATTCACTGAAAACATCTTCCCATTGTAGTAACATAGAATGTAAAAATTGAAGAACTTGACTTGACAGGTGACCACTTTTGGGAATACAGATGTTCAACTGTTGGAAATATCTTCATTGCAACAGTGCTGTGGAAGCAATTATAAAGAGAATAATGAATGGCCTGTTGTGAGATATGAAGCAATAATTCCATAAAGGGGGCTTTCTGGTGAGATCATAAAACCACAAGAGCAGAGTTTAGAGTGCTTTATGATGTCAGCAGAAGCCCTTGATGGAATTCATCCCCTGAAATGACGATAGCCCAGCTTTTATGTGGCTTTTTTAAAACTGTTTTTAAAAAATAATATATTGATCCATTTCCAAAAATTTAAGCCTTGCTGTGGAACGACTACACAAGCTTAAATAATGTGATGTTGCCGTGACTTGGTTTTATCAGACTTTCTGGTGTCTGTTACTATTAATAATAATAGTAATTAATAATATTGAATACATAGTAAATACTTTGCATTTATAAAGCATTTTTCCTGTCCAGACATTCCAAATAAGCTATATGGAGAGGATCAGTTTGTGCTCCTTGGAACCACCAGTTCATATCTGGAACAGTCAATTCAGCCTTTTGTTCGAGGCATCTAACTTGAGGACGATGCAAGTAACTGATGGACAGTTTTTCTGTAATTGTGTGTGTGGAGAGGTAGGGAGGGGTGGGACTGAATCACGGACTATTCTCTCCCCTTCGTGTGGCTGTTGACGATCGCTTCGTATGGCTGTTGACAATCACGTGGTAGTTTTTGGAAGAGGAGGGGCTCATGGAGTGGTGCTGCTTGACCAATATTTTCCTTCTCCAAGTTTATTTTTCTGCCTCTGGATTCCTTTTGTTGCCCCGGATTCTTTCGAGGAGTTGAATGCCTGGCCGTAAGGTGCTTCAGCGCTCATGGATTTCTGAGCACCTTGCAGAATTGGCTCTGTTTGCTTTTCTCTGCCAAGTAAACTGTACTTAGTTCTTTGGACTGTTTCCTCTGCTAACATACTGGTGCACTTCTCAGGGGGCTGGAAGATGGGAAATACACCCAACAGCACGTGCACCCTGCTTAATTCTGGCCTGCTAAGAAGTCAGGCTATATGTGTGAAGGCATATCTAGGATGCAGAAGAGAGTGACTGTACCCTCTTTATTTGGGGACATCTAGGCTTCTTGCCTGATTTATCAGGGCTTCTGGTCCCCGCTGTATGTACAGAACTAGTGGAAGAACTGTCTTTGTAATGGTACATGCAGCAAAGACGGTTTCCCTCCCCAAACCTACCCTCCTGCAAAGAAACAGCACCTGTGATCCCTCTCTGCGGCTGCACAGAGGCTGAGCAGGGTCTGTTCTCCATCCCAGGCTGTCTCTCATAGGAGGAGGTTCCCACACCATGATCTCATGGAGCTCTTACTTAATGGTAATTATCATTGTTTTGTGACTCAGCGGCATCTGTGTTGCGATGAACCAAGCGTGTGTTGGTGTGATGCCTATTTCAGTTACATACACACATTCATGCACACGCGCTTATTGGTGCTTGTTTCTACAATACCATAGGTGTGCATGGTGTTTACAGGCAAACAGACAAAGATGCAACCCTTGCCCCATTAGAGAGATGGGGCTTTATAGAGGAAGAGAGAGAGAAAGAGAGAGCTCAAAGAATCATTACTGTGAAGAGGATAGGCCACCATTACTTCATTACTGTGAAGAGGATAGGCCACTTTTCCATTTTAGGAGATAAAATGGCTCATTCAACTCGGACATAAAGTTAGTTGGCCCCACCCCTTTAGCTGGAGACTGGTAATTATTGATGTTACAATGAAGTTATCCGCAGAGGTTGCAGGGTGTGTGTGCTCAGTTTCAGACTGCAGCATCCTCTAGTCCGTGCTGTGTAAGATAACTTGATTATCATTCACATTCCTTTATTTAAACTGATCTATAAAAGATAACTCTATTCATTGCCAAGGCAACCTAGCCCATTGAGAATTGGAGAAGTCAGAAGTCATCAGGAAGGGATTTGGAAGGGGTGGGAGGGAGATTTGGAAATTAGGTTCAGCTGTGGACACTTTTCAATAGCTATCGTGAAATCATTTTAACGTTTTCATGTAAACCTCAAAGCTGTTTATTACTTAGAGCTAGTTATTTGATTTTAAAGTGTTACCACTTTCAAACACTTGCTATATTGGCTCATGGCCATTACTGTAATCAATTCACCTCTGTGTTATCAATATAAACATCCTGGTATCATTTCCTTATTTCATATTACCAGTTACTTTTTCTGAGAATGACATGCTCCAGTGTGGCAGAAGACCTGACTTCTATTCCCAGCCATTCTGTTGACTGGCTGTCACCTAGACTAAGTTTCAGTGCCTCAGTTTTCCCAGATGCAAAATGGAGGAATAAGAATGATTACACGCCTCTGTGATGCGTTCTGAGGTCTGCAGATAAAAAGTGCTCTTTACATGCAAGTTAGTAGTAGTGGGTTGACCCCCAGAATGTGTTCCTGGAATTCCCAAGTGCTAATACACATTCTGATATGGAATTTTATTGTGGTTTTAGGCAAGTCAATTTCCCTCTTTGTTTAAATCAGAATAATACTTACCTACCCACAGCACCTGCCGGGGTACGTTCAGGACTCATTCTTGTTTGTGAAGCATTTTGAAGGTACCAGAAATTTCAGGATCGTTCATTTTCCCTCATGGTTTCTAGCCCGGTTTTGCAGACTTGGGAGACTCCTGACAAGCTTCCAGGAATCATCTAAACCTACCCGGCTCAAAACCAAACTCCAGACACGCATGCCCAACACACATTTGGGAGTGTCTGCCTCTTGGTAGACTACACGGCAACACTATCTGTGTTGCAGCACCACGCAGACTGCCAGTGGCAACAAAAGAACTGGAGAGACCTAAAGGGGAGGCGGGGTCCATTTCCTTCCGTGACCTCACAAGTTCCATTGGGTTTACTCCTTCACTGTTTTGGAAACAGGAATCCCCTTTTCCCCTCCCCTTCTTAGGCGGCGGCTTCTCTTTGCTAGAGTGCTGGGCCTGCTTGCCAGAGGAGCAGCACATGACCTGATCTATCTGAACAGGTTAAACAAACAGGACTGTGTTTGGGTTAATTGTCAATGGTTCTGCTGCTCTCCATTATTGATCTATCCGAGAGTCTGGCCAAGGAGCAGATGGGAGAGACAACGTCATCGCCTCCCTCCTCCTCATTGTGTCTAGCTTTACCCTTCTTCTTCTTCTTCTTCTTCTTTTTTTTTTTTTGGCTTTGCAAATAGGCCAGATGGTAGTGAGAGGAACAGACAACAAGTGAGGCATGGCATATGGGCAGCCTGTTTAATTTCGGCTCCTGTTGGGAAGTAGATTGGAGGGAGGTAAGTTACAAAAGCCGAGAAGGGGAGGGGCTGGGAAGGGAAGGGGGGAAGACCCTTGTTGTCGGAAATTGGATTCAATTTACTGTTATTGGCCAGTGGAAGCCCTTTCGGTGCAAAGTGAATCTTAAGTGGAAAGTTTCTCCTCTCCTCCTTCCCTTTCTACTGCAGGTCTCTCTCCCCACCCCCACCCCTTTTCCACTGGCTTTAAACTATTGCTGAAAGCCATGACTTGAAGATGATGGCCAAGCCAGAGAGTGGGGGGTGGGGGACTTAGGCCCTGGCTGCATTCCTAACACAAAGCAGTAAATTAGCTAGCTGACTCCATGTCAGTTAGTGTAGGAAGTCGTGTCAGCTGCATAGGGAGAGTAAAGATGGAGATGTCTGTCCTAAAACGAGGAGGAGGATGTGGCTCCAATTTCCACCTTCACCTTGCCTCCCATAACCAACCTCACTCAAGCCTTACAGTTATGACTGATGTGGGACACTTCTAGGTGGACACAACTGCACGCATGGAGTGCTATTGCCTGAGAAATTTCCTCTGTGTGTTTGGGAGCAAGAGTGTCCTAATGCCCTAGATTTCTTTCAAGAAAAAAATCTGATGTTTTGGTTCCACTTATAAAAACAACTCCCAGCTTCTCTTACTTCATTATTCACTTTGCATCTTATCTTAAAATGAAATTGACAAAGATCTGTCTCCTTTCTTTTTCCTCTCTTTCTCCTTTTCTCTGTGTGGCTTCAAATTTTTAGCTTTAACCTTCTTGCTACTTATCAGTTTAATTTATGCCCTTGGAATTCTCTGAAGAAAACAAAGGACAATCTTGCCTCGTGTGTGTCTCATCTGGTCTGTACTCAGAAAACAATTTTTGAGAGACATTAAGGTAAATTGGATCAGGCTGTAGTTTTTTGGGAATTTTCTGATTGTTTTTTTGGGGGAAAGAAAAACTTAAAAAAACCCCACTTTTCAAAATGAGTCTATTCTTTTGGAAAGTGTCTCTAAATGGAGTTGGGGATAATATTTTCAAAAGTTCCTATGTGAGTTAGGCACTTTGGAGCCTAAATCTCATTGATTTTGAGTGAGACTCAGCCTCCTCAGTCTGTTTTGAAAACGGGACTTCGGCTCCGTAGTCACTGAGGTACTTTTCAAAATTCCACCCTATGTTGAGAAACTTCAGTTTTCTTTTGTTAGTCTTGATGAGAATTAGGGCATAGGGTGAATTTTAATGAGGTTGGTTGCTGAAATATTGGTCACTTGTAGGTTTGGGCCGCTCAGAATGCTCAGTGATTGTTGTAAGCCTCTTGATTGACCATGTGGAAGTTACAGTCTCAATTAGTCAATAGCTGTGATTCAACTGTGAACTCCATACACTCACCTGGCAGAGTGGGGAAACGCCACAAACCAATTAGCGCTGGAAATCTCAAGCACTGTTGGAAGAATATATAAGCTCCTGGACTGCAGTAGCTTTCTGTGCAGCAGAGAGACAACACAAAGAACTTCTTATGAACCATTAATTCTGCAGAGAACTTTTTATACACCAGAGAGTCTGTAGAGAAATGATTATGCAGCACAGACTCTGTAGAGTAGAATTTTAACTTTCAGCTCAGACATTCCATCACTGATTAGTTGTAACATGAAATAGAAACACATGCCCATGATCTATTGGTAAAATATTTAAGACGGATTGCCATTTAAATAATTGAACAAAATTTTAAACAAAACACCGAGGAAGATTTCCCTCCTCCCTCTCCCCACACAAAGAATTAGTTAAGACGGTGTTAAGTTTGGAATTATAATGTAGACATCTGAAATAAAAAGCACCATGTCATTTGACGAAAGGAAATATGTGAAATTAAAGGATTGAGCATTATTATTCCACAAAGAAACTTAAGCTTAGCCTGGTACCTACATCCTTCTTCTGCCTGCCTCTCCTGAATTTCCAATATAGGCTACAGATCCCCATTCCCTCCTGTAGGAGAGTGGTAGGAGAGAATGACCACAGACCCAAGCCTACGACAGTCCATCCGCCCACTATGGACCTTAAATACTACACTCATATCTTGATATTCAGGATAAAACCCCCGACTTTTCCCATTATAATTCAGAGACCACCTCATCTTGAATCTTATCTTTCATGTAGGGTTGATTTTTCCATTGTGCTAGAGCTAAAGAACCCAGTCTACTTCATCCACCTTCCACATACACACTAGTAACCCCGCATGCATCTTCCCTTTATGGCTCCATTGCCTGCCGACCTCAGGTACATATTTATTGAAAGCTAGGGCTGCCTCCTCCACAAAGGAGAGATTGGAGACATCATTGTCCATGGCAAGTGTTTCTAAAGTCATTGTAATATTTACAGTAAACACTTTTTCCCCATGAGGTGAAGGGTAGGTGGGGGCTAAGGTGGTTTTTAGAACCCTAACAATGAATTCTCTGACTCTCAAAAGTAAAGTTTGAGATTACAATGTTCTAAGGAGCATTTTGGTGTTGTTTTTGGTTTCTATGCAAGACTTATACTTCTAGGACTCTAGGACTTACACTTCTTTCATTTTGAGAGATTTTACTTGGAGCGGCATTGCCCATTTAAAATATAAGAGACGGATGAAATTTCCAACAGCGGATTGGATTTAGACAAACCAGCAATAAAGAATGAGTGGAAACTATGTGTCTACATCCTGTAGACTGCTTTGAAAATCTCCGCCCTTTTCTCGCAAACATTTCAAAATGGAAGAAATTCAAGCACTGCATTTACAACCCAAGCTCTAACTTAATTAGCTGTTGTTGAAGGCGATGGGGGGGGGGGGGGGGAGACTATTTAAAGGGTTATTATATCAAGTAGACGACTGCAAAAAAAAAAAAAAAAAGTCCACACTGCCCACCCCCATGCCCAGAGAGGAGTCCTGGGAAATGATATTTATCTTTTTTTTTGTGTGTATTCTGTTTCCACATCTGCCTTTAGAGGAAAGCTGCCAAAGAGGATTTGCATGGCCTTTTTGTTGCCACCACCGCTATGTGAGCTGGATACTCTATGGATTGCTCACAGTTGGTAGACAGTTGCTGGAGGTGAAGGCGCACTGTAGGGAGCATTCCGGAGGGGGCAGGTTAGAGGCTTTAATAGAATCTATTCCACTTTTACTGGGTGTGGTTTCACTGTTTTGTGTGCCGAGGCGCTCTGTATTGTACAGGTGCAGGCAAGTGTGTATGGTATAGTCAGCTCTACCACCCCCGCCAACAAAAGTCACACAACGCAACCAGGCTTCTGCCTTTTGTAATAGAATTTTTGGAAGGTAAGAATGGCCTAGGGGATTGAGCAGTGTGAAATGTTGGGCTTTCTCTTGGAAGGTCCCTGTCTGCTTTCGATGTGAAGGATGTTTTCCCCCTTTAATGCTAAGGTTTGGGGAGGGGCAAGTGTGTGTAGAGTAGACCAAGTGAGGGAAAAAACAGCCTTTGAGGTTCACACAGGGGGAATTTCTGATTAAGACAAGGGTGCTAAGCAGGAAGGCGCATCCTGATTTAGAAGATGTAAGCCCCCCGCCTCCTCCTCCCCCCCTCCACCAAGAGTCCATGTGCTCCACATAAAATGTGCAAAGCGCTGCCCTTTCATGAATGTAGCCTATCGCGGCTGGGATGCAGCAGGCCAGACCACACCATTAATAAACTGGGAACATTCTTCTCTTTTTTTTTTTTAGTCCCTTTCAATGCCAGCCCTGCGGTTTGATCTCCCTTGAATGCTGTCCCCTCATTTGGGGCTCCAATTCTGAGAAGATTTGGTGCATTGTTTGAGGTTGCAGGATGTCGGATTGATTTCGAAGCTTTTGTATTGACTCCAGGCTCCTGAATGAAGCTGTCATGTGTGTCTGTGGTTGGCTAGCGGGCTGTCCGGCTGCAAGCTGTGCCTTCCTTTGTTGTTTAGGCCTCATTGAGCTGAGGGAAGAGGCTCATTTCAGGGTGATTTACCACCACCCAAACACCAGCTGTCTGTTGTACTGCTGCTTGCCTCCACCTTGGATTCACTCCTTGTTCCCCTTCCGAGCCCGCACCCCACCTCACCGAATCTCACTCGAGCACAGTTCTCTCAGGACGGGGTTGATCTTATTGGCAAAACAAGATAAAAATATAAGCACTGAGGGAAGACGGCATCTGATTGTTCTAAACACTGTGTATGCAGTTTTGGGGTTGCTTAGAGTGTATCAGCAGGCTAATATAGATGGATTTTTTTCCACTTGATATTGTGGCTGTACTTCTTGTGTCTCTTCCCTTCATATATTACCCTAAAGGTGTGCATAAAAATTCCCCTGTTGGTCTCAATATAGGGGTAACAGGGTGAAATTCTATTCCCAGGAGGTCAGATTAGATGATCTACTGGTCCCTTCTGGATTTATAATCTATGACTATCTGACGGAGGGAGTCACATACTTGTGGAGTCACCGAAAAAATGGAATAGTTTTCACACATGCTTCCAGTTTCTGAGTGAAAATGATCAGTGTATTTTTGTAGGCACAAACGCTGGCAAGTGGCTCTAGGAAAGGTGTTTCACCCAAGCATAAGTCAATTTTCTTTCTTTGGGTGAGGGAGAAGGAGGGAAGAGATGGCAAATTCTTAGGGGCAACCACGCAGAGCTTTTTCAGGGTGAAGCTTTTTGAAGAAGATGGCTAGTGTAGAGGATGGAGTTTTGGCCAAGGGCACCAGGGGACAAAAAGCCAGTGTGAAGTATTTCCAGTGGAAATGTAGTAAAGTTTCTCCCCAGGTGGAATACTCGAGTGCTTGCAAAAGTTATCATGTTTTGTATGTGTGTACGCAGGAAGTGAGATGTGATTTGTTTTGTGTGATGCTTTTATTAGACAGAAACTCTTTCCTTAAAGACTGAGGCAGCGGCATCTGTTAGATTAAAAGAAATACCGCATAGCCTGTGGGTGGATGATAGCTACAGCTGTAATTACACTTGGAGCAGGAATTTTAACTTTGCTACTCAGAGGTTTGTCTAGTTCTGGGGGGCAGCTGTGGGGGAGGGAGGGAATATACCAGCTATATAGGGACACATTTATTCCTAGTAGTTCAGATGTGGATTGCTCACTTCTAATTAGAGGTGACTTGACTCAAGCAAGTTAGATCCAGAGCTGAACTTCGTCGAGGTTACAGGATGCTCGCACTATGTGTCTGGTTCCGGCCTAACTCTAATTATAGTCATTCCAGGCTTGAGTAGGTTTAAGAAAGACCCTAATGCTAATAACTTGACCACGTGGATGTGAAAGATACTGATTTGGGCCACTGCAGGAAGTATCCGCTTAACTATTGGTGTCCTTTGGGTGTTGAAGAACATACTGGACAGGCGAGGGGCATGCGTGTGCTTAGCTCTTTTCTAGCAGCTCTCCGCACTGGTCCTGAGCTGTTTTTGTTTAGTGTGTCTGTTATGCAACTTGGGCAGATTGGAGTGCTTCTGAAATCCACCTTTGGGTGGGTGTGGGGAAGGGGAGCATTCTGAAAGGATGATCCTGCTGGGGATTTGTCACAGAAAGAAATTGAGTATTCAGCTGCATCTATAAGGCTAACCAATTTATTTGAGCATAAGCTTATGCTCAAATAAATTGGTTAGTCTCTAAGGTGCCACAAGTACACCTTTTCTTTTTGTGAACACAGACTAACATGGTTGTTACTCTGAAATCTATAAGGCTGTAAGACCTTGAAGTAGAAAAGAGGCCCTTGATGTGAACCAATAACCATAAAATGAGCACTGTTCTCTGGGCAGAGAGTGGGGGATTATTATTTTTTTTAACTCGTGTTGCAGTTTAGAGATCAGGGTTTTCAGGAACAGGTGTGTGTGTGTGAAGAGAAATCTGAGGGTTTTTTAAGCCTGGGATGGTCAATAAACAGCAGATCATTGAAATAAAATTTGACAGTCACAGTGATGTGATTTAGCTCCTTCTAGTTTTTTATTACGAGACTCCTGGATCTGCCTTAACCCTGACCAAACCTCCAGGGACACAAAGACGCACAGCTTTGCAAAGTCCCATTGATAGCATAGCACGTGTGTAAGGTCTGACTATTCTAAACAGGGCTTGGCAGCCCTAAGCAGGATCATTCTGAAAAGAATCACAATGATGAGGCTCTGGGCAGCCTTTGGGGCTGCCCCAGTGACAGTAGTTTGTCCGTGCATACGTGTTGCTCACCAAAGCTGTTCGGGTGAAGTGAATTGTAACCGGTTCTCATTTAACGTCCACTCTAAGCAGTTTGGTGTTCCTTGACTGCAGGGCCTGCATGTTGAAATTGGCCACTGATAAGCTGCTGTGCCCAGCACAGTCTGGATAATTGAGCCTGTTATTTATTCTGTAAAATTGGCCGGGCTGGAGGAGCCCAGGTTTGGGGGGAGAAAGGTGCTGGAGATGGGCAGGCGATTATTTCCCGAGGGACACTCGTGCTCCCTGTCCACCAAAAAGCTGACTTGCTGGCTGTTTGAGAGAGCTCTGTGTGCAGATTTGTGGAGGCCAAGCAGAAATGAGTTAGCAACCAGTGGCCGAATAAAGCTCTTCCTTTTATTTTACTTTCAGCTCAGTGCCAGTTAAGGATCATAGCCACCTGCCCTTAAAACTCAGAGTCAAATGTAAACTGCCCAGGTGTGTCTGTGAAGGATACAGCTGTGGCCTTTAAGATCACATCTCAGAGGCCGCTCTCTTTCTTCTCCATCCTGTTATTTTTAAAGGGCAGTGGAACATGAAAACACTCTGTGCATTAATACTGGCTGTCTCCAGTTCCCTGTGAAATCAGGTTACAGTGTTTGCATCATCCCAAGGAAGGTTCCCCTCCCACCCTAATATTGTCCAGAGCCTAGGGCTGCAGCTCTGGGCAGAAGAAGGAGGAAAATAATAGAAGGCAGTGAACAATAGCAACAAATCCCCATGGAGGTGATTTAATTTCTTTATCTCCTGAGTGTTAGGAAGGGGAAACTGTAAAATAATATACAAATAAACAAACAAACACCTACTGACCCTGAGCACCCGAGTGAGCCCCATTTCAGATTTTTGAATAAACTGAAGTTGCACATGCATGTTTAATGGAACACAAGGCATCAGCGTGCACTGCTTAAGGCATGTTTTCTTCTGATTGGGTTCCAGGTAAACAAATCCAAACAGCAGCCATTTTCTGTTTTTCTGGGTTCCCAGCTTTAGTATCTTATGAATCTGAGACAGCCCTCAATCGGAAAGGCCTCCCCCTGGTCTTAAAGGGAAGTTAAAACTCATGAAAAAGATGGACCATTTTTTTTCAAATATAGCTGCCTAACATTTGGCACCTAACCCCAAGTTAGACATGTGATGATAAAAGCACCTCTAATTCCTGGAAAGGGGGATGAAGTACAGAACAGAAGGATCAGGACCCAAGGTGATGATCGTAGACTGTGCTTTCAATGAGTTTAGAGGAGAAGGGAACAGCCTTCCAAGGGAAGCAGGGGGAGGGGCAAAAAACCTACCTGGCTTCAAGACTGAGCTTGTTAAGTTTATGGAGGGGATGATATGATGGGACTGCCTACGATGGCATGTAGCCCATCGGCAATGGCCAGTAACAAAAATCCCCAACAGCTGGAGATGGGACACTAGATGGGAAGGGCTCTGAGTTACTACAGAGAATTCTTTCCCAGGTGTCTGGTGAATCTTGCCCACATGCTCAGGGCCTAACTGGTTGCCATATTTGGGGTCAGCAAGGAATTTTTCCCCAGGTCAGATTGGCTGAGACCCTGTGGGGTTTCGCCTTCCTCTGTAGCATGGGGCCTGGGTCACATGCAGGTTTAAACTAGTGTAAATGGTGGAGTCTCTGTAACTTGAAGTCCTTAAACCATGATTTCAGGACTTCAGTAACTCAGACAGAGGTTAGGGGTCTGTTACAGGAGTGAGTAGGTGAGGTTCTGTGGCTTGCAATGTGCAGGAGGTCAGATTAGATGATCACGATGGTCCCTTCTGACCTTAACATCTATGAGATGGATCAGTAGTTGGAGAGGGAGACAGGGTTGAGCTCATTTTAGGTAGGTAGCTCTTGTTTTCTTTCCAGTGTGAGGGAAACGCCATAGTGCTCTAGTACTGGAGGAAGGATGCGGGGGGAATCTGATGACATATGGGCTCAGTTCCTGGTTCTGCTACTGTCTTCCTGTGTAACCTTGAACAAGTCACTTAATTTCTCTCTGTTAAATGGGGATAATAATACTTCCCTACATCACAGAATAAACTGTTCAGCATTGGTGAGGTGCTTAGATTCTTTCATATATGTATCTAAACTGAAACTGGTGCCACAACTTGCTGGGTAAAAGGTTGATTGTGGCGTGCGGAACTGGACTATCTATTGCAATGCAGTGGCTTATGGTGGCAAATTAGCTTAAACTGCCTCAGTGGCAGGCTGCAAGCATGAAGTAGAAGAGAGGAAGGATGTTCTAGTGGTCAGGGCATTTGTCTAGGACCTCAGAAAAGAAGGTTCAAGTCCCTGCTCCACCCCAGACTTCTTGGGCAAGTCACTTAGCTGCTCTGTGCCTCAGTTCCCCATCTGTAAAATGGGGAAAATGGCACCTCCCTACTTCACAGGGTGTTGTGAGGCTAAATATAATACAGATTGTACTACTCACGGTGGTGTTGGAGCAGTTTAAATAGCTTAGATAGAGAGGAGCCATGGGCATGAAACAACCAGCTGTGAGTAGTGATGTGTGAACCTGAACATTCGAGTGGGTGGGTTCAGAGTGGCACCCAGATGTTTGGAAACTCTCAGGACAAGGAAACAGGTAGGTGCTGCCATTCCATTGCTAATGGCCTGACTTCAGGTGAGTTTGGAAAGGCACCAGGAAGAGCCAGTTGCAGACTCACATGGAATTTTTGAGATCCTGGAATCAAATCCAATTGATCACTAATTTGGGACTGCAGAATAGGTTCAGAGCCATGTGTCCTAGCAGCAGCAGACGGGTTCCAGAAGCTTAGGAGGTGATCAGAAGTTTATCTTCCTGTTTGTAATTATCACCACCAAGGGATCACCTCTCTGCCATGGCCTGACAGTGAGGAATGGGTGCAATTCCTTTTAATTGTGCCCTCTCCCCTCCCCATCACTTAGGGCATTGGGTTTCCGCCTTGCTAAACTCATTAACCTCTTTAATGCTGCAATATCCTTTTCCCATATAAACCCACAATGCTAATATCTCTCTCCCAAGATTCATGCAAGCTGATTCCTTCTGTCATTCAGCAAGCGCTGGAAGTGTTTCTCTCTCTGCTAGAGATAGCCAAAGCCAGAAGAGGAGGTGCCTGTCTGTGTGAATATGAGAGAGGGAGAGAACGCGAAAGGGTTGTGGGGAGGTGAGCTGTTTTGCCACTAATTGATCTCAAGGAGCATTCTGGCCAAGACTAAGGCCTTTGCTGCCATGATAATTTATCAATAGGTCTAATTTGGTAAGCTAAAAACAGGGGTTGGATAAGGTCCAAAGGGATCCAGGTGATTTTCAGAATCAAATCAGGTCAACGTGAGGGCTCTGGCTGCTTGGATTTTGTGAATTCATTGCCGTGGCATCCTAAACTAATGTCAAGGAAGGGGAGTCTGTCAAGCAGCTCATTTATCAAAGCGTGGTTTTCCCAGAAGTGTTGAGTGCGGGGTAGGGTGGGGGGTCCGAGGGGGTGTGTGTGTCTTCCGCATGGGAATCCTCTTGCTTTGACCTTTGGTTTTGGACCAGCATTTTTAAGCTAGTCCAAAGCAGAAACATTTATTTAAAGATTCTTATCAAATAGTGGATACCAGTGCTTCAGTGCATGTGGGATATAGAATCCCTGTCAAGGAAATAATCACCCTTTATACTGGCCTCAGTTTTCAAACTTGGATGCCTACAGTCAACTCCGACATCTGTATTTAGCAACTAATTACGTTCTGTTGGCAGCTAAGTGCAGCTGATTGAAAGTGCTAAGTAGCTAAATACAGACTTAGCGGGCAACTGCACTGGAGCTGCTGGTGTCATTTCCAGCGAGAGCAGACATACCCGTGCTGGCACTGATTTAGGTAGCATGCTAAAAATAGAAGTGCTGCATGGGCTGTGGGAGGGGCTGGCCATCCCAGTATGTATCTATGGTCTTGGATGGGATTGTACTTGGGTTCGGCTAACCTGTCCCACTGCTCTCGCTGCAGTGACTACGCTCTGCTGTTAGTGCACTAATTCGATCCGAACTAGCATAGGTACGTTTATTCGAGCTGGAAATTATGCACCCCAGCTGCAATACTGACCTCCCCGTAGGTGCCTAACTTGCGGTGCTCACGTTTGAAAACTGGGCTCACTGACGTGATAGGCTTGCTCCTGTTAACATGATTAAATGTGTAAAGAAATCAGCCTTTTCTGTCTTTGTTTGGCACTTTGGAGCAAGGGAGTTCTTTCTTCAGAGGAGGCACATGTGAGGCTGTGGTGAGAACTGAAGGGTTTGGGTGCATATGCTCTCCTTGCCTTTCTGCATGGCTTCACTGGGCATTATCCCTTGTGAAAGGGCTGCTCTCATAAATAAGGACTGCTGGATTGAGTCTGACGCCATCAGTACTAGCCCCCTTATCACAAGTGAAAGAGTTGGGGTTTCTGATGTTTTGGATTGTGCTGATATCTTTATGGAGTTATCTTTCATAGGGAAAGGTCATAGAAGATGAAAAACTGATGAGGAGTTATGATTGCAGAAGAGAGCAAACTGCATAAGTCAATCAGAAACACCTGTCAATACGCACATTCACTTGGTTAATTACTTCTGGGGAATTCTGTGTCAAAAAATTAAAAATTCTGCACACAATATTTTAAAATTCTACATATTTGATTTGTCAAAATAACACAATATAATTCACAATATTTTGGTAATTTATTTCAAAATACCTGTCAGCAACTATGTGTGTAACAATACAGACAACAAAAAAGATTCTCCCTGGAGTAGAGAGTTAAATAAAAACCTATGACAACCCAGTTCCTATTTCTCTGCCCCATCCCTCCTTCCCCCGAGCCCAGTCACAGGACCAGATAACTGTATCTCCCTCCCCGCAGAGCCCAGCCATGGGGCCCCCTGGCTCAGAAGCCCGTATACCCCCCACTTAGACACCCGCACCCTCTCCCTCCGAACCAGATACTCTCACCTTTCCCCCACCAGAGCCCAGGGATCCAGAGGAGAAACAGCCTGATGCTGGGTCCTGGGTTTGTATGGAATTTCTTGAATATTGCCTCCTTCCTTCAGGGCATGCTAGGAACTGCAGCTACCAGGAACCCTCCAGTTCTGACTCGCGCCCCCAGAAGTGTCTTATATTTGCGAGCTGGGGAGCGGGGCTCTGTCGGGTCTAGCGGCCCCTAGCGGTAGCCAGCAGTTCTGCAGCACCAATTCTGCAGGGAAAAAGGAAATTTTGCACAGAACATTAATTCTTCATAAATTTTGCATTGTACAGTGGAGCAGAATTTCCCCAGGAGTAGTCAGTGGGCAGAAAACATGGGAACATTTAATTATTTTTTAAAGTTCTGTTTCCATATGGAACACAAATAGGGTCTTTCAAATGCTTGCCAGTAATGCTATCTTAATGTTATTAATTTGTCATTTGTTGAGGTCTCCAAGCAGGATCAGGGCTCCATTGTGCTAGGCACTGTGAATGCACTGGCCTGATTGATTTCCATCTGTTATATTTATTTACAGTTTCTGTTTTCTAATAGCAAAAATACAATCAGGGCATTGCCTAACTTAAAGAATACTGCTTTTCAGTGTTGATTAAATGCATGCAACCTTTGGTCTCAGACAATACCTTTCTGGGTGCATGATAGGACGGAGATGCATTATTAGTTACGTGTTCTTGCATTAAATGGACACCATCAAAATAGAAACCGTGTTGAAAACAAAATTCTTTATCTGTGTTACTATTAATAGAGCTGGTTGGATGGTATAAAAACTTGTTCACAGCCAGCCAGGTTCTGACATCATTACTGAGTAGCACCTCACTCTAAAATTGGTCCTATTGACTTCAATGGGACCCCATAGAGAGTTTCAGCAATATGAGTAAGGGGATCACCCTCTGGCTCTGAGTGAGAACCATAGCTTTGATTTGATCTGTTCACATTGCTTTTAATTTAATTGCACAACTGAGTTTGTTTCATGTGAATGTTACTAAGCATTTTATTTTGGCCTTGTAACCAGGAGAGGCTTAATCCAATCCATTTCAGAGATGAAACAAAATTTGTTTGGGTGGAAGTAGTTTATAAACAGTGAGCCATGCCACTTAGGTTAATGACTGCATACTCAAATAGTGAATTTCAAATATCACATAACTGACTTGCTTGCTGTCTAAAAACAACATGTGAACAGCCAGTAGAGTCAGGCATGTTCCTGACGACTATTCAAACAATGTCCGAAAAGGGAAAACTCTGCCCAGTTTGCAAACAGAAAAAGGGCTGAATTCATAGGAAAAAAAGGTTTGCAACTACTACTTTCACCAGATCTAGATAATAATGACACTTCTGAGCCCGATCCTATAAAGATATGAGTAGATCTGTGACTTCACTTATGTGACTAGATCCATTCTGCTCACTAGGGCTTCTCATGTTGATAAGGTTACTCCTATGCTTACGTGCTTGCAGGATCAAGCATTTCAATTAGTCTTAAAAAACAATATTTTAAAAATAAAATCTTGTTATTCTGACAGATGTTATCTGTTTAGTTTAGCACTTTGTTCCTTGTGTACAACTGCAACTGAACTAGTCATTTTCACTTTTCTGTATCATCCAATCAATACAGCTTTCTGATTCTCAGGGCTCAGCACAGTCACACAGCAGGGCAATATTTAAACCAAACAGAAGAAAAACAAAGGGCCTGATTCGTATCTCACTTCCACCAGTTATTTACCTGTATAACTCAATTTACTTTAGTGGGCTAGCCAGGCAACAGAACTCTCGCAATTGAGATTAAAAACGAAACGGAGACATTTCTTCGGTTAGTCCTTGTAAAATGCCACTTATAACAAAAACTCAATGTTTGGCACAAAACTCACTGCTTACTAGACTTGAATTGTGGAGCAGATGATAGTTTTTGGAGCAATCCTATTCCCTTTAATGTTTTCTGGGACCATGACAAACTCTTCTGCTCCTTTCATTGTTTGTTTTAGAAACCTTTGTTTTAAGATTTTGTTAAAATCTTTGTTTTAGAAACCTAATTTATTTTGCCTTGTGATTTGTTGATCATCCAAGTATCCATTTCTGAGGGATCAGCTCGCATCATCTTGCTGCTGCTTGATCCAGGAGCTGCAAAGAGCATCCATCATGCCTCGACAGGACCCTGTCAGTGTATCTAGGGGAAGGACATAGATGGAGGAGAAGTTAGTGCATGAGAGTAAGGTGGCAGAGGAGAACATTTGCCTGTGAATGGAACCTCAGCCCAGTTTATAAATGATCCCCTGGGACCTGTAGGTAAACACAGACTTCTGTGGTGACATGGGCTTGGAAAGCCAAACACTGGCTTATGATTGTAGGCTAGTCGTTCAAAACATTAGCTCCTAGAAAACCGAGAGGGCTTTATTTGAGTCTGTCTTGTTTCTTTTGATGAAAGGTAAAACATTCTTCTGTCTGTTTGTTTGTTTGTTTGTTAAGCTTATAGATTTATCTTTACCGTATCTTTGTCCTTGATCCCTTAGTCAAAATGTAACTTTAATTTGTTCCCGTGTTCATCGATGCTACAGCACTGTGTGTGAATATATATAATTGCATATTTAAGGATGTCGGAATGAATGACCAGAGAAGTTAAAACCCAACATTTATGTACAAAAACTAGGCTTGAAGAATATTAAGCTTTGGACTGCAACCAGCAGAGGAAATTTAAATTCTTAAAAAAAAAAAATAATAAATCACCTTCCTTTTAGCAATGAATTTTAGGGCTTGAGAACACTGATGGAGGCTTTGTAGTGGAGAACGAAATGTGTTATTTAACTATCTTATAGTTACATTGGGTAGCAGAAGCTTTTTCGTCACTGCTCCTCCAATATGCCTCACTACTTCTATAGCACAGAATATCTACTTCTCTAGGACTGGCGACAAGGTGGGGGTGGGGAGAGGAGGAAGGAATCAGAGTGGATGTTTTCCATGATTTAGTCACCAAGGGTAAAATCCTGGTTCCATTTTAGTCAAATGCAAAACTCCCAACTGACTTTAATGGGGCTGGGATTTTCCCTTATTCACCAGAAGCCAGATCTCAATATTTCTGTTGACTCCAGTTGACTTCTATTGACTTCAGTGGGCTTTGGATCAGCTCCCAGAACTGGACTGGAACCACCAGCTTATGTCACATGGACTATCAAATGGAAATGCTGTGAGAACTGAACACATAGACCTGGAGGGGAAAAGCTACGTAGTGTGGTATAAATCCCATCAGCTATTTTATATTCTTGAGAGTGATACCTTCAAGGTTACAGCTACAATTCATCCATCTTCCACCTGCTCTTTGGAGATCCCTGGTGAAACTTGGGCTCTATGAGGCCGGATGAGTGAGTGGAGTTCCAGTCTTATAGCCTCATATTGGTAAGGGGGCACTTAACTGGCTATGCCGCCTGGCTATTATGTATATTTGCTGTGGGGGGTGAAATTCACTCCTTTGCAGGGGGCCAACACCAGTGCTATGCAATGTTTAAGTCCCACTTAAGTGCTAAGGTTTTTACTGGCTCTCTACAAAGGGTTGAATTTCACCCGGAGTAATTATTATGTATCATTTGTATGATGGTAGTGTGTAGCTTCCCTAGGCATGGACCAGAAACCTGTTGCACTAGGTGTGGATGAACACAGAGCCAAAAGATGGACTCAGTCTCCAAAGAGCTTACAATCTGGAGCAGATCCTCAGAAGGTGGAAATTGCCATCGCTCTATTGAACTATGACAATTGACACAAGTTGAGGATCCCGGCCATAGTCTTTAGGACAGCTGCTCCAGCAATCAACGTAGGTAAACGTTTAGAGAAAAGCACAACACTGAAAAAAAAAATGATAATTGAATTAAATTTAAAGAAAATCCCAGAGAAACAGATAAAGCAAAGCTAGCAAGACGGATGGGGTATTCCCAGTGCAGGCTGCTCTGCCTTTTTTTGTTTGTTTATTCCCCTCTCCCGACTCGGTGCTTGAAGCTCCTCTTCCTTTGCCTTTCCTGGCTTTTCTGATGGCTTGTGTTGGCGTGAGTGCTACTGAGAGCGGAGGTCCTCCTTTCCCTCTATTTGTTTGTTTTTTTTTGTTTTAATATGATAAATGTGCACCTCCTCTGCTCCTCTGGAAACAGTATCTAGGCTGCAAAGTAATTATTTAGTGAATGGTAGATCCAGTTCATGTTGGCAAGGATCAGATTAATCATTATTAATCATGACCCCTCCGACAGTAACCTCATCCCTTGGCTAAGTGCTGCTCTTTATTAAGAAGTAATAGCAATTAGGGAATGGTTGGGCTACTGCTCTGGTTACACTGTCAATGTGGTCTCAGGACTCCTGGCAGGAGGCGGAGGAACTTGGGTCAAAATTAAAAATAAACGCACATGGTACACATTCCAGAAACGAAGCAGACTTGCTTCCCTTGTGGGTTTTTTCTACCTCCTCTAAGTGTCTTCCTTTTAGGTAGTGTCTCTTGGGAGTTTTACTTCCTCAGAGGAGTGAATTAAGAGTTGGATGCTCATACAAACTGTGAAATAATACTTTAAATACCCATCATTCTTTTTCGTCCAGATGAATCCCAGAGCTGTTTACAAACTATTTGCCTGATTCCTGCAATCTTACAAGGTAAAATTCCTGTTGACTTCAAGAGAGTTGTACCTGCTTCAAGACTGCAATGTCATTCACCTACCACTGAAATGCAGCCACCTCTGAGGCAAAATGTGGCAGCTGTTTAACAGCACACACCATTCCTACAACTGGAAAGCGAGTGGCCTTCAAATTTTCTTTTGCATGATACGCTCCTAATGCTGGGATGTCTTTGCCATTATACATCTATCTTTTGTTACCAATTTTAAGTGAATTCATGCAATGACCAAGATTTGCAAATTCAAAAACCGTTGTCTTTGGATCCTTGTAGGACAAGCTCCTGCTATTCCTTCTCCATACAGTTCAGCCTCACTTTCATAGTTATGCGACTGCAGCACATAGAGCACGCACAGCTGTGGTAACACAACAACCCTTGTGATTTTGGATGCAGTTCAGAGAGCCTATGAACTCACTTATAGATTGGAAGCTAGGCAGCTATGGCACACAGCAGGCAACACTACACAACACAGTTGGGCAGGAAGTGAAGGAGAATTCAGCTTCAAGTGGACTGGGTGTGCCCGGAGTCACAGACTCTGCCTAAAAAAAGAGACCTCTGATGTGAGGCCAGTGACCGGTTTGGGGGCATTATAAATCTGTCCACATGCTGTAATTTGGTTCCAAACAAATGAAATTCCGTCATCAGGCAATAACAGATCTGGTACTTCTTTAGGTTCATTTTAAACCCCAAGAAGAAAGCTGTATTCCATGAAAGCTTTGTAGGGGGATAGGCAGGGTGTGATTGCCTGCATTGGAACTGAGCCGAGAAATCACTCTTGTGGAAATGTCCATGGGATATTTAATGGTCACCTGTGATCAAGGCATGGGTTTCATGCTTCATCCAAAAGAAAGCACCTCAGTGCCAATTAACATTATGCTTGGGGAATGCATCACAGCTGGAAAAATGGTACCTACTAAATCATCAGTAAAAACGCTTCATCCATCCTGGATGCATCCTGGATTCTCCTTGGAGTCTCCCTCAGTCCTGTTTCTACTGCAAGAGGCGATGAGACTGGTCATGTCACTTTGGGATTTCACTGTTCAATGGGATTGGAGCATCTAATCCGGCACACCTGGGTTGTCTATGCTTGGCAAAACCATGGAGAGCAGAATCTCTACTCGCCAGCACTGCAGATGTTGATGATTCATCATCAGTCAATGTTACCAGGACTTGTGGATTCATGGATTCCAAGCCCAGGAGGGACCACTGTGATCATCTAGTCTGGCCTCTTGTATAACACAGGCCATAGAACTTCCCCAAAGTAATTCCTAGAGCAGATCTTTTAGGAGAAAAAAAAAGTCCAATCTAGATTTAAAAATTGTCAGTGATGGAGACTCCACCACGACCCTTGGTAAATTGTTCCAGTGGTTAATTACCTTCACTGTCAAAAATGTATGCCTTATTTCCAGTCTGAATTTGTTTAGTTTCAACTTCCTAACACTGGATCATGTTATACCTTTGCTAGATTGAAGAGCCCATTTATTAAATATTTGTTCCGCATACAAGTAATCAAGTCATTCCTGAACCTTTTTTTTGTTAGACTCAAGGAGTTCAATCTAGTTAGCTTATCACTATAAGGCATGTTTTCTAATTCTTTAATCATTCTCATGGCTCTTCTCTGAACCTTCTCCAATTTATCAACAACCTTCTTGATTTGTGGGCACCAGAACTGGACACAGTATTCTAGCAGCAGTTGCACCACTGCCAAATACAGAGATAGAATAGCCTCTCTGTTCCTACTTGAGATGCCCCTGTCTATGCATCCCAGGATTGCATTAGCTTTTTTGGGCACAGCATCTTACATGTTCAGCTGATTATCTACCATGACCCCCAAATCTTTTTCAGAGTCACTGCTTCCCACTGCTTGCTTTTTCAGAGTCCCCCATCCTGTAAGTATGACCTGCATTCTTTGTTCCCCGGTGTATATATTCACATTTAGCCATATTAAAACACATATTGTTGGCTTGTGCCCAGTTTACCAAGCCATCTAGATCACTCTGAATCAATGACCTGTCCTCTTCACTATTTACCATTTCCCTCAATTTTTGTGTTATCTGCGAACTTTATCAATGATTACTTTGTTTTTTTCCAGGTCGTGGATAAAAAATGTTAAATAGCCTTGGGCAAAGAAATGATTACTATGGGATCCTGCAGAAAACAGACCCACTTGATAACGATTCCCTGCTTACAGTTACATTTTGAGATGTATCAGCCAGTTCTTAATTCATTTACTGTCTGCCATGTTAATGTTATGTTCTAGTTTTTCCATTAAAAGGTCATGTGGTGCCAACTCAAGTGTCTCACAGAAGTCTAGGTATATTACATCAACACTGTTATCTTTATCAACCAAACCGTCAACCTCATCCAGAAAAGCTATCGAATTAGTTTGACAGAGTCTACTTGTGAGAAATCATATTCATGCGCATTAATTACATTACCCTCTTTTAGTTCTTTATTAATCGAGTCCCATATCAGCTGCTCTGTTATCTTGTATGGGATTCATGTCAGGCTGACAGACCCATAATTACCCAGGTCATCTTATTTATCCTTTTAAATAATTGGCACAACATTGGCTTTCTTGCAGTTGTGTGGAACTTTCCCAGTGCTCCAAGACTTTACTTACTGAAAACCAGTATTAATGATTCCGTGAGCGCCTCAGCCAGCTCTTTTAAAATTCTTGGATGCAAGTTATCTGGTCCTGCTAATTTAAAAATGTCTGACTTTAGTAGGTGCTGTTTAATGTCCTCCAGAAATACTAGTGGAATGGAAAGAATGTTATCACCATGTGGTGAAACTATATAATTTGTTTTTTCCTCAAATACAGAACAGAAATATTTATTGCACACATATGCCTTTGTTGCATTATTATTGATAACTCTACCATTTACATCTAATAATGGCCCAGTACCATTGCCAGGTCTTTTTGTTCCTAATATGTTTCTAATTTGTTCCTTCTTGTTGTCCTTAACTCTTCTGGCGATAGATTTCTCATTGTGTCCCTCGGTCTTCTTTATCAGTTTTCTACGATTCCTAACTTCTAATTTATATTCATTACTATCAACTTCCCCTTCCTTTTATATGTTATTATTTTTTACTGTCTTCACTTCCCCTCTAAACCAGTTTGGGTTTTTAACTAGCATGGCCTTCTTCCTCAGTTGTGGGATTGTGGCTTTTTGGGCATCTAGTAAAGTTAGAAACTAACCAGTTTTGTACCTGAGATTAGTATAAAGGTTCAGAGAAGGTGTTTCCCCCCCCCCCGGCTCTTTCCTCAACATCTACAGTTTAATGGTGCTTTAGTTGCATTCTACTGTGTTTACCCTGTTGCCACCTCAGGGATCTGTTGAGAGCAGACAATAACTGAGTTAATATTTACTGAAGTTTTCTAGGACTACAGGTTCCTTTTCAGAAGATGTGACACTGCAATTAATGGCCTCGTGTTATAATTGTTTAACCAACAAGACAGTGACTTACATACTGAGTTGAAATAACACAAAAAAGAAAACCCTTAATTACTTTTTAAAAAAGCTGTCATTCCCTGTATGGAAATCCTGGAGAAAAACCCATAGGGTAAAGAGGCAAAAGAATGAGAAAAGAACCTCCTTTGTTTCCATCTACCCCTGCAATAGCTGAAGGGGAGCAGTAGAAATTTGGAGGAAACCTGCTTGCTCTTTTGATCTCTGCAAAAGTTGTTGTGAGGGTCACATTGTTTAATGGTTGAAGGAGTTTATTGAAGAATAAAAGTAACAGCAGAGACAAAGGGCCAATACAAATTATCTGGTAAACTGCTGTCAAGTTTTACGTGCTCTGCGCTACTGGTGATTTCCTGTCTTAAAAAAGGTGTGTGGGGGGGAGTCCGGGGGGGTGGAATGGGTAAGAAGTGTATAAATAAATCCACCTCTTTAAATAGCTAACTAGCCTACTCTGAACTGTGTTGGAACCTCTGTGTTCCCTGGCAGCCAGCGTTCTCATATCTAACAAAGGTGCATCACAGGGTTCAGGCAGAGCTTCAGGGACTCTGCCTTGGCTGGTTCTCGGTTGCATTCTTCCACTTGTCAGTAAGCGAAGCACTAAAGTACAAAAGGTTCAAGGGATCGCACAGTTGGAATCCATCTGAACATATCTGGATCGAGCCCTCACACTTGACATTTCACTCCTCTTTTAAACATTAGAAGTACACAGACTAGGAATGGGCTGAGGTAAATATGCCATCAGCTGCCTTCTTCTGACTGGAGGTTATAGCAGAGCTTCAAGCACTCCTTGTTTAGGGATGGTGGGGATCAGCATTCCTGGTGTTCTGGCTCTAAGATCCTGAAGTTAACAAAGGAGCTGTGGAAAGTTCAGGAGCATGCTGGGAGATCTGGAGCTGCTGACCCTCATCCTCCCCCCTCCCCGCCCCAGGTTTTTTTAATCTTTTTTTTATTAGTATTTTCAAAACATGGAAGGAAAAAGACTAAACCAACATGCAGAATGATGGGTATAAAAACCAAAGAAGAGAGAGGGAATTATTTCAGGAGTCCATGCAGTAAGGCACCACAAATAAAAATCTTGTGTTATAAATGGGAACCAGCTTGATGATCATAATGGTCCCTTCTGGAGTTAAAATCTGAGCAAAGAAAATCTGGGCTCCCGTGCTTTTCTATTTACTTGGTATGATATTTTTGGCTAATGCTACTGAGAACCACATGATGTGGGCGGGGGGAAAGTTGGGATCCACAAAGCCAAAATAATTTAGGAAAGTGTATCTGGGAGAGAGTTTGAAACAGCAGAGGAGGCTCCCATAATCCTCAGTGCTTTTGACTTTGGGACAAGATAATCTTGGAACATGACTGATAAGATTTGCTAACTGCCTCTCCCAAAGTCATCTCCAAAATCCTAACCTGCTAAGAATCTATGTTTTAGTGTAGTGGTGACATTGAAGCTGCTTGGATTATTCCCCATTCTTCAAGCCTAAAGACTTTTTGAGGGGCAATATTATGGGAGTGATTTTCTAGGCTTCCATCACCAAAGAAAAGAAAGGTGTCGCTGAATTGTTTGGATGTTTTGTTATAGTTCAGCTGCATTGGTTTGCATGACATTGAGGATCTATCTCTGTTCATGCAAGGCCATTGGCCATTACATTCACCCATTCCCTCTTATTGCTCAGTATATAGGAATGGTCTTTTATATAAACTCAGTTCAGGAGTTCCCCACAAAGGCCTTGGTTCTTTTATTAATTTCTACTCATTTCAGGCTGGTTTGCATTTTCTGTAAAATTAGGACAGAGCAGATGGCAATGAAGTGCCATATAGTATAGTAGAACGTGGTTTTCCTTTCTGCAGGAAAAGAAAATACCTCACAATGTCTCATCCTCGTGGGGGAGAAAAGGATCAGAAGCTCATCCAGAAAAAGCACTTGGTTAATGTCACTTTTTTTCTTCTAAGTCAGTTCTGAACTGATGATCCAACATTGTGTTCTGGGAAGCTGTCCTGCTTGAGATAAGAAGTAAAACTTACAGTCCTGACCATTTGTAGGGACTGAAGATACCATGGCATTTTCCTCTACAGTAGGAGTATTAATCCAGCACAGTATCTTGTCCAAATTCTAATTTGGGAAATTTTATTCTGCCTACTTTATATGCCCCCAAAGATTTAGCGGTGATATGCTAGTCTTCACTTCCTATCCTCAATTGCTGTGTACTGTCACCTTACATTGATAGCTGTTTTGTTCCATCCTGGAGATAGTTTAGTTTCATTTCATTTCATCGGTGGATGAAATGACTTCAGTGTGGTTTGTAAAGTGAGTTGGGATTCATCTGAATGAAAGGCACTTCTTACATGAAAAAAAAAAATTGAACAATTATCACCATCAGATTTTGAATCTGAAATGGTTACTTATACCTGTCAAATGCAAACCCCCATAAGAATGGTACCAGGGAACATAAGCAGTAGGAGAAAATCCTGTTTCATTATCAGGCTCTGGAATCCAAGTGAGTATTAATAAATATTTTGTTGTCTTCGTTGGTCACTCTGCACTGATGAAGTGGTTGTAAATCAGAGGTGAAAGGCTCTGCTTCTGAGCAGTTCTCAGAGCAATTTTACCCCTGAACAATTAACAAGTTCCTAGGGAGGATAAGCCAGCCAATCAAAACATATTTGAACTTGGTGCCATATATGGGAACAGCATGAATGAGAAAAGGGAGTTGGGTAAGATTTTGGTTGATTCTTTTCTTGGTTCTACTTAACAATGCTGCCCCTTCTTTTTGAGAAGCAAATATTTTGCTATGAACGACACCCAAGAAAGCCTCCCTTAGGAGGCCCTGGAATCTTCTCCCCAAACATGGGCCATTTCCAGACCTGAAACTTTTTGTATAAGGACCATCCTTTCTTCATCCCTTTCCACCATTCCCATTATGGCCACAGCCTTCTTCCTTTCTAACTATGTCCTGCAATAGTCCTCTCCTCCTCATATGTTTAAAAATGTCATGGTAGGGTCAATAGCTCTGGTGGCCTCTCTTCCAGACTGCAGCTGCCTCATTAATTCAAATATCCTGTGCTCCAAGATGCATTTAAATTGAGCAGCCTGTACAGAGACAGTTGGAGGATTGAGAACCTGTTGGAGGATTTCAGATGACAGGGAGGAGCCTCAAAGTCTGGATACGCATCCAAATTCCATCACCTTGCACTCTGCGTAGTCATTTATACTTGTGAAAGACATGGCATTTATACTTGTGAAAGACATCAGACTGGTAGCATCTTACACCCATGTTAGACGCACTTTGTGCCAGGGGTCAGTGACAACACACAATGGAATTCAGTGGAGAATCGGGCCCTACATCTCCCCAGTTTACCCACCTGGAATTGTAACCTATCTAACCAACGTCAATTGGCACGCACAGAATGTCCAATCATAAAATCACCATGCTTAGAAAGGGAAAAGGCCCTATTAGATCATCCACGTGGCCAGTGCAGAATTATTTCCAACAGGACATATTGCATTGTAGCCCTTTATTTGGCTTAGTTTTAAACGACTCCAATGATGACCCTTTCAGTAGTTCCCCCGGGAGGCTGGTCTGCTGTCTAATAGACCTCAGTGTTAGGCAAATTCTCTTGATATTCAGTCTGAATTTTCCCTTGCTTAATTCTATCCCATTACTAGTTGTTATATCCTACCTGGTGGACTTTATAGTCAAGTATGCATGTCTGGGATGGTTAGTGATGTTAACCTTCTAAGATATAGACATATTTTATTTTGGTTTAAAATTCCTTTCTAGGTAAAACCATTTTGAATACATTTATACTTGGAATCCGCTCGAAAGGAATCTGTGATCTCTCTCTCTGTGGGTGAGATTTACCCCAGTGCAGAGGGGCCAGCACAAGTCTCTGTTCATCACGTACATCCTAATTTGAAGCTCTGTATGTATGAGGGGATTGCACTTTTAAGAACTGGGCAAGGATGAATGGTTCATTGGTTAGGGCGCTAGCCTGGGACTTGGGAGACCACGATTCAATTATTTGCTCTGCCCCAGACTTTCTTTGTGACCTTGGGTAAGTCACTTAATTTCTTTGTGCCTCAATTCCCCATCTGTAAAATGGGAATAATAGCACTTCCTTACTTCAGAATGATGCTACAAGGATAAATACATTACAAAGATTGTGAGGTGCTCAAATATTACTGAAAATGGGGACAGATAAGGAACTAAGATAAGACAGACAAACACTGTGTTGAAATATAATGTATTCCCTCCAAGCATTTCAATTGTGGGGTGCTGTATTCTATTTTCTATTCTTAGTTGCTTTTATGACTTAAAGAAGACTCATAGAATCGTAGGACTGGAAGGGACCTTTTTAGGTTGGATATTAGGAAAAACTTTTTCACGAGGAGGGTGGTGAAACACTGGAATGCGTTACCTAGGAAGGTGGTAGAATCTCCTTCCTTAGAAGTTTTTAAGGTCAGGCTTGACAAAGCCCTGGCTGGGATGATTTAGTTGGGGATTGGTCCTGCTTTGAGCAGGGGGTTGGACCAGATGACTTCCTGAGGTCCCTTCCAATTCTGATATTCTATGATTCTGTGACCTCGAGAAGTCATCAAGTCCAGTCCCCTGCACTCAAGGCAGGACTAAGTACTATCTAGACCATCCCTGACAGGTGTTTGTCTAACCTGCTCTCAAATATCTCCAGTGATGGAGATTCCATAAGAAGAAAAGGATATACAAATTTAAAACTGGAAAGAATTGCCATATGACTTGCTCCTGGATTAAAACCCTTCTGTCACTGGTTTCAGCCCGGAGAAAATGTTTACAGCTGTGTTATAAGCCCTCAAAAAAGAGTCAACACGATCTTAACTAAAGCAATGCTACTAGGCACTGTTATAATGAGATCATTCTGCCGCGGCTCCTAGACAACATCCTAAGTGGCGTCAATTAGTTCTACGACTGGAGGCTGTTTAGAACAAAAGGCTATCTCATCTGCGACTTAGGTGCAAATATGATATAATGTTAACAGTTTTGTTTGGGAACAATGTATAGAAAATAAATAAATGTACCGGCCCTCCTGACAGAGAGAGAATAATTTATTGGGGGTGGCAGCATGGAATAGCAGGTGGGGCACTGGACTGAAGTCAGGAGACCTGGGTTCTCTTCCTAGCTCTGCTACTGACTTTGTATGTGAACTTGGGCAAATCACTTCACCTGTCTCTGTTTCTCCACTTGTCTGTTTAAGAATGTAAGCTCTTCAGGGCAGGGACTCTCACTGCATGTTTGTACAGGATTAGCACAGTGGGGCCCCAGCTGAGAGAGGTGAATACAAACAATAAATAACCACGCTTAGTAATGCTCTGCATTTTGAAAGGGCTTCCCATCCTCAAATGGCTTTACAAATATTAGTTTTCTTTCAGACATGGGCAGCCAAGGTAATAAATAGTTTGCTCTTTGTTATCGAGGCTTTTTCATCCTAGCATCTCCAAGTGGTTTGCAAAGTATCATCATGCCGAGGGTGACTGACAGTCTCTTTAGGCAATGGGAATAGAACTTGTCTCCAAACTCCCTGTCCCTTGCTTTACCCCTCTGTATAACATCACCTGCTGGCGGCCGAGGAATATGCACATGCAACCACGTACCCACTTGTGTTGTGCAAAAATCCCACTTTGATTGCACCGGGGCTTGAATCCAGCCTGAGTAAGTGGCCCTAGGCTCTGCGTATACATAAGGAGGAAGGCACCGGCACACAGGTAGTTCCCTGGGCTCTGGGCTCTACATGCTACCAAGTCAGAATGGTCGTTTTACACACACTTTGCACTGGTGTGAATGTTGATACATGGCCCAAGGCTGTGGAGAGGCAGGCGCTTTGTGTGCACTGGTTACACTTGAAAAAGCTGTGGAATATTCTGTTGATAAGAACCTGCAATATCTTTATTTTTATCTCATGGAAGGATTTGCGGAGGCTGGTAGGTTAAGAAACTCTCCGTAAATTTTGCATTCTAGAAGCTGCTGCGGACTAGGACAGGGCCTTTCAGATCCCATACTGAAACTAGTACACCAAACAGCAAATGGAATAGGCACTATTAGCTGCTTTACTCTTCATCTATAATTCCCCATATTCATAACTTAAACCCTGTCATTTGGGTTTATCGTCCATGGCCTTCAGTGACACCAGGAAAAATCCTTCCCTTTAATTCTACAGCAAAAAAGAACAACACTCCAGGGAAGGACTGTATCCCTGCAGAAGTTTGTGGCTTAAATGTTTCATGGTGGGCGCTGGATTTCGCTGTCTTCCGCCTCTTTCCCCTCCCCCACCATTTCCCCCTGCTATTATAAATCATTCTGCTTCCTTCCTAGAAGCTGGAATACAAACAACATAATCCCAGTGTTAAAGAATGGTAATAAAGCCCAACCCTACACGTTACAGACCCGTTGGCATCACAGATGCCAGAGCTAAATGTGATGTCCAGCTTTTCTGACCAAGATAGCTGGACCAAACAGTAGAAAACTGTAAGGAAGAATGCTGCATTAGAACGAGTGGAACGATCGACTGGGTTTTCTCCTTCCCTAGCTTTTCAGGATTTAGCCTGATTTCTGGACTTCTTGTTCCGTTGTCTGTCACTAGCTTGTATCAGCCCATCATTCAACATCAAAAAAATAGACCTTGCACATCAACAAGGAAGAATGGTGCAGTGGTTCATGTGCTAGCCTGAGCCATGGAAGACCTGGGGTCAAATCCCTGCTCCTCCACAGACTTCCTGTGCCACTACGGGCAAGTCATGTAGGACATGTCGACGCTGCATCTGAAAGCCAGCCTCCCAGCCTGGGTCCACAGACTTGTGGTAGTGAGGCTTGCCCTAGTGACTTAAACATAGCTTTACGGTGCTTTAATGTTGTGACCCAGGCAGGCGCCCGAGCTACATTTATTTTTAGCACACTAGCGCGAGCCCCTGTCACTGTGGACCTGTCACTCCCAGATGCAGGGTAGACATACCCTTTGCCTCCCTGTGCCTCAGTTCCCATCTTTAAAATGGGGATAATAGCAGGACCCTACTTCACGGGGGTGTTATGGGGGTAAATCCATTAAAGATTGTGAGGGCCTCAGATGCTGTGATGATGGGAACTATAGAAGTACCTTAGATAGAAGGATTTCCCCTTCCTCACCTGGTGATGAATAGCACCGACTTGTCTTAGCCAGCTCAGTGGAACTTTTAATGAGAGATTTGAAGATTCGGCACATTGAACTAATTAAGTACTCTTCTTAAGAGTCGGTGATGTTTCCTGGGGGCTTGCCTATACAGATGTTAGCATTCTAGTGGGCGGCCTCCATATAGATTTTTGTTTGTTTTTTTAAGTGCAGAACATACCAGGAAGCACTTTACTGGTCTCCAAATACCACAAAATGGTTAATTTGTGCAGCTGATTGACAAAAGTACTTTCTGAGCATGCCCAGCCAATAAGAGTTTGTTCTCGTAATGTCATGTGAGTAGCCTGGTGTTTCATTGGCTGGGTTTGCTGTCACATGATGCCCTGCTGCTGAGTTTGGGAGTGGAGTTTGATGGGGGTCCAGTGCTTTCTCTCATCAGTTTGCAATGTAGTTAAGTTCTTATTAAACTCAGTTATTACTTTTCAAACTCACCTCTGGATTCTGAATTACATTGCGGTAAAGAGTTTTAGGTCTAGCTATACTGGGTGGCCACAAGAGAAAGACAAGGTTTACTCTCTTGGTGAAGAAGTTATTCTAACCTTTGCTTTTTCCTCCCCCAGCATTTCCCATCTGTTTTTCTTCCATGCCCAATCTATTAATAGGTTTTAACCAGCTAACTTTGGACCAAAAATGTTAACTGTGTAGGAGGTAGCTTTCCTGAAAGTTAATAAAATATGAATTGGAATGGAATATAAAACACTCAGCTTTTGTAGCATACAAAATGTATAAAGTGCAGGGTGGAAATTAAGATGGGCCCAATTTAAACTTTGGAAAATAGCTGCCAATTAAAGTGTGCTGGATTAATTTTGTTTTAGCACACTCAGTCTGGTCTAGATGAGGTCAGATGGTCTGAAACACACACACTGGAGGGACAGGTTTCAGAGTAACAGCCGTGTTAGTCTGTATTCGCAAAAAGAAAAGGAGTACTTGTGGCACCTTAGAGACTAACCAAGGAAGCCTATAGGTTGCTTAGCTCAAAGATATTGAGCAAGCAGCATTGTGAGCAGAATTGACAGCTCATATACGTGTTGATCTGGCATCATAGCATTTTGGGCGGGGGCGGGGGAGGGTGGTAATAATCAAATGAATCTCCTTTAAAACAGACTGGACAGTGTAGCTTCTGTGACCCCAGCCATTTGCTGTACAGGTTAGGGGAGATGATGCTAGCCAGTTGCATGCACTGAGGGTTTAGGGGAAAAAACATAGATGGTAGTGTCTCTGATTTCTCTGTTCCCTTGTCATGGCTCCCTGCAGTTGAGAGTACATGTTTTATTTGTGCTACCCTGTCTTCTGGGTATGGGCTTTCCCCTCCAGCAACTTTCTGTCTTTAACTCTAGCCCTGACACTACCTGTTACCCACTAAACACCTTTCTCCTTTCCCCTCCCTTCACTCCTGCATCTTCCTTTCCCCTCTAGCCAGTGAGATTAATGATGTGCCCATCTGTCACTAGGAGCGTATCACTTTTCTTTCCCAGAGCTCCATTGCTGTCACTCATCTCTCCATTCCCGCGTGCGGGAGGGTTTCCGTGTCCTCTGTAAGATGTCCCCTCTCACTGCCCTCCTCCCCCATAGCAGTGCATTTGCCAATACTTTGCACGAGGATGCTGTCTCTATAAAAATAAACTGTGTTGAAATCTGAGAGACGGAAACAATGCCAACTTCGCACTTCAGCGTTGGGAGTGGTAACTCATATGATTTCCACTTGCAAATGGTAGCCCGCACATGTTCCTGACCATACATCCTTATCCCTGAACCATTTCATCACAACTTCAAATTCACCATGTCTGTTGCTTAGTCCACTGTTAGTATGTTGTGTTTTGTTGGTGTTGCTCCAACCTAGGAATACTTTGGGTTGTCAGATACCAAAACCTGCTTAGAAATTAGAGATATTGTTGAATTAATCTTCTCCTTGCCCGTGGCCGATAGCGGATAGTGCTATACAGTGAGCCTGATTCTCCTCTCACATCTGTTTTGCACCAGTGCAGTTTTGTTCATTTCAGTATACTTACTCTTGATTTACATCAGGGAATGTCAGAGGAGAATCAGGCTCCATATTTGTTTTTCTTCTACTTATTTGCCATGTGACCTTTGCTTGAAGTCAGCAGGGTGTGCGAAAATAGCACTGGGAGTGCCGGCTAGTGGTTAGAGCACAAGAGGGGGATGAGATCTTTAGGGGGGAAGGAAGAAAAATCCTGGTCTTGGGCAAAAGTTCCTGAGTTAAAAGGAGAGAAGAGAGAGAGAGGAGAGAGCACATTATTTACAGGCAGAATGGACTCTAAATAGAATGTGTTTCCATGTCCTCTTGAAGGTATCAGCTGCTCTTTTATGATGGCTCACCTCAGTGCCTATCATAGTTATGAACGTCCTTTTCCTGCTGCACGTAGCTGTGTGGACCGCAGCTAGTTGGCCACAATCGGTTCCAGTCAGGGGACCCCATCAGGGCTTGTGGAGCAGTACAAGGTTGGGAGGAACCCCCACCCCACCCCACCTCCGCATAGCCTGAGGAGGAACTGTCTGTATTGACTTCCACTCGATTTACTGGGGCAATTGAGTTTGTTAGTGAAACGCGATCGGCTCGATCAGCTGTCACACTGAGACACTCCTGTCACTGCTGTCAATAGCGCTGAGTTTCTGATCCTCTCTCAGATTGGCTCTGTGCCAGAACATCAAATCAAAAGTTGTTTGGGGTATGGAGAGCTCAGAGCAGTTACCTAGGAATCAGTTTACAGACTTCAAAGCACTGCCAGTCTTATTCTGAGGGCATATCACAATGTCAAGGAGCAATACTGCTTTTGAGAGTAATTTAGATTCTCCTCTTCAGGCCCAAGCTCATCTACAAATAGATGGCAGGGACGTAAGAACAAAAGAGGCAGGTCTCCTGGCAAGCCAAAATGACATGCAAACAGCCTTCTTCCTTAGTCTGAGGGCTGCAGTTTAACCTGATGAAATAGTCATTTGCTTTTTTTATAACACCATTCATCCTGGAGGATCTCATTTCATTTCACTTGGCACTGAAATGCAGCTGCCTTCAGGGTAGGTGGTTGGTCAGTTTTAGGACTACTTTATTTTGCATGACAGATAAAAGGGTACTTCAGCCACTGTTCATTTAGTCTTAGCCCTGGTCTACACTAGGGAGGGGGATCGATCTAAGTTACGCAACTTCAGCTACGTTATTCATGTAGCTGAAGTTGATGCTCTTAGACCTACTCACCGCGGTGTCTTCACTACGGTGAGTCGACTGCTGCTGCTCCCCCGTCGACTCTGCCTGCGCCTCTCGCGGCGGTGGAATACAGGAGGTGACAGGAGAGTGCTCGGGGATTGATTTATCACGTCTAGACTAGATGTGATAAATTGACCCCTGCTGGATCTATCGCTGCCCGCCGATCCGGCAGGTAGTGTAGACATACCCTTAGGGACAAGGTAGGTGAGGTAATATCGGACCTGAAGAAGAACTCTGTGTAGCTCAAAATCTTGTCTCTTTCACCAGCACAAGTTGGGCCACCTTGTCTCTCTGATATCCTGGGACCAATGTGGCTACAACAACACTGCAAATGACATATTTAGTCTTAGGTAGTACTGAGTGTGGGTTTTGTAAGTGGGAGGAAAAACAGATGGACTGCTGAACATGTTCAATTCATTTCACTTGTGGCTTAATTACTGTAACCGGGGCAGCCTTTTCCAAGCAAGATTCTGTCTTGAGAAATCCTGGTGAGAATGTTTCTATTTATAGAAGAGAGTAACCCATCAAGAGAGGTTTCTTAACTTTAAGGATTTGAGGCAGTTTCCTTATTTGTTCCAGTTGAAACAGCTTGTGGCAAGGTGAAGTCATCCATCTATGCAGGAGCCAAGAGGGTAATGTTAATCCTGTTTGTAAGGAAGGTCCGAATGAGCTCTCCCCTGACATCTAGTGTTGAGCTGAGGTGGGGAGGGGAAGGCTTCAGGAGCAGACTGCATTTACATGAACACACCTATTCTGCCTAGGTGTCTAGCAGACAGAGTTGTGTTGCCAAAGGTCAATTTTGGCTGGTGTTGGGTTACAAATCACTTTAGTATTGAGTACAGGGGTGATGAAATATTGTTATCCTTATTTCAGGGATTCTCAAACTGGGGCTTGGGACCCCTCAGGGGGTCGGGAAGTTACTTTGTGGGGGTCGTGGGCTGTCAGCCCTGTTCATGGCAGGATCTGGCTCTAAAGAAAGGGCGCCAAAATAGAAGTTCGCCTGGGGCGCCATTTTCCCTAAGGCCGGCCCTGGGACTGTTGCAACATTAGAGGGCTTGATTATTCAGCAGCTGAAGAGCTGCATTAAACCACAGGCCAATCAGAACAGTGAGTTCAGCAAACAAACGTAATTTATAATTTAACATTCAGACACACAGGCAGGGGTGGCGCTGGTGGGGAGGGCTTGCGAGGTTAAGCCACCCCAAAATTTGCCTTAGCCCCCCTATAGCCGCAAAGGTCCGGTGTTACATAGAAGTAAGGGGGCATGGGATGGCATGGCCACCCTTACTTCTGCAGTTCTGCACTGCTGCTGGCGGCGGCGCTGCCTTCAGAGCTGGGTGCCCGGTCAGCAGCCACCGCTCTTCGGCTGCCCAGCTCTGAAGGCAGCGCCGCCGCCAGCAGCAGGGCAGAAGTAAGGGTGGCCATGGGGCCCTAAGTGTGCTGTGAAAAGTGATCTTGACAAAGTTTCTTTGCGCCCCCGCCCCCATTATTAAACGGTAACTATTTTTAAGAAAAACTTTTCTGCTTATAACTAATTCAATAAAATTGTGTTTTAGTCTTAATTGAAAAGCAGTGAGAAAAGGTAAATCCATTTTAAACAATGGTGTTATAAATTTAGGATTTTAAATAGCATTAAATATAAAAAAATGTTTTTATAATTTATAAGCGGGGGGGGGGGGGAGGGCTTGCTGTGTGAAAGGGGTTGCCCAATACAATTGTATGAGTAAAGGGTAGCAGAACTGTACTTAACCTGTTCTGATTTGGCTGGGTCACCCTCAGCTGAACTGAACTTGCTAAGAAGTGGGTTTAGATGCCAGATACCAGTGGGGGAGAGAGAGGGTGGGGACAGGTGTTTATACCTGATGGTGTGGGCTGTACCTAAAAGCGATAGGCACAATTTGACCTGCTCCTCTCCCCTTTAGATAGAGCTGATTAGGCTTCATTGAGAGTCTTTTGTTAGGCGATCACTAGAGCTGAACCAGGTAACTAGGTCTAAGCATTAAACCTGCTATGGGACAGTGTCTCTGGTGAGGAGACTGCCCAGCCTGCACTAGCAATAAGGCTCCCGAGCGGAGCAGCTGGTGGAATGGCAAGTGGCTGGCGGAGCACCCGGTGCAGCAAGTGGAGCGGCCAGCAGGGCGAGCAAGGTGCCTTCTCTCCCCACCCCTGGGTGGGAGGTAACTCATGTGAATGCACCTCTGAACTCTGGGTCTTCACGGAGCAAGGACAACTGGGAGTGGGATGCAGTGGAGAAAGAAGGGAGAGGCATGTTAAAGGAACTTTTGGTTGTTGGACATAAGAACCTGAGGCAAAAAACAGGGCCCAGTGTACTCTGGGGTGGGTGTTATGAACATGGTTATGAATCCTGGTTGTGTCGTTTTCCTACGTGAATGTTGAGTTACTTTCTTCCTTTTTATGAAAAGTTTATTTTCTACACTCAAACTCAGTGCTTGTGAGTGGGGAAGTATTGCCTCTTAGAGGCACCCGGGGGTGGTGTTTAATTTTCCCAAATTGCTGGGCAAGGCTTGAACAAACTCTATGTTGTATAATCCAAACCTTTTCCTGCCCCTTGAATCCAATTTCAGAACTTTCTGAGTTTTGCTCATCACTGGTAGATGCTTCAATAGCTGGTAGCAAGGCCGTTGCCTGACTCTCAAGAATGAAGAGAGGCCTATCTTTTCCTTACTCATCCATGTTTCTTTGCCAACTAACAGCTGCAGCCACTACTCCCTGCTTAGCATCACTCTGATATAGACACCCTGTGGCCAAGACAGCTGTCATCATTATCTATACCTCCCTGACTCAAAAGCCAAGCAAAGTAGGCATATTCTGTATGTAGCCTAATCACCAAGGAATGGGATTTATGCTTCTTCAGAGCTGAATATTTTTGAAATTCTTGAAGGTGCAAATGCAAGAAAGGGAGGAGGAGGAGGTGAGAGGAAGAGATCAAAAAACAAACTTCTCCTTATAGGGTATTTCAAAGTGAAAGCTGGACACATACTTTTCTGTGACCTTTCCCTCAGATTAGTGATGTATGCAGCTGGTGTGCTAATGTTACACATTCCACTGCAGGGACTGACTTGTGAACAAGGTAAGGGTGTGTGTGTGTGGTTATTGAACCAGGTAAGGGTCTGTGAACGTTTGTGTGTGTATGTGTGTGGTTGTTGAACCTGTCAGGCTGGAAGAACTGCTATGCTTGTTTAAGCTCTTTCTGTTTTGTCATTATTTCAACCTTTGTTGTTGTTGTTTTTTATATCTGAGTGACAGGAAACCTAAGACATTTAAAAGGTTCAGGTGAACTTTGAATCATTGAGGCTTATCTGAACCTCAAATCTACAGACACTTTCTTACCTGAATGCTCTCCTCAGCTCTGAGGAAGTGGGGTGGAAATTTGCAAGAACAAGGAAATTTCCAATACTTAGTTGAGCCAGAAAAAATAACCTCTCTGTCACCATTTGGGCACATCCAGAAAAGCACCTGAAAATGAAACTCTAATGAGGAAACAAAGTATTTTCTAATCTCCAAAATGTTAAGTTTTGGGTCAGAGTTTGGTATGGCGTTTGTTTTATCCAGACTGGTTCTCTTGCTCCTCATTTGAACCACTGGAAAGATCTAACTTTTGGAGGGCCTGAGCTTGGTGAGAGCTGAGACTGCTCAGCGTCATCCAGGATTAGACCCATCATAAAGAAACCTGCATCTCATCTGAATGTTTCCAGTGAGTAGGGTTCATGTAGGTGTCCTGAGGCGCTGTGCAGAATCTATGTAACAAAACCATGGTAGCATTTTATTAGGTTGGTACATACACACGCGTGCGCACTCTCACTCCGCAGTAACAATAAGATTCAAAGCATGACTGGTCTGGTGCATACGGCAGCAAATTGAGACTCAGGAGACCTGAATTCTATTACATAGTCTGCTTGGACAAGGCACTTTACCTTCTGTGTCTCTCTTTCCCCGCTCACTCTTTGTCTTATATGTTAAGATTATAAGCTCTTTGGGGCAGGGGCTCTCCCTCTTATGGGTTTGTACAATGCCTAGCTTGTTGGGGCCTCTAGATGCAACAGTAATATAAATAAACAATATGGTTAAAAAGTCTGTTCTCTTGAGGGGAATTGAACATAGAGCTGAAACAGAAGCTGCTTCCTGATTTCTCTGTGATGGCCCTGGAGTCAGAAGAAGAATGCAAAGGGTAATGCAGTGTTGTCTGCAGGGAATGTTGGGGGTATTTAGTCTTAAAACACGTACCACCCTGTCTTTATCCCCCTGCAGATATATTACAGAGAAGGTGCACATCTGTTATAAGCAAAGCTAGTAGATAGTTAAGAAGAAAAGGAGTACTTGTGGCACCTTAGGTTGCCTGCCACTTCCCATTATCAGACCCTGTTTTCAGTTGCTTATAATTTTGCCAAACTTTAGCCATTTGGGTTGAAAATTCCCATGCCAGGTGTCTGCCCCGGGCTGAATCTTTCTGAAAAGTGTCAGCAAGTACATATATTAGGGTTAGGGTTTTGTAAAAGTTGTTTCCATGCCTTCCCCTTTTTTAAACCCCAAAATACACCCTAATTGGGCATAACAATATACAGATGAGACCTCAAACATGGTTGAAAACCCTGGGGTAGAATTTATGCTGAAACCACCCATGGTGTTATCTGGATATGCTACTTAACAGGAGTTTCCCCCAGGGCTTCACTGTGCATGTAGCCACTTTTCTAAAGAAACACTTATCCTTGGGAATCAGTAAAAAAAATAATGCTCCTTAAAGCAGGGGTGGGGAGGATGGGAGGAAGCAAGTTGGGGGACTTGAGTGGAGCTGAAAGCTTGACATCCAAGTATTATGTAGTTAAGAGGCATAACACTTTCTGTGTTACTGCCCATGCCCAAGTGCAGTGTTGCTATGTGCACTTTTGTTTTCTTTCCTCCGGCACATACAGGGGCTGTGGATAGAACAGGTTCTGGGATAGCTAAATCGTTGCAGGGGAGAGGGTTTTCTTGTATCCCCTGGTTTTTCATAGGCATATAGGAATGCTTAGAAAATCTTTATTTCTCTTTTTGCATGCTGTGTAACTGGCAAAAGAGCAAATCACTAATCATATCAAAAGGCAAGGCGATAAAGAAAGGTTTAATGGCTAGTTAGCCATTGATCAGGGTGCAGTAGCCAATATTATCGTTACTAAGTATTTTATTACTAGCAGTTTATATTGTATCTGTGATCCCCTGTGAAGGGATCAAGCAACTTCTTGCCCAAGGAGCTCCGGAATGCGGACTTATTATGTCTAGATGTCAGGGACTTGAAATTTATATCTTGAGTCAGCAGACTGGATGTTCATCTGAGTCTATACAGTTCCTAGCACAATAGGTCCTCAAGTCTGACTGGGACCTCTGGGGGCAATTACAATATTAATGACGCAATTATTTCATGTTCATTCCCACTTTCCATCTTTCTCCAAGAATTGTGGGCCAGAATCCTGAACTTGAATAAGTCGGTGTTTCTCCATTGACGTAAATGGCACTATGTCAATTTCCATCAGTTCTATTTATATGTACATTAATTTTACAGTATGTAATATTACATATTATTAATATAGCCTACATCAAGGTTTTGGGACATACAATCATGGATGTGTGTGTTGATGTGAGTGGGGAAGGGCAGTCCCGTGATTAGGGTGTTAGCCAGGGCCATAGAAGACCCTGGTTGAATTTCCTGTTCTACCACGGATTTCCTGTGGGACCATGGGCAAGTCCCTTAGCTTGTCTGTGTGCCTCAGTTCCTGTCTGTAAAATGGGGTTAATAGCACTGCTATCAGGGATGTTGTGGGGATAAATCAAAGATTGTGTGATGCACAGATACTACAGCTATGAAGCACTTGAAATAGATAATGATTTTTATGCATTTTATCAAAGGTATTATTTTATTATATAATTTAATTAATTGCACTTGAATTCTTAAATCATTTTCTTCCTGTTTCCCCACCTATTATATCTTTATTTTTCCTCACACACTCACTGCCATAAAAGGCGCTGATTACAGGGTAGATTGTAAAGATTATGTCTTGCACTGAATCTCATTCGCCTCTGAAGCACTTCTCTGAGCTCTTCCATGTCACACAATGTACTTTCCTCTCTTTCAAAAAAAAAAAAAGGAGGACTTGTGGCACCTTAGAGACTAACCAATTTATTTGAGCATGAGCTTTCGTGAGCTGAAGTGAGCTGTAGCTCACGAAAGCTCATGCTCAAATAAATTGGTTAGTCTCTAAGATGCCACAAGTACTCCTTTTCTTTTTGCGAATACAGACTAACACGGCTGTTCCTCTGAAACGTTTCCTCTCTTTGTCACTTCCTTCCCCTAGCCTACCTCCACTGTCTTATGCTAACAAAGTGTCATCCTATATCTGCTGTCACTTAAATAGCAAAGAAAGGCAGCGGAGAACAGCTTTGGTCTGATCTCTGCAGACTCAATAAGCAGCAATGGAAATCTTTCATTCTTGCAGCAACGAAGTTGCTAACTGTGTGGATTCATTTCAGTAAGATACAGTGTAACATTCCCCACGCGTGTTACCTCCTTGCTCTGAGCTGGCTGGGGGAATGGAATGGTGAACAGTTTGCATGGTCTGAGTTTTCCTTCATTGCATTTTAAGCTGTTAGAGAACCAAAAGTAGATAAACATCTGATAGTAATTACATTGTTTTGGGAAAACTGTCTGTCCATTATCATATGGTGAAACTAGCCAGTTGTCCCAAGGCACACGTTTGAACAGACTGGAAATACGGCGAAAGCAGGCATAGAACTACTCAGAAGAAAGACTGGCACTTAACTTGTGCTCAGAAATCTCACATTTTGATGTGCAACGAGGCAGTTGTACTGCATACACCCCTCATTTTTGTCACTGATCTCTTTGGCGGCTGTGAGTAAATCAGGTAAACTCTTCTCCTCCATTTGCTAGAAGCTGGGGATGGATCACTTGATAAATTGCTCTGTTCTGTTTGTTCCTCTGAAGCATCTGGTACTGGCCACTGTCAGAAGACAGGATACTGGGCTACATGAACTACTGGTCTGCCCCAGTGTGGCCATTCCTATGTGTCTCTGTTCTCCATCTGTAAAATGGAGGTTATAATGATTTATCTAGAGCAGTGGTTCTCAAACTGTTGGAATGGGGTCACCAGGGCTGGCTTAGACTTGGGGCAGAAGCCCAAGCCCTACTGCCCAGGGCCAAAGCCAAAGCCTGAGGGCTTCAGTTGTGGGTGGCAGGGCTCAGGTTGCAGGCCCCCTTCCTGGGGATGAAGCCCTTGAGCTTGGGCTTTGGACCCCTACCTGGAGTGGTGTGACTCAGGCCCCCCTCCCCCACCCACTCAGGGCAGTGGGGCTTGGGCGGGCTCAGGCTTTGGTCCCCCATCCTGGGGTCATGAAGTAATTTTTGTTGTCAGAGGAGAGGTCGTGGTGCAATGAAGTTTGAGAATCCCTGATCTAGAGCATGGTCTTGCACCATTAACATGAAAGGAAGTTTTGCTGTTAACATCAGTGGCTAGATCAGGCCCCTACTTCATGGGAGTCCTGTGAGGATAAATTAGTTAATGCTTCTCATATGCTTGGAAAATGCTAAGTGCTGTATATATGTCTGGCTGTGGATATGTGCACACAGGTGTTTTCACAGTGCTTGCATCAATGTCTGTATGTCTGTCTCTCTCAGACTCCTCCCATTATGAGCTGCACTTCTTCAGGGGTTTTCCAGTTTAAAGAAGGATGGTGTAGGCTAAGCATTTTTCGACAGATAGACACATACATAGACACACACACACACTTATTTTTATTTTTGATTTACTGAAGGGCTGAGAAATGCCTTTGGAATGCACTTGCTCAATCTCCTTTCTCGGGCGGGCTTTCCTGGTGATGTATTAATTAGCTGGAGCATTGCACACCAACGAGCAGTTGCAGGCTGATCTTGTTAAACGTTAATGCTTAACTAGAAAAGCAGGAGCAGTTACAGATAGTTTCATCCTTGTCCGAATGTAAAAGCAGCCAGTTACTCAGCTGCTTGTGCTTGTGTTTCCAAAACGAACAAAAAAGATGAAACAAATGCGGTCCAGTGTGCAGGCATTGTGGTTGGTGAAAATACTTCCAGCACAGATGACTACTTCCCTGTCGTCCTGGTTGATATTAGTGTCAATCACAGCCATTTCCCACCAACCATCCTTCTTTCAAGGAGATGGCTGTGCCAATTCTTGTGCCCACATTTGGTTTTCAGTTGTTTCTGATTCTTCCTATAGTGTTGTTTGGTGGTTAGTGCACAAGCTGGAAACCATTGCTCATGGGATCTATTCTGAAGTCTGCCTCTGACCTACTTTCTGACCTTAGTCAATAAGGCCAACATTTTGAAACATAAGTGTCTAAATAGAATACATACATCCCTATGTAGCCATCCAAATGCGTAGGTGAATTTTCAGATGTGTTGGACACCCTGAGTTATCGTTGACTTCAGTGGTAATTTCCGGAAATGTTGGTCTTATGTGCTACTGTGTCTTAGTTTGCCCTTTTGTAAACTTGGTAAGAAACTTTTCATCCCCCTCACAAGTGTGTTGGGAGGTTTAATATTTTAAAGTGCCTTGAAAGCCAGGTATAAAAGGTGCTATAGACAAGTTCAGAGTATTTATTAGCCGATTGGGAGTGCATGGTATTAGTGGGAATAGAACTCACGTCCGCCTGCTCTGAAGCCCACTCCCCTGCTGGTTAAGCTAAAGGAGAAGCAGCATGTGTGTAATTGTATACTGAAATTGTGTGGGCAGTTACAATGATCATATAAGAATCCATCTCAATGTACAGTGGTCCAAATTTGCAGGCACAGTCCTGCTAATTGCACACACAAATTAAGCACACAGTTGTGCATGCACTTTTGTGCATGTAAATGGATCCCCAAATCTCTGAAGATTAACCCAATAAGTTACAGGAACATACAAGTGCACTTTAGGATGCATCTCTGGCATTACAGAAGTCCAGGATGCATTCTGGTTCCTAGCTCCCTCAAATAATGTCCCTTTGCCCTCCTTTTTCTGGTTTGCTTTTTACAACACAATGATACAACAACCCATACTTTTCCTAAGCCACAGATGCTTTGCGTTAGGCAACTCAATTGCAAAAGATAATTCACTAATCATTCCCTGTCATGGTTAATATTTACACTGCGTCCAGTTTTGAGAAAGGGTTACTGTTGCTGCATTGGTTAATTTTGTCTGCTAGTGGGGTGTGTCCTCAGATGGCATTTAAATGCCATCGTGCTTGATTACCCCGCTAATGGCTTTAAGATTGGAACTGGAGATGCCTAGGCAGCCTAGTCCTCCTCCTTGCCATCATTTCAGACGTTATGTCATGGTTCTGAGGGTTACTCGCTGACTCCAGCCAGCGTCCCAGTGGAACAAAAACCAGGTTCCCTTAGCTGTGGCAGCTATGCCCACATTTAGGAAGCTGCAGAACTGAGGCATGACTGCATTAGTTCTGCTACATCAGACAAGAGGCAAAGAGCTTAATTTAATTCACTGGCCTGTACACTGACACCTGAGGACCACTAATTCACTGCCACATATTCTCGGTGAAGCCCAGCTCTTTAGTACTCTCAGTCATTTCACAAGGACAGCGTCTTGCAAGGGGAATGCTGATTTCCTAAGACTGGAAAAAAACATCTTCTTGCAAGGTTCGCAGTAGGTCAGGATGACTCACTTTTGCCAGTGTCAACAAGAGCTGGAGTATTTTTTTTCTTTTAAATAAATAAATTGACCTCTTTATTGACCTTACTGTTCCTAAAATGGGAGAAAACAATGTTGATTCATGATGACACGTGACAGGCTATAAAACATTTGTTCAGCATGAACAGTATTTGTGGATACTTCGAGGGCTGCAGTCCTGTCTGGTGCCCTCAACTCACACTCTCTTTTGCCCTGGAAGGATCAAGTGCCAAGATAGTATTTTCTGTGTAGTAGCTTCTAAGGGCCATCCCTAAGATACATTATTTGTTCAAGTAGTTCCCTTTGGCTTATTCCTGGGGTAACTCCATAGACTTCTGCAGAGTCTCATCAGGTATGAATTAGGCCCATTTACTTTTAATGAGGCTTTTCACCTCAAGTAAGGCAAGTAAGATTTTTCTTCTCTTTTGATCAGGCTCTTCCATTGCATGAATTGCCCTGATATCTAAGCACTTGCTTTGACCCTGAATTGTTAACCTTGGCAGTTCTGCATGTCTAAAACCATCATAATCTACTGGGGGCACGACCAGTCAGTGGGAGCCATTCTACAGATTTTCTCCACTCCTAACTCCCCCACCTCCTTGCCTTTTTTGGAGTGAATTTAATGCTGGTAAAAATTGCAGGCTTGACATCCCTGGAGGCTGAAGTCCTCTGCATTTCAGCCCTGTTCTGGAGGGACAACTTGTAGAGGTAAAAGGTAGCTCAGTTTTCTTCTCCCTGATCTAATCCCATTTATATTGTTCACAAATCACCATTGTCTCTAGATGGCAAATCCAAGGGTGTTTTAGCCCCGTTGGATCCTACTTGACTATAGTATCATAATCTCTGCTCCACCTCATGGGGGTTGTTCTTGATGTAGTCGCCCACCACCATCAGAGCGATAACAGAGTTTACCGGCCAGATGGCTGTTGAGAAAATCTTGTGCAAACAGATGAGTCTTGCCTTGTGCTCTGAAGAAGGGTAAGACGGTTTGGTCAGCTTGAGCTCCTGAAGTCCACAGCCAGGAGACCATCGCTAAGAATGTCTTTGTCTCTGGCAATTCCCACGCCGGGTGTCATCAGCTGCAACATTCCTGTTGACCACACTAATCGAGGCATGAAGGCAGAGGCGAAGCTTCAGGTAGCAGGGACCATTGCATGCTGAGAACTTTGAAAGGAAAGTTGAGGACCTCCAGTTGGATTTAATATTCAAGAGAGAGCGAGTGCACAGTGCAGAGCAAATGTGTGTGGTGTTTTCATCTTCTCGATCCTATACTGGTTATCCAAGTGCTCCAGATGAGCTGGAGATTATGTGTGGCTTCCATGGTCAGCTCTAGGTGGAGCGTGAGAAAGGAGAGTGAGAGGAGAGTGCCTCCAGCTCTTTGTGGAGAGCAGGGACTTTATCCTTGCCAGTAGCCGGTGGATTTCTGGCCTTGTGACCTTGGATATTCAGGAATAGAGCAGATTTGAGTATGACTCCCAGCCTACATGCTTCTCAAGTGGTCAAGCAAATGCCCTCAACTGAGAGAGGAACAGGTCCGGGTTCTAGTAGGGCTTGTAAATACATCCCTGGTTCACCGTCTTGTCTGAAATGAAGCTGACCTTGCCGTTGCATCAGGACAGTGGGATACTAGCATTGCCCGCTTCAGGAGAGAATGCGGTATATGAATAGCCATGTGCCATGCATGGTATTGCTGCTCTCAGAACACAAAAATGTCTCATAATATCCACTGGTGGTTAGAGACTCAAATATTGAGTGCTGGGAGAGACTGCAGGTTAGGGCTTTTGGGGAGGAGCAGCAGCTACCCAAGACGACCCTCTGAGAGCTGTCTGAAAGGAGTAAGTGGAACTATTTGAGCATGGTTACACCAGCGCCCAATGACTTTCATAGACAGGCCTACTTCAAAGGCATTGAAGAGACCTGAAGGAGCGGGCTGTCCATAGCCCTTAAGGAGATCATCATCTTCCAGTGCAGCTGTCACTGCTTGTGACCTATCGAGGCCTGTAGACGTACTGAAGCATTTGCATTCAATCCATGACCTCCCCAGGATTCCCAATAAGAATCCCAATTAGTATTCATTAACTATGTTGGTTGCTTTTTATTTTTACATAGACATTAGGAACCATCTACTCATTCTACAGACACCATTAAATATCTGTCAGATGGTAATAAACTCTGGTTACTGACTGGAGTTAGATTTAAACCAGTAATCTAGAAGGGAAGGTGTCTGCCAACACCTTGAGTCATCATTTTGTGCCTCTGAATATAAACTATTTTTGGAAGATAATTTTGTATTATTCAGAAGTGTTAATATGAGCCAGCAATCAGCCAGACACTTTTGACATGCCTAAGGGCGGTTATAAGGGCTAAATATAGTTGATACTAACCTAGGGTCTTATCCTGAGCACTTCCTGAGATTTGTTTATACTTAGATTATTTGTTTATCTTAATGCAATTTTTGTAAGAAGCTCACATACTGAAATGATGAGTGCAGTACAGAGACAGGTATGGACAAAGGGATGGAATTATAGATCTGAATGAAGCTGACATGATGACTTGTGTGTGTTAGAATTACTCCCATGAGTAAAATTTTGTGGGATTAGGCCTTTAGCTTTTTCATCATTGTTGCATTTTTTTATTTTTTTTTAATTTCTGCGCTTCCCTCACTTCTGGCAGTGAAACTAAGATGATCAATTTTTCCAGCATTTTGCTATTGCCCTGGGATTTCTAATGCTTCATGGGAAAGCTTAAATAACACCCAACCTGTTTTCACTGGATTTTTTTTAAAATAAAAATTAATATTCATATTGCATTTAGTCAAAGCCTTTTTAAAAAAAACCACACTTACAATTAAGTCCTGAACTTCTTTCAAGCCTTTCTTATTGTGTGTAGATCATTCTTTTTCACATATAGTTTCTTTCTGGGAGAATACTATAAAACGCTCTACAGAATCAATCAAAAAGCTAGAGAGATAAGGAATGCTTCAGTGCAAGAACATACCCTAAAAAGGAAAAGGCCAAAATTTACTTGTGGTGAAACTTAAGGCATTTAAACAAGCCCCCCAGACAAGAAGAATCAACTTATCTTTTAAAAATGCCGCTCTGTTATATAACAGACCATTAAACTATGTTAACAGTCATATATTTTCTATTCGAAACGGTGCCCCTTTGTATATAAACATATAAAGGTTTTGTAGCTGTATATGTCCAGACTTTTGACATGAGTAGGTGGAGTTTGGGTAGGAAAGCCTATTCAGGAGTTAGTAGCAGCTGCTCTAATGGAATACTATTGACTTTAGTTACATCAGGGGCTAAATATAGATTGTGAAGTAATGTACACAGGATTGCATCTAATAACCCGGACGGAATGTGCTATTCGGAGGGACAGATTTCTTACATTGTTTCTGCACAGATGCTCATTTTAGTTTCATGAGCGCTTGCTCTCTCTTTTGCTAAGATTGTGCATTTAAGACCTGGTCCGAAGCCCATTGATATCAGTGGCAGTCTTTCAGTTGACCTCAGTGAGCTTTGGATCAGGCCCTTAAAAGGGGATTTATAGCTACCCTGATAGATCTTCCTGAGATCAGGAGTCCCAGGTCTTCAGCTAGCATAAATCAGTGTAGATCCACACAAGTCAATGGAGGTACCTCAATTTACACCAGCTGAGGATCTGATCCAGGTAGTACCTGGCTTAGACATAGCTTTGGGTTCTTTCTCAGGTGAATAATTAAACTCGCTAGCGTTATTTAAATCCACCATTTCCTTGCTGCTGTCAAGACTAGTGGGTTCTCAGCTATACTTTTATTTATATATATATATTGGTTACAGTTTGGTGATGGGAAAAGATGTGATACACTGTGACACTACCATAGTTGCTGCCCTTCTTGGTGGCCTGCTACCAAATCAGTCATCCAGTTAGAGAAAAAGATATGACAGGATAGAAATCTCCTGATGACTGTATTGGGCCAGGGAGACCTGATTCTCTTTCCTGAAAGAGAGGGCCTAAGAATGGCCTTTTTAGCTGCAAGCCCAAGCCGGGGGGGGGGGGGGGGGGTGCAGTGGCATTTGCAGTGCCCTACGGAGAGCTCAGAGCGGGATTATGTAATCCCTTGATAAACCTGGTGGTGCAAATGGAGACTCTCTCACTTGCACAATCCTGTAGGCTACACCTCCTCTTTGCCCCAAAAGTGGTCTGTGTGTGGAGGGGGGGACAGGACAGCGTCTGTGTTTCCTCAGGCAAAGGAGCTGCATTTGTGATAGGCCCTTTCGAAGGAGGAAGAAAGGTCTTCTGAGGCATTGCTCTCGCCAGTCCCTCTGCTGCAGGAGAGACACCAGAGGCGAGAGAGCCTCATGTAGAACTGAGCCCATGATTTCTGATTGTGAAGAAGGACAAAGCTCTCCAAGGCAATTGGAGAGGAATATATATACTTTTTTGACTGACTGACTAACTACTCTTTTTAATGGAGCACCAGTGCTGGAAGGAGGGCTTGGCCTGACAGCGTGTGAATAGCTCTATCTGAGAGCATAGCCGTGCTGCGGTTTATCTCAGAGCAGAGACGCTGAGGAGCTCTGAAGACTTGCCAAGCCACGAGGATGCCCAAGGCAATGCCCAAGGTGCCCAGAAGTTCAGCCAGCCTTTTATTTTTTCCCCCCTGGAAAGTAAAACCCAGGGCGCTTCTGTCATAGAAAGTGACAGTTAGAAGTGATGCAGTCTTGATAACCCAAACACGCCAGCTTTGCTACCCGTTGGGAGAGGGGAAGGTCGATGCCCCCATTCACTAAATTTGCATACAGCCTCTGTGGGTTTAAAATCTACTGTCTTTGATGTTTAGTGAAGGGGCTTGCATTGCATTGTGATTCTTAGATTATAACGCCAGAAGGAATCACTATGATCCCCTCATCTGACCTCCTGAATAACACAGGCCATTGAATTTTACCCAGTGACTCTTGCATCCAGCCCAGCAGCTTGTGGCTGAGCGAGAATGTATTACTTAGAAAGACACCCAGTCTTGATATTTTTCACCCCCTTAGATTTACAGCCCTGGAGTATGGGCTACAGCCTTTAGTTACTCTAAAAGTGATCTATTCTGTGGGGATCTGGGACTGGACCTGAAATAGATATTTTAATCTGTCTCAAACCACATAGTGGGTTGGGAACTGGGTGGAAGCTCCTGTGGGTCATTAAACAGAGCACTAGAGAACATGTTATAAAGAATAATGCTGGCTCTGACAATGGGCCGAACTGCATTGCCTAGTATTCCACACACGTTAGGTGACTGAGGGTCCTGAGTCCCAATGCCACAGCTGATTGCCTCTCAGGCATCTGACCCTTGATAGAATGAGTTTTACTAGATTAGAGAGACATGATCTTTGATTTATGAGTGCTGCCGTCACACAAGTACAATCAATGGTTAGTGCTACCGGGATTACAGAATAGGAGAGAGTGCATGAACCCCGTCATGCCTTGTAGTGGCCTTCCTTCACCATTGCTCCCGGGAAACATTGCTATCAGCTCCACAGAGAGTGTTGGATCCCCAGCTGCATGTCAGCAAGGAGGCTGGTTCTCTCTCCCCTGATTTTTATATGCAGCCAGTCAGTTGTAGTGAGCACATTGCTTTTACCCACTGAGAGAATGAGAGTTTGAGCCCTTCCAATTCAGAGGCAAAATCCACTCTTCTTCCTCCAAGAGCTAACGTTGGACTGCTGGGAGCCCCTGCCGTGACTCTACAGTTCTGACTGCAGGGAGAGAACTAACCCGGCTGTGCACTTCCAAGTTCCCTTCAAGTCCCGCTGATGATGAGAAATGGGCCATGGCACTTAGACAGCAATGGAGGTAGAACCCAGCACATTGGGGAGGCTCACATGCCCTGGGAACACATTTGCGATTTTTCTCTTGCCTTTGGGCCTACTTGTGGTCTCGGAGACCCACTCCCATCTCCCATTGATTTCCAGAGGAGTTGAGCAGTTTTATCTGAGTTAAGCTTAAAGAGCTTGATCTCCTGTACAGTGAGGAGCACTCCGGCAAGGTGTCAAGCAACTTCTGCTCTCATTGAAGTCAGTTGGGAATTGCAGGTGCTCAGCACTTTGCTGGAATAAGCCCTAAATATTAATAACAACCAAAGAGAGGAATTATATTTTGATGGCTCTGGTCGTCTTTGAATTGTGTGGGATTCTTTTTCTCCCATGGGGTGGGAAAGACCTAAATGATCTGGAGGATGGTGTGGATTGCACTCTCAGCAAATTTGCGGATGATACTAAACTGGGAGGAGTGGTAGATACGCTGGAGGGGAGGGATAGGATACAGAGGGACCTAGACAAATTGGAGGATTGGGCCAAAAGAAATCTGATGAGGTTCAATAAGGATAAGTGCAGGGTCCTGCACTTAGGACGGAAGAACCCAATGCACAGCTACAGACTAGGGACCGAATGGCTAGGCAGCAGTTCTGCGGAAAAGGACCTAGGGGTGACAGTGGACGAGAAGCTGGATATGAGTCAGCAGTGTGCCCTTGTTGCCAAGAAGGCCAATGGCATTTTGGGATGTATAAGTAGGGGCATAGCGAGCAGATCGAGGGACGTGATCGTTCCCCTCTATTCAACATTGGTGAGGCCTCATCTGGAGTACTGTGTCCAGTTTTGGGCCCCACACTTCAAGAAGGATGTGGATAAATTGGAGAGAGTCCAGCGAAGGGCAACAAAAATGATTAGGGGTCTGGAACATATGAGTTATGAGGAGAGGCTGAGGGAGCTGGGATTGTTTAGCCTGCAGAAGAGAAGAATGAGGGGGGATTTGATAGCTGTTTTCAACTACCTGAAAGGGGGTTCCAAAGAGGATGGCTCTAGACTGTTCTCAATGGTATCAGATGACAGAACGAGGAGTAATGGTCTCAAGCTGCAGTGGGGGAGGTTTAGATTGGATATTAGGAAAAACTTTTTCACTAAGAGGGTGGTGAAACACTGGAATGCGTTACCTAGGGAGGTGGTAGAATCTCCTTCCTTAGAGGTTTTTAAGGTCAGGCTTGACAAAGCCCTGGCTGGGATGATTTAACTGGGAATTGGTCCTGCTTTGAGCAGGGGGTTGAACTAGATGACCTTCTGGGGTCCCTTCCAACCCTTATATTCTATGATTCTATGATTCTATGATTCTAGATAGAATTAGAGCGTAAGATTAGGCAGATTACAAGCCTGTGGAAAATCATTGCTGCCCTAAGTTAGCGAGTTTTCTCAGGGATGTTCTGAGACCTGGACAACTGAGTGAGCTCTCTGCAGAGTCATATTGCTATGAAAGCATGCATGTAAAAATAATAACAATCATGGCTGAAATTTTCAAAGCAAGCTAGGGGATTTAGAGGCACATGTGCCTCTAAATCCTCTGATACAGGTTCTGCCGTCTAAATCCCCTAGACTGCTTTGAAAATTTCAGTCACATCGTTACTCAAGAGTTCCCTTCCTGTGTTACTATTAGCACCTTAGGTTATTAAAATATTAACTCAATTTTAATCTCACACTTGGGCTAAATTATTTGATGGTGTTTCTTTAACTCTGACCAGCCCTCTCCGCTGCCATGATGATAATATGTATCACCTCAGAGGTACACCTTCCCCTTCTCCCCATCCCACACATGGTCCCTGCAACCGCGTGGTCTTTGGGAAGGAAACTACAGGGAGGAGCCAGCCAATGGCTGACGCCTGAGGAGCAGCTGCAGCAAGCAGTTGCAGCAGGGACCCAGGGAGGCTGATGATGTCGTCAGCCTGTTTCTGCAGATTTAACTCTGAACCTTCATTTGCTCTCCTGTGCTGATTGGCTGTTTGCTCCAACCCCCTCTCACCCCATCTTCTCCTTTGTCTTTCCATCTCGCTAATCCCCTGATAACGCAACCCGACTGGAAGGGTTTAAATGAGAAGCCTAAATTAAAAAAAAAAAAAAAAGAAATAAAAAAAGTTGTGGCACTAACAGGAAATTTGCAGCCACTGCATTAACTCTGCTTTGTACATTCTATCCCTTTCCCCTTTCTTTGGTTGTCTTGCCTAATTGTCTTGCTATAAACTCTTTGGGGCAGGGATGAGCTCCTTATGTTTGTACAGTGCCTAGCACAATGGGACCCCATTCTCCGTAAGGCGTTGTGGTAATAAACACCATTCATGCTAATGCAGTTAACATCTTACCATTTGGAGTACATTTATTTATTTTACATACAGTGTACCTGCTTAAAAAGTTCACTGCGGTTCTCATGATTATTTAGTATTTGTATTACCGTATCACAGCAGAGCCCTACCCCCGGTCTAGAATTCCATTGTGCTAGGTGCAGTACAAACACAGAGGGGAAAAAAAACCAAACCCAAAACAGTCCCTGCCACAGAGATGATTGGTTCCTGAGTGCATTCCCCCTTTTAAGTATAGGATATATTGCTGGAAGAGGTAATATCTCCAAAGCTGGGATGAATTTAAGTGTGCTTGCTATATTAGGGATTCCTGCTGCCTGAAAGCTGGTGCAATCGCTGTTCTCTAAGAGGTTAAAATGACCACATTTATTCCACCCTTGTTAGTATTCTGCAGCTGTTGCGTTTTGGAATAGCCCTTGCAGAATAACCGTACAAAGACAAAGATCGGTGTGTATAATGTCTGAAGAGAAACAAAGTCATGTGAGTGAAAGTATGAACACAAAGGGATTTTGCATCTGATTTTATTATTTCCTACTTAATTATGTTCTTTTAATTATGTTCAGACACTTGACTTAGCCAAGGCACTGCCTTTATAAAAACTATGCTGCCCCAAATACCCCCTTTTCTGTGTTCCCATTTTCAAATGAATTCTCTGCGGTTGTGTTAGGATTCCTGTGTGCTTATTTTTCACCAGTATCCCAGCCAAAGGGTTTCCTGGCAGGAATGCTTGCAGAAACAGTGGGTGAAATCCTAGCCTCACTGAAGCCAATGGCAGATCTCCCATTGGCCAGGATTTCACCCAAGAAGTGAGTAGTGGAATATATACACAGAAAGGCAATTTTGAATTTATAAATGCCAGTATGATTGTGACCATTTTACAGATAAACAAGGTGAGGGATGGAGAGATAAAGAGACTTGTCCAAAGTCACACACCAGTGCAATAGCTACAAATACAAACCATTTCTCCTGACTCCCATTCCCTAGCTCTAATGACAAATGGAAGCAACTCCCTCACCTGCCTCCCAAGTTAAAATACATTAATGAAAGTCATGCAGAGTGCCCTAGCCTAGTATGATGTGAGCATCTTGTTATCTACTGTAACTGTGTCCCTCTTGCAGTGCTACTTTACTAGCGTATTTAATGTTTACCACATGTATACTCCAAACCTTTTAACACGTTAATGGATTTGTTTGCTCGTCAAAGAAAATCCCCGCCCCCCCAGTGACAGAATCAAACTCTGGCTGCAAGAGGGCAGGGCAAGAAGTCGCTTGATAGGCAAGAACAACACACGTCTCTTAGTGATACGGTCATTAGCATTGAGTCATATTCCTTGCCACTCTGATCCCGAGTGCTGGCTTAATCGTGGTAATGTGCTGTCTAATTATGGTAAATGCTGCATATTATTCAAATTAAAAATGTATATTGGCACTCAGTTATTCTGGCCTACAGACATTTTTACACATTAGTGTTTTCTAAGCTGAATGCCCTCCGGTAGGAACTGAAGGCTTTTCTGTCACTCCATTAGCTGAAATGGAAGAGAGCGTGTGTGATCTTCCACCAGTCTGATTCTGAAAATGTACAGCTTTGTATTTCAAGGGGGGATAAAGTGGAATAGGGTGTTCTGAGGTGCGTGGCTCCTTCTGAGTAAACTGAGTTGTCTTTGTTGTTCCATGCAATCCAGAGACTCTTCCAAATTTTAGAACGTTGCAGCCATTTTCCTCAGAAATGCACATGTGGCCTGCAGCCCCGTCACTTCAGGCTATGGTCCTTTTAGCTCACCTGGCTGAGTACCTCCATGGGAGCTTGCTAAGGGATGCCTAGCAACTGCAGAGGAGCCCAAGTTCTGTTCCTGCAGACAAACGAGGAGCTAGGAGGCACTGTTCTGATGATTCAGTCTTCCCTTTGAGTGAACACTGCAGTCATTAAGGCTAAACATTCTCAAAAGCGGTCATTATTTGAGGCACTTCAAATGTTAGGTAGCCAAAATGATGCATCTTAAGGTGTGTGTTCCACCTGAAATCATAGGCCCCTTTTGAAACTGTTGGCATAACTGATGCACAGATGCTATGTTGATGAACCTTCAGTTATGCATTAAACATAATTTGATACTTAACACCTAAGGTTACCTGAGATGGGCCTAAGCTGCAAAGTTTTATTTCAATCTCACTGTGTACTTTTCCCAGATTTGTAGTTGTTTGGATGTCTGGCTTTGGTCTGGCCCATTACAGAAAGAGGAGCCAGCCACAATGTTCATATCCAGCTGCACTTGTGATATCCAGAGTCACATCATCAGTAAATACAGACTCTTGACTGTTACTCATTGTGATGTTTCCCATGATGGGAAAGGGCACAGGTGTTATAGATGCGATAGTGTTGTTGTATTACCTGTGAGAACTATCAAAATCCCATGTGGGGTGCTATCTATGGGTGGGGACCACTTTCCTATTACTTCATATGAGTTGTACGTTCAATATGTAAATCAGATGGCTTTTTGTTATTCACATGTATGGTGCATGCATGTTCTTATTCCACATTTGTGGGTTACAAATGACATTGTTTGGAACAAAGGGGGAAAGGTTCTTTTCAGAGCTGTTTAACAAGTGCCAACTAGGGCATACCTAGGAAAGGTCATTGAGTCTGGTGTACGTTAATAACCAGCTGCATGTTGATTAGCGGCCAGTTACTCAGAATTGTTTGAAAGTCTGATATTTTGCATGCATAGCTGGACACTTAGTTGACTCCTTAGTTAGGTAGGTGATTGAGCAGGCAATATCCCACGTTTCCAGTTGCACGAGGCACTTAAATTGTCCCTATGAAGATGATGCTGGGGTTTTATTCAGCGTTCACAGTTCTATGCTTAATTGTGTCGTGTCACATTCTTTGGATATCTAGGTCTTATTCATTTGACTGTTCCCCTGCTCTTCAGTCACTGGAGCTCAAGCTGAGAAATTACAGCCAAAAGGACTTGTGTCTCTCGGGATTTAATTCTTTAAAGGAACAGCAAGTGTTCGCTCAGACTAGTTAAACTGTGCTCAAACTGTCCCAGGTCATTTGTTTTGTTTTGGCTTCTGGGAACAGTTTCCAGTCTTCATCCCCTAAGGGCAAACAGTGGGGGCTGGGGCGTGAGGGGGAGGAAATATTCTCAGACATTTTTGTGAATTCTGAATTTCAGTTCAGCAATGAGCCTCTGCTCCTTGGAAACTTTGTGGATGGGTTTTTGTTCACCTGAATATTGAGAAATGTCTGAAATTTATCTTTGAGTGAACACCTATATTCATATGCAGGCAAAAGTAAATGCTCCTGCCTCGTTCATAAGGATGCCAGAGAATGGGGGGGGGGGGAAAGAAGAGAGTTCTGGGTGTCCAGTCACATACAACAGGTATTGAAGAAGAAATAGTCCGAGTCAGAGCAGATAGTTTGCAAACAAGCTGTCAGCTGAGATGGATATATACAAACTTTCCAGTTATTGAATAAATTGATAAAAATCGGAGTTTGTGCTTAATTTACAAATAGTGAAAAAGGGCCACATTCACTGTATAAATTGTTCATTGAGAAGAGGTTAGCCTAGGCCTGCCCCTACTCATATTGACAAAAAGAAAAGGAGTACTTATGGCACCTTAGAGACTAACCAATTTATTTGAGCATAAGCTTTCGTGAGCTACAGCTCACTTCATCTGATGACTTCATCGGATGAAGTGAGCTGTAGCTCACGAAAGCTTATGCTCAAATAAATTGGTTAGTCTCTAAGGTGCCACAAGTACTCCTTTTCTTTTTGCGAATACAGACTAACACGGCTGTTACTCTGAAACCTACTCAGATTGAAGTACTGATGGGTTATTGAGAGTAATTATATCTAGCACTGTTAAGTGATTTGTGTTGAGTACCCATAAATGAGAGAGGAATGGGTGGCAGGAGAGAGGACATTTAGGATACAACAGCAAAAAAGAGAGTGCCAGGAAAGGCAGTGTCCTTCCGACAACAACAAACTAAGTTGCCACTCATGCAAATAAATTAAGCAGCAACCCTATTGGTCAAGTTCAGAATCACAGGAGTGTTTCAGCCCAGACTGTGTTGACTATTCTGAAAACTGTGTAAGATTAATCCTTGTAAAGAGAGGGGGAAGGGCATTAGGTCATCCCTTTCACGCCTTGCTGGTGCAGAATTGTTCCCTCTGCCATATTTCCCAAGGATCAATCCAGTCTAATGTAATGCACCTGGTAGGAATTCTTTCTTGCTCATGCAGTCCTAGCAGACCCCTACGAATACCTTTGAGATGGTCCTGCTTTGAGCAGGGGGTTGGACTAGATGACCTCCTGAGGTCTCTTCCAACCCTAATCTTCTATGATTCCATAGCAGGTCATTTATAAGTAAAACAATAACAGAAATCAGATTCTTTTCCATTGCATCCCACACCATTGTTGTTTTCCAGATGTTGATGCTTTTGCAGAAGAACAGTTTGATTCATTGATTTGTTTTCTCCACCTGGCAGTTCAAACAGCAGGGTGGAAATCAGGACTCCTGGGCTCTATTTTTGACTCTGCCACTGACTCCCTAGATGACCTTAAGAAAGTCACCTAACTTGTCTGTGTCTTAGTTTGTCCATCCAGATAATACTACCTACCAAACTCATAGTGGTTGGTGTTGAGGATTAATTCACATATGTAAAGCGCTTTGTGATCTCTGGATATAAGGTTTCCATGACAGCACCTATTATTGTGTATAGAATTGGGACTGCAGGTAACTCCCCTGGGATTTCTCAAGTGTTCTCAGTGTTCAGTGGGCAGTAAAGCCGTGGCTCAAGGGTGAAATATGAACCAGTGTTTGGAAAATATGTGTGGGAGATGGTATGGGTGAGACCGTGAGGCTCACACCCTTTTGCTCCCAGACTGGAGGGGTGGCGGCGAATCGGTAATAAACTGTAATGAGTGCTGCTGAAGAAAAGAAGTCAGGATTGCAGAGCTGGAATGTGGATGGAATGTCCCCCTCTGTTACCCCGGCCTGCTCCATCCTCCCTTCCACTCCGCTGCCTCCTCTCCCTCCCCCACACCCCAGCCCACTGTTTCTCTGGGACTCAGATCTCTGGTCATATACTTTGTGTGTGGCTGAGATGTTGCTCAAGAGGCTGCATTCAGCTTTGTTCTGTCCAGAGACTCTCAGCTGTTTATCAGGCCAGATAATAAATTAGTCCCATTGCCTCTGGCTGGATGGAGGGGTCCGGGGGGGAGGAGGGGAGTGAAGAAGCTTCCCATTTCTCTAAAGGCCCTTGGAGGCCTGTGTTCTGGCCTGGGGAAGACAGGCTATAAATTTTACCCATCTCCTCTAGCAGGAGACTGGATACTTAGTCACACTTGAATGGCTAGGTCCTGCTTGATAATGTAATACTTACTACAATAGATATGGCTAAGAGGTATTCATTACCATGTAAACAGGGATTGCAAGGAGGGTTGTACCCCTCTCCTTCCACCTCAGATCCAAGTTGGCAGTTCGCTCAGCGTAATCCACCCCACAGCTCAGGTGGCTTAGAGAACCAGAAATACAGGAGGCTCCTCACAGATGACGGAAGAGCTAAGAATGCCAAGCACTCTTAATTCTCTCTGACTTTCCTGAGGACTGGGGGCTCGTGGGGCCCCTCAGAAGGCACTAAGTACCAACAGGATTGGCCCCAACGGGCTTTGTTCCAGGGGAACTTCAGAAATTACCCTGATGAGCTTGGGTTTTTTCCAGATCCCAAGGGTGAAACTCCCTCCACTCATTGAGGGGTTGAAGCTAAAATTGTTTGTAAAGATGCCTGGAGATTGTTAACTGAAAAGGATCTTTGCAAGTGAAACTATTATTTTTTATTATTTAATGCTTTTTCGGGTTTCAGAGTTGCTAGATCATGGGCTAGAGATTCTTTCTGACTTCCTCTGCTTGGTTGTGGAGCAAACCTGATGTACCCACAACAGGTCTCCTAGTTGATCATTGTGTCAGCTTAACAGAGCTGATTGGTATTGTAGTCCCAAAGAGTTTCTTCCACTGGTTGGTAAGCAAATTGTTTCCCTCGCTCCAGTTTATTGCTGTCAGGCAGTAGAGAACAGAGCAGAAAGCTTAAGTCCATCATGGGAGAAGACGGGGATCTCAGCGCAGAGAATTAAGAAAACAAATCAGAAGGACAATCAGAAACTGAGCAGCAGTGAGATAAACTGGGTGAGCAACAAACAAATCTGTCTGTTGGAAAGAGTGCTACCAAAGACAGTGGGGCTTAGAGAATGGGGGCTGCGGGATGAGAGAAAGCTGTGGTGCACTTTACATCTGAAAGCATCATCTGCCTCAAAACCTGTGTGCCTCGCTAATGGAGCAGTTAGGGCAAAGCCATTGTTGGAGTCAGTGAGCAGGTGCACACGCAGCAACAGTTCAGGGGCCTGCCAATATTCTCCTGCTCCGCAGAGAGAAGGGGACAGCAGCTGGTGGGGACTGGGGGGAGGGGATGTGGAGCAAGAGATTGGGTGGGATGTGTGTGGGGGGGTGAGTGGGTAACTTGGTCAGACAAGCTTAGTGGTAGTGGGAGGCCCAACTTTAAGTAGACCATGCACCATCCTGCTTTATTAGAATATTTGAACATAAGGTCATTGCAGGCCCAGGAGTCCTGCACATGTTCTGTTTTGACAGCGCAGCGAATAGAAAGTGTCTGGAAACATAAGATGTTAGTGCAAGATTCCCTGCAAACAACTCCTTGTTCACCAAGGATAATAAATGGTGTTTTTACAACCGCTTGGCAGCCTGTTCCTGGGTACACACTGAAAGGGAATACCGTGGGATGACTAGGCTGCAGGAGGTTATAAAGTTACTCCTCCCGCTTTTCTTTCTTTCTTTCTTTCTTTCTTAAATGATCTCACTGAAAAGCTCTTCCTCTTTTTTTTTCAATAGCTTTTCCATCAGCCTGTTACTTTTTTTCTGCTGCCCTCCCCTTTTCACTTTGACCTGTCGTACTGTACGTCTTATTTCACACTGACGAGAATGCATTAAATGAATGGCCCGGCCACCAATTTAAGGGAATTGATGATCTTCAGGTCCTGCTCTCTCATAGGTCAAATGATAATTTTGCCCCTTGGGTTAAATTCCGACATTGGGTTGGGAAAATCAGGATCGTTCGGTGCACTCTGAGCCAGTGGGAAACAGGCCCTGGGTGACTTTGGTCATAAACAATCATTTAAAAACTGGTCTTGAATGGAGGGAAGCAGTGATGTTTAATCTTTAGCTGCATCCTTTGTCTTTTCCTTCATGTCCCGCTTCTACACTCGCCTTTTCCTACAACCTCTCGGTGAGCAGTCTGCTAAGGCCCTTTAAACCAGTTCAAAAAAATGTGACTTATTCTGTACTTCCTAAGGAACAGGAGCCATGGTCTAGCGAGTAGAGCACTGGGTTGGCAGTTAATTGACCTACATTCTAGTCTTGACTCTGCCACTAAACTTGTATGTGACCTTGGACAAGTCACTTCATCTTTCTGTACCTCACCTTTTTCTCTGACCCTTTGTCAGTTTTGTGTATTTAGACTGTAAGATTATCAGGGCAGGGACTCTCTCTCTCTCTGTGTTCGTACAGTGGCTCCTATGATTAGGGCCCAATCTTGGTTGGGCCTCTGGGTGTTACCATAATACAAATATTAACAATTGGCTTTCTCTGTGCATTGCTTCCTCCATCTCCCAGGCCTATTATCTTCCCCATTGTCCTGCCTTGTTCTGTTCCCTTTAAAATGTAAGCACTTCTGGGAGGGATTCTCCTGTGTTGTGTTTGGTTTACAGCTCTGGTGCCATATATAAATGTTGAACAATTAAATACAGCAGAAGACTGGGAGTCAAGATCACCAGTTATCTCCTTAGCTATTGCTGTTTAACTATGGCATCTTGAGCAAGCCATGGGTAACTTCTCTGTATCCCCCCCCAACCCCCATGTGTCAAAGAGGTATAAGAATGCCAATAGCTTACATTGGCAGGGTGAGTCTTAATTTATTAATGTTTGTGAAGAGCTTTAAAATCTTCAGGCTCTATTTAGCTGGGGCCTACAATAGACTCTGGCAGAGGGGCCCTCGGGAAAACAAAAGAGTCCATGGCTGGTTGTGATGATAGAACGTTCATTCAGAGGTGAAAATCAGGGATAAGTACAGCGAATTTGCACTGGTGTAAGTGAAAGGGGAATCAGGCCCAGTCACATCTCTGCCTTTGTACACAGGCCACTCCCTTAAACACTTATTCACTTTTTAGTTCCACCCATAAACAATAGTTTCTGAACTTGCCTTTAAACAATGATTCACTTAAATCCTGACCCCAAAGGGATGGAGATGAAAAGTCCGGAAGAAATATAAGCATGGCCATACTGGGTCAGACCAAAGATCCATCTAGCCCAGTATCCTGTCCTCTGACAGTGGCCAATGCCAGGCGCCCCAGACGGAATGAACAGAACAGGCAATCATCAAGTGATCCATCCCCTGTTGCCTATTCCCAGCTTCTGGCAAATAAAGGCTAGGGACATCATCCCTGCGCATCCTGGCTAACAGCCATTGATGAACCTATCCTCCATGAATTTATCTAGTTCTTTTTTGAACACTGTTACAGTCTTGGCCTTCACAACATCCTCTGGCAAGGAGTTCCACAGGTTGACTGTGCATTGTGTGAAGAAATACTTCCTTTTATTTGTTTTACACCTGCTGCCTCTTAATTTCATAGGGTAACCCTTAGTTCTTTTGTTATGCGAAGGAGTAAATAACACTTTCTTATTTACTTTCTCCACACCAGTCATGATTTTATAGACCTTTATTATATCCCCCCTTAGTCATCTCTTTTCCAAGCTGAAGACAGCAGCATCAGCACCAGTGATCTTTCTAGTGGTTGACTGCCTGATATGCTCCTCAAAGTTTGCATTTGGATCTAGATTAGATGCTCTTTTCGCTTTTGGGGTTTACCACTGTGCTCAGCTAAACAGAAAATTTGGATCTTACCAGCCCCTAAACTTTGGGAGAGTTTGTATCCAAAGATCATGGTTCCAGCCACATTACTTTCAAGTGGTAAAATCTGGCAGAGGATATTTGAGAGGAGAGGTCAATTGGCCAATCCATAATGGGGGGGTTGCCTGACTAGGTTTCTGAAGCAGTGTTTCTGTCATACAAGAGCACTTTGCCAGGTACTTAAATAGACAGTGATAGAGTAAAATAGAGACATCTGTGGAAACTAGAAACCACAGTACTTCCAAATATGTGGGTTGCAATTGCTTGTAATGGCCTCACACTCGAGACTGACTGGAGGCCTGGAAAGAGGATACTGCATGAGTGCAGGTACCATTGACAGCTCATGGAGATTCTCTCTCTCAGTACAAGGTGCAGAGCTGTTACTTAGGAGTCCCTCCACTCAAGGCACAGCAGGGACATATTCCTCACATTGACGCTCAGTTGGGAGCTCAAATCCCTCCTTGCTGAGTAGATGCCTGCTCAAACAGTACAGCAAGTACGCATTGGGCTCTAGTAGATCTTCACTGTGCTGTAGCTGCAGGGTTGAGAGCTGCTTCCGCCAGGACTCTTGGAAACAAAAAGATCCAGGTACAGGGAATGCATCAGTCCCTTTTAATCAGCAGTGATGACAATGCAGATACAATATTAAAGATGTCTTGCCTCTCATCCCAAGGATCCCGGACCATTCAGCCACTGCATCGATGGAGCTGCAACGGGGCAGAAACGCCACAAGTGACTGGTCACAGCCATGCTCTGCAACATTTTTAGGACCGGAAGTGAAAGATGCTGTATCGAGATTAAACTAAAGGGGATGTGTGTGTATGTGTGTGTCTGTGTGTGCGTGTGTATTTTTAGATGGGTTGGAGGTAATTAGTCCAGTTGGAATGTACTCATAACACCAGCGCCTGCAAATAGATCCCTAGGAAGTTCACTTTGGCTGTATCGCTCACCTGAAAGATGATGACTTCACCAACCCAGTGAAATCTAGCCGGATAAGGCCCAAATGATGGATTAGCTCTGAATGAGTAACAACGATGTTGGTGGGTTTTGTGTTAGTGACATGGGCACCTGCCCATCAAGGATTGGAATAAGAGAAACAAGCACTTTGAATTGTTAGAAAAAACAGCCTGGATTTTTTTCATGGTACGTGTCAGATGGGTATCTGGAGAGTGGTGGATTGGTTGGGAATGGATATTAATTTCAGCTCTTCTCCCTATGGTCATTTCCAGCTTTACATGAGGAGATCTTGACTGGTACGTGCGTGTGGAAATATAACTGAATTCTCCAACAGTACTTTACACTCATTTTCATGTAAGGCATATAAACAAATGAGGATTTATTTTCCCCAGCTCCTTATGAGGTAGCCAGCCTCTTGCAGTAGAATAGATTGCTACCTACACAAAAACATCAAGTATCCTTTAGAACCTAGAGTGGGAGATTAGTTACTGCAAGGACTCTAAGAGCTTAATGAGCTAACAAGGAATAAATATTCAACATGCAGTTTCCCCAGGTACCAGTAACATTCCTGGGCTTGTGCCTCAATCTAAAATAAATCAGCTTGCTGATTTTTGTTCTCATCGCAGTAAGGTTTCAATGTAGCTCCTTTTTAAAACTTCAGTGACGTGTTTGTTTTAGCTAGGTTGACGGAAGAATTCTCCGTTGACCTAGCGCTGTCTACACCAGGGGTTAGGTTGGCTTAACTACGTTGCTCGGGGCTGTGGATTTTTCACATGTCTGAGAGATGTAGATGGGTCATCTTAACTTTTTAGTGTAGTCCAGGCTTATATGTTTCGATGGGTTTGAAAGTTTGAGTGGTATTTCCTATACTTATCATTGGGAATACTGATAATGTTGGTAAACCAGAGAGAATGTGGGTGTGGCTAAGACATTGGACTGGGACTTAGCTGGCTTTAGCTGGCTTAAAGTCCTTGCTCTGCTACACAGTTCCTGTGTGGCCTTGGGTAAATCACTTAACCTCTCTGTGCCTCAATTATTCATCTGTAAAATGGGGATAATAATTCTTCCTTTTCCCCATCCTTTGTCTGTTTTCTGTAGACTCTCTTGGGCTCCACTGTCTCTTATCTTGTGTGCGTACAATGGACTCTTGATCCCAGCTGGGTCCGCTAGATGCTACTTGTAATGCAAATAATAAAAGTAATAATTAGACCTTGCAAACTGTTAGAAACTTCTTTAATAGACCCACTGTTCATATAAATATGGATAAAGAGGTCTGATGAGCTTGTTGGAATGTATGTGCGTCCATGCCTTCTACTGAGTCAGGTCCCAGGAAATCATGAGTTTTTTAAAAATAACAAAATTTTGTTTCTTTTTATTTACCTTCTGGTGTTTGAGCATTGAGGGCTCATGTTTTCCTGCATTTCTCCACAGCCAGAGGGGCTAGAAATGTATTTTATTTTTTTTAAATGAAGGCTGAAATTCTCAGGTTCTGACATAACTCCTGAAGCTGGAAAGTTAAGACAAAACACCATCCCCCAACTAGTCTGCGACTGGTGATATAACAACAAGAGGTGGGTAGTATTGCAAATACCTCATCCTTTGAGCCACAAAAAGAGAAGAAGCAACAGAAAGAAGCTATTCCTTTTACTCTCCCTCCTTTTGCTTGTCATTTCGTTTTGTTTTCCGTTCCTGACAACTGGCAAACTGAGGCAGAGGGAAGCTAGTGGCACAAAGGTCTGTTGCTCTTCATTTGTTTGTTTGCTTTGGACCTGTTGGGTTTGTCCTAATCAAGGGCATTTCAGCCCTCCCCCGTTTTATTTATTTAGTTAGTTAGTTAGTCATTCAAAAGAACCAAAGGGGGTTCCCACCATCGTCTGGGTGAGCTCCAGAGCTGTAGATGCCTGACAGAAAGGCCTGTAACAGCCAGCAGTGAGGCAAGGGGAGTGTTATCAATCATTCAGAATGTTAAAAGAGAAGGGGGTGCAAGAAAGAGAGGGAAAGTGAGAGGCGGAGAAGGGGGACTCAATTGAAGTGGAGGAATTTTTTCCCCCATTGTTGAAGAGAGCTTTTTTGGACATCTGCCCAGACACATGCCGAGTTAAAGAAGCGGGATAAATTCTAGAAGAATGAATTGGGAGAGAGGGGAGGGGGGAGGACAGAAAGAATCAAGGGCTATGAGGAATAATTGAAGCTAGCCAGACAAAGGAGGCCTGTAGGAAAATATGACAACTGTAGTGTCTCTTTTTCCTGTTTGTTTCAAGCACCAGTTTGTTCAGGAAGTTATGCTGCATTACTGAGACCTCTCTGCTGCACTCTGATGAAATCATGCTGTTTTCAGAATCTATCTTAATATTATCTAGCAGCGAAAGGCATAACAAAAACCAATGGCTGGAATTGAAAAACAGGCAAATTCAATTTAGAAATAAGGCACTCTCTTTTTTTTTAAAATGAGAGTGATTAACCATGGGAACAAACTACCAAGGGTAGTGGTGGGTTCTCCATCTCCCAATGCCTTCAGATCAAAGCTTGGAGGCCTTTCTGGAAGATTTGTGTTAGTCAAACAACAAGGGCTAGATTCACAGAGGAACTTAGGCATGATGATGCTGAGCATTACCATCTCTAACTTTTAGGAACTTAGATAATCAGTGGGTTTCACAGAACCTGAATTCGCCACCTAGGCTCCCTCTACAATGAAAGGGGAGAGATAGCCCCCTCGGAATGGCATTCACAAAACCCAGCAAGCTAGGCGGCTCTAGGGTGACCAGATGTCCCAATTTTATAGGAATGGTCCAGATTTTTGGGTCTTTTTCTTCTATAGGCTCCTATTACCCTCCCACCCCCGTCCCGATTTTTCACACTTGCTGTATGGTCACCCTAGGCAGCTCCCTGCCTAGGCTAACCAATGGGAGATACTGAGGGAAGGGGCGAGTCCTAAGCCTCCCCCCTCTCAGGCAGTTTGGCTCCCTGCTTTGGCTAGCCAATGGGATATGGAAGGAGATGAGTGTGTCCTGTGCGCTACCCCTCTCAGGGAGTTTGGCACCGAAGCCCAGGCAGGAGGGAGGCACCTTGGGGTTAGTCGCCTACGCTCTTTTTGCAAGAAGCCCTGGCTAGGGCACGTCTCGTGCCCCCTCCTCCCCAGCCATTTTGTGTACACTCACCTATGGGGCCCAATCTAGTTGCAAGCTCTGGTCCCGCTTACCGGAGCAGGCCCCACAGACAAGCTAGGCAGAGGAGCACCTATCCCCCCCCGTTAATGCATTGCTCTGGGGCCAGGCGTCTGGACACCTGGAGTAAGACTGTCGTGCATATGCTCCGGGGCAGAAACAAAGGCTCCTAGGGAACTTTTGCTGCAAAACTGTAGGCACTGAGTGGGTTCAGATGCCTGCAGTGTTTGGCGCCAGCTGAGTGGGGGTTTTGTGAATCCCAGGGAGGCCCGATTCTGGAATTTACGCACTTCAAGTGGCAGTTAGCTGCCTAAATCCTTTTGTGGGCTCAGTAGAGGAATAACTGGATGAAATTTATGTCTGTGTTATACAGACTAGATGATCTAATGGTCCTGCTTGGCCTTAAACTCTATAAATCTATGAATAAATCATAGCAAATGCTAAGGAGCCTATCTGAGAACCTATGCTAGCTCCCACCTCAGTGACCAAGAAGCACCTCTGTAAATTGCTAAAATTTGCATTCAAATGAAATGATATTTTTGAAAAGAAAAAAAGATTAAATAACGTTTGGTTAAGAAGTAATTTAGCCTCTTGGAAAACCCTTGCCCTTTCTCCTTGCCCTCTCCTATGCATCCCAAAGAGGACAAAGCTGGTGAAGATCCCAGGGACTGTGTGTCAGATGCTGTCGATCAGGGGAATGTGGGTTGAAAGAAACAAGGGTCCTGAACCAGATCTCCAGATCTGAACACCACCAGACTTTGAGAGGTATTCAAAGTCTGGACTCAGAGTCCGATCTGAATTTTTCAAATGGTCTTTATCGTTATAATGTAGTGAGCCAAACCTCTGGTTCCGAACACGCCTGAAATTTAAGGTATTTGGAATCTGGAGCCAAATGTTGTGGTTTGACCCCATTCTCAGTTCCAATGAGCCATTCTCATGGCTAATTTCTGGATTTACTGAGGGCTGGGTGAGGGTTAAGCTTTTTTATTTGACTTTTTAAAAATAACTCATGATGTAGCTGCTTTAGTGATAGCTAAGGTCCCAGGTATATTAGACAAAACTGCAACCACAATGCTGCTGTGTAGTACACCTACGTCTCAATGGAAATGCAAAGAGTTTCTCAGTAAAACCGTTAACTCAGTAGAGAGCAAAAAAATTAACCTGAAGACTGAATGCTCTTTCTCTTAGGCCACACAGATGTGTAGTTGAAATAATTTCAATTTTGCATAAGAAAACATGGTCCTGAAGAGCAAAACACTGGTATTTGGAGGATTTTTTGAGTCAAGAGAGATCATTAAAAGACTGTTCCCATTAGTGAGCAAGTCTCATGGTCCAGGGCATAAGATGATCGCCTGTCAGGGATTGGGAAGAAAGTTTTTCCACTATCTATATTACCTAATTGATTTTGTTTGTCTTCTTCTGGTTGTTGGCTAGTGTTGGAGTCAGGATACAGGACTGGATAGGCCAGTAGAATGATCCTGTGTAGTAAATCTTATGTCCGTATATTTTATGATTTCCTAACTCTCATGCCAAATGATCATATGTTAAGACTCCATTACATTCCTAAATTTGCATAGCCACATAGCGGTATCTGTACTTAGACTAGCAAATACTTTGTAGAGAAGGGCAAATAATGCAGAAAGAAACCAATGAGAAAATCCAATCATATTTTAAATGAAATTGCTTTATCCCTCCATCTTCCTGTTCTCCCTTTGTATTTGCTTTCTGTGAACATTGGAGCAATTGAACTTAAGCACACACAAATGTTTGCTATAAGGGTGAAATACCTTTGCAGAGAGAGCCAGAACAAGCCCTATGCATTGCTTAAACCTACTTGGAATAGGATTTAGTGGTGCAAAGGTCTCATAGCGTGGGGTGAATGTCACCCTAAGCATATTTCAGTGTCACATGCCTGAGGATTGATTTTTGTACATTTGTATATGAAAGTGCTTGTGAATTATCCAGTGAAGGAAGAGAAATGATAGCATGTGACTTATCTGACTAATCACAATTAACTGGAAGAAGAGCTCTGCATAGCTCAAAAGCTTGTCTTTCATCCACAGAAGTTGGTCTAATAAAAGATATTATCTCACCCACCTTGTCTCTCTAATCACAACTAAGCGATACAGCTGAACATTTTGTATATTCACCAACAGTCCATAGAGTGAGAACAGACTTGAACTTGGACTCTGCTTCACCACAATCAAAAGTTTTGTTAAGAGATCCAAATGCTTTATGAATTGGCTTATTCTCATTCTTGCATGCCTCTGCACTCCATGCTTTTGGATGGTTTAGGAAGTGGAATTACCATGACAAAATACTTTGAAAATAGCTGTTTTTAGAATGGTTCCAATCCAGCCTGAATCAGGAAGCTATTGAAGATCACGTGAGAGTATTTTGATTTGCAGGCTTAGCAAACCAAAAAGGGTCATATAATTCTTGGTTACATGTTTGAAGTGTTTGAATGTTATCTCAAGAGGAAGCATGATCAAGTGCTCTGGAAGTAAGATCTTGGGTAAATCACAGGGCTGGGTGTCAGGATTCTTTTTCTGGCTAAGCTGCTGTTTTGCTGTGTGACTTTGGGGAAGTTCCTTAACCTTTTTCAGAATATCCACCTGGAATGATTTCCTATGACACAGGCAATGTTTGTAAACCCATTGAAAGCTTCATTTCTAAGGTGCAGTACATAAGGACAAAACAGCAGTAGTATCCTGAGGCTAGTTCTTTAATAAAGTGAGGTCAGATGGGGAGAAGCAACCCCCTACCTCAGGGCGTGATCCTATAAACCACTGTCATGCCAGCAGCTCTAAGAGAGTCAGTGGAACTCCTTACCTGAGTAAGAGTTTCAAGATTGGGCCACTACTCGCATAACACTGCTATTGTCACATGCTTATGCTACAGTTTTAGTTCTACAGAACAAATCCTTGAAGGTCCAGAGTTTGGATTTACTGCCGTGCGTGGGGAACCCACATGGGTCACAGGGACTTTCAAGTTCCCGAATAAACCCAATCGTATCCATCACATTCATTTTGCAGAATAATAATGGGATTCATTTATTCCAGCACAGCACAGAAGTTTCTTAAATTATAAGTCTTTAGCAAAACCACCAACTGATTAACTCGTTGAAAATCAGATTAACTGAAAGTTGATTTCGGCCATATCCCATTTCTCAAGATTGATCTTGCTATGTTGACTGTACACAGGATTTCATCTTTTTTATATTCATCCTGCTCTGCCCTGTTTTGGCCTGAATGTTCCTAAAGTCCTCTGCTTCTCAGTATTGCTTTTGAGTCTGAGGTTATTTTTGATAAGGGAATCAATGATGACTATAATGCAGTTTAATACAGGATTTTTCTATCACTGAGCATTTTGCAAGGAAGAGACCCATTTTGCAAGGAAGAGACCCATTTGTTCCAGTTGTCATCATTTTATTCATCCAGTGACTATAACTTAAAAAAAAATCTTTTATAACAAATTATAATTATGCTAAACTGACTTGATGAAAATAGAGGAAACCAGAAAGAACAACATTCACAGAGCAGTTTAAAATGCAGTATTATAATAGTTTGATCATCTCTGGAGAACAAACAGTGGTTTAATTTTTTCCTGGTGTCAACCACTCCAACCATTTAGAAACTCTACTTGAGAGAGGAGCGAGGATCAGCTTTGAAATTATTATCATTATTTTATGTAGGGTTGCAGGTGTTTAAAAAGATGAGGAAAAAAGACAATCCTCGTATTTTGACTGCATTTAGCCTTTGTCTAGGATTGCACAGGTGTGCTAATTCAGTTATTTCATTTATCTTCAGCCTAACAACTTTTGCCTGGTAACAAAAGATCCAATTAAGCTTTCAAATTAATTCAGGTTTTGCACAAATGAAATGCAGTTGAGCTGCAAAATGCAAAATGCAAGCTTAAAATAGGAAGCAAACTGCAGCTCTTGGGCAATTGAAAACTTACCCCAAGAAAATTCACATAGACAGTTAGGCCATGATTGGCCAATGGGAAAAGGTTACTCCTAGAGGTCTCAAAAACTGCACCAGATCTTCAGCTGATGGACATTGATAGCTCTAGGAACTGGCCTTCCCATTCCAGTGGGGCATATAGTTGCTAATCCAGTCCATAGGCTAGAAAGGAAGCTAGGCTGGAGGGTTTTCATGCATCTTTGTACCTTCGTTCCAAGGTTGGGATGGTGGGTGTAATTTTGTATAGAATTACTCCACATGAACAAATAGGTTATAACTTCAGTCTAATATTGTGTCCGGAGTGGGGGAGGCTTTTTGTAATTAAAGATGTTGCTGATATTTTATTTAATATTTGTGTTTTGATTGCATCCTAAGACCTCAGTTAGGACTGAGGCACTTTCATACTAGGTGCCGAAGGTACAGATATGAAGACACAGTCTTAGCCCCAAAGAGTTTACAGTCGAAGAAGGCAAGCAACATATGAAGGGTGGGAAAAGAATAATTCAAACCAATATATAAAATATTTATGTACATAAAGGCTGGGATTTTGAAAAGGACCCAAATCCCATTGTAATTCCCAGCCAGATAATGTCAGTGCCAACTAACCCCATTTGCCCCTGATTTCTTACAGCCATCAAGGGGCTGGGGCACATGACTTAGGAGGAGAGGCTGAGGGAACTGGGCTTGTTTAGTCTGCGGAAGAGAAGAATGAGGGGGGATTTGACAGCTGTTTTCAACTACCTGAAGTAGGGTTCCAAAGAGAATGGAGCTCGGCTGTTCTCAATGATGGCAGATAACAGAACAAGGAGTAATGATCTCAAGTTGCAGTGGGGGAGATCTAGGTTGGATATTAGGAAAAACTATTTCACTAGGAGGGTGGTGAAGCACTGGAATGCATTACCTAGGAGGTGGTGGAATCTCCATCCTTAGAGTTTGTTAAGGCCTGGCTTGTCAAAGCCCTGGCTGGGATGATTTAGTTGGGGTTGGTCCTGCTTTGAGCAGGGGGTTGGACTAGATGACCTCCTGAGGTCTCTTCCAACCCTAATCTTCTATGATTCTATGATCATGGCAGAGGTGGGCCTTGAAGAAAGATTTTTTTGGGGGGAAGGTTAATGGCCTGACCTGTCAGTTCAGGGAGGGTGTTGAAAAGGTTTTAGTCTGTTTTGGGAGGTTCTATTACTAGCAGTAATGGTTTTTAAACAAATTTGGCTGGGTATGACAGGCAATAGAAGACAGAGATTTTTATAGTGAGGTCACCGATACAAGGAAGGCTGTGGTTAATGGTCATTGCTGCATGGTCTGGGTGAAAGATAGTGCTCAGAGTCTACTTCCTCTTGCCCTCACACCACAACAATCAACCACAAACGAGCAACATTTGCATCTTTTTGTGGCAGTCTTGGCACCAAAGTGAGTGGGCAGGAGGAAAGAATTCCTCCCTCGCTGCTACAGTTGCTCAAGATGAGGGCTGGCAGGACACTACACGGAAGCAGGCAAGGCTGTGCTATACCCGCCTGAATGGATCTAACAGAGGCCTTTTGTCTCTAGGGTTTCCAGTCCTGTGCCATTCACAACCCTTTCACTATGCTCACCTAAGCGTCATATTTAACCCAAGAATAGGCAAATTGTTTGAGCATTTAGAAAAAGTCACTATTCTTTAAAATCTTATAGTGCTCATCATCACTGACTTCTTTTTCATACACCCATCTAATCCATCATGACATCATAATGTCACGCCGCTGGGATACACATGATCGAGCATGTCAAAGATGGATTCCCACATCTGAAAATGTGGGCTGGCTATGAGATGCCATTGCATCATGTCCTGTCAAAGATCTGATGAAGAACATGTCCGGCAGGGGTGAAAGGAATGCAGAAGACTTACCGGTACGGGGGCCTGGCCCCGGGGCCCCGGAAGGGGCGGGGCTTTGGGAAGAAGGAGTGGGGCCTTGGGTGGAAGGGGCAGTGCTGGGAGTCAGCCTCCCCCAGCCAGCCAATCCGCGCTGCTTTGCCCGCGCCGCCCGGGGCTCCAGCGGCGATTTAAAAGGGCCCGGGGCTCTGGCTGCTGCTACAGTAGTGGTGGTGGCGGCCAGGAGCCCCGGGCCCTTTTAAATCACCAGGCCCCGGGACAGCTGCCCCTTTTACTCACCCTTTCACCCCTGATATCCAGGCAAACTATGGACATAACACATCAGAAGGGCCATGGAAGTTCCATATGGTGATACTTTAGGGAGCCAAAAAGATTATTTGATCTAGCTGAAAACAGTGTAGCAAATTCCTTTATTACTGACAATGAATCAAACCATTTACTGGACAGTCAGTGAATGTTGCATATTTAAAAAAAAAAAAAAAAGGTGGGAATGGGTGATAGATTCTGTTTAATTCTAGGTTACTGGTTCAAATCCAACCAAGGTCAAAAGTGACTGAAAGTTGTTTCTTCTTCCCTGTCCCCCTGCAGGCTCTTTGGAGGCCTAAAAGAAATTAGTGCCTTGCATAATGACAGGTTTCAGAGTAGCAGCCGTGTTAGTCTGTAGCCGCAAAAAGAACAGGAGGACTTGTGGCACCTTAGTACTCCTGTTCTTTTTAAAAGAAATGTGTTCGTGGTGTTTGTGGTCTATGCTGCAAAACTGCCACCAAATCAGGTACTACTGGCAGCCTCAACAAAAAGGCCAACAATTCTTGGTTTGTTTTTTTCTCTAAGTCTGTGGCCCTGATTCGTGCATTGCTATTTATCCCTGTGCAAAACTGGGTATAAAAGGCCCCTGATTCAAAATGGGCCACGGGAACTGAGCTGCGGGTTCAGTACTAGGAGCGATCCTGGGTGATCACAGTTGAGGTATCCTGTGGAATCCTCCACTGAGGATGCCCAAGTAGATCCTGCTCTGTGGATGAGCTGAGGACTTTGTTTTCTATGACTGATAATTTGCCATTTTTTTCCACAAGTGCCACATTCTCCAAAGCCTGGTTTGCATGCAGTTTTTGTACTGATATAACTATGTTGGTTAGGGGTGTGATTTTTGTTTTCACAGATATAAGTATACCAGTACAACCCCTAGTGTGGACTCACGTATACTGGTATAAAGGTGGCTTTTAGAGTAGAGCTTATTTCCTCTCCTATACAGCAACAGTTATCATAGTATAAGCACATTTATACCCGTATAACTGGGCCCTACCAATGTTCTGGCCGTGAAAAATGTGTCACGGACTGTGAAATAAGCCCTTCCTCATGAAATCTGATCTCCCCCTTACTCCTGGAGTGCCCCAGGCAGGGGGCTCTTAGCTGCAAGTCTTCACCGGTCTGGGGCAGGACAGGACTTGTCCTTCCTCTTCACGGCCAATCTCACTCTCAGGGGGAGATCAGACCCACCCCGGAGTAACTTCCCTTGCTTCAGGAAGCTCTCTGCCAAACAGTGGAGGTTTCCACAGCCAGAGAACACTTATGGAGGTGTGTCCGATCTCCCCCTGTTCCTGGAAGCACCCCAGCCAGGGGACTCCTAGCTACAAGTCCCTGCTGGGTTGGGGAGGGACTAGGATGACCAGACAGCAAGTGTGAAAAATCGGGCGGGGGTGGAGGGTAATAGGAGCCTATATAAGAAAAAGACCCAAAAATCGGGACTGTCCCTATAAAATTGGGACGTTTGGTCACCCTAGGAGGGACAGGACTTGTCCTTCCCTTGCATTGTAGCTCGGGGGGGGGGGGGGGGGGAGTGGAAAGGGAGTGATCAGACTCACTTCTGGGTGTCTTTTGGGTTGGGACCGCCACGGTTACAACACCCTGACATTTCAGATGTAAACAGCTGAAAATGTGAAATTGACCAATTTTAAAACTCTCTGGCCATAAAATTGATCAAAATGGACCATGGATTTGGTAGGGCCCTACCTATAGCTGTCCCCACCCTCTATAACTATACTAGTATAGTTAAAGTAGTATAACTTTTGTATGTAGACGAGCCCTAATATAGTTAGCTAAAGACAGTGACCAAAAATGAATGGTTCCCAAGTGTATATGTATGAATGATGGTTCCTGCAACAGCTTAGATGCTTATTCTTCCAAACCCAGCTGATGATGTATCTGCAAATGGGAGTACACAGGCCACACTGACTTACCTGGCCCTCTTCTGCATGGTTCTGTTTTGTTTGGTGCAGCTGATGTGCAACTGACTGTCTAAAGAAATATGAATTACTTCATGACTACTTCCCAGAATAGATTGGTTCCAATGCTTTCCTCCTGCTGGCTGCTCATTGGACCATTGCAGACTTAATGATGGAGCCCCAACCCTCTGTTTAACTAGGTACCAATGGTGTTTAGCTTAGAGAACCAAACAGCCTTTTTAACAAGCCAGGAGGTCGACCTGCCAACCCAGGGACTGGGGTTGACAGGGTCCTTCGTCGAGCTCCAATTACAGCAGTGTTGGCCAGGCAGCAGTTGTGTTTGGCTTTTGTTGGTTTTTGATTTGCTGTGCAGTGCTGTACGTGGAAATGAAAAACATCTGGTCGACTCATACGCTCTGTTTAGGCTGGTTACACAAATGCATGATATTATGCAAGTCAGACCTGCTATCCCATTTCTCCCTCTTCTGAAGCATTTCATATTTTGATTTTAATCACATCAGACAGATGGCTGGAAAGATTCCAGGTGCTCTTTCTCAGATTGTGAGCCTTATGCTTGACCCACCCGGGCTGAGTCAGCTTGCCACCAGCTCATTGTTCTGAAAGAGTGCCTTTTGTCATTTTTTCTAGCAGTGAAGCTGAGCAGGGCTAGTTAGTGCCATGGGACTAGCCATGGAAGCTGGTGAAGTCCTGGCTTGAAACAGAAGTGACCGGTTCAGATAGCTTCTTAGCTTGTTTACCATGTTTTCCCTTGAGCTTCTTCGCAAGCCAGACAGACCTCTTAGCAGTCTGGGAATTCCTGTTTTTATACAAGTGATAACCCTTTCACCCCACATTCAAATGAGTTTGTCTTATCTCTGAAGCCTGTGTATGATGTCCCATGTGGGGGAGGAGTAAGATATATATATATATATATATATATATATATATAAAAATAGCATGGGATTTTCTGGTCATTTAGTTACTATAATCATGTTCAAGCTCTTTTCAATAGGTGATTAAAATACTCATCACATTGGGTTCTCTCTGGGCCCAAACTGTGGTCCTGACTCTCCACTGCTTTGTGCCTGGGCAAAGTGGGTGTAAAAAACCTCCTCAATTAGAAGGGAAGCATTTCACACTTGACACTCACTGCTCAGCTGTAAATAGCCACACCAAGTTTAGGTCTCTCCCAAGTCAGCCCCTGTATGCCTGGCTCTGAATCAAAATATATACTTAAAATTTAAGGGTCCAGGCTTCAAATGTGGGCACTACAGAGAATGTCCAAATCCCATTTTTGGATGCTGAAATTGACACTTAAATATGTAGTAGCAAATTCTGCTCTTTATTACGTCTGTATTGTTTCATGAGGTTACATAAATGTAAGCAAACAGAATTTGCCCCATAGAATGAACATCTATATGAAAATGATTCTGTATTGTTTACATATTGAAAATGTAACTAGTTGTTGACTTCAGCAGGTTTTTCTGGGTGTGCAAGGAATGCTGGATTGAACCATATCAACTACATCAGGGGATAGTTACTAGGGGTGAATCCTTGGCTCTGTTGAAGTCAATGGGAGCTTTGTCAGGATCTGAAAATCAGGAAAGAAAAAACTTGTTCCTATTGAAATTCTTCAGCTTTTTAACAAAAAAAAAAAAAAAAATTAAAAACTGAAAACCACTCTTTCGTTGTTTGTTTGTTTGTTGTTTAATGAAACACCAAAATGTTTAGATTTGGATAAAATGGTTGTGGTTGAGTAAAAAATTTCAATTTTTGGAAAAAGAAAATTGTTCGGTTCTTCCCGTCTTCCATCCTGAAATCAAGAACTGCCAAATGTTCCTCACAACAAATGTTTGATTTTTCTTTTTCAAAATGTCCTGTGAAAAACAATTGGCATTTTCCAACTGGCTCTAATATCAAGAACAAAGTATAGAGTCCAATGTTAAATTTTACATATTTCAAACACAGTGCAAATACTAATTACTCCTCACTCCCTTACCCCCCTATGAAATGGGTAAATAATAGCCACTCAGCGGTGAAGTAATTGAAGGTCACACAGTGACAGAGCCAGGATAAGAACACAGGAGTTCCTGGCTTTCTATAGCAGGAGGTAGTGTGGGGGTAACAAATAGAGCACTGGACTGGGTGTCCTGGATTCTGTTCCTTGCTCTGCTGCCTCACGACTTTGGGCAGGTTTACGGGCCTTAGTTTCCCCATCTGTAACAGGGGGATCATGATATTCACCTCCTTTGTGAAGCGCTTTTTGATCTTCTGATGAAAAAAACAGTATACAAGAGCTAAGTGTGATTAATGCTGGGGGCAGACCACACTAGAGAAGGGGCTCTCAATCTGAGGAATGTTGCTAAATGGGAGAGGAGCTCTGTCTGGGTGGAGGTGGAGGGTCCCAGTATGGATAAGTTGAGAATTACTGCGGTGGCGCATACTGCTTGTGATATTTTTCAGCTAGTGAAGCTGAACAGATTTATAATTTTTAATGGCTTGCCAAAAGGGCGAAAGAACTGTCCCCATCCCGAATCTCATGAATGAACGAATGTTCATTTAAATTCTCTTATTTTGTATGTGTATCAGTGTAATGGATGGGCTGTTGAATGCAATCTAACCTACTCTCACACATTGTAGAGCTATCAATAAATAGCTGAACAGATAAAGTGAATTCACTGAACTGTCCTAAAACTACAACTCTTAGAGGTTCTTCCAAAGTTCTTCCATTGTCTACAGATCTCATGGTTTCTGATCAGGACTTTTGTTTTAATAATACATTGGAAATGAGTAATTAGTGCCTGTTATCTCAGCAACTCATGCTGTTTTTCCATTGCCCAGACCATGCGTCTTTTATCAATTACGTTTCATCCCATGCTAGATTTTGTCCTAATCCTGGGTTTTGCCAGATGAGATGGAGGGATTTTCTCCTTTAATTTGCTTGGAAGTTTTCCAACTTTTGGAGTCTGGATAGTCCTAGCTGAGACCTTAGTAATTACCGGTCTTCCTATGAATTTTTAAAATGGGCAATACCCTGCTGATGTCCAGAGTCCTTTTCTCTTGGCTTGTGGCTTATCTCCTCCGTTCAAACAGCCTCTGAATTCTCATCAGCCTGGCCACAAGAATCTCTTTTGTTTGTGATCTGAACCAGGGTCAGGTGTTTACTGTTGTGCACACACATACATACCACTGTTTTATTCACTCTCACTCTCCTCCCCCTTTCACCTGTTAGTGTCCTTTGAAGGATCAGGTTACCTTGCCAGTAGAAATATATGAGCTCAGTGTGTGATATACCATAACTGCAACAGCAGATCATATCATTTTCCCTGAAGGCTTGTTGCAGACTATGTCGAGCCATTTGTATTTATGACAGCTAGGGGGTGATTTAGTGCGACCTCACTTTGATAAAAGCCATTTAAAGCTCATAAATATGGGTGACACACTGCCGTCGCAGCTACGATTTTAAGTGGAGAACTGCATTTGCATTGCCATTCAACTTTTATGGTTCAAGGGGAAAGGGAAAAAAAAGGAAGAAAGAAAGAAAGAAAAGGAATGAAAGAAAATGAGAAATAGGAAGAGAGAACAAAACATGAGAAATAACCTTTGAGAAATAAAGGGTATTGCTCTATTTAGAGCTTCTCTAGTCGACGCATCTGAATCACCCACTCCCCTCCCCTCCCCTCCTCTTTTCTGAGCATGAGGCAAGGTTAATCTCTGCCATTTGCCCCAAGCGGGTGAGCGAGCATGAGAAGAACCCACTGTGGTGTAACAGCTCTGAGAGTATGATAAAGCACACAGCAGTGAAAAGGTCTGTGGGCTTATGAGACATTTACTTCCTCTTTTAAAAGCATTATTAAATCATGTCCAAATTACAATAAAATATGGATTTTATTGAAACAGGAAAGCCCTACAACTTCTTTGCCCTACCCCAACCTGCTGCCAATACGGGGAACTGCTTCTTTGAAGGCGTGTGCTGTTGCTTATTATCGATCACTATTGGAAACAGCGGCAGTTTTGCAGCAGCATATGGCAGGGTCACATCAATGGGTCATTCATGAGCCCAGCCAGGATCATGCTAAGAGCGGCAGACCCTGCTTCCTTAAGCAGTTGCATAGAGAAGAGCAACCCCCCACCCCCAACAACCCTTCCCAAACAATTTACATGATTTCCAATTGGACCCATTTTTCAGGGAGTTTACTTACTCTGCTTTTCGACATACTGGCGATAAATGAACCAGATTCTCTAGGTCAGAGGGGAATAGGAACTGAGTGCTTAGTTTCCCAAAAGTCTTCCATGTGCCAGCAAGTTTTCTCTAAACTTGGAGCTTTCTGTCCTATTCCCTTGTTTAACTTCCAGGGGGCATTTATAGGACATAATTATATTCTGTAACTGGATGCACTGGGGAGTGGGAGAGGAGATCATTTATGACTAATTTTATAATAACACATGCGTAAGCTCAAAAATATAGATGGTTGGATCTGATGCATTAAGATGTGAATTGATCGTCACAGGGGTCAGGAAGGAAGATTTGTCTCCTTTGGACAATTGTATTTTTTTTTCATAGATTTAAGGCTAGAAGGCATCTTTATCTAGTATGAGCTTCTGCATACTAGTAAATTTCATCCAGATATTATTACAGCTCCCACCATCTCCCGTGAAGAAGCTGAGCCACAGAAATCTTAAGTGACCTGACAATTGTTACACCAGTAGTCACTGACAGATCTGGGACTAGAACCCAGGGCTCTTGACTCCGAGTCCAATGACCTGTCCATTCTTTTTGTATCTGTACTTTATTGTATTATCAGTATTTCTTTCCTCTGAAGCAACAGGTGCTGATCAATGCAAAAGTCAGGATACTGGATGTGATGGACCAATGGTCTGACATCCTATAATAACATGTTTCTGTTGCAGGTGGGCACAGATAGGGATGTTCAGCTTTACATTTTGAGGGCTATGTCATGCCCCCTCTCATGTATGCCAAAATGAGCTGTGTATAAAGATTGGGGCATCTAAGTGGATTAGCAAACCCAGGATGTTGTCTTACAGAACCTACTTGATCATCATACTGCAGATTGCCTTAGTTAACACTTTACACCTAAAAAGATTTAGACTAGGTGCACCTGTGCCTTGTGACATGTGAGACAACTCAGTGTTTCCACCTCCATCTATCTAATGCCACATTTTTTGCTTCATTGTCATCTGTTTCCATGACAGCAATATCTTTCTCAATGGTTTCTTATATCATCGGTTGTCCTCCTCTATATCATCTTCTACCAAATGCTATCCAGTCAAAGTCTTGTGTAGGAATACAGGTTTTTGACATCCACACCACATGCCCTAACCACTTAGCCTCCTTTCTCAAATTATTGTCTCCACGCTCCGTTGGCCAGGCCTTTGTAGCACATCAGCATAAGTTACTTTATCCCACTAGCAGACACCAAGTATTCTCCACAAGTATCTCTGATGGAATGTGTTAAGTTTCCGATAGTGGGATTCTAGCATTTGCCATGTTTCAGAAGCATATAACTATGTGGGTATCACAATGACATGGTTTAACTTTATCTTGATTCTTGTGCCTTCCCAGTTCTTGCTTTTATTTCTTTATGGAGTTGGCCATCAATAACATTCTAAGCTACCAAAAAGTTTTATGTATACCCTGGAGCAGATTAACACACAATAGATTTTACTGACACCAGTAGTTAACATTGCTTTCCAGAGTAGTAGCAGCATAGAGCAAAAACATTTCAGCATATGCATACATACTGTGATGTTGAAATAAAAAGAAAAGATAAATGCTGATCATTGGCTGAAGCCTTTTTTAGCCTGTTTACATTTTCTTTATTAACAATAGTAATTTATTGAAACTAAGAACTGTTATTGTTTTTTGAGCACCAACAGAGTGAAATATTTATCTCAAAGCCATGCAAGATAAATCCCTTTTGTCTTTAGAAGGGTACAACAATACAATATACAGTCAGGCGTCTTACATATGAAAACAGAAGACAGTACACAATTATTTAATTTTGTCCGCTAAGACAGATAACCAGTTTAAATCAACTCATCATTATCATCAACATCATTTTCAGAGTTGGATAGTACTTATATGCCGTGATGTTGGGTGCATTTTGTATGTGTGTTGACAAATCTTTTTTAACTTTGACCCTATGCAACTGAAGAAAGACAGTATCTCAACATGTTTAGGTATATATTTTACCTATATAATTTTCAATAGTGCCCATCATTGTAGTACTTAAGCATTGTCTAATATCTGGGCAGATAGATCTAGAGCAATTAAAAGGGAGTATTTTTTGCTTTAAGCAATCAAAGAGGAAATTACAGTCCCTGTCCCAAGGACTATTATCTTGAAATCAATGTCATGGGTGACTGCGTTACTCTCAATAGGACAGTAAAACGAATTTGCAAGGTTGGGCCCTAAAATTGGACAACCACTGAACTACTCTGTGTTTCATGTCCATCACCTGTAAGATGGCAGGAGGTATTCCTATGACTGGGTTTTGTCAGACCAGCTACTCTTCCTTAAAGGCAGCAGGAAAATTCTGTGCATTCAAGCTTTTATTCATTCTAGCACATTTTCCAGGTGAGGGCGCAGTGGGTTTATGCGCTAGCCTTTTGCATTTGGGGTTCGAGTGTGTTTTAGGTCCCAAGCAAGCATGTTTGGAGATCTCAGTTTGCTGCCTTGCAGACATTTGGCTGCTTCATAAAAATCCCTGCATAGTCAAAAGCACGTCTGGCAAGCATTTCTCATGATGGGTCCAAGGAATAGCAGGGGTAGTGAGTAGTCTGGACAGTGCTGGGTGGGGAACCTTGCACAGCACCTGTCTGCTCTATGCTTGGCTTAAGCTAATGCCATTCATCTCCTTGAACATTTTTATTTAAAAATAGGTCCTAGAGAAAAGAGACTCTTGGATGTGGCTTTTCATGATTTGGTCTCTGCTGACTTTTAGAGCCAGTCAACAACAACACTAAATCTCTGATCCATTTTTCTACTTAGACAATCTCTAAAGGCTCAATTCCCACTCTTCCCATGCTTTAGAGAGGGTGTCTAGTCCCTAAATTATAATACCGTTATTTAGTGCGAGCAGATTTTTTTACTTGAATAAATTACTTGTTAATTAAACCATTTTTTGATGTAGTGCAAAAGGAGTTATATTTGATACCAACAGCTGTGTGCTGTTTGATTTATAGGCCTTTGGAGTGTTGATGGTAACAGTTCCATCCACCTCTCTCTCTCTCTGTCTCTCACACACACACATCAGAAGGAGAATCTTTCACATTTTCACTTTCATATACATTGGACTTTAAACCCTTCTTGAAAATACAACATGAGTGTACAGTGAGCAAGAGGACAATTAGGGTGCTGTTGTGCTGAGACAATTGGCTATCATGATGACCAATTGTTGCCTCATTGTTTCCTTGTATTCCTCTGTCCATCTATCTGCAGGGACCTGTTGTCTCAGACTTACATTGTAAGTTCTTTGGGGCAGGGACTGTCTTTTTGTTTTGTGTTTGTACAGCACCTACCACCTTGAGGGTCCTGGTTCTTCATTGGGGTTCCTAGGCTCTACAGTGATGTCCAAAATGTAGGGTTGTGATGATCTCCTCCATGCCCTGCCATTCACCCTTAGATTCTAAGTGACTGGGATAAAAGATTCTAGGTCAGACAGTGATGGGGGGTATCTGAAAATGAGTTGCTTAGCTTAACTTCTTGGGTCTGGAGAACTAAATATTCTCATAAGATTTTTTTTCTGTTTCCAATTAAAACAGAACAGACTCTCCCATTTTTATTCAGGTGAGTTGAGTAAAACGTTAGATAACAGGTTAGGGTTCAGAGGGAGTTTGGCACAGATATGTTTTTCACTCATCGATTAAGGCAGTACGAGCCAGTGGTTAGGGCAGCTGATGTGGAGTCAGGAGAGCAAGGTTCATGTCTGAGCTGGAACTAGGAAATGTGAAGACCACTGTGAAAATAAAAAAATAGAGTCTTAAATTCCAAGGCCAGAAGGGACCACTGTGCTCATCTAGTCTGACTTCCTGTAGAACACAGTCCGTAGAACTTCCCCAAAATAATTCCTAGAGCAGATCTTTTAGAAAAAAAACCCATCCAATCTTGCTTAAAAAATTGCCAGTGATGAAAAGCCCACCAAAAGCCTTGCTAGTTGTTCTAATGGTTAATTAATCTCACTGTTAAGAAAGGCTTGCTGCAAAGTTGTCTGATACATTTATTTATTTTAAATCCTCAGTGAAAGTTCAGGTTAAGTTTGAGGTAATGTTGGGTTAGTTTTAAATCAAACTAACAAACTGACTGCCATTTATATATGGCTGTTTCTCATTGGACAAGTTTCATTTCAGACAGTGGCACTTAACCTGTTATTTGCTGGGCCCTACATATAACAGGAGGTAGTATCTCAAAGAATCATGTAACTCCCTTCAATGTCCAACCACCACCCCTCTGACATAATGTCCCACACCCTTAAATAAGAGAATGACCTCTGACTAACGCTACTTGCTTTCAGCTATTTAAAGCAACAGTCACACCAGTTAAGGAGGAGCTGATCATTATGTGGTGTGTTTTTCAGTGAATTCCCACCGCAGCGTTCATTAACGGTAATGGAAGTTGTTGAGCTAACTCCCCACACGTTGAGCAGAAAATGTGCTCCTTCGTGTTGTTTTACAGCCGGGCTTCCGCTCCTGGGAAATATCGATGGGGCTTTTCCAGTCCTGCTGACTAGCAGATGGGGAATACAGCTCTTGAATTCATAGGCTGCTCTTTAGACATGGTTCAAGTGCAGCAGCGTGCTGTATGGAGGATCAGCCCCCTATATGGTTAAAGGATAGAGTCCTGTTTCTCCAGGAATCCCCTATCCCAGACAAGGCTGTCCTATGGCCATTTCATTTATTTAATTCAATGGGGGGAGGGGAAATGGGTCTTAATTAATTGCCTTCTACTCCAGGCTCAAGAGGAAAACCCGCTTCAGAACAAATTAATGCAATCAAAATCTGCAGGTTGTGAGGCTGCTGGCAGAGTTCCCTGTTTGTGAGTAAACGAGGGCAGGTTTTCTGCTTCCCAAAGAACTCAGCGTGTAGTTCATGTGCTGAGATCACGGGCCTGACATTTCTGAATGAAACTAGTTCTGGGTGAGTGCTTTAGAGAACGCGAAAAGCAGAGATGCATCATCCCTCTGATGAAATAACTATCATGTAGTCATCATGATGTTCCACCACTGTGGAGTCCAGGCCAGAACGTAGGGAAGATCCTGTGTGGTGACATGGGGCCGCGCAGCCTTGGAGATAGAGAGCCAAATGAGAATGTACCATCTGTATCCAGCCACCTGGGTAATAATGACTCTGACTTTGCATTCACTGCAGCTGAGTCCCATCTCTTCTCTACCATAAGGGATGCAACAATAACTAACCAGAACCTTCAGACAAAACGAAACCTGATTTTGGTGAAATACCATAAAAGAGGCTTTGGTGATAGTATTTCTCACCTGACTAGAAATCCTCATTTTTGTGAGATTTCCAGCCAATTCGTTTGGAGAAGCTTGTTCTGTCTGACACACTGAACTCACTCTCTGATCCCTGTTGTGAATATATTTAACTTGCTTCTCCAAAGGCAAATTCTAAGGGTGGCACAGTCATCTAAGCAGGGACAGTATTTTAGACATTCACATTGAGCTACTATTCCTTAAAATCGTAGAAAAAGTTTTCTGGATCTAGGGTTGTTGTCGGTTCTTTTATTTTTAATCTTCAATTGATTTTGTGTGATCTTAGCAGGATTTAGTAGAAACACAATATTTTGAACTCCATCTATGGCTTGACTGTGCTTCACAAAGAGGAACAGAGTGCATGATAAGACGTTGGATTAAAGTTCCTTAATATGTTGTTGTATAACTATTTTTTTCTCCCATTTGACAATGTGAGAAGAGGGGAATCATATGTCTGCAATACCAGAAGGATAAAACTTTGCAGAGTGGGGGAGAAAAATATATATTTTAGTCCTGTGTGTCTGTCAACTACTAACTAGACAACCTTTGGCTCGCGGTCCATCAGGGAAATCCGCTGGTGGGCCAGGCTGGTTTGTTTACCTGCAGCATCCGCAGATTCGGCCGATCGCAGCTCCCACTGGCCGCAGTTCGCCATTCCAGGCCAATGGGGGCTGGGGGAAGCGGCGCAGGACAAGGGATCTCCTGGCTGCCACTTCCCGCAGCCTCCATTGGCCTGGAATGGCAAACCGTGGCCAGTGGGAGCTGCGATCGGCCGAACCTGCGGACGCTGCAGGTAAACAAAGCGGCCCGGCCCACCAGTGGATTCCCTGACGGGCCCCGTGCCAAAGGTTGCTGATCCCTGAACTAGACACTAGACTGGACTTCTCACTGGTGGCTGGATTTGCAGTGTCTGCATGCTGCCTAATACTAAATGAAGACTATAACCTATGGTCAATACAGCTACCACAGGAGAAAGAAGGGGAGCTGAATTTCTGCCAAGCCCTCAGAAGAACTGGCCTGAGCTTGCCTCAGCTCAATCTACTCTTGCTGTTTACACAGCATGTGGAAACATACTGCAGTCAACAGAGCAATGCAAAAAAATAGTAATTAAAAATATTGTATTCAAAACACTGTTCTGACCATGTTCTTTTGAGACCTCCATCGCTAACGGGATGGTGCAATTCTAGGATTCATCTGAAATTTGGGCCTCCAAGTTGTTCAGTCCTCCTAGATATTTTGAAGAAAAAAGTCATTTCAATAGATATTACCTATGTGTGTGTTTGCATTTATATAGAGACACTATAGGATTTACTAGTGAGGTAGGTCTTCTTAGGGTATGCGCAGCAGGCCTCAGGAGGCACGTGACCAGGATTCATCACCGAATTTGGTCTGCTGGTTGGATCATTAGCTTTCCCGGCTTCGACCGGGTGCTGATGGGGAGTGCGATGTGAATGCTGATCCATACTCCCCAGGGAGGTAGGTGAAGAACCAGGACCGAATAGAGTTGGAAGGGAAATGAAGAACAAGAGTTTAAGAAAAATTGTTTGAATGACAATGTTAGAAGTAGTAAACAGGTCGAGGAAGATGTGGGTGGAGTAGAGACATTGGGATTTGGCCATGAAGAGGCAATGGGAGATGCTGGTAAAAGCACAGTGTCAGTGGTGTGGCGAGGGTGGCAGACCAGATGTAGTAGATCCAGGATGGAGTTGGAGAAGAGCAGTTCCAGGCAATGTTTGTAAATGACATATTTGATTTAATGGAGAAGAGAACAAAGGAGTTAGTTAGGGTGCTAGATAGAGATGCTAGTAGGATCCTTTTTTGTCCGCAGCCCAACTGCACTTGCAAAAATGCATGCACGGTTTGCAGGTGCAAATTATCTGCAAAAAGACCTTTGTGCAAAACTCTGCCTGTAAAAGGTTTTTGTGTATATTTAGTGACAGGTTTCAGAGTAGCAGCTGTGTTAGTCTGTATCAGCAAAAAGAAGAGGAGCACTAGAAAGCTTATGCTCAAATAAATTTGTTAGTCTCTAAGGTGCCACAAGTCCTCCTGTTCTTTTTGTGTATATTTGGTGTATCATAGATGTACAGGTGCTGTATTTGCTTTTGAATAAATTGCAGCTATTTGTAGTTTCTGTGTTATAGGAGGAGTGGCAGTGACCCCTCTATTTAGGGGTTTGGGTTTTTTTAAGTCTAGTGCCTCCATAGTTGGTATTGTAGCGGGACTGGTATATTTAAGCTGCCTACAATTTTCCATTATCAAAGATCGTCATGACCTTTTTTTCCAAGGAGCTCTGACACCTCCATTGTTTGCAGCAGGCCTTTGAATTTTGGCAGGCCCTGTGGCTCGAGGCCTGTCCCATGAAAGTCCCCTCGGGTTTGGCTGAGTTATGAACTGTTAACAATCACCATTTCCCCCCTTTGGCTTATGTTCCGCAGGAAAACTTTGGCAGAATGCCAGACCAATAACTGAACATGAACATTCTAAGGAGCCAGGGCCGCGGAGACAACAGAGCAGCAGGACACTCTGCACTGGAAACTCCTGGGAGTTGCCAGAGCAGATGTACACTTTGGGGAGAGGAGAGAGCCAGGCCTGGCCTGACCGTTGCCCATATAGGAGAGAGCCAGGCCTGGCCTGACCGTTGCCCATAACCTTAGCATCCTGCCTCTCCTCTCTGGAGACACAAATATGGGACTGGAGACCCCTATTCCCAGTTGGAGAGGGGAGAAAGAGAAATGGGCTGTGCTCTGCTGCCCACAACAGTCCCCCTGTAGCCAGAACGTAGCTCCGGCGGCCAGTGCTTCTGCTCTGAGATAACTTGCTGCTGTTGCCAGTTATTTTAGGAAGTCCTGTCGCTCATGTCATGGAAATCTGTTTTTCAGTGCTAAAGGCTCAGTTCAGACCTCAATGATGGGGCCTGGTGGGGATGTTGTGCACAGTGTCATTTGTTGTTAACCTCTAATTTTATTTTTAAAGGGAAAAGTTATTTCCTAGTTTTATTTTATGTTAAAAGAAAATTATTTAGGTTGAAAAGTCAAGCACTTGAAAGTTAGGAAACCACTAATTTACGTCTGTCCATGCAACCTTAATGAGGCCCCTTTGTGTGTATTCATTATGATACTGTCTTTAATTACATGGTCACATACTGCGTTTTTCCCCACAAGACACCTGCCTCATTCAGTGTACAGGTTAGGCACATGATGGAGAAGAACTGAGGATGCATGGGCAACTGTAAATCTGTCATTGCTTAATTGTTTCATATTTGACTAGCAACCTAAATACTTTTCTTTTAATGTAGGGGTTTTATTTTTTATTTTTTGGGGGGAGGAGGGGGTATGTGTGTGTCTACACACACACATCAAACCCCGCTCCCTACATTAAAGTAAAAGTATTTAGGCATATGTAGTATTTAGTATGTATATGTATATACGCACACATATTGTATACTATATAAACACTGGTGTGAATGTATATATACGCACACAAGGTGTGTATGTGTGTATATCTAAACTAGCATTTGCACTTGCAGTTCATTTTGCGAGTGCAATTTGCATATATAAAGAGAGGCTGAATCTTAGTGCTATTCGAAGCATAATCACACACACACACACACACAGTAGCTATATTTTTACATACATATATGCAGAGCTGAGCATATCATCAACACCCAGTAGATAAACACATCTATGTTCACATGCATTTACACATATACAGCTGCTTTATTTCCTTTAGAATAGTTACACAAACTCCCCCCTTTCTTCTCCCGTGTTAGACTCCATTTCTGACAATGCATAATCGCTTTGCTTGTTTGAGTGCCTGTCGTTAAGCAATGTTCTGATTATTCTGGCAGTCATGCTGCTCAAGTCCCCGTGGACGGAGTCAGACATGAAGAGAATTGCATTTTGCTAAGGATGGGGCTAAAGGTCATTACATACAGTGGACAGCTGTGTCTAGTCAAATCGAAGTACTGTTGCTCCAAGTGTTACCAACAGAATAGCTGATAGCTCTGTTGTCAGTTCGTTTACACTTGCATCCTGGTACAAATTAAACTGAAATTGTGGTCCGCTGAAGGAGTGGAAAGCATTTTCCCTGCCAAGTGACAACTGCTTGTGTCACCAATTTCCAAAGACAACCATTGCAGAATACCGCTAGGTTTTAGTGGTTTCCAGCACTAAAGATTTAAGATGTCTTTCCACTGGCAAAACGGTCATTGCCACCTGCCTTCATCCGGTAATCCCGTAGGTTGAAGAGGATATATAAAGAACCGGTCTCCAGCCTTTCTTCTCAGCTCTGATTTTTCGCTGTCAGTTCCCAAACAGCAACAACAACAAAATGTTCTGGTTTCTTCCCACTTCCAAGCTTTCCTCTGCTTCCTTCAAACAATTTCCCAGCAAGACAGTTAGATTTAGACAGGCGAAAACTATTACACCCTAGAAACCTCTTCCTACAGTTGTTCTGTCTCTAGCTGTTCTGCAGAGTTCTTCTAGCCATGTTGGTCCCAGAATATTAGAGAGATACGTTGGCTGAGGTAGTATCTTTTATTGGACCCGCTTCTGTTGGTGGAAAGAGACAAACTTTTGAGCAACACCAAGTTCAGAATGTACTTGAATGGTTTCCTAATCATTTAATCATTCTCAAGGGTCTTCTCTGACCACTTTCCAGTTTATCAACATTCCTCTTGATTTGCGAGCACCAGAACTGGGCACCGTATTCCAGCAGTGGTCGCAACAATGCCAAATACAGAGGTAAAGTAACCTATCTACTCCTCCTTGAGATTCCCCTTTTTATGCATCCCAGGATTACATTAGCTCTTTTGAACACAGCATCACTTGGAAGCTCATATTCAGCTGATTATTCACCATGACCCCCAAATCTTTTTCAGAGTCACTGCTTCCTAGGATAGGATCCCCATCCTGTCAGTATGGCCTACATTCTTTGTTCCTAGGTGTATACATTTACATTTAATCATATTAAAACACATATCGTTTGCCTGCGCCCAGCTTACCAAGCAAGCCAGATTGCTCTGCAACAGTGACCAGCCTTTTTATTATTTACCACTCCCCTAATTTTTGTGCAAAAATTATCAGTGATAATTTTGTTTTCTTCTGGTCATTGATAAAAATGTTAAAAAGCATAGGGCCAAAAAGCGATCCCTGCAGGACCCCACTGAAAACACACCCACTTGATGACAATTCCTACATGTGCAGGCTGGGGATCTGTGGAACAGGAAGTGCCAAACTCCATTTTCCTGGGAAAGAATGCTTTGCTTTTAGGAGAAACCTTCAATATCTAGCCATGGGCTGGTTTATTTTGCTTGTGGACTCTTAGGTAATATATGGCAATTGTCAAAAGCAGAGTTCAGCATGGACCAAACATCTCCCTTGAGCTGCCCCTTTGCAGCATGACTGGCTTCAGAATTTAGCTCACAATATAGTTGAGGGTTAGTTTAGAATTGCAGCAAAATTCTGCTCTTAGGCTCATATGGTGGATATTGACTTTCATATTGTTCTTCCTCCTATATCTGTGTCAAAGTTCTCCCTATATCCATGTCTCCCATCCAGAAGTGACATTTGGAGATATTTGTATCCAGGGTTTTGGTTTGGGCTCATCTCTAACGAAAATGTTATTATAAAGTTATCCAAAATATCCATATCCATGGTTGAACAGAAAAGTGAAAATAAAATGGAGTCCCATGGAATTTTCAAAACTATTGCTGTCTGTAATTGTGTTCGAGTATCAGGGAGAATTCTAGGTGCTTCCTCTCAGAGCACTACTTCAAGTGAAAATATTGACTTCAAGCAATTACAGGCAGGTTTCTGTAATGTGAGGAAATATAGCAGGGGAGGAGAAAGTTTGTGTGATACAGAGTCTTCATCAGCACCATAAGTAAAGGGCATTTGCATGTAATGGCTGCCTGCATCTCAGATTTCGGTGCCAATGTTTTAAAACCCTGCTGTCAGAGCATCTGCTTATTTCATTACTCCCACAATGGCTTTGCAGGTAAGTCATGCATTGTACAGTATAATCACTAACAAAGTGTGTCCGAACGGGTGTGTGTATAAAAATTCTGGATCGTCCTACCACTTTTCCTTACTTTCCTGGAGAGAAAAAATAAGGAATGATGCATTGGGCTAATGAGTGGAAGAGAAGAAACAAAACTTCTCAGTAGTAGACTGTTTGTTTTATTTTAAGGAAGGAAAATGACCTTCTCTGGTTACTATGTGAGCTGACCCCAAGTACAGGACAGCAAGAGCACAAGGAACATTTTCAGTAAACTCCCACTCAGAAGTCACACACAGTGCCTCAGAGCTAGGCAAATGAAAATGAAAGCAGGAAGTGTTATTGAAAAACAGATTATTTGATGAGCTGTGAGAGCTCTTAGGAGCCCAGATGCTTACAGATTATTTTGTGAGCCCTGGGGACAAATTCCACCAAGGCATAAATAGGTGCACCATGGTTGTCTTGCAGCAAGGAGTTGAACGATCTTCAGTAGCGTTGTAGCAAGGCTGGATTTGAATCCTGGTCCCAGTGAAATCAGTGGCAAAGGGACCAGGATACGGCCCAGAGTTTGGAAAACGTAGACTGTGCCTCCTGGAAGGAGAGAAGCAGAACTGCTGGCTGGGTTTTAAGAATGGAGATCTTTCCATCCTTCTGCTGTACCTCAACACCATCACCATTTACAGCTGCTTGCAAAGGTCCTTAGTAGGAGACAGAGCTGGTTCTCAGATTCCAGCCTGTTGGCCAGCACTCGTTCAACGTGAGGTCACTTCATGTTGGGCACAAACACAGTTCAGTTAGTTACTATTGGCCTGGCCCATTGGAAGTAACTTACCACCACCAAGTTTCCAGACATGTTCAGCTGACACTGATCAGTTTTGCACTGGCTTCTGTTGAAATCCCCTTCTTTTATATGGCCACCTTGTTTTGAATCAGTTTCCTACAGTAAACTGAGCTTGTGTTTCTTTGGGTATGTGTTCGGGCTGTGTATAAAAAAGACAAAAAAAGATGGAAAAGATTTCTTAAGCCATCCTGTCACTCCCCCATCATTGCAGAAATCATCCTGAACAAATACGTAGAGTCCAGAGTAACAGCCGTGTTAGTCTGTATTCGCAAAAAGAAAAGGAGGACTCGTGGCACCTTAGAGACGAACCAATTTATTTGAGCATAAGCTTTCGTGAGATACAGCTCACTTCATCAGATGCATTTAGCCGTATGGAGTGGAAATCTATCAACTGCATGAAAAAACTTGTACAGATACAGACATCATCTTCCTTTCCAAATGCAAACAGATGGACATTGTACCAAAAGGACTGAAGGTAAAAAATCCATTACAATCTACATACCACACAGACTATGCTGACAGCTTGTGCCACACGCTCTCAAAGAAACTGCGGAATCACCTGGTCAACATCCTCTACAGCAAACAGGGAGAGATTAAGAATGAGCTCTCAAAAATGGATACTCTCATAAAAAAACAACCTTCCACACAAACTTCCTCGTGGCTGGACTTTACTAAAACTAGACAAGCCATTTACAACACACACTTTGCTTGTCTAGAAAAGAAAAAGGACACTAAACTTTCTAAACTACTACATGCCACAAGGGGCCACAGCAATGGTTCCCTCAACCCACGCAGCAATATTGTTAACCTATCCAACTATACTCTCAGCCCAGCAGAAGCAGCTGTCCTATCTTGGGGCCTCTCCTTCTGCCCCTCCACCGCCACGAACATGATACAGTTCTGTGGTGACCTAGAATCCTATTTTCGACGTCTCCGACTCAAGGAATATTTCCAACATACTTCTGAACAACATACTAATCCACAGAGACCTCCCTACCAACACTACAAAAAGAAGGATTCTAGGTGGACTCCTCCTGAAGGTCGAAAACAGCAGACTGGACTTCTACATAGCGTGCTTCCGCCGATGTGCACGGGCTGAAATTGTGGAAAAGCAGCATCACTTGCCCCATAACCTCAGCCGTGCGGAACACAATGCCATCCACAGCCTCAGAAACAATTCTGACATCATAATCAAAAAGGCTGACAAAGGAGGTGCTGTTGTCATCATGAATAGGTTGGAATATGAACAAGAGGCTGCTCAGCAGCTCTCCAACACCACTTTCTACAAGCCATTACCCTCTGATCCCACTGAGAGTTACCAAAAGAAACTACAGCATTTGCTCAAGAAACTCCCTGAAAAAGCACAAGATCAAATCCACACAGACACACCCCTGGAACCCCGACCTGGGATATTCTATCTACTACCCAAGATCCATAAATCTGGAAATCCTGGGCACCCCATCATCTCAGGCATTGGCACCCTGACAGCAGGATTGTCTGGCTATGTAGACTCCCTCCTCAGACCCTACGCTACCAGCACTCCCAGCTACCTTCGAGACACCACTGACTTCCTGAGGAAACTACAATCTATCGGTGATCTTCCTGATTACATCCATAGTGGCCAGGATGGTGTTGAAGCCCTCTACACCAACATTCCACACAAAGATGGACTACAAGCTGTCAAGAACACTATCCCCGATAATGTCACGGCTAACCTGGTAGCTGAACTTTGTGACTTTGTCCTTACCCATAACTATTTTACATTTGGGGACAATGTATACCTTCAGATCAGCGGCACTGCTATGGGTACCCGCATGGCCCCACAGTATGCCAACATTTTTATGGCTGACTTAGAACAACACTTCCTCAGCTCTCGTCCCCTAATGCCCCTACTCTACTTGCGCTATATTGATGACATCTTCATCATCTGGACCCATGGAAAAGAAGCCCTTGAGGAATTCCACCATGATTTCAACAATTTCCATCCCACCATCAACCTCAGCCTGGACCAGTCCACACAAGAGATCCACTTCCTGGACACTACAGTGCTAATAAACGATGGTCACATAAACACCACCCTATACCAGAAACCTACTGACCGCTATTCCTACCTACATGCCTCCAGCTTTCACCCTGACCACACCACACGATCCATCGTTCACAGCCAAGCTCTGCGATACAACCGCATTTGCTCCAACCCCTCAGACAGAGACAAACACCTACAAGATCTCTATCAAGCTTTCTTACAACTACAATACCCACCTGCGGAAGTGAAGAAACAGATTGATAGAGCCAGAAGAATTCCCAGAAGTCTCCTACTACAGGACAGGCCTAACAAAGAAAATAACAAGAACGCCACTAGCCGTCACCTTCAGCCCCCAACTAAAACCCCTCCAATGCATTATTAAGGATCTACAACCTATCCTGAAGGATGACCCAACACTCTCACAAACCTTGGGAGACAGGCCAGTCCTTGTCTACAGACAGCCCCCCAACCTGAAGCAAATACTCACCAGCAACCACACAGCACACAACAGAACCACTAACCCAGGAACCTATTCTTGCCACAAAGCCCGTTGCCAACTGTGCCCACATATCTATTCAGGGGACACCATCACAGGGCCTAATAACATCAGCCACACTATCAGAGGCTCGTTCACCTGCACATCCACCAATGTGATATATGCCATCATGTGCCAGCAATGCCCCTCTGCCATGTACATTGGTCAAACCGGACAGTCTCTACGTAAAAGAATAAATGGACACAAATCAGATGTCAAGAATTATAACATTCATAAACCAGTCGGAGAACACTTCAATCTCTCTGGTCACGCGATTACAGACATGAAAGTTGTGATATTACAACAAAAAAACTTTAAATCCAGACTCCAGCGAGAAACTGTTGAATTGGAATTCATTTGGAAATTTGATACAATTAACTTAGGCTTGAATAGAGACTGGGAGTGGCTAAGTCATTATGCAAGGTAACCTATTTCCCCTTGTTTTTTCCTACACCCCCCTCCCCCAGACGTTCTTGTTAAACCCTGGATTTGTGCTGGAAATGGCCCACCTTGATTATCATACACATTGTAAGGAGAGTGGTCGCTTTAGATAAGCTATTACCAGCAGGAGAGTGGGTTTGTGTGTGTGTGTGTGTGTCGGGGGTGTGTGTGTGTGTGTGTGTGTGAGAAAACCTGGATTTGTGCTGGAAATGGCCCAACTTGATTATCATACTCATTGTAAGGAGAGTGATCACTTTAGATAAGCTATTAGCAGCAGGAGAGTGGGGTGGGAGGAGGTTTTTTCATGCTTTGTGTGTATATAAAAAGATCTTCTACACTTTCCACAGTATGCATCCGATGAAGTGAGCTGTAGCTCACGAAAGCTTATGCTCAAATAAATTGGTTAGTCTCTAAGGTGCCACAAGTACTCCTTTTCTTTTTGCAAATACGTAGAGTAATTTATATGTCCTGGATGGTTTGAGGGTTTAGTAATAGGATATGGAGTACTTAGATCAGTATTTAAATCTGGCCCAAATCTACAGTCATCAAAAGTTGTAGATATCTGTTCAGTGACTAATGTGAAATTAGTTGGTTGGTCTCAGGCCTGTTACACAATGCATGTCGCAAAAGAAACCACTGCAATTGCAGACACGCCTTCCATTGTGGGTATAGCAGATACAGTGATGATGAGTATGGTATAAAAGCCGAAATAAATAGTTTTGGTCCTTGAGCACAAAACTGAGGTGGGGATACAAAGAAACTTTATTTATAGGCCTGTCAAACTGACATCTATTACTGAGTCAATATTGCAAAACATTTTCCACAAATATGCATTAGTTGTTGGGGAGGAAATGTTATGTAGTTTGGTTTGACTTCGTACATACCCCTTCCTGCAAATGTTCTAATAAATGAGTTTGCTACCAGAAATGTTTACGGAGGGAAGTCATTTTAAGTGAATATTGGAGAATAATCCTGAAGAGCTGATTTAATAGTCTCGCTGGAAGCCTGCTTCTACCAATTTTATGTCCATTATGTCCAGGGGACAGAAACATCTCGTGTGACATGGGTAACTGTTCATGAACCAGTTAGAGGTAAAGAATGGTTTGCAGAAAGTGTGAGGAGAATACTTCCAAATTTTGTAAAGAACTTTGGGATTTTTGGATAAAAAGCACTACATAAAAGTTAGACGTAATTATTTTAAGCAAGCTCTGATCTTCTAATGAACACCAAACCAAAAAGTTAAATTCAGCCAATTACTTGATATGAATTATTGTTCCATCTCCACTGGCACCTTTTGTGAGAATTTAATTCACCAAAACAAAATTTGAAAGTAAAAAAGTTCTTTCCTAGAATCTGATCTTAATTTCTCCTTGCTGAGAATAAACATGTTTTGTGATCTGAACTGCTTAAAATAGCTTCCATAACACTGCTTTTTATTGACTTATCTCTAAATAAGAGACTCTTGCTCTTGACTTCTACTTGGAAGGACAATTTCCAACGCTTTTATTTTCATGACAATGGTAAATTGGTCAAAGTTCGTGTTAAGCGTTAAGTGTGCTATTACGTCGGTAGAGCTTCAGGAATAAACAGACAAACTGGCTCAATGGTAAATTATGGGGGGGTGGGGAGGGAGGAAAAGAAAGTTTTCTTTGTGCAGAAGAATTCCTTTGGAAGCTGTACATAGGCCATGCATTTGGAGCAGAGATAGCTAGAAAACTGGATCAAATAGAAACAAGACACCAGCTAACCCTACTCCTAAATCAGTGAATAATTGTCATGGGCTGTTTTAGAAAGTCTTGTCTGGTCAATTTTTAGTTTACCCCTATGGTCGTCCAGAATCTAAACAATCACTAGTGTTGGTAGCCTTCATTTCTTCTTTAACATTCAAGTCCCCTGTGTCACTATGATTTGCCAAAAAGAGTTCAAAGTTCTATCTTTCAGGTACTTTAGGCACAGGCAAGAAAATGGGTCTTTTTAAAAGAAAAACAACCCATATGAACCTTCACCGAAGGCTTGATTCACTCTTTTTTGGAAGGTTTCAGAGTGGTAGCCGTGTATCAGCAAAAACAACAAGGAGTCCTTGTGGTACCTTAGAGACTAACAAATTTATTTGGGCATAAGCTTTTGTGGGCTAAAACCCACTTCAGTTGAAGATGTTGTTGGAAACTTTTCCTTTTTTGGTCCTGATCAGTGTTCCATGTCTCTGCACATCCATGTTTTGTCTGAGACCAACATTGCTGATAACTTAAGAAAGACTTTTTTCCCCTTGGTTGAAATTCACCATGTGCAGAGGACCAATGCAAGATCCATGAGGCCCATGCACCAGTTAAGAGCTTATTAGATCATAGAATCATAGAATCATAGAATATCAGGGTTGGAAGGGACCTCAGGAGGTCATCTAGTCCAACCCCCTGCTCAAAAGCAGGACCCATACCCAATTAAATCATCCCAGCCAGGGCTTTGTCAAGCTTGACCTTAAAAACTTCTAAGGAAGGAGATTCCACCACCTCCCTAGGCAACGCATTCCAGTGTTTCACCACCCTCCTAGTGAAAAAGTTTTTCCTAATATCCAACCTGAACTTCCCCCACTGCAACTTGAGACCATTACTCTTGAGATACTGCGTGGAAAGGCAGAGGAGAATCAGGCCCCCCAACTATTCTTTAACTTGAAGGTAGAGGATGCTGTTAAACCTCAACGGGGCTTAAATGGGACTTAAGTGGTGCATAGCCATCATGCAAGTTCTGTGTATGGGCTGAAATTTACCCTCTCTATTTTTGACCTGTCTGGAAATGCTAAGAGAATGGTTAGTTTAGGATCATGCTGAATACATATCTTGACCAGGCTAAACCTTTGACACGTGTGAGGTTCACGTCACTAATAACAAACGGGATTTTAACAGGAGTGGAAGCACAGGCTAGTTGGTTAAATCACAAAGTTGGATTAAGGAGATCTGGAATCTATTTTCCAGCACTGCCACTCACTTTGGTGTCACCTTATACAAGCCACTTAGCTGCCCTGTGCTTCATTTTCCCATCTGAAAAACTGAGATAGGAGCATCGCTCTCGCAGAGGGTGCAATGAGGCTTAATTCATTACTGTTCGCGAATTGTTCAAGACACCTCAGATGGAAGGTTGTGTAGCTAGGCAAAGTATCACAAATTGAAGCTTATGCTACTTTATGGGAATAAAGCAGAAATTGGGACAACTGAAGCGAACAGGAGGTTTGTGCCACATTCTCCATTTTAGGCCAGACTTGCCACCTTCAAGCTAAATAGTTTAAGAGCCGGATACTCCACTGTTTTTCCCCCTTGTATCAGAACTCTCCAGTCACTTCCATTGGAGGTAATATTTTACACCCATCTTGCATGGGTGTGAATGACTACACCCTACCAGGTGGAGGGTGTCTGAGAATCAGGCCTTGTAGCTTTGAAATAATTGCTCTGATTCTTCTGATTTACACTGATTTCACACCATTGTATCCCCAGTGTCTTGAATGGAGTTACTCCTGACTGACACCATTGACTGAAATGGGTGTTTCTTCTGATGAACCCGAGAGAGAAGCAAGGCCTTTATCACTGGGTAGCACACTAGATTATTACCTCTCAGAGAACTTTTATAAAAGTACTTCTCAAAAATGTATGTTGGTTTTCTTTGAAAAAAAAAATCATTCAGCTATGACCGTGAAAGACAGACTGATTTATTTAGTCCTTTCCACTTTCCGATTCCCCGGCACTACGACAATGATATTGCACTTGAGTTTCCAGTCCTGTTTTCCTTGACATTTTAAGTGACATCAGGAAATCATTTGTGTTTCTATTACACAGTGTAACCCTGCCCCCCTAACTCACCCCCGCCAACCTTTATATATGCTTTTGCAAAAATCTGAATTTGAGGCCCCGACGAAATATCAAGGTTCTCCAAGATAAAAATGTCTCTGCTCTTAAATTAAGAAAAAATCACTTTAAAGTCTTAAAGCTAAGGGAGGAAATGTTTGTAGTTTCCCATTTTACGTCTCAGGGCCAGATACTCAGGTGGTATAAATTGGCATAGCTGTATTCAAGTCAGCATAGCTGCATTGATTTACACCAGCGGAGGATCTGGCCCTACCTGGGAGAGGCACTTTCACATAGGATAAGTTGTTAGGGTTGCATGGAAGTTTACAATGTGTAACTTAGTTATGTGGCAAGGCTTGGTGCGGTGGGAAACTATTTGACATCTGCAACGGTACACACCAAATGCTTTGGCAGTTAGAATTAATGCCTTTTGAATTGGAAGGTTGTTTACCTTCAGCTTGAATGTGGATTTGCTTTCAGCCTCAATGGGAAATCTAATGTAAGAAGTAATAGGCCCGGCCATCTGTCCAAAGGGGTATGAGAATTCCTCTTTATGAAAACCAATAATGGAGATCAGAAACGAGTTAATCCCTTGCGTAATCTCTGGCGAACCACTGGTTGCTCCTTGGGTTTCGGAGTCTGGACCCAATCCCTCAGGTGCTGTGCGAGCAAGGGTACATCAAACCTGTAAAATTAACAGGGCTGACATTCTTTTTCAATGGCTGCTTCTACAAACAAGCATTCTTACAACCTTTCCTCCCCTGGACTGATTTACAGTCCATTTTGGCATATAAGTTGTGCACCTGTGAAGTGTTTAGCTAAACTGTAGTTGTAGAATATGATCTCAGGGGACTGGCAAATAGCACAAATGAATGGAGCCCCAATCCCTCTTCAACATTCCCTGCCTGGAAATATTGCTCCATATGCTAGTCATAGCCAGAGAATGGTGTAATAACTGGATTGACTGGGCCAGATTTTCAAAAGAGCACAGGGCAAAATTTTCACATACGCTTCACCCACAATCAGGCTGGATTTTCAGAACTGCTCTGCTCCCACTTAGGCAGCTAAATAACAGCCAGGTTTTCAGGTTTTTAGGGTGATTTAAAAAAAACACCTCAGCACCCAGTGTGCAATGGAGTTCCACTGATGTACCCCAGTGTAAGAGAAGCATCAGGCCACAAACATTTATGCATGTGCTTAATTTTAAGCACACAAATAAGACCATCAGCTTCAATGGGGTGCTCCTGTGAATATAGCTGATCACATACAGCTGATGTTTTCAGGATTGCAGCCTTGGCTCGTTTAGTGTCTTTCAAATAATCTGCAGGCCAGATCCTCATTAACTCAAGTGGAACTTCACTGATCTACATGAGCTAAGGACCTGACTTCTTTTTCCCAAACTCCTTTGCTGAGCTCAGTATTGCAGCTAAATAATAAATAGTAACAGAGGAAGAAAGAAATTAAGTGGCAGAGACAAGGGAGAACACCTCTGAGGCATTTCCGTGTCAATAAAGAGCATCTATTTCTCTCCGGTCTGTGCAACAAAAGCCTTTAGAACACAATTACTCTTGCTCCGGTGCAGGTTGTGCAATGTGTGGTTGGGGAAGCCAATTAAGGCCCTTTGTTTTATAAAGGCTTCGAGGCATGGCCTCTGCTGCAGGCTTCAGACATCCTTAAAGTAACCTGGGCAAGAGTCTGATCTCAAACAGGTGTAAATCAGGAATAACTCCACTGATTCCCAGTCAGGCTATACTGATATAAATCCAGTGTGAGGTCAGAATCAGGCTCCCAGAGTCCAGTACCTTGATGCTCCAGGAAGGCTTACAGACTAACATGAGACACATAACACTCACTACATGGGAGCATCCGCAGGCTATTCCGCCAGTGAAATTCTGATAGAAGAACACAGGCCAATTTTGGTTGAAGTTTCTTTCTCTCTCTCTCACCAGAATTGTGGTCACTGCAGATATGATCAGTTTCAAAGAAACAATTTCTCTTCAAAGCACTTATTTGGTTTATTGACTGTATATCTTCTATGGGGTAATAAACACCTAGGGCTAATTTGAAGTAAGGGCTCTGTAAGCTTGCATGTTATATATGCCAATAACAGCCAGCTCATAAATACATATCCCAGTTAAGGAAAAGGGCTTGAAGGTTTTGATTCATCTGATTTGCAGGCCTGCTTATTTTAATGCACATTTTTAGTGGGTTCCCCCTTTTTTTCTGGTTAAGATTTCCCTCTTTTTTTTTTTTTTTTTTTGCATGCGTGCAGTGGTCAGAGCTGGGGATCAAATAAGCATATGCTCAAACCTTAAGCCAAAACCCTTGTAATTTTTGGTTGCAGCTGGGACCAGAAGTAGTAGAGCCAAAACACTGTAAGAAAACCTGTTTTTGTGGTATTTTTGGCATGAGCAGTAGCCAGAGATACTGGAAATCATGCAAGAAAGCAGGTCTTAAAATATTTCCAGCCCAGTTCTGAAGACTGAGTTTTAGATAAGCATTTCTCTGGAGAGGCATCCTATCCAAAACAAACCACTGAACCTTTTGTAGTTCCCCCATCACTAACAGTAATTTCCTTGTGTGCCGTTCTCCCTAGGTTCTTATGCACACACACACACACACAAGTCCTCTGAGGCATCCGAAAGAGAGAGGCACTCCTTTTAGTTCTCCAAGACCTCTTGGCAAGTCTATTCATGGGCAGGAAAATGACAACAAAAACCAATCTGCCACCCACCTTAGGTGTCTACTGCCTGCAGTCCTTGCATTTCTGGATTGGAACCTATCAGCAAGATCATTGTAATCCCCACTTCTCCCCATCAAATGTTCTCTGTCTTATGGGGCTCCTTTTTCTCTCAACTGGAAAAAAATAAACCTCCCACCCTCATGGCATTGGCAAAAGAAAATCAACACCGTGTCAGCAAGAGTTTGGCCTGCAGCTGGGACCTGAACTTTCAACAGCAGAGCACAGAGCTGGGTCACTGCACTAAAGCGAGCCAGATTAATACAAAGTGCCCGCTCGCTCTGGGAAAAGGAAGCCTCGGAAACTCCCCAGTGAACTCTTAGGCACTGATCTATTGGGCTTCAGTTTGCCCTGGTAAAAGCACCACATTTCTCCCTGAAAAAGATCGCTGCATAGTCACGCTGATGGACGCATCCCTACCACAGGATGATGTTTAGATGCCACATGCACTGCCGATAACATGGGGTATGGAAATTGTGAGGGCCGGGGCAGATTTCACAGTAAGAGGGTGGACTCAATGTGCTACGTGAAACTTCAAGATCTATGGAGTTCACTGGCTGTTTCTGCCAAGAGTTAATGTACTTAGAAAGAGGATGCTAAAATATTCTTCCCCACTGCAACTTGCAGCTGAGAACTTGTTAGTCTGTAATATCCTTTATTTATAGTTCCTTTCAATCTGAAGGTTCTGAAAGCACTTTCTATCGAGGAATCGCTTCACTGAAATGCAGTTAACACAGGGGCAGGAGCCAATGCTGTGCAGGGACCCATGACTGGCTTGCCAGGTCTTGGTGAGCAGTAGACATACTGGGAGGGAAATAGTCTGCCTTGCCGGATGATACAGGGTGGGCAAAAGGTGATCCAGACATAGTCTGTTGAAGAGGAGGTAATTAAATCATCAGAGAGGAGAGGGGTCTTCTGGTTTCTTCAGACGTGTGGTGGGTAATCGGGGAGTCGTTAGGGCCATGTGGAGGAAGCAAAGCCCCGTGGGACGGACTGTTATCAGCTCTGGGTGATATTCTTGTGCAAGGTGAATATGATCAGGCTCAGATGCAAAATATGCAAGTTCTGTCACTGCACCTGCATCTCGCTCCTGCCTAATGATGAACCTCTAGCATCCGACAGCGCCTCCCGGCATGTGTCACCTTGGAGTAACACCTTGGAGAGAGCTCAAGGAGTAAAATATGCAGGCAGCTCAGCTTCCAGCTGAGACAAAGTTAACAGGTCACCTCCTGATATAGACAGTGGAGGATTACTTTTGGCTCACTTTGTAGGGCTGCTGCCTCTGCACCCCAAGGCCCTGGGTTCAAGGCTTGATTTGCAAGATACACATATTCCTTCTTAGTGAGTCCAATCACTGTAGGGAGTCATCTTATTTTAAGTCCTCTTCAGTGTCTGGCTAACAGCTGGCAGGCACAATTGTTGGCAATGAATGAGAGATCAACTCCTACATGTGGCTTCTGGCAGACATGAAACAGGGTGTCATCCTGCTCTCCAGTTTCCTATTGCATTATACAATTGGGCCAAAGTGAACAGGGAAGCAGGAGTCTGTCCACTGACAGCTTTATGATCCCAACCTGTAATTCTGCTTCATGCAGCCCAGATGAGATTTTGCCAAGACACATATTAGGCAGCTGCTTCAGGACACTGATGTTTTGTCTGTACCACCCAGAACACACTGTGTGTCTGTCTTTCCCTAACCTTTCCTGCTTCAGCTCTAGGACACTTCCTGGCAGCAGAAAGCTCTTAAAAAAGCTGACTTGCTCTCTTGATCTCACATGTTCACTCAGGGGACTCGCTGCTGTTAGGAGCTGACTCAGCTGGCCTGTTACAGATCTCATTCGTATCAGTTTTACACCCCTCAACTCGGTTGATGTCCGAGGAGTTGTTTCTCTTTGCACTGGTGCAAATGAAAGCAGAATGCCCATGGATACCCAGCACCCACGGATTTTTAAATACCCTGTTATTCTGCACCCAGCTTGCACTGACCCACTCCACCAGCCCAACCTGGCGTTACTTCAGCCGTCTCGATTTTCGGTTGGGTTAGCATCTCTGAAACGTTCATGGTTCTGGAATCCCAGGTGGGTTTGCCCTCTCGCCACCCCCACCCTCCCTGGCATAATTTCTGTCAATCTATATTTCCTTCAAGCAACAGGAAGGGCGCGGTTAGCTCCGTTTTATCTCCTTCATTCAAACTTCAGCATTTCAGTCGGTGGTTTAATTGGAGTCATGTCACTCGCTGAAAGTTGGATCTCTTTGGCCCTTTCATGTGGTGAATACACGTTCCGCCTCAGCCTTTCCTCTCCCCACCCTCCCACCCCCTTCACACACACCCTTTCCTCCCTCCCTCGTTATGGGGGCTGGAGAGTTCATCTCTTGGCATGCGCACAAGGGTAATGCCGTCTGCTTTCTATGCATCTCTTTCTCTCTGAGACGGGAGAGCGTACATATGTTGTGTGTCTATATGTGGTGGTGCTGTTTTTCCTTTTGGTCCATTGACTGTTACATCATGCTTTGCTCCCTTTGCCAGAGGTTCTGCAGTTTCCACACGTGCTGCCTTGGATTGGTGGGCGGGTTTGGGAGGGGCCCTCTCCTGTGGACAAGGTAAGAGGCAAAAAAAAAAAAAATGGAAAAAGGGGGAGGGAAAGAAAAGAAAAGAAAAAAACAAAACGGGTGCCAGGCTTGTATCGGAGGCTGGTTGCCAGTTCCAGCAGACGAGACTGAGGAGAAGTTGGATGAAGCTCTCTGTGCCATCTTTGTTTAATTTTGGAGGGGTGGAGGTTGTTTTTGTTCCTTTTTTTTGTGTGCGTGTGTGTCTCGACCTGCAGGCATGAAAGGGAATTTCAGTTGCCAAGCGTGGGCATCATGGGAAGCCCTTGTTTAAAGAAATCATATGGGAATGCAATAGAATAGGTCCTGTCACTATGTGTGTGTGTGTGTTGATACATCTACGCACACACAAGCAGACACAAGCACATTGGCACATCCGTGTTTGCCGCAGTTCACATGCACACGCCGCATTCATTGGCACATATGTGAGCTGAATTTGATCTGCCAGTGGTATTGTGGAATTATGCAGAAGCAGCAGTTACCCTCTGTGGGCGGAGATGCCAGGGCATTGGCAAGCGTGGCATGCTTTTTGTTTAGCTGAGAGGGGAGAAGGTGGGAGGTTTGAGGTTTTGGTTTGGTTTTTTGAGGGGGGTGGTGGAGTAGAAGGTTGTAATGCTTGGCTGGAAAAATTTAGAGGAGTACAAAAGATGGTTGAAAAGATAGAGCGATGGAAAGGAGGCTCTCAACTGGCTGCTGTGGAGGTGGGAATAGATTTATGCTTGCTGTGTGGTTTTTGTTGGTAGTTAGGGGGAAACGGGGGGGGGGGGGAAGATGTGTGTGAGGAGGAAGACAAGGATCACGTCCATGGTATTGAAGCAAAGAGAGAGAGATTCCCCCCACCCCCCTGCTCGGTGCTTGGAGGAGAAGAAAAGACAAAAAGCTGAACCTGTGCCAAGAAGGAGCTGCAGTGACTTGAAAATGGAATTCTGTGCTGCACTAATATTTTGAATCAGGCCTGTTCTGGAGAGCAGCGAAACGTGCCAGGAATGAGAATGGCTATGGACGTGGGGCTGTGAATGCTGCTGGGGTTCACAAGCCAGATTAAAGAATTTCCTCTCCACTCCTGCTTCTCCTTTGCTTTTTAAATGTAATTTGCCACCTCCTTTCCCCTCCCTGAGATATTTAGAGATTCTGGGAAAGAACCTGGATCCTTTTCATGAACTTTAGGCTGATTGAAATCCAAAGATCATCCCTACTCCTTTAATTTCCCTCCCCCTTGCTCACCCACCCCAATTTATATTTTACACAGTGAGAGAATATTTCAAAGCTTGATCTTGCTGGGGGCCGGGGGGGGGGGGAGGGGGGCGGTAGAGTCGGCTGAGGTTTCTTTTTTCACTTTGCTTTGCCTTTTCTCTGCTTAATGCTTCTAGCCCGATATGTCCACTGCAGTAATATCCAGGGTGGCTGGATGTAATATCGGAATGACTGACAGAAACACTGAGCTGCTAGCTGGTTTCAAGGCTGGCTCATGTGTGTTATAAAGATTGTTTATAAAAGGATTGGAAACAGGTAAAAAGAGACTTTCTGCGGTGAAGGGGGGAATTGTACCTTCATCCTCACCTGTCTGCAAATCTGTCAGCCTCGTTTTTCTTTTCTCTGGGGGAGAAGAAAGGTTGATTCACTGGGAGTTTTCTGATTGTTTTCCTAGTGCCACTCCTCCTCCTCCTCCTCCCCCACTCCCTCCGGTTCCCATAAGGCTACTCTTCCTGCTCTGTATCATGATGCAAGGTTACTTGTAGGACACAGCAGTCTCTGCAAGGTGTAGCGTTGCCTGCATCAGTGTTCCCCTTCACTTCTCATTTGCTAGGGAACAAGTCAACTTACAGGCAGTGTGTTTTGCTTACACTGTCCACGACTGAGTGTCTGGTTAATGTGGCATCAGTGTTTCTGCTGCAAAATTCCTTTCTTTTAAAGCCTGCCTGTAAAAAAAAATCACTCCAGGGTGAAACTGACAGTACCACACAGGGCTGGTCAATTCTCAGGAGCTGGTTTAAATTTTTTTATTCCATCGTTTTTGTCTGAAAAATCATTCAGCTATGTTTTAGGGTTTCTTTTTTTTTTTTTAATTTCCCTCCCTTTTATGGAGGAACAAATGAACAAGAGTGATTCCAAGCTGCTGATTTTTTTGGTTGTTGTTTTTAAGGTTGTGAATGGCACAGATGCATCTGAAAGGCATGACATTCAAAGCTGAATAAAAGGATGCTAGCCAGATCTGGATCATCCTGAGGTTTGGATCTGAAGTTTTAGTATGGCCATACGTCGAGTTAAGGGGGAAACAAGCAAACTATGGCTCTGGCTTGGGACACAGTTCCAGATTGGGTTTTGTAAGCAATAGGTGATGCAGTAGGCAGACAGAGTTGTAGGGAGAAGATCTTAACTGAGAACCTGAGAGGCCACTGTTGTATGGTGGGACCCTAGAGACGGCAACCTAGAAGTCTGGTCCAGTTTGCATTCTTGAGCTCTTGGTGCCATATTAAACTAAGTCCATCCTGAAACCTGACCTTCTTTGCACAGTTCCACACATCACACCCTACGTCCAAAATTCTTCAGTTCTCATGGAGGGTTGGGACTGGGTTTGATTTGTTCTATTCAGGGAGCACTACTCACCTCTTACAAGGCCTCATGGAAATATTTTCATATAAAAGGGCATATAGTAACCCTTGATGGTGCTGCCCCAGCTGCATTGTCTCACACACCTCATCCCTGACCACATGACCAGAAGAGTATTCAGAATGCCAGCAATAGGACTGGCCAAGTAGTTTGATTCTTCCCACATGTCCCCAAATTCCCCCACCAAAACCCATCCTTTCTTACCAGACTCAGCAGAAAAGTAGTTTTTGTTTGCTTCCCAATCTATCAGTTTTGTTCCTAGAATTGATGGGCCCAATTGTGATTTTCAGTGCCAATCCTCACTGAGGGGCAGGGTGGACGCTCCCACTTAATCTCCCAGAAGCCTTCTCTGGGAAGCTCGGGGGAGTGCTGTAGTATGGCTGTTGTGCACGTTCCTCTTTGTAGAACCACCTCTCTTACCCCTTGGCTTTCTGTCCTCTTTAGTGCCAACATTAGAACATAAGAATGGCCATACTGGGTCAGACCAAAGGTCCATCCAGCTCAGTATCTGTCTGCCGACAGTGGCCAATGCCAGGTGCCCCAGAGGGAGTGAACCTAACAGGTAATGATCAAGTGATCTCTCTCCTGCCATCCATCTCCACCCTCTGACAAACAGAGGCTAGGGACACAATTTCTTACCCATCCTGACTAATAGCCATTAATGGACTTAACCTCCATGAGTTTATCTAGCTCTCTTTTAATCCCTTTTATAGTCCTAGCCTTCACAACCTCCTCAGGCAAGGAGTTCCAGAGGTTGACTGTGTGCTGTGTGAAGAAGAACTTCCTTGTATTTGTTTTAAACCTGCTGCCCATTAATTTCATTTGGTGGCCCCCAGTTCTTATAGGAACAAGTAAATAACTTTTCCTTATTCACTTTCTCCACACCACTCAGGATTTTATATCCCTCTATCATATCCCCCCTTAGTCTCCTCTTTTCCCAGCTGAAAAGTCCTAGCCTCTTTAATTTCTCCTCAGATGGGACCCGTTCCAAACCCCTAATCATTTTAGTAGACCTTCTCTGAACCTTTTCTAATGCTAGTACAACCTGGAACAGCCTTGTGCCCTGAATGCCAGGAGTCGGATAGTTTGTTTCGGATAGTCTTGTCTTGTTTGTTTCCCCTTTTAACAAACTGTGTAATGCAAAGAGTACAGCACTTTGGTTCCAGTCATTGAAAAGACATCCAATCATCTAGTGGCAAAAAAGTTTCTTCTGCAGTTGCTGAGCTGGGCAAGTGAGCCATTTGGGCAGCTTGTCCCTAATTCCCTAGCCCTGTAGTACAGTTGTTGTCTCTGGCATCCCTTCTTTCCTTTACTCTGCACATCCTTGTACTGAATGGGCAGCTCTCAGCATATTTCCCTGACACGTGATAATTAATGAAATTCATCTTGCTTCCTTCATTCCGTTCTCCTGCTCAGTTCTTTTGTAATGAGAAATACCACACATTTGGAGCTGTGGTGACGTGACCTGTCTCTGGAAGGGTTAACCCATAAGAGTCTTAGAGGGTTATCTTCCCCCTACCCCCCCCCCTTTTTTTTTGGATTGGTAGATTCAAATTTCTGTAATCTTAATGTGCAAATGCTTTGCAGTCACGGTCCAGCGGCTGGGTTAATCTCAGCCCCCTGTAGTGGCAGATGGTTGATTTGTTGGTGATTCCAGTTATGGAGAATAGGGCCACCTATTATCTTTCACGGGCTTCTGCTTAAAAGGACGCCTTAGGCAAAGCCAGCAAAAAGCAAGGAAAAGAAAACATTCTGTGATCTGTGTTACCACAGGTGAAAATGTAAAATATTTCACCCTGGTGAGTGGAAGGCTTGAAAAACAGAGAAGGAACGAGAGAGAGCGAGAGAGAGAGACTGTCTTCTTTCTTGAGGTGATGAAGCAAAGGGGACAGCGGGTTTTCCACAGTCTCAATGTTGAATCACTGCCACTTATCCTTTTTTAAATGGTTTGGCAATGTTGTAGTCTTTGGCTCCAAGGATCCCTGCTTTAACTCTTAAACACAACAGACCGCTTGGCATCACGCAACATCTTCCTCTTCACCTCACGCCTTTCTGAAAGGGGTTGCCACAGGAGTCCATGATAGAAACTCCTTGCTGTCTGGCACCTATACACCTTTGTGGTGCCGAACAGCCAACGTGACTGCCAAGGGAGACCATGACAACTCGTTCTTTGCCGCTGTGCCTTTCCATGGTGCTTCGGAAAAGAATCTCCTAGCCAAAGGAACCGAGCAGAAGCTTATGGATACTTCCAAAAATAAAAGGAACCCGGGTGGATGTTTCTGAGGGACACATCACGCCCCAAATTTGGAGACTACAGTAGCTGGTGAGAGCCCTGCAGATGGGAAATGGTGGCTAGAGAGAAGAGCAAATGAAACAAAAAAAGGCAGCACAAAGCTGCATGTGCCTATTTTGCAACTGTGTTCATTTAAATGCTCTGGAAAATACCAGGGAGTAAGAAGGAGAACTTGGGAAGAGACAGTCTGAATTTCTCACACAGAATCTAGTGACTAAATCTGTAAATAAGGTAAGAAATGGGAATTATACCTCTTCAGGTGTTCATCCTCTTTCTCTCCCCTGCAAATCTATTATTGTAATCCTATGCTCAATCATTAGAGGCACAGTTTGGATTGCATATAACAAGAAGTCAGGATGTTTCTAGCTAAGCAAAAGGGTCTAAATTAGAGCTGGTTGGGAATTTTTCCTCAAAGTGTTTTTGGTGAAAAATACCGATTTCATAGAAAGTGAAAATGTTTGCTGGAAAGGGCTGGTTTCAACGAATTTCCCACTTTGAATTTTAAAAAAAAAATAGTTCCGAAAATTGTTGAAATGCCCAGTTTTGAAATCTTTAAAATGAAAAAGTTATGTTTTCCATTAAAACAAACTTTTGTTTTGAAATGAAGTATGTTTAAATTGTTACTTTCTTAATTTTAGGTTAAAAAAGTAAAAAAAAAAGTTTGAAAACAAAATGAAATATTTCATAATTATCTAAACAACATGTTTTGATTTACCTGATATAGATTTTTTGGGGTCCAAATTTTCTGTTTGCAAATTTATTTTGAGATTTTGACTTTTTGTCCCATTTAGGAATGGGATTTTTTTTTTTTTTTTAATCTTGAAAAGTTTCATGAGGTGGGAAAACACTTTTCTGCCGAGCTGGATTCCAAAGGTATCATGCTAAACAGGCTTCTTTTCAGTGCATGCCACTGAGATTTTTGTTTTTTAGACCAGTCTCTAATGGATTCATATTATCTATGTATGTATGTATGTTAACCATTCCTTGACACCATGATCCTGTAGAAAGAAAGGGCCGTGTATAGGCCAGTTGCCAAGCAGCTTTGCTTATGTCTCTTTATGCAACTTCTTTTCATAGACTCCATTATGAGATAGTGTAATTTAAGTTCCCAGAACCCTCCTCTGCTCTAAATCCCTCATCTTCCTCACCTATGTAGAGCAATCCCACATGACACACACATCTTTGGTTTCTTGTTTAAAAAGAGCAGCTCAGTGTAGTGCTAATCATATTCCTGCTTGCATGAACCTCTACTTCCTGGTTGCTGATGGGAATGGAAATGCCAAAATACAGAAACATTCGGATAACATTGTGATGAGTGTGGTATAAGAACTTAAGTAAGACGATTAGAAAGGGTGATCTCATGGTAATTGTGACCTGGGAAAAATCTGGGAGACCTGAAAACCTCACTAAGAGACCTAGTTTCATGAGATTCCAATCATGGATAAACTAGAGATAGGCCTGAGGCGCTATGTTTGGGATTGTTCAGATCTGGGGGGTTTGGGTCAGGACCACCTCTATAAGAAGCTTCTGAGTCGCAGGTCTTTATCTGAGCTGACCACAGACCTTCTGATGTTCTCCAATTACTATATTTTGTGCACCAAAAATGTATGTTGATATCTTCTCTCTGGTCTTGATTCAGGAAAGCATCCTTATTGAGGATAGTACTTAAGCGTATGCTTAAATCCCATCGAAGTGCCTAACTCAATCCCATTACTCCTAGCCATATCACTCCTGAAGTCAATGGGACTTATGCATTTGGTTAAGTGCTGCCTTGAATAGGGATGGACTTTTTAGTGAATGCTGAGATGCTTTTCCAAATCGGGTCCTTCTTTTGTTTCCCAGTGAAAATCAGATCCACACAGTCTGATGTTGTTTATGATCATTCACTTGCACATTCCCTTCGAGGAACTGTCGCTGTCTTTCAGAAGGGAGGTGAGTTCTAGCCCCCTCATAGCGATAACTATAATCGGACCTGTCAGCCTTCACACAGTCTACGCTTATCACTTGCATTTAGGAGGATTTTTCCTGAAGCCTGTTACCAGTGCTGCTTCTTAAGGGGAAATCGTTCTGATTTCTCTGCTAATCGTTGATGGCTCCCAGCTTTGAAAGTGTCAAGAGCAGCAAAACTGTTGCCAGTCATGGATAAAGGTATGGCACATCTGTTTGTCCTGGTGTATGTGCTTCTTTCTGGAGAGGGAAGGGCATACAGTGCAAAGAGTGATGATGATTATTTTAATTAGCTTGTGACAACCACTTGAATGACTAGAGGCGATGGGAAACGCAGCCTTGGACAAATCCATAAATCATAGGAATGAGGTACAGAAGAGGCCCGTTAAATCATCATCAAGCTTGAGCAGTGCAGGATTATTTGTAACAATGGAATTGCCATTGCTTTATCCAGCACTGTGCTGTTGTAAATGATCCAGCCATGGGACTTCTCCCACTCCCCACTGGAGACACGTTCTATAGTTTAGTAAATCTCCCTTTTGGAAAATTCAGCCACATTTTTCTTTGTCCATTTTCATCCCATTACTGATAGTTACACCCTAAATAATTCCCTTTCCCCCAGGGTTTCCACACCCCTGGCTAACTTTTAAACAGATCTCATAGCTCAACCTTTCATCATTGTCTGGACAAGCAATGTCTGAAGTCTTTCAATCTGTCTTGTGTTATGGGCAGGAACCTGTGAGGTGTTGAATATCCTCATTTTCCATTGATTTCCAGAGCAGCTGAGGATGGTCAGTGTCTGGCCTTAAATTATGTTTTCTAAAAGAGATGACAGGAGGAGGCCAGAATTTCTAGCATTCTTCGCAACTGTGGATTAGATTTATTCTGTGTAGGGCGATATGATTTGCCTTTGCTTTTTTTAAGTGCACTGAGAACCAGAGTTATTTAACAGGTGTCACCCCCTGAATGAAGATAAATGTCATATACCGGAGATGTCATGTAATGTACAAATAGATTCTAAGACTTTATGGCATATATTGTCCTTTTCCTTGACTATTCTAAGGTGTGAAAATGCCAGTGGATGAGCACAGAGCTCTCTACTCTCTCTCAACAGTAGCATCTTATGACCTTTTGATCAGTTGAGATCTTGAGGCACTTTAGGGGACACATTATGTGAGATTGAAAGAGGGACAGAAATAGCCTCTTCTTCAAGGGATGTTTCTTATTAATATCAATCATGAAATAGCTGTTTCTTTGGCATAATAAGCTGTGTAATCAATAGGGCTGGAAGAATGATTCTGGGGAGGGTATGGGGAATATAGGTTTAGGCAACCCAAACCCATCTGAGTTTGCTTAATGCATCTGAATATTGTAGATTAGAGTGTCAAACTCTAATGCTACACAATCATGTCTTTAGCTCTGTACATCACCTCTGAGTGCTACTGTAGTGTAAATATTAAATGACAGTAGCATCTCAGAAAATAAATATAAAAGCTAGGAAAGAAATCTATGGATGGTACATCACAAAAGCGTCCTCTTACCCCCCCTCCCCCCCAACTACAATATTACCATAGCATAGAATCAGACCAATTAGGAATGACAAAGGCTTCTGAAATGATCTTGGTCAGCAACATCATGTACACTAGTGTGATTATTCTTTGTATTCACCAGTATTTTGTTTTAACCTTAACTTAAGCAAATGAGCGTTCCTGCCCTTCCCTTGTAGACCATTCCTCAGTCTGTATGTACCTTCAACACCATTGCCTGGTTGAGAGAAAATTATTGTTTCAGTGGGCCAGCTTTCAGCTTACTGAAGTGGTTTCACCAAAGCCTAATCTTTGGCAGCACCTCTGTTGACACTGCATTGTAAATCTGGTTGCTTGGTCCGCTGTTGGTGTGGAAGTGCACAGCCTGTGTTTGCGAAGTCCACTGCTGATGCTGTCATGTGCACTTGGGATATGTGTGTGCACTCCGTCACCAGTTATTGAGTGTCCAACATGTGATTGTGCAGTCCAGTGCTGGAGTGTTGAGTTTTGTAAAATGTTGTGTACTGAAGAGTTGGAGGGAGCTGGCTGTTTTCCTGAAGGGGCTAGAGAGGGGGTCCTAACAGAGTGATATCGCCATGAGAGGGGATCCTGATGCACTGGGCAGCCCAGAGAACAACAGCTGCAGCAGCCTGAGAAACACTTTGAAAATTAGAAGGTTATGGAGGTGGAAGAAATACACAGCAGGAGCCTGTCTCCTGTTATCTCACCTGGCCTCTTCAATCAGGCCCCTGCTGGGCTTCCCACTCCTCCTGCCTTTGCGCTAGATCATAGGAACATAAGGCATTTAGAGATGGAAAAAGACCTGCGGACATGAAGTCATCTAGTCCACCCTCCTGCCAGTTCAGGTCCCTGGACTGGGCACCCATGTGCTCCATTTAACTGTTACTGCTGTAGTTGTGGAGCATTTTGGGTGGGAATAGTAAAGAAATATGGGCTTAGTTCAGTTTTCTCCCTTCAAAGTGTGCTACCCCACCATTTTTCTGGTATAACAGAGAAAAGCAAAGGATGGGTCATCGGGGAGTCTTTACAACTCTGCTGCCTTTTCTCTATGATGGAAATGCCCTGGCTCTGCTGCAGGTGGTCCGCCGTGCAAGAAGTCTCCCATTCAGGTCATCTCTGCAAACGGCTGACCAGGTACAAAGCAGGCAGTGCCCGTAGATGGCTTCTCCAGAGCTTCGTAAGCAAAACTGTTCAGAGAAGCTGGTTCTCCTGCAGTGCACCCATCTAAGAGTAACAACTTCTAAAGCTGAACTTTGAAAGCTTTCCGCTGAGAACGCTTTGTGGTGTATGTGGTGAAGAATATGCAGGGGTATAATTCACTTCAAACTGGCTTATAATGCTGGAACCCCTGTGATGTGTGTATAAGGTCACCTTTGACTTGGCGGTAGGCTAGATTCCATCTCTGCAAGGGGCTAATGGCACATTGTCGTGCCTTGTTTCTGAAATTCCCTACCCCAGTGCTTTGTGTTGTTTCAAGAACCCACCAACATGCACACCCATATAGCTCAACGGAGAGACTCGAGGAAAAAGCCACACCGCTTTGAGAAAGTACTAGATAAGAAGTTCTCAGATGACAGGGACACATGTTTCCTGAAACGTAGCACAAGAAGAGAATGTGGTAACTATTCTGGCTCAGGACACAAAGCAAGATGACCTTCTTGATTATAACGGGATGTCCCAGATGCTGGAAATGTAAAATCCTGTGCAGAAGAATGCAGTGCAGTATGGGAAAAAAAAGAATAGTGGTTTGTTTATAAAGTACAGCTGCCTATGCATAATGCCTTTGTAATTCATAAAGCTACAGCATCTGGTTCTTTGCAGTTATTCTTAGATTTCAGACAGCCATAATCTCCAGTCTCTCACTTGACATCATACATCCTGTCTGACAGTGAAAAGAGTCTGGGTGTTGCCCTGTCCGGAGCCATACTTCGGTGAAAACCTCTCCCACTTCGCCAGAAACTAAATATCTCAGCAAAAAATGCTGAACATGGTACACATGGTTTATCCTTAGAAACATTGGCCACAATCTTGAGCTTTGTCTTAGCTGTGTTTGGAGGATGTCAGGAAAGGGGGATGCAAAGGTGGCTGACCCGTGCCGTGGCTACGTCCCCTTGTGCTGGGGTCTGAAAAAAGGGTTGACATTGGAACCTCTGTAGCAGCTCTACAGCACTGAAGGGTTCACAGGGAATCCTCAGGTGTAGAGAACCCATAGCAGCGCCAATGTTAGCCCATTCCCAGGACCTGGTACAGGGTGGATCTACTAGGTTTATGACTGACTGTGCTGCCGGAATAGCACAAAGTGGCCAGAGGGTTCTTGAGGATCAGGCCCAGTTTGCTGTTGTATAAGAATACACTTTAATAACTCTCAGACCTGAACGGGTCAAGGCTCCATGTAGATGATCCTTCTGGCCTTAAAATCTGTGACTCTGTGATAATATTTCTGACACAATATACTTGTGTCAATTATAATTATTAATTAATGCATTTATAAAACACTTTTCATCCTCAAAGTACTTTACAAACATTAACTCATGAATCCTGATATCACCCTGTGAGGTAGGTAGGTCAAGTCTCTTTAGCTGTGTTCCAGATGATCAGTTTTGCAGAAAGGAATGGATAGCACAGTTGAACCGTTGAAACTTGAAACATAGCATCGCTTGTTAACAGCGTTATATTATTGTTCCAGTGACTCAGTTTGCTATCAAGTATCAATGCACTTCTACATACCAAATAATCAATAGCTCTGTTGGTCGGAGTATGCCCTGGAAATATAAGTATTGTTGTTAATATCGATCTACACAGCTGAAACAAAGCCATCAATTTTGCTAGCATCCTGGTTTTTGCTTGTAAATTTCAAAAGGTATGTTTTCCAGGGCGGATGTCTTGGTACACCCGTGGCCCATAAACACCCATGTGTGCATGCATACCGGTGCACATATACCTATCAGTATACATGTCACTCATTGATTGTGGTAGATGTGGATGATTTCTCCCCACTGTGCTTACTGGATGCATATAGCAACAGAGCAATTGTTGTACCAGAGTCGATTAGTGGTACATTTAGTCTAGTATCCTGTCACTGACTGTGGCTTGTATAGGATTCCTCAGGGGGAGTTAAACCACTCATTCTCTTTAGTCTCCTCTCCCATACTGTTTCCAGTGGTTACTGGTAGAAAATTTATTTATTCCTCCATCATAAAACAATATAGTAAAAACAAAGGGATAGTCAGCCATAATGGTCCAATAGGCAGTGCAATCTATCTTAGTTGATTATATGACCCCCATTACTGGACTATCTGAGCACCTCATGATCTTTAAGGCATTTATCCCCACAACACCTCCATGAAGTAGAGTTGTGCTATTATCCCAGCTGCACAGGAGGAACCTGAGGCCCAGAGAGGCTTGCCCAAGGTCACACAAGAAGTTTCCCAGAGCGCACACAGGTTCCCAGAGTCTCAGATCAGTGCACTAACCTCTGGACCATCCTTCCTCTTAGTGCAGTGTAGTATGTCGGCCAGGAGAACAAAGATACATCCAGGTATCCCTTGATTGTCCTGGGTAGAGCGAGATGGGAACTGCATAAGGTAAGACTAGAGTGAATCACATGATTTGTCCCTTGTAGTAGCCTCCTCCCGGCAGCATGAGGAAACATTATTAATAAGGCCAACATTATTAACAACAAGCTATTGTGTAGGAATGGCTTGTAGAAATGAGCTCAGGCTTGCTAATAAGGCAGACGCAATCCCCACCAATATATATATTCATGGATTGTAAAACGTGGCTTTTCTTTGTACTGCTCCCAGCTTGTTTGCTTGGTTCCCTGAGACTGTCATTTGGTCAAACTGAAGAGGGAAACAAAATGCTCTGCTTTTTAATTGCCTGTGTGTACACACACATTTCAATCAGTGTGGCGATCTCAGCAGAATGCAGAATGAAAACTTTTCAGATTGTTTTTACAATCATCAGTCTTTCCAGAGGAAGCCCAGGATTTCACTAAGTATGACGTAGACGGCATTTCCTGTAAGCTCTATGCAGGTTTCACTAGATCCGGATAGTGTTGGTAAATGGTAAATTAAATTACATTACTATTTTTATTTTTATAGCACAACAGTAAGTATACTTGGTACCATTTATGAAAGACTACTACAGTACTGGTCCCATATGTTGCAGTAATTGTAATTGCCAGCGGCAGTGTTTTGGACCATTTCTGGTAGTATTTTTTTTAGATAAATTACTAAGGAATATATCTAAGGAATAACAAAGTCCCAGCCCTGGAGGACTAGCAATCTGACGACATGGGCTTTGAGCAGTAGACACACATAATCTTAGACACAACAAACACAGAGAGGTTGGGTTTTTGAAGGCAAGAAGGAAGATGTCCAGCTTTTAAATGGCATGAGCCCAGCTAGGCCTGGTTCCCAAGATACATCAGCTGACAGCTTCAAGAGCTGCTCTTAGCCAGAACCAAGTCTAAGGCCAAGTAAGCTGGGCAATCACATATGGTGTGCTGGGGAGCCACCTCACCCACAATGCTGTGTCTGGGAGAGGCAGTAGGATGATAATAGAAGGGTGAAAGCAGGAGCCTCAGTTGGATAGGAGGAGTTTGTGGGAGACCTTTGTGGGGTTGCACCAGAGATTCCTTAATAGAGGGGTTAGGAAGAGGGAGATTGGAGGAAACAGTTTTCCTCGCTACACGATTCTTGCACTTCCTCGAAAACTGTGTTCTCAACTTTGCCCAGACCTGTTGTTGCTGAGGAGAAGCACTGCAGTGCTCTGTACCAGCTGGAGTTTCTTAAGCGCTGAAGCTTCAAATCCACATATATCATATTGCCGTAGTCCAGCCAAGAGTTGAGGAATGCATGAATAACGGAAGCCAAGTCATCATTCACCAGGATGGGATGGAGTCTCCTAGCCAAGCCAACCAAAGATGGTGGAAAAGGTTTACTCAAGTATGGTGCTATGTGATTGCTTAGCATAAGTGAGGAATCCAGGAACACTCCTAAGCTATGGACTGAATTAACCAGCTGTGGGTGTGTACCTTCAACCACTAGCATCACTTCCGTCTTGCTCAGGTTCTGCAAAGTTACTCCAGGGGCAATGGGGACCAGAATCTACCTCCTGATCTTTTGCAAGCAGTGGTGAGTGATCCTTTCCACCTATATTACCGCTTTAAGATGAGCAATCCTGAAGTATGGTAATCAAAGAACAGATGTTTCTTGAAACTTCCAACTTCTCTCCCAACTGCCCTTAATGCCATAACCCTCCCCCAACCACATATACACACACATCAATGTGTCAAGAGGCCAGGACAACAAAATGATCTGTCAAATCCTAACAGCTTGCTGTACTCAGAGCAGTTTCTTGCAGCCATCTGCTTGCTTGTACTTAAGGATGTGATGCTTTTAAAAGTCTGAAAAATACCCTCAACCACAGTCTTCAGATATTTGCTTGATAACACAGAGGTTTTTTTTTATACACATTCCCGTGCAGCCTCGAGAATGACCTATTTTGCAATCATGCTGTCAGCAGGGGTTCATGGTGCTGAGACGACAGTTGTGTGATTCTTCTGTAATTTTTTAATTGGTCTGGGACCACAAAATGCTTTCTCCCCACCCCTTCACAATAATAACTAAGAGAACAGGACAGAGACGGTCATTAAAAATCAGCAAACATTCGTGTATTTATATGGCATAACTAGCTGAGCTAAAATGGAGCTTCCACTCCAGGAAATGGGTCAGTAGTCTCAGTTTTGTCCCACCGAATAAAGTAACCATCACAGCTGTCCCTAATTCATACTTTTGTTGATGACATCAGCAGAGAGATTGATGACTGAAATGGCCGTAGGAACTTAATTCCCTTTCATTCTTAGAGGTGATTGGGACTGAAGCATTACCGCAGAATGTGCTCTCTTTTCTTAGTGGATAAAGAGAGAGAGATGCTTCAGACTCCATAGCTCTTGATCTGATACCGTTAACCAGCAATAAAATAACTTTTTAATTATTATGTATATTGTGGTATTGCCTAGGAGACCCAGTCATAGACCAATATCCTATTATACTTTACAAATACAGAACAATAAGGTACTCCATGCCCCAGAAAGTTTACAATCCAAGTGTAAGACAAGAGACAACAGATGAATAAAACAGATAGATTGGGGGAGTAAAAGGAAACAAGACTACATTGGTCAACACGACAAGCCATGGTCTAGGCAAACCAGCAGCCTAACTAACCATTGTCAATTTTTTGGTAGGCCTCACAGCAAAGGAGATGGAGTGTAGTTTTAAGGAGAGGTTTGAAAGAGGATGATGAGGTGGATTTGTGGATTTTTACAGGGAGCTCTTCCCATGCGTGAGGCACTGTGTGGGGGAAAAGCACGAAGGTGTGTTAGCATCCGTTGTTTACTCTGTACTTGGCAATTATTCAGAGAAAACATTCTTTTTAGAATTTAAAAAAAAAAGTGAAGAAGCCATTCATAAGCCAATGAAAGCTACATATTGATCAGTTACAATGGGAGTCACTAAAATTGGACACTTGCGACATCACAGTATTTCGTCTCTGCTAAGAACAGGCAATATCGCAAATACTGCAGTGGATTTAAAATACTCTTAGCATTCAAGGTCAAGATTTTTTGTGACACCCGTGGCACCTTGGGTTTATTTCAAAGCTCCATCTCATTCTATATGACAACATCTTTATAGTGCTTTTCACAAAGGAAGGTAAGAATCATGATCCCCGTTTTCAAGACTGGGGAGAAAGAGGCACAGAGAGAGGCCAAGTCACTTACCCAATGTCGTAGGCAGAGCTAGGAATAGAAGCCAACTCATCTTGATACCCACTCCAGAGCCCTATCCACTGGCACAGACTGCATCTTTGGAGGGAGTTACAGGTGGGTGTGGTGGTACCACATGTATCTGAGTTAGTCAAATGGGAGTCTTTCCATTGACTTCAGTGGCCCTTGGATCATGCACCAAATCAGTGTCACTGACCCTTCTCTTCTTCCGAGCCGTAATGGTCACACCAGGCATCTGTAGGAACTAAACATGTGAGAAGGAAATCCCATTATATGGAAAAGGGTAGTGAAAATCTCCTATTTGGAAAACAAATGAATAACTTGAGGCTGTGTGTTTTCATTCCCCTTTTTCATCAATATCCTGTGGCCTATTGGGTGGTGCTAGAGGAACTAAAAAATAATAGTTTGCTCCAGTATTAGCATGGAGAATGGAAGAGCTGACCTCGCCACAGCTGAACTTGGCTGTTAGTTGTTTCTGGTGCTCATATTGGCTCATTAAACAAGCTTCCAAACCGTCTCGAGTTCAGTCTTCTTCTTTTGAAGCGTCATGAGACTTATCTCTCCTGTCTGGTTCCAGCAAATTATGACACTTTGGTCTGATACAATTCTTGAATCATTTTAGGTGGAAAACTTAAAGGAGAAGAAAGCGGACACTTTCTGAGGATGATGCCGGAGGCTACGAAGACACCTTTCCTCCTTCCCTCACCCCCAGCCCTGTGGTGCCATTGATTTCTGGAAGCAGAGTTTGCATTTGAATGCGGTGATGGTTTTACACTGCAGCAGGGAGAGGTGGGAGCAAGGTACGGTACGCTCCTTGCTGCTGGAGAAAGCCGATATCTTGTGATTACATCTCCCTCAGCCTGATTGAGTGCCCAGGTGTTTTGACGTCTATTGTGGTTGCGTCTTGATTTAGGAGCTGTATTTGTGACTGTCAGTGGTGCGGTGTCTCCTTATTACCTTGACGTGGTATTGTTGGAGTTTTCAGTCTGGATATGAAAGGTGCCCTGCTGGCCCCCAGGGATCAGATTGATTATTTTTTGTCTCAGGTCCTGCCCTCCAGTTCAGTTAATTGGGAAACACAATTATAAGATATAACAAGGGGATTTTGTTGTTGTTGTTGTTTATCTTTCTTCCCCCTGCCCCCGCCCCCCAACGGGCCATCATGGGCTCCGAACCTAGGGAATCAAATGGACAGATACAGTCAGCAGCAAGAGTTTTGGGTCATGGATTGCCCCCTGGAATTATTAGCTTTAGCCTTTTTCCAGTCATTTTTAGCTTTAGCTTTAGCCTTTTTCCAGTCATCCGGGACTTCCCCCGTTCGCCACGAGTTTTCAAAGATAATGGCCAATGGCTCTGCAATCACAGCCGCCAATTCCTGCAGCACTCTCGGATGCAACTCGTCCGGCCCCATGGACTTGTGCACGTCCAGCTTTTCTAAATGGTCCCTAACCACCTCTATCTCCACAGAGGGCTGGCCATCTCTTCCCCATTTTGTGATGCCCAGCGCAGCAGTCTGGGAGCTGACCTTGTTAGTGAAGACAGAGGCAAAAAAAGCATTGAGTACATTAGCTTTTTCCACATCCTCTGTCACTAGGTTGCCTCCCTCATTCAGTAAGGGGCCCACACTTTCCTTGGCTTTCTTCTTGTTGCCAACATACCTGAAGAAACCCTTCTTGTTACTCTTGACATCTCTTGCTAGCTGCAGCTCCAGGTGCGATTTGGCCCTCCTGATTTCATTCCTACATGCCCGAGCAATATTTTTATACTCTTCCCTGGTCATATGTCCAACCTTCCACTTCTTGTAAGCTTCTTTTTTATGTTTAAGATCCGCTAGGATTTCACCATTAAGCCAAGCTGGTCGCCTGCCATATTTACTATTCTTTCGACTCATCGGGATGGTTTGTCCCTGTAACCTCAACAGGGATTCCTTGAAATACAGCCAGCTCTCCTGGACTCCTTTCCCCTTCAAGTTAGTCCCCCAGGGGATCCTGGCCATCCGTTCCCTGAGGGAGTCGAAGTCTGCTTTCCTGAAGTCCAGGGTCCGTATCCTGCTGCTTACCTTTCTTCCCTGTGTCAGGATCCTGAACTCAACCAACTCATGGTCACTGCCTCCCAGATTCCCATCCACTTTTGATTCCCCCACTAATTCTACCCGGTTTGTGAGCAGCAGGTCAAGAAAAGCGCCCCCCCTAGTTGGCTCCTCTAGCACTTGCGCCAGGAAATTGTCCCCTACGCTTTCCAAAAACTTCCTGGATTGTCTATGCACCGCTGTATTGCTCTCCCAGCAGATATCAGGAAAATTAAAGTCACCCATGAGAATCAGGGCATGCGATCTAGTAGCTTCCGTGAGCTGCCGGAAGAAAGCCTCATCTACCTCATCCCCCTGGTCCGGTGGTCTATAGCAGACTCCCACCACTACATCACTCTTGTTGCACACACTTCTAAACTTAATCCAGAGACACTCAGGTTTTTCTACAGTTTCGTACCGGAGCTCTGAGCAGTCATACTGCTCCCTTACATACAGTGCTACTCCCCCACCTTTTCTGCCCTGCCTGTCCTTCCTGAACAGTTTATAACCATCCATGACAGTACTCCAGTCATGTGAGTTATCCCACCAAGTCTCTGTTATTCCAATCACGTCATAGTTCCTTGACATCACCAGGACCTCCAGTTCTCCCTGCTTGTTACCAAGGCTTTGTGCATTTGTATATAAGCACTTGAGGTAACCTGTTGATCGCCCCTCATTCCCAGTATGAGGCAGGAGCCCTCCCCTCACAGACATTCCTGCCTGTGCTTCCTCCCAGTATCCCGCTTTCCCACTTACCTCAGGACTTTGGTCTCCTTCCCCCGGTGAACCTAGTTTAAAGCCCTCCTCACTAGGTTAGCCAGCCTGCTGGCAAAGATGCTCTTCCCTCTCTTCGTAAGATGGAGCCCGTCTCTGCCCAGCACTCCTCCTTCATGGAACACCATCCCATGGTCAAAGAATCCAAAGCCTTCTCTCCGACACCACCTGCGTAGCCATTCGTTGACTTCCACGATTCGACGGTCCCTACCCAGGCCTTTTCCTTCCACGGGGAGGATGGACGAGAAGACCACTTGCGCCTCCAACTCCTTTATCCTTCTTCCCAGAGCCACGTAGTCCGCAGTGATCCGCTCAAGGTCATTCTTGGCAGTATCATTGGTGCCCACGTGGAGAAGCAGGAAGGGGTAGCGATCCGAGGGCTTGATGAGTCTCGGCAGTCTCTCCGTCACATCGCGAATCTTAGCCCCTGGCAAGCAGCAGACTTCTCGGTTTTCCCGGTCAGGGCGGCAGATAGATGACTCAGTCCCCCAGAGGAGAGAGTCCCCAACCACCACCACCCGCCTTCTCCTCTTGGGAGTGGTGGTCGTGGAACCCCCAACCTCAGGACATAGCATCTCATGCCTTCCAACCAGCGGAGTCTCCTTCTGCTTTCTCGCCCCAGACATATCATCTGGTCCACTCTCCGCAACGGTACCTGTGGAGAGAACATGAAAGCGGTTAGTTACCTGTGTCTGTGTTACTGGAACCCGGACATTCCGCTTACCTCTTCTGGAGGTCACATGTTGCCAAGCTTCTTCACTGGCCTCTTGGCTCCTCTGTGCAACCTGCTCTATATCTTTAGAGCTTTGTGCCCCTAGAAGCCTATCCTGAGTTTTGTCCAGAAAATCCTCAGTTTATTAAGCCTATTGAGAGGCATGCTGAGGCTCTGCTGTTTGTCTCTAACCCCTCTCCAAAATCTACCTCTGGGCCTGGAGTATTAATATGTCTTTCCTGGAGTGTGATCCGATTTCTCCACTCTATTCATCATACTAGAGAGCCAAGGGTAGGAACATGAAGACTTCTGGAAAGGCCAGCCCCAAAGAAGCTGCACACTTCGCATAGATCTAAAGCTGTCACTGGCTTGGCTTGTCTAATGTTAAATGTTTCCCATGTTATGACTACATGTGTTATAGGGCCAGTTGCAGACCCCAGCAGAGATCAAAATGCCATTGAGTAGGTGTTGTACATATAGTAAGAGACAGAGTTTATAGACTAAATAGCAAAGATGACAAAGTATTATTACTCCTATTTTGCAAATGGGGAACTGGGACACAGAGGGGTTAATTGATTTGGCCTCGGTCTCACAGAGTGTCTGTGCCAGAGCCCAGAATTAAACCAGATCTCCAGAGTCTCAGTGTAGCATGTTAAACACAAGGCCATCCTACCTGCCTCAGAATCAGGAACCTCTGGTGTTCCCACACTGCATCCCTGCATTAAAGAGGGGCATGTTGGCAAGCCTTGTTGTGGAGTTTGGTGGACCACACTTTGGTCATGCCTTTAAATGTTGGCCATGAAAGAGTCAACTTTCTTTCACTGAAGCACCCCTTCAGTTCCCCCTAAATCTTACCATGAAGTATAGGTCTTTTGTGTAAATACACTCAGCTTGTTCAGGTGATCTGATGGGGCTCCCTGCAGCTCCGGAAATGTTTCAGATCTCTCCGGTGTTGGGATTCTCTCTGAGTGGAACTGTCTTTGATTTGTAGTGACTGAGCGTATGACTGATGTTGCTCTATGGTCTCCCATAGGATCTCCCTCCCTCCTCCTCCTTGGAAATGAGCTGTAAATTTAAATGGCTTCTTTCCCAGTGAAATCTGCCAATGAGTGAATCAATCAGTCAGGCTCAGAAACATTCCCTCTGGTTCCAGGGAGATGTCATGCTGGAAAATGACTCCCGGATAATTGAGAAGACTTACGTTCCCTCCACCTGTCCTCAGATTTATGGCAAATGCTATTTTGCCCATTAAGGGAGTGACACAGCCCCTGACAAGCTAGAGGAGAAGATGAAGGAAGCGGACAATCACATCCTTCCTTTAACTTCATTTAACGGAGTAAAACTCACAGGGGCTGCACTTGGATAGAGTTTCTTCTGACTGAGGGATCCAGAGCAATTGGAAAGTGCAGGGGGGCTGGACTTGATGACTTCTCAGGGTCCCTTCCAGTCCTACATTTCTGTGATTTTAAACACCACTGCAGATCATCCAGCCCCGACTGCAGCGAACACTGGGTGCCAGGGAGAGGCTTCTGGATTCTGGTGGAATCCAAGGGGGATTACAATGCAGTCTGGAGATGTCTATCCTAAAATCCCTTTGTATGGCTGAGAAATGAGCAGTGTTGGGTATTTTTTTCCCCTTCTAACTCTTCCTTCATATAGCGGCTTGAGAGAATGGCATGCTCCCGCAACCCCCTCCCACACACCAGTTGACCCTGTCGGAGACCATTCCAACAATCTAGCTAGAAATTTCCCTTCCCTTCACAAGGCCTTCTACAGAGCTATACAGTGTGCATGACAAGGATGCACAGAACATGGTTAGAATGATCCCCAAATGCATAATAATCCGATTTAGAATGTTTAACCACTGGTTTCATTTGATGAACAACTACCTGTCTCCCCTTGGAAAATATTATTCTGAGTTGTTTGGACTTTGCCTCTCTTATTCTTGGCATACATGTGAGAGACTGGCACACTCTAGGAATTTTTTGCCCATGAAAATCAACAGTGACATAAGATTTGTATTGTGAGGTTCTGAAGTACTGCTGTCCTGAAAGACTTTTTATAGCTTGGATTAGTTTGCATTTTGGTATCCTTGTTGTACTATATTAAAACTCTATCAGGTTCCAAAGGGTGGTTTTTAGGGTTGTGTGTGTATCCCTACCAGAAGTGGTACCAGTCAAGAAGTCTTTACTCAGAAAACAGCATTTGGTCATCCCTTATTGTGACAGGATAAACTAGTCAGAATTATGAGATGGACCCAGGCTGCAAACTGCACATCCTATCGAAACTGCACTGCAGTCCAACACCATTTGGGTCTTTGAATGGGCTCAATATAGATCTAGGAGCCAGCTGCCAGGTTTGGATCTATCCAAAGTGCCCCAAAGTTTGGGGCATGCACTTGAAGAAGTGTTTTTTTTACCCGCAAAAGCTTATGCACAAATAAATCTGTTAGTCTTCAAGGTGCGATCGGACTCCTCGTTGTTTTTGTGGATACAGACTAACACATAGGTGCCAACTTCTCCTGGCTCCAATGGGTGCTCGCGCCCCCCCCCCGGCCCCACCCCAACTCCACCCCGCCCCCCTCCCACCCCTGCCTTGCCACCATTCCAACTCCTTCCTCAAAGTCCCCGCCCCAACTCCGCCCCCTCCGTGCCCCAATTGGACTCCTTCCCCAAACCCTCGCCCCGGCCCTGCCTCCTCCCCTGAGCGCGCCGCATTCCTGCTCCTCCCCCCTCCCTCCTACAGCTTGTTACACCATGAAACAGCTGTTTTGCGGCGGCAAGCGCTGGGAGGAGAAGCGGGACGGCATGCTCAGGGGAGGAGGTGGAGGAGGAGGTGAGCTGGGGCGGGGAGCTTGGCTGCCGGTGGGTGCAGAGCACCCACCAATTTTTCTCATGGGTGCTCCAGGGCTGGAGCACCAACGGAGTCAGCGCCTATGGACTAACATGGCTACCCCTCTGATACTTGACACCCGGAGCTTTGATCCATCCTGTTGCAGAGATAAGATTAGCAGGGAGGTTTTCATTTGGATAGGGATCTGAACTTCCCCAAAATTGAGCCTGGCAGGTTGAGTCCAGAACCATCTAGTTGGAAGGAGATAAGAACAGGCATGAACTTATGCCCTAACTTCAAGCCCAACCTCTCTTTCAGAGGAGATCTTGAAAACTAAGATCCTGACTGCTCTTTGCAGGCTAATGATTTTGTGATACTTTTGTAAGAGCCCAGGGATGGCCCTGGTGTTTTGGACCCAAGTTTCCCCTCCTCTCACTTTCCTGTGCCAGTTGGCTGTCTCCCTCACTGCAGTGATGTCTGTGTTTCAGCGGGGTGTTGTGTTCAGAGCGTGGGGAAAGTTCAGCCTCTGCTGAAGAGACCAACACTGAGGTTTATCCATCACTAACTTTTTTTCTCTCATACCAAGAGGAACGTGACAGGAGCCCAGTTTTCAAGCACAGGTGACCTGGGCTGAGCTCAGTGTAAGAGATGCTGTGGGTGCCATTTCCAACCTGGGGGCACCTGAATCCTGCATTTTTAGATCAGCTCCAGTTGCCCATTTGAGGTGTCCCAGTGCCCATCCAAATCTGTGATTTTGACATCCTGTTAGGACACCCCCAGTCTGCAGAGCACACCCACAGCATCTCTTGAGCTGAATTCAGCAGAGGTCAGTTAGTGTGGGGGAATAGCATGGCTTTTAAGTGAAGAATTTGTCACACAGGCTATATTCACCCCCCCCCCCCCACTTAGACAGCATCAACTTCTGCTCTGTCTTCACAGGGCATGTGGGAAACAATCATTCCAAAGTCTCTGTCTATATGGAGACAGTCCATTTCTTCCTGATAAACTCCAGCGGCAAAGAGCAATCAGCCTAATGAAAGCTGAGCAAATTAAGCGGCTGAGTACTATTTCAAAGGGGAACATGGGCGGTATCTGAAATTTTCCATCAGCTGTAATAATTTCCATCAGCCAATTACTTTGCCAGTTGCTGGTTCTGCCATGATTTGTTTAGCTCAATCATGTTTCGGACTCTTGCCTGGGCTGATAGCCTTTGTTTACTCTGCATGTTCATTTCCAGGGCCTCTCTCATGGTGCGCCTCCCTCCCATCCCCTCTCTGTCTGTGCCAGGTTTAAAGCTCAGAAAATTCCTCCTCTTTTCTCTCTGCTCATTTCCAGCCAGGGCAGATTATCACTGGGGATGCTAGGGTTGCTTTGAGCAAATCCCCTTGTCTCCTGCTTTCTGTGGGGTGATTGAAAACATTGTGGGCTGAAGCTGCTGCTGCTCCCTTGTGCTGCCTGAATGCAGAGATGGTGTTCCAGAAAAATCCTCTCTACAGATTAACCAGTCGGCCCACAAATACATAATTCTGATCGCCAGCCAAGGGTCCTGGCCATTGCTGACAGGTGGACTCCTCACCATGTTTGAGCGATCAGAGCCATGTATGCTAGGGAAGATATGGAGGGCCAAAGGTTCCTCAGGGTCTGAAAACCAGACCAGTTAGGACAGTAGCCTGGCTGCTTGGTGTGTTGATCTAGGGAAGACAGAGAGATGAGGAGTATATATTCCCCCACCCCCCGTCGTGTGACTTTCCAGATGGCCAAGGCACTGGAAGAAAATATCTCTGTGGAAATTCAGCTGCAGCCTCTCCTGCCTGTTTACATTTTGGTTGCCCGGGTGTGTGTCTGCAGCCACTTTGTACAAGAACGGGGATCCTTCTCTTGCTAATTGGGGAAGAGAGCTAATCAGGGGCATTTAAGGAGCGCATCTGTCTGATTGACAACTTGAATGCAAACTGCAGGGACAGCTAGCAGGGATCTGAAAAGCTGATTTAATTTCCCTTCCGTTCCTTAGCCACTTCGGGTCAGGGCTGTGGAGAGCCGGACTGCGGCCGCTTCTCTGCTCCTCTTGCCCTCTGCATGCGGTGTCATGTCCTTTACCCTTGTGAACACGTGCTGGTGCAATCTCCTGTAGGAGCCATTAGAAACCCCACACGTGCCAGCTTCTCTTCCCACTTTGGCTCGCCTGTCCACAGGAGGAGGGGGCACACACTCTGCTCCCACCTCCATGCCAGCCTTCACACCTGGGTCTTTTCATGCTGTTGCACAGCTGACTCCAGTAAAGACTGTGCGTGTTTCCAGCAGGAGGCATACAGGGAGAGCTGTCAGGTTCATAACAGCAGCCTTCTAACTGCGGAGCATTGTAAGTATTGAAGCTGTGATGAACAGCAGAGAATTCATGCAGGGATCGTTTTTTTTTTTTGTCTGAGAGGCACTTCAGGCCAATGCACTTGTTTTTACTCTGTCCTTTCTGCTGCAGGCAGCGGGTCAGATAATGTGAACAGCTCTCTGAGAGGAGTGTTGTGGGGCTTATCTCTGTGCAATACCTTGGGGAGAGGAGGAGACCCCTGAAACACGAGTTAACATGAGAAGTATCAAAAAGCACCATGTGGACTATTTCAATTTCAACCTTGTGGATGACAAATATGCAGGTGGCTCTGCTTTGCCTGTGGAACCTGGCTCACCACCTAGTCACCATGAATTGTTGAAGATCTGCTGGACTGGTTGTCAGTTCCTGCAATTTGTACCATATACAAAGAGACACAGGAGAACAACTTATGGCTCCGACCAGAGATGCAGTAGGAAGCTTTAAAGGGCCACATAGGTGGGAAAGAAAGAAGGAGGGGACAAATGGAGTATGTTGGCTTCATTCTGTTCTTGTTTCTGCTAGTATCACTCCACTGGGCCTGATTTTCCACTACTGGCACCTTGGATAGTCATTTATGCCAGTGCAAAGTGGCACCAAAACAGAATTCTTCACTTGCGTCTGACATTAGTAACCGTTTGCATCTGGTTTGCATTCACTCTCGCACAGGTGCAAATAAAATCCTTGAGGTAAACTGAGGCATGGGAATGGGTTAAGTGACTTATCAACGGTCACACAGTTTCAGTGGCAGAGCCAAAAGTAGAATACAGGAACCCCAACTCTCAATCTTCTGTTCTAACTGCTAGACAACACTGACTCCCACACATAAATTGGGTACATTCATAGAATACAGTTGGTATCTTGCCATAATCAACAAAAAAGCATTAGGTATTGTCCAAGAGTTGTATTGATTTGTGGATGCCCAAGGTGAAATACCTTTAAAAAAGGTCTGATTGTTAGGAAGTTCTGAACATTTGCCCTTTGGAAGTCAAACCCATTTAACATATCTCAGCTTGGGAACTCGAAATTACTAGTCTCTTCAGAAAAAACTATCTCTTGTTATTCAACACTAATGACGGATAGGTCAAAGCATATCCAACTTTCTTGTTTATATGTGTCAGTATTATAACTGACCCTGCATTTTGTGATGGCAGAGGGATTACGAAGCTGGAGGATTTTTTGTTGTCACGGCTGTTCCTGTGTTTATATTTAGGGCATGCCCGTCTTCTTGTCACACTGTAATAATAGCCCTCAGAGTCTGATCATTTTGTGTCCCTACATCTACGGTTAAAGGCAACCATCACATGGTCTGCCTGGCAGGAGGTTTTCCCATTGTCTAATTCTAATCCTTTTTGGGATCATATATTGAATAATAATGGCATTTACCGTAGGAAGTAAAGACAAGTTTGCCATTGGCCTCATTAGGGAGACTAACTGTTGTCTTACTGAGTAAAATGGCCTTCAGTTCCCATCTGGGTATAGTGTCCCTGGCAGGGTAGGGGAAACCATTCTATATTGGTCTGCTTTTGAGCTCTGCAACAATTTTGGTTATGTCAAACCTAGGAGAATTAGGAAGTATTTGCATGTCCCTTCCTTGAACCAAAACAATTCAGGATAGTTTTGAGCAAGAGGGAAAGGAAGAACAATATACCGTTTTATGGAATGGGAGGCAGCATGTCTTACTGGTTAGTACATAGGCTTGGTGATCAGGAGACCAGGGTTCTAAATTCAGTTACTGTCATGCAGACATTTCTGTGTGTCCGTTTCCCCATCTGTTACATCTACATTGGTTTGTAACATAAACTCTTCGTATTGGTTTATGTGCCATTACAGCCTGCGACCTTAAAAAGGTACATTGGCGATGATACCAGGTTCAGTGTTGAATGCTTAGTGGCACACTTCACAGAGTGTCGTGAGGCTAAATGAATTCATGTCCGTGAAACACCTTATGATTCCCAGATGGGACAACGCTAGGGAAATACAGAGTGCTATTATTGTAAAGCTTTCACTTCACATGATTAGTCGAGCCTTACCTGCAAACAGGTGTGCTGCATGGGGCCAGCCCAAGGCGTGTGTAATGGGATCAGCGCATGCAGGGCAGCGTGGCTGTGGGGATCATGTGTCAGGGCACAACTTATTGCATATCCCTAAAAAAACCCAGCATGCTTCCCCTCTTCTAGTTCATGCTGCCACCCTCCCTAGCAAGTTATATTGTAATGATAGCCATAGCTGGGCCTCTATCCTAATGGTCTGTTGGCTGCTAGTTTGGGCCTTACCCCTGTTCCTGTGCAGGGACAATAATGGATAGAGGAAGCTTCATGCACTCCCTTTCCTCGCTCACCCAGTATATCTGCTCAGCACAGGGCAGGATGGAGTCCTCTGGGTGGCATTCACCCGCAGTGCAAACCTGTGCCCTGCAGCCCTGCGACATAGGGCAAACATGGGCCCTGCATGTTTGTACAACAGAACAAAACCCAGAGACAGGTCCTGTTAAAGATGCTGTCTTCCCTCCTGTGGGGAAAGTATCAGACGCAATTGGGACAGCAAGGCCAGCTTGGAACTCTCTGGAGTTCATTGCCTGGTTTTTCCAGGGTTTTTTTTTTTTTTTACTTTAAACGAAGTCTGATCCGTTGTACACCAAGCACGTAATGCTTTAGGGCTTGTCTACACATGGCAGGAGTCTGCGCCAGTGGGGTGTAATTCTAGTCCGCACTGGCACATGATGCACTAATGAGGCCATATGAACCCTGCTGGCATGCACTGAAAGTTCTCTAGTGCATGTTAACATAGTGCAGTGGTTCTCAAACTTTTGTACTGGTGACCCCTTTCACATAGCAAGCCTCGGAGTGCCATCCCCCCCCCCCTTTAAATTAAAAACACTTTTTAATATATTTAACACTATTATAAATGCAAGAGGCAAAGTGGCGGTTGGGGTGGAGGCTGACCGCTCTCGACCCCCCTGTAATAACCTCACGACCGCCTGAGAGGTCCCAACCCCCAGTTTGAGAACCCCTGACAGACTGTGTTTAGTGTGCACCAGCAGGCTCTGCATGGGGCAGCTAGTGCGCGACACACTGCTGTGGACACTTCACTGCTGTGGACTAATGCACCACGTAGACAAGCCCTTAAGTTACACTCGCAGGTCCCGTTCAGCCCAGTAATATTGAGTACTCTTAGTATCTGATGTAGAGGAAAGCTGGCATTTTGTTTTGGTCAAATTGACCTGTCTTGACATTGTGAATGAATGTGGTAGGCATATAGGAATTGCCATACTCGTTCAGACCAGCTGGCCATCTAATCCAGTATTATCATGTTTCCAGCACTGGTCTGAGTGAGCAGGGTAATCGCAATGTTTTTAGCACATGCCTTCCCAATGGGATGGCAAGTAAGTTGTAAAATGGATTGATTGACTAAAGCTAGCTGACAGTGGGTAACATTTTCTAAAGTGCCTAATGACTTAGGAGCCCAAATCCCATTTTCAAAACAGGCTTAGCACCAGATTTTTAAAGGCATGGGGATAGATGTTTTTCAAAATTCCACAAAATTCCTACCTGCATTTTAGTTACCTAAATACCTTTTAAAAATGCTGGTTCCTAAATCACTTAGGCACCTTTGAAAATTGTACTCTGTGTCTACTTAGGTTTTTTCCAGTGTAATAAATAACTTATTTAATCCTCTGCAGGTCCAGCTTTTTTCTAATAAACCTAGATTGAAGCACAGCGAGGATGCCTTTGCTTGCTAACTATTGAGGTTCCACTACAGGAGATTTTGGAATAAACTGATCAATTAAACAGTAATAAGTCCCCAGGACCAGATGGGATTCACCCAAGAGTTCTGAAGGAACTCAAATATGAAATACCATAACTGCTGACTGTGGTATGTCACCTATTGCTTAAATCAGCCTCTGCACTAGATGACTCCAGGATAGCTAATGTCATGCCGATTAGGCTCCAGAGGTGATCCTGGAAATTACAGGCCAGAAAGCCTGGCTTCAGTATTAGGTAAATTGGTTGAAACTATAGTAAAGGACAGCATTATCAGACACATAGATGAATACGATATGTTGGGGAAGAGTCAACATGGCTTTTGTAAAGGGAAATCATGCCTCACCAATCTATTAGAATTCCTGGAGGTGTTCAGCAAATATGTGGACAAGGGTGATCCAGAGGATATACTGTACTTTCAGAAAGCCTTGACAAGGTCCCTCACCGAAGACTCTTAGGAGGAAAGGTCCTCTCATGGATCCGCAACTGGTTAAAAGATTGGAAACAAAGAGTAGGAATAAATGGTCATTTTTCACAGTGGAGAGAAGTGAATAGCAGAGTCCTCCAAGGATCTGTACTGGGACCAGTGCTGTTCAACATATTCATAAATGATCTGGAAAAAGGGGTAAACAATCAGGTGGCAAAGTTTGTGGGCGATACAAAATAACTCAAGATAATTAAGTCCAAAGCTGGCTGCAAAAAGTTACAAAGGGATCTCACAGAAACGGGTGACTGGGCAACAACATGTCAGATGAAATTCAATGTTGATAAAAGCCAACGAGTGCACACTGGAAAACATAATCCCAACTATGCATACAAAATGATGGGGCCTAAATTGGTTGTTACCGCTCAAGAAGGAGATCTTGGAGCAGTCATGGATAGTTCTCTGGAAACATCTGCCCAAGTGCAGCAGCAGTCAAAAAAGCAAACAGGATGTTAGGAGCCATTAGGCAAAGGATAGATAATAACACCGAAAATATCATAAGGTCACTGTATAAATCCATGTTAAATCCCCATCTTGAATGCTGCATGCAGTTCTAGTTGCCCCATCTCTGAAAAGATATATTAGAATTGGAAAAAATACAGAGAAGGGCAACAAGAATTATGCGGGGTCTGGAACAGCTTCTATATGTGGAGAGATTAAAGTGCCTGGAACTGTTCAGTTTAGAAAAGAGACAACTGAGGAGGGATGTGATACAGGTCTATAAAACCATTAATGGTGTTGAGAAAGTTAATAAGAAAGTGTCATTTACCCCTTCATATAACACAAGAACCATGAGTCACCCAATGAAATTAATAGGTAGCAGATTTAAAATAAACATCAGGAAGTGCTTTTTCACACGATGCAGTCAGCCTGTGGAACTCGTTGCCAGGTAGTGTTGCCATGGCCAAAAGTATAACTGGGTTCAAAAAAGAATTAGGTAGGTTCATGGAGTATAGGTCCATTGATGGCTATTAGGCAAGATGGTCAGGGATGCAAACCTATGCTTGGCGTGTCCCTAACTTCTGACTACCAGAAGCAGGGACTAGCTGAAGGGGCATGACACTCTCCATAATTGCCTGTTCTGTTCATTCCTTCTGAAGCATCAAGTCCTGGCAACTGTCAGAAGACAGGATACTGGACTAGCTGGACCATTGGTCTGACCCAGTGTGGCCGTTTTTACATTCTTACATTTCTTATTCAGGAATCTGCCAAAAAATAACTAACACACTATTGGAAAGAACTGAAATTTTAGAACTACATTTGCAGGATTCCCCAGTGTTGTTGTCGGCAGCTTCCCAACCTGATCCATTCAGTTGGTTCTTTGATGTACAATTAAAGCTGAGGAAAAAATAGCTTTGTGTAATGTATAAATAGAAACGAGGAGAGATAAAGGCAGTGTTGAAGTCAGGCGTTGACAGCTTGGCATGTGAGCATTAAAGCTTCATTCCACTATTCTTAAGAATGATTTTCTGAAAATGTCCTATCCCTTCCCTGTCCTGAACCCCAGAACATTAATGCTTTATTTACCTGGCAGCTGCTTTGTTCAGTTTAAATTGTACCTAATCTGCTGTTACAGCAAAAAAAATGTATTTCTTCAGTAAAAGGAAGACTATTCTCTCAGACTGGATACTAGACTTTTATTAGATTGTTTTTCTTTTTATCCATATAAAAATAACATTCTTCCAGGAGGAAGCCATTAGATTTACCCATACTTACTGAAGAATAGTTGGCATGTGAAATCAAAACCTCCTGCTTGTTGCAAAAGGTCATAGTGTGCGGTGTTTCCACAAGCACCAGGGATGAAGCAATCAGGCACATTTTGATTAATCTGAGCAAGGGGTGAGATAATCCAAGCGAAGACTAGCTATAGTGAACCTGTCTGCACTCAGCATCTTGAAGGTCTGTTTCTGATCCCATGCCACTTTTACATTTGTGTAACTCCATTCACCTCAGTGGAGTTTTTCCTGATTTACACCAATATGCAGATCAAATTCTGGCTCATGAGAGTCTAAAAGTAGCTGATGAAGAGGACCATATGAGACCCTTAGAACTATAAGGAAATGCATTTGAAAGGACATATTAAGAAAAAATGACGAATGATCAGATGAATGGTATAGAAGACCATTTTAGCTTCTATCTTTAAAGAGATACTGTAAAGAAAAAACTACATTAAAATATTTCAGTACTAATAATCCCTGAGATTAACAACACTGGAATGATATAGGCAATCTCATCTACTTTTTCTTTTCTTTTTTTTTTTGTTTGTGTCTTTCTCTCTCATTTATGTATTTAATTCATCTTGATTTTGCTGCTTTCACTTTTATGTCTAGTCAGTTTCATTTCCCAATTCCCCTGCCTTAGCACAGTGCTATTGTATTTAGGTTCACAGCCCTGGAGGGGAGATTTAAATCCAAATAAATAATGTTTCCACTGAATTATTATTTAACTGTAGAAAAAACATTTCTATTTGCAAAGATTAGGGCTGTTTATTTAAGAGAGGAGATAAAGTGGCATCTTGGAGGTGAAAACAATAAACAATAGAAGTCTGTCAGGCCTACTACAAGTATAAGGAGATCCCCAAAGGAAATTCAAAAGCGGTAAATTTGTAATTTATGAAGTAAAATACTTTAAAAATTGGCGATTAACCTGTGTGATTCGCTGCTGAAAGATAGTACTGGAACAAAGAACTTAATGGGATCCAAAAAGGACTTGACATTTACGGACTCAATCCTACAAGCTGCTTATTGTGCTGGCCCTGATCCAGTAAAAGGCTTAAGCATGTGCTTAATGGCATTGGGCCTTCTCACGTGCTTAAACTTAAGCATTTTCTAGAGCACTTTATGGAAAACAAGAATACCCAGTTACACTGACCAGGTTAAAATTTTCTAAAGGATGTTGACATTCATGCTTCAGAAAAGAAGTCAGGCAACCACTGTCTGCTTAAGGTTAGTGAGAAACTTCCTTTCACATGTGTATCATTGCATAACTGTCCATTCCGGGGGTTATATGTCTCCTTCTGAAACATCCAGCATAGAGCAGTGTTGGAAATGGGGTACTCCACTCGAAAAACTGTTTTTCTGCTCCAGTAAGGCAATTCCTTCACTCCTGTTTCCCCGCAAACAGAAAATAACATCATAACTAAGAAGCCCAGACATGACACTAAGTGGAAAAGTGCCCTTGGTTGATTTAAACAGGAGAGAGACAGAGCTTGCAATTCAACCTAGTTTGTGAAATGTCTCCTTGTGAATGTTCTTACATTAAAGCACTTAGAGAGTCTCATGTTTGTAGTGGCTGTGCAAAGGCTGAATTGGTTTGTAAGGGCCTTGGGGCAGGAGAGTGTCTTTTAGTTCTGTGTTTGTACAACGCCTAGCACAATGACGCTGTGGTGAATGATTAGGGCTCCCAGGCGCGACGGTAATACAAATACATAATAATAATAATGATGAATCATTTTCAGTTTGTTGACCATCCCATTCCATCTCCAGAGGAGAAACGCAAACCTTGAGTATTCTAGTCTGTATCCTGAACTTCCTGAAGACAAAAAGATGGTCAATTGGCCAAAGACTCCAATATTTCAAATGTTTCAGCAGACTGCAAGGAGAGTTGCCCTGTGTTTTCTGAGGACACCGAAGTTTTGAGACTGCCTAGGTGCAAATGCATGTGGAAGCTGCAGTCATTATATAGGGATAAAGTGACAGTGACAAGTTGGACTCTGCCGTAATAAAGCATGAGGAGAGTTAGGGCTGGGGGCGGAATTCATTTCTAGACATATATGCAAAGCAGTAATAAATGAGCTAGAGTTTATTATGGGGAGAGCATCAGGTCTTCCAGCTGCTCTGTTAGGACTGCAGGCCAAGATATTAATTATGCCCTGGCATCCTCCTTTAACTAGATTATCACAGTTACACAGTGACTGCTGCACCCCTCCAGAGCTCTAGAGCATCACTCTGATGCCTTCGCTTATGGAGACCCTGCTCTCTGTGAAGGAGAGAAGGCGAAGACTGAGCAGAGTAAACCAACTACGGGGGAAGGGATATGATTTGAACTTGGCTCGGCTTGCACTAAAAATCTGCTTTAGTAATAATGCTGCGATTTTTTTTAATGGTCTTTAATGATCTGGGATAAAGTAAACTGAGGTTCTTTGAATATACAAAACCGTGGCAATCACAAGTGTGATTTCCGTAGGTGAAATAAATCTATCTAGTGCCAATCCCCATGGTATTTAGGCACCATATGCAAGAACGTTAAGCTTCAACATCATCCTGGCAGGATTATAGTCTCTTCTCCACTGTCTGTCGGGTTGTATTCCATAGGTTGTCTTTCTCTGGGGTTGGAAGGATATCTGTAGGTCACGGTTTCTGCTAAAGAAAGACCTGTGCAAATAGATGTGCCTGGGATTGTGTTCTGTGAGACGATCCATATCAGACGTACTCTTTATTGAATGCTTGTTTTGGTCCTTGATTTCCTCCAGAATCTCTCAGATCCTTCTCTGAAGGGAATTTCACATTGTTGTACTGGCCCATGCATTGTGAATGTTTTGTACGGTGCTTTGAAGTACTAGGTGAGTGTTGCGTTCATCTTGGAAGTATTATGATAAGTGCAGAGGCAGTTTTGATTAATGGTCACAGCACTGGGAGTCAGGAGTCCTGGGCCCTATGGCTAGTTCTGATAGTGACTCGCTGTGTGACCTTCAGCAAGTGATTTAACTTTTCTGTGTGTGAGTTTCTCCTTCTGTATGCTTGCTACCTTTAGTGGTGTTTATGATCTAAGTGCTTTCTGGGTTTCCAGTGCAAAGTATGGAGAAAACTCCTGAACCCCGTTTGTTTTAATGAGAGTTTGGCCTGAATGAAAACTTGAGGATTTGATCCATTGTTATTACTGCCTATGTAACAGCTCACAGGTGGGAGTCATTCCTAATGATGCATGTTTTCTGTCAGTATTATCTTTTCCTTATTTTCTATTATTGTGCCTGTTAAACTTTGAATCGCCTCTAAAGAGGGTGAAAATTGAGAATTTCCTCATTAAGGACTCATGGTAAAAGGGGTGAGGCATTTTGGAATAACTAAGGCAATGACCACACATTCCCTTGCACTAGATGCAAAGCCCCTAAGCAGGGCAGGTGAGGCAGAGATGTTAAGTGGCTAACTCTGTGGCATGATTATAAGGCTAGAAGGGACCACTGTGACCATCTAGTCTGACTTCCTGTAGAACACAGGCCACAGAACTTCCGTGAATTAATTCCTGTTTGAACCAGAACATAACTTTTCGAAAAGCATCCATACTTGTTTTAAAATTTGCCAGTGATGGAGAATCTACTACATTGTTGGTAAGTTGTTCTAATGGTTAATTGCCCTCATTGTTAAAATATGTGTCTAAATTTGTGTAGCTTCAACTTCCAACCACTGGATCTTGTTATATCTTTGTCTGCTAGACTGAAGAGCCCATTATCAATTTTTTCTTCACCACCTAGGTACTCGTAGACTGTAATCAAGTTGTCTCTTAACCTTCTATTTGTTCAGCTAAACGGATTGAGCGCTTTGGTTCTATTGCTGTAAGTCTTATTCTCCAATCCTTAAACATTCTCGTGGCTCTTCTCTGAACCTTCTCCAATTTATCAACATCCTTCTTGAGCCTCCCTGGCACCTAGTCCTAGGTTGGACCACTAAAATTACACCCTTCATTCTCTCTTTCTCTTTCTTGCTTGCGTGGCTGGTAGTTGAGCTGATGAATACAGGGAAGACTGACTGACTCTCCATTGCTTTGCATGTAGTATAACCGCTTACACTGTTTCACTTGCCCGACCATTTACGCTAATATAAAGCAAGTGCAAAGCAATGAAGAGCTGGGCCCATGGAATGACGTTTGCCCAATATACTTTTCAAAAGGCATTTTAGTGAAGTGTAACAATCTGCTTCTCGCAACTGTGACGGTGAATGGCACCTTCCATTGACTGCTCAGGGCTATGTCGCGGGTCAGGAGGTGCTGACATGAATAGCCATGGTGGCGTAGGTAATGGGTAGCCTCTGGCCCCAAAATGTCTCCTGAGTTACAAAGAGGCCGCAGTGGAGGAGGAGTAAGAGTGGTATGTGGCCATGGGTTTGTGTGTGTGACTGTCGTGAAAAATAAATGTGCTGGTTGAATTGATTAGCTTTGTGAAACTGGGTCCATTTCTGCTGGGAAAGCTCTACATTCTTATCACCATGTGACTGCATCATTATGCCCTTGTCTAGCACAAAGGAAAATCTGGCCCTGAATGACACAAGCAATGTGCTTCTACTGGAGCTGTGTAGCTCATTAGTCACATGACACCAGACCCGGTAGTGCAATTTAGGAATGCAGGTATTTGGGACTCCGCTGGAAAGACCCTGCTGAAAGATCTCCAGGGCGTACTGTACTAAGCATAAGCCACCCACCCCTTGGGTTTGGAAGAGAGCAAATTCCTTCCAGGATTATAGGATTAAGAAGCTGAAAAGTGATTCAAATTCTTCATTAAACAGAAAAAGAGAGACATGAGGGGAAGCTCTTCAATGCAGGCATCACTCGATGTGTTTTCCTTGTAATTAGAGGAAGTTATTGAAAAATATTTGAGGGGATTAAATTCTCAGAGTATATGTGCCGGTCAAATAACATGAGAGTCTGCATTCTTCCAAGTAATCAATGGAGCGACTTGAATGGTGGGGTTCAAAAGGACACAATTATTGCTAAAGTGCCATTGTAATAGTATGCACTGTACTGTACAGCAGATGGGCAAGCCTGAAGGTTTCCCAGCGGGGAAACTCTGCTGTCTTTGAAAAACCAAAGCCCTTGAGATTCAGATCGGGGATTTTCCACAGAGGGTCGAAGTCTCAGCCAGGCCATTTCCTGATCCTCCTGGGAAGAGACGCTCCTGATTTCATGAGCCAGTGCTAGCTTAGGAACTGAGCAGTGCTTTGCTCTCTTACAAGAACATGGGGAAAAGAAGAGAAACTGTGGGAGGTAAAGAGGAAAAAGAGAGGATACGTCTACACAGCAAAAAAACAAAAACAATGAGCAGCGAGGCTCAGAACCTGGGTCAATTGACTCAGGCACGCGGGGCTCGTGCTGTGGGGCTAAAATAGCAGTGTAGATGTTTGGGCTTGGGCTGGAACCTGAGCTCCAAGATCCCCCTCACCCTGGGTTTCAGACCCTGGGTGCCGGTCAAGGCCTGAAGGTGTACCCTGCTATTTTTAGCCCTGCAGCGTGAGCTCCGCTGACCCGAGTCAGTTATCCTGAGCTGTGAGGGTATGTCTACACAGCAAAGGAAAACCCTCATCTGGCCCGTGCCAGCGGACTCAGGCTCATTGCTGTGTAGACTTCTGGGCTCGGGAGCTCTGGGACCTTTGCACCTCTCAGGGCCCTAAAGCCCAGGCCCCAGCCTGAGCTCAGAAGTCTACACAGCAATGAAACAGCCCCGCAGCTCGAGCCCTGCAGGTTTTACTTTGCTCTGTCGACATACTCTGAGACTTGCTGCCACGGTTTTGGGTATTTTTGTTTATTTATTTGCAGTTTAGATGTACCCCGAGTGGGACAAAGACAAACAGAGGAGGGAGAATTCCTGTGTAGAGAGGTCAAACTTTCCTCCACCCCTCTTTCCTCAGAGGCTTCATTATAACTGATGAGGGGATGATGTTCTGCTCCTGTAATGAGGTCTTTAAGACCATGCATATTGGGCCTACTCTTTGTAACATGTGTTTTGTATTTACTTCTCTAACAGTAATATTTATAAAAAGAAAAGGAGGACTTGTGGCACCTTAGAGACTAACCAATTTATTTGAGCATGAGCTTTCGTGAGCCACAGCTCACGAAAGCTCATGCTCAAATAAATTGGTTAGTCTCTAAGGTGCCACAAGTCCTCCTTTTCTTTTTGCGAATACAGACTAACACGGCTGTTCCTCTGAAACAAGTAATATTTATCTTTCTAGTGTCCTACCCATTATTTCAGCCTTCTCCACAGCTTAGAATACTCTCCCAAATGCATGTCTCTTAAGGCTAAAAGGGAGCTCACCAAGCTAGCATCTGTTTCTCCTGATGCTCATATTGGAGGAAGTATGGCACAGCGGGTAGAGCTGGGCAGAGGGAGTTAAGGACTCCACTGCACCTTCTTTCCTGCTGCAAACTATGACAACTCCTTTCTTACAGGAGGGAGATTCAGATGGCTGAAGTCAGAGCCTCCTGTTAGTTACATGCACATGAATGACTTCAAAAGACAGACACCCCTGTCTGAGGGGAAAGCTTAGTCCTAAGGTTCTGTCCCTGGGTGTGTCCATGAGGATGTCATGTCACCTGTCTCAGGCTCTTCCTTGTGAACTGGGTCTAACTCTGATCCTTTCCAGGGGTGTCCGAGGGTTAGTTAATGTTTGCACAGTGTTTTGAGATCTTCAGGTGAAAGGTCATATAACTACATTGAGAACAGACATTGCTTACGTGTTATAGGGATGCTCAATTATGTCCCTCATGAGTTTGTATCCTGCAGTTGAGCCCCTGTCAAGATATGCTGGAGCTGGTTGGAAAATGGGATTGGTTTCTCCCTGCAGTGGAAAATTTTGGCTTTTTGATGATCCCCCTCTTTTTTTTTTTTCTTCAGTTTGGTCAAAAAACAAAATGAATGTTTCATCTGGTGGGTCCAACTCAAGAGCAGCTAAGGATCAATAATGTTTCAGTAGCTTTGACTGCCTCTGTAATGCTTGTATGCTTGGTGGCACGCTCACCAAGGAGGTGGCCTTAAAGTAAGTGTGACTCCCAGCTACAGGAGTGGATGGGCATCTGGCGACTTTTCCCATCATGTCTTGATGATTAAGAGGGAGATCAGAGTGGTCCGTGAGTGGCTGAATCAACTCAGGGCCAAAGAAGGAAGGATGGTCCAGTAACTAGGATGTTAGCCTGGGACCTGGGTACAATTCTCTATTCTTCCACAGACTTTCTGTGTGACTTTGGTCAAATCAGTTTCTCTGTGCCTCAGGTTCTCTTCTGCAAAATGGGGGTAAGAATATATTCCTACCTCACAGATGTGTTGTGAAGATAACTGCATTAAAGTTTCAGGTCTGGGTTCCTATGGATGATGTTTTTTATAAACAACTCACAAAATCATCCAAAGCACAGGACTTGGTGGTGGTGAGGGATTTTAACCACCCAGACATCTGTTGGGAAAATAACACTGCAAGTCACAGATTATCCAACCAGGTCTTAGAATGTATTGGAGACTTTTTTTTTTATTTCAGAAGGTGGAGGGAGGAAGGGAGGAACTGGTTGAGAAGTTGAAATTAGAAGGCATTTGGGTGAAAGTGATCATGAAATGATAGAGTTCATAATTCTAAGGAATGGTAGGAGGGAAAACAGCACAATACAGATAATGGATTTCAAGTAGGCAGACCAACATCTAGAAGATAACAACAGTCAGCATGGATTGGTCAAGAACAAATCATACCAAACACATCTAATGCTTTCTTTGACAGGGTAACAAGTCTTGTAGATGGGGGGAAGCAATAGATGTGGTATATCTTGACTTTAGTAAGGCTTTTGATACTGTCTCACTTGACCGTCTCATAAACAAACTATGGAAATACAACCTAGATGGAGCTCATATAAGGTGGGTGCATAACTGGTTGGAAAAACATTCCTGAAGAATAGTTATCAGTGGTTCATAATAAAGCTGGAAGGACATATCAAGTGGAGTCCCGCAGGGATCAGTTCTGGGTCCAGCTCTGTTCAATATTTTCATCAATAATTTAGATAATGGCATAGAGAGTGCACTTTATAAACTTTGTGGGCAATACCAAGCTGGGATGGGGACAAACTGGAGAAAGTCCAGAGAAGAGCAATAAAAAAATCAACATGCAAATTTCACTAACTATTAAAAACAGTAAGGCATTGATTCAAGCAGAACCAACCATCCATTGTAATAATAGCAAAAGCAAAACTGCAGTTGTGGTCGATGCTTACAATTAAATGTGCCCACTGCATCATAGCAAATGGATTAACGTACAGATGGCAACGACTTTGTATAATGCTAGGCAAGCTTAACAGAAATCTGCCAAAATGCCCAGTGCCATCTAGAGTCAAAGGCACAGCACCATCTGACGACCTGATATATTGGGAGAAATCATCTTTGCTAGTTATTCATTGCTGTGGGTAAAATGTTCCCAGTAAGGTTTTTTTTCCCTAAAGCGTCTCACCCCCTCCCCCAGAATACGTTCCACACCCCCCACAGTCCTACAATTCTATGATTCTGTGGTAATGGGGACTCTATAAGTACCTAAGGTAGGGCCATCCAAAGATTAAAGTCCCAGTCAGTCACTTGCATTGGTTGGGTCTAAAGCAAACTGTGTTTCTAGGTTGTATTTAGTGAGTCACTTTTGTTCTTTTTATGAGTCCACCAGGCACACTGGCCATGCTTTTAGGAAGTTTGACCTACATCCTCAGCTGATGCAAATTGAAATAAATGGAGCTATGCCAGTTCACTCCAACTAAGGATCTGCTTTATCTTACCCGTTATTTAAATACATTTGCACTCTGTCCATGAATTCCAGACACTAATTATCAGGGCTTAAGCCAATTTATAACTGCTGAAAATCAGGATGAGACCTAATGTGTGGGGGCAGGTTACCCTATGTCTGCCTACAGTGAGGTTATTACACCTTCCTCTGGCCACTGTCAGAGTCAGGATACTAGACTTAGGTGGATCTTGGCTCTGATCCACTCTGGCAATTGATAAATTGTAAGACTTCATAATTCCTATGTTCCTATCATGCCTAGAATTGTGAAATTTGGATGTCCGTACCATAGCTATCCACTTGATTTCATATTTAGGCACTTGAATAAACAGGAGCTGATTTTTCAGAGTTGTCTAGTGCATACATCTCCAAGTCCAGAAGGCAATGGGAGTTTTGCATAAGCCAGAGTCATTTTGTTTTGGCACATCCATATGGAATTTAGTGTCTTATTTTAAGCACTCAGGGTTGACAATGACTGAGCTCATGCTTTGCCTTTTGGCCTGGATACTGCTTCCCCAAATCAGCCAATCAAATACGTGCATCTTCTCATCCCTTGAGGGGGAAATCTAAATCAACTGCACACACCAGCATGCCAATTTCCTGTTGGCCTTTTGTTTATCACTCTATCACGTCTCGTGTCCATATGGAAGGCTGGACTGGCCCTCAGGGTGCACTATTTTTAAAAACCAGGGGCTATGGATTGTGCATGTTGTCATTTGCAAAACCACAGTCAAGGGCTGCTTTGCATGGTGCCATGCAAAGTCAATAGGCGTTGAAAGTTAACAGAACAGATACAAAATGCTCTCCGGTTACAATCCCAGATCTGGCCACCATGCAAGTTGATGAACAATACATGAGCTTAAGTATTTTTTTTTTTTTTAGCCTTGCAATTGCGGTTATTGAAATAATAAATGAGGTGTGGGGTTGTTCTTTTATTATTTATTTCCATTTTATTTTTTCATTGGTTCCACCAATTTGCTTAAACAAATATCATGTTGCAAAATAGCAGCTCCTTTGGCATAGGAGTTTGGAGGACATTGCAAAAAATACATTTGCCAAAGAAAAACGGCTGTCAGAGAGCAAATATTGAACTGTTTTGCTTGTTTTCTTCTTTGCATGAAGGTACATGACAAACCTAATCCAGTAACCTAACATAAACCAAAGCAGTTAATGTTGCAGTAAAGTCAGTAAAGTAGTTGGAGAGGAAATTTGCTGGGATGTCATGATTTCACATCCCGTTTTAATTTCTTCTTCTGGACAGATTGCTTTTTTGAGACAAAAGGCATTTAAATAGACCAACCTGTCCAGCAGCCCAGAAGAATTATTCAATACATTACAAGTTGGGGGGGGTTGAGATACAAAGAAATTACCCACAGAAAGCAGCCATTGAAATGAAAAAGGCAGAACAAGAACCAATGGCTGGAAGTTAAAGCCAGACAAATTCAAATCAGAAATAAGGCAAAAATAATTTACAGTGGGGGGGATTAACCATTGCAACAAACTACCAAGGGAAGTGGTGGATTCTCCATCTCTTGATGTCTTCAAATCTGAATGCCTTTCTGGAAGAGATGCTTTAGCCAAACACAAGCTATTGGGCCCAATACAGGGGTAACAGGGTGAAATTCTCTGGCCTGTGTTATGCAGTGGTCAGACTAGATGATCGAAATGGTCCCTTCTGGCTTCGAAATCTAGGTGTCAGAGGGGTGCTGTCTCAGCCGCTGTATAGCCTAGTCTTGTAAACTCGGCAGACATGGTTAACTATTGCCCAGCACCGTTAGGAGTCATTGATACCAATGCAAAATACAAATACGACCAGATCAGAATAGTTTTGGGGTTTTTTTAATCCTCCCTTGGTATTCAGACAAACAAGGTGCAGAGCAGCAGTACCACATGCCCTGGTTGCTGTGCACAGGTAGCTTATTACTATGAGCACTTCCATGGTAGACAGTGAGACTAAGTGTGGTAATAAATGCTAGGCTTGGTAGTAAGTGTTAAGGGGATCAGTTCCTTAGAGACCATCTGCATTGCAAAACCCCAAGAAAGGGGAACCTAGCAAAGGAAAGCATATGCACCACAACTGCAATATTAGGAGGTCTACAGCTAGACCAAGAGTTTTTGTCTATCTCCCTCCCTCAGCAATCGGCGGTAGGAGGAAAATTCCTGCCCAGACAGGTGGCAATCTCGTGGTTGAACCTCCCTGTATTAGGAATTGCTGAAACCTCAAAGGGTGCCCTAACAATCTGAGCGCAGCACTGTGCTCCAGGAACTCCAGTGTTCTAACACTGAGGGCAGGTCTACGTTATGGGGCTAAGTGACCTAAGTTACACAAATCCAGCTACATGAATAATGCATCTGGAGTCCACGTACCTTAAGTCAACTTATTGCGGTGTCTACGCCGCTCTGCGACGGGAGAAGCTCTCCTGTCGACTTGCCTTATGCTTCTCGTTCCAGTGGAGTACCAGAGTCGACGGGAGAGCAATAGATGGTCAATTTAGCGGGTCTTCACTAGACCCCCTAAATTGACCTCTGGTGGATCGATCACCACGTGTGGATCCCCTGGTAAGTGGAGACAAGCCCTGACTCCCTCTCAGCCAGACTTGGCCCCCCTTTGGTGTCTTTGAGTACCCTCTGCAGGCACTGTGTCTGAAATCAAGGGTCAGGTACTAGTTAGTGAGTAAAAGCAGCAGAATGGTTCTTTGGGAGGATGAGTTGAGGATTAATGAGGTGACATTTATAAAGAGCTTTGAAGAAGGATTATTTTTTTCATTATTTTGTATAATGTCTTCCACCTGGCCAAAAGACCTTTGAGAATAAAGATGCAACTCTGTTAACTAGGCACCCCCAAATAATGCAAACCTTCTGCTAAAAACATCTCATGGCTTTAATTGTTAGGAGGAAACCTGTTGCATTTGACAGAGTCATTTGTAATCATTGCCAATGTGCCACTGTTCTGCACCGCCAACCAGGGCTTGATGTATTTTATTTTCTTCCCTGCTTTCTTTGGGGGATTATACCTATTGTGATTTTGACCTTGTAAATTTCCTTGCTCCAAGAAGATTAAGCTCCAGTTGTTTTCTTGCTAGCAGCAAGTATCATTTGCAGCCTAAGAAATATGATTTCCTCCTTTAAAAATGGCTCTGACCCTTTTTTTTTTTTTAACCCACAAACAATGAAGTTCAGAGAAAAATCCAGTGGAATATGGACTTTGGAGTCGTTGTGCTTTCTGATGTGAAACAGGCCTGTCTAATGCATTCAGTTCCTCGTCAGCTGTGAAAGAAATGTCTAAAGTTTTATAATATCGTATCAGTTGCACAAACAACTTGTCCTTTAATCTAGGTGCTTAAATCCTGCATTTAGCGTTAGTGAAGCTTAGCTACATTTCATGCATTGATGGGTTTTACTCTTTTGGGGGAAGGGTAGAGAATGAACTTCAATTTCAGGTTTTGATGTGATTCAAATAACTTTGTTTCAAATGCTTTAATCCCACATGCTCCTGGGCAATTAATGTTTTCATATAGTTTTGCCTTTCCTGAGTGAAGGTTTTTTTCTATATGATGTAGGGGCCTATGAATCAGAAAATAATTTCTAGACTTCCTTTGATTTCTGTTCCAGTTCGTTTTTGCTTTTTGTTTTCATTTTGAACTTAGGTGGGGAAGCTGTGTAGAAGATTGTGTATATATGCATGAATTAAATAATCATAATAACACTTCTGTAGCTTCTGTCATCCAATGAGCTCAAAGCTCTTAGGCATTACTTATTTTTTTTAACAAATGACCTATCAGGTAAGTAAATGAATTATATCAGTGGTGCCCAGCCTTCTTACAGAGGAGGGCCCTGTAAACCTAAGCGCAACTTTGAATGGGCCAAACAGACTCTACATATTTTTATAAGATTCATATTTTAAGTTCAGCTTATTTTGTATGTATTTACACCGGTTTTTTCTGTGTACAGTATTGGCTATTTAAAAACAAAGAAATCAGTGCATAAAATGTGTATCAGAAATATAGAAAACGGGAAAAAAACAAAAACAAAGTATTGTATCTGGGACTGACAGCAGCTAATCTGCACGTGTCCGAAGGCGTTTTCCTTATTTTTTTATAGCAACAATCACTAAGGAAGTACCTGTTTAATTGGTCTGGTTAGCCTCCAGCTGAGCTGTGAGTGCAGAGAGTTGTTATTCACAGGCTTGCACTCACAAGAAACATGACAACACTTTTATTTATTAAACCCATTTTTATGGCATTTTCTGATACTTCCTTGTGCAAACTAAAACGCTGCAAACATGACAACAAAACACTAATAAACTGACGGTTTGTATATTGTGTTGAAGCGTGCCGTGAGCCTTACGAAATGCTCTGGTGGGCCTCGTACAGCCCACGGGCCGTAGGTGGGGCGCTCCTGAATTATATTATCCTCTTGTGGGCAAAGTTAGTTCTAAGTAACAGCTGTGGGGTCACACAACTAGTGGGCAACAGAGCTAGAAGCAGAACCCAGTGCTATAACCATGAGTCCGCACTTCTTCCTTTGCTCTCACCTCTTGCCTCGTGACTGGGGGTAGCACTGTGCTCAGCCCTGTGTTCACACATGCAGCCCGCTGCTCAGTGTGCCTGATTCACAGAAAACAGGAATCTGCTGCAGCAGCTCCCAGCACGGTGGAGACAGTCCTTTAGCAGAAGCTGGAGAAGCCTCTTCTCTTACCCCTGGAGGACCTGGGTTCAATCCCTATTGATGACTAGGATGATGGTCATTGCGTATGCAAGGGAGGAGAAGACACAGGGAACCTCTGTCATACCGGTGTCCCTATAAAGGGGTTTGGAAGAATCCGGTTGGGGAATGCAGATACTTAGGGGGGTCTTGTCAATGCTAGGGATCTAAAGACTGTATGACAATGCTGTCCCCCTTCACAGGAGCACCTGTTGCAAGAGGGATAGAGCAGTCACTTTGCAACTTGCTCTTCTCAGGAGAACCCAAGCAGAACTGTGGGTGAGTCAGTCTAACTTTCTCCTGCAGTGCTGCCCCTCCAGCTGGCTGGAAAAGGCAGGATCCAGCCCATTAGCTGCAGCATGGTAAATATTAGCTAAATCTTTGCAACGCTTACATGAAGGTCGCTATCTTAAAACAAAAAAACTTCAAATCCAGACTCCAGCGAGAAACTGCTGAATTGGAATTCATTTGCAAATTGGATACTATTAATTTAGGCTTAAATAGAGACTGGGAGTGGCTAAGTCATTATGCAAGGTAGCCTGTTTCCTCTTGTTTTTTCCTACCCCCCCCCCCCCCAGATGTTCTGGTTTAACTTGGATTTAAACTTGGAGAGTGGTCAGTTTAGATGAGCTATTACCAGCAGGAGAGTGAGTTTGTGTGTGTATGGGGGTGGGGGGGATGTGAGAAAACCTGGATCTATGCAGGAAATAGCCCGACTTGATTATGTAAAGAGTTGTCACTTTGGATGGGCTAGCACCAGCAGGAGAGTGAATTTGTGTGGGGGGGTGGAGGGTGAGAAAACCTGGATTTGTGCTGGAAATGGCCCACCTGTTGATCACTTTAGATAAGCTATTACCAGCAGGACAGTGGGGTGGGAGGAGGTATTGTTTCATATTCTCTGTGTGTATATAAAGTCTGCTGCAGTTTCCACGGTATGCATCTGATGAAGTGAGCTGTAGCTCACGAAAGCTCATGCTCAAATAAATTGGTTAGTCTCTAAGGTGCCACAAGTACTCCTTTTCTTTTTTCAGATCTTACAGGCAGTGGTAGCAGCTGTCAAGTGAAGTTGTGTAGACACCTTCATTTGGAGATAGGGCAGACTTGACTGTGTTTATGTCCTTGAACTACCCTTGACAGAGAATCAGTCTTGTTACAACCACCTCTCAGGAGATGGACTAAGTAGCCTGCTTCAGGGTCCTCTCTGATCCACATGATTCAACGATTTGAGGAATTCCTGAATGCCTTCCTTACCGCTTGAGCCCTTTCACAGTGTCATTGCCTGTGTCAGCTTTTGTCTCAAATGTGGCACATCAGACACCACAGAAATGAGGCTTGACATCTATCCTGACCAGAAGCTCAAAGAATACAGGGAAAGGCAGCAAACTGAAACTTTGGGTGAAGGTGTTTTGCCTTTTTTAAACCTCTTCTTGCCGTAATGTGGTGTATGTTTGTGCGCACTTTCCCCTCTCTCCCGAACAAGCCATATCTACTCTGCATTAATCATTAATTGCCCAGCCTGAAACATACCGTGTGCAGAGAAGTTCTTGGCAGAGAACAGCAGAAAGGGGAATCAGTCTTTTATTTATTTTTTTATTTACTTGGTTATTTACTTTCCAAACAAGTCAGAAGATATCGATTTACTTGTCTCCTCTTTCTGACTCTCTTTTTTTACGGGGGGGAGTTACACTCCCCAGAGTGGAAATTATGTTAGACGTCTGCAAGTAAAAAGGATAATAAGTTATATCATGCCTTTTATATTTATATCATGCCTTTAGCCAGAAGAATCACAGAGCATGGTACCCAATTCTATCCCCGTCTCTCTCTGTGTTGATACGTAACTATGGATAGACAGATAGATAAAGTTGGATGTATATTTTCTGAAGCATGACTGGACTTTTTTTTTTTTTTTGCTTAAATTTTCTCCCACAAAAATCCAAGTTGAGTGAGAGGCTGAATAGGGAGAAATTAAAATGTATCAAAGACATAAACACCTGAAAACAGTGGGTTATAATGGAAAAACTGATAGAAAACCTTAACTACTGACATTGCTTCTGCTCTGTCTATAATCATAAATACATGTGGTAGATATGGATAAGCAGCTGTATAGATAGGGATGGGACAGATAGATACTGATGGATAGTTAGATCCTTGAGGTTTTTATATAAATTTCTATTCGTAATGGTAATCACATGACCAATTTCTAGGTTGTTGTTATTTCTGTGGAACAGAGGGACTCCTGAGATTTCAGATGGATTGAGATTTTGGACACTCCAAAATTCAGGATAGGGACTGATTAACTTTAGGGAGCTTCAGTTGTATGTGATTATTGTAAGATGGATCTAGATTCATATTCTGAAAATAGCCCCTTCAAAATTCAGAGGTGTTCAGAGCCTAAAGGGAATTGCTTGGGCCCACTGCTAATTTAATATGCAGCATGAGTTACCATTCATTCTTTGGGAAATGTTTCAGGAAATACACATTTTAAAGAACGTTTATGTGTTTGGGGATTTTTTTTTCTTTCCTTGGACTGAACAACCTAAAAGTTCTTGAAACAATTTTGTTCAGATTTTTCCAGAAAAATCGCCTTTGGGCTCAAGGTAGTCGCAGACAATTTTAACCCCACAGTAATTTATCTGAGGAAGTTAAGTTAAGCAACTGAAAAAAAGGAGCTAAGAACGGGAGTTGGAACCAGAAAGAACTATAATATTTTGTGAGGCCATATGACACCAAAGAGCAATGCAATTTTGTGCTTTGACTTGACGAAGTGGACAGTGCAGTGAGCTGCGATTCAGGAGATCTAGCTTATATTCCTGGCTTTGCTGCTAGTCTGCTGGGTGACTGTAGACAAGCCATTTCACCGCTCTATGCCTCAGTTTACCCATCTGTAAAATGGGGGTAATGATACTGACCTCTGTTGTTAAAGCTCTTTGAGATTTGTTGATTCCATGGCAGGAAGGGACCATTGGGATTGTGTAGTCTGACCTACTGTGTCATGTGTGATGATGCTCGCGCACAAGTATTAAAAATTGCTTTCTTATTTCATTTCTTCATGTCCTGTAATCCTCCCTGTGCTGCTCCAGATACACTTTGTCACCAGGTTGCTTTAGACTCATGCACCGTGTGAGTTTGGTGTGTCCAAACCAAACTTAACCATACATTTCTAGCCATGCCACTCTGTGATGTGATCCTGTCATCTCACTAGGGGCCTCACCCAGGTCCATCCAAGTCAATGAAAACACTCATTCAGTGGGCTTTAGATCAGGCCCTAGATGAGTCAAATCAGGCTGCATGAGTATTTGGACAGGAGACTTCTGAGGGGAAACTCTGCAAAAGAGGATGATTATCACTGTACCACTTTACAGGGGCACAAGAGAGATGAGCTGACTTGTCTCTCGTCACACAGCAGGTCACTGTCACTGTTCAATGCCCAATCCCCAGGACTACACGGGCTCAGTGTTGCTATAAGCTATTCAGCAGCTACTGCTGCCTTTCACTTAAGTGGTGGTGAAATTATTCCTGTGTGCCTTTCAGTTTCAAAAGTGCTTTAGAGTGCTCTAAATATGCATTGTGATAGAACTCATGTATGGATTGGATCTATGCACTGCCGTCATGGACTTAACAATAGCTAACCTAGACCACCATAAATTCACTACCTTGCTCTATGGAGCAATAATGTTGGAACCAGATGGCACAGGAAAGAGTGGTATTGTCATTACTATAGTCCTTTTTGCCTCTTCAGATTGCAGTCTCAGAATACCGTAACCACAGGCTGCAGAGAAGCAGTTCTGTTCCCATTTTCTGCTAAAGAGAAAACAAGGTCATCTCCAATTGCTGGCGACATGATACGCTTGCCCTTTCCGGAAGTTGCTCTTAGGAGGGCATATGCGTATTTTCGTCGAGAGATGATTTTTTTTGACTGTGTCAGTTCCTCACTGGGATGGTAACCTGTTAATTTCCCATTGGAGACTCAAACCTACATAATCCTGCCACTTTTGAGATTGATCTTCATGGGATATTAAAAATGCACATGGAAAATTAACTGCATGGAGATCAGATCAGCTGATCTGGGCCCCAAATACTTATGGGCCCTTATACTATTAAAGTTACACCCTGTCTCCATAGTCCCATTTTATCTAGCCCTTATTATGCACAATCTACACTTACTCTGCATGAGGGATTCCCACTGACGTCAATGGGAGCTTCACTGGTGGCACATGTACAGAATAATCCCTAAGGGTTCTCTTCACCAGGAAATTAACAACTGCGGATGTTAGACTGACCTGTGAAATCTTGGTTCTGATGTGACACTTATATCCCTCATTTTGCCAGAAGTCCACATGATATAATAAATTGCATTGAGCAGCATATTTCAGGAGCACTGTTCCTGAACAACGTGGTAACTCCTTTGTTTGTTGCTTCATCAGTGCCTCCTATGTTTTTAAGAATCTTGTTTAATTGTTCAGTCTCTCTCTCTCTCTCTCTCTCACACACACACACACACACACACACACACACATACACATTTCTCTACCTTCTCCACTCAAAGAAAAATAAAGGTAATGAGATCAATGACTCTATCGAAAGCAGTCAGCTCTGTGAGGACATAGTCACATCCTCTCTTTCTGTGCAATAGAAGGGAATGAAGGAAAAATTCCCTTGAGTTTCTGCTGTTCTGTGTGGCGGTGACAGTTGTCGAAAAAGTTGATATTTCGAGTGTTGGAATGGCCTGGGACACAGCATATGAACGACCATACCTCGGTATTGCTTTGGTCTGTGACCATTCCTTGTAGCTAATGTACTAGGGCCCTGCTTTGTGTGATTAGGTGCATCTTTGCAGATGCCCAGCTGAAATAACTCACTGAAGATATGAGGAATGTGAGGAATTATCTGCTATGGTGTAAATGTTGATGGGCTGATCCTGTGAGCTGCTAGCTTCACCTTGGGAAGCAGCAGGCACCCTCAACTCCATGTTCCAGGAGGTGCTTGATATCAGGAGTCTTCCCAGATTGACTTGTGTTGTCACGGTTATGAATAGCAACTTCTCAACTGGCCAGAGTCCTAATTTAACTATGCCATTATTGCTAGAGAAAGTTATGGACAGCAGCAGAGGCACTAGGGTTGTCTGCTTGCAGACTCAGCTCAAGAAGACAGCACAGCCTAGGTTCACATTCAGAAAGTTAGCCTTTTCATCTGTAAGGACTGTCACTTACCCACCAATGAGGAGCAAATTAATGGATTTTTCAAGCCTTGATATTTACTAAATATAGGAACATATGTACTACCATACCACATCAGACCATGCAATCAGTGTCCTGTTCCTGACAGAGGCCAGTACCAGATGTATCAGAGGAATGTACAAGAAACTACCCCGTGGACAATTCCAGAATACTTTGCCCATAAGAGAAGCTTCTTCTTAACCCCCACCACTTCCTGTTTGGCTTATATCCTGAAGGATGTGTTGATGTTTTATTAAAAGATCTGCTCTAGGAATTATTTTGGGGGAAGTTCTCCGGCCTGTGTGATTTAGAAGCTCAGACGAGAGAATCACAATAGCCTTGGCATCTATGAATCAAAGAGAGACAATTTATCCTAATGGATAGAGCACTAGACTGGGACTCGGGAGGCCTGGACTGTATTTCTGACTCAGCCAGTGGTCTTCTGGGTGACCTTGGACAAGTCACCTCCCATCTCTGTGCCTCAGTTTCTCCATCAGTAACATGGGGATAATGATACTGGCCTCCTTTCTAAAGTCCTTTGCTGTCTACTGATGAATAGCACTACATAGAAGCGAGGTAATGGTGTTATTAACTGAAAAATCATACTTGTGTCTGAAATATTATCTGCTACTGTTACAAGCAACCCCTAAAATGACTGGAAATTAAAATGATTAAAGAGGGGGAAATATGCTGTTCTCTTTTTCAGTTTGTTTACTTTATGTATTTAGCAGTACTTGATGTATAACCAGTTCCGCTGTTTCCCCTTGTATAATCAGTTAGTCCCAGTTCTCCCTGTTGCTTGCGTGGGTCTTTCACACAGCAACGAGAGAGAGATTTTTATTTTTATTTTTAAATAGGGAAATTTGATTGTAAAACCATACAAATTAGTAGGGCCACTGTACTACATTTGACTCTTTAAAAAAATGCCACTGTGCCCCTTTAATTATACTATTCGTTGTTTTAACATAAAGAGCGGAACGGTATAAACAGAAACTCCTTGGTCTGTATGTCTTCCTGCAACAAACTCAGAAAGCTGTCTTCTGTGGTTAGTTCACATGTTGTGTGCTGGGAAACAAGTGACAGCTAAAGACTAGACTGGACACCACATGTAGCTTGAAGTGCCAATCAACTGTAGCTAAACAAATTCTATTGTGACTTGCCTGAGATTATTTTTTTTAACTAAATGACAATTTATGAAACTTTGTGGTCTGGTTGTTATTAATATGAGTACCGAAAAATGTGTCACATGCATTAGGCATATTATCAGTGTTGTCTCTTCTCGTTCCCAGCTCCCGCCCTCTCAGCTGCTGTTGTCGTACATTGTGTTTAACCACCCTGAGCTTTCAGAATATATTTGTTTCCGTTCTCAGACCTTCTTTAACTTTTAGTGCAACTGTTTGCTTCATGGTGTGGTCAGTAAACTGTAAGGAGTTGATCAAATCCTCCTTCCATTCCCTGCCTTCTCCATTCCTCCCCCCCCACCCCCCCAAGGATTGTGTGTGTTGCATGGGATAAGAAAAGAGGAGAAGGAAAAAAGGATGAGAACCCTAAAGGAGCTTCTCAGAAGTACCATCTTGAAGCAAATTGTAGGGTAATGTGTTGTGGCCGGGAATCCCACAGCGGGTAAGAGTTTCAAACTTTGAATCTTAATTATTGTTTGTTTGTTTTTAATTTTCTTTGGTAAGGCTGCACATTACACACAATCTGATAAAAGAACACACACACTCTCTCTCTCTCTCTCTGATAAAAGACCAAAAGTGGGAAGCACACAACCAAACATTCTGATTCTTTCAGATTGTGCGTGATGATCAAGACTAATTTCGATTTCCCTAGATTAGATGCCCTCCCCCCCCCCCCCCCACCCTATTCCTCCCTCATAGTGTAGTCACCTGTGGTAAGAACGCAGCAGCTGCTGGGTCCTCTGTCCAGTACAGTGTAAAAAGAAACTCCTGCTGCAGTGTGATTTGAACTTGGTTTGCCCCAGAAAATCTACCAGTTTTGTGTAAGGGGAACATTCCACTATGGGCAGTGATGTGATCAACTGTCACAAGAAAACAGGTTGGCGTGTGGTCAGTACCTTAGTGAGTAACAGCCCACTCCCGTCCACACACGCAAGGTTCTGCAGAATGTGCAGTGAGTGATTTGATGGATGGTATCCTTCCTCCTGAGTTAGCCTAGAACCTATGCCCCGGCATTGCACGGTGTGCTGTATTTCAGATGAGACCAAAATTGAAAAGCCTCCTTGCTACTTATCGTCCTTTAATAATCAATGGCAATATTTGCAAAAATGGGGGTATTTGCCCTGGTACCCAGGCCAAGCTCTGAACTAGTGTGTGATTTCACTTGAATGGAGCATTGCTCCTTATCTCCTCTAAACTGTTTCTATATGCCAATTAACAGCTATTATGTCCCACTCCAGAGAAGACTACGTTACAGCGGTGGGTGACTGCTTTTAGAAGTCTGCAAAGTGCTATGCTATGGAACCCTTCTGTCTGAAAGGGGGTTTAGTACTGTAAGATACTCATTATTTTATTCTGTTGCAACCAGCATGGACGGACGACTGCTAAAGAGATCACAATGCAGCCTTCTGTCACATCACAAATATCCAATATGAGTGCAACCAGGGTTTTTGTAATGGCAAAAACATTTTCAAAGATCTCTCCAGCAATTTTTTTTTTCATTTTGGCTGAAAAAGATGATAAAATGATGTGTATTACTGATAGCCTTTAAAAGTAATTGTAATCCTAGGTGTACCTGTTTTACTTCTCCTTGGACAGGATTTAAAAGTAGGAGGGGGGAGAGAATGTGTGTGCGTGCGTGCGTGTGTGTGTAAGTGATACATCCCATACAGGCCCCAAAGTATTCAGTTATCTCACAATCAGTCCTGTTCCCTTTTGAGTGTTAGACATTCTATATGATCAATAATAAAGTGATGTACTAGGTAGAACATAAGACAGTGTACGGGGCTGGAGTCCAACTACTCTCCCTACTAGAATCACAGAGAATTCAACACATGGGATATGATCTTCCAGCCCTAATGGATAATCCCCACTGAAAGCTCTTAAGGAGGGCGGGGGGACAAAGGGCGGAGGGAGAGAAAACCAAGATATATATCAATATGTCCCATGAGACAATGTCCTTCTTGCTCCCAAACATAGTGACCAGTGTAACCCTGTCCATGAATCACCATACTTAAGCTTAAAGAGCCAAATTCTGTGTTGACATACACTTTCTACGTTCCCATTAAATGTAATGGGCTTGAATGGGATGTAAATCACTACAGACTATGACCCTGTATCCGATTTATGCCCTGAGATACTACTAGCACCCAAGGAGTTGTCTTACATTCCACTTGAATCCTAGTTAAGTGGATTCTTCCAAAGGGAACAATTCTAAATATTGATGAGGGATGGTGGGGGAGCCCCTATGCACTTTCAAACTCAGGAGCAATTTTCTCTCTGGAAACTCCAGATCAATAGGGAGCTCTGGGGTTTGCCAGGCAAACTCTATATGCTACCATGCACATTTTATGATGGGCTGAGTAGATGTATGCAGTGCATGCTAAATACACATTGGAAATTAATACAGATGTTATGGAGAAGAAGTAGTGGTCCATTGCATTACAGCCTTAGTAATTAGAAGGCAAATGATCCTACTGGTGGTAACACTAAATTATGCTCTTGAATATTCAGCAGGGACAGTCATGCATATTGCATAAGGTGGACCAGGTGATCTGATAGGTCTTTACCAGCTTTAATATTTATGATTTGGTGGCTGGCAGATTTCAGGGCACTAATGAGTGAGGATGACACCACTATATGAAAAGCCAGTGAGTTGCAAAGGCATCCGTATATTACTCCTGGTGATAAATAGGAAAGAAATGTAATACCTCTAGTTATCACTCCCTTTGCTCACTTCATGTGCCCTCTGCACATGAATCCATCAACATTCCAACCCCCTGCATGGCTTCAAACCGATGTAATGAGAAGAGGAAAGTTTCCTCCAAATTTGAATTTATTTTTTTTAGTTTGCCCAACGCTCAGTTTCTGTCTTGGGCTAGTGATAAAAATGTTGCCAGCTCTGCAGGCTTTAAATGGCTCTCGGGTCTAGAAATAGGAACTTTATACCTTTGAGAAAGGTTTCCCAATTGGAGGGCTTTCAGAATCTGTGCTGAGCCCTGAAAGATATTGTGACATTTTTATTTACAGGAAAATTATGTATGTTATCTCTGGAGGTATTTTGTATTTAGTTTCAATTATTTATCCACTTCTGAGCCCTGCACGGTCAGACCCATGGTAACTAAGGTACCTGGCTTGACAGGGGGGAAGGATACCACACCCCAAGAGTTGCAATCAAACTTCTTAAAACTCTCTAAACTGTTTCTAAAATAGTTCATCTGCAACATATGTGGCATGCTCAGAATACGTGTTGTTGTGTGAAGGTTTAAATGTTTCATCATCATGTATTTGTGATGTCCTGCATACCTCATTCAAAGCATCACCATTCATAAGTAATGTGACTGTCCCAAATTCAGGACAATGAAATCTTTAATACCCGCTGAGTGAGGGAAGGGTCTTGCAGAAATAATAGTATGTGATGATGTAAGTAAAGACTGCATTATCCTGCAAATGCAGAAGGGGGCTAAATTAAGGTTGCCCGGGCAACCTTGCTTCTGGCATTTCCTAACTGGAGTGCTTGATTTTGCGACCTTAATAATGTTCTTTTAATGTAGTCTTTTGGTGTGTAATTTGTTATATATAGTTATTTATAATACAACTGTTCAATCAAATCTGATTATTTAAAACTTCACATGCACATAATAATTGCTGTCATAATTGTGTCACGTGACAGGAAATACCCAGTAGCTCAGGGATACTGATCTGCGGTACTATACCAGCACTATAATTTCACTATGCTGTGCTGTGTTCTTTCTGTCTTAAATCCCCCTGTCTGGTGAGGGGTGAAAGCACAGAGGATGTACGTCACTCAGGCACTATGAGGAGAGAGTACCTCCAGTGTTTTACTCTAGTGCTTAGAGGCCTCAGTCACAAACCTTTGTGCTAAGCACTGTACATAATCACAGTAAGAGACAGCTCCTGCCCCAAAGTGTTTACAGTCTACATCAACAAGACAGGCAAAGGGTGGGAGAAAGGAAGTGCTCTTATCCCCATTTCACAGATGGGGGACTGAGGCATTTCTGGCTAGATCTTCCAAAGAGCTTAGAGACCACGGAAAACATTGCTCTCAGTGGGAATTGCTGGGTGACTTACGAAAAGCAGCCCATTTCATTGACGTGCCTCAACAGGAGCTGAGCTCTTATGCAACTATGGCCGATAGAGATCAAGTGACTTGCCCAAGGTCACAGGATGTTTGTGGCAGAGCCAGGAATTGAGTTGCAGTCCAGTGCCTTAACCACAAGATCGTCTTTCCACTCAATGACTTACTGTTGTCCTTTAGGCTTGATATTGCAACGTGTCGAGTATTGTCAACTCCCATTTGCATTTCAAAGCATTAGGCACTTTCCGATTAGGAACAATCATTGATTGGCTCTGAATGGAGGCTCATTCAGGTCTCGTTGACTGGAAGGAGGGAGAATGAAACACTGACCTTTGAAGACTCTAGGTATCTACAGCATTGTGGCCATATGATGGGGAGTAGAACAAATGGAAGTGAGGAGAGAATTGCTGGGAGCTTGGTTGCATTGGCCGGCAGTGAAGAGACCCTCCTCTGCTTTCAAAGGGTCCAAAGGGATTGCCCTCTGACACCTGGAAGAAAGGCTAATCCCTGGGATCATTATATTCACAATCCTGCCTTGTGATCTTTTTCAATCTCTCTCTGAACACAGAGGGAGCATGTCCTAGTGGGACAGTCAAAAATGCCTTTCTGTAACAACTTGTGGTTCAGAAGGAAATGGAGTGTTGTGAAGTGGCCGTGAAAAAGCAACTACTTGAAGGTTTTACTTATGAAATATTAACTTGAATCCTATAGTTACTCTTTGTCAGAAAGGTTCAGTTTCAGGGATCATGTTTTAAGCGCACATCGTTTAAATATTTACAGAGTCATATTTTCTGGGTTCGTAACTTTCACTGTGGCATTAACCTCGTATTTCACACCCGTGAAAGCACACTGCACAGTGTACCATACAGCCGTTAAGGGTCCCCTGGAGAATGTTTCCGGCAAGCAGGGAGGGTCCATTTAAGTATGTGGGAATTTTTGCTTTAACACGTATAAGAGAAAGCATGAATTAGCAGCTAAAGCAGGTGGTATCATGGTGTAATTCAGACAGCACTGCATTAGGAGTCAGTGGACCTGGGCTTTACCCTGGACTTTATCCCTGACCTTGGCAGGCTCACTCGCTTCTGCTTCCTCTCCCTTCCATAGTCTTGTGAAAGTTTTTGAGTTAGGATCTGTCTCTCGCTATGTGTTTGAACAACACCTAGCACAATGGGGCACACCATCGGTTGAGGGCTCCGCATTACTGTAATGGAGATAATACATAATTTTGATAATAAAGCACAAGACTTGGATTTAGGAGATCCGGGTTCTTAATCCAGCTCTGTCACTGCCATACTGTGTGTCCTTGGGCAAATCAGTTCATCTCTCTGAGTCGTAGTTTTCCCCATTCTGAAATCAGGATAGTGACCCACCTCACATAGGTGTAGTGTGCCTTAAGTAATGGTTCTGAAGTTTTGCAATCCTTACCTGTAGGGTGCCATAGAAGTGCAAGGTATTCTATTTTTTATTGACCTGCAAATGGAGCATCCTTTCAAACCAACCTCCTCAAGGACTCTCTCAGAGATTTGAGGGTTTTTGTTTTGTTTTGTTTAAACTAGAAGCCAAACCAGAAGAGGAAACTAGGAGGAGGTCTGAGCTCAAGAGACAAATGCCATGATAGTAGGGGCGGGCACAAGTTGAGTTTAGGTTGAGTTCAGGTTGTCACCACAGACTTCAGTTCAAACACCTTTTATCTGATGAAGTCTGTGTTGCAGTGAGCATGAACAGCAGGGCAGCTATAGCTTGTCCAACTCAGATAGGCACTGTCAGGCTCGGATCCATTCCAAAACGGCGGGCCCCGCAACTCTAGTCAATATGACGTATTATTGCAATCTACCAATGGTGGGCATTGTGCATCCTTGTTTTCTTGCCTTTATGAGCAGTAAACTTCTGAAAGCAGCAGAAAGTCGGGGATTATTGTAGATCCACAGAAGTGGAAGATGGAAAAAAGACCTATTAGATCAGTCAGTAGTCTATTTCCCAGCCACTTGGCGTTCCCTACAGTACATGTTAGTGTTTTGTCTAGTCTTCAATGTCCAAAGTAGGGGGTTTCCATCTCAATTTGTTGATTTCTCTATGACCTAATACAGCTCACTTTCAAGGTACCTTTCCTGATATTAAGTTTTCCCCTTAGTTTCATCCCTTTACTCTTACTTGTGTTAGAGCAGGTAGCATCTTCGATTGCTGACAATACAATCCATTGACTGAGACTCGGACCCTACTCCTGGAAGTATTGGCACTTGGCTACTTTTGTGGCACTCGTTGCCAGCAGCTCCTACACATTCTGTCCCACCTCCAAATGGTTATGTCAAGTTAGATTGGAATATGGGCCAAATCCTCAGATGGTGTAAACTGGCATAGCTTTTTGAAGTCAGTGGAGCTCTGCTGACTTATACCAGCTAAGGATCTGGCCTGTTCCCTTTTCACAAGCGTAGCCCTTCTGAATTCAAAAGGCTCCATTTTACGATTGAGACTATAGAAGTCTTACCAAATAATTGCACCTCCAATTTGAATATACAGACTGATTCAAGGGAGATTAAAACAGACGCCTTAAACTTCTAATTTTTGCTCCACAAGGGGAACATTTCCAGATCAAATTAGATCCATCAGAGGGTGTTGAAATCCAACATCATCTCTGTTCCATCTGCAGAATCTGGGCACGTTTTCTCCAAGGGAGATGTCATGCCCTGTTTCAAAATAGCTCTTGATTTTCCAAAACATTCTCGCAGCTCAATCTTTCCCATACATGGAGTCCCCACTCCGCAGCATGCCAGCAGTAATGACACCCTCTTGTGTGTATAGTTTCAGTGCATATTTTTGACAAGAAAATGGATTTTGACATTTCAAAAGCAGTCGTGTTTATTCCGGCAGAAATCCATCCAAGACAAGTGAACCATCAACACCTACTCCTCAATAAACAGCTGTCAGGGATTTGATTAAACGAGGGCTGCATTTTGCGGGCGTATTGTTTGTCTAATTACTCCACAAGTGTGCTTGTATCCTTAGTAACCTCCAGGTTTTCACTTGAATTCTGTCGTGGCGTTTCGGGTATGTTCCCCAAGCCACTGCTGGTTCTAACACAAGATCGTTAGGCATTAAACCGGCAGTGCTGCAGCAGCCTGGGTAGAAGTTCTGAACAGAAACCTGTGACCTCTTGTTTATTGTGGGAGGGTTTGTGTAGTTCTTCTTTATTCCTCTGCCACGCCCACATTCTCTGCTGTGGCATGCACTGAGCAAATCACCGTCCCGCGCAGCTGCTCTGAGTGGCTACCTGCTGTTCGGCCAGACCTAGCTGTCCTAATGCTATTGCGATGCTAGGCCTTCCCACTTGTCCCCTGGGGTGGGGGAGCACTGCTGCTTAGGGCCGTGCTGCCTGGCAGCTGGGGACAGATGTTGCGACAATCTGCACTCTAAATTATGCCCTGCCTCATCCCAAATCTACTTCTGACCACCAAGGGAGAGCACTGCTTCATTAACCCTTTCTGTTTGCTCACAGGGGAGGGCTACGTCTACACTGGACCTCGCTGCTTGTCTGCTGGCAAAGGGGGATGGTTGACTGGACAATCAGACATGCCCAGTGAAAGATTTGCTCTGGTGGGTGCTGTCCTGTCGTTTAGATCAGAGGTTACATTCCTGTCGTTTAGTTCAGATGTCAGTGTCAGCAGGACACCAGCTTCCCTTATTCTGTTGGAAGTGCGTTCTTGTTAACTGGATGTTTTATTATTATACAAGGCCTCCAGGTCTGAGCATAAGCAGAGAGGCTCTTACGTTACAGCTATTCACTTTACCTGGACAGAGGGTCAGTTTTGCTCACAGCCTTTTTCTTTAATTTGCTTACATGAATCATCTCCCCGCCTCATTTCTGCTTCATGTGGAACAACACGGTCACCCTTACTTCCCAATTGTCTCCTGTACAATTGAAAAACTTCCCGATAACTATTAGGATAGTAATGCCTAGAGGCCTGCACCATGACTGGGGCCCCATTGTACTAGGTGCGTGAGAAACCGTACATGTACAAACCACATGTACCAGGTCACACAACAAGTGCATGGCAGAGCCAGGAATAGAACTCCCATCTCCTGAACCCTACTGCCATAGGCACTAAGCCACGCTGCTTTTCGAAATGTACAAAATAAAGGGAAGGATGCATGAGCAGCTTGGGATGAAACACAAAAGAAGGATCTTGCCTTGACTTGGACACTCCCTGGGAGTGTGTAATGACAGTGTTTTGCTGTACTGAACTTTCGAGATGGAGGGATTATGATCAAAAGCCAAAAACTGAGCAGTAAGTGTGCCTGCTTCAAACCAAATCTAATCAAAGTACCCCATGCCTTATCCACTACTCCCTGCCCAGCTTAAGTAAGTTGACTGAGAATGTTAAGTGGGGCACTCATTTTCAGGGGCATGCCTTATGGGTACTGAGATAAAGCTTCCAGGTGTACAATCACTGATGCAGTAGTGCTTCTGGCAGAAATAAGTTACAGAAGAAGATGGAGCAAAAGAATCCCAGAGGCAATCGATGGCACTGTGATTTGGTTGTTAATATACAACAGGTTTAATTAGATTTTCCCAGGGGTCAGCTATCATAATTTGTGGTTTGCAACTGTCAAGGTTCCTCCCCCACTCTGAACTCTAGGGTACAGATGTGGGGACCTGCATGAAAAACCTCCTAAGCTTATCTTTACCAGCTTAGGTCAAAACTTCCCCAAGGTACAAAATATTACACCCGTTATCCTTGGACTGGCCGCTACCACCACCAAACTAATACTGGTTACTGGGGAAGAGCTGTTTGGACGCGTCTTTCCCCCCAAAATACTTCCCAAAACCTTGCACCCCACTTCCTGGACAAGGTTTGGGAAAAAGCCTCACCAATTTGCCTAGGTGACTACAGACCCAGACCCTTGGATCTTAAGAACAATGAACAATCCTCCCAACACTTGCACCCCCCTTTTCCTGGGAAATGTTGGATAAAAAGCCTCACCAATTTGCATAGGTGACCACAGACCCAAACCCTTGGATCTGAGAACAATGAAAAAGCATTCAGTTTTTTTACAAGAAGACTTTTAATAAAAAATAGAAGTAAACAGAAATAAAGAAATCCCCCCTGTAAAATCAGGATGGTAGATATCTTACAGGGTAATTAGATTCAAAAACATAGAGAACCCCTCTAGGCAAAACCTTAAGTTACAAAAAAGATACACAGACAGAAATAGTTATTCTATTCAGCACAATTCTTTTCTCAGCCATTTAAAGAAATCATAATCTAACACATACCTAGCTAGATTACTTACTAAAAGTTCTAAGACTCCATTCCTGTTCTGTCCCTGGCAAGAGCAGCATACAGAGACACAGACCCTTTGTTTCTCTCCCTCCTCCCAGCTTTTGAAAGTATCTTGTCTCCTCATTGGTCATTTTGGTCAGGTGCCAGCGAGGTTACCTTTAGCTTCTTAACCCTTTACAGGTGAGAGGAGCTTTCCCCTGGCCAGGAGGGATTTCAAAGGGGTTTACCCTTCCCTTTATATTTATGACAGCAACATATATGTGACTGTATGTTTTAGTGATGAGTGAACCTCAGACAACTTGTTAAAGACTGGATAAAAGTGTGGCTGCTTGTCTGAGAGCTATGTGACCTTCTTGAGTCACAGAAAACAGATTTTCTAACCTGACTTCCATTCCCTTCTGCTTGCATACAATCCAGTGGCAACATCAGAAGAATCCCTTCCCGTTTGTTAATTTATGGTGTATTGGCCAGTTAGTGCAATATATAGAAAATATTTTTCAAACATATAGTTGTGGAACCTGGAATAGCAAGGACGAATGCAAATAAAGGTTAACCACATATTTCTGAACCTCACAAAAGGTTTGGTTCCAATTTTAATTGTGGGTTGTGGTCTGTTCACTGTGTTTGCGTGAGTAAGAATGGAATAAGGACACCAGGACTTATAGTCTAGGTTCTTGTTTGGTCTGTGGTGTCTTACCCCAAAATCAGTGGTACTTCAGTATGAGACTTTGCCATGCTTTGGATTTAGTGCGCAGGTATGAAAATCCTCTTTGTAAGGAGAAGAGATGGCAATGGGCAAATTTCAAAAAGTTCAGACTTTGGGTCCCATTCAAAGATGCACTCAAAGATCTGGAGGAATCTCAAAACTATCTTGTCTGAAAAAATAGAGTTAGAAATCTTGCAAGCAAAGGCTCTGTCATGAAACAGTGTGGAAATGCTTCAGGACAGTCTTTGGGAGATGTGTATTTGAGCCTTTCTCACTTGGCGTTGAAACTGGATGTGCAGAGCAGAGCAAGGAGGAGACAGATTTTCAAATGTTCACACAGTTTGATTCTACACATGAGCAAAACTTTTCATAGAATAATGGAAGATTAGAGTTGGAAGAGACCTCAGGAGGTCATCTAGTCCAACTCCCTGCTCAAAGCAGGACCAACCCCAACTAAATTATCCCAGCCAGGGCTTTGTCAAGCCAGGCCTTAAAAACCTCTAAGGATGGAGATTCCATCTTTGTCCTAATTCCAACTTTCTCCAATTTGTCCACATCCTTTCTGTAGTGGGGGGCCCAAAACTGGACACAGTACTCCGGATGTGACCTCACCAGTGCCAAATAGAGGGGAATAATCACTTCCCTTGATCTGCTGGTAATGCTCCTACCAATGCAGCCCAATATGCTGTTAGCCTTCATGGCAGCTTCTTGTCCACTGTAATCTTCAGCTCCTTTTCTGCAGAACCGCCGCTTAGGCAGTCGGTCCCCAGCCTGTAGCAGAGCATGGGATTCTTCCACCCTAAGTGCGGGGAAAGGTGTTGGGGGGTGGATTCTTGTAATTTTTCAGATGATGTCACTCTCCCTTCTCTCCCCCCCCCCATCCCAATTTTAAGCAGCGATGGACCCAAATCAGCCAACTGGGTTCCAAACAACCCAGACATTTGGAGAAGTTTGGACTTGGATGCTGATCAGACCCTTCTCCCCCGCCTAGGCTAGAATTTATCTTTCGTGGTTCTGAGTTAAAAATTCTGTTTCTGATAGGCAGTAGCTAAAAGTACAGAGGCTTCATTTTAATCACAGTCCTTTTTCTGTCTAGCTCAAAGTGAAACCCCAGTGAGTTGTCAGACAGCATTGCTGAGCTATAGCCTCTGTCTGAAGTGTCCCCTTCTTTTCAAACTGAAGAAGCATGACAAGTCTGTAAGGGAAGGAAATCTAATTATATTGCACATGTTCTAATTTAAGTTACTGTAGGTTGCTGGAAGTTTGAGTAGCAGACACATTAGGTCACTCAGTTGCCAGTGACTGTGTCCTTTGGTTGATGAGAAATGGAATAGCTGAATAGCTTTCTCCACTGTAATTGGCTTGTGAGTAGAAGACTCACCAGATGGGATTTTTCTTTTTCTTTACAATAAATAAATAAATATAAATAAAATTAAATACCCATGGTGTAAACGGACAGAGAAATAACCCACCACTGTATTAACATCACTGCCATCTATCTAGTAAAAGGACTTTAAAAAACTGGCTCACAACTAGTGTTTATGACACAAAAATCTGGCACTAATAGTACCTTTGCTGATAATCACAGAAGATTAACAACCAAAAGACCCTGGACACTGATCTATGCTCTCACCCTAAGGGCTATCCATCCATCCAGGTCAAGGCTAAGGCATTTTGGTGCAGTCAGTGTGGGGGAATCTTGAGTTGCCACTGACCATTCAATATATGCATTGTACACGCATGGTTCTATCCCTCTGGCTTGATAGACTCGGGTTTGGTCCTTTGTGGGAAGCTCCATCTAGAGCAGTGGTTCTCAAAGCCGGTCCGCCGCTTGTTCAGGGAAAGCCCCTGGTGGGCCGGGCTGGTTTGTTTACCTGCTGCATCTGCAGGTTTGGCCGAAGCAGCGCGGGCCGAGGGATGTGCTGACCGCCCTTCCCGCAGCCCCCATTGGCCTGGAGCGGCAAACCATGGCCAATGGGAGCCACGATCGGCTGAACCTGCGGACGCGGCAGGTAAACAAACTGGCCCAGCCCGCCAGGGGCTTTCCCTGAGCAAGCGGCGGACCAGCTTTGAGAACCATTGATCTAGAGTACATAATACCCTGTGTTGTGTCTGGTACCTTGTGACCAGTGTGGCCTAGTGGATTGAGCACTAGACTGGGACTTAGAAGATCTAGAGTCTATTCCTGCTGGGTGAGCTTAGGCAAGTCACTTTCCCTTTCCTGTGCCTCAGTTTCCCATCTCTACAATGGGGATAACGATACTGACCTCTGTTGTAAAGTGTTTTGAGATCTACCATTGAGAAGCACTATATGAAAACTTGGTATTATTATTATAGATACTACCCAGTTGCATATGATGTCTAGTTGGGTTGGAATCTTTTCAAATGGTAACCAACACCAGTGATTCCTTAAGGAGCAAGGACACATTTTCCTGTAAGTCGCTGCCACTAAGAAAATAAAACGAGCTTCTTTTCAACACTTTCAGTTCTTCAACAGGAGTAAATGTAATGCATGTCAGATGTGTCAGAAAGGAGTCACAGGAAGCTGCAGTCCTGTTTGCTCCATATAATTGCAGTTGTTCCCACAGCACATCTTGTTCTCCACATCCATTTCCACCTGTTCCCTACATTCCTGCATACCAAAAACAAACAACAACAAAACAAAGACACAGTGAAAGAAAAAGACCTGTAGCCAGGGGAAGTTTTGGGGACCCTGAGCTCTTGGATATTTGTAGCAAGCGAAGGAGTCTCCAGCTGCAAAATTACAAATACTGCACATTGAACTAACGGCTTTGGCACTTAGAAGTGCAGATTTTCCAGCTTTGCCCTTTCCTCGGTACTCCAGAGGGTCTGCCTGTCGCAACTGCTGATAAGGTCGTGTGTACTGAGGATGATGAATTTTCACTGGGTTTTAGAAGGTGTTTCCATCTGGACACTGAATATATATTCTTGCTGCGGCTTGGAAAGAGACTGTATATTAATACAAGCACAGTATAATGGAAAACCTGGCTTTATACCTGACTTTCTAATGTATTTTGTACTATGCCAAAATCCCGAATAAAGAAATCTAAGCGGAGTTTAAAAAATAGTCTTTTTTCTTACACAGTGCATCTGTTAAAAGCAATCATGGCATAGCTTTTTTACCAATAGTCTAGATACTCCCAAGCTTCAAAAGATGAAACCCCAGAGCTCAGCATTGTTCAAATCCTGGATTTTGCTACATATAGAGGATCAGCTGTGACATTTGGATCCCCATCTGAGCTTTCTCATAGTGGGTATTTGTATCTGGGGATTTGGTTTGATGCCATTTCAGCCACATTCATAGCAGCATAGAAATTAAAGCCAGATAAGACTTAGGCAACCTAGCTGTGGTTGAACCTAGAGCAGCAGATCTCTTAGAAAAACCTCCAGTTTTGATTTAAACATTTCCAGTGAGGGAGAATCCACCACAACTCATGGTAAATTGTTCCAGTAGTCAATGACCCTCACTGTTACAAATTTGCATCTTATTTCTTCTCTGAATTTGTTCAGCTTTGACTTCCAGCCACTGGGTCTTTTTGTACCTTTGTCTGCTAGATTGAAGCGCCATCTGTTATCTGTTCTGTTCCCATGTGGTATTTATAGACTGATCACCCCTTAACCTTCTCTTTCATAAGTTATTTGATGAGTGTCCCTGATGCTTGGAACTCCCTTTTTTCTACTTGTGCATCTATTTAGATGCCTCCTGAAAACGCACACTCCCAGCAAAGTCTAGTAATGGTAATTCTTCAGCCTAGGCTACATTTGTAAGAAAAAGATGTTATAGCCTTACTCCTTCAATAGGGGGCAGGTGTGTTTAGGTGTCTATTGTCTGTATCTGATTTAGACTGCATGCTGAGCTCTTTGGAGCATGGATTGTATCTTTTGTATCAGTGTTTTCCTATATAGTTGTACAGGATCAAATACCCAGACGGCACTCAATAAATAATATTACTAATAGGATGGGGAAAGAATTCTGCATGGGCAAGTTGTGTGGGGGCAAACAAAAGAAGAAATGTATTAAATATCATAATACACTAAGGGCAATTAAGAAAATGCAACATTTTCCACTCTGCACTGATGGAACCACCATGGTATCGTTCTAAGGCCCTGAAACGGCAAGGAGATCATTCAGGTAGCCCCCTGCCCATATGTAAAAGGCAATGGGGTTTGGCATGGAAGTAGGGGAGCTGCCCCCACAGAACTCTTTGCAGGATCGGGATCTTAGCATAAGAAGATGCTGGAGGTTACCTGGTGGGGATGGCAGCAGTGGCCTCTTATTAATACTGTCCAGTTCTAAGCTTCAGAGAAGTTTTGGGTTTTTGAATGTTTGGTCCTGAAACGCCACAAACTTTGTGCAGGCCTGGACCCCAGTTCCAGGACTGGATCTAAGTGAAATGACCCAAGTTCTCATCTAGATATCTGTTTTAGTGTGGTCCCACGGGCCAGGTGCTGGACTGGCAGCCAGGAGAGTTGGGTTCTATTCCTATCTTTGCTTCTGACTTGCTGCATGAACTTGGGCACATCATTTAATCTCTATCTGCCTAAGTTTTCCCCTCCCACCCATTGCCCTTCGTGTCTATACTGAGGGCAGGTCTACACTACAGCTGGGATCAACGCTCTGAGATCGATCCACCGGCAGTCGATTTAGCGGGTCTAATGAAGACCCACCAAATCGACAGCAGATCACTCTCCAGTAGACCCCTGTACGCAACCCCCAACAAGAAGAGTAAGGTAATTCAACAGGAGAGTTCCTCCCGTCGACCCCCACGGTGTAGACCCCATGGTAACTCGACCTAAGATACGTCGACTCCAGCTTAATGAACAATGTAGTTGGAGTTGCGTAGAGTAGGTCGATTTACCACAGTAGTGTAGACACAGCATAAGTGTCGACAATTTGGAGCAAGGTTTGACAGTGTATGTGTGTACAGTGCCTAAAACAATGAGCCCCAGTCTTGAGCTGGACCTCTAGATGTGCCCTTGTTGCCAAGAATGCCAATAGCATTTTGGGATGTTTCTGTCGGGGCATTGCCAGCAGATCGAGGGACATGATTGTTCCCGTCTATTCAACATTGGTGAGGCCTCATCTGGAGTACTGTGTCCAGTTTTGGGCCCCACACTACAAGAAGGATGTGGAAAAACTGGAAAACGTCCAGCGGAGGGCAACAAAAATGATTAGGGGATTGGAACACATGACTTATGAGGAGAGGCTGAGGGAACTGGAATTGTTTAGTCTGCAGAAGAGAAGAATGAGGGGGGATTTGATAGCTGCTTTCAACTACCTGAAAGGGGGTTCCAAAAAGGATGGATCTAGACTGTTTTCAGTGGTAACTGATGACAGAACAACGAGTAATGGTCTCAAGTTGCAGTGGGGGGAGGTTTAGGTTGGATATTAGAAAAAACTTTTTCACTAGGAGAGTGGTAAAACACTGGAATGCGTTACCTAGGGAGGTGGTGGAATCTCCTTCCTTAGATATTTTTAAGGTCAGGCTTGACAAAGTCCTGGCTGGGATGATTTAGTTGGGGATTGGTCCTGCTTTGAGCAGGGGGTTGGACTAGATGACCTCCTGAGGACCCATCCAACCCTGGTATTCTATGATTCTATGATCCTATGTTGCTATAACACTATTACTCCATAATAAACCCCTACTTTAATTTTTAACTGTGTTGTGAAGCAGTCGGATACATTCTCATAAGGCAATAAATGTAAAATCGAGGGCCAATTAAATCTCAATTTCAGCTCCAAAATGGATTTTTAATGCAGATTCATACTTAATAAAATACAGAAAATTGCATTTTATTTTGGTACATAAACACTCAGGGCAAGGGACTGGCATTTAGAGCAGAGAATCGCTAACCAGAAAATTCTCTGCAGCAAAATGATGCAGTCTGGTTGAGTTTCTTTTATGACCTGAGAAATGACTGTTTTTATAGCGCACTAAATAAAACTTGCTACTCAAGCAGGAGGTTTATTATTAAATGTGCTTTTGCTAGAGCACGGGGTGGGGAGAGCCAGAAGGAGCATCAGACCAGAGATACAGGTTGTGCAGAAATGGTGCAACAGTGCTCCAAGAAAGTGGTGTAATCCCTTAATCACCCTGCTTGACATCTCTACAGAGTAATTTTATGTTGTCAGATTCCTCCCCCCGTTCCCCCCCAAGGTTGTTGATAGCCTGGATAAATGTACGGTAGCAAGTCTCTTGATGCAAAGGCGAAAACCACAGTGCAGGGATACTGACACATGGAATGTTCTCCACTTTCTTGGCCAGCCTTTAGCTGTTTATACCTGCCCCAAATGAGAAGGGCAGCATTTTACGCACATCTGGGACTGGTATAATAGACAACAGAAGGTGCAGAGTTACAGTGAATCAGGCCCTGAGAATGGGAGTGCTTGCTACTCACTTTACGCAGGTTCAAATGACTATTCAAGGTGCATGGCAGTGGAGAGAATCAAACCCAGTGCATCTGCTTTGGGCCAGCAGGTGTTTAAAAGACGACAGCATTCTCTAATGCCCCCTTCTGGCCGATGCGCAGGTTGGCATATTGCACGTGGGCTCCTTGTCCAATCCTCCTCCATCATCAATGGCAAAGAGTCCCTGTGACATAGAATTCTTTGAGAGAAAATTACCTTAAGGCAGGAAGCTAATCTTTGTTTTAATTCTTGGTAGTTTAGTTAACTCATATTTCCCAGCTTTATTTTTTTTTTCTTGAGAGTGGTAATGAATTAATAGTGGTGGCTGGTCATAGCACAGGAAGGTGTTGTGCAAAGTTTCCCAGAACAGCTCTGCCAACGCTTCTCAATCCTGAAATGCACTTCCTACCCATATGCAGTGCCTTTCAATTTGAAAATGCTGAAGTACCTTAAACCTATATTATATGCAACTCGCTATTCTAGCCTGGGGCTTCTCTTGGGCATAGATTTCCAATCCTGCAGAATTATTTGGCTTTGTGGCTTTGACTGGGCACTTAATTGAGCCAGAGTCTTGACCCTCGTGATGCCTACTAAGCATGAATTCAAGTCTCCTGAAGTGAGAGAGCCTAGGACATTACTGTATCACTGGCACTGAGACCCATCCTTCACAGAGGGAATGGAGGGATGTGAGGAGGGAATTAACAGTGGGTTTTAAGACACAAAATTCAGATCTGGATTAGTTGAAAGTTTAGCATTATTCAGATTTGGGTCCATCTCTTCTGTCCTTCTGTGGCTTGATCGTGCTGAAGTCAAAATCAATGGGAAAACTCCCATTAACTTAAATGAAGAGCCTTTCCTGCAGTGAGATGGAAAGAGACTCTTTCTTCCCATATGTGGGTCTCCAACATGTGTCTTGACAAGCTTTGACCTGATTGTACCACACAAATCCTCTGACAGAATTTTTTTTTTTATTAAAGTTTCCATACCAGCTGTACAGTGCATTAGGTCCTAGGTCCATTTAAGGTGCTCTGACAGAATTAGTCTGGTGGGCAATAACTGCTAAATGAAGTGCATGCCGAAAGAGCAATGAGCTAAGTGAGTGTAGCTCACATCTTTTATGAGCTCCTCTAAATGGTAGTTTTCAGGTGAATTCAGCATCTCCTTGACATTTAAGGACTCAATTTATAATCAAGTTATGTAACTTTAGTGGCAAGACACATTGGCGTCACCAGAAAAGCCATTTATAACCTCTCCCAAAAAGTATTCAGGGCAAGACTGTCATGTCTGATATAACAAATGAAGGATAAAAGAATATTTCAGCACAAATTAGATACTCCGGCTCTTCAGAAATACAGTAGAAACTAACTAAGCAGACTTCCTATAAGCATGGAAGGGAAAAGATCAGAAGATTCCAGAAGCTCCACCAAGAACCTCACTACCAATCTATTAACCTGGGAGGGGCTTTCATATTCCAGTTAGGGACACCAGCACAAAACCCAAGCGATACATATTATGACTTGCATTTCTGCAGTGCCTTCAGGCCCCACCTAGATTGGAGTCACAATGCCATTTAATTTTGAGCGAGGCACTGTACAAATACACAGTAAGAGACATTCACTGGCCAAAAGACCTTTCAGTCTATATGGAGAAGACAAACATAAGAAAGAAGCCAAGAGATGGGAATGACTTGTCAACAGTAGAGCCAGGCATAGACAGCAGGTCTGCTGAGTTGCAGTCCAGTGCTCTATCCACAGGGCTATATTACCTCTACATGTATTGTAGTGTGTTTTATACAAATAGTGAAGCCTTAGTAATTGTCCTTGTGTTACAGTTTAGCTGGGAAGAGCACCATTTGTAGGTTAAATGAAAGCATTCAAATTAGCAACACATGGAGGCTCTATTCTGATAGTCCCGTCCTCACTGGGGTAACGTCCGTTTAAGAATCTTGAAACTGGCTTGAGGCTGAACAGTATTCTAACAAGAGTTGTCTTGCTCATGTGAATATGGCAAAACTGCATTCGAACCATTGTGCTCTACCTTAGATAGGGGCCTGATTGTTCTCTCACAGCTGCCTAAACTGATCAGCCAAACTGTGTTATGCTTAAACACGATACTTAAACAGCATTGTTATGTCAGTGGTGATGGGCTCTTTGTTGGAGATGACAGAAGAATCCCATTGTTCAAAGTTTTCCCAGACTCGGTGCTTAATACAAAGCTCTGAGAAGAGCCGGGCTGTTTACACATGTGATAAAGAAATACGCGCAGTAATGTGCAAGGATCCGAACAACCCCAAATTTATGGGGTGCCCAAAATCTAAACCTAATTCCTAATTTTACAGCTCTCCCTTGTCTATGCATTGGATTCAGTCAAACTCGTGAAGCCCAAAACTTGTATCTCTGAAGTGAATGAAATCTAGATACTTGTATTATAGTGACTTAGTCACCTTTATTTAAAAGAGCAATAAAATAACAAGGCTCCAAAGAATACAGTTTGCAACAATGTAACCAGAGTGTTTATTGTCTCCTTTCTTAAGAATAAATGGTGTGTGTAGTTTTACCAGAACAATTGAAATCTAAAATTCATAGCCCGCTACGACATCACATATTTTATTTAGGCCCCTATTTTATTCTTTGTTTTCAGAATATTCTTCTGCTTTTTTCCTCCATTCTGTGTGTGTGTGTATTTCTAGCATGAGGTGGGAAATATAGGAGTTTATTGTGACCACATATGTGGTATAAACAGAGATAACTGGAACAAGTTTCCCTCCATCCTTCACATTCTATTATGGCCATACCAAATTCTCAGTCCATTTTGGTCAACTTAACAGTCAGAGTATTTTAAAAATCGTAAATGTCATGATTTCCGCTAGTTAAATCTGAAATTTCAGTGTTGTAATTGTGGGGTCCTCACCAAAAAAGAAGTTGTGGGGGGTTTGGAAGGTTGTTGTAGGGAGGCAGCTGGAGAGCGGCGGCTGCTGGCCGGGAGCCCAGCTCTGAAGGCAGAGCCGCCGCCAGCAGCAGCGCAGAAGTCAGGATGGCCTGGTGTGGTGTTGCCACCCTAACTTCTGCGCTGCTGCCTGCAGAGCTGGACGTCCAGCCAACAGCCGCTGCTCTCCGGTCACCCAGCTCTGAAGCCAGCACAGAAATAAGGGTGGCAGTACAGTGACTCCCCCACTCTCCCCCCAAAATAACTTTGTAATACCCCTGCAACTCCATTTTGGGTCAGGCCCCCCACTTTGAGAAACGCTGGTCTCCCCCATGAAATCTGTGTAGTATATGTGAGGGGACTGTTGCCCCTTTACTAACATTCAGTGGGGGTGTTTTGGTTGCTAGCTCCCAGTAGTAAAAAGGGGGAAGGGTCGATGGGGAATCAGGACCCTGAGACTGACAGCCCCCAGGAACAATGGGGAGAGGCCAATGCTCTAGGTTAGGCTGAATGACAGGGCGGGCAGGCTAATCAGGGAGTCAGGAGGCCAGGGAGGTCCCGTCCCCCGTGTGAGCTGGATTTGCCTGGGTCAGACAGAGTGGGGCCGAGTTAAGGAGAAAGCAGGGGTGCAAGCTGAGCTGGGGAGCAGAGCTGGGCCAGATCCAGAGGGACCAGAAAAGCAGCCCAGAGAGAGCAAACCTGCTCTGGGAGCAGAGCTGCAGCAACCAGAGCCAGAGGGGCCAGAAAAGCAGCCCAGGAAGCAGGTCAGTGCTGGGAGCAGAGTCACAGAAGCAGCCTGCAGAGCAGACCTGTCCTGGGAGCCGAGCTGCAGCAACCAGAGCCAGAGAAGCAGCCCAGGGAGCTGGAGGCAGAGCAGCAGCAGCAGTGCAGAGACAGAGCGGTGGAGCTGGGGCTGGAGCAGTCCGGAGCTGGGTGCGGTGAGCAGCTGCGGAGACCGAGGGGGACCCTGGGCAGCAGGCCCAGCACGGGGAGACGCCTCAGCCAAGGGGCTCTGCAGGCCAGGCTTGGATTGTAACCCCGACAGGGCAGGGGTGACACTGGGAAGAAGGGTCCTACCACTTAGAGCCTCAGAGCGTGCGGCCACCACCAGAGCGAGTGTCCAACCCACAGCATCCCTGCAGCACAGCCAGGGCCTGAGCAGGAGGCCTGGGACTTACAAGGAACAGACTGTGAACTGCCCTGACATTCCAGAGACACTGTTTGTGATGTTCCCTGCCACAGAGCGGGGTGATGTGTTTCCTTTAACCTTTCCCATTTCCCCTTATTCTTTTTAAAATTAATTGTTGATTAAATAACTTGCATTTGCTTTCAATTGTATGTAATGGTCAGTGGGTCAGAGAAGTGCCCAGTGGAGAGAGAGTACCCCGGAGTGGGGACACCGTAGCCCCTGTCCTAGGTGACCACAGCAGGGTTGGGGGTCGAGCCCCCCAGGAATCCTGGCCCCAGCCTTGTTGGGGTTACGAGGACTCTGCCAGACAGGAGAGTGGAAGGGGAGTCCTCAAGGGCAGGGAGGCCACTGGGTAAAGGAAGTGGGATCGAGGACTCAGATCCTTTCGCTAGCCCACTTCACCGGGGTAGTGCAGAAGCTAGGAAAGTTCCCCACAAGAGCAGGACTATTCCCCCGCTTACATATAGGGCAAAAGCACACAAAAGATCAGATTTCACATCCATGATGTGTTTTTCATGGCCGTGAATTTGGTAGGGCCCTACTTTCTATGTATCAAAATTATTGTAACTGAGTAGTTGCAGAAAAAGACTTAGGGGCTACATTGTCTTTTTAGTCACATTAGGTGTAAATCCAGAAGGACCCCATTGACTTCAGTGGAGATCTTCCCAATGTATACCAGTTCATGTTCTGTAAATGGACACAGGTGATGTTTTACTCTTAATTAGCCCTCTCCAACTCCATGCTGTGTCAGGCCCTCAAATGGTCACCCAGCAGCTTCATGTCAATTTCTCTTTAAAAAAAAAAGTGTGACAGGTCAGAGCTCCTGACTCCTGAGAGTGCCATTTCCATTTGGTTTTACATAACTGAAAGTACAAGGATTTTTGGAGGGAAGGGACTGGAGAGAGAGCACATTTTCTAGTCGCTCCGGAAAATCCCTCTCCTTTGGAATAATGCATGAGCTACTTGTCTATTAATATGGCGTAACTAACTTAAAAAAAAAAATTAACACCAGACTCCTGCAATCAGATCTATGCTGGCTTCAGTGAGGCTCCCCACAGGCGTGTCAGGGTCTCATTTGTACTTTTGAGATCCTTTTGTTGTTTTCTATTCCAGCATATATAGCATGCCAGTTCTGTATTCCTTTCTGTCTTGATAGAACCCTTTTAGTTGTGGCTACATTTGCCTGAAGTGAGCTCTGCTGAGCTTGGGGCCTTTGAGTTGTTTGTTAGTTGATGGTACATTTCAGAAGCCTGAATCCTTTTGTTTATAGCTTCACTCTATGTTTTATTAAGGTTCAGTGCACCGAGAAGTCCTCCCACTGAACAGAGTGCATCAAGCCCCTGTTTATTGATATACGATAGGCCATAAAGCCATCATGACATAGGCTTTAGGAGAGTGATTCCAGCCTGCCAGAATCTCAGTGGAGGCTGATGGAAATTTTACTTTGCTTTGATTGTGAGCTTCAAGTGGCCAATTTTCAGCTGTCCCTTTCTGAGAAGAAAGGACAACACTACTCCCTCGCAACTTTCAGCTAAGAATTGGTAGGAGCCAGGTTTATTTATGCCTTTGTTGACCTTGGAGATCTCCCTGTTCTCTTTCTTTAGAAGTCCCTCCCTCCCAACCCCCATCACCCGATAATATTTTGTCATATATACTAGTTTTATATGATGCAGGAACCCAGGCCAAGATTTTTGAAAGTGACTAGTGATTTTGGGTGCCTCCATTTTTGGATGCCCAACTTAAGAAACCAAAAAAGGGCCTTATTTTCAGAAGGCGGCTGCTCTGCACATTTTGAAAATCACACCTCACATTGGGCACCTAAAATTCAGGGCGTCCAAAGTCACTGGTCCCTTCTAAAAACCTCAAGGTAACATTTTCCCAAGAACCTAAGTCCCATTTTCAAAAGTGACTTGGGCACACAGGAGTCAGATCCCACTGACTTTCAAGGAGATTTTGGGTCCTGAGTGCTGAAGTCACTTTTGAAAATGGGACTTAGGCACTTCAGACTAATTTTCTAGGGGGAGTCAGGGATGGCTGTGAGATAACAGCAAGCACTTCCCAAGACCCTGATTCTAAATTACATCATTCGTTTATGAAAAGCTTCCCCTCTCCCTGTCCTAAGAACAGTGTAACAAAGGACAGAATATCCCCAGAGTGAACTCTGATATGTCACGGTGGATGCCAGTCCCCACAGACGCTCCCGATGTTATTAATTTTTAAAACAAACTTGCTGATTGAGGTTCTGACTGCCTTTAAATTGTCTCTACAAGGAGACTGTGTACTAATTAACCCACAGAAACAATCAATGATGTACCTTTTTCAAGTTTCAGGGTGATTAGAATATGAAAATGAAGAGCACAATGGTGCAGATGTTTTAAAATCACAGCAGACAGCAATTAGTGACATGGGAACCAGCTGCTTATCTCTCCAGATAAAGCCTCTTAATAGGGAATTACACTTGAGGAGCCATTACACAGATGGATCTGCGAATGATTTAAAGAGGGGGCGTTATAGTATTAACTTTGATTTGTGAGCCAGGGCCTTGACAAGCTTTATGCATGCTACCTCTGGAAGAAGGTGCATTTGTAAAAGGGGGCTCCTTACATATTAGCAGCCAAGTTTTCTTTTAGTATTGTTTTTAAGTTGTATCATTTTTTTAAACCTATATTATCTTTACTAAGGGCTTGCTTTTGACCAGGCGGTTACTGGGATCTCTTCTTGCTCCTATTGTTCCTGCTCTGGGACAGTAAGTGGTGCATGGATTTAAGGGATAGATTTTGAAAGGGGAATGATTTAAAAAAAGTATGAGGTATTCAGTAAATAAATGTAAAGGTTTCCTGTGGACCAGATTCTGTCACCCTTAATGCTGACAGAGTATGGCACAGTTCCTCCTGGGTTGGCAGAATCCGGCCCTCTCTTTTAAGCAGTTAGCTTGCGGCTTGGACTGCATGCCAGCATAAAGGCGTAAAAGGGGGTAATACATTCCCATATGCACCTGTGCAGGCTACCCAGATCGGCATGTGCAGTGGTAAATGGGCAGCATGCATGGAGCAAGTTGGAAGTGGGTGCTCCTCCTCCCCTTATTCTCTGGGCAGGACAGCTGAGCTGGTGCTGGATGTGTTGTCACTTGCTGCTGACACAGGTCTATGCAGCATCGCCAAGCCTGTGTGTTAAAAAACTGCGAGTCAGGCTTCAAAAATCATGAGGTTGAATTACAAATCAGGAGATTTTTTTTAAAAATAGACTACCTTGGGGTTCATTTGAGTTTTGTCCTCTGCATCCTAAGCTTTCGGGGGGCACTTATGCTACATTTTCCCATCTTCTCTCTGCAGCCCTGAGGACTAGGAACTTCAAAATGTTCAAAAATGTTTCAAAAATGAAAACTGAGATTTTCACGCAGTCACACACATCCAGGAGCTAGGGCTTTTAGAGCGTCGCCAAATATCACGACACTCGTGCTCAAATCACAGGAGTTGGCAACACGGCAAGAGTAAATTCCTATCCCCGCCTCCCTCAAGAAAGGATGGCAGGCAGTGTGTTTCAGAATCGCTGGACAGGGAAGGAGTTCCCACATTGCTGTGATTTGGGGCCTCGTGAAGAGCAAAATGCCAACACGGGCAGGCCCTGGTGATGAAATTCTACAGATAGACCAAAAGCTAAATACGAATAAATCTTCCATTCCCATGAATGGGCCAGATTCTGCTCTCGGTGCTACTGATATAGCTACAATTAACTCTGCTGAAGCCAACAACCTATTGGAATGAGTAGCCAAGCTGCTGTATACAGTATTCTGTACTGGCAGTTGTACAAAAAAATGAATTCCAGAAAATGCAATGAGAAATAGCCATCAGCTGTTGTCTGAAGAGCCCTGTTCACAGTCCCCCCCACTGAAAGCTCCAGTCCCTACGGCTATCTTTACTGCGGGGGGGTTGTTGTGAGGTTTTTTGTTTGTTTTTTGTTGTTGCTCGATCTTTGTTCACAGTGCCCTTTGATTGTGGTGCTCACCCAGCAGGGGAAATTGAAGCTGAAACATTAGGGACAATGGGATCAGGCGGTGTGATCCAGATGGATACATTGGGAACAAAATACACTTAACTGCATTACTTTCAGCTAGCTGATTTGCCGGTCCTTTTAAGTAAACAGTGCCCACATATCAATTGCAGCAAGTCAAATTCGACCTGCTGCAGGCAACATGATCTCTGGTTGCCATGCTGGAGTAGCATATGCTGAAGAATTATGTGAGAGTGGCATGCGTGTGTTTGACGGGGGAGAGTTCATCGTAAAATGATACTGGAAGAAGCTACATTAAGAGACCCAGTGGGCTGTTGCATGCTTGGGCGAATACATAGTTTTGATAGAATGTACAGATGGCACAATCCTGCAAACCCTTCCACAGGGGCTTAACTTTTGAAGTCCTGTTGAAACCAGGGTGGCTCCTTTGTGCTTAAAGTAGAACATGTGATTAAACAGTTGCGGGCCTGGCACCTTAGATGTCACATGTATCTCTTTTCATGGATTGCAATATAAAGCTTGTGCTTCTCTGTGGTATTATAGCAACAGCAGGGCTATAGTTCGAGATCCGTCGGTAGTTTCAGTGTCAACCTCCGCTTTGGGAGACAAGGTGATCAGAGCGGACCGGTAACTGGCTATGTCCAAACTACACCACTGCGTGAATTGCAGAGCTCACCAGAGTGTTGCTATCGAACTGCCCCATGTGGACGCTGCTGGCGGGAGCAGAAAGGTACCTGGTTTGCTTTAATGTGGACCTTTTCGTTTGCACCCGCAGCATCCACACAGGACAGTTAGAGTGCAACACTTTGGGGTGCTCTGCAATTCACGCCCCTGTCATCCGTATTGCGGCTCAGTGTAGACAAGCCCTGAGTCACAAAAAGTCCGCTGCTTTGCAGTTGGCATCCAAGTTGTCGGTCCTCAAATTATCATTACTATTTTTAGCCCTGAATTAAATATCTTTGCCTTTTTTAAGCCAAGGGTGAGGGGCATTGTGATTTTTTTTTTTTCGACTGCTGTAACCCTTACTTTTTGAATGAAATTTCTCAGGGCAATGAGTTTCACAACTCAGCCTTTTGGGAGGAACTTTAGGGTTACTTTGATTACAGCCATAGGGCTAGGTGCTCCACTGAAGTAAAGTCCTACATCTTCATGGAAGAGAGTGGAACAGTGCCAGCTTTACACCATCAGAGCCCTGTAAGTTCTAGTTTTTGCGAGTTTTTTAAGTGAGAGATGATTATTATTTAGGGATCTTTGGGGCATAGATTGTGTACTCCTGTGTTTGTACAGCACCCAGCACGACCCCCATATGGAGCTTTCTGGTTGCTGCTGCAATGTAAATATTAATGAAAAACAAAAGTCACACCAGAAAGTCCTCTCAGTGGGGTAGCTGCTTTATAGACTGATGTGAAAGCAAGAGGTATAGTCCGGGTCTGACTTAAGTCGAGAGCAAACCTTCTGCTAAGAAAGCCTGCTGCTAGACTGCTTGATAAAGTGCAATGTACTTCCCCTTCCATGTCCCACAGTCCCATTGTGAAAGCCAGCATAAGCACCCCTGTGTGTGCTCCCAGGAGATTAGGGAGGGAGTGATGGGATTGCAGTTGTGCCTGTATCTTTACTGAGGCCTGGCCAGGTATGGGATAGCTTCTGGAGCCAGTCTTGCCCCCGTGCTCTTCACACTGCACACCATAAGAACCAGGCACAATCTGGTCTGGAAGCTGAGAGCCGGCAGAAGCAGCAGGGGGACAATGAAGTTGACTATGCATCTTGTGAGCTTGATCATTATTTTAAAAAATAATGATTTTACTCTAAACACAATATTTCAGTGCCCTCCTTTTTCAGTGGCCAAAGGGGATGGAGGGAGGTAGCTACCTTTTGTAGGCCTGCCTGAAGAAAGATGTCAAATTCACAACCCTGGAAACTGAACTCCTCCATGTAAACAAGCAGATTGTGTCATCCTAGAACCCCCGAGCAAATGCAGCGCAGGTCACATCAATGCAGGCTCTCCCTTTACTGTCTGCTCCGTGTGATTCAGCACTGACGTAGAGGGAGCTGCTTGTAGAACGAGGGGCTAGTTCATTCCTCGGGATCAGTTTACTGCTTGGGCTCTGGGAATAGGCTGAGAAGAAGGGTGCACAAACCAAAACACCTGCAATTTACAACAGCTGCACACTCTGTTTTCTCACTTTACTTTTCCTGGGAATCTTTTCCTTTCCTAAGCATGCTCAGCCCACATGCACAAATGCCGAACAATCCCCAGAACTGAAGAATCTCCAGTTACTCCTTGAGCCAGTGCACCCCAATAGCTTAAATATTATGGTGTGTTCCAACAAGGCCACATGCCTGACTTTTACATACACCCACTAAGGATCTATCACCATCCATTTCCCAGTAATATACAGGTTTGCCAGTCTCTAAACATAAATCCTGAACCTGGTGGTTCACCACCTTTAAACATAAGAACATACGAATGACCATACTGGGTTAGACCAGTGGTCCATCTAGACCAGTATTCTCTCTTCCAACAGTGGCTGGAGACAGATGCTTCAGAGGAAAGGAACAGAACAGGGTAATTATCAAGTGATCCATTCCCTGTCGTCCACTCTCAGCTTCTGGCAGTCAGAGCATTGCGTTTTATCCCTGACCTTGCCCAATAAGCATTGATGGACCTATTCTCCATAAATTTATCTAACTCTTTTTTTAACCTGGTTATACTTCTGGCCTTCAGAACATCTCCTGCTAATTTGTTCCACAATTTGATTGTGCATTGTGTGAAGAAGTACTTCCTTGTGTTTGTTTTAAATCTGCTGCCTGTTAATTTCATTGGATGACCCCTGGTTCTGGTGTTGTGAAAAGGGGTAAATTTCCGTATTCACTTTCGCCGCACCTTTCTTGATTTTATAGACCTCGATCATATCCCCCCTTTAGTCGTCTTTTTTCCAAGCTGAACAGCCCCAGTCTTTTGAATCTCTCCTCATCTGGAAACTGTTCCATACCCCTGATCACTTTTGTTGCCCTTCTCTTTACTTTTTCCAACTCTAATATATCTTTTTTGAGATGGGGCATCTAGAACTGCATACAGTATTCAAGGTGTGGGTTTACCATGGATTTATATAGTGGCACGATGGTATTTTCTGTCTTATGATCTATTCTTTTCTGTTAGCTTTTTTGACTGCCGCTGTACTTTGAGCAGATTTGTGTTTTAGAAATATCCACAAAGGCTCCTAGATCTCTTTCTTGAATGGTAACAGCTAATTTAGACCCCATCATTTTATATTTATAGTTGGGATTATATTTTCCAATGTGCGTTACTTTGCATTTATCAACACTGAAGTTCATCTGCCATTTTGTTGCCCACTTACTCCCATTTTGTGAGATTTCTTTGTAACTCTTTGAAGTTAGCTTTGGACTTAACTATCTTGAGTTATTTTGTGTCATCTGAAAACTTTGCCATGTCACTGTTTACCCCTTTTTCTAGATCATTTATGAACATGTTGAACAGCACTGGTCCGAAGTGCAGATCCTTGGAGGACCCTGCTTTTTACCTCTCACCACCGTGAAAACTGATCATTTATTCCTGCTCTATGTTTCCTATCTTTAAATCAGTTACTCCACGAGAACACCTTCCCTACCCATGAATGCTAACTTTGCTTATAAGTCTTTGTGGAGGGACCTTGCCAAAACTTTCTGAAAGTCCAATTGTCCACTAGATCACCCTTCTCCACATGTTTGTTGGCACCCTAAAAGAACAAAATTTCATTTGCGGTCATTCAGGATTGGGGTGATGTAGCACTTCTGACAACCATGCTTCATAGACCTGAAAACCTCTTAGGATGGGATCTTCTTTCCCCGAAATATCTGTTATAAATCCCGAGAAAAAGAGGTTTATGGTAGTACCGCTGATATAAACTTAACTGTAATAGCCAAACTGTGGCAGTAAAATGTAGTTAGTGTTATTTTCTACTGTTCTTCCCTTGCTTACACATTTATTTTAAGTATCCCATCACGTATTTGGTATTCAGTCTAATTACAATCACAGTTTACTCCTGAAGAGTAGCTTGCAATACTACATGTATGAAACACATTTCACAGCTTGACATGGAGCATCACAAAAATGGATAGGAAATCATCATAAAACCAACAAATGATTACAGGGGAGCAAGAGTCTAGAAGTGGTCAATAAATGAAAGTGAAGTGGGTTTGTTTTGTTTGAAGGGGCTTTTGAAAATGTTATGCCTGAAACATGCATAATTTCTTCAGCTGAAGAAAGTCCATCGAGAATCAATGTGGACTTTCATTTGCTCTGCACTAGTCTTCAACATAACTGTACTCTTTATGTTATCCCTGAAGTTTGAAGGGATGTGGTCAGATTAAAAATCATATTGCAAATATTGCTTACCCAGATTGCGAATTACAGTTCATTAAAATAGAAAGAGACGTTCAAAACTAATTTGGGTCCTGATCCTCCTCTACTGTATTCACATGAGTAGTCCAGTTGGGCCTACTCACATATATAAAGCTAAGCAGGTAAATAAGTCTTTGAAGATTCAGGACCATGCCTTTTCATCGCTTTTCCCTGAGGTTTCTAAAAAAAGCAGACCCGTCAATTTCATTTTCACTTTCTAGACAATGTCATTGTCCACTTCTCCTGCACTAGCACCAGGCTGTAATTTTTGAGCTGCAAACACGGGATCTGATTCTGCAACCCTCTCTGACACGGAGGGGCTGCCCGCAAAGGTAATGGTTACTCAACGTGGGAACAGGTTGCAAAATCAGGCCACTTACAAGGGAAGGTTTTGCTTGTGTTAAAAGTGTGCATGTGCAAACACACACACAAAAACCCTATATATATCCTTAGTAATTTAAAAGTGTATGGAAATATTTCTATTGGTCTTAAGGCTGCAAAAAGATGCATTTACAACTCATAAATCTGTGGTCAAGTTTCACCTGTGTCCTTTTTTAAGGCGACTTTACAAAGTATCTTGAAACTTAAGAGCAGATCATTTAAGAGTAGTTGTCCTTCAACATGCAAGTTTATAAGATCTTTACATTAATGTTTATGATGAGCCCAATAAACTTACTTTTTTTTTTCATTTTCTTCTGCTTTGCAGGTTTATGACCGGCCCCCAAAGCATTCTGCTCTGCACTATGACCCAGGCCTCCAACAGGACTTCACCAGTGACACCTTAAAATCAAAGCACCAGCAAAAAAGCAGCAACCAGCACCATCTTGACTGGTCAGCAAGCTCTGACACTGGATCTGCTTCTCAAAGTTGCTTCCTCAATACAGAATCCAGCCGAGAAGCAGCTAGTGCCACCAAGGTTTCTGCTCAAGAGCCAGTTTCTTTCAGCAAGTCTCAAACAAAGAAATCTGGTGCAGGAAGCACATGGAGTCAGTTGTCAACCAACAATAAAGAGCTGGCTGTATGCAGTGCAGTTCCATCACCAAATAACATCACGGCAGCATCCCAGCCTAGCAATCCATCAGAGTGCAATGGGCTTTTGCCTCTAGCTGATAAAGAGGGAGGAGGCCAAATGGAGATCCCTGACCAACCCACTGGGAACACAAAGAAGAAATCCAGCAAAAAAGACTTAATAATTCAAACCATCCAAAACACAGACGTAGAATGGGTGAAAAATGCTCAAAAAGCATTTGAGAGCAAAACCCATGACAGCACGGAAGGGAAAAAGGAATCTTATTCAACGGACAAACTGCTAGAAGCATCGCCCTCGAGGCAGAACCCGAGTTCTGCTAATGGTTCTGAGAGTGACACCAGTCACGTACGAATTACTATCCCAATAAAGACTCCAACAGCAGATATGTCTGGCCACAAAAGGAAAAAAAGGCAATCTTCAAAATCTACAGCAGATAAAACTATCCAGGAAAAAAGCCTACCTTCTGGACTTCCCATGAGCAGTGAAGTAGCAAACAGGACTAGTTCACAACTGGAGGGCAGCAAAAAAGATCTTCGAGCCACAAAGCAAGGGAAAGCTCCCGAGAACGAGTCCCTATTGACAGCTATTGAGAGCAGTGGGATCACTGACAAAGCTCCCCCAAACAGTGCAGGTAGGCTCAGAAAATCTGCAGCTGGAACTTCCATGTCCACTCCTACCAATCTTCCTGCATCAAGCAAATTGCCAGAAGTCCAGCACCCAAAACTTGTAGCAAAACGGAGATGGACCTGCAGCAAACCTAAAAACATGCTTCAGGAAACCTCCATGGCTACATCCGAGAAGCTGATGGTGGAGCCTCCTTCAGCCTATCCCATCACTCCATCTAGCCCTCTGTATACCAATACAGACAGTCTTACTGTGATTACGCCCATCAAGAAAAAAAGAGGACGACCAAAGAAACAGCCTTTGCTCACTGTTGAAACCATCCACGAGGGGACCTCCACCAGCCCGGTCAGTCCAATCAATCGAGAATTTCCAGGCACAAAGAAAAGGAAGAGGAGACGGAACCTGGCTAAGCTGGCCCAGATGGTCCCGGGGGAGGACAAATCCATCAGTGAACTGAAATTTCACAAAAAGGTCGGCAAGCTGGGCGTGTTGGATAAGAAGACCATCAAGACCATCAACAAGATGAAGTCCCTCAAGAGGAAGAATATTCTGAATCAGATCTTGTCCTGTTCCAGCAACATAGCTTTGAAAACAAAAGCCCAGCCACCATCCAGCGCAGGAGCTGCGACCATCGATGCCAGACTAGGGAAGCAAATAAATGTCAGCAAGAGGGGGACTATCTACATTGGCAAAAAACGGGGCAGGAAGCCAAGAGCAGAGCTGCAGCCCCCTCCAGAAGAACCTAAGACAGCCATCAAGCACTCAAGGCCTGTTTTGAGCCAGCCAGAAAACCCAGCAGTGCCTTCCAACTTGCAGTCACTTGTGGCATTGTCACCAGCAGCTATTCATCCGCTTTCAACACAGTTAGTGGGGTCTAATGGCAACCTTAGCCCTGCAAGCACTGAAACAAATTTTTCAGAGTTAAAAACTATGCCAAATCTTCAACCCATCAGTGCTCTTCCTACAAAAACCCAGAAAGGAATGCACAGTGGAACTTGGAAGCTGTCTCCACCCAGGTTAATGGCTAACTCACCTTCCCATCTGTGTGAAATAGGTTCTCTGAAAGAAGTCACGCTGTCACCAGTGAGTGAGTCTCACAGCGAGGAAACCATACCAAGCGACAGTGGAATAGGTACAGACAATAACAGCACTTCTGACCAAGCAGAAAAAAGCTCAGAATCCCGCAGGAGGTACTCTTTTGATTTCTGTACCCTGGACAATCCAGAGGCCATACCATCTGACACCAGCACAAAGAACAGGCATGGTCACCGGCAGAAGCATCTCATTGTTGATAACTTTCTCGCTCACGAGAGCATTAAAAAGCCAAAGCACAAGAGGAAAAGGAAAAGCCTGCAGAACAGAGATGACCTCCAGTTTCTTGCAGACCTCGAGGAGCTCATCAACAAGTTTCAAGTGTTCAGGATTTCCCATAGAAGCTACACGTTTTACCATGAAAATCCATATCCTAGCATTTTCAGGATTAATTTTGATCATTATTACCCTGTGCCATATATCCAGTATGACCCATTGCTCTATCTTCGCAGGACCTCTGACATGAAGTCTAAGAAGAAGCGTGGTAGACCTGCCAAAACCAATGACACCATGACAAAGGTGCCTTTTTTACAAGGGTTCGGTTACCCTATTCCCAGTGGGAGTTACTATGCACCCTATGGAATGCCTTACACATCAATGCCTATGATGAATCTTGGTTACTACGGTCAGTATCCAGCTCCTTTGTACCTGTCCCACACACTTGGAGCAGCTTCCCCATTTATGAGGCCCGCAGTGCCCCCACCCCAGTTCCATTCAGGCTCTCATATGAAGATGTCCACCACTGCCAAGCATAAAGCCAAACACGGAGTGCACCTGCAGACACCTGTGGGAATGAGCCTTGGAGATATGCAGTCCTCCTTGGCACCTCCAAAGGTTGGAGGAACCAGCCTTTCTAGTGGCCGACTTCACAAAAGAAAACACAAACATAAGCACAAGCATAAGGATGAGCGGATATTGGGGGCACATGAAGATCTGAGCGGTCTTTTTGCTAGCAAGTCCACCGGCTTCTCCAGCCATGCAATCAGTGAAAGGCTAAGTGGCTCAGACAAAGACCTCTCCTTGCTCAACGAGAAAAGCAAGCATAAGGAGAAACAGAAGCACCAGCATTGTGAAACAGGACACAAAGGCTCAAAGAGTAACTTTGAAGTGGATACACTGTCTACGTTATCGCTTTCTGATGCCCAGCAGTGGACGCAGAGCAAAGATAAAAGTGACTTGAGCAACGATCCCATTGACTCTTGCACAAAGAGATACTCGGGTAACGCTGAGACTAGTGCAAGGTCAGAGTCCCTGGACATGTTTGGTGAAATCAGTTCCTCCAGTGAAAAGCGGGACAATGATGCAAGTGGGAATAAAAGAAGAAGCTTTGAAGGGTTTGGAACGTACAGGGAAAAGGACATTCAGTCCTTCAGGATGAATAGGAAGGACAGAAGTACCTATGATTCTTCGGCCTCTTCAGGTAAGCCGTGAATTTCTAACCTGAGCAAAAAGGAGCTTGGCATTCTCAACGGTTATGTTCCTTTATAAAAGTTAGACACTTATTTCTCTGTCATTATATCATTAAACCCCCATGATTATCCAGACTTTGGATTGTTCGGGGCGCGGGGCTGGGGGTGGCAAGAATGTTGGCTAGATCTAAAGCCAAAACCTTTTAAAGACATTTTGTTATTGCATGGCATTTTTATAAATATTTTCTCTGCTTCTCTCCTATTTATCCTCACTTCTTGCCTTTCCTTTGAAAATCTCCTGGGCACTGGCTTATACAGGGTCACTGCTGTAGGTAACTGCTGGAAAGGGGAGCACTGCAGACTTTCCTCTTACTGGAATCCAGTGCCTCTGACCATGGTGAATTGAGTCTTTGCTTGCACAGCCCTTGGAAGTAGAGCCATCATACTAAAGAAAGATTCTCTCCTATGGCATGGAGAGCCTACAAAAGATGCCGGTTGATCACTAGTCTTAGTCCCATTAGGTGTGATGGGAGTTAAATGGTAGCTGTGGGACACGGAGCCAGCCCCACTAGTTGTGTGCTGTAGTGGCAATCAGGAGACCCAGGTATCCTGGCGATTAGGCAGTTTTTGGATGGATAGACAGGCAGAGACCCCGGTTAGAATCCTAATCGAATTCTCTCACTTTCTGGTCAGCAGGAGTCATGCACAATCATGCACTTCAGACTGGGGTGGTAGCCAGGGGAGCCTGGTGTCACTGAAGCAATAAGCCCTAGATGATTAAGGATCAAGGTGGTTTGATTTTTAGCACTTATGACTTAGAAGAGAAGGTGGATGTGTGGGACTGGAAGGAAGGAGGGGACCTGAAGCTCCATTTAGGGCTTCAGGGCTTCTCTTCCCCACCCAGAAGAAAAAAGGGATCTGAATCTTGTCTGCAGACAGAACTGGACTTTGCATTATAAAGCTGCCTTCCTGGTAATGACACGGAGACAGGTGGTTTGCTGCAGTGTAAACAACTTTGGCTTGGGAACAATCCCAGAGCTCCTGCACCATCAGATATCCCATTGTTCTGTCATACAGCACATTTCACGCTTGGGTTCTGGAGGAGTGTGCACCTTATTGGGATGGCCAAGTTTGGAGGAGATTCAGAGCTGGATTCTGATGTGCTAGAGAGGCACATCAAATTTGGGTCATTCCTGGCCTCAAAAATGAGGAGGCAGAATCGCTGTTGGGGAAGGCCCTGGGAGGGAGTATAGAATTTATGCAGCCTGCCCATATGAGATTCTTAGGCTTTTGATTAAGAGCCAAATGCTGCTCATGTTTAAGTTAACTGGATGATTCCATTTCCTTCACTGCGACTAGGATCTGGCCTTAAGTAAAGAACAGCAAAGTTTTAAATGGGAGAGTTACTAGGTAAAGTACAAAAAATCTAATATTCGTCCTGCCCTCCCTCTGGTGTACTAGGCAAATAGTCACTGTTTGACCAGTCTGTAACCTTTAATCAACAAAAAACCAACCAGCAGTTTGGAAATATATCCATTAAAATTGCCATATGGAAACAGACCCATTGTAACAAATGTGTGACATACAGAAATGCTGGAATGAGACTGAATTTATTTCCTGGTCATAGCAACCAACATGGATGGGTCAGTTCATAGAATCATAGAATACCAGGCTTGGGAGGGACCTCAGGAGGTCATCTAGTCTAACCCCTGCTCAAAGTTGGACCAGTCCCTAAATTTTTGCCCCATATTCCTAAATGGCCCCCTCAAGGATTGAACTCACAAGCCTGGGTTTAGCAGGCCAAAGCTCAAACCACTGAGCTATCCCTTCCGTCACTCCCCTCCCCCCCCCCCGTCATAGGGTGGGGTCATTATGCATGAACTGCAGTGGCTTCTATTACAATGATGATATGTCCTAACACATAAGGGTTCAGAGCCCCTATCATTTTTATCCTGAGTACATGATGGACATTACTGATTTCCCAGTATAGTAGCAATTGCACTTTCATTTTCATGAACCGGAAGAGCTGCTGAATCTTAATTTTCCAAGCTAATCCATTTAATATATGAAAAGAACATTCTAACTAAAGAGGAAAAAAACTAAAATAACTGAGGACACTTTGAAATTGAGCTCTAAAATCCCCCTACATTTCCCACCAAACTGACTTTTAGTTCAGCTGAGGGTAGAATTCTTTGTTAATAAAAAGCCTGATTCATTTTGTTTTTCATTGGTGCATTATTGATGTCAATACAGAATAAGATGAAGTGGTTAGACCTGCAGTTTCTGCTTCACTGCACTCACTGTTCCAACTTTTAAAAATATCTTACTTTCATGACTGCTAATAGGTGTTGTTCCCCCATGACCTAATCCATCAAGTTGTAGATTATGAACTGTTTTCTTCATTGTCAAAGTATTATTTAGATGGAAAAATCATCCACATTTAGGTAACCAGAGCCAGCTAACCAGGGCCATAACTTGCACGACAAGAGGGAAAATATTAAAACTAAAGCACTCTGCCAAGAAAGGTCTGGAGCCAAGACTGCTCATTAAAGTCCAAGACCATCTGTCTACTTATGATCTTCTAAGATCTCAATGCCACTTTTTTTTTTTTTTTTTTGCCTTTCCCCTTCATTGGTATTCCCGGTTGCAGTCTGCTCTTGAAATTGTCCTCAGCTATTAACTGGTGTCCACTGAGGATGGATTAAACTTTTCCATGATAACCTTGACCTTCTTTCTCCTAACTTACCTTGTATTTCATGAAAATGAGAGCCAGGAAAGCACTGTGAAACATGTAGCTCTCCAGCTGGAGGCTGTTCCATAGCTGTGATAATTCTCATTATCAGGCAGTTTTAATCTCCTACTGTTTACATCTAATATATAATAATGATAAAGAAAGGCTTCCTGAATATTCAGACTAAAGTTTAATGCAGATTCACATCAGACTTTCAGGGCAGCGTCGTCCTATTCTGGTAAATCTTATTGCATGATGTTTCAGTCACATGTCTTCAGCAGTATATGTGCACCATTTATATCTCCAGGTTCCTCTTTACTACATATTGCTGGAGGTAAGATATGCAACTAAAAGTATGCTGTATAAGGAGATAGCCATGATAAAAGTCAGGAGGGAACCATTTAATTCGATCGAGTCCCCATATACTCCTAACAGTTTGCCGTGAAATGGGCTGCTGGAAGTGCTATTTCATTTTTTTTAAAATCACTATTTGTATTCCAGTAGTACCTGAAGGCCCCGGTAGAGATCAGAACCCCACTGGGCTACAAATCGGTCACACACAGAGCAAGAGATGGTCCCTTCCCTGAAGAGCTTTCAATCTCAGTAGATAAAAGGATCAAAGAATCATGATCCCCATTTTATAGATAAGAAATAGAGATATTCAGGGATTTGTATCACATGGGGGGTATAATGAGGGAAGTATAATAGCAGTTCCTTCCCTCCCTCCCATAAGTGCTGTGACAATAAATACATTAAAGCTTATGAAGTCCATAGCTACTCTGGCCATGGAGGTCCTATAAGTACCATAGATAGATGCTATCCAATTAAATATAGGTTGTGAGTCTAATGGAGACAGCAGCAAAGACTGATGACCAAAAAGCTACTCTGTACAGCACTGTATTACTGTATATCCCTTTCCTGAGATTGATCACGATCTAGGGGTTATTTTATGCTTAGATTATCTCTGCAGGTCTTTGTAATTGAAGATTACACAGGAAGAGATTATCTAGCACGCATATCAGACATCCTGGCTCAAACATCAGCTAATAGGGACAAGGTTTTCATCAGATACAGTGTAGATACTATGCACTGTCAATTTACAGGAGTATAAAGTTAATCATATGCAGCTATTAAGAAAGGTAGTAATCATCAATCTCCAAGTGTCAGGTATTTAGCATGATGAACATGCATTATAACTTAATACTTAACTCTCCTACAAAATATCCTGTAGTCCTAGCCTCCACCACTCCACATGGCACCAGTTTAACTCAAAAGTTCAGTGGAATCAGTATCTCCTTTAGATCACGGATGTGAAGTACAAACAGACGAAGCTAAGAGAACCAGCAAAGAGGTCGGACCAAGGTCTAGGCATCAGCCAATGCCTGCTAGAACATACAACGGATCTGTCTGTCTTTTTAACAGTTAACCAAAAACATGACAAAAGGGAGAGTAGGAGAAATATTGGGCTAAGGATCTAGAACAAGTGATACAATGAAATGGATGCATAACCATTCCAGTGCTGATACGGTATATACTGCTTTAGAGGCAATCCCGCAAACACACAAGTGAGTAGCTTAACTCGCTCGAGTAGTTCCATTTTAATCAATGGGACTTCTCCCATCACTAACGTTATCCTCATGCCTAAGTGTTTGTAGGAATGGGCCATCTACGCAGCACAGAATAAATCTCTGGAAATCCTCACCAAATAGTCCAGTAGTGTTGCCTGATTTAAAACAAGACTTGATTTGCACATAAACAAGCATGGCAAACTGTTGGCAAAGTCGAAACCTGTTTTGTTTTTTTGAGGGACAGCCTACACTGTTCTCTGATGCTGCTGCACCCTCTCAATGGGCAGATGGAGAGAGCTACTTTTCACTAGTGGGTAAAGTGATTCCTCTTTCTGTGTGCAGAGATGTTAGGGATGTTAGGGATAGTCAGATAGTATTAGTCCACCCCTTTATTCAGCAGATATTGCTGTGGCTTGCTGAATATCGTATTCCATGAGTAGGTTTTTGTAGTTCCACAGTCTAGATCCGATTGCATATTCGGCAGTAAATATGTTATTGGATGAATAGCAGCACAATTTTTCAAAAAAGATATTTGATTAATGTGTTCTTTCTGGTGAATGTTTTCTCATTCAACCTGCTCTGAGATATCTATATGTATTTCTATGCTGATCAGATCTTATATGTATAGATTATATGTATTATTATTTATTTTTTGTATTATCCAAGCATCTAAGACCCCTAGTCGTGAACCTACATTGTGTTAGGTGATGTACAAACACAGACCAAAGTGCGTGTGTGTGTGTGTGTGATCCCTGCTCTGCCACAGACCTCCTATAAGACCTAGTCAGGTTGCTTATCTCCTCTGAGCCCTACCTGTAAAATGGGGGTAGTAACACCTTCCTACCTTGCCGGAGTATTGTGCGGATAAGTTCGTTAAAGATTGTTAGGTGCTCAGATATTTTAGGGATGGGGCCAGATAAGTCCCTGAGATAGATACGAACATGATATTCAGCTGATCAGTTTCATTTCCCGTACACGTTTGACATATTAACTAGCTTCATGCTGCCTACAGATGCATCTCCACTGTGTCTGCTTCTCACATTCAAAGCCCTGAGTAGCTTCAAACACCTGCCATTTAAAATCAACCCATAAAGTCATAAGTTTGCTTCTGTCCACAGGATCTGAGGGACAGAACAGGTAATATTCAGTTACAGGTTGAAGGTTTGATATGTCACGACTCAGCAGGGCTTGCATGGGAGCTTTACCCAGGGCCATTCTTTATGTATTCATTCACCTACATCACAGTGTCTGTTGTAGGCCGCTAGATGCTTAGGGATCCCTTAAAAATGCAACTACAAACTAATTGTGTCCATGGCCTCAGAAAAGATCTCCTGGGCCTTTAGGATACATTGCTGCCTGGTTTGCTTTCTGCAGTGTTAGTTATATGCCACTGCAGACGCAGAAAGCCATACTAGCCTGACCATGCTCTGCTCTAGTCTGGCACTTCCTGTGCAGAAGGGATGAAGAGAGAAAATAATAGACAGGAGGAATACAATGAATCAATATGGATCAGTCCAAACGGCAGCAGCCTCAGCATACCAGCTGCCTGTCAGTGTGAAGTTTTTGTAGGCATCACAGCAACGGAGGGTTAAGAGCATTTTAATTAACAGCTTTAGCTTGATTTCCTGCAACATTAACGTTAAATAATAATTTAGAGAAAAGAGTCTTCTATTTAGAGAGCAGATACAAATTGACTTGACTGAGAAAGACAAACGCAGAACAATTCCCAGGTAGGTGTAGAAAGAGAGCGATCCTAGGGGAGAAGTTTTGGATTTCTGTTTCATCTTCAAAGTGAGTCTTTACATTTAAGTAAGCATTTGAGAGGGCTGAAGAAATCTTAATAGTAATCAACAGTGTCGCTTAGTGGATGGCATGCAGCAGTTTGCACTTTGCTTCAGCACCAAATCGGACTTATCTGATGAGGTTCAATAAATCTGATGAGGTTCAATAAGGATAAGTGCAGGGTCCTGCACTTAGGACGGAAGAACCCAATGCACAGCTACAGACTAGGGACCGAATGGCTAGGCAGCAGTTCTGCGGAAAAGGACCTAGGGGTGACAGTGGACGAGAAGCTGGATATGAGTCAGCAGTGTGCCCTTGTTGCCAAGAAGGCCAATGGCATTTTGGGATGTATAAGTAGGGGCATAGCGAGCAGATCGAGGGACGTGATCGTTCCCCTCTATTTGACATTGGTGAGGCCTCATCTGGAGTACTGTGTCCAGTTTTGGGCCCCACACTTCAAGAAGGATGTGGATAAATTGGAGAGAGTCCAGCGAAGGGCAACAAAAATGATTAGGGGTCTGGAACACATGACTTATGAGGAGAGGCTGAGGGAGCTGGGATTGTTTAGCCTGCAGAAGAGAAGAATGAGGGGGATTTGATAGCTGTTTTCAACTACCTGAAAGGGGGTTCCAAAGAGGATGGCTCTAGACTGTTCTCAATGGTATCAGATGACAGAACGAGGAGTAATGGTCTCAAGCTGCAGTGGGGGAGGTTTAGATTGGATATTAGGAAAAACTTTTTCACTATGAGGGTGGTTAAACACTGGAATGCGTTACCTAGGGAGGTGGTAGAATCTCCTTCCTTAGAGGTTTTTAAGGTCAGGCTTGACAAAGCCCTGGCTGGGATGATTTAACTGGGAATTGGTCCTGCTTTGAGCAGGGGGTTGGACTAGATGACCTTCTGGGGTCCCTTCCAACCCTTATATTCTATGATTCTATGATTATTTTGCACATAGATTAGTGGTAATTGCAAGAAACTCAGGGAGCACAGATGACTGACTGCAATACAACATCAACTGTTAAGCAAAGGAAGGGCTAGATGGCTCATAGGAGTTTAGTAATGAGAGATTTACGCCGTCAGGTCACTGGTTAAAATCTGGTCTACAGTAATAGTGACCGAAAGTCAAATAAGGGTGCTGACATCATAGTGATGCTGGAATACAACTGTAATGATGCGGTTGCATGATCAGTCAAACAAAGCCTTTATATAACCAAGTTAAATAAATAGAGAGCCAGTTTTGCTTTACATGGGGACCTGGCCAAGATGACTCATAAACTGCCGTATCTGTCATGTCTGAAACTGTGTGTAACGAGAGTAACTGCCCTGGCCCCAGTGGAGTTATTTCTGCTTGACTTCTCTGTTAAAGTGATATCAAAATCTGACCAAACCACCCACTCTTAGACAGCACTAGAAAGCTACTAGGCACACCATGGTACATGACTATTCTATGGAATGCCAAACAGATAGGAAGCGGAATGGCTCCAGAATTGTAAAATGGACTATTGAGGTTTTTCACTTCTAGTTCAATTCCACCCAAGATTGCTAAGGATGGAGAGTTGTTACCATCTGATGGTGGTTTGGTAGCCTATCTGAAGTCACATGGTTTTACCCCAGCTGCCAGGGATTGGGAGAGTTCATCTCATGAAAGCTACAACCACATGTGTCCTCCCCGTTGGCATTCCCAGATGAATGACAATGTGCATGGAGTGGTGCTCTTACTTGGTTGTCTTTGAGGTAGGGAAGCTTGTCCTGCCAGTACACATTCTGTGGAGAAAGAGGAGACTTCTGTCATTCAGATGGTTCCAAGACCATTACATTCACTCAGTATCTTTCACCTCACCCACCCACGTGCCCTCAGAAGTTTAGTCTTGTAACATCTTTCACCCCAGCAAAGTCTCTCTGCCCTCTTCGTTAAATTGTATGGGACAGATTGTGGTTCCTGCTTTAGTACAAAGCAACCAGAAAGCCAGATCAAGCCTCATCTCTTGCTTAGGATGAACCTCCAGGTGGCATAGAGCTGTCATTGTGGTTTGCTGTTGTCACCCTTCCTGGCTCCCAGTACAGTGGGAGAAGGGGGCATAGACAAAAGTCTCTCTGTACTCCAACTATCTTTAGGTGGCAGAACAACCTCTTGGGGCTGTGGACAGCCAGGTGTAAATTAGAGCAGCCTTTAAACTGCTGTAGCTTCAGAGACTGGATCGGCCCTTGGCCTGCCCTAGGATCATTTTTCCCAGTCTGTGTTGATCATAGCTTGGACCCTGCTCACAATTGGGGCCTATGTGTACCTTCACATCCTTTGTTGTTTTAATCATAGTTTTAAAATAAAAACCTGGGAGAGTTGCAGATTTGAGGGGGGGAAAGGTAGACACCAGATTAGTGCAAATTTCCTGTTTTTGTTCTTAGCACAAAACCTCAAAATCACTTTGAACCAGTTCCCTGACCTCAAGTATATACCAGAGTGTGGGTGGAGTCACACATTTCACAAATGGGCCCTCTAGAGTGTACACCAAAGAAATTGTCTCCAGGCAGGGCAGGGTAGAGTTTGTGCACGTGTGTGCAGTAACCCTGTAACCTCTGCATCACCCCTGGGCATTGGAACACAGACCGTGTTCTTTCCATGAAATGAACTGAATGACACAAATGAGGTACGATCAGAAATTTGAGACATTTGCAACAGGATGTGTCTGTGAGATGCCAGGCAGACACTGGGAATTGCCAGCCTGCTTTTGAGATTTGTTGTCATTCAGTTGATTTGGTTTTAATGACTGCATCTCCTTAAAGGAGGGATTACATTGCATTAAAATATATGGCACAATCTGATCTAATCTTCTCTTAAAAATTAATGCACAGCATTATATAGCAGAGTGTGCATTTCGCAAGCATGACACTCACTAGCTCCTACAGTGTACGGTAACAGTGATATGTGTGGTAAGATAGATCTTTCTAATAATACTGTGCAATGCAGCTGCTAGTTAGTAAAGCAGCGAGGGGTATGTGTCAGTGAGTGGGTGTGTGGTTCCAAGTAACAATGATTTCCTCCCACACTGAAAGTTAGCCAAATGAGCTGCCCAGGTTCTTTCAGAAAAGGATGAACTTGGAAATATTTAACAGAGTCATTCTTGTGTTTAACACAACGAGGAATCCAGTGAAAGCGACAGAGAGTCCTGTGGCACCTTATAGACTAACAGACGTATTGGAGCATGAGCTGTCGTGGGTGAATACCCACTTCTTCAGACGCAACGTTTTTTCATGGGTAAAAAACCCCACTTCTTCAGATGCAACGTTTTTTACCCACGAACGTTTATGCCCAAATAAATCTGTTTGTCTTTAAGGTGCCATCGGACTCCTCGTTGTTTTTGTGACTACCGACTAACACGGCTACCCCTCTGATTCTTCTGTTAGGGTGTGGTTAGAGAAGGAGGCAGTAGTCCAGATTCTTCTCTCACTTAAATCAGGATTAACTCTAATTGAAGTCACAAGATTCCCTATCATATAAAATCGGTGTGAAGCAGGCCCAGATTCAGGATTCCTGAGTTCTCATCCAAGATCTACTACTGCCTAGCTGCATAACTTCAACAAGTTACTTAATCTCTCCTGGTTTTCCCTTTGAGAGGATGATATTATAATACTTGCCTACATCTCAGGGTGTTGCATGACTTAAATTAATTAATGCCGATAAAGTGCTTTGAAATGCTGGAGTGAGAGGACCCAAAGAATTATTGTTACTTTATTGCACTTTCTGCTTCAGTTTTCATGCCTGACCTGAACATAAAGTCAGTCAGCAGCAAACATTTCTGCATCCTCTCGTTCAGAAGCTTTTGTGAATCAGGAAGCCTAATGAAAATGTGAATGATATTGGTATGTTTATACTGTTCTCAATGTTCAGGGGAAAAGACATCACTTCTCACTTGTCGAAGTGCATGCAGCGTACTCGTTCTTCTGTTTCTTAATATATTGCCTTACTAAATCCCCACTTACCCAGTGTTTAGTGTTTATACAGGATGTGCAACAGGGTAGAGGGAGATATGATAGTCATCCTGTGATTTACAGAAGACCTAATTAATCCCCAGTGACAATGCCACACAGAACAGGGACTCCTCCTGAGCCCTTGAAACTGTTATCTCTTAACTCTCTTTTATTCCTCTGTTTTCTTATTATGACTGATGTTAATTATAGTGATGTAGCTTCGGTGACTGGCAACACACACCCAAGAGAACGCTGCTGTCTCCCAGATAGTCTCCCCATGGAGCTGGTGTTGGTTTAGCATACAAACTCATTGAATCCAGTCTCTAGGTTACTCTGTTTCATCAAATCAGAAAGCAGCTCATTAGGCAGCTACTCCGGTTTAATTGTTTTAGGTAAGTAAACACATCAGCACAGCATGCATAAACTCACTAGCCAAGCACTTACCCCTTCACTGCGAGAAAAACTCTGCAATCCCAGGTTTCGGTGCTTCGGTGTTTAGAAGCTAATGGATTACACAGAGCAGAGAGGGTAACATTAACAATGGATGGTGTAAAAATACCCGCTTACGTCAGCAAGCACTGACCCCTGCCATGTGATGGGTATATAAACCTTTGTGACTCTGGCCCTGTCCTGGGACCAGGAAATAACATTTATTCTCTTTCTATCACCGCTGTTTCTCCCACCCCTGCCTCCCGTTACAGATGGTGTTTAACTTAAGCTCCCCATTCATTTCCCCCACCCTGTTATTAGAAATGGAAATGCAATGAAGATCCAGGTAAAATTATCTACTGTGAGTGATCAATTGTCCATTTTTTAATGGTGCCCACTGCTAATTAGCTCTTAGGCTCACATTCAGACAGAAGTGAAACTCGCATGAGCACAACTCTGCTGACTTAACGGAAGCCAGTGGAATTGCATTTGTTTTACACCAGCTCTGCTGTAGGCTCTTTATTGCTAACGGCTACATAAAGACAACAGTGTACCACTGTGTTTGAGTCTCAGTAGCTCTTACTACAATGCTAGCATAAAGGTATGAGTAGACACTGAAGATGGATATAGACCAATATTGACAGTCATCTAGCCCACACACACCTCTACCAATATCAAATTGTACTCAGCAGTATGTTCTTCAGATATTTTTCCAGATCAGCTTTAAATGACTGAAATAAAGTGAAATAAAGTGGATTCCACCACTTTCCTGGGAGGCTATTCCACAGTCAGATAGACCTCACTGTTAGGACATAATTTCCTAATATTAAACCTCCTATCTATATGCAGCTAGTAGTGTTATACAGGATACGGACCCTGGACTTCAGGAAAGCAGACTTCGACTCCCTCAGGGAACGGATGGCCAGGATCCCCTGGGGGACTAACATGAAGGGGAAAGGAGTCCAGGAGAGCTGGCTGTATTTCAAGGAATCCCTGTTGAGGTTACAGGGACAAACCATCCCGATGAGTCGAAAGAATAGTAAATATGGCAGGCGACCAGCTTGGCTTAATGGTGAAATCCTAGCGGATCTTAAACATAAAAAAGAAGCTTACAAGAAGTGGAAGGTTGGACATATGACCAGGGAAGAGTATAAAAATATTGCTCGGGCATGTAGGAATGATATCAGGAGGGCCAAATCGCACCTGGAGCTGCAGCTAGCAAGAGATGTCAAGAGTAACAAGAAGGGTTTCCCTTCAGGTATGTTGGCAACAAGAAGAAAGCCAAGGAAAGTGTGGGCCCCTTACTGAATGAGGGAGGCAACCTAGTGACAGAGGATGTGGAAAAAGCTAATGTACTCAATGCTTTTTTTGCCTCTGTCTTCACTAACAAGGTCAGCTCCCAGACTGCTGCGCTGGGCATCACAAAATGGGGAAGAGATGGCCAGCCCTCTGTGGAGATAGAGGTGGTTAGGGACTATTTAGAAAAGCTGGACGTGCACAAGTCCATGGGGCCGGACGAGTTGCATCCGAGAGTGCTGAAGGAATTGGCGGCTGTGATTGCAGAGCCATTGGCCATTATCTTTGAAAACTCGTGGCGAACGGGGGAAGTCCCGGATGACTGGAAAAAGGCTAATGTAGTGCCAATCTTTAAAAAAGGGAAGAAGGAGGATCCTGGGAACTGCAGGCCAGTCAGCCTCACCTCAGTCCCTGGAAAAATCATGGAGCAGGTCCTCAAAGAATCAATCCTGAAGCACTTGCATGAGAGGAAAGTGATCAGGAACAGCCAGCATGGATTCACCAAGGGAAGGTCATGCCTGACTAATCTAATCGCCTTTTATGATGAGATTACTGGTTCTGTGGATGAAGGGAAAGCAGTGGATGTATTGTTTCTTGACTTTAGCAAAGCTTTTGACACGGTCTCCCACAGTATTCTTGTCAGCAAGTTAAGGAAGTATGGGCTGGATGAATGCACTATAAGGTGGGTAGAAAGCTGGCTAGATTGTCGGGCTCAACGGGTAGTGATCAATGGCTCCATGTCTAGTTGGCAGCCGGTGTCAAGTGGAGTGCCCCAGGCGTCGGTCCTGAGGCCGGTTTTGTTCAATATCTTCATAAATGATCTGGAGGATGGTGTAGATTGCACTCTCAGCAAATTTGCGGATGATACTAAACTGGGAGGAGTGGTAGATACGCTGGAGGGGAGGGATAGGATACAGAAGGACCTAGACAAATTGGAGGATTGGGCCAAAAGAAATCTGATGAGGTTCAATAAGGATAAGTGCAGGGTCCTGCACTTAGGACGGAAGAATCCAATGCACCGCTACAGACCAGGGGCCGAATGGCTCGGCAGCAGTTCTGCGGAAAAGGACCTAGGGGTGACAGTGGATGAGAAGCTGGATATGAGTCAGCAGTGTGGCCTTGTTGCCAAGAAGGCCAATGGCATTTTGGGATGTATAAGTAGGGGCATAGCGAGCAGATCGAGGGACGTGATCGTTCCCCTCTATTTGACATTGGTGAGGCCTCATCTGGAGTACTGTGTCCAGTTTTGGGCCCCACACTTCAAGAAGGATGTGGATAAATTGGAGAGAGTCCAGCGAAGGGCAACAAAAATGATTAGGGGTCTAGAACACATGACTTATGAGGAGAGGCTGAGGGAGCTGGGATTGTTTAGTCTGCAGAAGAGAAGAATGAGGGGGGATTTGATAGCTGCTTTCAACTACCTGAAAGGGGGTTCCAAAGAGGATGGCTCTAGACTGTTCTCAATGGTATCAGATGACAGAACGAGGAGTAATGGTCTCAAGCTGCAGTGGGGGAGGTTTAGATTGGATATTAGGAAAAACTTTTTCACTAAGAGGGTGGTGAAACACTGGAATGCGTTACCTAGGGAGGTGGTAGAATCTCCTTCCTTAGAGGTTTTTAAGGTCAGGCTTGACAAAGCCCTGGCTGGGATGATTTAACTGGGAATTGGTCCTGCTTCGAGCAGGGGGTTGGACTAGATGACCTTCTGGGGTCCCTTCCAATCCTGATATTCTATGATTCTATGATTTTATACATGTCTGACCAACATTCTTTAGACTTTGCCAGTGTAGTATAATTTTGTAATTCTTGCCTTGTTTAAAATTGAGTAAAGGCACTTCAAAGGAATATGAAATTTATCAGAAGGATCATTGCAGCTTTACAAATCTATATTAATAGCCAAAAAAGGCACTGATCCCACTTTCTTGTAACTAGAAATGTACCAAATCCAAAATGTGCCCCTAATATTTTACCTTAAAAGACCAAATCGCAACTTGGGTTATCTTTCAGTAGGAACTTTATAGATTTTCCCAGCTTCCAAGGGAGTTCTTTAGAGAGTTTTGTTTCATCCAAATGACATTGTTCTCTTGATGAATATCACACTCCTACAAGGAAATTTGCCATTCGGGGATTACATTGGTTTAAAAGGTCCTAGAAGATAATGTAAAAGAGAGAGAGTGAGAGATTTGCAGAAGGTGGCTTGTGTAATTCACACAAAAAGGAAAAAAACCCAGTTTCTAAGAAACTAGGAGGTGTTGAAATCTAATCAGGCACATGTGCTTTTGTAATTAAGCAGATGTCAACTTGATGTATTACAGAGTATATGGCACATGCGCTTTTGTGTTTAGTATATTTGATGCATAGTGATTGATACATTGCATCCATATAGCCCAGTATCTTGTCTCTGACTGTGGCCAATATCAGATGCTTCAGAGAAAGGTGCAAGAGGAAGATAGACACTTATGGAATAACAAGACCATAGGGGAGATTTCCTAATCCACCTCATTTAGAGGTTTGTTTTTGCCCTGAAGCATGAAGATTCCCCTTCTCCCCCGCCCCCACAACTAATGTAATTGTAGATGTTCTCATTTTCTTCATTCCAAATCTCCTAGAGTTTCTGGCACCTTGTAATACTGTGGTTAAATCCTTCTACAGCAAACTGAAGGGAAAATGTGACACAGACCACCAGGACACACCAGAAAAGAAATGGTCAAAGATAGGTGTCTTCATGAAAAACAACATTTCTTTTGAATTTTTGTTTTTCCTCTTGGATGAGCAATCTTTGAGTAGACCCATTGGTGGCTATAGGAAATGCGATCTATGAAAAAGATTCCCATCTTTAAAAAGTGGATTTTTAACCATTACACATGGCCAAATTTTGGCCAAGTACTCAATGTTCTTTTAAGCAATCAGCTATGGGTAAGCTACAAAGAACAACTGTTGTGCTCTTTGAAGCTTTAGGCTAGGGAAAGAAATAATTTAGGAGAAAGTTGTTGCAAAGATATTGTTGCAATAAACATAAAGGGCCAGATCCCAACTGGTAGAGGTAAGCCAGTTGGCACCAGCTGAGGTTCTAACCCCCATTTCTTTAGCTGTGTTACTAAAAAAATGCTTTAACATATCAAAATCAGAATAATAATTCACCATTTATGCTGTTTAGTTTTTAAATGTCACTTGACTTTGTCAAAGGAGCTGCACTGGTCAGTTTCACTTTCCATTTATATTCCTTATTACTTCCTAGTTCTTGCACACTGTCACGATGCTGTAGGGTTTAAGAGCAGAAGAACACAGAGTAGTGTTTAACTGTAAAAACACTTTTCACTGAACTTTTTTAATGTCATAAAAACATTTTCTATCCATGGAGTTGACACTGTCCTTCTAACTGTCCTCAATTTCAAGCAAAAAATCTTGTCTCTGAGTCAAACTTGACTAACCCTGTTGGTAGATGAGTATTCCTCATAGAAGAAAAGCCAAAAGGAAGCCACACTAATTCAGAACTTTCATAAGACACTCTCTCCTTTAGGGGGAATTTTGCTTCTCTTGCTATTTTGTTTGTTAAAAAAAAAAAAAAAAAAGTTCAGTAATGTCTAATCTTCAGGAATGCACCTCATCATCCAGCCCACAAACTGCTGGCAAAATAAAAACCCCTATATAGAATGTACTGTTAGGGTTTGTTTGTTTTTTCCTTCAGAGGTATAAATCACAGCCTTAAGTTTTTGCAAATTAAAACACAGGCTTTGCACTGGAAAGTTGGTTCTGTTTCCGCTGGCCAAACATTCTCTGCCCCTTCCAGAAAAACTGTGGACACCGGGCTGGCCACAGTCCGTCTTTGAACTCATTTGCAGCCTTTATGCTGCCAAACAAAAACATACATGGTTTATTAAGTTGCAGTTTTAACTGTGTTGTACATGGAAATTGCTGATGGCACCTCTCTGCTTTGTTTTACTGATATAATCTATATGAATGGTATTCAGAGGGCCAGCACAAAGACTACGAGCCACTTAAGCTCTCAAAATAAGACTAAAATGGGACTTAAGTGTTGAATGGCTCTTGTGCTGGCCATCTACACAAGAATAAATTTTACCCTATGACCACAGTGGAAAAAAGCTGTTGAATGGGGCATGCATTCCATCGTATTGCCCAGTGTCTTTTAAACGACTTCTTTTCATTTGGAGTGCCATGTTCTTATTGAGCAGCCAGAGTCACAACTGCTGCTTGGGCCACTGAGGTAATTGGTAAATACTAGTGTGTTTCTAAGTGGTAAAGAAATGGAAATGGACCACTCATTGTTGGTCTCCTTTCTTCGAGAACTAATTTGATTTGATTGTCTTTTGAATGCGATTTGAAGCTTTAATCAAGCAAATGTTCTTTTGTGTGGAATAACTGAAAGTTGCTGGCATGTAAAACATTTGCAAATCTTGTGTTAATCTTGGATTTTTGTCACCAACTTCTCCGTGCTCATTTCTTGTGCAGTGTTTCTTTTTTCCATTGATCTGTACCATCTTTGCTACTCTAACAAGGGGCTATATAAATGCTGAGAGCCCAGAACAGATGTTTTGGGCAGCTTTCATTCAATTTGCCAAAGTTCAGACATACAACGAAGATCCTGTCTGTTTGTGGTTATTAAAGATTATATGACATTTTTTTCATGGAAGTGGTAAGTGTGTTTGCTCCGATGCTTCCTGTCATTAACTATTGTGGTACCCAACCACATATATTCCCTGTTATACTATAATGTGGCTCAAGTTTGCCTCTGTTTCCCTCACATGCTTAGCTTTATATATCCACTAACTGATCTGTGCTTTCCAAAGAGTACTGTTCACTTTACATTTTCACTGGTGTAACTGAGAGAAAAGTTTGGCCCATATGCTCTGTAATGAGATATACCTGCACAGTCAACGTTTTTCTTCCTCCCATTACTGCTCTACCATATGGAAACTTCACTGGAAAGAACTGTATGTCATGCATTCTACGTGGGATTTCTCCGTCCGCCCCTCTCCAAAATACCAGGCAGAATTGAAATTTCTTTTATTGATGTTAAAATATAAACTGGACCCAAAGCCTGACATCCTTACTCAGTCGGAACTCCCATTGATGTTAATGGAATTATTCCACGTTTATACGAGTGTAATGAAGAGCAAAAATTAGCCCCATGAAAATGTTGCCTCGTAACGAACTGAGCAATTGCCTCAGGACTTGGCCTCACATTGATACATACAATATGATCATGATGTGGGACATAGATACTCTTAAAGGAAAGATACATTAATAGAGAAAGCTGCCGGACACATAGTTCCAAATTCTGGTCTCATTGACACTAGTGTAAATCTGGAGTTTCTCCACTGATTTTTGAATTGATGGAACCAAGAATAGAACTTGGCCTATATCCCCCCTCCCTTCTCTTAAGAGGTATAAGCAAGAATAGAGGATGCAATGTGAACACATTGAAAATGAATTTGATGTTTCATAACTAGCATTAGATGAAGCTGACACCTGGTCATTGACATACCAATCCAATACAGGAATCTGTGTTAGTAGGCATTCTTTATTTAGCAAATGTTCTAAAGGCTGCCCCCCATTATTTGCACACTCCACTTCCCTTGCCGACTGTCAGTGATTATTTTATGTAGTCATTTACAAATGAATGTTTCTAGTGTCCATTGACTTTATATCTGGGTGCCATTACAAAACCGGCCACGCCATTAATCACTGCAACCATTGCCAAATGGATCCCACCCATCTGTACGCTCAGGAAAATGCCCAGTTAAATAAACATGTCTTGCGGCATGTCTGGAGAGTCATTACATGTGATCTTTGGCTGGTGGAAAAGAGTGAGTTTCAGACTTGGGGATCCTCTGAAAGCACTCATCCATGGCCTCAAAGTGTTCATACCTAGCAAAACTGAGTGCTCCAGCCGCTCTCAGCCCCTGTGGTGAGGCATAGAGAAGGAGGATGAATTCAGATGAATAACCCCTTTTCTAAGTTGTTTCCAGGGAGTGTGTGGGTGTTGCAGAAATTTAATTGTCATGCTATTCATCTCTCTGCATTAATAGATTCATACAATCATAGAAATGTAGGACAGGTCATCTAGTCCAGTCTCCTGCACTGAGGCAGGACTAAGTATTATCTAGACCATCCCTGACAGGTGTTTGTCTTACCTGTTCTTAAAAACCTCAATGATGGAGATTCCACAGCCTCCTTAGGTAATTTGTTCCAGTGCTTAACTACCCTGACAGTTAGGAAGGTTTTCCTAATTTCTAACCTAAATCTCCTTTGCTGCAATTTATACCCATCACTACTTGTCCTGCCTGTTCATAGTGGTTAAGGAGAACAATTTATCACCCTTCTCTTTATAACAACCTTGTACGTACTTGAAAAATGTTATCATGTCCCCTCTCGGTCTTCTTTTTTCTAGACTAAACAAACTCATTTTTTTCAATCTTTCCTTACAAGTCATGTTTTCTAGACCTTTAATCATTTTTGTTGCTCTTCTCTTGACTTTTTTCAATTTGTCTACATCTTTCCTGAAGTGTGATGCCCAGAACTGGACACAATACTCCGGTTCAGGCCTTATCAGTACTGAGTAGAGTGGAAGAATTGCTTCTCGTGTCTTGCTTACAACACTTCTGCTAATACATTCCAGACTGATGTCCGGGCTTTTTGCAATAGTATTATATTGTTGACTCATGTTATTCCTTCCTAAGTGTAGTACTTTTCATCCAATTTATTTCAAACCATTTTTCTAGTTTGTCCAAATCATTTTGAATTCTAATCTCGTTTTCTAAAGCACTTCCAACCCCTCCTGTCCTGATATCGTCCACAAACTTTGTAAGTGTACTCTCTATGCCATTATCCAACATCATTTATGAAGATATTGAGCAGAACAGGATCCAGGTCAGATCTCTGCAGGACCCCACTTTGTATGTCCTTCCAGCTTAATTGTGAACCATTAATAATTAGTCTCTGAGTACACTTTTCCAACCAGTTGTGCACTCACCTTATAGTAGATACATTGAGGCTATATTTCTGTAGTTTGTTGAAGAGAAAGTCCTATGAGACAGTAACAAAAGCCTTACTAAAATCTAGGTGTACCACATCTACCACTTCCCCCATATCTACAAGGCTTGTTATCCTGTCAAAGAAAGATATTGGGTTGGTTTGACATAATTTGTTCTTGATAAATCCATGTTGACCGTTACTTATCACCTTACTTTTTTCTAGGTGGCCAGACTAGCTTTACTGACCCATCTCCCTTATGTGCTGAGTACATTTTTTTTATTAAATCAGAAAATAACCAGTGTTAGGAATGAGTCTAGGAAGCTCTTGTTCCCCAGATAGTACTGTGGTGCCGGCTGTCGGGCTGGCATCAATTCTAATATTCTACAAAGAACATCTGCATGAGCCTCTCCGTTGTATAACGGGTGAAGTTAGTGTAAATGGCTTCAGTGATTTGTTGAACGGTGCTGATTAAAGCTGTTTAGCCAGCGGGTAGCTGGGCAGTATGTGGGAGTTACAGCCCCAGTCAATTCCCTGCTACTCCAGTGTCACTGGCTATGTAGCTATGCCGAAGCAATTGCTCCTGTGGTGAGCTCAGAACAGGAATGCCTCAGAGTCACTGACCCATCCAAACAGCAGCATCTTAGGTTAACCTGGAGAGGAAGAATCTAAGAATGAACCAGTATGAGTGCAGAGTGAGAATACCCTGGCCCCAGCTAAGGAGTAGCAAGTGAGACTAGGAACCAGGAATCCTTGAGTTCTCATCACATGACAGATAGCTCCAAGGCACATTTATTTATGTGGTGTACTGAAAAAATGGTGATCTATCACTTTAAATCCTGCGGGGTTTTCTTGGTCCTGCCTGGAGGCAGGGGGCTCGGTAGGGAAGTGTGCAATCTGGGCCTAGCAGCAGTCAGTTTGCAGGCAACCAGTCACAGTAAGGTGGGGTGAGTTGTGTCTCTCTATTTCGTAGGCTATGTCTATACTGCAGACCTTACAGCGGCACAGCTGCACTGCTACAGCTACAAGATCTCCCGTGTAGCCACTCTACTGCTGGCATAATTAAACCACCCCTAACGAGCAGAGGTAGCTATGTCGGCAGGAAAGCGTCTCCCACCAACATAGTTTGTCCACACTGGCACTTTTCTCAGTGACACTTATATCAGTCAGGGGTATGTTCTATTGGGGAAAGGGGCAGGCAGCTGCTAGGAGCCATGTGACACAAACTTAATTGGCATGCATGACATATGGTGCCAGTCGTCCAGGGAAATGAACTAGGGCTAAGGAAGGCAAAGTTTTACTTCATCCCATCTCCACATAATTTGAATTTACACCTCTACTTAATTCACTTCAGCAGATATAAGACCCACTGTTCCTGTTATTTATACCAGTACTATAGCAGTGTTTATATGGCCAGTCCTGTATTGCCTACTGCTGCCTGACCTATTGGTATTTTCAAACAGAAATTCCTTGTTCTCAGAATTCTACCAGGGAATTAGCCAAGCTCTGGAATTTCTAGGTTTGTTTTTGAGGACTTTTCTTCCCCCAAAGGCACAGAAAATTAGTGTTGGAAGCAGGTGCAAAATGAAACGAAAACTAAACCGAGAGTATAGATAGGTTCAGGAGGCACCATTGTTTGCTGCCTGCATTAACGTTGGGCTTCAATAGCAACAAAAAAATCTTGGCTTGTATTTGAGTTCTGAAGCTTTGACATTCAAGAAGATCCAAATCAAACAGACTGGAGCAGGTAAATAATTAAACCACACACAAAAAACGACGCTGAAAAATAATGTGATGGGTCAGACTTAACTCCACTAGAGCCAGGCATTTAGAGTTAATCCATCTTCACCTCACTTAATATTTCATCACAGATGGTAAGCTATGTAAGGTAGCTCACTGTTAGAGGAACCTTGCATTAGGCTCAAGGATGAGTCAAGGACACAGCCTTAAAAAGTTACTGGCACTTCATGAAAAACATAAGCTGGAGGGGACAGCTTAGTGACTTAAGCCATAGGCCTAGACCAGTGGTCCCCAAAAGTTTTAGGTCACACCCGCTCTTACTCCAGAATCTCAGCTGGGAGCCAGGGCTGGGAGCAGGGCCACAGTCGGGGCAGGAGCTGCAGCCAGGCCAAGACCACGGCTGGGGGAGGCTGGAGCTGGGAGTGGGGCCACGGTTGGGGGTGAGGCTGGAGCTGGGCCACAGTCAGGGCCGCAGCCATGCTGGGAGCCAGTGACTGAGGCCGGAGCTGCGTCTGGGGCCGGGAGTGGAGCTGGCTCAGGGATGGGGCTATGGCCGGGGATGGGATCCGGGGCCACGGCTGGAGGCGGGCCATGGCAGGGCTGGGGGCAGAGCCACATAGGGGCTGGCCCGGACACCCCCAACCCCCAGAAATGTTCCTCCAGGCCCCCCAGGGGGCACACCTCACAGTTTGGGCACCACTGGCCTAGACTCACTGGAAACATAGATTCAAATCGCAGAAAGGTCAGCTCAGCAGATCATACGTCTAATGCAGATCAGTTGAGTCCTGTGCAGTTTCTTCAGTATCCACTGCATGCATCTGATGAAGTGAGCTGTAGCTCATGAAAGCTTATGCTCAAATAAATTTGTTAGTCTCTAAGGTGCCACAAGTACTCCTTTTCTTTTTGTGGTTAAAAGATAGGAAACAAAGGGTAAAAATAGAAGCTCAGTTTTCACAGTGGAGAGAGGTGAATAGTGGGGTCCCAGTAATCTGTACTGGGATCAGTACCATTCAACATATTTATAAATAAACTGGGGAAAAGGAGTAAACAGTGAGGTGGCAAAATTTGCAAATAATGCAACATAACTCCAGATAGTTAAGTCCAAAGCAGAATATGAAGAGTTACAAAGAGACCTCACAAAACTGGGTGACTGGGCAACAAAAAGGTTGATGTGATGTAATTCCATGTTGATAAGTGCAAAGTAATGCACATTGGAAAACATAATCCCAACTATACATACAAAATGATGGGGTCTAAATTAACGTAAGAAATTAATTAATTAAGAAATAGATCTTGGAGTCATTGTGGATAGTTACCTGAAAATACCTGTGCAATGTTCAGCCATTGCCAGAAGAGCTAACAGAATGTTAGGAACCACGAGGAAAGGGATAGAGAATAAAATAGAAAATATCATAATGCCACTATATAAATCCATGATACACACCCACACCTTGAATACTATGTTTCGTTCTGGTCATCTCATCTCGAAAAAGATATCTAAGAATTGGATAAGGTGCAGAGAAGGGAAACAACAAATATTAGGGGTATGGAAAGAGATTAAAAAGACTGGGACTGTTTAGCTTGGAAAACAGCAGGTTTAAAACCAACATAAGGAAGTTACCTCTTCACATAACACACAGTCAACCTGCAGAACTCATTGCAAGGGGATGTTGTGAAGGCCAAAAGTATAACTGGGTTTAAAAAAGAATTATATAAGTTTATGGAGGATAGGTCCGTCAGTGACTATTAGCCAAGATGGTCAGGATTCAGCCCCCTATTCTGGGTGTCCATAAACCTATGGCTGCTTGAAGCTGGGCCTGGACGACAGTGGATGGATCACTCAAAATTGCCCTCTTCTGTTCATTCCCTCTAAAGCAGCTGGGACTGGCCACTGTCAGAGACAGTGTAGTGACTTAGTATGGCTGTTCTTATGTTGTATTTTTAAACTGTGCACCAAGTTATTACTATCCTCCACCCAAGAAGGAGGTGGCTGCTTGGGTTATCTTTTGTAAAGTTCTTTGGGAGGATAGAAGTTGCTGCATAAATATATACATAAATATATATTATTACCTTGATTAGTGAGTCCCAGGACAAGACAAGGAGGTCTTTCGAAAGCTTGCCCACCTACCCAGAGCAGCTCTTAGGAGAGGCACCATCATCTCTGTCAGGCTCCAGAATACTCTCCTGACAAAAGTTGCAGTCAGTGTAGCATTTAATACTTGACAGGACAGAATGATCTAAAATGTACAATGGAAGCTAATCCTTCACTGGCAGGGAGATTCGCCCTGTGACACCTACGTATTATTATTAACACCAAGGGAAGTGGTGGATTCTCCATTTCTTGATGACTTTAAATCAAGACTGGGTGCCTTCCTGGAGGATATGCTTTAGCCAAACACAAGTTATTGGGCTCAATACTAATGTAACTGGATGAGATTATTTGGCCTGTGTTGTGCAGGAGGTCAGCTTGATGATCTAATGGTCCCTTGTGGCCTTAAAAATTGGTGAATCTGTGTTTTAATATTATGTTATCAGTGCCAAATATATACCATAAAGAGATCTTTTTCATCTCTACAGTCAATGAATTCTAATCTAATAGCGAGAGCAGAGCACTGATATTCAGATACTATTGCAATAAGCCTGTTAAGAACCTGAACAGAATAGAATAAAACAGGTGCTAGATCAGCTTTGAGTTGTACAACACTCTTTTATGGCAAATCAGAAAGACACAGGGAAGTTAAATAACTTGCCCAAGTCTGAGGCTGTGGCTGGAATAAAGGAACCAGATCTCCTGACTCCCAGTCCTTTAACAATCCTCTAATAGTATTTCTTTCACTCTCATTTTAGTAGTCAATCACTTAAAAACTAAACGGGCCGAATATTTTAAATAAGGCCAGGATAGTTGAAATAAGCAGCGAATTAACATTTACCAGACTATAAAGGCTTTATTTTATTTTATTGTTTTAATGAACTAGTTCATGTCAGTTGTGTGTCATGGTGAAGGTTGCCTTTTCTTTTCAGTTTACCATTGTGGTGAGAACCACAGAATGTTTAAATTTCTTAGCCTGAGACATTCCTCTTGTACAAATAATAAACAGAAGAATGGACTTATCTGTGAGACATGGACCTTGGAGTATTTGGGGAAGTATGATCAAAACAGTCCAGGTTTCTCACCAGCTCTGTGAACTGAAATTAGCTCAAGATCTGGCTGAGGAAAACAATTTTGAAGAAAAATAAATCACTACACATTGGGTCAAGTTCTGTTCTTATTTATTCAGTATTTTGTACTGAGCAAGAATTCTGCTGTGCTAAACAAGTAACATATAATAATAATAATAATAATTTACACTGGCGTCAATCCAGAGGAGTTTTAATGAAGATAAAGGAGTTACTCTGTGTTTAAACTGCTGTTACTGATAGAAAAAAATGGTGCATTCCCTCCTCCCACCCCCTCCCCCCCAATTGCTACAGCAACATGTAAAAATACAAATGCTAGATTCATCAGATATATCTCAGCAAATCAATTTCCTCAGGCGGCTACCAGCATTACTGTACCTCGGTCCCTCCTGTTCTCTACCCGTGGCACACAATAGTTAATCTCCTTAAGGCTGCAGTAGTTTGGTCTAATTCTGGTTCCTGGGCTTGCTGCAGAGGTGTCTGGTGGTGATTAGCGGCCTGTGTTGTACAGGAGATCGGGCTAGATTATCTGGCAGCCCCTTTCTGGCCTTAAGATCTTTAACTATGAAATGGTCATTTGAAACAAGCCTAGTAATCTGGATAATAGAAGGGGATTAGATGGTTCCAGGGGTTGGCCAAGGAGTCTTTCATCTCCAGGCTTCCAGTCTGAATCCAGCTCAGGTTGGTATTAAGTGAAAGTTGTTACCGTCTGATGAATATGGGTTTGAAAGGAGTTGGTGTTCTCTGTTCAGATCCTAATAGATGTGTGACCACATAATAGATCCACCACCATGGTTAACACTATCAGGCTACCTCACTGACAGTCACAGCACTGAGAGCAATTCAATTACACGAATGCCATGGGAGGCACTCAGTATAAACCCCCCTGTTAAAATATATTGGCAGAGCAGTGGAGGGAAGCATGCTCCATTGCTTGTACTGCTATTCCATGGCAAGTGGACTTCATTAAAAAACAGTGATAGAAGCAGTGGGACTGAGCCTCCAAATCTTTTACCCACATGAGTAACGGGCCAAGGCTTGATCTTGTTAGGTACTGAGCACTCTGGCCCTAATCCATCAAAGTACTTAAGCACGTTAGTCCTCAAAACACTTAAAAAGGAGGGTCAGTATAGTTATCCCCTTTTTGTAGATGGGGAAACTGAGGCACAGGGAGGGAAAGTGACTAACCCAAGGTCATCTAACAGGCTTGTGGCAGAGCTTGGAATTGAACCTTTGTCTCCGGAGTCCCAGTCTACGGCCTTATCCACTTATGCTCACATGCTATATTTAAGCAATCAGTTTTCCCACTGATTTTAATGTGGCCATTCACTTACTTCAAATGAAGTTCTTTGCTGGATTTGGGGCCCCAATCCACAGTCCCTTGCAGGATTGAACCTTTAATGAGGCATCTCATATGAGTTATCCTTATTCATGCAAATAACACTTTGCAGGATCCAGGGTCCAATAACTATACCTGGGTTAGACCTCAACAATTTTACATCCTATTTTGTAAGATAACATTCATATTATCTCTGTTGAATGTGCATACCACTTGCAGCGTACCAGTCATTTTACTGACAGGTGGGAAGACCAGGGCTCTGTCTCCCAGGAGCTGACAGTCTATGTAGATGACATACAAATGAGGCACTGTGGGGACGGCAAAAGGAGTAGTGGTTAAGCTTTGGAGCAGAGCAGTCTGTCTGGTTAGTCTCCTGGGCTGTTGTGTCTTTCTTAGTCACTATGATAGTGTTTTGATTATTTGCTAGTCTCAATAGCTAACACTTCACTATATGAGGAGAGGAGGAGGGAGGGAATTAAGCTTTAAAAGAGGAAGAGGAATTAATGGAGCCCTCCCACTCCCCTCACAAATTTGACTTGTCATTTTGAAACCACAAGGGTCAATGGAATAAACAAAGTGCTCTGTTACTGGAGTGAGAGAAGAAATCACTTCCACTGGAGCACCAGACCTCACCTCCTACCTTGCCATCTGCCCCCTGATCTTCCATGTTCCTACAACAGCACTTGCTTGATCTGTGACATCAGTGAGGCCTCCCAAGTGGATTGCAGCCTTGTACTCAGTTCAGAGCCATCCATTACTCCCCTTGTGTGTATGTACCTACCTAAAAATCCATAACTGGTCTCGCATCGAATCAATGCTCACAGTCAAGTTGTTTCTAAACAAATTGAATAAAGTTAAGAGCATCAAAGATCCTGCTTATTTATCTCCTGACAAGCCAGAGACTCCCCGGTCTTCTGCTCTTGACACCTTTGTCGATAAAATCTGCCGATTGCACAATATAAAGTTGTTTTATCATTCATCTTTCTGACAATAACAGAACCTTCAAACAGGAAAGCTTTATGATGTTATCATAGAAGCAGCATGGTTGCCCTGCTACAGTGAAGGTTGTGTCAGCATTTATATTGTATAAACAATGAGAATGTGAAAAAATTAATGGTTCTTTTATATGTTTCATATTTGGGGCACTTTTTATGATCTAATAAAACAAACCTAGATTTGTTTTTAAGAAGAAATTATATTTGGCAGGCAATTAGTCCATAAATAAGAATCACAAGAATTATTAGGTCATGTAGTCCATCCACCTTTGAGTGCAGAATTATTCTTTAGACCTTTGTAGGGGGACCAGAGAGCAAGTGTGAAAAATCGGGCCAGAGGGTGGGGTAATAGGTGTCTATATAAGAAAAAGCCCCGAATATCAGGACTGTCCCTATAAAATCGGGAAAACTGGTCACCCTAGACCTTTGGCCTGATTGATTATTTTAACAGGACACAACATTAGGCTCACAGAAAGTAAGGCAACTGCTGCACTTCATTCACCCTTCAAAGGATTTTTTTAGGCACTGAGTTTTAAAACTGGCCTCTCAGTTTGCTTCCAAAATTAAGTTCAGGCAAAGTAAATTGAAGGTGCAGATGATGGCAGCTGGATATCTAATTACCTGTTTTGAATGTGCTATTGAGTCATCTAACTGCCATAATCTGCAACTGCAGTTGTATGTGAACACATAATGAGAGGCTTGTTTTAAAAGTTATGCTCACAATTTTTAATATATATATCATTCATCCAAAATTCACAGTTACATCTGGAGCTGTTTCTGTCTATTATGTAAATAGAGAAAATCTTTTAAAAATAAAGATTGAGATTTTCAAAGCCATGTATGGTATTTAGGAATATACCTTCCATTCATTTCACTGGAAGATTATATGTCTAGCAAAGAAAGATATAACACAATCCAATGGCTGGAACCTGAAGCTAGACAAATTCAGAGTGGAAATAAGCTGTAAATTTTTAACAGTGAGGGTGATTAATCATTGGAACAACTTACCAAGTGTTTTGGTGGACTGTCCATCACTGGCCATTTTAAAATCAAGATTGGATGTTTTTTTCTAAACTACATTCTCTAGTTCAAACAGGAATTATTTCAGGAAAGTTTTATGGCCCATGTTATGTATGATCACAAGGTCACCTCTTTACTTAGAATCTATGAAAAATACATTCTCTAGACTGCTTTGAAAATTTCAAATGTGTGCCTGTGTGCGCATAAACAAGAAGCTCCGATCAGTTCAGATTAAAGAAGAACCTTCACCCAAATCTACAACCAACCATTACTATTTTATTTGCAGCTGAGGAAAATTTACAGAAATATCCTTTTGTTATGCCTGCTGCTCTGTCCCTCAGGCAGAGAGACAGAATCTACATCGGCAATCACCTTTTACAAAACCTTTTAAAATCCTGCTGTACTTCTGGTTCAAAATCATCTCAAAATGATCCCACCACTCTGCCACCATGTCAAGGTTCCTTCCCCACTCTGAACTCTAGGTTATAGATGTGGGGACCTGCATGAAAGACCCCCTAAGCTTATTCTTACCAGCTTAGGTTAAAAACTTCCCCAAGGTACAAACTTTGCCTTGTCCTTGAACCGTATGCTGCCACCACCAAGCGTTTAAACAAAGAACAGGGAAAGAGCCCACTTGGAGATGTCTTCCCCCAAAATATCCCCCCAAGCCCTACACCCCCTTTCCTGGGAAGGGCTTGATAAGAATCCTCACCAATTTGTACAGGTGAACACAGACCTTGGATCTTCAGAACAATGAAAAATCAATCAGGTTCTTAAAAGAAGAACTTTAATTAAAGAAAAGGTAAAAGAATCACCTCTTTAAAATCTGGGTGGTAAATATCTTACAGGGTAATCAGATTCAAAACACAGAGAATCCCTCTAGGCAAAACCGTAAGTTACAAAAAGACACAAAAACAGGAATATACATTCCATCCAGCACAGCTTATTTTACCAGCCATTAAACGAAAGGAAATCTAACGCATTTCTAGCTATATTACTTACTAATTTAACAGGAATTGTGAGCCTGCATTCCTGATCTGTTCCCGGCAGAAACATCACACAGACAGACCAAACCCTTTGTAAACCCCGATTTGAAAGAATCTTTTCCCCTCATTGGCCATTTTGGGTCAGGTGCCAGCAGGGTTACCTTAGCTTCTTAACCCTTTACAGGTGAAAGGATTTTGCCTCTGGCCAGGAGGGATTTTATAGCACTGTATACAGAAAGGTGGTTACCCTTTCCTTTATATTTATGACAGGCCCTAAACAAATTCTTTTCTTCCTGTGTGCACATCTCCATCAAACAAATGCAGATAGTTATAATGTCTTCCCCTGGTCATGACTGAGCTTAAGCTGGTGTCGTTTTTTTGTTGTTTCCTCTCAAATTTAATGTTCCAGTCTCATAACCATTTTTGTTTCCTTTTCACTAAACATCTTCCAGTTGGCCAACATCTTATTGGTATGTAATCTGCAGCGCTGGAAAGGGTACAGTCCCACCAGTGGACTGTAGAGAGAAACTATCACCTCCTTGCTCTGTGAGGCAATGCATCTGGATATGCTGCCCCAAATCACACCGGCTTTTATTTTTGCTTGTGCCTCCATATTGAATTATAAGCTTGGATCTAGTTGGCGTCCCTTATCAGCTGTAGATATCATTCAGCATTATTGCTTTCCAACCATCTCCTTGTTCTAGGAAGAGGACAAATGAATTGTGTCTTTCTGGGGCAGTTGGTCTTTGACATGTTATATAAGCAGCACTCTTAGGGCCGGTCTACACTATCGCTTAAGTCAATCTAACTTATGTCTCTCGGACTGTGAAAAAGACACCCCTCTGAGCGATGAAAGCTACAGTGACCTAAGCGCTGTCCACACCTCTCAAGGAGGTGGAGTAATTACGCCAATGGGAGAGCGCTCTCCCGTCAGCATAGAACATCTTCAGCAGACGCACTATAGCAACACAGCTGCATGGGTGTCAGTGTAGCGCTTCTGAGACCTGCCCTGAGGCTTGCATGGTTTTCCTAGGCCATGAATATGAGATTCATTCATTGCTATAGTCAGGGGGGTTTATCGAACAAAACCTATTTCTTTCCCAGAACCTTTCTTGTTTGCTTTGATACTATCAGGCTTTTGTAGAGAGATCACATTTCAAAATGACTTCCATGGACTGATCCTAGATAAGGGTAAAACATTGGTACCTTCGTAATCAGTTTTCCCCGTACGCAGAGTAACATTTCCCTTATCAACTGGTAGAGAAATAATTGAGTTATCAGATTTCAAAACTTGCAAAACATCCTATTCATCTTCAAGTCACTGGGAGGAAAAAGTGCAAAATAGGTTAATATTTACCAAACTTTAGATCTGATGCTATAAGCCACGGGGTTCCAACTTACAATACATCTATCTTGGAACTCCACAAGATGCCCTGAAGGAGTAATTGTTTTCCGAGTGCATGGATTTGTTTCATCCAAATTAAGAGAAGACAATAATAAGAATACCTAACATTTATAACAAAGATCTTCAAGTGCTTTAAACATGCTAGAAAATACAATAGAACCCCAATTATTCAACCCCTCATGCTCTTTTGGAAACAGATTTGTGTTCTCCTGGGATTTGGATAACTGAGGGACAGGAAAACGGCAGCATTCTCCTGTCAGTTACATCCATGGTTCTCTGTTGCTTTCATTTCTGTTGCACCACTAGAAAGGTGGGTAGAATTCATCTCAGAGTAAGACTAATTTACTGCACTTTAAAAAAAAAATCTCTGAAGGTTAGATCCAGATGTCATCTTTTCATCTGACTTTATCCAGCCAGGAAGAGGGACATTTTGACCATTTATATTTGATGAGGAATACTTAGCCATACTAGAATTACTAGTTTAAGGACATACAGAAATTCAACACCATCTCTATTGTTCACTGGAAAGAATCATGGCTATGTACCAAACATAGATACTAGACAGCATTTTAAAATTATTCTTTACTGCATTAATTTTGTATAAAACTCTTCTGGGAGTTCTGGATTACAGTCAAGAGGCATGTGCTATAGTTTGTTATTTTAAGTATGTGAGGGCTTATTCTCATTAACACTTAGGCTCCTTTACACTGCTGTAACATTGTGTAAAATGTCCTCAGAGTGGGTGTAATTTACAAGCCCTGTTATACTGCTAGAGTCATACAAAGGGATGATTGTGTAAATGAGAATTAGGCCAATGGTATACAGCGTTGGCCAATTAAATATGAGCTTTTACCAAGAATCATCATGGCCTGGCATCTCAGATGCCACAACAAGATAACAATTGGTGAATGCGGATATTTTAATAGCCACAGCATTTTGAAGTTCATATAAGGCCATACTTCTAGGCACTGTACAGCAAATTGTTAAAAATATAAACAGAACTTAACTGCAATGTACTGGAGAACTATATTAAAATGTCTCGCTAGCTGGGCTTAATCCATATTTAACATCTGCAAGATGACTTTTTGTCAGTTTTCAGGATATGATTTGATACCATTTGTTTTGTGCTCCAACATTTAACTAGTTAGGCTGCAAAAAAGCCATCATTTTCTGACTTAATTGAAAGCCAATAACAGTAAAACATTAAGTGTGAGATTCAGTCCCATGCAGAGGGTATTATTCACTATCAAATCAATAATAACAATTATGACAGTTAGAGCTGGTATCATATTTTTCGCCTATAGATCTCAAAGTACTTTAGTATTATTTATGAGTCAGATATGCTATGTATTTTGCAAATTTAAAAGTACTTTTCTCTGTAGATCTGAGTACCCATATGTATGTGTGTAGGCATGGCTGTGTATATATAGATATTATACACATATTAACATCTCAGGTCTCCTTCATTTCAGTAATCCGTCTTCAGCTCCCTTTGTCTTGACTTCAGTGGGATGAGGACTGGACCCATAGTTTACCTGAGCAATGGTGAGGCAGATGTTCTGCAGTGGCCTTTGCTGTTAATCATCCCATTCTTACCTTGGGCTTGCTTCATCAGTTTACTCTATCTTCCTGTTGTCTCTTATCATATGCTTATATTGTAATTTCTTTGGGGCAGGGACTGTCTTTTTTGTTATGTGTTTGTACAGTGCCTAGCACAATGGGACCCTGAGATGGAGCAATGGCCATACAAATAGTTAATAATAATAATACTAATAATAATTAAAATTAATAGTATAATAAACATTAACCGATGTAGAGGATTCTGGGTACCATAGCTCAGATTTCTTTGTTTATTTCTCTGTTTGAGTTCCATTCTCTCAGTGTTGACTTGTGTAACTCCAGTTAATCTTAATGTCAGTTATGTGCATGCAATAGAAGGAGAAAAAACTCCTGGAATTGTACTGATGGGATTAGGTCCCATGGCGATTTTGCAAAATAGATCTGTGAATTTTAAGGCCAGAAGGGGCCACTATGATTATCTGACCATAACTCCTACATAATACAAGGAAGACAATTTCACTGCAACAGAGGAAATTATTCTTCCTTCCTATTTAAGTGAAGACAATCTAGCCCAATATTCAGAGGCAGATTATGGTTCTGTGGGGCCCTGGGCCAGAGCAAGTGCGGGCCCCTCCCTACCACTTCTGCCTGCGGTCTCCCCTCTGTCCCCCTCCTGGTGCTCATGCCAGGGAGCAGGGTCAGGACGCAGGGACTTACCCCTCTCCATCCGCCCAGCAATCCTGCTGGGGTGTGGGATCGGGGCGCAGGGGTTTGCCCCACTCCACCTGCCCAGCGCTCCTGCTGGAGAGTGGGGCCAGGGCACAGGGGCTTGTCCCACTCCACCTGCCCACCCTCCCAGTGCTCCTGCCAGGGAGCAGGGTCCAGGACAAGGGCTTGTCCCACTCTGCCCAGTGCTCCTGAGCACTGGGCGGAGAGGGGCAAGCCCCCGGTCCCCGAACCCGCTCCCTGACAGAAGCACCAGGAGGAGTAGGGCAAGCCACCATGGTGCAACCCCTCTTCCTGGCAGGAGCGCCCGGCGGACAGAGTGGATCAGGGAGCAGGGGTGCCCAGTCGGCCAGGGATCTTGGGCCCAGGTCCCATTGGCCCAGTGGCTAATCTGCCATTGCCAATAATTTGTGGCTAAACTAGAGGATATCTTCCAGAAGATTTAAAGGCTCTGAATGATGGAGAATTTGCTTTCCTGGATAATCTGGTCCAGAGGTTAATTACCTTCACTGTTAAAAAGTTGCATTTTATTTCCAGTTTCCTTTTTTTCTAACTTCAGCTTCAAGCTATTGTGTCTTTTATTTACATCTAATCACTGTAGCCTGTTGATAATGTGAAAAACAAAAGGAACTGTGTCCATCAAGTCTTATCATAGAGACTAAAGACTTGAATTCAAATCTTCATTTTATTTACTAGGAAAATAATCCAAAGGTGACTTAGACACACAGCTACAAGAGAGCAAATTGAATTCTCAAGTTTTGCTACTACCAATAAGCTCAGCTAAAATCCATTAACATTTTCTAATGTTTTTGTCAATTACAATATGGTACATAAAAATATACAAGGATTTGCTCTGTATTTAAAAAAAAAGACAAAAAAAACCCCTTAACATAAGTGCAAATAAGGCTCCCACGTGTTTACTGAAGGGCAGCTGAATTTAGCGTTGGAGAAAGGAGTTATCTGAAGTGTACAGCAAGGACAGCAAAGTCTTTGGCAATGCAATCTTCCTCGATGCTGTGCCATCAATCTGCCTCAATCCTTACCTCCAGACTTCAGTGAACAGTTCAATTTCCTTGCCAAGAAGCATGCTAATTAGAGCATATTTCATGGTGGTTCTGTGATGTGGTCACCTGTGAATTGGGAACTGGAATGGGAAACACCTTCATTTTCTGTAGGCCACCAAACAGCCATCAAATGGTAACAATTTTACAATAACTCTGGTCACTATTATAAAATCACTGTAATAAGTTATTATTCCCCTCTGTTCAGCACTGGTGAGGCCACATCTGGATATTAGGAAAAACTATTTCACTAGGAGGGTGGTGAAGCACTGGAATGGGTTACCTAAGGAGGTGGTGGAATCTGTCCTCAGAGGTTTTTAAGGCCCAGCTTGACAAAGCCCTGGCTGGGATGATTTAGTTGGGGATTGGTCCTGCTTTCAGCAGGGGGTTGGACTAGATGACCTCCTGAGGTCTCTTCCAGCCCTAATCTTCTATGATTCTATGCTACACCAGCCTGAAAAGGAAGTGAAATCTAGAACTTAAGACGTCAAGTTCCTCAAGCCGTTTGAATATGGAGCTTTCTGAAATGTTTCTTAATGTTTGAGGCAACTTCTGATTTAGGGTCACAGTCTCGGGTTTTTATTAGTCCTGTCACTGTGAAAGTTGAGAGGCATGATTGGTTAGAAAGATAAAGAGTTGGGGATTTTAGCCCTTGAATGTGATCTCACCTAAATTCCTTGCAATGCTCAGGAAATGCCTTTCAATTTCTAATGTCTCCTTATGTCTCTCTAATGTCTAATCCACTCTGTTCTTAAGACTCTCTCTCTTTTTTTTTTAAGCCAGTAAATGAACATACAGTGTTTTTGCTCTGCTACTGATAGGGCATGACCTCAGTCAGTAAGTGGAACCAAAGACAACTGCTGTGCATAAGACTCAGATATTTCTAAAGTGCTCAGTTGCTACTGTGATGAGTGCTAGTATCAGGTCCTAGATATTCTTGCTCCCACTGAAATTAATAATAGAACTCCCGCTGGCTTCAATCTGAGCAGGGTTAAGCGCCAGATCAGTCAATCAAAATCTTTGTTTAACTTGGTAAAATCCATTGAGAAAAAGTTGGTTTCAATGGTGACCTGGCCATGATGATAGTCAAATTGCAATTGCAAATGTATGAGAGATCAGACACTGGTTTATATCGCTAGAACACTTCGCAAATGCATCACCGTGGCTCATTCTGACATACAGTTGCACCAATAGGAGGGTTCAGATTGCTCCTGGATGCAAAGTCTTTCACCTCTCTACCATTTTAAAAGTTGTGTAAGATTAGTAGAAAGACACTATCTAATCAGCCAGTTGCTGCCTTTTGTGAAATGAGTTGATACTATCTGTGTGCCAATCCTAGCTGACATTTGGACCTAAATATTACAAACTGTTCATGATGGTTGGGCCCCTGTGCCCCTGGAGCCCTTCACTGGGGCTCTCTGCAAGTTCAGGGGTCTGTCCTGAGAGAAGAGCTTTCAGGATTAGTACCTAAGACTCGGACTATACTAAAAAGGTAAGTTGACATAACTACATCGGTCAGGCATGTGAGAAAACAATGGAAGAATGTCAACGGAAGAATGCTTCCGTCACTGTAACAACCATCATTTGGAGAGGTGTTCCAATCCCTTTTGTCATTGTAGGCTGCATCTGTGTTACTGGGTTGTGCTGATATAGCTGTGCGGGTATAGTCTCCATGGTGGAGACATACCCTAAGATTGATGGCTCTTTGGGACAGGTCTGTGTTTTCCTGTGTATTGGGAAAGCTAGCACAATGGAGACCCAGTCCTGATTGGGGCCTCTGGATACCAAAGAATATACAGTATAATTATAATAATTAATTAATTTATTAAAATAGCTAGAGAGGTTTGCAGCAAGGGAATAGCAGAAAGGGAGCAGGAGCATCTGAAGAGAGAAGCAAGAGATAGATAATATGGGAGGATTTGTGTGTTAGGAGGCAAATATGCCAGGGAAACAGGAGAAACCAGCCAAGTGGGAGGAGCTAAGAGCCAGCCAGTTCCCTTTTAATAAGAGGTTCCAGCACCTTGCAGCTCTATTGCCCCCACGAAAATTGGTTCATCGATTCCGGGGTCAAAAGGGACCATTGTGATCATGTAATTTGACCTCCTGTATAACCCAGGCTATAGAACTGCCCCGGAATAATTCCTAGAGCAGATCTTTTAGAAAAACATCCAGTCTTGATTTTAAAATGGTCAGTGATGGAGAATCCACCGTGACTCTTGGTAAGTTGTTCCAAGGTTCATTACCCCCACTGTTAAAAAAGTATGCCTTATTTTCACACATAAAGAAGAAATAAATGTTACCAACCATTGAAATGCAGCCGTGTTAGGAATGCAACAGCTGCTTAGCAGTGCTCAGTACCACTACATGACAGTTTAAGATAGGAAGTGGAGAACACCATATCTAGGGGGGAATTTATGTAGGTGGATATTAAATGGATTAAAATGTCGTGAGAACAGAGGACCATGAAGCCTATTAATCTACCTATTTCTTTAGCACAGTTTTCTTTACGGCAAGGAAGCCTCAATTCAGCAAGGTATTTAAGCATGTGCCTAATTTTAAGCATGTAAATACTGCAATTGAACTCAAAGCACCAGATTCTCATTTACATTCAGGCTCCTATACACTCTCTAGCAGCATAAAGGGGCCTTATGTGGGATATGCCCTCTTAAAGGTCTCTTTACACTGCCCGAATGGTACGAAAGCAGCTTAGTGTAAATGGGAATCAAGCCCAATGGAACTATTCATGTGCTTACAGTGACTTGTGCTTAATTATGTTGCTGAACTGGGGCCTAAACCTCTGAAGTCTCCTAAATGAGTGCAGTCCATACAGATGAAGTGCAGGTTGTCCGTATTTGGATGGGCTGTTTTCTCCAGGAAAGTAGATTGTGTTTTTCATGCCCAGGCCTGCATCTGTGCTCAGGAAAACTCATTGCTGCGCTGAGTTATCTGAATTGATCTTGTAAATGAAAAGCCATTTGCTGGCAGCAAAAGCACAGACTCTCCGAGCCCTGAATCAAATTTGAATGAGGAAGCTCAGTAAAGCATGGACAGTGTCTTGTGTTATTATTATTATTATTTATAAATCAAATATCTACTCTCTCACTGAAAAAAAAAGATAAAAAATAAAAAAAAGCTGTGAATTCAATGACAGCTTTTAACACAGACTGGTAGCCATGAGTAATGATTATCTATGATTCTGGGAAGTATGCAGAATATGGCTTTTCATAGAATCATGGAAATTGGGGATGGAAAAGACCCAACAGGCCATCTTGGCCATTCCCTTCCCACTAAGGTTTATGAGTGCAGCAAAAAACATTATTGCAATAAAATGTCTTTTTTTTTTGGCCCAACTCAGAGTGCAATGTCCTCCAACACCCACTGATTTTATAATGCTTCAGAGAGACCCAAACTGAGGTACATGGAGAAAAAAATAAGGGAGCAATCTTAAAATAATGTGTGGGCTTCTTCTCTCTGATGGGACATCTATACTTTAAGCTGGCAGCATAATTTCCAGCTCAAGTAGACATACCCACGCTAGCTCTGATTGAGCTCATGCACTAAAAATAGCAGGGCAGCCATGGTGGCATGAACGGCAGGAGGGGCTAGCCACCTGAGTATGTACTTAGCATTTCAGAAGGGCTCATGCTCAGAGCGGCTAGCTGCTCATGTTGCTGCATCTCCATTGGTATTTTTAGCATGTTAGCTTGTCCCCTCGAGCTGGATATGACATTGCCAGCTCAAAATTTAGATATACCCCATCATGCACCAAGTTTGCTTTTAAAACTTTATTTTACTTCTGGTATCAGTTTAGGAGACTAATGAATGAGGTAACTATTACACTTGCCACTGATATGGCCCTTTTACGTATTCAAAGAGTTGTATGAACATAATTAATCCTCACAGAAGGCCTCTGAGATAGGTACGTAAACCTACCATAGTGATAAGCGCTATAAAAATGCCAGTGGATTGACTAGACAGACTATTGTTATTCTCATTTTATAGAATAGAGAAAGAGGAAGCATAGGCTAAGTGATCACCCAAGGCCACAGAGTGGGTCAGTGACAGTCAGAATAGAACTCAAGAATTCTATCTGAGGTATATATGGCTTCAAGTTTTGAAAGGAAACTTTATCATGCATCTCTAGTAATACAGCTGTGAAAAGAGCAGTCCAAAGGTTAGCTGATATCTAACCACTGCATTCTAGTGCAATCAGACATTAGTATGAGCCTGTCACTTCTGTGGTCACCATTAAAATCTTTACAGTTTTGCCTAATTAACATTACCATGGTACTGCTGGTATTCCCTGTAGTGAGTATAACATTAAGGACTTGCAAATGGCAAATGTAAAGGTTTTAATGGTGTCCACTTTAGATCCACTATCTATTCCTTGGCTGTGTTTTTTTTTGTTTTGTTTTGTTTGTTTTTAATGTTGGAATTGTAACCTTTGACTTTCGGAGGCTAGATATTAAATTAAACCACAGTCATTTTATCCCATTTGCCTTAGTTGAATTTGGAAATGGAAACCATATCCTTAATGCTAATTAGGCGTCACATTACTTAGTCTTCCTGTCCTCATGTAAATAACAATTAACAATAATTTAGCAGTTGTACACTCTGGCATCTTCTAAGCCATACCATTGTATACCATTCCAAATTCCTTTGCATTAATTAGGATTATAAACCAATCAGCACTAATTAAGAAGAAAATAAGTATAATAATAAATGAAACAAAGCTAGTGATTTGTATCTGTTCAGTGGTTCTTTCTCCCTCTGCAGTTCATCAAATAGTCGTAATGTGTAGGAACTTCTTCTAATTGAAACTAATTATGAGGTTTCCCCTGTTACTTTGAGCTTCATGTTCAAATCCCATGAAGCTCATTAAATAAGTAACAAAGCTGGAATCTTTAGCACATATTGTAACTTGGATCACGTTAATTAGCACTATGTTCTAACGGCAGTAAGAGGCTGTTCAGCAGCGAACATGCTATCTAAAGGGACATTAGAAAGGCATCTTTACAGTTGTTAGAAGCTACGAAGAGACCTGAACCAGGTGTCAGTGGGCATTATTGGATACAGCTGAAATGCCACACATCTGCCCAAGGAATAGACATTAAATTGCATTATTTTTTTTCAACCTGCCCCAATCTGACCCTTTCTTAATGTCTGTTTTTATTTGGAGAAAACAACTGGAGAAACCTGGGTAGTTTAAAATACAGTTGTTATATCTAAAGGTCATTTCTGTCCGTCATTATCAGGGGTTATGTCCATAGTATTTCAGAAGCTAGCATATTTTTCTACTGGTGCTATACCTGTTATTAGCACTGTTTCATTTCGAGAACTATTGGTAAATATTCTGTATGCTGGCAAATCCACAGATTCCAGCTCTGTTTAACAGATTGAAATTGCTACGATGGGGTTTAATAGACACTTACAAATGTGTGTGTGTGTGTGTGTGTGTGCTATGCCCACTAAATGACATGTAGACACTTGATAAGTATTGAACAAGATTCAATACAGGTGAAAAAATCCACAGGGCTAGAGTTTTACAGCATATCATGCTACAATGTTGGCTCATCATAGGCAGCATTATTTACCATGGTTTTATGAGAGCTGACTTTACACTAATCTTACTGCTGTTGCTGAGTTTATTGGGAAATCTCAGATGCCCTGAAACCAAACCGAATTGGAACTAATCATATCCTACTTTCTATTTACATTTTCTCCCTTCTCAGCTGAGATTCCCACAGTGCTTTAGAATCATTAATTAAAATGCTTTTGTGCCCCAACAGTGACTCTGCAAAGAAGGCATCTTGGACATTCCCTATTCATCGTCTCTCCATGAGTTCCGTATCAGATGTGTACTCGGTTTACAGGAGATGATTTTTTGAACTGCCAGCACTGCAAACGCAATCTAGGACCTGAGGCCAGGACCCTCAAAGGTATTTTGACACCTAAGTCTCATTTAAATGAATGGGAGTTAGGTGCCTAAATGTCTGGTCCTGAGAGTCTAGCTAGACTCTAGAGTAACTTCCACTGAAGCCACATCAGAAAGCCACCATCACTTTCACTGCTAATTAACACCCTCAATGGCAGCCTGAAGAAAGAGAAGTCAAAGATTGAATAGGCATGGAGGCCAAAGTATCTTCTCGCTCCTAGAAATACCCAAACCCATAGAGCATTGGTAGGATGAAGGGGAGTTTGAACTGGGTAGGGCATGTTCTGCAGCGAACAGAGCATTTCAATCACTAGGACTATTTTTGTATGTAGTTCCTGTGTAGTTGTAGCCATGTCGGTCCCAGGATATTAGAGAGACAAGGTGAGTGAGGTAATATGTTTTATTGGACCAAATTCTGTTGGCGAGAGAGACAAGCTTTTGAGCCACATAGACCCGAAGAAGACTGCATAGACCTGCGTGGCGTGAAAGCTTGTCTCTGTCACCAACGGAAGTTGATACAATAAAAGATATTACCTCACCCACCTTGTCAGAACTTTTTCGTCGATCTGGAAAAAAAAATTATATATTCCAAACAGAAGTCATTTAATAATGTGCATATAATACAATGATCATAATACTAAACTCACCCAATAATATTTTGAATTCTTAGATCTGAGACAGACAGAGAACATTGTCTAGTGGTTAAAACATGACAGTGGGACTCAGGACACTGCATGACCTTAAGTCAATCCTTTCATTGCTGCGAGCCTCAGTTTCCTTATTTGTAAATTGGGGATAATAATATTTTCCTACTTTTTGAGGTTTAATACAATTTGTAAAGCACTTTCCATCCCAGGGTGGAAAGCACTAAAAAACAATTAAATTAGAAGAATTCCCACCCAGTCCTTTCGTAATATTGGCTCATATTGTTGGGAAAAGCCCTGCCACATCTCTAGAGTAACTTTGCTCTTTGTCTTGATCTGAGAAGGACCCTGCCAAGATTTGCAGAGAATCCTACCTTTTGAATATATGAACAATAAAAGCCCTTTTAGTGGAAGGGCTTGGTTTCTGATTTCAATTATTTTTTAACTGTAAACATTTGTAAGGACAAGGAATTCCTTTGCACACATGCATTATGATTTGCAAAACAAATCCAAGGCCAATCCAGTGGAATTTTGTTTTTGTCTCAACATAGTCCTTTTATTCATCTGGGGGATATAATTTAATACTCCGGTATTAATGACAGAAAGAAATTAAACAGTTGTTTCATTCATTTTTCTCTATGTGTGTTTCTTTCTTTCTTTGCCCCCTTCTGTATCTTTATAATTATGTTTTTAAGACTGTAAACGTTTCTAAAGGTGGTGCCAGATTTTAAGTACTGGTTGTTATTACAATGTGTGGATGGCTTTACCCTCTCTTTTTGCAGCCTCCAGCTTTTATCTGCCCTGCTTCCATCCTGCTACAACAAAGAGAGGAATCCAAGAAAAATGAAATAATTTAGGGAGAAGCAGCTTGATTCTTTTTATTATGAAGATTATTATTGTAGTTTGAAGCAAGTACCTATTAGCAGGTAAACCCAAAAAGATGAATAAAGAAAAGCTTAGAAAATTTACAACTTATGCCATAAGCAATCAGGCAGGCTGGCCATCCCTGTATCTGAGTCGTGTTCTGATCTCACACTAAGCTGACTGCAATGAAGTTACTCCTAGTTTACTCCTGCCATTGAGATCAGAATCGGACCCTCCCTCTCTGATAAGTATATTTAGGGCCAAAAGATGTTCTTTAAGGCTGTAGTGGAATATTCTGACCACAGCCATGCTGTCTGTTGCATAGAAGGAGTGTGAGGCAAATAGCTGCATCAGGTGCTGGGGGAGAAGGAAGTGAATAAAGGAAACAGTATTGCATGCCCACCCTCCGCCCCCCTGACTGCACTAAATTGAAGAGCATTAGGAAAAAGTGCATTGTATGCACAACAGAAAATAAGCTTCTTCAAGGTAAAAGGAGGTGTGGTTGTGATGATGCCCTTTGTGTCACTGGCTTCTTCTGATGAATGCACATGATAAATGGCAGGTTTCAGAATAACAGCCGTGTTAGTCTGTATTCGCAAAAAGAAAAGGAGGACTTGTGGCACCTCAGCCCTGGTCTACACCAGGACTTTAGTTGAATTTAGCAGCGTTAAATCGATGTAAACCTGCACCTGTCCACACAATGAAGCCCTTTCTTTCGACTTAAAGGGCTCTTAAAATCGATTTCCTTACTCCACCCCGACAAGTGGATTAGCACTTAAATCGGCCTTGCCGGGTCGAATTTGGGGTACTGTGGACACAATTCGACGGTATTGGCCTCCGGGAGCTATTCGAGAGTGCTCCATTGTGACTGCTCTGGACAGCACTCTCAACTCAGATGCACGATTTGTTTGCCATTGCTCTGACGCAGGGAGGGGCGACTGACGACACGGTTGGCTTACAGGGAGCTAAAATCAACAAAGGGGGTGGCTTTACATCAAGGAGTATTTCAGGCAGGACTTCACGGACGGTTCCAATAAGAAATGGTGCACCTAAGTTATTGTTCTTATTGGAACAAGGACGTTAGTCTGGCCTCTGATTGATACATGGCTAGATTTACCTCACTGTACCTTCTCTGTGAGTGATTGCAGTGTGACCTAGAGGAATGAGTCCCCTAGACGGGGGGTGGGGGAGGGGTTGCAAATGAGTACAAAACAAATCTGGTCTATTTCTTGTTTTGATACACTCCATCTATCTTTTACATCTTTGGCTGGCAGCAGACGGTGCAGAAGGACTGCATGCCATCCACATCTCATAGCTGCTTGGCAGAAGAGGGTACAATAGGACTGCTAGCCATCCTCATCTCTTGCCTGCCCGGCAGAAGATGATGCAATAGGACTGCTAGCAATCCGTATCACCTGCCTGCTCACCATAAGATGGTTCAATAGGACTGACTGCAGGACTAAACAGAATGACTTGATCAAGTCACTCCAAATTTAGTCCCTGCACCCATGTCTGCCCAGGCGCTCCTGATCGACCTCACAGAGGCGACCAGGAGCACCTCGGACATGACGATGACGGCTACCAGTCCTATTGCACCGTCTGCTGCCACAAGACAATGGATTGCTGCTGCTGTGTAGCAATGCAGTACCGCATCTGCCAGCACCCAGGAGACATACGGTGACAGTGAGCTGAGTGGGCTCCATGCTTGCCGTGGTATGGCGTCTGCAGAGGTAACTCAGGAAAAAAGGCGCGAAACGATTGTCTGCCCTTGCTTTCACGGAGGGAGGGAGGGAACGGGGGCCTGATGATATGTACCCAGAACCACCCACGACAATGTTTTAGCCCCATCAGGCATTGGGATCTCAACCCAGAATTCCAATGGGCAGTGGAGACTGCGGGAACTGTGGGATAGCTACCCACAGTGCAACGCTCCGGAAGTTGACTCTAGCCTCGGTACTGTGGAAGCGCTCCGCCGAGTTAATGCACTTAATGAACTTAGAGCATTTTCTGTGGGGACACACACACTTGAATATATAAAACCGATTTCTAAAAAAACGACTTCTATAAATTCGACCTAATTTCGTAATGTAGAGATACCCTTAGAGACTAACCAATTTATCTGAGCATAAGCTTTCATGAGCCACAGCTCACTTCATAAGATGAAGTGAGCTGTAGCTCACGAAAGCTTATGCTCAGATAAATTGGTTAGTCTCTAAGGTGCCACAAGTACTCCTTTTCATGATAAATGGACAATTACAGTGCAAAGCTAGGCCACCTTAGACAGCTGTAAACTTCACCACTTGCCATGCCTTTAACGCAGGCACAATCAAAAGCCAAGAGCATCACCAAGGACAGCCAATCTCTGGGACAAGGAAAGTGAGGGAAGCAAGGGGCAAAGTATGACAACAGGGTGCATAGAGCTAATCACCAGGTCATCTTGGTGACAAAGCATCTCAGTACAGGTCTGTGTAAGTTGGTAAGGCAGCACATTGACAGGAAAAGTGATCAGCCTTTGATGAAAAGAGACATGGTGTTTGGTGTATTCTGTTAAGGACACAAGGTGAAGTCCATTCCAGGACAGGTTTATCCTGGCTGATTGCAAACCTGGGGTGGAGTGCTGCCATCCCATATGGTTTTGGTGCTGTTAGCTTTTGACTGTCACCTGTGTTGCATGTGGTCTCAATAGATTTAAGGGTTGGGGCGGGGGGGCGTTACATGAACTTACTGCATCAGTATTTTTCTGGGATACTGACCTGTTGCAGGAGGGCCATTTGGATAGTCTGAAAATTTTACATGCGTTTGGTGCATGTGTGATGGACATACACTCAGCACTGGCAAACCCCAGGCATTCAGAAACCGTGTGTCAGGCCCCCACAATTCTTGAGATTGGCTTAAAAGACATTAGATTTAAACAAATAAATAAATGTCGGGTTCTTTTTATTTGCCGTCTGGTTTTTGAGCATTTAGGATTGACCTCAAGCTTTTCTGTGCAACCGGGAGGGCTCGAATGTTACTTTTAATGGAAGCCAAGATTCTCATGTAATAACATGAATCCTGAAGCTAGAGCTTTAAGAAAAATATCAAATATTGTTAAATTCGCTATAAAGTCGTGTTTCTTGGATACATTACATGTACTGTGTGCTTCTAGTCCTTTGGCATACTGTTTCTCTTGGTATTATTGGCAGACATCTGAGCCGAGAGTCAGTTCCCTACTATAATGCCATATATTTCTTATCTACATTGTTAATTGCCAGAGATGATTTCTCCTCCTATGCCTGGTTGTTGTTTTTTTTGTTTGTTTGTTTGTTTACCTTCCTTATTGGATGCATCATCCTCTTTGCTTCTGATGCTGTTGCCATGATCCATCAGTGGTCTTCATGTGATGTCTTGCCCTCTTATAGCCATGGTTCAATCTTTTCAACATTGCCTGCCCCTAGCTATGTGCCGGAAACCCTACTCTCCCACTGAGGAAAGTGACTAGCTCCCAAGAAAATCAGCATGCATTGCTCACGTCCTGTGGTGAGAGACAGAACCACTGATTTCTTGAGCAGTTAGAAATGGCACATTTGGGATTAAACTGGGCTCCACTGTTTTCATGCAGTTTTTGGTAGATAAAATCACCCTACAGCAGAACAGGCTAACTGGTATAATCAGCTCCAGTCTATATTTCCACTGGGAATCTTATTGCAAAAGTGAAACTATTGCTCCTAGGGTAAAGCTTCTGGTGAGAAATAGTAGCTCTTGATGCATGGCAGAATATTCTATTGCCCAATGCTGTTTCAACTCCAGTCAATGTACAGTACTATGAGGACGGTGATGTGGCTAAGACACTAGAGTGGAGCTCAGGCAATCTTAATTCAAGACCTAGCTCTAGCACAGACTTCCTGTGCGACCTTGGGCAAGTCACTTAGGGTGAAACCCAGGCTCCATTGAAGTCAGCAGGAGTTTTGCCTTCACTTGAGGCCAGGCTATCGCCCTTAATCTTTCTGTGCTATGGTTCTCCATATGGGATAACAACACTTCCTGTTCCTTCTGCCCTTTGTCTGTTTAGACCAGGGGTGGCCAATCTGTGGCTCCGGAGCCCCATGCGGCTCTTCGAAAGTTAACATGCGACTCCTTGTTTAGGCGCCGACTCCAGGGCTGGAGCTGCAGGCGCCAACTTTCCAATGTACCAGGGGTGCTCACTGCTCAGCCCCTGGCTCTGCCACAGGTTCTGCCCCCACCCCAACCCTTCCAACTCCCTCCCCTGAGCTTGCAGTGCCCTCGCTCCTCCCTCCTCCCCCCCAGAGCCTCCTGCATGCTACAGAACAGCTGATCAGGAGGTGCGGGGAGAGAGGGGGAGTTGCTGATCGGCGGGGTAGCTGGTGGGTGGGAGGCACTCGGAGCAGGGTTGGGGAGATGATGGGGGGCTGCTGACGTATTACTGTGGCTCTTTGGCAATGTATATTGGTAAATTCTGGCTCCTTCTCAGGGTCAGGTTGGCCACCCCTGGTTTAGATTGTAAGATCTTCAGGGCAGGGACTATCTCTTATTGTGTGTATGTTCAGTACTTAACACAATGGGACCTCGAACCTGATTGGAGAGTCTAGATGCTAAAGTAATACAAATAATAACATCATATCATGTCTGTCATACATATATATAATGTGTGCGTGTGTGAAATTAATATTATTTGTATTAATTTTCAGTTCTTGCCATCCTGCTAGAACAAGTACCCATGCTATGTATATGCTCTCTGCTGTGACATGTATGCCTGGCTGCCTTTAGTGGTTTTAATTCAGCTGTGTAGGCCTCTGGGGAAGAGGAAATTAGACACAATTTTGAGGATAGGATCAAAGTAAATTAATTGAGTGGTAAGAATTACCATAGACGAGGTATGTACAATGGGAGATACCTGTTCTAACCATATAGTAACTATTGACAAAAGTTTACATTCTAATCTAATCTAGCTAGATAATCACATACTTATACATGTACGAGTATATAGTATCTAACTGATATGGCCCGTTACTACACTGTCTGAGCACAAGTCACAATCTTTAATGCTTTTACACACACAAAATCCCTGTCAGGTAAGGAGGCACTATTATTCCACATTTTACAGATGGGAAACTGAGGCACAGAGCATCTAAGGGTATGTCTACACTGCCCACTCACAGCAGCATGCAAAGTACATACCCTGCACACATCCCTAGCACAGGGGTAAAAAGCAGCGTAGGCAGTGAGACACTACTGAGGTGAGTAGAGTAAAGACCCGGCAGAACTTATGGGTGTGTACCTTACACAGCTCTCTACACACCCAAGCAGTGCGTAACGCATCTACGCTGCTGTTTTTAGCAGTTTAGTGTCACCCTGGTTCCGGAGTCTTTCCCCACCTCAGTGAAAGACTCCAGCAGTGGTGAAAGTGTCTGGCAGCTCCCCGCTGCAATGAAAGACTCCCCACCATGGGGAAATAACCTTTCCCTCCTGCCTCCTCCCTGCCAGAGCCTTTCACTGTCACATGTATCTACACTCCACTGGATGCAGCCTGCCTTTCATTGTGGAGTGTAGCTATGCGTACCCTAGATGCCACGGCCAATGTAGACAAGGCCTAAGGGACTTGCTCAAGGTCACACGGGAAGTCTGTAGCAGGGCAGGGAAGTGAAGCCAGCTCTCAAGTTCTATGCCAGCACCCTAACATGAGCCATCTTTTTGCAGACACAGACAGCCCTCCTTACATTTAGCCATTTTTAATGTGATTCTTTCTAACAAATGACTTGTAGTTTCCCAGAATTTGAATGAAGTGGGACAGAATAAAAGCTTAGCATTATCTGTCTACCTACCTTTCTAACTATCTGAGTTTTATAGGCTTCCCTTAAGTATCTTAGCTGAGTGCCTTTGTTTCTGAACTTTGAGTTTACTGTGTTGTGGGCACACGGTAGCTACAGAGCTACATGATTATTTCACCAGATATCTTTCTTCTCACAAGATAAGAACACACACTTTTATCTGTTAAGGGCCATAATAGAGTTGTGTTAGTCTCCCAATAAAAATGAATCTCTTTTGCTACTATTCAGGGGGAAAACAGTGTACATCTGAAGCTAGGAGTTGGATTAATCAAACATGTATTTTGTGAAATACAAACATTCAGATTTATTTGTTGATCCAGTCCTCAATAGTATTATATTTAAAACAGGGTGCTTCCAACGATAGGATAAAAAATCTGACTTCAGGTCATCCACAGAGTTATGGACTTCTGGTTCAGTTATTTTCTCCTCACTTTTCCTCTGTAAGAAGAGACTGTCAAGATTATTTTAACTCCCATTGCTTCCTAAATCTTTGAAATACAGAAATGCAATCTGGACTTTTACATGTAGATTCAGAGTCCATCCATTTAATTTTACCTTTAGCTTTTTATGTTGTAATTAATTAGCCATGAAGAGCCAGACTGGGCATACTGAATCAAAAGTGTTACAAATCTTTTTAGATGTGCAGTAAGTGAACCTCTCCATTCACTGAGCTATTCTACAGTAGTATATTGCATCTTTCTTGACGAAGGAAGATCCTTGATTTTTGTGCTGATGGTTAAATTATGTTTTCACTTTCAAATCCCATTAATGTCTTCCACACACACACAAATGAATACTCAACTGATAGTGAAAGTATTTGGAAAGTTTCACATGCTACCTGCAGACCAAAGGAGATCAGCTAGAAAAGAAATTTTATGGGTTTTTTTGTTTGTTTGTTTCTTTATTTCTTTCTTTGACTCTATGTCACCTTCATTATTGCCATTTACATTTGGATTGGGCTTGAATACAGGTGCGAACGTCCCCTAAATTCAGATACAGTAGGGTCCTGGATTTTGGACTGGCCCAGTACTAAGAGAGGAGGCACTCTGGTATTGTTTAGACTCACATTCAAACTCATGAACAGTTTGGGGGTCTTCAGATTCATGGGGTTTGGACTGGCCACACCTCGAGGAGGAAGAAATAACTTGGTTCAACCACGGAGATCTGTGAGAGTCTGCTGCGCACATGGGGACTGAGTTCTCATAAAGAGTTGCTTAGCTTGGATTTAAGAAGCTATTCCCAAGTTCTGAGGTCATTCACTGTCAGTATGAAGATCAGTGCTGTTCAGGAATGTACAGGCTGTGAACTCTTGAGTGCAGCAACTTGTCTGGTGGTCCAGTCTTTCAAACTACAGAAGCTCCGGAGGGAATTGGCCACCTGTAGTAGCCTGAGGCTTTCTTCTGGCAGTTGCATTCTCCTTTATCACTTTCTAGTCAGCAGAAATTGCAGCACTGAGAGAGAAAAGTTCAGCATTTTACAGTTTCCAGAGAATTGCTATTGCCTAATCACTGGTCACTGAAGATTCCCACGTGTTCCTGATGGGAAATGACTAACCTGATCCTTTCCTCAAAATGAACTTCAGGGGAAGGAGAGAACTTTAGCACAGGTCAAAACAATTTTCAGTTTAGGCTTTTTACTTCTTCTTTTTTTAAATTTAAAAACATGACAAGCTGTCTGCCCGTCCATCCATCCTTTCTCACATTCACACACATCATATATCCTCTGTATGTTGTGCTATCTGGCTGTGCACTTTGATGTGCTTAAGTTGGTCCAGTGCAGTTCTAGCTGCACAATATACTGTGCCAAGTCAATCAATGGGATAACTCCATTGGCTTCCGCGGAGTTAAACCAATACTTACATTTGGATATTTGATATCTTTGATATCTTTGATACATTTGATATCTTTTATCATAACCCAGGGACCCAACTGCAGAACCGCACAACCCAGGGAGATGCCTGAGGAGGGACTGGGCTCTCCAACACAAAAGCCTCATGGGATGGTATAGGCTGCTATCCTCTCTGCATTGGTTCACCCTGCAGGGCAATGGCCCCACTTTCTCACCTTCATGTACCCTCGGGGTACATGACAAGAGGGCTCCTGAGTACAGGAATAATAATTTTCCTTGCCCTTGCACAGGGAGCACAAGTGGGTAAAAGGCTCGGTGGACTTTCTGCTGCACACCCATACATTGAACAGGGACAATACCCCCTTATATATGTTTCAACAATCTACAAATCAAAGTTGTTTTGTTTTTTTAATGTAAACCGCTCTGTTTTACATAAAAACAAAAAAAAATGTAGAAGGAATGACTGGAAAAGATTAATGATCCTGATTAAGTGCTTGATCCAAAGCCTGCTGAGATCTCATTGGGAGTCTTTCCATTGGCTGCAAAGGGTTTTGGGTTAGAAAAGAAATGCAATACCCACGTAAAATGGCTACCTGTACTTCATATGATTTACACAGGCTGGGCCTGCTATTAACCAGGTGCCAACAACGCAGTGCAAGTGTGATGACCTACAATACTGCATGCACTGTGTCTTCGGCAAAGGTGTCTCGACCAGCTCACTCAGCAGTTCCAGTTGCCACACTCCACTACTTAAATTATAGGCTACAGCCCTTAGTCCCAGTAAAGTATCTCCCTGTGTAGTGCTCATGTTTCTCTGTCTCCCCCCGCCTATCTCTCTGCACATATGGATATAAATATTTACTGTACAGTATCTATACTGTAAAATCCCAGTGATTAATATTGGTCACCAAATCTTTAATGTAATCCCATTTGTTTCAAACAGAGGGAATTAACAGTTGTTGGGGACAATAGGGGACATCCACATCCACCAGACCACCAACAAGGATCAATGGTCCTAGCAGGGGAGGTCTAGGTTGGATGTTAGGAAACACTATTTCACGAGGAGGGTGGTGAAGCACTGGAATGGGTTAATTAGAGAAGTAATGGAAGCTCCATCCTTAGAGGTTTTTAAAGCCCGGCTTGACAAAGCCCTGGCTGGGATGATTTAGTTGCTGTTGGTCCTGCTTTGAGCAGGGGGTTGGACTAGATGACCTCCTGAGGTCTCTTCCAACCCTAATCGTCTATGATTCTAACATAAACTAGCCTCTTACAAGCCAGCTACCATAGTGGACAGCTTCTCTGCAAGTGCTGGTCTATCAAGTCAGAGAATGTTAGTCAGAGAATGGAGAGAGCTACTCCTTTGTGGGAGGTGAGAAACTGGGATCAGTTCCTCAAAGGAAGCCTGGCCTGTGCTGAAGGCAGAAGGCTGAATGCCTGGGCACCCTAAGAAGGTACCGGTCAGTAACAGGTTTGGTTATCAGGGTGTGGGAATGACAGAACTGGCTCTGGAAACCAAATGAGGAAGACAGAGGACAGACTGGTGATGGACAAAGTAGGCACTGGTGAAGGAGGACAACATTACCACTATTGGCCCAGTGGGGAGAGGGGACATAACCTCCCTAAAGGAGTTCCTCTGCACAGGGCAATGTCAATGACCAAAATTCAGTTTGAGGAACAATATTTTTCCCATAGTATTTAAAGCTATTGTCCAATATTTGTATAGTACAGATCATATCCATGCATATACATCCAGAAGGGAACCCATCATAACTTTGGGTATCAAGTGTCACAGCTAGGGCTCACCGTGTGACATTGCATTTCATGCATTTCATTGCATTTCATGAAGTTGGTTGTCTGACATTTTTTTCAGTAATCTTTGGTCACGATGGGAAGCCATCCCCATGTGATATTGAAGAGGTCCTTTCTTCCTAGAGTTTGGTGTGCTGCTGGGAATAATGGAATGTTCATGTTCATTCTCATATAATAAAACCTGTACATGGGGCAAAGTCCATCACAAAAGCTACATGGTGAGATAACATGACGTGAGCCACATACTGACATTTAAGTTCAAATTCTCTCCAGACGTAGGGCTAGTCTACACGACACAGGCTTTCTGATACAGCTATACTGGTGCAGCTATGCTGGGAGAGTCTTCTCCTGCGGATGCAATATATACTGACAAAAGGCGTTTTCTGCTGTCATAGTAACCCCACCTCTGCACAACACAAACGATACTGACAGAAGCACTCTCCTGTCAGCATAGTTGCATCTGCACTGTGCTTTTTACTGCCAGAGAGAGCTATGTCAGTTAGGAGGTGTATTTTTTTTCCCCACAACTCTGACTGACATTGTTTGAGACACCTGAAAGGGGGCTGATTTTCAGAAAGCAGGTGCTCAGCACTTCCTTGAAATCAGACTTCTGAAATTGGGCATTTAAAAATTGAGGCACCCCAGATAACAAGTTACTTTTGAAACTCTTAGTCATGGGAAGCAAGTTAACCCAAAGTCAGGAAAAGTTCATAACAGGGAAATCTATTAGTCTTAGGAACACTCTCCCAAGGGGAGTAATGGAAGCCCAATCATTTGATTCATTTAAAATTGAATGTATTGAACAACCTTGCTGCTGATAGGGATGGACTAGCTGACCTAATATGTCTTTCCCATCTCTAATATCTATGATCTAAGCTTGGAATGTCAAGAACCACCAACACACATGCACGCTCTTTCAAAGAACACACCAGCAAAATGAGGAACATAATTTTTAGTGGGCAGGCGATTTGTAACCATAAGATCCCCGGACGTTCAGTTGTGGCTTTGTCTCTTTTTCTCTCCAGCTTCTGTGCTAAGACATTTCCCTCTCTAATGGTTGCCAGGGCTCAGTTCTCCCATTTCTGAACTGAGGCCTTCTTATCTGGGAGGAGAAAAGAAAGAAAACAGAGAAAACACAGCCAGAGAGAGTGGAAATGGCACTATACAAGAAGCACCGGGAGATCAATAACTGCCTTGGTACAGTGAGAGACTGTAATACAAGTTTCAGATAAATGACAAAGATCATTTCAATAAGGAAAATAAACATTAAGTTGGATTTGTGGACATTAAAATTCAGACACAACCTATTTTTTCCTCCCCTCTTAACGTGTTTTATGGAGTCGGATTAAAGAACTTGCCTTTCAGCTCAGTGGCAATTGTTCAAGGTACTCAGGGTTTATGTGTAACCGAGGTTGTTGGGTTTTTTTTGTTTTTGTAGTTCCATTTATTTTGCAAACCAACGCAGGATCGTTGCAGAAGTACTGATTTTTATTTTTTTTTTTTTGGACTATACATTCACCTAGAAGGTTTGATAATTATTGTGCTTTAATAATCAGATAAATATATTTGTACAGCTTGTTTCAGTTTAACATGTGGAATGGCATGGGATCCTTCGGGTTTAAAACTGTTATATAAATTCAGAGGAAACCAATTAAGTGGAAAGCAGATTCCTCTATGAGAAGAGTTGGTAAAAGCCCCTCCCCCACCCTCTTTTTAAACAACAATATGCAAACAGGGCCTCTGTACACATCCTGCCCTTGCAGGGGTCACTGACAAATGTGGGGGATCTATATAATGTGACATATGCACTCCGACTGGAGAACACTTGTAAGAATACCAACTCCTCTTTAATCCTACAGTCAGATCAAGAGCCACGGCTTATCCTTCCCCACCTTCCACAACTTTGCAACTACTTTCAGTTTTTGCCAAGAACAGGCTCATTTTGCAGCAGCAGGTGCTGGCTGCAAGGTCCCCATGGCAACCCAGGTGAATGTGAGTTTAGCAGTTCTCCTGAGGGTCAGGCTAACTGACATATGTCACATGGCTTTTGGAGCCAGGGCTCACTGTCCTAGTTTCTCAGCTGCATGATAACAACCAGAGCCCAGTCAGGTACATTGCGGGAGAGTGTCTGTAGGGTGTGGGTTTGGGTTTTTTTCTCCATATCATAGGCAGTCAGGTCACTGCTTGTACAGATTCACAGAGCCCTACATATACGCCATCTGGTTAGCTGCAGGAATGTAAGAAAAGATTGTCTTCCATTGCCTTCTGCTCCAGAAATTCATTGAACCCTTCCTCCTGATGTACCTCCTTAACATAAACCAGTAGAGAGAAGCATGCTTTTCTTCTTATCTATATATTCTTAGGGATTTCCTCTATTGCTGACCCCAAGTGCTCAAAAACCTTAAGTCAGGCCCCCACAAATTATGACATTGACTATTTTAATAAATGATAAATGTTTTGTTCTTTTTATTTGCCTTCACATTTTTGAATCTTTAAGTTTTTCTCCACCACCATGAGGACCAGAAACTTACCTTTAAAAAAAAAATGAAAGCTGGGATGTTCTCATAATCAATGAGTCCAGAAGTGGGAAATTTAGGAAAAACATCATATATCACAAAACTTGAGATAAAATTATGATAATTGGCATTGCTGGTTTCTATAGCCTCCATGTCCCTAGGACCTAAGCACGGCTATAGTGTCTAAGTGTTAATCAGAACAGGCTGTCCAGTCAAAGGGACTTCCCTTGAAACCTTCAACCACTTTTATTAGCAATGCAAGATTTCCCAAAAGAATCTGTCATAAGGGTTTCTGGGTATATGACTCACAATTCATTGATTTTGACTCCATTGTTTCCAGTTCCAAATATAGGGTCCAATATTTCAAGGTGCTGGATGGTTTCTCCAAGACATAGCCCACACAAGCCCTCCAAGACACAACTCCTATTATCTGCCATGGGGATTGGACGGGTCCTTGTTCAAGGTGCTCAGAGCTTTGCAAGGTCAGGCCCTTAATCAGTAGTTACTAGTTCCTGGGATATGGGTTATTCTACTTCAGTGCTCGTCTATCAAAGTTTAAGCCCAGGTCTTATCAGATCTCTCACAAGCTAAGCAGGGTTGAGTCTTATTAGTATTTGGGAAAGATGCCACTGAGGTGAACAGGATGCCATGAGAATTTGTTCCGTATCAGTGTTAAACCGTCACTTCAGTTTGACATAAGGAAGTATTCCAACACTCAGAGTACCTTTTTTTTTTTAAGATGAGTTGCTAAATGTCTTGCTCAGTTATAGTCATTAAAAATCCCATGGCACTTTTTGTGTATTAACCTTAGAGTATTGGCTAAACTAACCTTTGTGTGAGACATTATTGCAAATTTCCCCTGACTTCATTTGAACAGAGATTCTTCATGGCACCAATTACACATGCAGATACTACAACCAGAGACATTCAGTAGCAAAAGCACAAGCCCTTTGCACTTGAGCTAGATGAGTTACGGCATCAGCTGGTATTAAGTACAGTAGCTATCCCTGTTTGTAAGAGACCAAATTACACCCCCAGAGCCAGTATGTTACATTTGCTTCCTCCTCCAAATGGTTGGTGTGGTGGTGTTATGCACCATTAACAGCGGTTGCATTCTCCGCGCAGATGGCTGCATTTCATTGGTGCACTGAAGTGATTCCAGTAGTTGTAACTATTGCAGAGTTCATTGGAATCCTTCAGGATAAAATGTACTGTATAAATGCAAATTGTTGTTAATATTAGAGAGGTCTGAGATAGAACTTTAGAGCACTTCAGATTCCCCCTGCCCCCCCTTCTCATTTTATAGGATTTTTCTTCAACAATATATAATAAAAACATAAAAAGCAATACAGGGTGCTTTTGTGGGATGCACATTTTTATGATATTGTAAAACAACTTTCCTAAAGAAGTGTAGAATCTCATAAATTTACATTGGGGACCTGCTACAATAGGCCATCCAGTCCATTGGTGCAGTATTTCCCCTAAATTCTGTTTCCCAGTGTTCCCTCCAGCCAGTGTGCTAAGAATGCTGTCATAAAAGCCCATTTGTATGACCATGAGTTCATTGCATAGACCCCCAAACTGGGAAAAACTAACATTCAACAATTCAGCTTTGCAGTTGCCCTTATTTTGATAACACTTCAAGCCAGCAGTAGAAATACCAAGGAGCCTCAGGGCAGGGAGAATTAGCAATGGCAGAATCATCCCAAAGACTGGATGCCTCTTGAAAACAAAAGTTGGTTTGAAACTGGAGGGTTTGGGAATCAATAGCTGATTGTTTGAAAGGGGAGGCCTTTAAGCGCCACTGCAGTTGAGGGTCAGTTGGCATTACAATTATACACCATGTTTCTCAGAGGTCTGTAACATGCCTGTTTTCATTCACAGACTGTATAATGTGCCACACAAGTTGCCCGGGAGATTTTGTTTTTCCCTAAAGGAAAATATATGTGATGGGGGAGGGAGAGGCAGCAGGGAGTTGGCACTAAATTTAGACTTTTTTGCTTTTATTTTTAAACTGCTTCCGCTCAAATCCTGCTTAGCCTTAATAAATACAATTCTATAGCCAAATCTCTGATGACATGCATGGAGATTTAGCCACATGAGTCTCGCTACAGTCAATGGAAACACTTCAACTAAATCTACACACTTCATGCTGATGATGTATGTGTTTATTTTATTTGTTCACTTGGGGCCCAATCCAAAGCCCACTGAAGTCAATAGGAGACTTTCCATTGACTTCAGTAGACATTGGATCACGCCTTAGTTAAAAGTGCTTTACAGTCTTTATGAGACACATTCCGAAATCCATATGGATCAATATTTGGAAAAGATCTCCCGACCCACTATAAGTAAAATCTTCCCCATCGGCCCACGAGGGGATTCCATTGACAATTTTTGTTTGTTTGTTTCAGAGATGAACTGCTAGGTAGATACTCTGGCTATTGCCTGAATGCATACAGAAGAATGAGCAACCCACAGTAGATTCCCAGGTAAATAGCAGGGGGGGGGAGGTACAGGAAAGGGAATTGGTATGGGAAAGAGAATTACAACCAACAGCAAAACCCTCAAAATATCCCTGTGGACCACTGCTATTTTTTCCTTGTGGGTCCAATATCTCAGCACCCCATTTGTATTGATTCTTTGGTCCCTTTTGTGATACAGAGTGGGTTTGTGGTCACTTTTTAAGTGACATTGGATGAGGAGCCTGGGTTTGTGTCTTCTTTGGACTTTGCTGTGTGAAGAAGGTGCAGTGATTCAATATGACAACGTGTATCATCTAGGTGATGAAAATCAGCTGGTAAGAGAACTTCTGAGGACTTTGTCCTTGTGGTTATAGTAGGGAAGTAAGGTGCTCTATCGGTGCCTTGCTCTAGCTGAGGATCTACTGTGCAATTTAGAATGCCAAACAGAGCAATTCTTTTATTATTATGGCACTTTGTATTTGCACTTTGGGCTCAGTTCCACTCCCACTAAAGTCAGTGGAGAGATTCCCCAGTAACTTTAATAAATGCTGGATCCTCTCTTTGTGGATCCAGTAACCAAAGAAGTTGAGGCTATTCTGGGAATATATAATATTTATCTAAAATGCCAATAAAGATATTTGTGGAGTAATGCATAAGGGCCAAATTCTGCCTACCTATACTGTGCATCCATGGAACCTCACTGAGATTTGACTGCAGTGACAGTATGAAATTGGTCAGTTACCCTGTCTGTGAAATGGGGAAATACTGCCCACCTCTTGGGGGTATGTGAAGCTAAATTTGTTTATGAGTCTAACGTGTTTTGCATTGTTCATATGGGTGATGCTAGACGTGCAGAATTTTATTCTTAAGCTCCAGGGATTCAGTACAAAATGAGACCCAGATCTGAACCACCACTGGATTTTATTTCCTGGAACAAAACCCTGATCAATGAGGTTTTGCAAAACAAAAACAACCCCTCTTTTTTTTCACCTCACTGCACACTAATGGGGGCCCCCGGTGGTCCATCAGCAGTGGCTCTGAGACAAACCAGAAGCGACCCTCTCTCTGGCCAAGCTATTAGGAGCTGTGCTGAGCTCATCTCAGCTGGAAGGCACTCTTGCATATCTTCCATTTTTAATGCAACACAGTGGCCTCAGTTAGCTTTCACCACTGCAGCTAAATACATAAACAGAGAGAGATTTGCAAAATAGTAACTCTTCCTCGGCCCTTTAAGGGAATGGGGAGGTTGCATATCAAGTCTCAGATGGATGGCTTGGGCCCAATATCTGTATTTAATTCAGTGCTCTTCTTGCCTTCCAATCTATTGATACTGTTAATTTAAATAAAATCTAGCCCAGTCTTGAATTGAAGCCAGGCTGCGTTACTTTGCAGGTCACTTTAGTTCCTTGGTACTGGTGTCGCTTCACCATGTAAGCTCCTTGGAGCAGGGGCTATCCTTCTCTTCTGGGTTTGTACAGTGCCTAGTACAATCAGATTCTGGTCCCTAACGAGGGCTCAATGGCACTACGGCAATATAAATAATAATAATTAATAATAATGCTGAGTGACACCAGCAACTCCCTGAAAAGTGTAGCTAATTGGATTGTTACGGTTGTTCGTTTCTTTATTTGCATTGCAGTAGTTCTTAGAGGCCCCAGTCAGAGATCAAAGGGAGGTGCTGGACACTTCAGTAATTAAAAAAAAAAAAAGACAGTTCCTGCCCTCAAAGAGTGCAAACCTCAGCATAATTTAGTTAAACAAGCAACTTTCCCCCTCTATAATAATCCCTAGTACTTATCCCATCCCAGTGACTTAGATAACTGGATATGTCAATATTACAGATAAGGGAAACTGAGGCAGGGGGTGGTCAACATTTTCAAACCTGGGTGTCCAAAGTTGGCCACCTAATTATTACGCTGATCTGGACAGGTTCTGTCAATCAGCAGATCCCATTGACTTCGCTGGAGGTTTTAGGCAGTCAACTTCTCTGAAAACAAGGCCCATGATTTAGGTGTCTCACATTTGGTACGCATATTTCATAATTTTGGCCTAATTGTCTTGTCCAAGGCCTTAGATGCATCAGTGAAAGAAGTGTGATTGGAACTCGGGGCAGTCCTTGAGTCCCACGCTTAGACTCTATGGGCATGGTCCAAAGCCCACTGGAATGACCAAAAAAGATCCTATTCACTTAAATAGTCTTTGTATCAGACCCTTAGCTCACAGTTTACTCCCTCAGGACCTAATCCTATGAGTGCTGAAAGCTGAGTGCTTTCTAGGTGGTGCCGGAGTCAAGAGGTGCTCAGGACCTGTCGCAAGGCACCCTGTGCCTTGCAAGATTGAGCTACGAGTCGCGCTTCACTTTCTTAATCAAAATTGCTTTTGGGAAAAATAAATCCTTCCCCAAAATATGCTGTCTTTGAAAAAACAATCTGCCTGTGCCAGAAAGGCTATAATTGAATCCCAGCTGAATGCAGTTGCTATTGGGGTGAGGTGCCAACGTCACGAACAGCATCTGGGAAACCACAGAGAACCACACAGTAAAGCCGCACAAACTAAGGAGTGATTAAAAAAAATGAATAGGGAACAGTAAATAGAACATTTCAGGCCAGAATAGCAGCAATGGAGAAAATGGCGGTTAAGTCTAGCTTTCCAAAAAACCTCCGACTCAACAAGCACCCAACAGATTCCCTGCAACAATGACCCTTCCACATCTTTGTTCTTCAACATACTCCACTTCTAAGTCTTAGCCCGAGATTGTTTACTTCTCCTCCCCATCTCTCCAAGGGATATGATTCACACGTTTTCAGATTTATTTGAGCAAAATGCAATAAATATGCTGCTTCAATTTTAACTCCTGGAATGTAGCCAGGTTTTTTAATGAATCTGGCCTGTGCTATTGAAGTGGAATCCAGGATCTCAAAAGCTCTGGGCACTGTTAGATTATACACACAGAAACACACACACACACACATCTCTCCCCCCCCCCGCCACCTCCCATTCCCTTGGGGCTCCATGAGTCACATGAGACTGCAGGTTTTTCAGATTCGGCTCTGGTTAAAATTAGCAAAAGCCTTTATTATTCAAGAAGAGGAAGGATTCCAATCACAGCTGCCTAGAACTGCCATATTTTTGTTGGATTCGCTGCACCAACCTATTCAGTTTTATCATCTGGTTTTCTTTGTTTCTGTAAAAAAAATAATAACTGGGTTTCATCCTGTCAACACTGAATTTGAATCACTGGTGCATGAGGAGCATTACATTAATTTGTAGCTGGACCACTGTGTTTTTCCGTGCAATGGGTATCCTTGTGATTTTAGCCTTTTGTGTAATATTCCTTAGCAAGGGCACATTCAGATCTCCACCAATCAAGACACGGTCGTTTGGCGAACCTGATATTCCTGATCAAAAGAGAGGTTTTTAAACGGCTTTAAACAAATATCTCTTTTTAATTACCATAACTTCATAGCTAGTGGAAAGGGGATTTTAGCAACCAAATGGATGGGTACTGCATTCAGAAACGTAGTTATATGTAGTTGAACCAAGTGCCTGATTAACATGCCCTGCAAGCAAAAACATAGAAAAAAGCATGCATGAATGATTACAAACGAGAGTAGCATTGTTTGGGAGCAAGGCCGGGGCCTCGTATATAAGTATACAGAGAATTGGTTTTCAGTTGTGCCAAGTTAATCAGTGAAATACATGAAAAGGAACAAAATATTGTCTGGCTAACACATTAAGGACCAGGTTTTGATGGCTTTACTGACTTCACTGGGACTACTCAAGGTGCTAGCCATCATGAGTAAGAGTATTAGAATATAGCCCCAAGTGCTGAATAAAGACAAGGCTTTGTAGCAATCTTAATTCCCAGCTGTTACCTGGATAAACTGTCAGTCTGTTGTGCAAAGTGAAGCATTTCTTTATGATAACATTATTAGATCATTGCTATTCCATGGTCTACGTCAGCTGAGTTGGTGGTCTCAGACCAGTTCCCAGCAGACAAGAGTCCAGACTATAAAATCCCCACCACATGTGGAGATAAGGGTCACCCTTTGCTGGCAGCAGCATCAGAGAGATGCCCCAGATGAAATGGGTATGAAAAAACCTTTCTCCCTCAGAAATGGTCTGCCCAGAGTCAGGGGATGGCAGGGGAGGGAAGTCACATGGCTGGGATAGCATGGAAAATCGGACATGCTGACTGTGCCAGGCATCATTCTATGGATAATCTGGCAAGCCCTAAAATTCACAGGGATTTTTATTTATTTATTTGTTTGTGTATTTTAGAAAGATGATAAAGAGCACAAACAAAAGACAGGAAATTAAAATTTATGTAAACATAGTGGTTCCCAGAGCCACTATAAATGAACCACATTGCACATATAGAAGAAGATATAAAAGTTAATACCATGTGCAGTAATGCCAACCATTGCCTATGCACACTTGGGACCAGGTTACATTTGCTGTGGGACCCATCATTTTGAACGTTTTGACTTTTATGCTTTAAAAATCTGAAACATAACATTTCACTAATGTCAGGGAAGAAGAGGGGGTTTATTTGATGGGGGAGTGGTTATTTGCAGCAAGTGAGCCACAAATTATGGCTTTTTATTTGACAAATACTGTAAACAAAAGTTGCATCATGGGCACCCAAAGCTTTCTGAACCCTCTTGTTGGGAGGGTATTTGTACACACTGATTTAATACCAGCAAAATAGAGATCCCAGGAATGAAGAGAAATCCAGACACTCCTATTGTGATAGGGCAGCCTGTACTGGAACAATGAATTACAAAGCGATGCCAATTACATTGCTCTTCTGCAAGTAAATGTGAGTGCTGGAGGGGATAATTAGATGCTCTGGAATGGCAGGTTTAAAACCAATCAGTTCTTTATCTTTTGCAGGTAGCTACCTACCCTGGCCTTGCTTCTCCACTCTCTGGAGTACTCCTTTGCACCTGTGCAACGTGAGTGTCAGATAATACCAAATCGGAATGGATTTTGCAGTCATTTTGCATAGGTCCAATGGAGGAGGCAGCGGAGGGTCAAGCCGACTGAATTCCATAAAGATTGCTTTCTCTGTGTGTGTTTGTGTTGCAGGGTCCTTTATGATGGAACCTTAAAAACTGGAATGGGGGTCTTCTCTGTTTACCCAGACGGTACACTAGAGCAAAGGTTCTCAACTAGGGGTACATCTGCCCCTGGGGGTATGAAGAGAACTTCCAGGGGATATATCAACTCGTCAAGATATTTGCCTAGTTTTACAACAGGAGACATAAAAAGCACTAGTGAAGTCAGTACAAACTAAAATTTCATACAGACAAAATGAGAAGGTGAGGAATTTTTCAGGAAGAGTGTGGTGTGACACTTTTGTATTTTTATGTCTGATTTTGTAAGCAAGTAGTTTTTAAGTGAGATGAAACCTGGGGGTATGCAAGACAAATCAGACTCCTGAAAGGGGTATAGTCGTCTGGAAAGGTTGAGAGCCACTGCACTAGAGTTTACCAGCATTAGCCTCATGGCTCGAGCTGGTAGGAAAATGGAAATATGTTTTGGCGGAAAAAATTGTCCCCGTTTTTGGTTGAAATTTTCAAAATTTGAACGTTTTCTCATAGCTGTGTTCATGGGACTTTTGCTGAGAGCAGGGTTTACCTTGGGATGTTGGCAAAAATTTCCATATCGCCCACTGTAGTTTGCTACATCATTTCAGTGGCGCAGGAAATGTGATTTCTATAGATGCATATAGTAGGGTTGCCACCTCTAAGATACAAAAGAACAAAAAAGGACAGGTGGGAGGAGCCCATAAAACCTGACAAATGGCAGCGTGTACTGAGCACTCTTACAGATTTCCCTGGACAGCAGCCATAGGCGCTGTCTTTTGGTTTTGCCAGTGGGTGCCTCACACTTGCTCTGCCCGAGGCCCCGCCCGCATTCTGCCCGGGGCCCCGCCCCCACTCCACCTCTTCCCACCCCAGGTCCGCCCCCTCCACTGAGCACCTCCTACCTGCTGCTGCTCGCTCCTTTCTGCCCTCTCCTGCCTTAAGGGCAGTGGGAGGGGAGGGGGCAGAGAGGAGGGAATGGTGGGGCAGCCCCACTCAATAGCTGAAGCGCGGGGTAGCCCTGCTCAACAGATGATGGGGTGGGACAGCCTCGCTGAACAGCTGTTTGGGTGGCACAGGGCCAGCTGCTGAGCAGCTGATTGGTGGCCAACCCCAAGGCCACCAAAGCCGCAGCCCCAGCCAGCCTCAGGGGTTCTGAGCTATTTTTTCTCGCTGGGTGCTTGAGCCCCTGAGCACCCACGGTGTGGGTGCCTGTGGCAGCAGCCACCAAAAAGGGATGATCCTGGGGAAACCTGGACAGGGGGCAACCCTAGCATACAGACCAGGTTGGGACTGGCCCCTGCACGGGTGTTTAAGGATTGTGGAGAGCATCCTGAAGGACTCACTACATTTGCTCTTCCTGCACATTCCTGATTCTTCAGTACTGGGACTGCTTCCTGCTATCGCTCTTGGGGTGCAAGCTAGTGCAAAGGGGGCTGGGAGGAAGTATTAAGAGCTCCCTGGAAAGAGGTAGACATCAGAAGCCATTTGCAGTTGTGCAAGTTTTACTGGGCCTACAAAACCCAGGAACTATGCTGTGTATTCTTGAGAGCCATCTGCTGGCACTTGGTAAGTTTGTTCTGTTAGTTGTTTCCATATGCCGAGATCTCTCATGAATAGGGCACCCTTGTAACAGGAGGCAGGGCTATGGATGGCCATACAGGAGAGTGAAAGTCGTGTCCTGTAACCGGATGCCTGCTCCCACTGCACCCTAGGCAGGTCTGGGAGGCATTGTACATCACTGAGGTAAAACGTCCCCTCGTGGTCATACTTGGGTGGTGCAGTTGTGTGTCACAGGCTGTGGTTATGATCCATCCCATATCTCGTACAATGGTTTGAGATTCCCTGGCTCAGAGAGTGCTGTACACCTGTGAGATACTATTACTGCAACAGGAAACAGGTTCAGACCAATTCTGTACTGCCTGCCCTAGGTGTTTTGCACTGCTCTACTGCTTCAAAGCAGTTGTAAAGCCAGAAGATCCAGCCACCTGAGTATTCCTTCTGTACAGGGAAATCCTCTGAAATTGTAGAGTGGCCCTAGATGCTCAGACACCACTCCCTTCATGCCCCTAATACAAGAGAAAGGTTTCCAGGGGAATGTGGACAGGGCATCCTTGTACCCTGGTCTATGAGAGCCATGGGCTACTAGGCAAAAATTAGAGCAGGCTTTGGACCCGACCAGCCCCCAGCGTACTGAGTGAAAGTAAAGGCGTCTTAAATCTATCTTTGCCCCGACCTCTCCATCTTGTTCCAAACACAGCCGCGCCCAAGGGTATAACGGGTCTAAGAGTATAAGGCCCCAAAGGGACAAATGTGCTCTGAGTTTCATGTTCATTTCTGCATCAACAGTGACAGTCTTTGCAGACAGCACTGGAATTTGTAGCCTGAACCTGTGCTCACATGTGCTCTGTGAATTAAGAAACTAGAGTTTAACTGAGGTGCTGGCTGGGCCCATTCAAGACTTAGTGTGAGTTTAGCTCCTTTGGCATAGCAGAGCAAAGGAGAGAAAGGTGGAGGAATTGTGGGAAGGGAAAGGGGCAATGTTTTCCCCAGGAATTGAAATTGGGGGGGGGGGGTGTTCAAATTTACGGGGTGGGGGGTGTCAGGGTCGATGAGGCGTGAGACCATGAGGGTGAAGGTGGGCTGTATGGCACCATAGTAAAAACTGAAAAAAGTTTCATGACCATTTTATTAAAATCATCACACAAATTAAAGTTGGCTACTCAAGCCTTCTATGAAGCACTATGTCTACATCCTTCTTGGTTTCTTGTTCTAATTTTGCACAACTCTGTTAATGAACTTCTTGAATGCAATGCGTTCATCTTTGGTGGCTTCGTGTGTCCGGTACGTCCATTCCTTCAATTGATATGCTCATTAGTTCATTCACATGATCAGGCAGAAGGCAACTTCTTTCAAAACACAAAATTCTATTCAATGATGAAAAAGAACACTCAACTGTAGCTGTTGTGACTGGGAGTAGCAAGAGATGAATTCCTAGTTCTTTCAGCCCAGGAAACATAGCATAAAGATCGAGTTGAGCCACTAGTGATGATAAAAAAGAAGTTGAGGTCAAATCTTCATTCATTCGTCGTATGATATTCCACTCTGTGTTCAAATTCTCTGTTCTGTCCTGAGCACATGGCAGCCCCATTGCTGGTAGTGCCTCACTCCACTCAACTGTCGGTGTTTTATAGGACAGGGATCTGTAAAAGCTACATAGAAGTTGAGTAGAATCTAGAAGTTGCTATTGTAGATTTTTAAGAATCAAGTCTGTGTACTTTTTCAGTTGCCTTAACAAACACTTCTTGTCCTCTTCACTTAAGGATTCAATATAAATGCCTTCATTAGTCAACTTCTGGACTGAAGTCTTTGCTTCTTCCAGTACCTTTTCAATGGATAGCTCTCTGATTGATCCAAATGTAGCTTCTATTGCTGTACAAAGATCTACTACTGTTGTAGCAGATGCCTGGGTGGCATTGTTTAATGACCCAAGTGGTTTCAACAGTAGACTTACAAGAGAGAGAATGGAAATAGTCTTCTCTGAAAATAGTAGCAAAAGTAATCCACCAGCCACACTACTTAGATCCATCCCATCATGGTAGATACTTTCCAAAGCCAGTAATAATGGCTGGAGTAATTTTAAGACAACAGCCAAGGTTCGCTCATGAGAAAGCCAGAGGGTTTTCCCAGGTTGGACGAATTTGAACTTCAGTCCCAGTGTATCTTCTATATTTTCGAAGATATTCCGTCTTTTTGGACTCTTGCTGAAAAAAGAATATAATGAAGACATTAAATTTATAGCTTTTTTAATGCCTTTTGAAGAGTCTTCAGCTCGTACTAGCGCTAGTTGGAGTAAATGGCCACTGCAATGTGTATAGGAGAGATTAGGGTTACATTTTTCTCTGAGCAAAGCTTGTGCTCCACCATGTCTTCCAGAGAAGTTTGCAGCTCCATCAAATGCACAAGCAGCCATCTGTTCGGGGTCCCATTGACAGGCATTTAACTCTTCTAAGATGCGGGTTGTCACAGATGCAGCCAATCTCTCTTCTATAACTTGAACATCTAGAAATGCATCTACTGGCCTACCACTGACATCAAGATAACGTACACAATGACTTAATACTTGGTGACCATTTGCATGGGTGCATTCATCAGCCATGTGTGCAAATTTTTTTGAATGTGGTGAGAGAGTTCTTCACTTTTTCAGCTGTTGCGTCTTTCACTGTTGCAGCATGTGCGTCTAGCCAGTCAGTTGAGTTTCTTGCAGAAAGACAGTGAGCGTTTGCTGGTCTTGTTCAGAACCAGTGTTCAACTTCAGGATGAACAAGTGACAATGCACTTAACATTGGGCTCCAGTTTGTAGTGTATGGTATCTCTTGCTTAAATAGAAAGTATGATGCCACAGTCATGTTTGTTCGCATGAACTGTGTTGTGTCTCCAGCATTCTTAACAGCCTCATTAACACTCACCGGTGTTGTCCTTGGTCAATGGAGACTCAGAGTTCAGAGCTGCTTTCACGTGAGTTCACCTCCCAGGTTGGGGGCAAGAAGGCACCTTGCTCATTCCTCCAGCTGCTCACTGTTCGCTCTGGCCACTGTTGTTCATTGTGCCACCGTTCACTCCATCGCTCTGTTGCCAACGGCCCTGCGCCGTCATCTTCTGCTGCCACCTGCCACTGTGACCTCTGCGAGTTGGTCTCTTGAGGTTCCACCCAGCTCTCAGTGATTTCAGCTGAGCTCTCAGTGAGGGAACCTCGCTGCTAGTGCAGACTGGGCTGTCTCTTCCACAGAAACACTGTCCCACAGCAGGTCTAAGCGCTTAGACCTGATTATCAGTGATTTCAGCTGTAGTGGTCACTTAACAGAACAAAAGCCTATCTATGGAGCCTAATCAGCTCTGTCTTTAAACAGTGGAGAGGGGCAGGTCAAATAGTACTTGTGACTCAGGCAGACCATCAAGCAAAACACCTGTCCCCACCCTCTCTCGTGATGCCCTCAATCAGCACAGGCTAAGTACAGTGCTACTGCCCTTTACTCATACAATAAGAATAACAACATTTCATTACCCGCCTGCATTCAAGTGATTTGTAACCCAATCCCAGCCAAAATCTATCACTTGGGCAACACAGCTCTGTTTGCTGGATACCTAGGTAGATTAGGTGTGAATGTAAATACAATCTGGTCCTGAAGCTTTTCCCCCCAGCCCCCCAGCTCATCACTGGCTGTCAGGGAGAGCTCATTTAGACTTTGCTTACAAATCATAATTTGAAATGATTAGGTTGGCCAACATCACCGAAATGAATGCACTGACATGGTCATAAAAACAACAGCTGTATAAAGAAGCTAGTCTATGTTCATACTTTTCAAAGCTTTTATACTTTTTCAGATACACATATTTTATGATACACTTTATATGCTTTTAAAGTATGTATTAATGTTTCAATTTCAATTCAAATTTCAAAACAATCAGTAAATTGGCAACACTGCATGTAACTAGTTCACAAAACTGGGCGGGGGGGGGGGGAGATGGGGAAATTCAGGCGGAGTAAACTCTCCCATCGGCTTTACTACTCCAGCCCCCACAAATGGCAGAAAATATGTCGTCAGGAGAAGCTCTCCCACCGACATAGCACTGTCCACACCAGCGCTTAGGTCGGTGTAACTTATGTCACTCAGGGGGGTAATTTATTCATCCCAGTGAGTGGCATAAATTATGCCAACGTAAACTGTAGTGTAGACATACCCTAAATTCTTAGGGGCAGGCACTGTCTCTCACATTGTATGTATATAGTGGAACACCAATATTGGTTGGAGTGTCTAGAAGTGACAAATGATTAATAATAATAATGAGGAAGAGTGATGGTCTCCTTTTGCAAAATTCCCACTCCCCTGGGACAAGTAAATTCTTTGGAAGGCCAAAGTGAAATGTCATTAGTATTTCCATTAGCATGATGACTGATGAGAACAGGCAGGCGAGTAGATTTTGTGCCTGGCTGGTAATTTTTTGTAAGGCTGTGCTAAGCACGTCAAAAAATGGTGTGTCAAGTGACTCCAGAACATTTAAAAAGCACAGGACATGTTTTACCCTTGCAATGATGAGACAGTCAAATGTATGAACATAAATACCAAATGATTCCCCAAGAATAACCAACAATAGTAAATGTTTTTCGTCATTCAGTGATTCAGTGCTTTCATCAGTGGACGATGTTTTTTTGATGGGATTTTACTTCTTCTTTCATTTCTAAGAATTCATATCCCTAAATGAAAACAGACTTTGTTGAGGAGAAAAGAATATTGTAGGGTGAAATTCACCTTAGTGCAGGGGCCCGGCTCAGGGCTTAAATTGGACTTCCAAGTGATGCATGGGGCTTGTGGAAACCCTGTGCACAATTTCACTCCCAGTGCCTTTTACCATTATTGATCGAACAACAAAGAGAGCAGATTCGGAAATTACTGATGGAAAAGTAAGTGTAGAGAGGAAACATTTAGTTTTGTAAGTTAAATAATGATGCTTGGCCATTTTGTCCACTTTACTTTGTCTTAGCTTTAGCCTGTGGACAAGCAGGTGCAGTGAAAGACACTTGAGGTGGTTTGTACTTGGGAATCCTGCATTTATGGCATTGATTCCCTCTCTTGCTCACGAGAACTGTGTATGCTTACAATTACAAAGACTTCCTATAAGTTGCTGTTTGTTTTTCTCAACAGCAGTTGTGAATACCAGTTGGTTATACTCTGCCTGTTATACGCATAAAATCACACTTTCTTCTTTATGATATCCAACTGGAAGCACTTGTGAGTTAATGGAACAAAACTTTCTCTATTTTTTCCTTGGGGTAGGGAGTCCACAGCATGCAACAAGAGCCATGAAAAACTTCACCTTTTTTCCCCACTTTATAATCCATATGACCTGATGCCCTGTACTGCAGCCACTTACTTTCCATTCAGAAAAGAGTCAACAGGTCACATTTCTGAAATCATCAATGCTGCTTATTAATTGGTGGCAGGGACTATTCACTACAATGAGATGTTTCCTCACCGCAAGAGGCTTTTGGCCTAGCAAATGAGAGATTGAAACCATGAATTGAACCCAGAGATTCCTGCATGCTAACAAAGAATGCTACCAGTATGATATCAATCCAGCCCAACAAGCTTCTTTAAAAGGGAAATCCAAAATAATTGAACTTAAAACATAGGAGCAGATTTTGCAAACAGCAGAAACCTAGGGCCATGTGCAATTTGAAACCAAAATTACTGATGTGTTTACAGAAAGCAATTATATCTCTTCTCAGCCTTCATTTTGATAGGCTATATCAGCCACACTCCTGTCTTCTCTCATAAGACAGTCTCTCCATTTCCCTGATCATCCGTGTATCCTATCACTGCACCTGTTCCAATCTGAATTTATCATCCTTGAACATGGGTAACCAGAATTGTACTGGTAAACTTTCTTTGCAGCATTCAATTTCTCTCGAATTACCCCCAGGCCAACACTTTCAAAGTGTCTGAAGTTAGGCACCTGAATCTAGATTTAGGCTGCGGTTCTGTGGGAGTCTTAAGCACTCAGCATCTCTGAAAATCAGGCATCCTATTTCGGTGCTTGGATGCAGATTAAAATGCCTAATTTAACAGGCATGCAGGTTTGAAAATCCCTGCTTTGTAACTCTCTGAAGTTCATAGTTTTTGTTCCCATAGTTCTGTGGCCTAACCAAACATTCAGACAGCATGAGTATTTCAATAGGTTCTGCCACTTCTGACCCTTCCCCTTTTGATACTATCACCCCGTTGCCCCAACGAAACAAACAGAATTATCAGAAAAACTCTCGGTTATTCATAATTTTGTTTGTTTGGGGTGTGATATTCTCCTGCTACTTTTTGGCTATTTAAAGGGAACATATTTCTAAGTATCCTTAGTCTGACTGCTTGATGCAATAAAATATGCGTATTGTAATGGGTAAGACAATTTATCCTGTGAAGAGCCTAAAGCATTCCAATGTAACCTCCGTGAACATGAAAGCAAGAGATGAGTCTGCACCAAACTTCTGGATCAGAGCACCCCCAAAATGTTAGGAAAGCTCAGATCTAGATGTGAAGGATTGTTTAAGGTGAAAGCATAACTGCAAATGCTGTTAATGGTTAGCATTCTTTTCAGTTTTCTTGTTCCATTCTTCTCATACCAGGCATCCTTTCACTTGATTCGTTCTGGTAGGCGATTTCCCTTATTCATTGTGCCTTCTCTTCCCAATCTATCATTTATCTCCTATACCTAACTATCTGCCCCACTTTATTCCTCTCTGCACCATTCACCTCTTTATCCTGTTCTTCATCATTCAGATTTGTTCTTGTGTTTTGGTTCTTCTGAGGTCTCTCCTGACCTTGAAGTCTTTCAGTCTTTCCATTCTCCCTCTTACGCTTCTACTGTTTACGTTAACAAAAGTCTTCAGCAGCAATTTTAATGAAAACCACTCTGAATAAAGTATTTCCTGCAGTATTTTCCATCAGGAGTTCACCAAGAGCAATGGTTTTTCACTGAGGTTTCCAAAAGAGGTACCACAGAAAAGACTATTAATCTGAGCAATGATTGAAATACAAATCAAATTCGTACAATAATTCCATACTGTCCAATGTTTTAGATGTTTCTAGAGCACAAATAGAAGAGAGCAGCAATCTAAGCACTATATATTATATTTAAGTGCTGACTAGTTATTAAAACTTTTGCCACTTTGTTTAATCTGCAATAACATTGCTGATCTTACCCAGGCATCTGTTTAAACATATTTTCATGTTAATAATGCAGTCAGTTACTGTGGTTTTCAGAAGAAAAGGTAAAAAAAAAATCATATCTATCTATCTAGACTATGGGGAGAGAGACACACATACACACATTCCCGTGCATATTATTTTTCCTCTCTGGTGTTGATACGGTAAGCATTTTGTAGTGATAAATCGGCATTAAACTGGGCTGAATGGACTCAATTATTAAAACAAAGCCAACATGAGCCTTTCTAAAAATAAAAACTCCTTGGTTGCAGTCTAATAGGTTGCACTGTATACTGGAACTTCCTTCAATTGTAGAGATTTTTTTTTAGCCATTCTGTTTACTGGAGAGCTAGTCATGGTATAGTTCTTTGAGTGAACGGTGATGTGGGGCTTGGTTTATTGAAGCAAAATCATAGTGTCGGAAGGCACGGTGGTTCAGTGGCTAGAGTAGGGACCTTGGACTCAGTTTAAGCGGGTTCTGGTCTCATCTCTACCCTCATGGATCTTGGCTACTTAGATTTTCAGCTTTTGGGGACAAACACTGTCTCTCACTCTGTGTCCGTACAGTACCTAGCACAGTGGGGTCACAGTCCTGGTCAGAACGTCTAGAAGCTATCATATAAATGGTAAATATCAATAATTGAAAGAACAGTAGTTAAGTCAATGTGACATATACAAATGTTTATTGATTTCCATTGGCCGGATGCCAAGGTTAACAATTTCAGGGTATTTTGGCAGGGTTGGCTTTGGATTTTTTTTTGCAGCGGTGGGGAGGGTTGGAGTACAAAGAGACATCACTTCTCATGATTCACTGACGAGGTGGCCAATAAATTTTGCTGTCTTCTCTGAACTTTGAGGTCTTCATTACATTCTCTGATACTTTCCTTTCTATCCTTTTCTGCACTGGATGTATCGGAACATATGTCTGACTCCATCATTGCCTCAAGCCCAGCTCTTGAGCCTCATTCACCCTTAAATCACCAGCAGCTTGACACAACCTACTTCACTTGTCACCAGCTCACCAATGGGAGCTGTCTGTGCCCCATTTAATCTGTGAAAAATATGGATCCCTTCCAATCTCAACTATTGCCTCATGCATTCCTGTTTTCTCTGCCACACTTAAAAATGATCACCTCTATCTGATCTGAAAAATACCTGACTTGACCCTTCTTCGTTATTTGAGAACTAAGATCTCACCTTCATCCTGCCTTTCCTCAGCAGTGGTCTGGAGAAAGAGGTCTTCACTCCCTTTTCTGACTACCTCTACCAACATAGTCTCTTTCTGCACTAGACCATTTTACTGAGACTGTTTTTCTCAGATAATGATTTGTCCATGGCCACATATCCCTTTTTTCAACCTTCCTAGTAGCTTTTTATCACTGTCCTTCTTAAATCCCTTAAAGAAGAATCTTCAGTATGCACTTCTGGGTTGAATCCTCCTTTACATCTAAAATACAGTGGGTTTTTTTTTCATTTCTTCCTAAGATTTTCTTTTCCTCTTGTGTCTTCTGCTGTGGAGCTCTTCACTTCTATGCCTAGCTTTTCTTTTCTGTATATTAAAGCTTCATTCTCTGGGATATTTCATTGCTAATTTCAAGCTTTGACCTATTTTTATACGTGCAACACCAGTTCTGCATTGCCCTTGACTCATCATGTCTCCGTACTGTCCATCTGTCTGGACTCTGTCAGCATCTAACTACAGTTTCCACTAAACTCATTGCTTCAAGATCCTGGTCAAAAGTCTCTTTAGTCCTGTCTCTGAATCCACTAACACACTCCTTAACCCTTAGTTCACATGGCCTTGAATATTGGAGCTATCCTTCTTCTGAATTAGCCCTTTCTTCCCCTATTTCTCTTATCATTAATTCCATCCATCGCTATCCTGTGAATTTAACCAAAATCTGCTTTTACTTTGACCCTGCTTTTCTTGAAATCCTTGTTCATGCCTTAATCACATCCTGGCTGAACTATTTCAATGCTTTCTTTGTCGACCTTTCAAAACTTCAGGGAGTCCAGAATTTTGCAGCCAGACTATTCTTTTGCTCTTGGAATGGAGTTGCTCAAATACTACAGTGTTGGGCACTAGAAGAACTGGAATAAAATCATTTCCTCCATCAGCTTCAGTGGGTTCCTATTTGTCTTGAAGTTAATAATTGCACTTCTGGACTCTCAGTGCCCTACCTCCCAAACTTCATGTCTACCTGTCCCCAAGGTCGCTTCTTGTACTCCTCCATTCTAAGGACTCAGTCAAAGAGATATCCCTTGTGTTTTCATGAAGGGAGTATACTTAGATTGGGGGAAAGGATGGAGAGTGTAGGATCTGTCTCCCTTCTTCCCAGTGCTGTGTATGTCCCTCTGCAGGGTTGGAGCATCAAAAAGCAATCCAGTATTTAGTGTGGTATTTGTCTCCTTGAGTGCCTGATCCACAAAGGCTGCTACAGCACCCGGTTAGGGAATTTGGCCCTTTAGTTCAAGCTGTAGAAGTTCACCCTCTTAGATGTGGAGGATCCTGGGCAGTTCACAGTGGTGACCAAACAGATGGCTATTACAGGTTCTCACCCAGGGGGTATTCTTGCACGGACAGCTTGTACTTAACAACTAAATTGTTTTTATTTAATCATTGTGTATCACTAGAAACTGGTGTCAACTGCAACTCTCTGCAATCCAGGACCCCATCTCTCAAGTAAGAGGGTGACCTTCAGCCTCTGCTGACATATCCCCACATTGCTACGTAACGAGCTGCAGCTCCACACAGTCCTCACCCCTGCAGGATTGAGCACAGAGTGGGTGCTGGGGCTATTACTATGCTGTCTGTCAAGAAATGCGATTATCTTAGCATAGTGGCTTTGAGGGGGAGAAAAACTTGAATAAGATTTCTTGAACTCAGGCACAGAGACTCACCCAAGTAGACAGGAATGGCAAGATGCATTTAACCTCATTCGTTTCAGCAGGGCTGACTCTGCGCAATCCATCAGTGTACAGATACATTAGAGGAACTCAACTATTTCCACATCTCATTTACATAATGGATGGGATGTGAAATGAGTCCTATGGAAAAGAAGCACCCTGGAGGCACTAAAGTTTATCACAATACATAAGAGTTCTTTTAGATCATTGCATTAAATTTCCACTAACAAGATAAATTAATTGTCTGTATTACTGTACTAACCCAAAGCGGATAAAGTGTGTGTTTTCAGCAGAGGAAGGCAGCTGTTCGAGACAGCTTCGTGGTTATAGGAGGAGGCAGGAGAGATTTAGTATGTCTCCCAGTATTTGCATGCCATCATGCCAGTCCTCTCGCTGCCTCTTTAAGAAATCTGGCTCCTTTCTAATCTGATGTTGGACTTCAGCTTTATTAGTGAGGTGAGGGAGAATGAGTAAATCAACTGTATCAGACAAGCCTCAGGACATCTAGAAATTGATCATTCTGCAGAAATAAGCACTCTTGTGTTTATTAGCTGGGAGTTCATCACTATCGCTTCTCTTTATCCCATTCCTAAGAGATTTCAAAGCTATCATCATGGCATTAGCTCTTCTGAGTGTAGTACCGCAGATAAAGATCGGGAGATCTATCTAATGATGGCTTTCTCTCTCTCTCTTTCTCTCCCTCCCAAGTTTAGAGCTATTCTGCTCTTTTTAAAAACGGAAGAAAATTGGTGAGGTGCAGTAAAGTACAGTCTTGGTGTCTTACAATTTCACCTCCACTGATGGCAGTGCAAGCCTTTAAAAAAAAAAAAAACAGGAATTCTGTGCTATTGAATGGGACTCACTGTATATGGTAGAAAATCCCCTGCAGAAGAGGCAGAATTTGAAGGCTCTAAGAGGAGAGGAAACAGGAGAGTAAAAGCCATGGAGCAGAACTGTACATTAAAAGTACAGCTATTTTAAAATGATAATACATGTCAAATGGAAGCCATGGAAGTGAATTCCACAAGTTAGATAGGAAATAATATTACTTTAAGAAGAATAATTACTTTCCTTAACTACATTTATCACATGGTAATTCAGTTCCCTCTTCTGGAGCATGATTCAGTGCTAAGCTTTTGACTGATCTACGTAAAATCCACTAAAAAAAAAAAAAGATTTACCAGATATTAGGCTTCTTCTGGTTTTTATTCAAAGTAAACAGTAATCAAAATGCAAATAATTTGATCCAGTTAATGTTGAGATGTGAATTACCATGCAAATGTACTGTATAACTAAACCATGTAAAGAGAGAGAAAAAAGCTCTCTTCCTATAAGAGCAGTGTGATGCATAAACAGATGAAGTACAGTAGTGAATTCTCACAATTCGGTAGGTTTTGTGAAATATAATGTAATGATCCCTCGGAATAGAAAACCATTCCACAGCAGCAACTTCACAGCACTCTTTTATGTCTTAGCTGATGTCCTCTTTAGCGTGGCTTTAGCAATGGCACGGTTATTATTTATGATTTGTATTGAGCTAGCACCTAGAGGCTCCAATCAGGAGCTAAATACATATATAACAAAAAGATGGATGCTGACCTAAAGTGTTTGCAATGTAAGTATAAAGATGAGAGAAAGTAGATGGCTGCAATATATGGAGAGAGCACAAGGTAACTATAAGGCAGGCATTGTCATTTAATATAGGTTAGTAGAGCACCTAACACCGTGGGGCCCAACTTAGCTGTGGCCTTTAGGCACTACTGCAGTGTGAATGCTAAATGATATTAGTAATTTTAAATTAATGTATTAAGTACCAGCCAAAGCACATCCACTGCTAGACAATGAATGACAAAGTCAAATTTGTACCAGAATATTGAGAGACACTATAAACTGTAAAGAGCTTTTAAAAAAGGACCAGTTTTACATCATGATTGTCTTCTTGCTTAATCGGGTTTTACACCGGTAATACTTTGACTTGAATAGAGCTATTTCCTGATGTACACTGGTAGAAATGAGAGGTGCATCATCCCTTTACTGTTCTAGATTGTTCATAATACCCCCTTAGAGATTAAAAACAACAATTTTTCTCTTCTGGATTTGTCCTGGTTTTTCCATTTGGCAAATATTGATTAATTTCCCCTCTGCTTTGGCCTGGTTTGCTTACTTGTTCATGTATTCGTTATTATATATAATGTCAGCACGGCTCTGGGAATTGAAGGGTTGAATCTGACTCACTTACTTACTTCTGAATCAGGAGTAAATTTATTAATATCAACAGAGTAATGGCAGTGTAAATAAGATCAGACTCAGGACAAGGGTTTATAATTCAACTTGTGCTCTCTCTGTTCCTGGATGTAAACAGAAGCAAAATACTAAATATTGTAGGATCACACAGAGAATGCATATTTTAAATGATGAGTTCTCATTGACAAAGCGGTGGATATTAAGTCAGGAAAAAATTTCCACTAGATTCTAAGGTACATGACAATTTGGGCTTCTTGTGTGTGGCCTTCCAAACAGCCTCAAGAAGAGGGAGTGACAGTAGGGTAGCCTGCGCCAATAACCTGGAAGACACAAAATTTGGGTTCTACTCTAAACCCTGACATTGACTCATTGTGTTGCCTGGGGCGAGTCATTGCACTGTTCTTTGCCTCGGTTTCCCTATCTGTAAAAACTGAGATTACAATGTCGACGCACTTTTGCAAAGCACTTTGAGATCTGTAGGGGAAGTTATGATTTTCACTCATATCTCAGTGTAAAGCCAAATCAGCAAATTAGGTCAGTGTAGTAGTTCAGTCTTAATTTTCACCTGGTAAATTAGACAAAACAAAGTGCATAAAATCTTACAAAGCAAAAAAAAAAAAAAAAAAACCATACCAGTGACCCCCTTGTGCACTTGTGACAAGCTGCAACTGGAGGGGATAGTCTTTAAAGTAATTCATTAAATGTGTAATTCTTCCTTGGGATGAGGATTTTCCTCAATGATTTGTATGACCTCGCTAAACCCACCGAGGTGGTAATTGAGCAGCAACTTCTTCTTCAGAAGAAACAGAATAAAAATATTGAAAATATTGACTCACCCTGAAGGCAGTAAGCAGCACTTTGGTCTTTGACCTTTAAGCGTCCTAGGGTAGTCAATAACCCGGCTGTCAGATGCTGTGCTTGCCACTGATCTTGATTTGGGAGTAGTTTAACCTTGAACCAAGATCCAAGTAACCACGGCAACAGGAAGTAGGCCTCTACATTCAAGGAGTGGGAATCCATAAATCAAGGTCCCTAATGCAAACACTGTGTGCAGGTAGAGATTTGAGAGGATAAGTGGTTTGGGAGGGATTACCTTTGCAAAATGAATGGCTGTCCCTTGATATGCTGGAGCACAGTTTCACAGGCTTTTTTCTTTTTTTTTTTTTTAATCAATAGAGGTCAACAGGTTACAGCTGCATGTTTTCATACAGCTTTTTATACAGGCCCTTCATTTTAATTATAACCAGATGTTGGCTTCATGAGGTTGTTAGCAGTATTATATACCCTGTGTATGTACACACACACACATAACAATTTATCTATAGACTCACATACAGAGAAAGACAACCTTAATTCTGGCATTTCCTAACTTTTGAGTGCACAGCTTTGCGAACTTGACGTTTGTTTAATGTCGTTTTTGTATGTGATATACATGTTACATAGACATGCAAAAACGACATTAAACAAACGTCAAGTTTGCAAAGCTGTGCACTCAAAAGTTAGGAAATGCCAGAATTAAGGCTGTCTGTGCAACCTTAATTCAGCCCCCTGGTGTGTATGCATTATGGTGTGGTGTGTAATTACATGATCACATACTATTTTTTCCATAGGACCCCTGCCTCATTTAGTGCACAGGATGGACAGTACTCATTTAATGAGAAACTAGTCAACATTTTGTTTTCCCCTTGTTGTTACTTATTTACTGCACGTTATTCAAACCCTCCTTCTTATTTACTCCACATTATTCAGGGCCATCTCATGGGCTTTTCTCTGGTGCCCATCACTATAGATTCAGAGTGCCTCAAACATTAATGATTTTGTTTTCAGCACATACCTGGGAGGTGAGAAGGTGCTATTATCCCCATTGTACACAGGCACAGAGAAATTAAGGAAAAAAGTGCCCAATTTGAAACACTTGGAAGTGATTTTTCAGAGTACTTAGCATTATATAGCACTCTATGTTTAAAGCACAGCTCCCACTGACCTCTGATGCAGCTGAGAGTGCTCATCATTTCTCCAAATCGGATGCCAGGGTCTCAAGTCAGGCACCTAGAAAATGAAGAATACCCACATAATTAGTGGACACTTATGAAAAGTTTAGTTCAAGTGACTTCCCTAGCATCATATAAGAATGCTGACAGAGGCCAGGGATAAACTCCAGTTCTCCAGGGTAGCATTCAACTGCCTTGACCATGAAACCCTCCTTTCTATTCCTGCTATTCCTGCCTCATTCAATACATTCCTTCTAACTTCTGCACCAGATGACGCCAGGAGCCCTACAGACAACTCTGTCTTTCACTACTCAGCCCTGATCGACCCCCAGAGGACTGAATGAGGCAGGACCCTGTGAAAAAAAAATCCATCCCAACGAATTAAAGTTTGACATAGTCATAAGCTATTGAAAGATGGGTCTTTCCAGTAAGAAGGGTAGAGCAACCTTAATAATAGGTGTGGCTACCAGCCCCACCTATAATACACACCCACTATCTCCAGAAAGTTTTACAACTTTGGAACATTGGTATCATTCTAATTTGTTTCCTGTTTGTATAATATCCTGTCTCAAGATTTGTTGGCAGAATTTTGGACATCAAAGCTCATAATTTCCTTGACATACCCTCAGCTCCGTGACCGCTCTCAGACAAAAAAACCCAATGAGTCAATTGTGGATTCTCCATCATGGACAATTTTTAAATCAAGATTGGATGTTTTTTTCTAAAAGATCTGTTCTAGGATTTATTTTGGGGAAGTTTTGAAGGTCAGACTAGATATCACAATGGTCTCTTCAGGCCTTGGGATCTATAAATAAGTGATTATAACAGAGAAGTTTATAAGTGAATGTGGCGGACACAGTAGGTAGGGGAACTGATAAATGGAAAATGCCACTGAATAGCGATGTGGTCATGCCTGTGTTTGTATATATTTGTTTTGTGCAAAAAATAGACTTCTGGGATTATTCTGTTAGCTGAGCATTGTTTATAGAGAACTGTGATGGTACATCCTGAGGCAAAACTATTAAAAACAAATAAAAATCATGATCCTTGCTGAGATCAAAACCATATTACACACACTAGTAGGGAAGTATGGAAATATACTGGGACACTAAGACAGCAACAGTTCATCCTGTCTATTAGATACCTATCACAGCACTCCTGTATACTTCATATTTATTCATCCAAATATTTTTTTTTATTTACAATCCCCAGGAATAACAAGTCCCCACTTAAAAGCAGACCAGACTTCACTTCATAGTAGAATGGAAAGTTCTGCCTGTAACATGATGACCAGAAGGAAACCAGCAGCTATTGAAAATATTGCAATGCCACCAACGCCCGTGTTATCGCTCCTACCTTCATCCTCAGCAACATCTGATGCAGGTAACTGTGTCTTCCCTCTGTCCCGTCTGTCTGTTTTTCTATCCGTTCATTACCAGAGTCCAGTTAGCGGAACAATTTGTGCATGTGCAACTATTACTGACTTTGGTAGCACTTGCTTGTGTGTGTAATCGATTGGGATAATCAGACCCCGTTTTTTCTAATATTTCCTTATCACTGTGGTATCCGAGCTCTTCAGAGCTATATTAATCAAAGGATACCAGCACCATTGTACTAATGAGATAAGTTGTGCCATCATTCGTGGCTGGAGCAATGGATTAGAAGTCAGGATTCTTGGATTCTATTCCCAGCCCTGACATTCATTGCTTGCTACTTAGCAGTTTTCATCTAATGTTCCCACCATGCCAAATGCACAATGAACATCGAAGAAGCAGCTGAGGTAGCCTTTTGTATATATAATCCACTGGTGAATGTGTGTCACAAGCACTCATCTGTGCCAGTCCATAGAGGACATGAGTTGTTACAGCCTATAGCTAAATAGCCTTAGCTCTGGAGTGCCCTGGTTGAGTCTCTTGTGTGTTGGCCAAGATGGCAGCCATCACATCTACTCAGGTTATTTTAGTGTGATTTCATATATTGCACCTGGTGCAATGGACAGGGCCTTAAAAGTAAATGGGAAAAAATAAGTAATTAAGAGTAGCATTGGGTATATTCCTCTCTCTGAAACTGTTTTCCAGTCTACCCATGTTCTGTGCTACTGTTCCAAATGAGATCATTCCTGGTGATGATTTCCTTTGGTTAGAAATGTAGCTATCATTTGCCCATCATCTTTGTTAATCTGTGAAGCTTGGGTAAAAAGATAGGTCTTGCATTGTGACTTGAATGTGACAAGACTAGGAGCTTTGTCTACACTTAAAATGCTGCAGTTGTGCCATTGTGACCCTTTAGTGTAGACATTACCTATGCCGACAGGAGGGATTCTCCGATCAGCGTAGGTAATCCACCTCCCTGAGAGGCTGATTCTTCCATCGACCTAGCACTGTCTACACAGGGACGTGGGTCAACTTTACGCTGCTATGCGGTATGGATTTTTCATACCCCTGACCAACTTAATTAGACCAACCTAATTTTCTAGTTTAGACTAGGCCTTAGGCTAACCCCAGTCTCCAGTAATAGGGAATCCACAGTGCACAGCCCTTCACTGAGATCTTCCTATACCTCGGGAGTTTCTTAACCTTGATATTCCTCAATTTCCCCATTTGCAAAATGGGTATAATAAACGGTTACCATCGTCGCAGAGTTTTGCAAGAATTGGTTATTTAATTGACCTATGTGAAGCACCATTAAAGAGCAAAAGTACTTAGCTTCTAAACGAATCCCTTCATCTCGGATAAATAATGAAAACAAGGGCTCCATGCATAAAGTGGTTTCTGTAAAGATAACCTTTTTGTATAAAATATTCAGGAGTCTCTGTTTATATGCAGGAAAGTATTAAAGAGCTGAGCTAAGGGCAGATTTTTTTTTTAATGCATGAGAATGAAAGCACACAAATATTTTATGATCAGTTGCAAGATGAAAGTGTACGCTTGTCTACATAGTTCACTCGTTCCATTGTCAGAAGTCTAATTAAATTGTTGGTTTATCTGTAGCCCAGATGTTGAAATAATTTAGTGAAAACCAAAAGAAACTGTGTTAATGGGAAAACAGGACAGTACTGTGGATTTCCTGTAATTAATGGGGAGCTCTTTGAAAACTTCTTGATTCAAACCAAGTCTACAAACTGAGCCCAGCTGTTGAGCAAACACTGTTCTCTGTACTATGCTGTTGTAAATGGCCTCAGGCAACTCCAAAGGGATCTGTAATGACAGTCATTAAGAATAATCTTTAGTGCTACAGACAGACCATAGCTGTCCGGAATAAAGTTAGGGAGTTAGTGGTGAACTCCCCAACAGTATGATGAACCTGTGCTCACCTCTTCATGTAACACAGTGATTCATACAGTTTTAAACCAGCACTGGAAATGTCTAGCTTAAGCAAAGCTTCCCCCCTTTGCCTCAGAAGCTATTTCCTGTGTCATATCAATACTCTGTGGCTTCCTCGCATGGCCTGTAACCATTTCAATTTGTCTCTATTTGCGAGACAGAATGACATTGCATCTGTGCAGATGAAGAGAGAAGAGAAATAAACTCCAGCCCTTTCCAAATAGTTTCTTGTTTTCTTGCAAGTCATAAAAATGTCTTTTTAAGGATTTGATTGATTTTGTTGTTGTTGTTTTTAATTATTGTGACTCAGGGGGAGGCAGGTTTGTTTGTATCTGGAGGGTGGGATAATAATGGAGTAGGTGTGTAAGGGCTCAGTTGGAAAGAGGACCCATTGAGATGGGTGTAACAGTGGTCTGAGACTTTATGGTGTGTTTTCACAGGCTGCCCCTGAACCAGGGTACTTGTACAGGGCACAGGAGCATTTGTGAAGAGCTAGTCTATGTTAGCCATGGGGAAACCTCACACAGTTGGTGTCAGATAGACGTCCAGAACTGCAGGTCCTTATCTGAATTAATATCCATACCTTGGGATAACGGAACCCTCAATGGGCTCTGACTCTTTCCCTGTGGCTCTTCATTATCTTTGAAGTAAAAGCTCTTTCTCCTGTCTAGTAGCTCCTCTGAGTGGAGTGAAGGGAAGGTGCACCTAACATTTCTTCTTTGAGACTGATGCCTAAGACCATCCTTCTGTCCCTCTCCCACAGCTCCTCTTCACAGTGTGGGAAGTTTAGTATTTGCTCTCTTCCATTTCTTGCCTCCAACTATTGGGGCAGCTCCTTTCGTGGGAAGGTCAGAAGACATCCTATCCCTACCAGCAGCCTCACTGGTGCTGTAATCAAACTCCCTGCATTCTGGGTTGCATTCTGTAGGACCGTCTGACATCACATCGCCTTTGAAAAGTAGTGGCATGATTGCCCAGAGTGGGCCTTTCAGAACAATCCAGGAAAGAGGAAGGTATATAGGGAGGCTGGCAGGGCTGGTTGGGAGAGTCATAAGGCTAGTAGGATGGACCATGAGATGAGGTAAATAGGGTGGGTCTTTAACAAAACGTTTAAAGGCTTTAAAAAGGTTCAGCGCATAGGATGGGTGGTTGAGGTTGGCCTGTTTTGAATCTGTTCTGGTTCACCTAGCTGTAGCCTCTAGGCTCTAGCCAGATTGTTCCAAATAGACACAAGCCCTCATTAGGGGCAATGCAGAGCCATACCGCCAGTCCCTCAAGCAGCACAATGTTTCCTCTTGCTCCCTGCTACACAAAGGCAATGGTCCTGCTTCACCATCCCTTTGGATGGACCCGCCTGCTCCAAAGGCCAGCACTCAGTTGGAGTAGGACTATTGCCTCATCCCTTTTGCGGTACTAGAAGAGAACACTCCTCTAGTTACAAGCGGCCTAAAAGTGAAGGATAAAGTAAATACAGGAAAAAAGATGCAAAAGAACTACTGAATCCAAATAAATATTCTAACCGCCCTGGAACTGGGTTCTGATCTGTGTGAATCAAATTGCAAAGATAAGTTCTTACGTAGATTGTCAGCTCTTTGGGGCATGGACTGTTGTTTTGTTCTCTGTTTATACAGCACCTGGCACTTTGAGGTTCTGGACCATGAGTGGGCCCCCTAGGCACTACAGTAATACAAATAACAAATGATAATAATAAATATAAAGATTAACTCTTATTACGCTTAACCATGGTACAACATGCCAAGTAGGAATGTAAGAGTACATTGTACATTGCAGTTCGCTCACTAAGAGCTTCCAGATGACTTAATAACACATAATGGTCCTCAGTCCATAAGTGGCTCCCTTTGACAATTCTCTTTGATATATCAGCACAGGCACACCTCATTAAATCCTATGTGCAATCAAATGGCCCTGACGCTCCCCAACAATCTGGCTCATAGTGAATAGAGACTACAGCTAGGTGAACCAGTACAGATTCAATACAAGCCAATCATCTTATGCGCTGAACCTTTTTAAAGCTTTTAAAAGTTTTGTTAAAGACCCACCCTATTTACCTCATAGGCCTGGTATATTCAAGAGATACATACTTATAATTGATAAAATATCACAACACACCTCATAGACAAATAAACTTTACGATCAGAAGGCACCATCATGCTCCTCTTGTCTGACCTCCTGCACAAAGTGTTTTATTAGGAATAACAGCTCAGAAGCTTCAAGAGTAGAAGGGCAAAAACATCCATGTTAACATCTGACTGGCTTCCTGAGGATAGCCCTGAAATAGTGAAAGAGTCCAGTACTCTAACAGGCATGCCTAACACTTGGAAGTGAGAGAAAATGGTAGAATCCAACAGAAGGTGGCTGGCAACTTGCCAATTTAACAGTCCATTCCAAGGTCCAACTGCCCGGGAGTTAATTATACATGAGGAAGAAGAGAAGGTATATAAACAAAACCAAGGAAGACACTAGATCTAAGCTTCTGGAGGATATCCAGAATGCTGCTGAAAAGAGTTAATAGCCATATCACATGTCCACCCACTCATTAAGGGAAAAAAGTCCACCTCAGTGGCAGAATGGCCCACTTCAAAAGTAACTGTTTTGAGAAAAATATGTGGGGGATGATCAGAAAGTCACTGGCGCAGCAACAGCCGTTATTGGCAGATAGCTGATAAGAAGCATTATAATCCTCAGAGAGCTTTGGTTGCTTTGGTTTATTTCCATTTGATTTGGGTGGGGGGAGAGGGGAATTCAAACTGGAAGAGGTGCAGAGAAGGGCTACTGGGATGATCCAAGGAATGGAAAACCTACCTTATGAGAGGAGACTCAAAGAGCTTGGCACGTTTACCCTAACCAAAAGAAGGCTGCGGGGAGGTATGATTGCTCTCTGTAAATACATCAGAGGGATAAATACTAAAGAGGGAGAGGAGTTATTTAAGTTACACACCAGTGTGGACCCAAGAACAAATGGCTATAAACTGGCCGTCAACAAGTTTAGGCTCGAAATTAGACAAAGGTTTCTAACCATCAGAGGAGTGAAGTTCTGGAACAGTCTTCCAAGGGGAGCAGTGGGAGCAAAAATACCTAACTGGCTTCAAGTCTGAGCTTGTTAAGTTTATGGAGGGGATGGCATGATGGGACTGCCTACGATGGCATGTGGCCCATCGGCAGCGGCCGGAAACAAAAATCCCCAACTGCTGGAAACGGGATACTAGATGGGGAGGGCTCTGAGTTGGTACAGAGAATTCTTTCCCAGGTGTCTGCCTGGTGGGTCTTGTCCACATGCTCAGGGTCTAACTGATCGCCATATTTGGGATCGGGAAGGAATTTTCCCCCAGGTCAGATTGGCTGAGACCCTGGGTTTTTTTCACCTTCCTCTGCAGCATGGGTCGCTTGCAGGTTTAAACTAGGGTAAATGGTGAATTATCTGTAACATGAAGACTTTAAACCATGATTTGAGGACTTCAGTAACTCAACCAGAGGTCTATTTCAGGAGTGGGTGAGGTTCTGTGGCGTGCAATGTGCAGGAGGTCAGACTTGGATGATCACGATCTGACCTTAATGTCGATGAGTCTATGAAAAGGAAGGGAAGAGAGTGTGGCCAACTCTTTGCAAATTTGTCTCAAATTTCCCAAAATCTGGTGTATGTTTTTAAATCCACACCTTCTATGGTTACTTGCTTTCATGAAAATCTCAGCTTTTTCTTTTCTTTTTTAAGTTTAAGTTTCTACCCTCATGGTTGCAGAGAAATGCTTGAAAATGTGACCGGAGTGCATCCAGAAAACAATTCTCTTTTTAAAAAGCAAATAAAAAGACTCCCCCCCCCCCTTTTTTTTTTTTTTTTTTTTTTTTTAAGATTTTAAAGCCAATCTCATGAGTTTTAAATGCCTGGGGTTGGCAACACTGGAAAATGTAACGATAGCCACTGGAGTCAGTTGACATTGACTCTTGCCATGTGACAGGGATGTGACCATGTCCCAGACCATGTGATCAGGCCAGGAAATAAAGCCAGTCTCTTACCAGCACTCAACCCGAGAACACCTAATCTCCACTTTTTAGGGGTGACCAAAATACTAGCAGGGAATTTAGTGCAACTAATTGGATTTTTCCCTAGCAATTTGGGTATTTGATTTCCAGCCTTTCTGTATTTGTTACCAAAATGACTGCATTCCTTTTTTCTTTGTCCTCTATGAGTCACAAACTGTCAGTGATTTTTTTTTTGGGGGGGGGGGGGACGACAGCGGGCTACATATGGAAAATAGATTTTGTTTTGTAATTAATGAAAACCAGACTTTGGGAAGTTGGCCATCCAGGTCTTTATTTATATGAGAGCATATGTCTGTGTTTTGTTTATGACTCACTCCTACTTCTTGTATTGTAACTTGGGTTTGTTTCTGCAAGCTCTTTGTGGAATCCAAGCAACCTGGTGCTGTAAGAGCCAATAATTTATGTTCTCCAAAGGGGAAAGACAATGAATGAGTTTTCTACTCTGAAATTGGTGTATCCCAGAGCAAGCAAGTAGTGTTTTCTTTCACTGGACTGTTCCTGGTTATCTACAGAAAATGTTAAAATAGAACTTTATTTTAAACTACCGCTATAAGGATTGGGCTGTTATCCACGAAGGGAGTGATAACCCCCAAGTGAACCTTTCTATAAATTGTGGCTGCTTTTGAAATTTCGAGGATTTGAAACCCAAGCGACTGCTTGACAGTCAGGTGTAAATTAAGTTTGCAAGTAGACATGGACCGAGGTTAATTTAGTGGGATATATTTTATTCTTTACTACAAAATTCTGAATTCTCTCATTTCTTTTCTGTTAGTGCAGAACAGATAGGTTAGGAGTAAAAGGAAATCCACATTATTTCAGTAGTTTAATCAATACATTCTGTTTCATTCACAAAGGGATAGTCACTTACTCATAAGCTGCGAGCAAGTTATGAACTGTGAACCGAAGCCCCCATCCAGTGAAGAACAATTAGACAATTTAAGAAAGACATCAAAGGTCTAGCGTCCTAAGCAAAGGACTGGGAGCCAGGAACTGCTGAGTTCTGTTCCCAGCTCGGACAGTGACTCACTGTGTGATCTTGGGCAAGTGACTTAACTACAGTCTTAGATTCTGATCTAAGCTACAGTGGTCTGAATTAAGGGCTTGAGCTGAAGTCAATGGGAATTTTTCCATTAACTTCAATAAACCTTGGATCAGGCCCTAACAACTTTGCAGTCAATGGAGATAAGTCGTCATAAAACCAGTGTTAGAGAGATCAGAACCAGACTCTGTGGGTCTCAACTTTCCCATGTGCAAGCCTGAGTTAATAATACTTATCTAGTTCACCAAGATGTCATTTGGACTAATTGGTTCATGTTTGCACAGACCTTTAAAAAACAGAAAGTGCCACTACATAAATTCTGGTGTTATATGCGTCCCATGCAATCCTACTGATGCCAAGAATCCCATTCAAGTGAACTCAGAATTTAGCCCTGAGATTGTTAGCACTATTATTACTACATTTTAAAGTATACAAGCAACATTTTTCTGATTTTGAAATTAGCATTATTTGTGCCAGGTTTTCTTTTTAAAAAAAAATGCTTAATTTTGTAAGGGCAAAATTCTGTACAACCCAATGGAAATTCAATATTAAAACAATATCTTCCATCATAGGTACTTACTTGGTCCCCTTTTACTGTAATCTTTGGGCGCCTCACAATCTTTTAAATCTATGTATCCTCACAACACCCTGGTTAGGTGGGGAAGTTCTTTTACCCCCATTATGCTAGATATGGGCCGCGTGGGATTTTCAAAACACCTAGGCATTCATTGATTTTAATGAGAGTTAGGTACCTAGGTGCTTGTGAAAATCCTATTAGTCACCTATGTGCATCTTCAGTTGTCTAAAACCTTTAGAAAGTTGGCCCAAAGTGACTTGTCCAAGGTCTTAGGCACAGGAGAGACTTGTGCCCGAGTCTCTAGAGTGCTAATCTAGAATCCTAACCACTGGATCATCTTTCCTTTCATTATAGGTTCTCAGTCTGTCTTAGAAAAACAAATATAGTAAGGGAATTGAATGACAGTCTTGCACCTGAGTACTAATATTAGAAATTCTGGTAAGTTTTAGGGGATTTTTTGCAATGAATAAATTTTGCATATGCACATTCACTCTTTGGTCTTCCCAGAAAACTAGTGCTGAAGCATTTTGAGAAAAGGTGTTTTAATGAGGTGTTTTGGATGCTTCTCTGATTGTACTTTGAGTTTCTCTCATCCACAGATATTACAGAATGTAACTTACAAAAAAATCTACCGTGATTCGCATTAAAGAGACAGTATTTAGTCTCCGTTACTGCTCGGGTATCTGAGAAATTAGTTATATTCTCTCTAAGTGTAGGCATTTACAGTCGTATCTCTGATACTGCAATGTGGCAACTGTTGTTTACTGGACTTTTCCAGTGTGACTGTAGTGTAGAGCTATCAGTTTTATGACTGATTAGTTCAGGTAGTGATATTAAGGAGCACAAGCTGTATTAGTGAGTCTGGGCGCCAAAGAGAACCACAGAGTCTATGTCCACTGGCTTCAATAACGAGTCTCCTTTATAGTCATTACAACTGATTCCTGTCACTTCTCAACTGCAGTGGATACTGCAGTGACCATTAAAGGGCAGGGTGAAGCCATCAAGTGTGCAGATTTTGTGATGTATGCCAAATTGGTGACCAGTCCTACCAAGGTTGACAGCTAGTATAGTAAATCAGTGTGGCATCTCTTCACTACCATGCCCTCCAACCCCACGGGAAGGCATCAGAGCAGAGACAGAGAGCAGGCCTCTTCGTGGCAGTCCCATACAGCAGTGGGGTTAAATCAAGTCCATTGTAAAACATGTTGTAGTGAAGTCTTTATTGCTTTGGAGTTTCACAAGTCATTAGGCAAAAGGAATGAAAAGCAGGTTGGCCACTACAGGTTGCTCCAGAGAGGACATGAAGATGGATAGATCTTTGAGGATTGTTATGTAGTCGGGGTCCTAAAGTCTTTTATCTAAACTGGCAATAAAGATTATAACAATTGTTCTTCCATGGCTAATTCCGCCACTATCAGAAATAATCTTGTCTTCTTCTTCTTTTTTAATTGCTTTTTCTATGCAGGTTTCCATCTTTCTGTCATTATTTATCATCATCCATTACTATTAATCATTTCATTCTGCCCTATTAAACATGTTAAAAAAACCCAGCTTTTCACCTTTCTAAAGGTGGCAGGAGTGAGACAGTTTTCATTCATTTTTGTTTTAACAATGGATGTTTCTCTCCCTTTCTCCCCACAGCCAGTTCACCACTGAAAAAGAGATTCAAGCGTCGGGAAATTGAAGCAATCCAGTGTGAGGTGCGCAAGATGTGCAACTACACCAAGATCCTGTCCACCAAAAAGAACTTGGATCACGTGAACAAAATCCTGAAAGCCAAGCGGCTGCAGAGACAATCAAAGACAGGCAATAACTTCGTAAAAAAGAGGAGAGGGCGTCCCCGGAAGCAACCTTTCTCATTTGACGAAGACTCCAGAGACCAAATGCCAGTTCTGGAAAAATGCGTTGACCTTCCCAGCAAACGAGGTCAGAGACCCACATTGAACCCTTTAATACTGGAGCAAGCAGCCAGTCAAGATACAGTGATGGCCACTATTGAGGCTGTAATAAACATGGCTCGAGAGACACCACCGCTTCCCCCTCCTCCCCCGCCACCTCCTCCTCCACCCCCACCCCTTTCCCGGACACCACGAGTTGGAAAGCGGAAAAACAAACCGCATCTGCAGCAGCATCAGGAGGAGGAGGAGGAAATGAAAGTGAAAAGGCACCGGAAAGCAAGAGGAAGTGAAAGTGAAATTCTTCCCTAGTACAGACACATCCAATGGAACGCCTGTATCGGGTGCTGAGCACTTCGTGACCGACACCCTGAAGTGTGTAAGGGGGGTAGGTTCTGCTTGACGCCTGAAGCAGCATCAGAGTCACTCTCCTTTTCAGTAGCGTGGCAGCCATGACCGTTCAGATAGGATGGACCAATAATAATCATCGTCATCATCATCAACTTTGGCACTAGCCCGTAGGAAAAGGGGGAAAGGAGCAGGGTGTGGGTGGGGGAATTTCAAAGTTAATGAGACCATCCACTTTGCAGAGTGTCCAAAACAAATCAGCATCTCAGCATTGCTGTTCTCATATCTTGCAAGCGGAAGGCTGTCTTCTCAGTACGCATCTGAACATCATCATTGGAGCTGCATCGTCGACTTTGATTTTATTTGGCGGGTCAGGCACAACTACGAATAGCTATACCATAGTAGAACTCACTGTAAAAAAAAAAATGTAAATTCCTCAACTGTGATCTCTGTTATGATCTGTTTTAATTCATTTAATTTTTTCAGTTTTATAAACCTGCTGGGCTTTGGGGACATCATAATCCCACATGGCCTGAATCTTACTCTGACTAGACATCTTTTTTCTCAGTTATTTGCCTACTTACAAGGACTCGCTGCAATATGGACAATACACAAATACAGCCTTACATGCACACACATGCTCGTTCCGAGTGCTATCCTGAGGAACGACGGAATAGCATCACGTTTTAAAATAAGGTGTACATGGATATTCAGTAATGGTAGCACCTTTCTGTTAAGCAACTTGTAATTCCCAGTGGCATGTTAACAAAGGGGTCACCAGCCACCAAGTTGTTTTCATGCTCAGCATATAGCAGTAAAGAACAGCAAGAAACTTCTGGGGAATAGAAAATATTGTACAATATGGATTAAAATCACCAGACATGAGGGGCGGAGGAAGGCCCAATCCTGCTCATTCTCATCACCAGGAACTCCCACTGGAATCAGTGGGACTCCCAGGTGCAGAATGTTTGTGGGATTGGATCAAAACTCTGTAGCAATGCCTTGGCGTGTTGTTTAAAAAGAAAATAGCTAAAGTAGGTTGTTTAAAACATACAGACAATAAAACCATATGAAGAAGTAGGTTATTTCTTGGCAATTACTTCGTAAGACAAAAAAGGAATAAGTGTTCTTATCTGAAAAATAAAAATAATGTTCAAAGGGTAGCACCACTGCAATTGTATTAATGCCACTTTGGACAAGTTCTCCAAGTTGTGGTTGCCTTAATAAACTAAAAAGTTTTTTTGTACATAATGTAATTATAAAGCTATCAGTCTGCATGGATGCAAACTGTGTGTGACAAATCGTCTCTTTAAATGGTCAGTTTAAATTGTAAATTTCTCCTTCGAGTTGTACTTTAGCCATTGATTTTAGTTTGGATAAAATATCTGATCTCAATGTCCACAGCCCAGTTAAAAACAGTAAGCAAAACGAAGACTGAAGATGAAAGCTATTCCATTGCAGTAATAAAACTTTTTAAAAGTCAGTTGTTGAAATTTTAAAACAGAAACTTTCAATTTTATTTTATTTGACTTTACTTTAATTCCTCCAAGATTCTGAACACCTGGCATGGCAAGATTAATGTTAAAAGAGGAAGTGAGGGAAATTCCAGTGAGGGAGTGGAAAGTGGAATTATTAAATGATTCCCTTGTTCGAGAAATCTTTGATGTGGCTTATTGCCAAGGAAATTTCAAATAGCATGACACTAAATAACTAAATAAAAATATTAGTTCTCTGAAGAAAGAACGTGTTTCTTTTCTGTTCTTTATTTACAAAATCATATCAAGACTATGGTGTTAAAGGGACACTGTAAACATAAAGCTCATTCTTTTTAAAGATTGATTTTTTTCTTACTTCTGTTATAGCACCTTAGGTTATTCAGACTGAATGCATTTTTTAAAAAAATCTAGGGACAATTTTTTTGGTCTTAACTCAGTTAAAAGTCTCATTAAAACCAATGAGAGGGACCATAGAATTCTGTTCCTAATTTGTTTTTGCACCATTTATCCTACCAATTTGCTTTTTGTGGTTTTTTTTTTCTTTTAATTATGATTATTTCCTTTGCAATTCACACAGTTTAGGAGTAGCCTGGTCAGTTTCTCATTCTGTTATCATTAGTTTTGCTTTCTGGTCCTCATGAACTAGCACAGTGTTGCTGGTTGAAGTCTTGGTACTGCAGAGAAATGTTTAAATTCCCCCGTCCCCCCACCCATAAGAAACTTTATTGGTATTTAGTTTTTAAAGGAATTATTTTTTTCTCGCCCTTTGGCCTAGAACGTTGACAGTGTCTCTTTAAATGCACAAGAAAAGTGTATTCTTGTTTTCCAGGTAGACTGTAAATGGAAACTAATCCCAGCATTGACGAATCCTAGATTCAAACTCAAATGTTCTGTTTCCCCATTAGCAAAACAGAGATTTTCATGTTTAGCGGGTGGAGAAAAGGTCTCAAAGGGCCAAATTCCATCCTTGGATGCCACATGTGGATCCCATTGAAGATCATCAGAGCTGTCCATGTATCTCCAAGGGCTGAATTTGTTTCCTAAATTGTGGCTATCCCGACAGAGGTGCGCTGGGGAGCTGTGCCCCATACGCATCGACACCTCCCACACAGCATCCAGGCATAATGCAGAGCTAGTTCTCCCTGAGCACTAGACTATGGGGCCAACTCAGTGCTTCATGTCCCCAAGAGGGCCGAACTAGTGGGTTTAGGGGGTGGCCGGAACCCTGCCCCATCACACTCTTGCTAACAACTGAAGGAAATATACAGTATTCTGCCCACAGGCAGACTACTGAAGAGCACCTACACCCCACCACTACAGCCCCACCCCTCTCTCCCCTGCAATGTTCTGCATAACAGTAAAGGCACAATTAGGAATCAACAGTAGGTATGCAAACAGTAGCTTCCAAAGAGTTTACCATCTAGGTCAAGTGGTCTTTAACTAGCACGACTGAGGATTTGTTTCTTCCGTGCAAGAGCTTGCAATGGAACATAGTAGGAAGCAAGGATGCTCTGATCCAGCATTGGCTGTTTGTCCAAACAACAGCATCGCGCAGCCAATATTGGCTGGCAGATGATTAGCATGCTAATGTGTATGCAGGCAGGCGGAAAATGTTGCTCAGTGGCACTCAGAATTTGTGTTCTGCATGTTGCATAGTCTCTAAAGATGACAGGCAAGTTGCTGACAGAATAATATTATAAGGTGGTGTACTACGTGCAGGTCATAAAGGATTTAGTTTTAGGGCTTAAGGCTAAAATCCCACTCCTGAAGTTTATTACCCAACATTATTCCAGTAACGAGCTTTTTGGGTTTTTTTCCCCCTACCACTATTAAGATTTACTGAGGAACTGCCTAAATTCTCAGAACATATTTCCAAGGACTGACTATATAAAGCAAGGAAAGGGGACAGTTGGGAGCGGGGAGAGGAAGCAGTTTCTTGAGCCCTTCCAATACTAAATGTTGCGTGAAGCACCTTGCATGCTTTCGGGCACTATAGAAATAAACAACAGCAACACTAATTATAATAAATACTAGGGTATCCTACTGCATGGTCCATACTTCTCCATTTTCCAACAGTGTTTTGGACTATTCATTGTGTTTGTATCGGTTGTACTAAGCTGGGCACAATGGGGCCCTGGTCCATGGCAGAGGGGTCGTAGGTGCTACAGTAATACAATATATATAATAATAATTATTATTCTATACATAAGGATCTCCCTAACTCCTCTTTTCACAGCCCCCAACTCAGGAAATCACTTAAGCATGTGTTTAAGCACTATCCTCCTTAAAGGGATACTTTTCTGAATTGGGGTGACCCCGATCATGCCTTTGTGATACTTCTTCCTTCTAGCATCATCCAAAATATGAGGTGCAGCAGTTCTGAGACAATTAGAAGCACATTTAAACAAGAGAAACCTAAACCTAAAGACGCCTCTCTAGGTTGTATAAAACACTAAAAAAGAAAACAAAACAACAAAAAAAAAGAAAAAAATTGTAAAACCATAAAAAAGCTGCCAATTGGACAACGTGGGGAAAGCAGTTCAATCCCATGTTGGTTTGTTTTACTTTTTTCTTTTTCTTTAAGCTATTTCTTAAATAATAAATGCACATGAAGTGTTAAATATGTATATACTGTATTTCAAAAAATTAAAAAAAAATTCAAACGAATGGGGCACAAGATTGTTCTATAAGTCGTGCTGGCTAATTTTTAGTTTGTATTCATAAGTGGTTTTTAAAAGCCTTTTTTAAAGTGTAATTTGCATGTTCTACTTTGATTGTATGTAAACATATTTTAGAGCAAAAAAATGTATTTGTATTTTATTGAATATAGAGGCAAGAGAAAAAAACCTTGTACATTGTTTGAAATGTTCTTTTTGTAACAGTTTTTATTCATGAAGCATTTTTGTACATTTAAAAATGGATATGGACTTGGTGTTATTTGAGGCTTAGATACATCTGGCATGCTTTAATGTCATGCTCCTTCATGATCTTAGATGTTGGTTTTTAAACATTTTTTTCTAAAACAAAGCTCAGTCTTTTGGCTACCAAGTCTGGTTAGCACAGTGTAGAGCACTTAACTAAAAAAAAGAGAAAAAAAAAGAAAAAAAAAGAAAAGAAAAGAAAAAAAAGTTAATCCTATTCATATGTTATTCATTGTGTGAAATTAAAGGAATTCAATTCAGTCTAACATGAGTTGTGAATTCTTTTGTCTTATTTTCCATCTGTTTCACATCACTAAGGAGTTTAATAGCTTTTGGATACCAATACCATGCACTCACAAGCCCTCTTTATGGTAATGGGGAAAAACATGCTTCAGTTCGCTTTTTTTCCAAGAATGTTCTTAAAAGTGTAAAAAAAGAAAAAGAGAAACAAAGAAAAATGTCATGTGTTATGCAAAGTGACTTCAGAATTTGTGTCTGGAAAGCTAGGCCTGTGACCACTGGGGCACAAACAGCCACTGGCCCAGATCATGTCCCCTAGAAAAATACATGGGAAGGAATCTGCACACCTACCACATGGACACATCACTCAGCTACCTTCACAGCATAGTATCCCTTGCTCTAGGAACCATGGAGGCCTCTCCTGGTGGCCCAGGACCTTTGCTGAAGGAAGAAAGGGACTCCGATTGGGGGAGGAGTGTAGCACAGGGGTGGTGACAGGAAGATGCATCTCCTTCCACTCTGGCCCCATGGAGCTCTGAAGATAAAAATAATATGGTCCTGGAGCCTCACTTTGTATCCTCGCGGCTCCCAATGATCAGGTTGAATGTATCCAATCCCCCCTGATAGGCTAATGTGTTGAGAGCTTCACTTTTGGTTCCCCACAGAGGTTCGTTCCCCCAAAACAACCGTGGACAGTGTGGCGCTGGACTAATCTGCACAAATGAGGTTCCAATTCCTCGGCCATACCACAAGTTGCACTACATTTGAGTCAATGGAAGCAGCATGACTATAGGCTCATGACCATGTCTTTTTTTGATGTGTGCAAGCAAACATGCACACAATGTGAGGCCAGTCCCACTATCATTGAATCAATGGCAAGATGCCCATTGACCTTAGTGGAAACAAGGATAAGACCCTTCAGTGTACCATGATATTGCAGTGATTAGCATTTTTAGAAAACAGCTACATGTAAAAACATATATGTTTGGCCCTATATGTGCAATTAGAGACTACATCAACACAGAGCTAAAATTGAAGCCAGGAACTACTGTTTACAAGAAAGTATAGAAACCATGGTGTGAAAATAAAACCCATTTACACAACACCTTTGGGGAGAACTGAGAATCTGCATGACTGTAAGATTTGGTAGCGATGTACCAAATGACCTCTCGGTCTTTTTTTTATGTGACCTGTGAGAATAACTGGTAGGGACAAAACAACACGAGATGTAAGAGGTTGATTTTTTAGGCTTATAATAGAAAGCATTAATATATCAGTGATGCTTAGAAACACTCAGGTTGGATGGGCATTTTTTGATTAATCATTTTTTTCTTGAAAAATGCCAGTTCAAAATTGAAACCATTTCTAAAACAGGGAACAGGATTGGTTTTGACAAATCTCCCAATTTGAAAGTGAGGAATTTTTTTTTAAAGTGTCTAAAAAATTTAAACATTTTCAATATGAAAAATTCCAACTTTTTTAAAAAAAATTAAGCTAATTATACTGAAAGAAAGAAAACGTTGAAATCTAAATGAAACATTTTGCTTGACCTGACCTGATTTTCCCCCCCAATTTTTTAATTCACAATTTTTTTTGAGATTAATGATTTTGTCCCCATTTGGGATGGTCAGCATTTTTTAATTCTCTAAAATATTTGCTGGAGAGGGGAACCATTTCCTGCCCATCTATAACTATTACAGAGGTGCTCTACAAATTCCTCCATTACACTAGAGTAGTCAACAGACTCAGGGTGAAAGCTGGCCCTGCTGAAATCTGTGGGAGTGTGAGAGGGTATACAAACCCCACACTGGGCAACAAAGGGTTCAGGAGATTCCAGCCCTCTCCCCACCACACACACACACACACCTGTAAGAGATTCACAGGCTGAAGGAGGAGTTAAAAGGGAGCAGAGCAGCTCATTTGTGAGCAGACCAGGGAAGAGAAAGGACCTTTACCGTGCAGCTCCTGAGGGAAAGCAGGGTCTCTCCTATCAACAGCTGCCTGAAGGTCCCTCCCAGAGGAAAGAGGGACCTGATTCTGATACAAGGTGAAAGGGAGACATTTCCCCCTCTTGAATATTGGCTCAGTTTGTTTGTGTTAACTTCCTCTGTTTTGTTTATGGACTATCCCAGAAGGAGAGAGACTTGGAACTGACCTGACCTGGCATGAGAGGAAACAACTGCCACCCGAAGAGGGAGAGTGCCACCATGCCATGCTTGGCCGTGAAGAGGTGTCAAGTGGGGAACTGACCCCCTCCACATTTTCCAGTTACAGACTGTGAACTTTGGACACTGGAGAAGTTGTAGGAAGTAGCCCAAGGAGGGCAATCTTAAGGTTCTCCTTTGTGCCAGACCCTTTGGTAGGCCACACAAGGCCCTGGGCCCGAGCCAAGTGGAGTACAAGGGCTTTGGCTCCCCGACAACACTCCCATAGGGCCTAATCCCTGACCACTAGGCAATGTTCCCCACAACAGATGATGATGATTGCATGGAGTTTTGACACTGATGTCCATGGAGACCGGATTACACGCCACCTGTACTACTGAGCTACTCTGTCATTTAGGACCAAATCCTTAGCTTGTGCACCCTCCATTGATTTCAATACCAGTTTGCAGCCATTGAGGAGCTGCCCCTTAATCTTTCTGTGCTTTGTTTCTCCCATTTGTCAAACAAGGATAATGCTGCTCACCTTTGGAAAATGTTTTGAGACCCTCAGATGACTTATGCTATAGAAGTACAAAGTATTGTTGTCGCTTTGATGCCAGTAAGAGACAGCCTACTATTTTGGAACGGGTCCCACGTGAGGAGAGATTAAAGAGGCTAGGACTTTTCAGCTTGGAAGAGAGGAGACTAAGGGGGGATATGATAGAGGCCTATAAAATCCTGAGTGGTGTGGAGAAAGTGAATAAGGAAAAGTTATTTACTTGTTCCCATAATATAAGAACTAGGGGCCACCAAATGAAATTGATGGGCAGCAGGTTTAAAACAAATAAAAGGAGAGCAGCAGAATACGGACCCTGGACTTCAGAAAAGCAGACTTTGACTCCCTCAGGGAACTGATGGGCAGGATCTCCTGGGAGAATAACATGAGGGGGAAAGGAGTCCGGGAGAGCTGGCTGTAATTTTAAAGAATCCTTATTGAGGTTACAGGAACAAATCATCCCGATGTGTAGAAAGAATAGTAAATATGTCAGGCGACCAGCTTGGCTTAACAGTGAAATCCTTGCTGATCTTAAACACAAAAAAGAAGCTTACAAGAAATGGAAGATTGGACAAATGACCAGTGAGGAGTATAAAAATATTGCTCAGGCATGCAGGAGTGAAATCAGGAAGGCCAAATCACACCTGGAGTTGCAGCTAGCAAGAGATGTTAAGAGTAACAAGAAGGGTTTCTTCAGGTATGTTAGAAACAAGAAGAAAGTCAAGGAAAGAGTGGGCCCCTTACTGAATGAGGGAGGCAACCTAGTAACAGAGGATGGGAGGAAAAGCTAATGTACTCAATGCTTTTTTTGCTTCTGTCTTCACGAACAAGGTCAGCTCCCAGACTACTGCACATGGCAGCACAGCATGGGGAGGAGGGGAACTACAGGCCAGTCAGCCTCACCTCAGTCCCTGGAAAAATCATGGAGCAGGTCCTCAAGGAATCAATCCTGAAGCACTTACATGAGAGGAAAGTGATCAGGAACAGTCAGCATGGATTCACCAAGGGCAAGCCATGCCTGATTAATCTAATTACCTTCTATGATGAGATAACTGGCTCTGCGGATGAGGGGAAAGCAGTGGACATGTTATTCCTTGACTTTAGGAAAGCTTTTGATACGGTCTCCCACAGTATTCTTGCCAGCAAGTTAAAGAAGTATGGGCTGGATGAATGGACTATAAGGTGGATAGAAAGCTGGCTAGATCGTTGGGCTCAATGGGTAGTGATCAATGGCTCCATGTCTAGTTGGCAGCCGGTATCAAGTGGAGTGCCCCAAGGGTCAGTCCTGGGGCCGGTTTTGTTCAATATCTTCATTAATGATCTGGAGGATGGCGTGGACTGCACCCTCAGCAAGTTTGCAGATGACACTAAACTGGGAGGAGTGGTAGGTACCCTGGAGGGTAGGGATAGGATACAGAGGGACCTAGACAAATTAGAGGATTGGGCCAAAAGAAATCTGATGAGGTTCAACAAAGACAAGTGCAGAGTTCTGCACTTAGGATGGAAGAAACCCATGCTACAGGCTAGGGACTGAATGGCTGGGCAGCAGTTCTGCAGAAAAGGAGCTAGGGGTTATGGTGGATGAGAAGCTGGATATGAGTCAACAGTGTGCCCTTGTTGCCAAGAAGGCTAACGGCATTTTGGACTGTATAAGTAGGGGCATTGCCAGCAGATGGAGGGACATAATCGTTCCCCTCTATTCAACACTGGTGAGGCCTCATAGAATCATAGACTATCAGGGTTGGAAAGGACCTCAGGAGGTCATCTAGTCCAACCCCCTGCTCAAAGCAGGACCAATCTGGAGTACTGTGTCCAGTTTTGGACCCCACAATACAAGAACAAGGAGTACTAGTCTCAAGTTGCAGTGTGGGAGGTTTAGGTTGGATATTAGGAAAAACTTTTTCACTAGGAGGGTGGTGAAGCACTGGAATGGGTTACCTAGGGAGGTGGTGGAATCTCCTTCCTTTGAGGTTTTTAAGGTCAGGTTTGATAAAGCCCTGATTGGGATGATTTAGTTGGGGATTGGTCCTGCTTTGAGTAGGGGGTTGGACTAGATGACCTCCTGAGGTCCCTTCCAACCCTGATATTCTATGAGTCTATGATTCTTCTTCGCTCAGCGCACAGTCAACCTGACGAACTCCTTGCCTGAGGAGGTTGTGAAGGCTAGGACTATAACAGGGTTTAAAAGAGAACTGGATAAATTAATGGAGGTTAAGTCCATTAATGGCTATTAGCCAGGATGGGTAAGGAATGATGTCCCTAACCTCTGTTTGTCAGAGGGTGGAGATGGATGGCAGGAGAGAGATCACTTGATCATTACCTGTTAGGGTCACTCCCTCTGGGGCACCTGGCATTGGCCACTGTCAGTAGACAGGATACTGGGCTGGATGGACCTTTGGTCTGACCCAGTATGGCCATTCTTATGTTTAAGAATATAGAGTTTTGTTAGAAGACAGCAGACAACAGATAATATATTCTGAAACCACATTACTCCAGGAAAGTCAATGGGGCTACCAAAATGAGATCAGAATTGGGCAACTGGGGAGTAGCAGGGTTCTAGCAAGCAACTATGGAGGCAGGATCTTAGGGAATGAAAGGTACACTAGGTATTGAGGACATTTACTATTTGTTCTGGAACCTATTGTGAGTCTTATACATTTTGAGTTCTCTATTGTGCAAATGGCACAAAGCCCTAGGTGGTGGGAAGCGTGGAACCGCATCAACACTCTGATACCATTTGTTCCCCAGGAAACACAACTCCCGTGGCTGTTTGGTGCTCAGAAGGTAGGTGAATTCTGTAGCAGCCACTTGGCCAGCATGGATTTGTCTTGTATTGTGCTGGCCTTGGTCTATGGACCATCGCATGGCGGGATGGCCCTGCTGCTTTTCTGGTTCTTTACAGGTGATTTGCTCTACAAGGGATGAGCAATCCCTGCTCCACTGTTTTGACTGGCTTTTGGGTGATTTATGCAATCATTTGGTGGCGGATGAGAGAGGAGACTTCTTGTGTGCCCCCACACGCATCCACGTGATGGACGATTCCAATCTGGCTTTTAAAGTTAAGCTATATATAATGGTTGAAATCCTGGCTCCACTGAAGACAATGAGAGATTTGCCACTGACTTTACTGGGGCCAAGATTTCACCCAATGTCTTTTTAACTGAGCCTTCTGTACTGTTATTTGGGTACTCAAATGTCTTTTTTTCGTTCTCCCTTTCCCTTTATGTACTGAAACTATACCTATTTCAAGCAGACAAATGATGAACAAACCCCAATCTGCTGACAAGGTAAAGGCAGGTGAGACAGAGTGCGCGCAAGAACGTTTGAGGGGGGATTTTGTGATCATGGCAGGAACCCAATTAGAAAAGGGATTAAAAGTGAGCTCTGAAGGAAGCCAATGATGATGATCAGGCAGAGCAACACTGAAAATAATGACAAAGAAAAGCATTCTGTTTTCAAGAAGGCAGCGAAAAGAGCACATTTGAAGGGGAAAGGAGTACGTGTGGTACCTTAGACTAACAAATTTATTTAATAAATTTTATTATTTATTTAATAAATTTGTTAGTCTCTAAGGTGCCACACGTACTCCTTTTCTTTTTGCGAATACAGACTAACACAGCTGATACTCTGAAATTTGAAGGGGAAGCACTGGCAGAAATGAGCTCAGACACAAAAGGACATTTGGCAGAGGGAGGGAGAGAGACTGAAGGGTAGAAGATGTAGGTCATGGAGAGAGCATAAAAAATGAGGGTTGCATCAGCGAGAAGAGGAGGCAGCCTGCTCGCTTATGAGGAGTTTATCACTTGCTTTCCAAGCTGACACATCACCCATTATTTATTCTCATTAACCAGCCCCAGCCTTAATGTTGAGCAGTTAATGATCATTAGTCCACAACCATCTCTCTTTAAACTGCTTATTTATATTTCTTTTAAAGTAATTAATCTTTCCAAGTTGAAGTATTGAACTTACAAGTGTCCCAGAATCCTGGTCAATGGTCAGCATGTGATGATGACGTAGGTGTGGTAACAAAGATTGCAGTTGTACCAAACCCTCCTTACAGCCAGAGCCTACAACGGGTGCATCCTCTGCTGGTGTGAACTGTCATAACTCCATTGAAATCAACAAAGCTTTGGCAATTTACCCCAGCTGAGCATCTTCCCCATGGGAGCCAGGACAGCTTATATCAGCTGAGGATCCACCCTCCTGGTGTTTGGTGTTATGGGGTCTGCTTGAGTTGCCACCTTCTCATCTTTATTATTTTATACTTACACATCTTTATTTCAAATGAAAACAAACTGATCTATCCAGACACAGGTTCAGTCTTCCAAATGGCAATGTCACTGAGTGATTTGGCCCATTTCTGCTCCCAATGACTTCCACGGAGCCCTAGTCTTTCTGCTTGTCTCGGTTTACCATTTGTAATGCTTGCTGACTCTGCAGGACTGTCAATTAACATTGGTTAAGGGTTGGGAGATCCTTGTATCAAAGGTGCTATCTAAGAGCTCGTTTTTATTATGGCGTTCACAACAGGATAGTCTGTCTAGGTTTGCAATTTTCTTAATTTTTTTAACCACGAAAAAAGAGACTGTAGTATACACAGCATAGTGGAAATGAGTCTTAAAACCAGGATACGATTTTTTTTATTTCCTTCGTTTATTGCCGCCAGATGCTGCCACTACCCCCATTCTTCATTGCCTCCGAAATAACATGCAATGAAATCCTTTCTCTGCTAAACTACCTCTCAATAGTTTTCAAACATTGGTATTCATTCCCCTGGGGTGGGATTTTTGAAAGTCCCACTTTCAAGGAGACTTTGCTCCTGGCTCTCTTAGGTGCATTTAAAAATCCCACCCATAAGCGCTTGGGTGGGGGTTATATTGGTCCAGGAAAATGTCTGACATTCCTATCACTGGGATCATCAGGTTTAATGGCATCGAGATTCAGAGCACAGATGGAGCAAGGATGTTGTGGTTGAACCAGAGGAAGAGGAGGAGGGGGAAACCCCAACTTTGTTCCATCTGACTTAGATTCAGATGCTGAGAAAATCATTACAAAGTACATTGTGCATAATGACCTGATGCAGTGACAGAATGTTCAAATTTCTCGTTAGACTCCTAGAAGTGTATGTGAGTGAAAGCTTTGGAGAATTACTGCATGCACATAAATCTGATAGCCTTTCCCAGTCTCAGCCAACCTGTGTATCTATCTGCCTCTGTTCCAGGAAATGGTAGCTTTGAAATACCATATCAAAAGAGTACATTGTGTTTCCTGCACATCCTGCTTTATTGGAGGTTAATTCCTTCTGACGCATGCAGTCTGTTGCTGCCAATTAAGTCAAATGTATTTTACGCTTTACTCTTCTGTTGCCTTACAGGCTTTTGTTGGAAAATATTTAATAAATAAAACTTGCCAAACATTGTTAAATGATATGGTGTGATGATTTGGAATAAGCATCCATAGTTTCCTACATGGGGCGGGTGGGAAGCGAGGTTCTGGAACCAGTTTAATATCCAGGAGACAGCCCCACTGTTTATCTCTTGCAAGAGAATCTTTGTAACAGCAGAAACCTAGACTTCAGTTTGTGCGAGGCATGGGAAGTTTTTTCTCGTGAAATAACGGGTAGAACAAGAAAAACCACTTCCTCGCCTTAGAGTGGGCCTGATTTGCCACCTTATGCAAAAAGCTATCAGATCACTATGGGTATCAAATCACTTTGCAATTGGTGTAAACCACTGTACATGGAAGAAGATGGTGGACAATAATCATCTCCAGTATTTTCAGGCTCTTGCTGCTCTTCACCATCGGAAACATGGTTCTTGAGATCCCGTACCTCATAGATGACTCAATTTTGCCCATGAAAATTGTAAGTATTGATGTTGGCATTTGGGAAAATGACTGGCTTATATTTTATTATATATTATAATATAGTCTATATTATACTGTATGATACAAACACAAGATAAGCTTACAATCTAAATAGACAAGATGGGCCCAGGATGGGAGGGGAAACAGCCAGAGAGAGGTGAAGCGGTTTAACAGAGGTTACCCAGCAGGTCAGCGGGAAGACCTGGGCCTAGAACCCAGGTCTACTGACTCTAGGCCATGCTATGTCCCTGTTAGCTCCTATTTTAGTGGCATATTTTATCAAAAGGTAATTTGCTCATGTAAGCCCCAGGGCTAGACAATCTAGAGGGATGGTGCTCTTTGATCCCTCTGTTTGGACGTAGGGGAAATGCTAGCGCTAGCCAGCTTCATTTACTTGAATTTTAGTATGTTTTACCCATAATCCCACCTAATGAGTTTACTATGGGCTAAATTCTGACTTCCCGAGTGCTTGGTTCAAGATGAAAAACCCTGTCTGCCGAGGGGGAATCAGATGTTAACACCTGTTTCTGCCCCCAAATCATAGAATCATAGAATATCAGGGTTGGAAGGGACCCCTGAAGGTCATCTAGTCCAACCCCCTGCTCGAAGCAGGACCAATTCCCAGTTAAATCATCCCAGTTAAATCCATTGGGAGACTGTTCCACAGACCTTTCTGGGGCAGTACCTACTGAAGCCAGGGTCTGCATAAATGTGGGTAAGCTTCCTGACTCAAACCTGGCAGCTAAATGTTCTCTAACCCCCACACAGCTTATTATGTGTATGGGTTAGGAGGAAGGTTTCAAACATGAATACAACTTTGTAACATGCACTAGATTACACACAGACTAAATGCTGCTGAGGTATTACTGTTTCATCAGCATTAGTTTGGGATGGTCTCATCAACAAGGCCAAAATCAATCTTGAAATCTGAAGAAATTCCCTTGGGAAAACTGATCAGTAATGCCCCTGGCCTTTGTTTTTATAGAGCGACACCCTTTATTTGGAAAGGGAGGGTGTGGACAGTCATTATACGGGTTTGTTACACGGTCAGCAATACAGCTGCCTTCTTAAAGGACGCTTATTTTATTCAGGACGCTTACTTATGAGCGTCCTGAATAAAATATCCAACAGTTTCTGAAGGATCAGAAGGCAGCACTAAGGCAAGATCCTGCCAAAATAGGTAGAAAGGTCTATTGTCCATACAAAAAAAGGATCTGGTGGTTAGGCATAATACCTATTCTCATCCGTAGGAGCAGCGGGAGGAGCAGTTATTATATCTGATTTCCAAACCCAATATTCTTTCCCAATAAAATTATATGTCATGAATTCATGTTGGGTTCCTAACTGGTTCCCTTTCTCCTGTGACTATGGCTTCAGGCTGAACTCATATAGGAGGAGCACCTCTTACTACATATGACTTGTCTGGAATTTAAGGAAGTGACTCATTCTTTACGTAGGGTTGTCACTGTTTCCAGACACACACTCTATATGGAAATCATTGGCCAAAGGCAGGGATAAATCTGTTTTGGTATTCCCTTTTTCTTTATCTGTCTAGGATGGATATGGATTTTTAGAGTTTCAGTCAGCTAGGATTTTCTTCTTTTTATTTTACCTCCAACATTGGGCAACATTTTAGAGTTAATTTACCACACCTACCCCATAACAATTGTTTAGTTTCCTTAGGTATTAAGTTGTTTGTCTATAAGTAAGAGCCATGGGTAGGAAAAGTGAAACGCTACGGGCAATGCCACAGGAAATTACAGAGAGTGTGTCCATTTTAGAGTGTCACTGGGAAGATATCTCATAAAGAGGCCCAGACAGAAGGCCAACACAAGGCCCCTGAACCTCTGATGTCTAACTTGACCCCTTGGGTTTCATAAGACTTGTCATGGCTACAAAAGGTTGAAGCTGCACTTAGGACGGAAGAACCCAATGCACAGCTAAAGACTAGGGACCGAATGGCTAGGCAGCAGTTCTGCGGAAAAGGACCTAAGGGTGACAGTGGACGAGAAGCTGGATATGAGTCAGCAGTGGGCCCTTGTTGCCAAGAAGGCCAATGGCATTTTGGGATGTATAAGTAGGGGCATAGCGAGCAGATCGAGGGACGTGATCGTTCCCCTCTATTTGACATTGGTGAGGCCTCATCTGGAGTACTGTGTCCAGTTTTGGGCCCCACACTACAAGAAGGATGTGGATAAATTGGAGAGAGTCCAGTGAAGAGCAACAAAAATGATTAGGGGTCTGGAACACATGACTTATGAGGAGAGGCTGAGGGAACTGGGATTGTTTAGTCTGCAGAAGAGAAGAATGAGAGGGGATTTGATAGCTGCTTTCAACTACCTGAGAGGTGGTTCCAGAGAGGATGGTTCTAGACTATTCTCAGTGGTAGAAGAGGACAGGACAAGGAGTAATGGTGGATATGATGCAGTGGGGGAGTTTAGGTTGGATATTAGGAAAAACTTTTTCACTAGGAGGGTGGTGAAACACTGGAATGCGTTACCTAGGGAGGTGGTAGAATCTCCTTCCTTAGAAGTTTTTAAGGTCAGGCTTGACAAAGCCCTGGCTGGGATGATTTAATTGGGGATTGGTCCTGCTTTGAGCAGGGGGTTGGACTAGATGACCTCCTGAGGTCCCTTCCAACCCTGATATTCTATGATTCTAAGTTTACCCTAATTGCAGAACAAAGAAATGTGCAGGAACTGTGGTAAAGACCACTGATCATTTCGCCCCCAATCGGCAGGAAGCAGCACAATATCACCAGTTGTTAGGACTAAATCCTGTTCCTACCAAAGTCAGTAGCAAAACCTGCATTCACTTCAAAAAGATTTGGTCCTTGGGACCCACCTCAGAGCACAGTGCCCAGTCTGAGCAACCTGGTTATGGAAAAGATGCACAGGAGGACTAGAAGAACTTCCACAGCCTTAGATGTACCCCCTTCCCATTCCTCCAATTCTGCCTGCCTCCCTGGCCAGGTCAGCCAATCAGGAAATAGAAACAACACCATGTGACTTAAATGACCAATTGCAAAAATCAAAATGCATGTTCCTAATATGGAGTATGCTTTCTATAAGTAGTTTGCAAACAGTCGATAACTTCAATAGGTTTATAAGAACTGTTGATCAAGCCATTCTGAATCATGAAGACATTTGGAAAAATTGTGAACGCTGGAATGGAAAAAAATGGCTGACTTTGTCAAAAAAATAATTTTTAATGCATAGTTGAACAAGCTCTACACCCATTTCCATTTATCTAAAGTCAACTTGTTTGGCCTTATAATAGTGTAACGCACATGTCTGCACTGGAGATCACCCCCCAAGTTCATTCCCAGGTTAGTCTCAGAATTCCACGTGAATCAGCCAGTCATCATGCTGGGCTTCTTTCCAAAAACTTCTCTCTTCTCCAGGAGAAAACAAAACTTCACACTTCGGTTGTTTCTAGAGCTCTATTCTATTTCCTAGACAGGACTAGCCCTTCTGACTCTTAGTCCTGGTCTTTGTGGTCATATCAGGTGTATCAATAGGCCAGCCGATCTACTTAACGAGACTCTCCAAGCAGAATGCACAGTGAATTGCCACCTGTCATCAACTGGCTGGCGAGCATCTGCCTCTGAATTTCAAAGCACATGCCACCAGAGTGAAGGCAACCTTGTTGCTGATCTCACATAACTGTAAGGCAGCCACATGGAGTATAACTCTCTGACCTTCATTAAACATTGTGCACTGGACATGTCAGCAAGGGCAAATGCTCTCATAGTGTGGTATTAGAACCTATCATTTCAATCAGCTTCTGTACCAGATGACTGGAGGATAGCTAATATAACTGCAATTTTTAAAAAGGCTCCAGAGGTGATTCCGGCAATTACAGGCTAGTAAACCTAACGTCAGTACCAGGCAAATTGGTTGAAACTATAGTAAAGAACAGAATCATCAGACACGTAGATGAACATGATTTGTTGGGTGGAGAAAGACTGGTGTGGAGAAAGTAAATAAGGAAGTGTTATTTACTCCTTCTCATAATACAAGAACTAGGAGTCACAAAATGAAATTAATAGGCAGCAGGTTCAAAACAAACAAAAGGACGTATTTCTTCACACAACGCACAGTCAACCTGTCTTTGCCAGAAGATGCTGTGAAGGCCACGAATATAACAGGGTCCAAAAAAGAACTAGACAAGTTCATGGAGAATTGGTCCATCAATGATTCCACCTGTTATTTGCAGGATAGTTACTATGAGGTCACATTTTCCTATAGACTGCCTTATGCTCTCACTGTACGTTATTAGATTCTGCCTGCTCCTTGTAAAGGGTGTACTCTAGTCCAAGTCCAAGTCAGCCTGAGGAATCCCATTGCCTTGTGGCCACATGCCTTGTGTGACAATCAGGGTTCAAACACGCGAAAGAAGAACGGGGGACTGAACCACAAAGATTAAGCAATTGAATCAATTGATTGTATACAATATTACTGGGTATAAATATATGTTGAGTAAAGTTTCTATGAAAATTTGTAACATTCTGAACTTTATGGTCATTATGAGATACGTCTGCAGACTGTGATTATGAATTTATATATATAGAAAACTGAGTCCAGAAAGCTTTACTGCCACCTCACAGTAGGGTGATGGTCAGCCAGGCAGGGAGGGCCTGCCTCTCCAACCAGACAAGACTAGCGCCAAGCACCTGCATTGTACCACCCAGGGAAAGACAAAGGATGGGCCATTAGGCTTAAAGGGAAAACAATTTGAGACATTCCTACTAGAATTTCCTCACCCTAAATAACCATGAGTCATCATGCCAGGAAGTAGGGGCGCTAGGAAAAAAAACAACCTTTCCAACAGGAGAACTGAGGGACAGTTCTGAAGGAGGGGGGCTATCTGTGAATGTTGGATCCCCTCTTGGGCGAGGAGACATGCCAGGAAACTGCTCAAAGGCAAGAGGGAACTTGTAGTGGAAAAGGGAATTTATCTAATGAAGAAGTGTAAAGCCTGAAGTTGCATCATTAGGTTAATTTTCTGTGTAACCTGTATGCGTTTGCTTCTCCTTACTATTTCATTTTTGAATCCATGTTTTTTCTATGAATTAAATGTTGTGTTTGTGTTTATTTTTACCCTAAGCAGGTAAAGCGAACTGATAACTGGAGGTGAGACGGGGGAGCAGGTTTCACACCTTCAGGGGTGATGAACCAGATGGGAAACGTCCAAGTGTCTGGTAGTTAAGAACCTGGGGTAGAGGGATCTGGGGGAGACTCAGGACCAGAAGAGCTATTGGGGCACCTTGTGAGGAGAAAGTAACAAGGCTGGTGGAAGACAGGGTGAGACCTTTATGCTTGTGGGCTGGCTACTGGTGTCAGGACTCTAGCAGCATAGTTTCAAGGCACCCAAAGTTGCAAGGCAGGCAGTGACAGAACCCTTACTGTTCTGGGTGGTCCCCAAAACAGGAATGCTGCTCTAGTGTGGGGCATTGCTCTGCTAGCTGCTCTCACTGTCAGTGCATATCTCTAAGGGTATAGAACCGTGAGCAACTGCTCTCTTTTGCTGCTGTCTCCCTGCCTGTATTTCTGATGGTGCTGTGCCTCTTAGGGCTTTCCTTCCTTTTTCTTGAGGCTTTCGCTGCGTGCCCCATGTCTAAGCATCTGTGTAATGTGAGGTCGCCTTCCCGGAGCAGCTGCTTCTGCAAGTGGTTATTTCAAGTGCTGAGTCCCGAATTAAGGAGTCTGTCCAGTCCCCAAAATCATATGTAGCAGGCAGTGTGCGTAAAGCAGTAGGATTGGGAACCTCCCCTCCCCTTCAGACTGGTTGCTAGTTAATAGTCGGTGTTGCTCCACAGTTTCGTTCGACTTTGTGGAGAAATGGGTTCCCTGCAGCTCCTAGGTCTGCTGTGAGGCTTGAGGCAGTGCCGAGCTTCTGAATGCGCAGATCTCTCTGCCTCATTCCCCAATAAGGCAAAATAATAGTCTTACTTTCCTGCTGTTGTCATCCTCCTGCGTGGCCAGGTCTTTGTACGGCTCAAACTCCTCCTTCCACCAGATCCACGTCTGGGCTAGGTTTGTACCTGGAAATACCAGGCCTCTGGAGGGCTGCAGACCGTGTGCCATGGCTCACGCTGCCAGCCTCTGCACTGCAGAGAACTCACAGCTCAAGCACTGGCCACATGTTTCATTTGCAAAGAGTGAAGCCAAATGCAGATTTGAACAAGTGGAACATTGTTAGACCCTGTGCTCTGCTCTTCATGTGGCTGAGTTGCTTCCAGCCTAACTCCCTGTGTTTCCTGGTGCCCCGTCAATAACAGTCCTTGCGGAGAACACGGGCCCTCTGACTCTGAGTTCCACCGATCATGATACAACACCCGCCACCCAGAAGAGAATACCACTTGCCAGTCACCGCTGGTGGGATCTGCACTGACACCAACTCAAAGCAGAAAGTGCGGTTCTTTACCATACAGTACCTGCAGCTGTTTGAGATGTTGTCATCAGTGTGGATCCTATGATCCGTCCTCCATCCACTCTTTTCAAAGTCCTCAGTTACACAGGCAAGGGAACTGAAGGGTGGACAAGGCCATCCCAGCCTTCATGCCCTTCTGTGTGAACACAAAGAGGCTCAGGGTGCATGTACGTCCTGACGGACACTGTTATAAAAAAATAATCTTGTGTTACGCAAGTAATGTGCATGCGTACCTATGGTGGGATCCACACTGACTACAACATCTCAAAGAATCACAGTCGCTCTAGGGTAAATAACTGTACTGTTTTGTTTGTTTGGGGGTATTCTGTGTGTTTCCAGAACTGTTAGAGCTGGACAGGGTGACTCCTGGATGGGCCAGAATCATGCAGAAATTGTATGTGACAGTCGTTAGGCATCATTGGCTGTTTGAAGCTATTCAGGTGATTTCCATTGTCGGCAAGGAGCCTGGCAGGACACACCCAGAACCCCTCTCTGAAAGTGGAACCAGTGGGAACCCAACAAGAGATGTAGTCATTTATAAATTGGGGGGGAGTGGGAGCCAAACTGAAGAACTCAGCTGTGGGGAAGCACAAGGTCCAGAAATGTCTACCGGAAGGGTTGCGTTCCGGGGACTCTGCCAGTGTGTTGTATTTAAACTGAAGGCTCCCTCGCCCCCCTGCAGAAGAAGAAGAGGACTAGAATTGCTGCAGGCTGTGCACGTTGTAGACTGTCCTTGAAAAGATTCAGGAAGAGTTTGAAGTAGACTTGTGATAGTGGTTTGTTCCCCACCTTTAAGGAGCTAGTGAGCCTTATGGAAGGTTTGGACAGCATTCCCTATATAGATGGAGCAGGGTAAATCCTCCCAGAGAAGAGCCATAGGGGAGCATGTGCATATGCATAGTTATATGTTGCATTTGAATTGGTGGTAGTAACAAGTACTAAAACTTGGGGCTGGGGGGAAATCCCCTGAAAGTGTTATCTTTAGAAAGTTGTTACTGGCAATATTCAGAATGATCTCACTGGGGCTGTCTGCCCCCACTTGCGTGCATCCTAGGGCTGAGCAACCAATCAGAGCTGCTGCAGGCAGAGCTCTCTACCCCTCCCCCAGCCCTCAGCAAACTATTCTCACAGGTGGGGAGGAGGAGTGAAAGAACCCAGTAGCTCAGGGTGGCTCTACTCTCCCCTGCCACCTGTGAGCAATTGGGTGGGGTAGGGGTTCCTCTAATCCTCCCCGCAGCACCTGCCTGGGAAGAGCCCCTGGAGCTGCCTCCAGCCAGTCAGGAAGGGGCAGTGGGGATCCTGCTTCAGCCAGTGGGAGTGAAGAGCCCCAGAAGGAGCACTGGTGAGGCTGGAAGGCTGAACTTGTGGGGTGGGATAGAGGCTGAACTGTTGGGTGGCTGGGCAGTGGGAGTGGAGGGACAGGCAGAACTGATGTGGGGACTGGGGGAACAGGGTTGGTTTGGAGACTCAGGGCAGAATTAATTGCTGGGCAGGGGCTGGGCAGATGATGGGGTAAGAGCTCCTGCAGCAGGGGCCAGAATCCATTTACCCAATAAATGTGGGGAGTGGGCAACACTAATTGTCATACAGAGTGGGGATGGGCCAGGGGAGGCTTAAAAACCAAAAGACAAAGCATCTTCTCTGCCCATATAGTCTTTTTTAAAAACCTCATGTTTTTGGGGTGTTATATTATCTGATTAAAATATGACCATAGAGATCATTGTTGCAACCACTGTTATATATTTGGAACAAATCTTGTACAAAATGTGGCATGTAAGATGTCTATGAAAAGGTTATGATTTGCTGGTTATGATTATGCTATCTGTATGCATGTATCATTTCTGTATTTGAAGTCGTAAGTATTGGCTCTGTACCTGGATTTCAAATGTTTGCTCCTGGGGTACCGCCCACAAGGTATTCAGCCTGCACATCTTGCAGGCACTATTCAAATTAAGTGGCTCATCAAGAAACACTTAACTGACAACGGACCATGGGAGACGATCATCTACACCGAATGGACTGTCCTGCAAACGTGCTGTTTGAGGTTTTGATAATGGATTCTACTGGGTCCAAACCTTCATGTATGGATATGTGACTTGCCCATGTGACTCCAAACACTATCTTGCCACCTGTAATTTTCCACTAGCTGTGCTGAGGGCTTTGTTTGAAACAATGGGTTTCCCACCACATGGCAGAAGATATAAAAGGCCCTGGAAACCCCTCCATTTTGCCTCTCTCCTGCTCCAGCCTCTGGGCTATAAACTTATATTAATGGAAGCATTCTAACCAAGGAATTGAGGACTTGCCAATGATTTGGAAGCAGTCAGAGACTTGACTTAAGCCAGCAGTTTATTCCATCACTACTACATGCCTGAACCAAGAACTTTGCATTCATTGTATGTATTTGATTCTTTTAACCAATTTTAACTCTCACCTCTCCTTCTTTTTATAAATAAACCTTTAGATTTTAGATACTAAAGGATTGGATTTTGGGGTAAGATCTAAGTTATATATTGACCTGCATGTGTGGCTGGTCCTTTGGGATCAGAAGAACCTTTTTATTTGATAAGTCTGGTCGTAAAGATCTGCTCCCCTCTAAATCCAGTGGTTTTGGTGGTGACATAAGAACTGAAATGCCCAAGGAAACTGCTTTTATGACTTCTTGTTAGCCAGTGTGGTGAAACAGAAGTTTATTTTTGTTGCTGGTTTGGTATATCTTATGGAAGAATAACCACCAGTTTTGGGTTGTGTTTGCCCTGTTTCTCAATCGGTTGTCCTGAGTTTGGCATTCTCAGTTGTGACTCAAGAACTTCCTGGCTGAAGTGGGCAGTGTTATGTTATGTCATCAGGGCACGGGGAGTTTATGTGTAGGCTTTTTTCATTATTGTTCACACCTAAAGAAGTAAATATCAATTTAATTACTGTAAATGCGACAGATCTCTAGATACAGATCAGACATTTGGGTCTGTAAACCTTTTCCTCCTCTTTGCTCTTTTGTTACTGAGCTGATTATCACATTGTGACTCGAGTCAGCAACATCTTCTTTTAAATCCCATGCTGACTTTGTTTTGGGGGGGGAGAGTGTAGAGATTGCTGAATTGAGTCCTTTTGTGGCCTTCTCACACTTACATGGGGCAATTGCCAGGAAATAGACTCTGCACAGTGCATGTCATTGACTCAAAAAGATAAACCACCCACTCGGGCCTGATTCTTCAATTGCATCCCCAGCCATTAAAGCAACAGCTGTTTTGTCTATTTGACTGGCTCACCTGATGTTTTCTTGCCACACAAAAGTTAGCAGGTATGAACTGACATTTGCTGGCAGAAAGTGCTTGCTAGGTGAATCTTTGTACAGTTTCAAGGGGAGAGTATACCTCAGAATATGTTGTGTATATAATTATACAGTTAGCAGAACAGAATTTAGCTTTAATAGGACATGAGCAGACATTCAGGGGAAAACATATCTTTCTCCCCACACTCATAGGCAGAATTCCTTCTCAGACAAACTCATCTTTATAATTTGCATTACAGCCCCTTCCTAAAAGACTCTGCCAGGATCAAGACTCCATTATGCAGGACATTATATATACACACACAGAAAGAGACAGTCCCTGCCTCAAAAAGCTGGCCAGTAAATATGACACAATACCCAGCCGTTTGTGGTGTTTACTGCTGTGTCTGGGAGCAAGAAGGCTAGCTGAGGGATTAGGATGTTAGGTGGGAGCTTTGGAATCCTGTGTTAGGTTTCCCTGCTCTCCACAGACCAAGTCAATTAGTTTCTTGTGCCTCAGTTCCCCATCCATAAAGTGGGGAAAATAGCACTACCCTATCTTACCAGGGTGTTGTGAGGATAAATACATTAAAAGAGTATGAGGAGTTCAGATACTATGGTAAAGGGGGCCATATAAGTACCTGATATTTAGAGAGTGAACAATCAGTGAATGGGAGAGGGAAAGGCAAATACCAACAGGAGCCCATTATTATATACACTAAGCATGTGAACAACTAGATTTCTAGACTTTTAATTAATATATATTTTAAGATCTACATAAACCAGTGGTTCTCAAACTTTATATTGGTGACCCCTTTCACACAGCAAACCTTCTGAGTAAATTTAAAACACTTTTTAAAAGGGCTATTAAAATTCTAGCCCTTATAAGTTTAAAACACTTTTTATATATTATAAATGCTGGCGCAAAGCAGGGTTTGCAACCCATCATGTAATAGCCTCATGACCCCCTGAGGGAGTCACGACACCAAGTTTGAGAACTACTGACATAAACAAATAAAATAGACCTTGCCCAGTCTGGTTTGCTGTTTCTAGCTGCCAGTTTGCCGCTGGCCACACTGTAGAGTGGACCTTGAGGGTGGATTTGAAGGAGAAGAGGAGTGGTTTGAGAGATGGATTAGTTTTGGAGAGGGTGTTCCATGCTGAAAGGGCAGCATGGAAGGAAGCCTGGAGTCACATGGGAAGAAGTGGACAAATGGGCACCGAAGGATGGCATTGCTGGCAAAGCAGAGGAGGCAGGGGCAGCAAAGTAAGATAAGAGAATGGACATGCAAGGAGGGGTAAAACTGTGAGAGACAAAAAATTGGATTTGATGCAGTGGAGAAGGGGGAATGAAGTCAGGGCAAAGGTGTGACAAATGTGGTCAGAACAATGGTCCAGGAAAAGGATTTTTGCAGGAGCACCAGTTGGGGCAAGGTGTGTGCTGGGAAGGTCAAACAGCAAGAGGCTGAAGGAGTCAAGACAGGAGATGAGGAGGTCCTGGATGAGTGGTGTTGTGGTGTGAACTGAGTGAAGAGATTGGAACCTAGCTGTGCCATGGAGGAAAAAGTGTCCTTATTGGAACATGGCCTGGATGTCGGAGCAAGAGAGACAATACAGCCAAAGATGACCCGCTGGTTACAGGCTTGATGAGAGTGAGATGCAGGATGGGATTGTCCACAGAGGTAGAGGAAAAATGGAAGGGGATGGGGGGAGGGGAAGGGCAAGAAGAAAAATTCAGTTTTGACCATGTTAAGCTTATATTGACAGCAAGACGAGAAGTTGTTGGGGAGAGACAGGGGCGGGGAGAAGAGGTTAGAGATGAAGTTAGACTGTGAACCATTGGTGTTAGCTGTGGCAGATTAAAGTCAAACCAATTGTAGTACCATGCAGGGCCACTGTAACCACTAGGTGAAATAGGCGGCCGCCAAGGGCACCAAGATTTGAGGGGCACCAAAAAGGGCTCTGGCGGGATGAGTGGCGACGAGCTCGCAGGTGGGAGGCAGCCGGGCAGGGGCGGGGGGGTCAGGCTTGGAGTCACCCCCCTGAGCTGGTCGCTCTCCCCTGCAGGTGCCAGCCCCGTGTCCCCCGACCCAAGGAGCTGAGGCAGGCAGGGAGCGCTGGGCGCCCGGGCTGTGGGGGCAGGGTGAGGGGGAAGGCTCGGGCTGCCAGAGAGGAGGCTCCGTGTGCTGCTCGGGTGACTCTGCCCTGTGTGGGGGGGGGGAGGCAGGGGTCTGCTGGTGCCAGGGGCTCGGGGGGGATCCTGTGTGCCAGGCTCTGGGGGAAGGGGTGGCATGGCGTGGCTGGCCCGGCGGGGGGGGAGAGAAGAAGCAGGGAGGGAGGCTGTATGCCAAGCTCTGGAGCTGGGGGTAGGGTCCCATGGGCCAGCCAGGCTGAGGCATGGGCGAGCTGGGCAGGAGGGGGCTGTGTGGCACGCTCTGGAGATGGGAGCAGGACTCAGCTGTGTGCCAGGCAGGGCTGGGGGGGCATGCTGTGTGCCATGGTGGAGAAAGCGGGGGGGGGGTGCTGTGTGCCAAGCAAGGCTGGGAGGGAGAGAAGGCAGAGGGGGTTGCTTGTGTGCTGAGCTAGGCTTTGGGGGGGACCAAGCCAGCCGGGGAAGGGGCTGTGGAGCAAGGCGGAGTGCTCTGGTCTGGGTTTGGGGGGCACGTGGGGGGGACTCTGTGCTCCTTGCCAGGCTCCAGGAGGAGGCAGGGGGGTTGTGGGCTCTGGGGAGGGCTGTGTTTTGGGGAGAGTGTCAGGGGTGGCTGGGACAAGCATATTGCTTTACTACGGTACAAAATGGCAATGATGTCATTTTTCTCATCGCGCGGAGCCATTACCCATTCTGACAGGCTGTTTATAGTGCTACATTTACTAGGTTTTGGAGGTTGTTGACTGAGGCGAACTCTTTTTGTTGAGTTGTTTCAGATCTCAGACTCTGGCAATTGCTGCTGCCTCATTTCACTCATACGTTGTGTCAATTGTGTGTACGTCTGGGGGAGGGGAGGGGGACAGGGGGCAGAAGGTGGAAGTTTCGCCGAGGGCGCTAAATATCCTTGCACCGGCCCTGGTAGCATGGGTTGGGGTTGGGGTTTTTCACGGGAGCAAGTGTGCATGATGCTAGGCTGCCTGGAATTATGGTAGAGCCTCCTGTTTCGACACTTCTCCCTTTTCCGGGAACGTTGTGTTGTATCATGGTAGATAGCATGGAGTACAATTATTTTTTTTTCTTTTGGTATGGAAAGCAATGGTATTTTTTTTTCTTTATGAACTGCAGGCCTTTGATTACTTACTTCATCTTTTCTGATATACTGAATTATTTTTAGCTTCAATAGCTAGTTTGTTGTTTTCCAAAAAAGCTATTACAATAATATGCAGCAAATCCCTTGAGGGTTAATGGCTACTTAATCCTCTCCAAGGGAGAGGCAGACAGTATGGTGTTGGTTATTAACTAGGGCTGTCAATTAATCACAGTTAACGCATGCAAATAACTCAAATTAATCATGATTAAAAAATTACAGTTTTAATCATACTGTTAAACAATAGGATACCAATTGAAATGTATTAAATATTTTGGATGATTTTCTACATTTTCATATATATATTTGTTATTGAAATCAAAGTGTATATTTATTACAAATATTTTCACTGTAAAAGGTAAACAAGAAATATTTTTCAATTCACCTCATACAAGTGCTATAGAGAAATCTTTGTCGTGAAAATGCAACTTACAACTGTGGATTTCTTTCTGTTACATTATTGCACTCAAAACCAAAATAATGTAAAACTTCAGCGCCTACAAGTCCATTCAGTCCTACTTCTTGTTCAGCCAATTGCTAAAACAAACAAGTTTGTTGACATTTAAAGGAGATAATGCTGCCCTCTTCTTATTTACAATGTCACCAGAAAGTGAGAACAGGAATTTGCATGGCACTTTTGTAGCCAACATTGTAAATTATTTACGTGCCAGATATGCTAAACTTTCATATGCCCCTTCATGCTTTGGCCACCGTTCCAGAGGACATGCTTCCATGCTGATGACGCTCATTAAAAAAATGTGTTCTTAAATTTTTGACTGAACTCCTTGGGGGAGAATTGTATGTCTCCTTCTCTGTTTTACCCACATTCTGCCATATATTTCATGTTACAGCAGTCTCAGAGGATAACCCAGCACATGTTCATTTTAAGAACACTTTCACTGCAGATTTCACAAAACGCAAAGAAGGTACCAATGTGGGATTTCTAAAGATAGCTACAGCACTTGACCCAAGGTTTAAGAATCTCAAATGCCTTCCAAAATCTGAGAGGGAGGAGGTGTGGAGCATGCTTTCAGAAGCCTTAAAAGAACAACACTCTGATGTAGAAACTACAGAACCTGAACCACCAAAAAGAAAATCCACCTTCTGCTGGTGGCATCTAACTCAGCTAATGAAAATGAACGTATCGGTTGTTACTAGATTTGTCCGTTCCTTTGGGGTACACTTATTGATTAGGGTTACTCTTTGGGGGTGGGGGTGCTTCTGTAGTTCTATCAATGTACTGCTTGTGTCACTTGTGTTCTCGTGTGGAGCTCTACATTTCCCTTCTGCAAGTTCCCTCCTAATGGAGCTATCCTGCTGGATCTTGGTTCCCCAGGGCTGGGCTCTTCCAACCCCAGAATCAGATAGACACGCTCTGTGAAAGTGTGTGTGTTCGAGAGGACTGGGTTACTCGGTACTCAAAAGCTGACCTCTTATATATCCTTGGACTCAATAGGCTGGTTCGAGCAGCACTGCCAAGCTGCTACCCTCATTATGCCCCAGGTTCAGCACTTCCCTATCTCTACTTTCATGTTACAACTGTTCTGGTAATAACCCACTTGATGAGCAAACCCCACAGGATTTTTGGGTGCTGCAGGGATCTTTAGTTTAGGTACAAGGAGCGTTGCTGCAGAGAGAGAGAAGCAACCATCTTAACTATGAACATTATTTATTGCCAGGTAATAACCATACAAAGGGAGCCAAGCATACAAAACTAGTTATAATATTAAATCTAACTTAAATTTGATTACAAAAGTCAGGTTTAGAAAACTATAACTGATCACACACATCCGGGTCAGAAGGCTACACCGAGAGAGAGTTAGGTTCTCGCCACTCCGTGAAGCTTGAATCGATCGGGGGTCCCAGGTGGTGGTGGTAGCTGGGGGTCCAGAGTGCTGGAGACAGGCAGAGCCCCCAACACGATCAGTCAGGAGAGGATGAAGTCCCAATGGAACTGGTGCAGATTTTGGATCCAGGCATCAGAACATTTACTTGAACATGGGTAGGGGATTTTCTAGGGAAAAAACAATGGTTCAAGGGAGAACACGAGATTTGTTTATGGGTAAACTGATGGCTTAAGGGAGTATACCAAAATTGTTTTGTTCAGGCTAGACAAAAGTAACTGATCATTCCTGGCTATGGGCGGTGTTCCTTCAAGGGAGCTCACAATGCAATTAGGCAGCTTCAGTATTTTGGATACCAAAAAAAGATTTATTACTAGAATTGGTCTGATAACTACTGAGTTGGGTGTGTGCGGGCGTGGGTTCATTAACATCTGGAGCAGAGATTCCTCATCATGCAGTGCTTTCCTGCTTTTCTGGTCCCAGAGTTCAGTGTGGTTCTTGCCTTGGAATCTCTGTTTTCCATTCTGTATGCCAATGGAGATGCCTCCCTGTCCCATATTCAATGCAAATGAGGCTAGGGGAGTTTCCTTAATCCTGTCACCTTTGTCTGGAGGGGTTTAGGTGTGTCTTCCACTGCCTTTTCATTGCTTTTTGTAAGTCTGTCTTCTGATCGGCTTTGGTTCAAGCAGAGGCTGGGGGGGGAGAAGGTCTTTCGTGAGTCAGACAGGTTGGTTACTGCACCCTGGTTCCCCAAGAACACAGATCTGATAGGTAACATGGCCCGCACTGCTTTGGATTGTTATCGAGCAGAAACCATCATCAGCATGGACGCATGTCCCCTGGAATGATGGCTGAAGCATTAAAGATTCATATGTCCATTCATGCATCTGGCACGTAAATATCTTGCAACGCTGGCTACAACAGTGCCATGAGAACACCTGTTCTCACTTTCAGGTGACGTTATAAACAAGAAGTGGGCAGCATTATTTGCTGCAAATGTAAACAAACTTGTTAGTCTGAGCGATTGGCTGCCAACAAGAAGTAGGACTGAGTGGACTTGCAGGCTCTAAAATTTTACATGTTTTATTTTTGAATGCTGGGGGGTTTTTTTGTATATAATTCTACATTTGTAAGACCAACTTTCATGATAAAGAGATTGCACTACAGTACTTAGGTGAATTGAAAAATATTACTTATTTTGGGGTTTTTTACAGTGCAAATACTTGTAATAAAAATAAATATAAAGTGAGCAGTGTACACATTGTATTTGTGTTCTGTGTTGTAATTGGAATCAATATATTTGAAAATGTAGAAAACATCCAAAAATATTTAAATAAATGGTATTCTTTAACAGTGCGATTAATTATGATTAATTTTTTAATTGCTTGACAGCCCTATTAACACTTTTCACAACTTTAAGTGTCACTCTTGGAGTGTCAGGTCAAAGTTCCATAGCAGTCGGCAAATGGACAGTTTAAGATCCCCCCTGTAGGTGATGGAGAGCAATGCAGTACTTGGACTTGCAAGCTCCTGGGTCATTCTTTACACTGAAACAACTAAAATCTAGTGTGCCGCTTTCTGCTGAGATTCATCCAAAGCAAACCACTCCTGCCTACCCGACCAGTCAACATTTAATAGGGGAAATCTGCTATTCACAGAACCAGTATACACTGAGCTGGATTCACTGCAAGTTGCCTGCAATCTGAGCTCTACTGGGGAAGATGGAGCTGGAGCTGCAGCCCAGAAAGCAACAGTCCATCTGGACAGGGGTAAGGGCAAAGGCACAAGAAAATTCAGCACCACTTCCCAGGCAGCCACTAGCAGCGGAGTGCCAGCTGTTAATCAAAGCTGCTCTTTCCTGGCACAATCTCTTGGAGAGAGAGAGGCAGTAGATGGGCGCCTTGATTTTTTTTTTTACTTTTTTTGGTCTCGCACACACACACACACACACTGTTTTCTGGAGAAAATAGCAACATTGTATCCTTGGCCAAATTCAATATAAATTGATGCAGCGACACATACAGATTTTCTGCAGCCATATTCGTTATTCTCACACACACGTGCACACAGTTTTCCAGAGACACGTGAGTATTTTGGGGAGAAGCTTCCAAGCTTAGTAAGAGAAAGCGGGCAGGCAGCCGCAAGGTAATCATGGATGTGGCTTTCAGGGGAGGACTCGTATGATTCTGTGAACTGCAGTAAGCCATGAGAGATGGAGGGGGTCTGTGCTCAAGGTTGAAATTGGATTGAAATACTGGTTCTGTTGAAAATGCATAGGGATGACCTCCACCAGGGAACAAGCAGTCAGGGAACAAACATTACTCCAATGGAAGTAACTATAGTGGATGGCCAGTTGGTCCCAGGGAAATGGACACATGATTAAATGTTCACTTGATATTAAGACGTGATTCCACTTCTCAGTGTGATTCTTCATGAATTAACAGGATCTTCAGTATGTCTTTGAGCTGCTGACTTGATGCTGTTGGGACAGAATGAGTAACAGAAATAATCTGATGTCCATCAGCTCAGACGTAGGAGAATGTTAACTTCTGAGATGCCTACTGAAACATTATTCCACAAGCCCTGCTTTGCCCAGTGATTCTATTGAGTTTAATGGATTTTCTGGTGGTCCCGCCTGATCACTTGTGATATTCTGTTTCATAATCCACAACACTGGCAATTTATTAGTGTCATTATTATTTACTGAGCCATGTTTGTGTATATAAACACAGAAAATGGCCCTCAAAGGGTTTCACGATAGGAGAGCCTATACAATCCAGACAAAACAGAACAGGGATTAGAAGGTCTGGTCCCAGAGTGCTGCTCAGAGCTCTTTTAAGTAGATAGAGATGATTGGGAGTTTCCTTGCTCTTCAAAAGTAAGGAGTTGAAACATTTTCACATGCACAGGATCAAACTGATACCCTCCGAAGTAAATGACAAAAATGTCCATTGATTTAAATGAGAGCAGGCATGTATACCAAGTGTGGGCGGTGGAAGGAACTGTCTTGCAGGGCACATTGGCATAGGGGCACACAAATGCTAATGGTGGTGGGTGCTGTATAAATGTCTAGACAGACCGATTAGATTAGATATGCTGGGTATTTTTACCTTTCCTCTGCAGACTTAAGCAAGGGTCATCAGTTGGTCACATCCCACATAATCAACTTCCTAGGATGACACCACTGGGGACGGATGCAGGTATTGGTAGCCATGGGTCCCATCGGTTTGAATTACTTCTGCCTGTAATAGCAGTGCAAGACCTAGAAGCATCAGCCAACAAACTACATGTTGCATATGGTGCTGGTGTAAATAGAACTTACCTGGGCTACTCTTTGTGGCTGGTTCAACATTTCTCTAACCACAACAATAAATATTCATAGCTGTGATTTAAACAAAGTGGCAGCCTCTGTGTTTGTTTAGATTTAATGGTCCATTTATTGTGTCTCATTCTCCTAGTCAGAGATAATTATTTTTTAATTAATCTTACATAAACAATCTATAGCCTTTGTGGAACTGGCCATTTAAGAAAGTATTTATCATGGCAAATGCACATATGCCAAACTGCAAATCACACGCTGTCTGCTTATTTAGCTATAGCAACCTTACGTTAATTTTGCATGTTAGTTATTTGCTAGATGCATCAGGAAAAAGAGGAGAAGGGGGCATAAGGTATCAATTCTACATTGTTGTTTCCTTTGTAGGAAAGGCCAGGAAAAAGGGTCTGGCAATAGACCTTGACATCAGTAATCCACAAATTCATCATTTATCCGCTCCCTAGGTAATTTAGCTTCAACTACAATGAAAAATCTCAGCATTGACAAATGGTCTTCCTATGTTCCCCCAACAAAAGTAGTTTTTGTAAGAGGCTTGGCCTGATGGAACTGTGTGTTCTTATGTAATAACTGTCCGTTCCAGGCAAGCCCTTATAATTAATTGCTCCATTACCACTTTTCCGCTATGGCTTCCATTAGAAACGTGATCACTAGGTGTAAGTGGTGGTCTTAGGGATCAGCACAGTAAAAACTAGAGAGACTGGAAAAAATCTGTTCTATCAGAGTATGCAGTTAGTCTGTCCTTCTGCCCGCAGAAGATCATTCTCTCTCCAGTGTATCCTCCAATGCTTTGTTTAATCTAGTTTTAAATTATGCTACTGATGGGGCTCCCACAACTTCCCTTGGGAAAATATTCTACCATCTCAAGCAGTGGTTTTCAACCTTTTTCTCATTTGAGGACCCCTAAAAAATTTCAAATGGAGGTGCAAGCCCCTCTGGAAATCTTTAGACGTAGTCTGCACATCCTTGGGATCTGCAGACCACAGGTTGACCATTGGTCTAAAGGCCTCCAACCAGACAAAGGCATAAAATATCCAATGAATGGACACTGAAGCTAGACAAATTCAGACTTAAAAACCATTAATGGTCCAGTGAGCTCCTCAGCCAGTTATTTTAAAACTCTTGCATGTAAGTTATCTGAATCTATGGATTTTAAAAATGTCTAAATCCAGTAGTTTCTATTTAACATCCTCCTGAGATACTAGTGGAATTGAAATAGTGTTATGATATGACTGCATCATCTGATATTTTTTTCCCCACATACTGAACAGAAATATTTACAGAACACTTCTGTCTTTTCTGCACTGTTGATGATTCTACCACTTCCATCTAATAATGGAGCGATATCATTGTTAGGATTCTTTTTGTTCCTAATATATTTAAAAAACTCCTTCTTTTTATCCTTAACTCTGTTGGCGGTTGTTTAGGTACAGGTGATCATGACTTGATCACATAGTAATGTGCAGGCAGAATAAAGACCGGACTAGTAAAATAAATAAATATATATACATACATACACTTGGTGCTTTAATAGGGCCAATTTCATACAGATGAGCCAAATCAGCTCGGAGGAAGAATTTAATCAGAAAAACCGTGAATGGTAATTGGGAACTATTGAATCATAATACTATAGGGCTAGAAGGGACCTCAAGAAGCTATTGAGTCCAGGCCCCCTCACCCCTATGCTGAGGCAAGACCAAGTAAATGTGGATCATCTCTGATGGGTTTGTGGAATCCCCATCACTAGAGGTTTTAAGAACAGGTTAGACAATATCCCTTAGAAGCCGATTGCAGAGCTTTACTATCCTTTATAGTTAGAAAGTCTTCCCTAATATTTAACCTAAATCTCCCTTGTTTTGGATTGGCCCATGACTTCTTGTCCTAGCCTCATTGGACATGGAAAACAATTGCTGTCTTCTTTATAACAGACTTCAAATACATTAAAGGCTGTTATCAGCCCCTCCTCTCCCTCCCCTCACACACTCAGTCTCCTTTTCTCAATACTGAACATGTGCAATTTTTTAAACCTTTCCTCATAGTTTGGCTTTTCTAAACATTTTATCATTTTTTGTTATAGACTCATAGACTTTAAGGTCAGAGGGGACCACCATGATCTTCTACTCTGACCTCTTGAACATTGCAGATCACAGAACCTCACCTACCCTTTCCTGAAATAGACCCCTGACCTCTGGCTGAGTTACTGAAGTCCTCAAATCACAGTTTAAAGACTTCAAGTTACAGAGAATCTACTGTTTACACAAGTTTAAATCAGGAAGTGACCCATGTTTCAGAGGAAGGTGAGAAACCCAGAGGGTCTCTGCCAATCTGATTCTGAGGAAAATTCCTTCCTGACCCAAATATGGTGATCACTCAAAACCAGAGAATGTGGGCAAGACTCACCAGGCAGATACCTGGGAAAGAATGCTCTGTAGTCACTCGGAGCCCTCCCTATCTAGTGTTCTGTCAACAACTGTTGGGAGTTTTTGCCGATGGGGCCGCATGCCATCATAGGCAGTCCCATCAAATCATCCCCTTCATAAACTTATCAAAAAGACAAAAACACTAACTCACCCAGGGGTGAACACTTTTCACGAAATGATCACTCCCTATCTGACCTCTCAGTCCTCATCCTCAGAGGAAACCTGCATGCTTTCCAAAGATGAGCCTGCGATCTTAAATTCATAATTTTTTAGACACTTAAAAATCAGGGACTGAATAAAGATGCTGGATGTATTACAATGATCTATAACCCACTAACCATCTTTTGTCCTACTGAGGTGTTACCTGCCACCTTCCCCTTAACTGATCTCTTACAATATGTGTTAAACCCTTTTGCTAAATACTCTCCTCCACCTTGCATTTAGCTGTGACACTGAATACCTTTCCCAGACTTGAAGAGCTCTGTGTAAGCTCAAAAAAATTCTTTCACCAATAGCAGTTTGTCATAAATATAAAGGGAAGGGTAAACCCCTTTGAAATCCCTCCTGGCCAGGGGAAAGCTCCTCTCACCTGTAAAGGGTTAAGAAGCTAAAGGTAACCTCGCTGGCACCTGACCAAAATGACCAACGAGGAGACAAAATACTTTCAAAAGCTGGGAGGAGGGAGAGAAACAAAGGGTCTGTGTGTCTCTTATGCTGGTTTCTGCAGGGGATAGACCAGGAATGGAGTCTTAGAACTTTTAGTAAGTAATCTAGCTAGGTACATGTTAGATTATGATTTCTTTAAATGGCTGAGAAAAGAATTGTGCTGAATAGAATAACTATTTCTGTCTGTGTATCTTTTTTGTAACTTAAGGTTTTGCCTAGAGGGGTTCTCTATGTTTTTGAATCTAATTACCCTGTAAGATATCTACCATCCTGATTTTACAGGGGGGATTTCTTTATTTCTATTTACTTCTATTTTTATTAAAAGTCTTCTTGTAAGGAAAACTGAATGCTTTTTCATTGTTCTCAGATCCAAGGGTTTGGGTCTGTGGTCACCTAGGCAAATTGGTGAGGCTTTTTATCCAACATTTCCCAGGAAAGGGGGGGTGCAAGTGTTGGGAGGATTGTTCATTGTTCTTAAGATCCAAGGGTCTGGGTCTGTAGTCACCTAGGCAAATTGGTGAGGCTTTTTCCCAAACCTTGTTCAGGAAGTGGGGTGCAAGGTTTTGGGGAAGTATTTTGGGGGGAAAGACGCGTCCAAACAGCTCTTCCCCAGTAACCAGTATTAGTTTGGTGGTGGTAGCGGCCAATCCAAGGACGACGGGTGGAATATTTTGTACCTTGGGGAAGTTTTGACCTAAGCTGGTAAAGATAAGCTTAGGAGGTTTTTCATGCAGGTCCCCACATCTGTACCCTAGAGTTCAGTGTGGGGGAGGAACCTTGACACAGTTAGTCCAAGAAAAGATATTTCTTCACCTACTTTATCTCTGTAAGATAGATGTTAACAGCAACCCAATTAAAGCTGGGCTGGAAAATGGCCTGAAGTATGAATATAATATAGTTTAGATTATGCATGCAAAATATCGGAAGCATTGTGATATTGTCAAAGCTTCTCACAAAGTCTATTGAAAAACAATCATTAATACAAATAATTCAAGCAGATTACACTGATTTTGCTTACCACTGACTTGAGATTTTTTTGCTCAGGTTCAGTCATCCTCAGCCTATGGATCCCAAGCTGTACCATAGCTACACATGGGGAGCTCTCCTCAGATTTGAGCAAGATTTCTGTGTGCTGTAGCACTTGCCTTGAGGAAACAAGGTAATTTAAAACAAAACCACAAAAAGACAAACCAAGATGCACACAGTGGCTCCCGTGGGTACCAGTGAGTCATGTTGCTATACTTGGACTTCTTAAAAATGAAGCAGTCCCAGAAAGCCTGGATATCTCTGAATACAGGACCTGATTCAGCCATCCATCCATATCCAGCAAAGCATTTAAGCACATGGTTAACTGCTTTGCCAAGGAGGGATGGACTTAAGCACATGCTTAAAAGCTTCAGTGAATTGGAGCCACAATAACGCTGAGGTTTGGTATTGACCTCACAGGCCCTAAACCATGCACTGGAGTGGCTGTGTGGGACACAGGTGTTTTTGCAAGCATTTCATGAGAAGGATAGAAAACACTTCCCTCTCCTCATGAGCCACCAGTTAAGGGCTGAGGCAAGTTTGCAAACCCACGTGGAAGAAGTTTGCAGTGCCGATTCCCATGCAGGTCCTGCTCTGGAGCTAGAGGCCTTCAAGCACCAGAGCTGTCGCTCCAGCACTCTGCAGCAGCATTAAATTCACACTTTAAAAAAAGCAGACAGTAGTAAGGGATTTAGCACATAGTCTGTTTTTTACAGTAATTGCCTTAACAGTTTCCCCCTCCTCCCTCGCCCAGAATTTCAATGCTGCTGCCTTCTAGCAATGCCTCCTGTGAGATTCTCGGTCTGCTCTGGCTCTTCACAATTTTAGCAGCAGCAGCCTTTCCCATCGGTAAAAGTAATGAAACGCCGCCCACTGCATGAAAATTGCAGACAATTTCTGGTGACATTGATCAGCCGTGTGCTCCCAGGAGTGATTTCCTGTAATATTTCTGTTTCTTTTCTACACTCAAAACATCTTGAAAGGATATAATCATCACCATCGTACAGAGCTGTCAGGATGCAGCTGGAATTTATAGTGCTGGAGTTTCTGGGAGAAGATGAGGATGGAGAAAGATCTCCTGGGTCATTTATGAGGCACTCAAATAGTATCATGATGGGGCCCATAGAAACAGGTAGACAGAGATCTCTAGTGCAGTCATTTCAAACCAATGCTAATCCAGGGTCCTGTTGCTATGCACTAGATCACCCCTCAATTATGAGTTTCTTTGTGGGGCACTGTCATAGCACCTTTCCTTGCTGGGCAAGTTCACGTTGCTAAAAAGCCTTGAAATTTGGGATTTCTGGTTGAGTGCTGGGCTTCACACACCATGTGGTGTTCATAATGTTTGTTTTGTTTTTGCATGTATTATAAAAGATCCTTTGATTTACAGGTGATTTGTTGATGGTGGTTGTTTTTTTTTTTTTTTAAATTTTGCTCATTCAGCAATGTTTGTAAGCCGTCTCTGAGGCGGGTGTGGGAAAGCAGTGGGGAGGAGTTTCAAAACAGAAATGAAAAAAGGTGCATTTGCTTCAGAAAGGCTTGAGAAGTGAAGTCTTATTTCTCAGAACCCTGAAGAATTTTAAAAAAAAAATGCCAGTGATCGGAATCTTTTCCCATGGGGAAGTTGCAACTACACCCAGAGGCTGTCTTGACAAGAGAGCTTGTTCTGTGTTAAGGTAGGACATTAAAGTCATCTCCTGCTGTGCAGTAAACAGGCTGAATCAAGTGAGGCATTTGGACTCACTAATCTGGTTTGTACTATTTGTCTCTCCACCCTAGTACACGACCTTCAGAAACTTGGATTGACATCCTATAGGACTAAAATGCCAACAAATATTTTGAGCAAAATTTAGAACACTTTTAGATGCAGTAGTAAAAGTAGCATTATACTAAGATATAGTACCCATTAACCTCTAGTTTAACCCCTGAAAAAGCACAAGAACAAATCCGCACAGACACACCCCTGGAACCCCAGTCAGGGGTATTCTATCTTCTACCCAAGATCCATAAACCTGGAAATCCTGGACACCCCATCATCTCAGGCATTTGCACCCTGACAGCAGGATTATCTGGCTCTGTGGACTGCCTCCTCAGGCCCTACGCTACCAGCACTCCCAGCTATCTTCGACACACCACTGACTTCCTGAGGAAACTACAATCCATCAGTGATCTTCTGAAAACACCAGCCTGGCCACTATGGATGTAGAAGCCCTCTACACCAACGTTCCACACAAAGATGGACTACAAGCCGTCAGGAACAGTATCCCCAATAATGTCACAGCAAACCTGGTGGCTGAACTTTGTGACTTTGTCCTCACCCATAACTATTTCACATTTGGGGACAATGTATACCTTCAAATCAGCAGCAGAGCTATGGGTACCCGCATGGCCCCACAGTATGTCAACATCTTTATGGCTGACTTAGAACAACGCTTCCTCAGCTCTCGTCCCCTAATGCCCCTACTCTACTTGTGCTACATTGATGACATCTTCATCGTCTAGACCCATGGAAAAGAAGCCCTTGAGGAATTCCACCATGATTTCAACAATTTCCATCACACCACCAACCTCAGCCTGGACCAGTCCACACAAGATATCCACTTCCTGGACACTACAGTGTTAATAGGTGATGGTCACATAAACCCCACCCTATACCGGAAACCTACTGACTGCTGTGCCTACCTACATGCCTCCAGCTTTCATCCAGACCACACCACACGATCCACTGTCTACAGTCAAGCTCTACGATACAACTGCATTTGCTCCAACCCCTCAGACAGAGACAAACACCTACAAGATCTCTATCAAGCGTTCTTACAATTACAATACCCACCTGCTGAAGTGAAGAAACAGATTTGACAGAGCCAGAAGAGTACCCAGAAGTCACCTACTACAGGACAGGCCCAACAAAGAAAAGAACAGAACGCCACTAGCCATCACCTTCAGCCCCCAACTAAAACCTCTCCAATGCATCATCAAGGATCTACAACCTATCCTGAAGGACGACCCATCACTCTCACAGATCTTGGGAGACAGGCCAGTCCTTGCTTACAGACAGCCCCCCAACCTGAAGCAAATACTCACCAGCAACCACACAACAGAACCACTAACCCAGGAACCTATCCTTGCAACAAAGCCTGTTGCCAACTGTGTCCACATATCCATTCAAAGGACACCATCATAGGGCCTAATCACATCAGCCACACTATCAGAGGCTCATTCATCTGCACATCTACCAATGCGATATGTGCCAGCAATGCCCCTCTGCCATGTACATTGGTCAAACTGGACAGTCTCTACGTAAAAGAATAAATGGACACAAATCAGATGTCAAGAATTATAACATTCAAAAACCAGTAAGAGAACACTTCAATCTCTCTCTGGTCACTCAATTACAGACCTAAAAGTGGCAATTCTTCAACAAAAAAACTTCAAAAACAGCTCCAACGAGAGACTGCTGAGTTGGAATTAATTTGCAAACTGGATACAATTAAATTAGGCTTGAATGTTTCCCTATACAAAAAGTAAAACTATTTCCCCATGTTCATTCCCCCCCGCCCCCCTCGCTGTTCCTCAGACGTTCTTGTCAACTGCTGGAAATGGCCCACCTTGATTATCACTACAAAAGGTCCCCCCCTCCCCCTGCTCTCCTGCTGGTAATAGCTCACCTTACCTGATCACTCTCATTACAGTGTGTATGGTAACACCATTTGTTTCATGTTCTCTGTGTGTATATAAATCTCCCCACTGTATTTTCCACTGAATGCATCCAATGAAGGGAGCTATAGCTCACGAAAGCTTATGCTCAAATAAATTTTAGTCTCTGAGGTGCCACAAGTCCTCCTTTTCTTTTTGCGGATATAGACTAAAACAGCTGCCTCTCTGAAACCTAGTTTAATTGTGTATTTCAATTTTTATATGAATGCATTGCTCATGAAAAGTGCCAGGCTACAACTTTGGACATTGAAGTCTTTTATTTATCCATATCCAGGCCAGGTCCTCAGCTGGATTTTGGCATCAGTAGACCTTTGTGAATTTGCACTTCACAAGCATCTGTCACACCAAGCACTGTTAGAAAAGCATCAGTACAAATTTCTCCACTTTGCTCTGCTAATATGCTTCAACCCTTCCTTTAACAGTAACTGGGTAACTTGGTCCCTATGGCCCAATCAATCCTTTGTTCCTCTTCTGAGGAATCAATTAGTACCTACTTTTCAGGTGCAGGTCTCACTATAGTTCCCAGTGGACAAATGCTATCAATTTATTACACTCGGGGGGGCACAAAAGTCATAGAATATCCGGGTTGGAAGGGACCTCAGGAGGTCATCTAGTCCAACCCCCTGCTCAAAGCAGGACCAATCCCCAACTAAATCATCCCAGCCAGGGTTTTGTCAAGCCTGACCTTAAAAACCTCAAAGGAAGGAGATTCCACTACCTCCCTAGGCAAACCATTCCAGTGCTTCACCACCCTCCTAGTGAAAAAGTTTTTTTCCTAATATCCAACCTAAACCTCCCCACTGTAACTTGAGACCATTACTCCTTGTTCTGTCATCAGCTACCACTGAGAACAGTCTAGATCCATCCTCTTTGGAACCCCCTTTCAGGTATTTGAAAGCAGCTATCAAATCCCCCCTCATTCTTCTCTTCCGCAGGCTAAGTAATCCCAGTTCCCTCAGCCTCTCCTCCTAAGTCATGTGTTCCAGTCCTCTAATCATTTTTGTTGCCCTCTGCTGGACTCTTTCCAATTTTTCCACATCCTTCTTGTAGTGTGGGGCCCAAAACTGGACATAGTACTCCAGATGAGGCCTCACCAATGTCGGATAGAGGGGAACGATCACATCCCTCGATCTGCTAGCAATGCCCCTACTTATGCATTGCCTTCTTGGCAACAAGGGCACACTGTTGACTCATATATCCAGCTTCTCATCCACTGTAACCCCTAGGTCCTTTTCTGCAGAATTGCTGCTGAGCCATTCGGTCCCTAGTCTGTAGCGGTGCGTGGGATTCTTCCGTCCTAAGTGCAGGACTCTGCGCTTGTCTCTGTTGAACCTCATCAGATTTCTTTTGGCCCAATCCTCTAATTTGTCTAGGGCCCTCTGTTTCCTATCCCTACCCTCCAGTGTATCTACCAGTCCTCCCAGTTTAGTGTCATCCGCAAACTTGCTGAGGGTGCAATCCACGCCATCCTCCAGATCATTAATGAAGATATTGAACAAAACCAGCCCCAGGACCGACCCTTGGGGCACTCCTCTTGATAGTCATTCAATGGTATCCAGTTTCAGTCACTCCTGAGCTGGGCTGGATTTGAACAACAGCATCAAACTATAGGGGAATGGCTCTAAATCCCATTCAGAATCCCCACATCTTTCCAGTTCCCCAAAAGATTTATTTTAAATAGAATATTTGGGGGGAAGAGGGAAATAATGATTTAAAGGGGCAAATAGAAGGAAGTTTTCTTTAATGTGTGGTTCCCTTTTTATCTCCAAGTGAAAAGTCCAGTTCTGATTCTCTAGAGTGAATCTAGGCCCCATTGAAGTAAAGTGAAAGACTCTCATTGCCTTCAGTTGAGCCAGGATTTCACCTCTAATTCGAATAATATGTTTGTAGAACTTTTCTTTTGTTTCTGGGAAGGCTAAAAATAATTCAGCCATCAGGTTTTTTCAGACCCAACAGTTCAAGAGGGCAAAAGCGAGGGTTGCAATCTGAGAGCAAACTGCCTTGTTAGAGACATCCCAATTTGAGTACAAAGCCAGGAGATGAAATCCTGTGTGAAATGAAAGAGCTGCACCCGCTGATGGGCCAAAATGAGGCACCATCTAAGAGGATAAAAGAAAACAACAACAAAAAACTTTCCTCTCCAGCCTGGCCTCCCGCTGAGAAACTGAGATAGTGAGAGAACCGCTACTGAAATATACCAGTTTTGCTGTAATACGATAATGCCGGGGCAGCAGAGTATAAAGAAATGACAGCTGTTTGTTCGTTTGTTTTTTCAGAGAGGAAAATACCCTTTTTTCTCACATTAGATAATGAGCCTGAATTGTTTATGGAGTAAATTAGAGAAATATGCCCTAAAATAAATGTTTTTTAATCGTTTTCCCTGTTCTGTGTTCTGGGTACACTAGGTGCTAAATCTGGAAGCTTTCATTTACTTTGTTGCTTTTGGCTCACTTTTTTAATCTTTTTTTTTTTTTTTTTAAAAGAAAACTATATATCCTTTAAAAGACCCTGAGGCTAAGGATCCAAAACCCCTGCTGGTGTAAATTGGCTCAGCTCCATTGACTTCAGTTTACACCAGAGGGGAATTTGGTCCATTATGCCTGACCTGGATATTAAATACACTACTGGCTTCAGGATTCTGCAAGTGGCTGCTTATAAAAGTTTCAGCAGGCTTCAGAAATTCATCTGGATGCACCTGGGGAGGGATGCAAGTGGAATTTTGTCTGTGTTTTACTGACAGCTCTGGACTTTGAAGTCTTGTGTTCATCTAGAGAACAGATACCATACAATCTGTGGCAGGGCAAGTTTCCCTAACAGTGGCCTGCCCTTGTGTCTTGACTTTGACTTGTACCCAGAGTGGGGAGAGGATAGCTCAGTCTCCATGCTCATTCATTCCTGGTAGCAAGTGTCTTGATGCGAACACCTGTCCATTAAGAATTGGATTAACACACTCAAACTCATTTCATATAGGCTGCCCAGCAGCCATCCAGCCCAGATTAGCAGCACTCATGGGCTATCACCATGAATGTTGCTAATCTGGACAGGATTTGAGGTAGCAGTCTGGAGATGAAAAGTTCACTGACACTTTACCAGTTCCTGAGCTATATCATTTCCCAATCCCTGATGAGGTATTAATCATTTGAGTTCTGTAAAACTAAACAGGTGACTCGCCCAGATTTTGCTGGGGAACCTCAAGGAGGTCTCAGGGATGTTTATTCCTAATTAACACCTTAATTGAAGGAGAATATAAATAATCATTGCAGTTAAATAGTTAACAAAAATATAGTCTTAATCTGATTTAACAATCACTTCCCCTTTTAAAACTGCTAAATTTTTATTCTTTCACTCTTTTGTGATGATGCATTTCATTAGATTTCCAGTTAGTCCAAGCTGCATAATATAGTCCTCTATGTGAACATAATGGTTCCTTCTGGCCTTAAAATTTATGAATCATCACAGTCTTCAGGCATAGACAGGATCTGAATGTGTAATATTGAAAACAAACAGGAATTGGGGGTGTGGGGAGGGCGGGGGGAGAGAGAGAGGAAAAAGCTTTATACATCATTAAAAGTAAGACACAGTCCACTCCCCCGTCTGCCAGGTCACCTTCAGTTACGGTTTGTGACCTTCATCTAACTGAAAACAAATTACAAAATATGCACAGGTGATGGGGTAACTTAACTTTGGGAAAGAGCACGTGGTTGGTTTTCATAATCAAACCAATCATCTGAATGTAAAGAGATGACGTAGGTGCAAACTGGGAAGCATTCCGCATCACTAGCTAGTTATGTAAGTATAACTGCCTCAGAAGACGGATGGGTTTGAAGCTCTTATCCTAAGTAGCATCTGCATGCCTCACAAACCACCCACATCACCCAAGCTTGTATAGTTCTTAGTCTGTGCTCATCCAAGGCCCCATCCAAGGCCCCATCCAAGGCCCCATTTTAAAACAGCCAAGCTATTTCATGTGAGGATGGAGACACGGTGGAAAAGCTTGCATTACAGCTGGCTCTATCTAGCCTTATTAGGCTCTGACTTCATAAGCCCTGCATTCACTCAGCAAAACCATCCTGGGAATACTTCTTAAACACCCTACCTACTCTGTAGAGGCTGATGGATCATGTGGCTGAAGCCTGAAAAGCTGTCGTCTTTTGTCCACATAAAGTCTGCTCCGAAAATCTTTTCTCAATCCTCTGAAAATGAAAAGAAAGATATTTTAAGTGTTCGTATTTCTTAAGTATCTGATATTGGTTTTGTGGACCTGTGTTTTTCCAAAGGAGACTATGGGTGGCAGGTTGCCCTTGTCTCCCAAAGGCAAAAGGATATAGCCACAGCCAGCGTTGAGATGTCACTCAGAGACTAGGTAACTGCAAATGGCCTCTTAGGTAAGGAAAAGCCTCAGTCTTGTTTCTTTTTATGTTAAATTGGCTGTGTTCTCATAGTTTAATCATAGAAATACAGGGCTGGAAGGGTCCTTGAGGAGTCAAGTCCAGCCCCCTGAGCTGAGACAGGACCAAGTAAACCTAGAGCATCCATGACAGATGTCTGTCCAACCCATCTTTAAAAACTTACAGTGATGGGGGATTTCATAACCTGCCTTGGAAGATTATGCTAGAGCTTAATTACCCTTTCAGTTAGAAAGGTTTTCCTAATATCTAACCTAAATCTGTCCTGCTGCAGATTAAGCCCATTACCTCTTGCTCCATCTTCAGGTGACAGAGGCAAACTGATCACCATTCTCTTTATACAGCCCTCCACGCATCTGAAGGCTGCTCAATCCACTGGCACTGTGGTTCACAACTGCCTTCCCCTAAATCATGGGCTCAGACGCATCATGAGTTCATCAAATCAGTTCTCGGCAATATAATGGGCCAGATCATCAACTGGTGTAAATCGGTGTAGCTCCAGAGATATCACCAGAGCTTTGCCATTTTATGTCAGCTGGGATCTTGCCTGGTACAGTTGAGTTGTACCCGTGTTAGTCTGCATCAGCAAAAAGAACAGGAGGACTTGTGGCACCTTAGAGGCTAACACGTTTATTAGAGCATAAGCTTTCGTGGGCTACAGCCACTTCATCGGATACATAGAATGGAACATATAGTAAGATATTTATATATATACACACACACACACACAGAGAAGGTGGAAATTGCCATGCAAACTGTAACAGGCTAATTAATTAAGATGAGCTATTATTAGCAGGAGGGAAAAAAACTTTTGTAGTGATGATCAAGATGGCCCATTTAGACAGTTGACAAGAAGGTGTGAGGATACTTAACATGGGGAAATAGATTCAATATGTGTAATGACCCAGCCACTCCCAGTCTCTATTCAAACCCAAGTTAATGGTATCTAGTTTGCATATTAATTCAAGCTCAGCAGTTTCTCGCTGGAGTCTGTCTGTTTTTGAAGCTTTTCTGTTGCAAAATTGCCACCCTTAAGTCTCTTACTGAGTGGCCAGAGAGGTTGAAGTGTTCTCCTACTGGATTTTGAATGTTATGATTCCTGATGTCAGATTTGTGTCCATTTATTCTTTTGCATAGAGACTGTCCGGTTTGGCCAATGTACATGGCAGAAGGGCATTGCTGGCACGTGATGGCATATATCACATTGGTAGATGTGCAGGTGAATGAGCCCCTGATGGCGTGGCTAATGTGATTAGGTCCTATGATGGTGTCACTTGAATAAATATGTGGACAGAGTTGGCATTGGGCTTTATTGCAAGGATAGGTTCCTGGGTTAGTGTTTTTGTTGTGTGGTGTGTGGTTGCCGGAGAGTATTTGCTTCAGGTTGGGGGGCTGTCTGTAAGCAAGGACTGGCCTGTCTCCCATGATCTGTGAGAGTGAGGGATCATTTTTCAGGATAGGTTGTAAATCTTTGATGATGCTCTGGAGAGGTTTTAGTTGGGGGCTGAAGGTGACCGCTAGTGGCGTTCTGTTATTTTCTTTGTTGGGCCTGTCCTGTAGTTGGTGACTTCTGGGTACTCTTCTGGCTCTGTCAATCTGTTTTTTTACTTTAGCAGGTGGGTATTATAGTTTTAAGAAGGCTTGACAGAGATCTTGCAGGTGTTTGTCGCTGTCTGAGGGGTTGGAGCAAATGCAGTTGTATCATAGAGCTTGGCTGTAGACAATGGATCGTGTGGTGTGGTCTGGATGAAAGCTGGAGGCATGTAGGTAAGTATAGCGGTCAGTAGGTTTCCGGTATAGGGTGGTGTTTGTGACCATCGCTTATTAGCACAGTAGTGTCCAGGAAATGAACCACTTGTGTGGATTGGTCTAGGCTGAGGTTGATGGTAGGATGGAAATTGTTGAAATCATGGTGGAATTCCTCAAGGGCTTCTTTTCCATGGGTCCAGATGATGAAGATGTCATCAATGTAGCACAAGTAGAGTAGGGGCATGAGGGGATGAGAGCTGAGGAAGCGTTGTTCTAAGTCAGCCATAAAAATGTTGGCATACTGTGGGGCCATGCGGGTACCCATAGCAGTGCCGCTGATTTGAAGGTATACATCGTCCCCAAATGCGAAATAGTTATGGGGACAAAGTCACAAAGTTCAGCCACCAGGTTTGCCGTGACATTATCGGGGATACTGTTCCTGACTGCTTGTAATCCATCTTTGTGTGGAACATTGGTGTAGAGGGCTTCTACATTCATAGTGGCCAGGATGGTGTTTTCAGGAAGATCACCGATGGATTGTAGTTTCCTCAGGAAGTCAGTGGTGTGTCGAAGATAGCTGGGAGTGCTGGTAGCGTAGGGCCTGAGGAGGCAGTCCACAGAGCCAGACAATCCTGCTGTCAGGGTGCAAATGCCTGAGATGATGGGGTTCGTCCAGGATTTCCAGGTTTATGGATCTTGGGTAGCAAATAGAATACCCCTGGTCAGGGTTATAGGCATGTGTTTGCACAGATCTGTTCTTGTGCTTTTTCAGGGAGTTTCTTGAGCAGATGGTGTAGTTTCTTTTGGTAACCCTCAGTGGGATCAGCAGATAATGGCCTGTAGAATGTGAAGTTAGAGAGTTGCCTAGCAGCCTCTTGTTCATATTCCAAATTACTCATAATGATGACAGCAACTCCTTTGTCAACCTTTTTAATTATGATGTCAGAGTTGTTCCTGAGGTTGTGGATGGCATTGTGTTCAGCACAGCTGAGGTTATGGATTATAACATTTACAAAACAGTCGGACAACACTTCAGTCTCCTTAGTCACTCTATTACAGACCTAAAAGTCGAAATACTACAACAAAAAAACTTCAAAAACAGACTGCAATGAGAGACTGCTGAATTGGAATTAATTTGCAAACTGGACACCATTGAATTAGGCTTGAATAAAGACTGGGAGCGGATGGGTCATTACACAAAGTAAAACTATTTCCCCATGCTTATTCTCCCACCCCCGCACTGTTACTCACACCTTCTTGTCAACTGTTGGAAATGGGCTATCTTGATTATCACTACAAAAGGTTTTTTTTCTCCTGCTGATCATAGCTCACCGTAATTGATCACTCTCGTTATAATGTGTATGGCAACATCCATTTTTTCATGTTCTCCGTGTGTATGTGTGTGTGTGGAGATATCTATCTATCTATCTATCTATCTATCTATCTTCCTACTGTATTTTCCACTGCATGTATCCGATGAAGTGGGTTTTAGCCCACGAAAGCTTATGCTCAAATAAATGTGTTAGTCTCTAAGGTGCCACAAGTCCTCCTCGTTCTTTTTGCTGGTACAGTTTCTGCTTCTCACAGAACTTGCCATGACTGCATCATTAAAGGCCTGTTCTTGTACTCCTGATGGAGGCAGAACTCTCAGTGGAATAATGAGTGCTGTGTCTGATTAAAGAGTATGGGATAGAGCCCTTTGCTGTGGAAAGAGACTGGGGGAAATCTCTAGGTGTTCAGCAAGTAAATAGGGAAGGAAGGAAAAGAACATATTCAAACCTCCTGTCAGAATGTTCTTGACATTGTTTACAAACTGCAAGCATCTTTTACTGTGAGTTTCATCCCCCAGAGATGACACTGGCGGGACCTGAAAGCGTCAGACTAGATGTTTGGAAAATGTGCTGGCTGCTTCAGGACACTGATTGATATTCAATCCGATCCTTTCCAGAAAATTGGCCCCTCTGAACAGAAGAACACTAAAGCTACCACAACACAAATGTGTCATTGTCACTAAGCTAAAGGAAATGTGATGAGAACTCACTGTCGCTCCGGGAACTTTTGATGTGGCTTCAGCTGCGGTGGAGAGCTAACTCCATAATACCTCCCCTCAGGCCATACGGAAATAGGTTACCACAAAAAGTAATAATGTCATCGTGTCTTTTGGTTGAGTCGGATCGGCTTGAATTTGATTTGACTAATATATATTACATAGCATAGAAGAAAGAGATAAGTGAGCCCCAGAGCACAGCCAAACCTTCCTCTCTGTTCCCAGACCCTGCAGGCCAACACTGTGGTGAAACTGCTGAGAGCATGTGAGTTGGCCTAGTTTGCTTCAGAAACTCTATATGCAGCTATTATCACAATATGGGCTCAGTCCTCCCCTGTGCCCTGATTGCCCTGAGTGTTCAGCAGAGGAAAGTTGCTAAAAGGTCTGTTTGTGGCTTCCCAATCCTGATGCCAGTTCCAACCCTGCCCTGATATATTTTAGAGAATCTGGCCCAAAGTATGGCCTAAGGGACATAAGCAAAGTTTAATTGAGCATGCATGCCAGGAAAGACTGCTTTATGGTGAGATCTACTAAACAGTGGGAACACACTTCACCATTCAAAGTACATTAAAAACTGCATAGTTACTTTTGGCCAACCTCCTACAACCAAAACATTGTTAAAAGGAGTTAAGGTTGCAATTATATTTCAATGGAATCTAGCAAACCTTTTAAAAAAAACTGCCCTAAAAACACACCTCCTCAATTAATATAATTATTTATTTAACATTTACATTGTGATAGCACTTCGACACCAACCAGGGCAGAGGCCAGGGCCCCACTGGGCTAGATGTGGTACAAACGTGAATGGCAGTCTGTGCCTCAAATAACTCCCCACTTAAAAGACAAGTCATAACGGGGGGTGGGAGGAAAGTGGAATGAGAATCAGGGGCAATAATCACAATTTACTACCTGCCTGGCTGTTACTAGGCTACAGTTTACTCTATGCATTACACAACAGGTGAGTTCTGAAGGAGGATGAGATGGTGGCTTTATGGATTTTTGGAGTTTTTCCCTGAGGCTGTACACTTTGGGGACAAAATAACCTCAACAATCCTGAAACATTAGATAGTTAAGAAAGGCATTCAGCCAATCCCTATAGCCACATAACCACTAATCATTGTCACTCCAATCAATACACTGTACCACCCATGTCCTATCCTTGGAAAGTAAACTTCAGGAGGACTAACTTATTTGTCAGTACCCCTGATGTCTGGTATGTTACGTATTTATTTATACGCTATAGTGAGCTATGTCATAGTTACATTGTAATGATGTCATTTTGGGTCAGATTCTGACTTGCACTTACACTGGTATGCAGGGAGGGAAGAGTGTATACGATTTTTTTCCCTTTCTTTCATGGACCTCAGCCAGGTGCAGAGGCTGCTCTGACCTTAGTCTTTTGGCAGTAAACAGCACCCCAAATGGGATGGACATGGGGCAAAGGCTCAATCCCCCTTCCACAAGCTGGCCAGCCACAAAATATCCCCCCCAAATGCAGGATTGGCATCACAGGGTCTACAGATTTTTCTAAAGGATACAGGCAGTGTTTCTGCTCCCAAGACTTCTGGGTCCTAGAACCTCTGCAGAGGGCTAAGGACATGGTTGCAGAGAACTTGTGCCCCCAGGACTGGCCTTGGGCTTCCCTTTTATCCTAAGCTGCACAAGTCCATGGGAACTGATCAATCAGGGACAGCTACTGCCTACACAATCCTTATCTTAAAGCAGGGGCTCCATGGTACAGAAGGAAACCTTGCAAATGTTAGATAGAGGTGTAGGCCTCTGGTTCCATTCAGGACCTCTCCCTTGAGTCACATCAGAGTGTTTGTACTCGATAATTGCACTTCTGGTGCACTACCTCCATTTTAAGGATTCTGTTAACCTAGGCTGACCAGACAGCAAGTGTGAAAAATCGGGACAGAGGGTGGGGGTAATAGGAACCTATATAAGAAAAAGCCCCGAATATCGGGACTGTCCCTATAAAATCGGGGCATCTGGTCACCCTAGTTACACCTTTTCATACTGTTGATGTGGAGATCGCTTACCCTCAATATCTGTCTCACTCCATTGCTCCTTCCTTTCGAACATCACCTTAATGCTTCTGTATTTTCCTCTCCACTCTTGGGCCCATGTTTACATAGAAAAACAAAGGGAATCAAAGAATATATTTCTATTACAACCCCTCTACTGTGTTGTGCTAAAGGGGAGGGTGGCTTTAAAGGAGGCTGGTTTCATTAGGTTTTCAGTGTGTTTTCAATGTGGTTCCATTTATCGTGCTAAACACTTGACAGCCTTTGTCATGCCATGTCTCACAAAGGCGCTTTCAAATAAGCACACACAGAGAGAGCTGCTGTCAGTTTTTCTCCCCGAGTATGATATGGAGGAGGCCATGAAAGCTTTGTTTTCTTAACTGGCAGTTAATCCTTCCAGACTTGGCCCCCTTTCTGAAATTAACTCATCGAATAATGGACAGGCTCCATTAAAGTGATGGAGATAGAAACTCTGCCAGTGTCTGACTAAGTGAGAAAACCATGCCAGTAACAGACCCAGAGAACACACTTGAGCTGTGACAAAGGATCTGTGTTAAAGAAGGCCAAGGATCTCCTCCTATTTTCTTCCATGAATTGATATTCTCTTTTGCATTCTGGGTATACACTTTTTTTTTTCCCTTAGGAAACCGGTTCTGCATTTCCTGGTTGAATGGAGAGAAAAATCATTGGCAAACATTTATGGCAACTTCTAACTACAATTTGCATCCGCTATCTTGACGCCCCCTTTGGTTGACTTTTTCCCACATTTTTGTGGACAGGGATTCAAGTAAACCTAGGCTCAATTCGCAGCCATGCCACCTACTTTCTGTGTGACCTTGGACAAATCACTTACTCTAGCTCTGCCTCAGTTCCCCATCTCTAAAGCGAGAATAACCCTTCCCTTTCTCACAGAGGTGTAGGGAAGATAAATTCACTGTTTGTGAGTTAACATTATTATTTGCCTACTGCTATCACGAGGATCATATATGCATATAGATAAAACATGAATCTTAGGCCATGCCTCTGATTTGTTTAATTTTGGAGGGAAATTTGCTTTGTGTTTAAGCAAAACTCTCTTTAAGTGGAAGCAGAAGCAGTTTGTAAAGGTTAGGGCTGAGGTTCTCAATCTCCTTTTTCTATTAAGGATTCGTTCACTCCCCTCTCACCAGGATCTCTCTGAAACTCCCTACCCTTTACTGGTCTGAGAAAGGAAGGGTGGACATGACAGCTGTTGGTGAACCTCCTGCTTAAGACCCCATTAGTTACAGCATCTCATTAGGGAACAAAAATAATGGCACATGAGTTTGAGTGACTACAAATCGCAAAACTTGGATACTTTTGCTTGTTGCATATTGTTAGGCTTATGGTAAAGCTAACCTTTTCCCTACACCAGTGGAGAATAGGCATAGCATGACCCTCCTCCAACATGACCCTTTTCTGACACCCTACAGATTCAGGGCCTTGAGCTAGTACCTTAGCACCAACAGGAGATGTTATCTACTGGCCATTTGCACCAGTTTCTGGTCATTTTGCATCTCCTGAATGGTGGAAAGGAGCTGGATGTCAAAAGAGAATCTGTCCCAGTGTTTGTAAAGAGTTGTGCTGTTATGTAAGTGCTAAGTATTTAATTATTTTTTTACATTTGACATATTGTTCTACCCAGGAGTAAAAATTGCATATATCTTCTTGGGCCAAAATAGATGGGCTCTGCCTGAATAATGTAAATGTGAATCACAATAAATTTTTGCCCTTATGCTCCATGTTCACTCGTTTTGTTCCCATCATTTAAAAATAACTAACTTTTAAGTAGTGGAACTTATGAGCCTGTTCTTAAATGTGTTAATAGCCACATTTCCATGATATTCATCATTCATGCCATGGAAATGGCCTGGAGGAATAGAAGCTGCCTGGCTCATCGGATCTTGCTGCATAACATAAGCTCTTAGGCTACTGTTGTTGAAAGTGGAATGGTTGGCTCCACTTTCTTTTGCAGCTGCAGCCCAAGGCGAAACAACAATACAAGTGCCAAACTCTGTTTTTGTAGTGTGTTGTTTTTTTTAAGTAAACTCAATTCAGCTTGGGCATCTAAGGGAGACCACACATTCAACTGATAATCCTAGTATTGTAATGAGATGGGTTAGATGTGTGCCACCTTTATACTCCTTACCATCCTCATGATCAGAATGGATTTCTGTTGTAATAGGTTTTTGAAATGAGATACAAACTCATCTTCAGTGCCTGAAGCCCTACTACCCTTTGGAGTGATCCTCCCGTATCTCTCAAACTTATCAGGGATGGGGATGGTCAGTATGTGGCAGAAGACCATTAAAGAGCAGGTACGTATTATGGACCTGATCCAAAGCCCATTGACTTCAATGGGAATCATTCAATTGACTTAGACAGTTGTAGGATCAGGCTTTCTTGGAGAATGTGACCACTTCAATAAAACATCTGCTGCTGGCCTGTGTCTGCTGATTCAGGCTTGGGTTGCGGGGCTATACAATTGCAGTGTAGATTTTCAGGCTTGGGCTGGAGCCTACTCTCAGGGTCCCAGAGCCCAGGCTCCAGCTCGAACATCTACACGACAGTTTCATAGCCCTGCAGCTCAAGCCCCATGAGCCCAAGTCAGGTGACATGGGTCAGCTGTGGATGTTTTATTGCCATGTAGACTTATCGTAAGAGGTTATACTGGTGATTGAGCAGAGGCACGCAAGTGGTCAGAATTAACTCTGTTATCCTGAACAAACTGTAAGTGAAATAACTACATTTTGTTTGTCATCCACATTTCCCCCCACGTGAGCAGTTGTGTAAGTTACTCTTCATTTCTCTTCCTTTCCTGCTGGAGGGTTGCTTTTAAGCAGTTGCTGGTTCAGTGGTAAATTTACTAATCCTGGTTTACAATCTGTAAAGAGTTTGGGGATAACTTCCCCTGAAAACAATGTCACTTTTACTTTTCATTATTATTCAGTGATGCCTATAGAAGCCATTATTCTGCTAGACCACTGCAACCCTTTGAAGAGTATTTTGGGAATGATGTGGCTATTCAGTAAACTAGCCATGGATAAAATTAGGCAGGGAATTAGAAGAAGGTTCCTAACCACCAGGAGAGTGAGGTTTTGGAAAAGCCTTCCCATAGGAGTAGTGAGGGCCTATAACCTAACTAGCTAAAGTGGAGTTTGATACATTCATGAGCCAGATTATATGATGGGTTGCCTGCAGTAGCATGGGCTGGACTTGATGACCCACGAGGTCCCTTTCAGTCCTATGTTCCTAATTTGTTAAAGGTGCTAAGGTTGTAAGGCATTGAACAGGAACTTCTTAATCCTGCTTTTATTATGCCAATTTAGTCACTATTACTTTCTTATCCAATGCAAGCTACTGCTTTGGATGGGAGTCAACTTCAAACGCAGCTCCTCTTCAGACAATTAGATGTCAGTAGGATATCTAGCATCTAGTTACTGGCTACTTCGGGCCCCTCAGTGCACCCCTGTTGCTACATTGTGAGCACACACTGTTCCTTTTGATGTGGTAGATGTGGCAAACTCCAACATCTATCATCTTTGTTAAAGGCCGTCTCGAGCAACATAAAAAGATGTTGCTTAGAGCCTGCCAATTGGAAGTTGAAGCTGGTTGACACTCGTGCCAAAGTCTATTTATATCAGCCTTGTATAATGTAAGTTCTATGAAGTGGGTGCTAGTTTATGGAGCATGATTGTGGCTAACAAAATGAAACACCTTTATTCTCCGGAGTATTTTACCCTTCCAGCTATTCCAGCAGCCATACAGTTCTGCCATAGTACAAAGTGTTACCTCCTGAGCAATGGTGCTCACATCTCTGAGAGGGCTTCTCTTTCAAATGGGAAATAGGATGAACTGCTCATCTGCCTCCATTGCCCTGTCCTCTTCAGCCAGTGGCAAAGAGGTTAAATTGTGTGACATCTAATCCAGTGACTTGTAATACACAGCCATATGTGTCTCTTACTCTAGCTTTGTCTTTCTGCTCTTTCTCTTGCATGCCTCAGCTGTTCCTCAGAGTCCATTAGAGAGTTGCTGTCTTTATTAGTCACCAATAATGCATTAATACATTCCTTCTCCTATTACCTCGGACACTAATTTGGTGGAATTGGATCCTGGCAGCACATTGATGTTAAGGTTAATGACCCGGAGATTTACAAGAGAAGTCACATTAGAAGTCAAATTGATTGTAATAATTGTTTCACTGAGCAGTGTCAACATTAAGTACAGTATGTTGTGCCATGCTATCCTAGAGAGGCCTCTTGGCGGTTACTGCACTGTGATATACTAAGTATGCCCTTTAAAATAAAAATCTCTCACTTTGAAACAGTGTTTTTAGACATTGTCTCATTTACGCATTAAGGCCCGTCATTCTGCCTGTCTAACTGTCCCTTCATGTGGAACTGGAAGAATTTCAGAAAATGTTACCATGGAGGTCCTGGACTTTAATCTCTTACCTAACAGCCTAAATTTGTCCTCCAGGGCCTCTATTCCATAAACTCTGGCAAGTCAAGTGTCAAAGTATAAATAGTCAGACCAAAAAGGAATTTGAAGAGCAACTAGCAAAAACCACAAAAGCTAACTGTATTTAAAAAAAAAAAAAATCAGAAAGAGGAAACCTGCCAAACAAGCCGTGGGGACATTGCATGATCCAGGTGCTAAATGAGCAGTCCAGGAAGACAAGGCTGTGGGGGGAAAGCTAACAGAATTCTTTGCATCAGTCTTCACTGCAGTGGTGTGAAGGGGAGTCCCCCACACCTGAGACATTCTCTTTTGGTGACAAATCTGAGGAACTGTCCCAGATTGTGGTGTCAGTAGAGGAGGTTTTGGACCTAATTGATGAATTAAATAGTAATAAGTCCCCAGGACCAAAGTGTATTCACCCAAGAGTTCTGAAGTACAAATACAAATTTGCAGATCTACTACCTGTGGCATGTACCCTATCACTTAAAGCAGCCTCTGAACCAGATGACTGGAGAATAAATAATGTATTTTTAAAAAGGCTCTAGAGGCGAGTCTGGCAATTACAGGCCATAGGGCTAGCTTGAGTACCAGGTAAATTGGTTGAAACTATAGTAAAATACATAATTATCAGATGCATAGATTGAACACGATACATTGGGGAAGACTCAACATAGGTTTGTATAGGGAAATCATGCCTCACCAATCTATTAGAATTATTTGAGGGTGCTGACAAACATGTGGACAAGGTAGATACAATGGATATAGTGCTCTTGAAACTTCAGAGAGCCTTTGAGAAGCAGACATGGGATAAGAGGGAAAGTTAAAAGATAGGTAACCAAGAGTAGGGATAAATGGTCAGTTTTCACAGTGGAGAGAGATAAATAGCAGGGCCTCCTAAGGATATGTACCGGGACTTTCTGTGCTGTTCACCATATTCATACATGATCTGGAAAAAGGGGTAAACAGTAAGGTAGCAAAATTTGCAGATGATACAAAATTACTTAAGATCATTAAGTCCAAAGCTGACTGCAAGGAATTACAAAGGGATCTCACTAAACTGGATCACTGAGCAACAAAATGGCAGATGAAATCCGGTGCTGATAAATGCCAAGTAATGCATATAGGAAAACATAATCCCAACTATACATACAAAATGCTGGGGTCTAAATTAGTTGTTACCACTCCAGAAAGAGATCTTGGAATCATTGTGGATAGTTCTCTGAAAATATCTGCTCCGTGTGCAGTGGCAGTCAGAAAAGCCAACAGAATCTTAGGAACCATTAGGAAAGAGAGAGAGAATAAGACAGAAAATACCTTAATACCACTATTTATATCCATGGAATGCCCACATCTTGACTACTGTATGTAGTTCTGGTCCCCCCCACCCCTCAAAAAGGTATATTAGAATTATAAAAAGTACAGAGAAGGGCAACAAAATGGTTAGGGCTGTGGAACAGCTCCCATATGAGGGGGAAATATAAAGACGAGCTGTTCATCTTAGAAAAAATACAGCTAAGGGGTGGGGAATATGATAGAGGTCTATAAAATCATGAAAGGTGTGGAAAAAGTGGATAGGGAAGCGTTATTTACCCCTTCACATAACACAAGAACCAGGGGTCACCCAGTGAAATTAATAGGTTTAAAACAAACATAAGCATGTATTTCTTCACACAATGCAGTCAACCTCTGGAACTCCTTGTCAGAGCTGTTGTGAAGGCAAAAGTATAACTGCATTCAAAAAAAGAATTAATGATTTCATCCAGGATAGGTCCATCAAAGACTATTAGCCAAGATGGTCAGGTACTCAAGCCCATGCTCTGGGTGTCCCTAAATCTCTGACTGCCAGAAGCTGGGACTAGAGGACAGGGGATGGATCACTCAGTATCTGCCCTGTTATATGCATTCCTTCTAAAGCATCTGGCACTGGCCACTGTTGGAAGACAGGATAGTGTGCTAGTGGACCGTTGGTCTGACCCATTTTTATATTCTTATGTTTGAAGACCGTGGCCTAAGGATTTGGCCCATCATTAATAAACCATAGTATTAATAGAAGGGACAAAGAAAGCCATGAATATTCTGAAACATTGGGGGTGTGTGTCTGTGTCTGTGTGTGTGTAACAAAGTCAATGATATGTGCAGAAGTCAATAACATGCCAAACACTTTTTAGGTGTTTGTTTTTTTACCACATTTTGTGTAGTTTGCTTTATATACCTTTGGGGTGTTTTCTGGAATAGTATCTTTGGAATATATATTAGTGGCACTGTGTACTCTGGAATAGTCCTATCAAAATACAATCTCCTGCTCTTGCATGTAACACAGATACTATTTTGTGATCTCCTCAGGTGAACTCCTACTTTGTATTGTGAGTAGAGGTCAAAGAGCTAGCCAGAGTCCTGGTGATCTTGCTTGTCTTTTACATGCACAATTTTAAGGACAGTTTAATTAAAAGTCAGCAAAAGACTTGAAAGTGAGGGCAGAAAGAAATACTAAAAATAATCCGCTCAGAGCAGAGCTGGAGAAGCCAGAGGAATAGGACATGTTAGAGACAGGGAATGTTACCCGCTGTAGGAATCCAACCACCCTCCCTTTAAAAGCAGTACATAATAATTAATTATAAATATAAAGCATGCTTCATTACTTGCTCCATGACAGCACTGGAAAAACTGAATGGCATTATTACTATCTTCCAATGCTACTGTTTTCCACTATATTGTCTTTTGTCTAACCATAGCTAATAAGTATGCAGCCTTTGATACCTCACCTCTGTCTTCCTTATGCATCCACACCCACACTCCACCCCAGCTGTTTCCTTTCTGAATAAGAACTTGGTCATGTAGGATCTACCCAAATCCACTATTTCCTAAATCCACAAATTTACTCTTTCAGCCCTTATCTCGCTTTCTGCATATGTCATGTCGGCTACGGCTTCTACTCACTGTACATAGTTGGCTGCTCAGCAGACCCTTTTGTTCCAAGGCTGCAAGCTCTGTATACCCTACTCAGTTCAGCTCTCAACTTTTCCTGCATAAAGTCAGGAAATTAGGTATTTGAATGAACTCCAGGGTCATTTGCTTCCTGCCTTTCCCTAGGCTGTCAACATGCCTCAGATGACCCAAGTCAGATACTGTCTCCGCCACTCCTGTCTCAGATTCCAAAACGGTGTCTCCCAGCAGTGAGGTGGTACTGGTGGCTTTCTGTGTGATTCTCAATGGAGAGCAAATGCTGAACATTAGGAACTTAGTCTTCTAAAGTAAGAGTGTGTGTGCATGTTTCTACAGATAGCTTCCAAAGGGGCAGGGGTTGGTGTTATAATATGCTATTATGTTTATGTATATGCTTATGTCTCAGCCCCAGAAACACAAAGGGAGTTAGGTGTCAGGTGCATTGAAAAATCACTGAACTCCACAAAGTCTGCTAGTCTCCTAAACTCCCTATAGAATGAATGGGGAGAGATAGGCACCTGAGAATGGGATCCACAAAAGCCAACATTTCGGGCAGGGAGATGTCTACACTAATCAACAGCAGAAGCTGAAGAGAGGGGGGTGTCCTAAGTCCCACTCTTCTCCAGAGTTTTAATGCCTAACTCCAGCTTGCAAGGAGGCACCTATCTCTGCTTCCTACCCACAGCCGTGAGCCCTCATCTGCAGTCAGGCACCTAAGCCATTCTTGCAAAGAATGGCATAGGTGCCTTCCTAACTCCACACTCAATGGCTGGGGGAGAGCAGCTTCAAGAGGAGAGACTGGGAGCACCCCCCAACAGAATATCTCACAGTTCAGTGGTTGGGCATGTGCCTCAGAGGCATGAAACCCCTGTTCAAATCCCTGTTCCTCAGGCAGGTGGGGGAACAACTTGAAGTGGGGTCTCCTACATCCCAGGTAAGTATCCTCACTGCTGGGCTAAAGGCCATAAGGGAGGCCACCCTCTCCAGGGCCATTTTGTGTGGAGTCAAGCATGTTCAGAGTGCACCTACTAGATCAGGCCCTGAAGGCATCTATCTCTATCTGGTCTGAGGAGCCTGCTGGGGCTTACGTCTGAGATAGTTGCCTGCCTGAGGCAACCAATACATGTGCCCAGAGGCAGAAACTTATGGGATTATACAGCAAAAGCTTAGGTAAAGATTTAATTGGGGATTGGTCCTGCTTTGAGCAGGGGGTTGGACTAGATCACCTCCTGAGGTCCCTTCCAACCCTGATATTTTATGATTCTGTGATACCTTCAGGGCTATGTGGCAGCTGAGCTGGGGATTGTGTGGATTGCATTGGTGATTTAGGTGCCTCAGGCCCTTTGTGGATCTAGCCTAGGAATTTAGAGAACTCTGCTTTAACAAAGAGCTAGATGGGTGAGCAGGGTTTATATGGAGGAAGGACTAAAGCCTGAATGTTGCACTAGCTTGTCTCTCTTATTATGCTTGAACGCTGAAGAGTGCAGGTGTCTACTTCTGTAATAAGAGAAAAGGAGTACTTGTGGCACCTTAGAGATGATCAAATTTATTAGAGCATAAGCTTTCGTGAGCTACGGCTAATGTGACAGGCAGGAGAATGGAGATGGCCAGTTCTGCAGTGTACAGTCCTCTGTCTCTTTCTTGGGGCCTATGTATTAGGCTTCAAGTAAGGGTGCGATGTATTTACCTATCCTGCACTACTTCTTTCTTCAGCATCCGAGGCCTGGTCCAAAGCCTTCTGAAGTCACTGGGAAGCTTTTCATTAACTTAAATGGGTTTTGAATCAGGTCCACCTTAGCCTATTGCTTGCTCTATGATAATGCTAGGTGATGATGTGCCCCAGAAATACCCAGATAAGTTCATATGGGCATATTTAGTCTTGAGAAAAGAAGACTGAGGGGGAACTTGATAACATTCTTCCAGTATGATAAGAACTGTTATAAAGAAGACAGTGATCAATTGTTCTCCAAGCCCACTGAAGATAGGACAAGAAATGACAGGCTTAGTCTGCGGCAAGGGAGATTTTAGGTTACATATTAGGAAAAACTTTCTAACTATAAGGAATAGGCTTCCAAGGGAAATTGTGGAGTCCGCATCATTGGAGATTTTTAAAAATAAGGTGGACAAACACCTGTCAGGGAAAGTCTAGGTTTACTTGATCTTGCCACAGCAAGGTGGATTTGATTACTTCTCAAGTTCCCTTCCAGCCCTACATTTCTATAATTCTATAATTAATTTGAGATATATGTGGCAAATGGGACACGTGAAGCTGCTGCCTGTCACATGGAACACATGATCATAGTCATTCCTGGATATCTGGTATCTTTGCTACTGTGCAAAGACCTGACAGCTAACGTCTATCACCTCACCAGACCTGCTTATCTTGGACCATCAAAAAGCTAGTGGTATGATTTGCATAAAATCTGCATAAATTTGCATACAATTTTATTATGTATTTAGTGCTGTACTGTAAATGTGAAGAACACTTACAAAATAAAAAATTACAGAATGCCCCTGCACTCTGCAGTTTAAGGTACAAAGGCCTGTTCTTCTCATTCACGTTACTCAAACCAAATATAAAAGTAAATGTGAAGTAGAGCTATACCACATTAAGATTGTGGAAAATATCCAGATCTTGGGGTTTTTTAGTCTCTTGAAATGATGCATTATGAATTTTTTTATTTGTTAATTCCCTTCTCTTTTCTTGCTATAACCGTCTAGCTGAATAAAAAAAAGAAAAGGCCAAACCTCACTTCAGCAGCAGTCCTGAACTCCCTCCACCACTGATTTTGTCCTGAGCTTTTACACTCTTGGCAACATCAAATTTGCTCCAAAATCCCCTTGTAAGAGCTTGTTGCCTCAAACTGATCATCATCAACTGCAAGTCTCCAGTGGGGCTGGGGAGGGAAATAAACAGGCGATACCATGGCTGATTAAACAGATGAGAAAGGAAACGGGAAGAGTAGAAGAGAAGGGAATTCACTTTGAGTTCTTTCTGGGGCGTCTCAGGATAGACTAAAAACAACCTCATGTGGCTGGGTTTTGTTAGCTTCCTGATTGCAATAGAAAGACAATCTGGGAGGGAAAAAAATAACCTGCCGTAAAAGAACCCTGCAGCATGTTGTTGACTTACTGCAGCACTCAGTTCAGAAATGCTAATCCCACTCTGCCGGGAACGTTGTGTCTCCTCGAATCAACCACAATGGGGCATTTAAAAGTGAATGAAGTAGATCATGAGTGAACTAGAAATGGTGTATGGATGTGTGAGGTTGAATGGGAGTTGGTGATCAATGTCGTGTGTGTGTGTGTGTGGAATGACGTGAGCTATGTCACATAGTGTAGCTCCTCATCTCCACTAAGGTCAGTAGATATTGGGCCCGATGCTTCCTTTTTGCTGTTGGTGCAGTCACGGACATCTGTGAACAGCGGGTGTGCTGGGGGGTCAATTCTGTTGATTAACATTTTTGCAGTCACTCTGTACGAGTGTAAACGAGCACCCGGGACATGGATCAGTGCCTCAAAGTGCAACTATGCTGCAGAATCAGTCTTGTTTCATTGGTTTTTGGAAGGGGATTTCCCTTGGTCTTATTTACAGAATCAGTTTTGTTTCATTGGTTTTGGAAGGGGATTTCCCTTGGTCTTATTTACAATCTTTAGTCACGACATGAAAGAGGGAGGAAAGAACCCACCAATGATGATGTCACAGGTCTAGTTTGGTGGTGTATTTTTTCCCTATTTCATCTGCCTAATGCTGTGGATGCCACTGTAGATGGGAGTCTGAAAATCCTTACCCTTCATTCCGGAGCCTTGAGATAGCAGCAGTCAGGATGTGCTTTTCCTATTTGCGGAGGTAATGACAATACTGGCTTTTGAAATTAGCCAGCAGTAGTAGCTTGTATACGGGAGGCAAGATTGTCTTGTGGTTAAACTATTAGACTGGGTTCAATTCCTGGTGGTAGCACAGATTTCCTGAGTGATCTGGAACAATTTGTCTGGGTTCAGGTCCCCATCTGTAAAACAGGGCTAATAGTATACCCACCCCTTTAGTCTCTTAAATTGTAATCTCTTTGGGGCAGAAAGTGCCTGTAAATATGTGTGTGTCCAGACCATAATACAGTATGGTCCTGATCATTGTTGGCACCTCTAGGTGTTACTGTCATACATATGACAAGAAGTATGCTAAGCACACTATGCATTTTCCTTCTGTCTGATCTTCAAATACATCAAGGCCCATTAATAGCTGGTGGAGCAATAGATCCACAACTTTTCCAAAACCGAGGTCTCCTGGACTGCAAATGCAGTTCTGCTTCCAAATCACTGGATACATATTCTGAGTTTGTAAAAAAAAGTTTTAAAAGTGAAATTAGTGATTTGAATGGTACTTAGACATTCAGTCTCCAAGGCTGTCTGCCATCAATGTGGTTGAAGGGAGAATTTAGGCACAATACATACAATTCTTGACCTCTGTGTTGAGAGCCTGCTAACAAGGGTGCCAACTAATATGAGTTGTGATGACGGCATTTGTGATATGGTCACATGTCTGTTAGGAGGCAGACTGGGAACAACGAAGTAATGTCATCATGTAGGTCACCAAAATTCTGTCGTTGCTTTTAGAGAGAAGTTGCATTTTGCGAATGAGTTTTAACGGTTCCCACTCATGCTTAAAAAGAGCAAAAGAGAGAGATATAGCTAGAGATTAATTATTTTGACAGGAAATCCATAATTATACAGCTGTACCCAAAGTGCGAGCAAGTTCAGCAAGTCAAAGGCTTTTATCAAAGTCAGTAATGCCTGAGAAATGTGATATTGGCATCAGGGCACTGCAACAACAGAAATGGAACTTAAGAAAGATTATCCTTTTATTTTTTTTTCTTCCCCTCTCTCTTCCCAAGAAAAGGAAAGACTTCAAGGCAAAAGGATTAAAATAAAAATAATGGGACAGAAACGGAAATTTCTTCCTAAGGATGATTGGCATATTTTCCACAATGTGCTTTATCATACGGGAAGCTTTTGGAAACCATACTCTGGGCTTTGATGTGGGACAGTACATGTAGCAGGCAAATGGACAGCACCAGAGACAATTTGGCTCTTTGCAAGTGTGTCAAAACAATATAAATGACTGTGATCATATTACAGCACGTGCTGCATTAGAAAGGCAACAGTTAATAGGTGTGGGTAAGCCACTCAGCCCCTGGATTTCATCTCATCTTGTATTTGAGGCTCCCAGCTTTAGTCACATATTAGGATAGGGCCTGACTTTCAAAGGAGCTAAACTGCCTCAACTCCCACTTAATGTTGCCATCAGAATACTGTGTTAGACCTCAAAGCTTGAAACACATGTGCACGCGCATAATTTTACATAGCTGATTAGCCCCATTGGGCTAATTAGTCCTAGTGCTTAAAACTAAGTGTGTACCGAAGTCTTTGCAGGATCAGGGCTTTATTAATAATGTTTAGAGTGATGCAAAATTCATGATCTATACTTCCAGTGCTCCAGATAAAGGGTTTTGATTTGCCCCACTGTGGCATATTTTACACATGAAGGATTATTTTATTGAAAGATTGATATTTGCTTTTAACAATACACCAGTCTTTCTTTTTTTCCTCTCTAGACAAATATACCCAACTATGCAAAAAATACAGGGAAGTAATTCTTCACAAACTGTGCATCCTGCCTGTAAAATGGACTCCTGTGGGAGGCTGAAGAATTTAGTACAGTAGCTAGAGATGGATAATAGTATGATCAATAAGGTCCCACTCCTGCAAGCACTTATGCAGGTGCTTAGCTTTACTCTACAAGAAGCCCCATTAACATCAATGGGATGTCTTGCAGTCTAGCCTGTTGGATAGAGTACTGGTCTGGGACTCTAGCTTCTAGATTTGACTCTTCCACTGGCCTACTGAGCAACCTAGGGCTACTTGTGTCATCTCATTGTGCCTCAGTTTCCCCAGCTGTAAAATGGGGAAATGTACTCCTTTGAGATACATTAATTAAAAGTGTGAGGTGTTGTGTATCTGCAGGAGAAGGACTTAGTATTGTAGATATGAATGTGAAGCAATATCCAAACCTCAAACTTCAGGACATAAGATGAGGTCTGGAGGGGCTCTCAGGAAAGAGTGATGGCACGTTTACCAGACATCCTGGCATCACTGTTTCTAGCAGACAATGAATTGTTGGTCAGAGACAAATGTTAAAATTTCTGAGTTGTACAAAAATATAACCCAGACCACCAAAAAACCCAGACCCCCAACCAAAAATGAACTTTGGGCACCAAGTACTTTAGAGCATTATACAACTGATAACATTATTCTTAAACTGTCAGTTTACTTTCTCTACTCAACTGTTGTTGTTACTTTAAGATGCATTGAAATAGGGATTGAAAATAAGAGATTAAATCTAATCTCTATAATACCTAGGAATCCCCTGCTGGAAATTTGAGGGGTTCTACCCGGCATGTTAGGTCTAGATATGGTCTAGATATGTGCACACAACCTCTTTCTTTAGGACAACCTTTGTAACAGCTGATCCTTACTAAGTATTCTCCACTGCAGAGTCGCCTTCTTTTAAGAATTAAACCTTCCCCCTCCTTGTCTTTCCAGAGCTGTCCCTTTAAAAAATGGCAGAGACAAGCAGCTGCAGCCCGAAAGTGACCATTTTGTAACTGGTTGCTGTGTGCTGACATTCTCTCTTCCAGCTGGTAAGTATCTTTAACTCCTGTTTTGTTTCTCCCTTTTCCTCTCCACCCCCCAGAGAAATGGCATATTCCAACAACAGGATTGTCCCAGTTTTGAGCGTAATCTCATGTTCTTCAAACCCAGTTGGCAAGATATTAGAGGGCCTGAAATAACTTTCAGGGGCTTTAACAACATCCTCCCATCTTAATATATGTCCTGTTGTTCCCACACACTGTGGTGGTGATCTGTAACAATGGGAGTTAAGCTGCAGTGCAGTGTAAACTCATGCTTGTCCACCCCAAAAATGCTTAAAGGGAGGAGACTAGGCTGAAATGCTAGTGTACAGCTTTTGCAGCAGTGCTCCCCAGTGAATAACCATCACTATTTCTTCCTTTCCTATTGCTTAGAATGCACTAAGGGGACTATTTCCCCCAGCAGTAGGAATATGGCTGTCTCAAAACTTCTGCATGTTGCATAAATGACTGGTGAAGAATTCTCAGCCTTCTTGATATGCTTTGAAACTTTAAGGTATGTAATTCTGAAGCTGGGTGCCTTGCTTATTTGTTTGTGTGCACATGCTATCGCAAATCTTAATCAGGGGAGTGCCTGTTCTCTGGCTGGATGGGAAACCTCCAAGGAAAACCTAGGTTCTGTGGGAGTGGTTACACCTCAGGGTGACTGCATGTCAGTTTTAGGAAGATTGATTTCTGTATCATATCTAAGTTAGTAAGTTTATACAGCAGTTTGGAATCCACTGGAATGAACTGTTTAAATGCAACATTACTATCATTTGTAGACACTTGCTACCATATATACCATAGTGATCAATGGCTCCATGTCTAGTTGGCAGCCGGTATCAAGCGGACTGCCTCCAGGATTGGTCCTGGGGCTGGTTTTGTTCAATATTTTCATTAATGATCTGGAGGATGGTGTGGATTGCTCCCTCAGCAAGTTTGCAGATGACACTAAACTGGGAGGAGAGGTAGATACACTGGAGGGTAGGGATAGGATACAGAGGGACCTAGACAAATTAGAGGATTGGGCCAAAAGAAATCTGATGAGGTTCAGTAAGGACAAGTGCAGAGTCCTGCACTTAGGACGGAAGAATCCCATGCACTATTACAGACTAGGGACCAAGTGGCTAGGCAGCAGTTCTGCAGAAAAGGATTGAGGTGGATTGCAGTGGATGAGAAGCTAGATATGAGTCAACAGTGTGCCCTTGTTGCCAAGAAGGCTAACGGCATTTTAGGCTGTATAAGCAGGAGTATTGCCAGCAGATCAAGGGATGTGATCATTCCCTTCTATTCGGCATTGATGAGGCCTCATGTGGAGTATTGTGTCCAGTTTTGGGCCCTACACTACAAGAAGGATGTGGAAAAATTAGAAAGAGTCCAGCAGAGGGCAACAAAAATTATTAGGGGACTGGAGCACATGACTTATGAGGAGAGGCTGAGGGAACTGGGATTATTTAGTCTGCCGAAAAGGCAAATGAGGGGGGATTTGATAGCTGCTTTCAAATACCTGAAAGGGGGTTCCAAAGAGGATGGATCTAGACTGTTCTCCGTGGTAGCAGATGACAGAACAAGGAGTATTAGTCTCAAATTGCAGTGGGGGAAGTTTAGGCTGGATATTAGGAAAAACTTTTTCACTAGGAGGGTGGTGAAGCACTGGAATGGGTTACCTAAGGAGGTGGTGGAATCTCCTTCATTTGAGGTTTTTAAGGTCAGGCTTGACAAAGCCCTGTCTGGGATGATTTAGTTGGGAATTTGTCCCTTCCAACCCTGATATTCTATGATTCTACGATTCTATTCACCAGACTAGAATACACCATATTTCCCCATGGCACAATGGCTTACTTTTGTGACCTAGGATCCTGTTAGGATAAGACACTTCTTAGTGTCACAGTGAGAATATGCTCTTTCATATATGTAATGTTGCTGTCAGCTGTTAAATAGCTGCTGTGTTCCACTCCAGAGCTGGCGGCGTTTGAGGGTGGTTGAAGTAATTCCCATATATATATGATGTTCAGGCTGGATGAGTGAAAGGCACTAAATGTATATTAATTATTAACATTTGGATACAGTGTCATAGTTGTGCAAGGTGTGTAGAGAATAAAGGCACACTCAGCATTCCAAAAAGCTTGCAATTGAAGTTGGGTATGATATTACATGGAGTAGGAAGAGAGAAAAGGAAGTGATATACAAAATAAATACATGAGATTTTGTGTCTTCCACCATGTTACTATAATTCTGCTGTTCAGTGTGCCTTACTCATCCCTATCTATACTTGAATCCTTGACTATAGAGGCTTGTGCTTTTAGTTTCACGGTCCTCAGTTCATTGACTGGAGATGACTATGATGATGTTTGCGACATTAGCTCCTTTTAAAAAATCTCTTTCATGGTGATTTTTGAGGAGTGAGGCGGAGGTTGGTGTGGAGGGGTATAGGATGGAGGAGCTGAAGAAAAAGTGTGTTTTGTGGACGGATTTGAAGGAAGAGAGTATGTGGTGACCAGGATCATGGAGGAGATTCTAGGAATTCAAGGCAGCATGGGAAGAGGATTATAATTGAAAGGAACAAAGGTGGAATTAAGCCGTGATCCAGAACACGCCTCCCAAGAATGAAAATTAAGACTGGAGGTGTAGGCGGGAGCATTATTAATAGTAATAACAATGGGTCAACCTTTTTCCTGGGCTAGCTTTATTGAAGAAGAGGGAGTTATGCCAAGAATGAATTGGTCCCATGGTCCTGGCTTGACAGGCAATGTTTTATCCAATGTCACCTTGCACCTTTACACAATTCGGTGGTTGAGGAATGCTTCAGTCCTGTTTGCGTCAGTCCCATTGTGCTTTCGCAAGTTAACACCAACAATGAAAGGAGAAAGGCGATCGTAGCATTTTTTCCCCTGTCAAAAAAGCATTCTGTAAGCAACCCTGAGGTAATAGAAAGGGAACAAATTCATTGATTTAATGACAGAGCCCAGCATGTTCTATTGGCAGCAATTTTATAACTTGGGTCCTCGAACTGTCACTGCCGTTAAATGTTACACGTTGTAAATTGAGTCATTAAGGAGCATGGGCTAGTGGGTAATGCCAACACCATGGAAAGTCAGCTAGATGATTAATGTCCTTTGCTTCTGATTTTTGAGGTCTCCATTAATTAAAATGAATTTTGTCTCCTCCAGGAGGGCTATGCATTATATATTGCTTTACCCCTTTTTAGTGGATTGAATAAACTGTCTTCACATGTATGGGAGTATGGAGTGTGTCTCGTTTCACTTTTTGCAAAGTTCCAGGCAGGCGCATTCTTTCATGGCCTTTCCCAAACACTTTTGAAAGGTTCCAGGTCAAGGAGAAAAACCACAAGAGTTTTTCAGTGAATTCATTTTCTGTGACATGCACCGAGATGGAATAGCACTGCACAGAGAAACTTCAAAGACCGCTTTTGTAGCCAAAAATCCTCACTCTCTCTCTCTCTCTCACACGTGTGCACACACACACACACACACACACACACATATTCACACAGCCTCTTGCATGAGTCTCCAAAATCATTCAAACCTACAGAATGTTTCAGAAGCCTCATTCATATACCTCCCATGGTGCTTTGCAAGTAACCTTAGACTTTAAAAGCTTGTCTCACAAGTCTTGGCATGAAAATTGGCCAGCAGCTCACCACATTTCTGTCTCGCTGTCTAAAGCACCATGTAGGAAAAAAAAATTGAGGAATCTTAAATGGGACTGAAAGGGAGTTTTGCTGAGTGATATTATCTCGGGGTGGCTTAAGAAGGTCCAGGCTGTGCCTGTTTCAGACAGGAAGAGAAAGGACTTCTCTGACAAGTGATTTTTATGAGGTTAGTTTAATACAAACAGATATAAGGATGGGTGCCAAGGAATATGTAGCCAAAGCTTCCTTCTCTCAAATGCAGATTAGCAAACTCACTTCATTAACTCTTAAGTGGCCCTGCTAAATGATGCTTTCCCCAAACACCCCGATAAACTTTTGGGTTAAATGATTATAGCAGTCATTGTCTTTCAGTTTATAGCACATTGTCAGCTGATGCTGGCAAAGCAGGTGGCCAGTTGAAACTACTGTTATTTCATGTGTTTTGGATGAGGATCAGGGCCACATGTGCACTGCATGCAGATGGAAGGAATTCTGTAGTCTCTACTCCAAGGCTCTTACAGTCTAAGACAAGAGTAACCCTGAGACAGGTCAGATGAGTGTAATAAGCAGTGGGCAGAGCACAACAGCTGCCTAACCATCAATCTGCTTATTGTTCTCCATTAACCAATGCCCTTCCTCTGTATATCCACACAGCTACAACCACAAATTGCATCCACGGAAAGTCTATACACTCTTCTTCTTTTCCTACTTCTCCCGACCCCATTCCCATTCAGCACATCCACCTGTTCTGTCTTGTCCTGAACTATGGGGCTAATCTAAACTCCATTGAAGTCTGTGGGAAGACACCTATTAACCTCAATGGGTTTTGCACTGGGCCCTAGGACTGTAAGCTATTTGAAGCTACGTGAGAGGATTTCAGCCCTGCCTGCCTATGTCTCCAAGACACCGTCCACACTATGGGGTTGAACATCTCATGGCAGAAGACCTCGTAACTGTGCCACCAGAACCCCTGGTGCAGGTGGGGTCAACAAAGTACAATGGAGAGTCTTGGTGAGTTCATCTACCTAGCCTGCAGGCAGAATTCAAATGGTTTCTTTTAGCACACCAGAGGTTCTTCAACAATTGGGTGTTGCCACCTCCTTCATGAAGTCCAGGTCTCGCTTATGGACACAAAAAGGTCTTTGCCCTTAGACAAATTTCAGGATCTATCAAATCTGTGTACTACTGTATTTCTACATTGGTCAGAAACCTGGATCCTCTGACAGGCAGACTTGGAGTCAGCATAAAGTGGTTTGACTTTGTGCGAAGTGTCGCAGTCTTACAAATATCAGGCTGTGATGGGTTATATCCCCCTTCTGGGATGCCACCTAATATACTGTGATTTCACTGAGCCTACCTTGCTCAATCAGCCTGGGTTCCCTCTCCCTGCTTTGCTGAATTAGGCTCTCCGACCTCTTGCAGCACACACACACAGGTAGGGCCACATCCTGCTGCCGACACAGACTGAAGTCAGCTCTGTGTGAGAGGTCTCCCCCAGACCTCATGTTCACATCCCTTTTGGGAGATAAATCCAAAATAATACTGCCTTGCGCTATATAGACAGATCTGCACCGCTCAAGCTCATAAAAATCCTCCCTCTTCCTCAGTGTGAAGAGAGATGTGCACACTTCTTGCCCCCCCAGTTAGAAATTGCATAAACTGGCTTTTATTATAAACAAGAAATAAGTTTATTAACTACCAAAGGTGGATTTTAAGTGAATATAAAAGATAAGAGAGAGAACAAAGCAGATTACTAAGCAAATTAAACCAAATACGCAAACTAAGCTAGTTTCACTAAAGAAATTGGTTACAAATGGTTTTTCTCACCCTAGATATTGTTTCAGGCAGATTACAGAAGGTCTTGAAAGGCAGCTGCACTGGTCTTCCTTTTGAGACCTCAGGTATTATTACTCGCAAGCTAGATGACCTTCCAGCTTGGATTCTCATTCAGTAAATCAGAACCTTTTCAGTGATATCTCACATGAGCCATCTTGCATAAAGTATATCTCAATTATGTCATATTCATATCATAAGCATATTTTCATAAAGAATATGGTGTGAAACATCACACAGGCCTTCCTTAAGTCATTTATTTGATTCAAAAAGGCATTGCATGCTCTTTGGCCATGTTGACAGGATGGATCAAAACAACCCAGCACACTGTGCTCTCAAACTTTCTAGCAACGCATGCCCTGACCTTACCTGGCTGCCCTGGAGATTTGTGGATTCATAGGATTGAGCCAGGTCTGAGAACTTTGCAGCATGCTGCCTGGTGTGACACCATCACCTGTGGTCACTCTGGCTGGTGCACAGTCCTTAGTTGACTATGTGTGTTTGATGATGACGGCTATCTATGGACTTGTCTACACTTACAGCACCACTGTAGCACTGAGTAAAGATGCTATCTATGCCAATGGGAGAGCTTTTCCTATCGGTGTAGGTACTCCAGCTCCCTGAGAGGCGGTAGCTATGTCAACAGGAGAAGCCCTTCCACCAGCACAGAATCATAAGGTTAAAAGGGACTGCAAGGGTCATCTAGTTCTAACCACCTTGCCGAGATGCAGGAGTAGTTGTGTCTAAACCATCCAAGACAAATGGTATCCAGCCTCATTTTGAAAACCTCCAGTGAAGGAGCTTCCACAACCTCCCGAGGCGTCTGTTCCATTGTGCTACTGTTCTTACAGTTAGGAAGTTTTTCCTGAGTTTGAACCTAAATCTGTTATCCTGTAGTTTGAACCCACTGCCTCTTGTCCTGCCCTCTGTGGCAAGAGAGAACAACTTTTCTCCATCTTTATTTTGGCAGCCTTTCAAGTATCTGAAGTCCTCAATCATATCCCCCCTTAATCACCTCTTTTCCTTCAGGCTTTGCTCATACGGCTGGCATTCCATCCCTTTGACCATCTTTGTCGCTCACTTCTGGATCCTTTCCAGTTTTTCTATATCCTTTCTATCTATTGGTGACCAAAATTGGACACAGTACTCCAGCTGAGGCCTAACCAGCGTGCTATGCTTCTGTGAATGCAACCTAAAATTGCATTTGCTTTTTTTTTTTTGCACCACTGTCACATTGCTGACTCATGTTGAGGTTGTGATCCATCACAGAGAGCGATCTACAACAGAGGTTAGTTTTGGTATAGCTATGTTGCTCGGGGTGTGGACAATCGATTGTAATTATACTGACATAAGTTGGTAGTGTAGACCAAGCATCAGTCTGTATAATGTGCAGTACTATGCTCTCTGACCTGCTTAGGATCTCTAAGTGCTGCTGTGATAGAATGCAGAGAGAGAGTCTTTATGGCAGTATGTGGATCGAGGGTAACATGCAATTTACCTTGGGGAAAACATCTGGGATTTTTTACTCCATTCATCGTAGTCTTCGCATAAATTCTGCAGGGCTTGCTCACATCAACAACGCCATCCTTTTCATACAAATAAGTGACACTGGTCATCAAACTCTTCTTTCAAGGAGCTGTATATCCCTTGATGGCACAGTGGATAAGTGTTCATTACAATAATTTATTTGTCTAGTGGATGACACACTAAAACCTTGGTACAATAAGTACAGTCCTTATTCCTAAGATCTTTCATTCACACTCTGCCACTTGAAATGGGCATCCTTGCAGGGATGAATTCATTTTCTGCAGAGTTGGGATCGAGTACAATGAATAATATCAATACACTAGAGAGATTAAAGCCAAGAACCAAAATTAAGTCATGGAAGAGGGAATAAATGATGCTCTGGTTTATTGAATGTGTAAAACAAAATGAAACCCCAGGCTTTGAGCTTAAAAGGATCTAAATGCGTGGTCCAGTAGTTCTACCTTAACAGGATGACAGTGATGTCTAGCAGATAAGGCACTAGACTAGAATCAGCAGACATGGGTTCTACGCCTGCTGTGTGTGATCTTATACTAATGCTTTGCCTCTATTTGCTTTTTTCATACCTCCCAACCTCCGTTTGCCTATTTGGGACTGTTTGGGACAGGGACGCTCTTTTACTCTGTGTTTGTCCAACACCTGGCATAATGGGACCTCACTGTCCATGCTACTGTAATGCAAATAATAAGTTTTTAAAAACCATCTGTTTTTAAAGGCTTCTAACAGCTTATCCTCCCAGGGCCTGGTTCTGCAATTCTTCCCACGCAGATCAGCAATTTATTCTAAAAGTATTTTGATGTGCATTTTGTAGTTTGTAACAGCATGTAAAAAAACATCCATTTGCTCTTCAGGTCCCTTTTGATATTTTTTTTTTTTGTCTGATGGGGTTGTGTTCCTAAATTAGTTTGGTGTTTTTGAAAATCTCACTCCCAAATACCAATGCAACCAAAGGTGATCAGCAGCAAATTCTCCCCTGACCCCTTACATTTGGCCCCCGCAAATAAAGGGGGGGGAAATAGAAAAACTCTGTCTCCAACACAATTCTATTGGCAGGAATTTACCCACTCAACTGCCATCTCCCATAAACCACTTCACTGGCGCTATTCTCAGAGTAAGTTAGTACTCTACATGAATAGAAATTGACAGAATTGGGTTCAAATTTTGTGTGATTGGGATTAGAGCCAGATAAGCCTTCCCTACACCCCTCACATTCCCACTCCCACCTCCACTACGTTTCTTAACAGAATGTTCTGTTTCAGCAGTAAGAGGTAGTCCTAGTGAAACACACAGAGAAGGAACCTTCTGATCTGAGATCTGATTGATGGGTTGACCATACTCCACTGGGTTCAGAGGAGCTGAAAATAAGTTTTGGTGCTCAAACTGCTCCCCTGTATAAGTGCTACGACTGCATCCAGAGTACTATTTCTGTGTCCAGACCAAATGATTCCTCTGTTATGAGAAGGCATATTTGTGGTAAGTTCAAGTTGTTCATTTCCTTCAGATTCTTGCTGGCAAGTTTGCAAAGCTCATTTCATAAAATACACCCATAGAGCCTGAGTTTGAAAGCCATACTCACATTGAGAAGTACCTTACTCTGCAAGCATTTCCACTGAAGAAAATAGCAGTATTTGAGGAGTAGTGTGCTACATAACGTGAGCAAGGTGACAGAAGCTGACTCAGAGACATTAGAGAAAGCAAAGACCGATTGGGTCTGATTTTCAAAAGTAAGATGCACAACTGCCCGCAACTAGGTTCCTGATTTGCAAGTACAATTTCCATGGCGCGGAAAGCATGTGCAAACATTTGTGTATGCAAATAGCCGTTAGTGCATATTGCTAGCCATTTTCACTTGAAAAAGCCTGACTGTGTGCACAGTATTGGTATTTTGACAGGTTTCAGAGTAACAGCCGTGTTAGTCTGTATTCGCAAAAAGAAAAGGAGTACTTGTGGCACCTTAGAGACTAACCAATTTATTTGAGCATAAGCTTTCGTGAGCTACAGCTCACTTCATCGGATGCATACTGTGGAAAGTGTAGAAGATCTTTTTATATACACACAAAGCATGAAAAAATACCTCCTCCCACCCCACTCTCCTTCTGGTAATAGCTTATCTAAAGTGATCACTCTCCTTACAATGTGTATGATAATCAAGTTGGGCCATTTCCAGCTCAAATCCAGGTTTTCTCACCCCCCCCCTCCCACCCCACCCCACCACACACACACAAACCCACTCTCCTGCTGGTAATAGCTTATCTAAAGTGACCACTCTCCTTATAATGTGTATGATAATCAAGGTGGGCCATTTCCAGCACAAATCCAGGGTTTAACAAGAACACCTGGGGGGGGGGTAGGAAAAAACAAGGGGAAATAGGTTACCTTGCATAATAACTTAGCCACTCCCAGTCTCTATTCAAGCCGAAGTTAATTGTATGGTATTGTGCATGAATTTTTGCATTCCTGACTTTGAAAATCAGGTTTGCATCTAGCCAGGCAGTGGTTAAATGGAATATGGTTAAGGTGACCAACTTTAAGACAGTTTTTGTTAAATCATGGATTTTAGACAGTTCTTCAAGGGAGTGCAGAAAGGGACTTCATATGTATTAGTACAACACCAAGCACAATGGAGCCCTGACTCTCAGCTAGGGCCTCTGGGTGTTATCAAAGCAAACATGAACCACTGAAATCAAACAAGAACCACTGAGCCTCTGAAATCAATGTCTGCTAGGACAGCATGATCAAAGGAGACTTCCTCCTCTTTTCTAAGAACTCAAGCCCCTGATGACAAGACATAGTATAGAACCACAGCAAAAAATCATTGAAGCCATATGAGTTAATATAAAGACAGAGTGAACATTTTCTGCTCCATGCATGTTAAAGGCAGCAGCTCCAAAGGAAAGTAACCTCCACTCCAGCGTTCTCTCCATTGTTGATTTCCTATAACCCTTTGACCATTGAGCTGAATGATATAAAGAGGGAGAGAGGAAATAAACATTTGAAGGGAGATAAAAGCTGCATTTGTGTCTTAGTCTGGAGCTGCCATGGGAAGTGGACACCAGCAGAGGAAATCAAATAGACTAAAAAAGAAAAGAAAAAAGTCAGAAATTCCAAATTTCGAGATATGCCAAGAGCCATGTATGAATTTTAGAAGGTTTAGAGTTCTAGAGAAACTCTGAGGATTTGAAATGTTTGTTCTAACCTTCCCTGTCTAAGGTACTTCTGTGGCCCCTATCATAGTTTCTGAGCCCCTCACAATCTTTATGGTGTCTGATCCTCACAACATCCCCTTGAGGCATTGGGCTCTGGGGCTGAGAAATTGCTGTGTAAATATTCAGGCTCAGGCTGGAGCCCAAGTTCTGGCATCCTATGAGGGTGGAGGGAATTGGACATAGGTCCTCCCTAGTTCCAAGCTAGCTCCCTAACCATTGGACCATCTGTCCTTCATGACAGGCAGAAGTACTGGGCCAAAGCCTGCAGTCAATGGGAACTCTATTTGAGTCAGGTCTGAATAAAAGCTGACAGCCCAATTCTGAGAACCTCTCATTTCAATGGGAGTTCTGCCTATGTAACTCCTCTATTCTGTCCAGTGTGACTAGGACTTCAGCATTTGGCTTACATGGCAGTAGTCTCGCTCTTAATAGATCATCATTTCCATTTTGGTCCTGGCCAGAACCCCAGTATCCTTAAGTGCATGGCAATGAAGAATAGCAAGTTTTGAACTGATCTTTTTAAACCTTAAAATTTATTTGGTTCAAGATTTAAGTGATTTGTTTATTTGGAAGGACAGGTGCAATAGTTCCCATTCCATCCCAGTTAGGTCAATGGATGGGTTTCAGATGTATGTCAGAATCTGGTGAGACTGGAAGAAGAGGAAGAGCTGGGATTAATCCACCACATACATTGAGGGGAATAAAATTAAACTTCATCAGAAAGGCACAGATAATGGGAGGGATAGAATCAGTTACATATTTGCAATATTTTGTGTGTGTGCAAATGCATTTTTCACCATCAAAACTTTTCACAAAAAAGTAATTTATTTTGAAAACAATAGATAATGCCAATTAAAATACTAGATTTTTTTAAAAAATGAATGTTTTAAAATTTTGAAAACTAATTTTTTTGGGGGAAAACTATGTGACTAATATTTCTCATTTTGAAAACAGAAAAGAGTACATGAAAAATGTTGGTAAACTGTGATAAACATTTTCAATTGAAAAATATCATACACAAAAAATTTTGAACCAAGGTTGTTTTCACATCTGGATTTTCTCCTGGGTTGGTGGTACGTGGGTTAGAGTCTGTGTCTGTAAGGCCTGTGATGCTGCAGAGATTGCTGGTGATAGAAAGGGAATTGAGCAGTGCTGGGAGACCAGTTATGAAGTTAGTAAAAGTCAGGGAGAGACCAAACAACTTTGTATTCTTAGATTCAGGCTAATTCTTAATAGGGTGACCAGACATCAAGTGTGAAAAATCGGGACGGGGTAAGGGGTAATAGGAGCCTATATAAGAAAAAGACCTCAAAATCGGGACTCTCCCTATAAAATCGGGACATCTGGTCACCCTAATTCTTAATGGTAAGGTTTGTGTTTAACCTTCACTGTTTGAGTTTAGATACAGGCCAAACAGGAAAACTTGCATGAAAGTTGGATGAAGCCTTTCCACATTAAGAGAAGAACAAATCGTTTAAACCGGGCTCTGTTTCTTCAAGCAACATTGCTGCGTCCAAAGGCAATCTGAGTCATGGAAAATGTGTGAAATATTTTCGGGGGGGGGGTTGTAATTTTTAGATGATCCCTGGCCATAGTGACTGTGTTGCTGGGAAGCAGGAGGGGGCATTTTATGTCTGCTTGCCCTGTCTGCTGGTCCCACAATGAGCATTGGCTTCATTCTGTTTTCTATAGAATAAAAGAATCCTGCCCTCAGGAGGCATATGAGTGTCAAGTGCGCCACATTTCTTCCAGCTTCCAGCTGCCAGGCTGCCTGCTGGGACACTATGACATTGCCATCCACACCTGTGTGGGAAATTCAGCAACCTGAGATTTCCACCTACCTCTGCTCCAGGCAGCCCTGCCCCTAAGGTCTCTCTTTGTGAGATGGGTGGGGAGAGAGAGAGAAGTGGGGGGGAAAGAGGTAAAAAAGTAAAGTACATATACTTTTCTTTTTTTTTCTTTTTCTTTTTTTCAGTCAGGAGAACAATATATTTCCCGGACTTTGACTAATTCCAGCCAACAGTGGGACGTCAGATCTCTCTTCTTTTCAGCCTGCCATCTCTCGAGGCCTCCTCTATTCTGTCCAGTGTGACTTTCACAGCTGTAGCACGGGAAGTCCTGAAGTCTGGGCGATAGACCTGAGAAATCCCACCAAACCTTGACTGTCAGGCCAACTGTCTGGAGTTTGGCCGAAATGGTCCCATCTACTCCTTCTCTCCTGGCAGGGCCTTGCTGTTGCTATGGAACTGAAGGTTCACCAGGGTGCAAACCCGATCTTTATTTCAGTCCTCTTGCTGTTTCTTTTTTTCCCTCTACACAGCATATGAATGCAGATCCTGACTTGGGAATTGGCCTGCTACAAATTGCTGTAATAGTTGTGCCCAGTGTTTCTCTATTACAGTACAACCCCTCCTATTTCATCTGTCGGGAGTATGTCTGGCAGGAAGAACGACAGTTCTTGGCTTCCTTTTAGATGCGTGTCTGGACCAATACCCCAGACTGGAAACATCCCCTACTTTTTGAAGCAGGAGGATTGGAACTCTGAATTTCACAGTTGGCTGCTACCAGTATCTGCATAATGGGCTCCAACCAAAACCCAACATTGAGACATATGAACGCTGAAGAGTGGACCCACTCCAAACCAGGGTCTGAATTTTGCCACTAGCTCCTATATCTGTGAGCTGAACCAATCTCAGACTTGGATACCTTTGGAGAGTTGGAAGTCCAGATCCAGTGGCGGATTTATGATTTTGCCGCCCCTAGGCCCTGAAATAATTGCCACCCCCCAGCAGCTCCTGACCCCCCCCCCGCAGCTCACCTCCACTCCAACTCCGCCTCCTCCCCTGAGAGCGCTGCCGGGTCCTGCTTCTCCCCACTCCCTGCCAGTGCTTGTGCGCGAAATAGCTTTGCGAAGGAGGGGGGAAGAGCAGGGAACACGGCGCGCTCAGGAGAGGAGGCGGGACTGGGGCAGGGATTTGGGGAAGGGGATCAATAGGGGCAGGGATGGGGTGGGGAATGGGGGCGGGGAAGGGGTGGAGTTGGAGCAGGGCCGGGGTGGAGGTCGCGAACCGGTGCTGGGGGAAGCAGCCTCTGGCTCCTATTATAAATTTGCCGCCCCTGCAAATTTGCTGCCCTAGGCCTAGGCCTTGTCGGTCTTGGCATTAATACACCGCTGTCCAGATCTGGTCTGAATTTGGCTGCTCAGACCCTTGTCTAGTGTCAATACAGAAATGTTGGTTCTTCAAAAGAATGCATACTCCAAATGGGAATTCATGCAAATTTGTGGGCATTGGCCCGAGAGACAAGTGTATTGTGCACCAGTGCAATGCTTAACACAATTAATATTAACAACAAGGGGGCAGGAACACAAGACAGAATAATCGAGTTGGCAGAAGTTCATTAAATTCACCCTAGGGTACTTAAGGAACCAGCTGAAGCAATCTTGGAACCATTAGTGATTATCTTTGAGAACTCATGGAGGATAGGTGAGGTCCCAGAGAACCAGATAAGGGCAAACAGAGTACCTGTCCTAAAGAGGGGAACAAAGAGAGACCAGGGAATTTATAGACCAGTCAGCGTAACTTTGATACCTGGAAACATAATGGAAAAAAGTATTAAACAATCAGTTTGTCAGCACCAAGATTATAATAGGGAAATAAGTAATGGCCAACATGGATTTGTCAAGAACAAATCATGCCAAACTAACCTAATTTCCTTCTTTGAGAGGGTGACTGGCCTACTCGATGTTTGGGGGGGACGGTGGAGGGATAGGAGTGGAGGAGCAGTAGAAGTGATTTATTTTGATTTTAGTAAAACTTTTGGTCTAGATGAAATTACTATAAAGTGGATACACATCTGATTACAAAACCATACTCCAAAGAATAGTTATCAATGGTTTGCTCTCAAACAGGGAGGATGTATCTAGTGGGGTCCTGCAGGGGTAAGTCCTGGGTCTGGTACTATTCAATATTTTCATTAATTACTTGAATAATGGAGTGTATAGTATGCTTATAAAATTTGCAGATGACACCAACCTGGGAGGGGTTAGAAGCATTTTGGTGGATAGGATTAGAATCAAAATGACTGTGATCAATTGTAGAATTGGTTTGTAATCAACAAGATGAAATTCAATTAAGACAAGTCTTACACTTAGGAAGAAAAAAATCAAATGCAAAAATACAAAATGCGAAATAACTAGCTATGCAGTAGTACTGTTGATAGTGGATCACAAATTGAATATGAGGCAGCAGTGTGATGCATGTGTGAAAAAATCTAATATCATTCTGGGGCGTATCAACAGAAATGTCATATATAAGGCATGGGAGGAAATTGCCCCACTCTACTCGGCACTGGTGAGGCCCCACCTGGAGTATTGTGTTCAGTTTTGATCAGCATACTTTTAAGAAAGGTGTGGACAAATTGAAGAGAGTCCAGAGGATAGCAACAAAAATGATAAAAAGTTTTAGAAAAACCTGACCTTTGAGGAAAGGTTTAAAAAGCTGGGTATGAGAAAAGAAGACTGAGAGGGACCTGATAACAGTATTTAAATATGATGACAATGATCAATTGTTCTCTGCATCTACTGAAGGTAGAACAAGAATTAATGGGCTTAATCTACAGCAAGGGAGATTTTGGTTAAATATTGGGGAAAACTTTCTAACTCTGTGGATAACTAAGTATTGGAACAGTTTAACAAAGGAGGTTATGGAATTGCCATCATTGGAGGTTTTTAAGAACAGTTTAGACAAACATCTGTTGGGGATGGTCTAGGTTTATTTGATACTACCTCAGCATGGGGATTGACTAGATGACCTCTTGAGGTCCCTTCCTGCCCTACATTTGTATGATTTCAAAGTATAATCCTGCTGCAGGTGTGCTCTGTTGGGGAACACCCCTTCCTTTCTCCCAGCATATGTGTAATTAGCTATCAGATGTCCACAACAAGCAAGTGATTTTTCTTCTCAGCAGATAGTTTGTCATTGCAAATACTATATACTTCCCCATGCCTGCACCTGTAATAGAGATGTCACTCACTGTACCTTTCTAGAAGAAATGACCAACTGCCAGCCATTCCCCTTCTAATTCAATAGATAGTCCAAGCATCTGGCAGTAAGATGCAAGATGAATTCTGGAGTTGTTTCCCAGGAATCCTTCTTACTGTGTTACTGAATCTGAGCTCAGATACTGTGGAGATGGCCATGTTATAAATACCTGGCTAGATATGTTAGAGATATTGAGCATGAAGACACACACTTTGGATCTACCCATCCTTACTGACCTCTCCCCTCACCTACTGGTGCTTCAGCTTCTTATCCTTCGCATCTCATTTGTCTAATTTAGACTCTAAGCTCTTCCACACAGTCACTCTGTCTTTTATCATGTTCTGGACAGCGTATGTACATTTATAGCCCAAGCAAAATAAACCAATGTTGTAGCATATCATTTAGTTGTTATTATTTATTAGTTTTTGTTTGGTGGTAGCACCTTGGAGCACCAATGATGGATGAGAGCCCCAGCTAAGTGGAATGAAGAGAGAATCCCTGATCCTGTGCACCTGTTGCAAACCCCATTCCCAAATATCAGTCAGTTCTATAACTAAGGGTTTCTCAGGGGTCCCATTTTTACAACTGATTACAAGCTTCTTATCTATGGTCTCCAGACCTCTCCTATCTATGCAGCACTCCTCCCCACTATGCAAACATAACCACATAAGTTCCAACATAAAAGTCCTCCATTGGCTCCCCGATTACATCTGTACACACTACATACTTGCACTCCTTTGGCCAAATCTTGCCTGACTGTTGCATCTCTATTGACTTAATTTTGCTTATGTAACCCCAGGTGAGCATGTGAGGGAGCCCATAATGTACACTCACTCGGAGGTTACACTTATACCATGGCTAAATGTGACCATTGTCTTCAAACCACTTTCTGGGTATACTCAAGTGCTTCCATTGTAGCATCTCGCCATATACCTGCACTTGCTTCTCCCATCAGTCCAGTCCTGCCCCCATTCAAGTCTCCAATCTCTCTTCTTCTCTCTTGGAGATCTACCTTTGCTGTCTTTAAACAAGATCAAAACCTACTTTGTGCAAGCGAACCAGTAAGCTTTCAATTCCCTATACTTCTCTTTGTTCTTGCCAGCCAGTTTCACACCTCTCCTTATCTATTTTACCTACCTAACCTTGCCCTTTCTTAGTGTAATGTTTAGACGGTAATTGCTTTGGATTGGGAAATAGCTGTCTGAATGGTATGTTGTAAAATTAATTGCATTGTAATTGTGTTTGCTCTTGGATCAAATTTATCCTTCAAAGTTTTTGACTTTGGGAGCAATTTCTATCTTTTACACCTTTAAAAAAAATCTGTGATGTCATTTTTAGGGACAAAAATATAAGATTAAAAAAAGATTTCTAATCAATTTCCATTGGCAATATTTTCAGCTCACGCAGCTTCCAATTGTCCATGGCCCTCTCAAGCCAACCACCCCAGTATAGTGATTCAGGCTATAGATTCTGACTCAGGGCACCTATAGAGCTTTCTCCAAACTTTATCTGAATTTATAATAGAAATTATGAGGGACTCCTAGCAGTGCTGTTGCTTTTAGCACTATTACAATACTGAGTGTGCTATTTTAACTAGTGATTGATTTCACTCTTTACTTGGAGTGAAAACTGTATTGCAAATTAAATTCTTTTTACAAGAGAATGTGTTGTCCCTCTCCATCCAAATATCGCAAAGTGTTTTAGAAACATTAATAATGCAACTGAATTAAGCTTCAAAATACCTTGGGAAATGGAAATGTTTTGGAGGTGAGTAAAATGGAACACAATTATGTTAGGGCCCTGACACTGCTCACTTTGATGCCAATGGTTAAACTCTTTCAACATTGACAGGTGCAGGGTCAGTTCTTAAGTAACTTCTGCAAAGCAATACAGTGAGCCAGGGGCTGAGATAGAAGTAGGAACCAGGATTCTGGGCTCCTAGTCCCCCTGTTCTAATCACTAGACCACAGCCGCTTTCTTCAGAGTATGTACATGCTTCATTGTCTATTATGAAATAAGATGTACCTATAAAATTACACTGACGGTTGACAGAAAGTTTTGTCCATTGGATACTATAAAATAACTCTTTACTCCTCCCATCCCTAAGGCAAGAGAGACCTTGGCAATTGTATTTGACTTCTTATAGACCCAGCTTTGTAACTCTCATCTTGTGGATGCCCTTTGACTATAGTCTATGCTAATCTACGAACATGGGAGGCAGTCAATATTTTTTTTTAAGACCAATTTTCCATGCTAGGAAAAGCAGGTGCATGAGTGCTTCTTATCTCCTATCAGACTTAAACCCTCATAAATATTTCCTGAGTATATAAAACTTGTAAAATTTTAACCTCCATTTATTGTCAAAAAGGAGGAAATTCACATTAAGAAAGATGGAGAATCACCCATGCAGAACTTTAGTCCATGCTAGGATATCATAGAAAATGTGGGTATAAATTATCAGCTATGTACATTGGTGTAGCCACATCAACTTCAATGGCGCTTTGCTGATTTACATCACTTGAAAGTCTGAGTCTGCTGCTGTATAAATTCTAAGGCCATTTGAAAACTGTCCATCAATTCATTTAATTGGAGGACAACATTTTAAAGACGCAAGAGCAACCCCATACTTATTAACATCCAGCCTTATTATCTGGCTGTTCAAGCAGAACAAGCTGTTAACATGAACAGTGAGCAATCCAACATTAGAACATTTGAAACCCATTGTTGATGCAATGCAAAATGTCATTTACTTTATGTCTGCCACAAAATGTTTTAAAGTCTGCCATCTTTTCTTAATGGCCTTCCAAGAAATAGCTCTCTAATGCCAACAGTTGGCTGTTTCCAGATATATAAATTACTTCATGAACTCTGATTGTTAAAGAGTAGTAAACCAGCTATGGGGTAAGTTGTATCCATCTAATGATTTTGTACTCCTATTTGTCTTGCAGAATTTCAGTAAGTAATTTCTCTTCTCTTTTCTTTACTTTGCTTAAACTGAGATTGAAATAGCCTTCATTTGTACCGCAGTGCTTATCTGCAACATTCTTACGTTGTAGAAAATTATTTCTAAATGAATATACAACTTTCTTTAGTGTCAACAGCAACTTTTTCAGTGATTTTTTCAAAAATTAGAAACCTAAAATTTACTTCTCTCCTTCTTATTATTACTCCATCATGTTTGATTTTTATTAGCTATGGGAATTGACCATTTTCAGAGCTTTTGTTGGTGTCACATAGTGTTGCTATGGAAAGACTGCTGCTAACTTGGAAGGAACACCTCCATGCTACTAAATTCTTTCCTCCAAAAAGATCATGGAATGTAACCTGATAGACAAAGTCAACTTAATTATTCAACTTACATGTATCGGCCTTATAAATTATGCCATTTTGAACACAATTTTTTCATCTGAGACAATGAGAGTGTGAAACAGTATAACATATGAATTCTTCAGTTGGTGCACTTTTATGCCAATTATATGATTGTTTAGTGCATGCTTTGAGAGTTGATTTTTAAAGGTCTTAAAGAGTCTGCTTTAATAATTCATATTGATTCAGTAAGGGATAAAAATTCTTGACATGTTAAAGATTAGCATTTATATCGTGTACATCTTAATTATTGTGTTTGTTAATGCTATTGCCTTTATAAATAGTAGAGAGCAGAAATTAAAAATTCTTAAAAGGATATTGATATACTCAGAATTTAGTCTCATAGCCTTTAAGGCTGGAAGGGACAATCATGGATCATCTAGTCTGACCTCCTGTGCATCTCACGCCACAGAACCTCACCCACCCGCTCCAATACTAGGCCCATAACCTCTGTCTGAATTACTGAAGTTCTCACATTTTGATTTAGAGACTTCAAGTTACAGAGCATCCACCATTTATTCTAGTTCAAACCAGCAAGTGACCTCAGCCCCATGCTATAGAGGAAGGCAAAACAACCTCAGGGTCTCTGCCAATCTGACCTGGGGGGAAATTGTTTCCCAACCTCAAATATGATGATCAGTCAAACTCTGAGCATGTGGGTGAGATCCACCAGCCAGACACCTGGTAAAGAATTTTCTGTAGTAACTCAGAGCTCTCCCCATCTAGTGTCCCATCTCTGCCCATTGGAGATATTTGCTAATCACTGATGCAATTGTAGGCAACCTCCTCATACCATCCTCTCCATAAACTTATCCCACTTAGTCTCAAAACAGAAATTTTGCCCCATTACTTCCCTGGGAAGGCTATTCCAGAACTTCACTCTGATTGTTAGAAACCTTTGTCTAATTTCAAGCCTAAACTTGTTGATGGCCAGTTTATGTCCATTTATTCTTGTGTCCACATTGGTGCTTAACTTAAACAACTCCTCTCCCTTCCTGGTATTAAGCCCTCTGATGTATTTATAGAAAGCAATCATATTTCCCCATGGCCTTTGTTTTATTAGGCTAAACAAGCCAAACACCTTAAGTCTATACAAATAACGTAAATACTACTAATTCTACTATTAGAAATATTTTTTTTTCATTTAAATGTCAATGAGAAAATGTATTTGTTTGGGTCTCCTGCATTGTTTGATAGTGTAGGAGAAGTGGGAAGTGAAAATAACTACAAACAACATTGAAAGTGGCCATTCTATTTCCACTGACCTAGTGTAACCCACTGGTAAATGTGGGTTGTAGGTCTCCTTTGTTATGTTCATGGGACACACAGAGAAAAATTAGATGAAAACATAATATACTTTTGCTGGAAGGTTGCAATGTAACAATTAGAATTCATAGAATCAATCATAGAATATCAGGGTTGGAAGGGACCCCAGAAGGTCATCTAGTCCAACCCCCTGCTCAAAGCAGGACCAATCCCCAACTAAATCATCCCAGCCAGGGCTTTGTCAAGCCTGACCTTAAAACACCTCTAAGGAAGGAGATTCCACCACCTCCCTAGGTAACGCATTCCAGTGTTTCACCACCCTCCTAGTGAAAAAGTTTTTCCTAATATCCAACCTAAACCTCACCCACTGCAACTTGAGACCATTACTCCTCGTTCTGTCATCTGCTACCACTGAGAACAGTCTAGATCCATCCTCTTTGGAAGCCCCTTTCAGGTAGTTGAAAGCAGCTATTCAGAATGGTAACATACAAAAACCCCAAAACAGAGACAAAGCAGGCTGCTTCTGAAGGCAGAGAAACACAACTTTCCCTACCTTATTCTAGTCTGGCTATCTGCAGGCCGACTGCTGCTATACCCAGATCAGAGGCTTTAGCACAAATGGGAATCATGTGCATGGTTTTAATCTGGAGAGTCCTTTTAAAATAAGTAAAGTCCTTTTGGATATATGGCTGGAAGGTGCCATATACAGCACTGCAGGTGCAAAGAAGTGTTGTTAATGGAAACGGAGGGGGTGAGGAAGGAAAGCTGAGAAATTCAAAATTAAGGCTGAAATTCCAGACTGAACTAATTCTGTTGCGGCTAAATGCTCCACAAGTCATTCATTATATTTAAGGATGGGTGGATATGTTTGCATTCAGTAAGATGTGTCCTGAAGTTTTACCCAAACCTGAGTATGAACCAAATCTTTTATGAGGTTCATAAAGTCTTTAAAATCATGTGTCTCTGTGTTTCCTGATTTTGTTCTGATCAGTTCTGCTAGGTGTTTTGGGAGGGTGGGGTTGAGGGAGAAGAAAATCTTCCAGTTTCTTCCTGGCCCTGATTCAGGAAAGCATTCCTATTCAGAACAACACTTATTAAGCACATGGTGACATTAAGTATGTGCTTAAGTCATATTGGAATCAAAGGAATTTAAACACATATTTAAAGTTAAGCATGTGTTTAAAAGGTATCCTGAGTAGGGATTGATATAAGCATAGGCTTAAGTACTAGCTTGACTCTGGCCCTGAGTTTGCACACCATATTTTGTTCATAATTAGCTTCTCTGAAGTGCTGGGAAGCGTGCAGTGGAGCTGGGCGCATTTTTTTGGATGAATAGCTTATTCATGGAAAAATGCAGTTTTGGTCGACCTGAAATTATTCATGAATTTGATGCAATAGTATCTGCCAGGGAAAAGTTTTTTTAGGGCCAGCAAACTATGTGTATTTGTGCATGTCCGTCCACGCCTCTGTTCCCCTTTAAAGCCTTTAGCCCAGTAGTTAGGGCACTTCCCTGCGATGCATGAGACCTGACTTTAAATCCCCACTCAGAGACAGGGACTTGAACCCAGAACTCCTGTCTCGCAGGTGACCATCCAAATCATGAGGCCACAGACCATTCTCTCACTCTCGCTTGTTGAAGCTGTTTTTGTAGCTATGCTTGAATACTCATTGGACCACAGAGAGAGAGCTATTCTACCATGGCAATTAAGACACTCACCTGGGAGACAGGAGATGTGGATTCAAATCTTCTCTCTGCCTGATTCAAAGCTGGGTCTCCTACATTCCAGGTGAGTGTCCTAACCTGTCAATGAAAGGTTATAAAGGGGGATGAATGGACACAAACAAGCCTGGTTTACTGGGCCTGAAACAGACTTTTCCAATTTGCTAACAAATTCCAAACAGAAAAGGAGTACTTGTGGCACCTTAGAGACTAAACAATTTATTTGAGCATGAGCTTTCGTGAGCTACAGCTTCTGATGAAGTGAGCTGTAGCTCACGAAAGCTCATGCTCAAATAAATTGGTTAGTCTCTAAGGTGCCACAAGTACTCCTTTTCTTTTTGCGAATACAGACTAACACGGCTGTTCCTCTGAAATTCCAAACACTTTCAGAACAGAACTGAATATTTTCCTAGTTTTTTTCAGATTGCTCGAAGAACTGAAAAACCAATTATTTGGCCATCTCTAAGGTACAATATGAAAAGGTTGTTAATCTGGGGCAATCCATGGACTGTAGGAATAAATCCAGTGCTAACTCTCTAATGGGATGAGTGATTAGCTAATCAAATTGTTTGCATTTAGGTCTGAGTGACTGTCCCGTGTGCTTCCTGTTTGGTATGGGTTTCCTGTTCTGGGTACTAATCAGCAACTGGACTGGACCTCTACAGCATTGAGCTTCTAAGGCAGGATAACATGTGAGTAGGAGAAACAAACAATATATTGAGATGATGAAAGTTACACTGCCTAAGTGAGCGGCAGTAATTCCAGAGTCTTCTACATTCTCAATTTGACATGTGTAGATTTTGGGGCTTGTCCCCTGCTGGCATTAAGGTCCCATGTATAGAGCTGAATGTTTGTGTGTGCGCATAGGTTCCCCTAAACTTCAGAAGATCTTTACCCCACTAAAAACCGCAAGATCAGAGGACAATTGTTTCCTAATAGTTTTCCATTTCCACTTGTAGTTGGTATCCTTTTTTAAAAATAATCTGTGAAGCAACTGAAGTGAATATTGAAAGTATTCAGTGGTGTGTATATACATTTAGCTCAAGTGACCATTTCCAGCTTACTAGCCTGTATTGCCAGGGGATATGGACAAGGGAAGGAAGAAAAGTAGAAACCGGACCTTGAGAATCTTTTTTTATTGCAGGAAAAAATGCACAGACTGAATTCTCTAGCTTTCTAGATTGTCCAATTATAGTACCGGTACAAGGTTTCTTGGGAAACACATTTGGTGCAATTTGAGCTAGAAGTAGAGTGAGCAGAGCGCATAATGAGCATGAGACAAGCTAGGCTATACTATAAGGGTGCCATGTTGTTATAATCTAGCAAGTTTTGTATTAAAGTCCTGGGCTGGGCCCACAGGAATTTGGAGTTACAGGAGCACAGCAGCTCTGGAAAAAAACAGGCCTTCTTTGGGTTAAGTATTAAATCTAGATTTTGATGCCTGACTTTAGACACCGAAATATGGAAGTTTTAGCCAAACTTCATAGCTTTTACCCAGGAACACCAGAACTCAGTGTTCCGTTCATGACTGTTACTGACAATGCTGAGCAAGGGGTTCCTTATTCCATTTTAGGGCTACCACCTGTAAGATGCTGAGCAGCTTGCTGCTGGGAACTGCCAAGTGCATTCAACTCCCCGTGTAGTTAGTAATGTCATCAATTGTTTCAGGGGAACCAAATCCTTATGGAAATATTATGGTATTTTAAAAGAGTTCTTTTAGTAATTTTATAGAATTTGATAGATAATTATCTCCTTGCTATAGAATTATGTAGCAACAGGAAGGAAATAATTTACTGTTAAATTAATTCTTCCATTTTCTATTAAATCCTAGAATAATTTTTTAGTTTCCTATCAAATTCTAAAAAAACTCTTCCATAAGGACACAACCTCAAACACAAGTCTTCACAGTTAATGACAGTGAAAGACGTTTTCAAATTTCTTGCTTTCGGATATTTTTATTTGTATGTGTATTTGGTTAATAATGCGGAATCTGAGCTTTTTACATTGCTTTTTTTCCCTTTCATCATTTTCAGGTTTGTGTGTTGCGCCACGTTTTAATCAATGCCTTTAAATCTACACCTGTAGCTTTCTGAGTATGTGTTCATTGGTGCACGCTGAGCCCATTGGCGCGCACAAATGGAATGCTTAGAACACGATTAGAGCAAGCAAACCTGTGTTTGCATATGCAAATGAACTCAAAATTCCAGGTGTAAACATGAGTGGCAGTCCTGCAAGCTTTATGCACGTGACTAACATTACACTATCCAGTTGTCCCATAGAATTCAGTAGTGCTACTCACATTTGTAAGTGTTTGCAGGATGGGGACCTTAGGGGCTGGATCAAGGTCTCTAAAAACTTGGTACTTAAACATACTATTTCATGCACACAGGTTCTGAGTCCAGCTATTTTCTTTATTTTGAGAACACTGCTATTACGCTTTTCTTTATCTCCTGTGTCAATGTGAAGTAGAGCTACCGTATTCCTTTGTCTTCAGTGGTACGTTCAGACTAGTCTTCCAGACTGATTTTCTGCCTGGCTTTGTTTCTTAATGATAATTTGTGTTTGTTTATTACGGAAGAGTATGTTTTAAATGAGCCGGCAATGCATCAGGTGGAATATCCACTTCATGTCACTGTTAGTGACTCAGAATATCAATTTGTATTTTTCATACTGCCAATGCCTCATTGATTATGAGTGTAACACTGAAAATCAATTTCTTACCCATTGTTAGCAATTGAATTCAAGATTCTAGATTACAATCAGCCATGTGACCTGCTCTTAAGTATTATGCGCAAGTCTTACTAGGCATGATGTTGGAATGTCCACAGACTTCAGTTGGAGTTTGGGTGTTTTGCACGTTATAAGGTCAGCAAAAACATTGCTAAATCTAAGGAATGGGGGAAATAAAAAAAAATGTTTATGAAAGGCATATTTCCTTACTCCACCATCACATGCTTGCCGATTGTTTTTAAAGGGGCTGTTTCTCTAGTTTGCTTGATGTCCTGTATCCACAAAGAAACTAATTTTCTAAATATATGTTCATATGTATATAGCCTGAACTGGGAACACAGTCTCATTTGCCAAGGCTAGTTTTTATTGGGTAGTAGAAACATGATGCCTGATTCTAGCGTATATAGAGGCAACCAAAGATGTAGCTCTGGATATAATATATGTTCCTCCTGGGAAATACCTACTTGTAAAATACCAGATGTATTGCACTCTTCGGAATCTGTTGAGGTGGGGAATCGTACGTAGATCATTGTATTTGTGTATGTATATGTGTGACTATATATATTGATATATCATATTGTGTGTGTGATATGAATATATATGCATGCAGTATATCTATATCTATCTATCTATATCTATATATCTATATATAGATGTGCACAGTTTATGTAGTCCTGCTAACTCAGGGCTAGTGTCAAGGTTCCTCCCCCACTCTGAACTCTAGGGTACAGATGTGGGGACCTGCATGAAAAACCTCCTAAGCTTATCTTTACCAGCTTAGGTCAAAACTTCCCCAAGGTTCAAAATATTCCCCCCTTTGTCCTTGGATTGGCCGCTACCACCACCAAACTAATACTGGTTACTGGGGAAGAGCTGTTTGGACGCGTCTTTCCCCCCAAAATACTTCCCAAAACCTTGCACCCCACTTCCTGGACAAGGTTTGGGAAAAAGCCTCACCAATTTGCCTAGGTGACTACAGACCCAGACCCTTGGATCTTAAGAACAATGAACAATCCTCCCAACACTTGCACCCCCCCTTTTCTGGGAAATGTTGGATAAAAAGCCTCACCAATTTGCATAGGTGACCACAGACCCAAACCCTTGGATCTGAGAACGATGAAAAAGCATTCAGTTTTCTTACAAGGAGACTTTTAATAAAAAATAGAAGTAAATAGAAATAAAGAAATCCCCCCTGTAAAATCAGGATGGTAGATACCTTACAGGGTAATTAGATTCAAAAAACATAGAGAAACCCTCTAGGCAAAACCTTAAGTTACAAAAAAGATACACAGACAGAAATAGTTATTCTATTCAGCACAGTTCTTTTCTCAGCCATTTAAAGAAATCATAATCTAACACGTACCTAGCTAGATTACTTACTAAAAGTTCTAAGACTCCATTCCTGGTCTATCCCCGGCAAAGACAGAATATAGACAGACACACAGACCCTTTGTTTCTCTCCCTCCTCCCAGCTTTTGAAAGTATCTTGTCTCCTCGTTGGTCATTTTGGTCAGGTGCCAGCGAGGTTACCTTTAGCTTCTTAACCCTTTACAGGTGAGAGGAGCTTTCCCCTGGCCAGGAGGGATTTCAAAGGGGTTTACCCTTCCCTTTATATTTATGACAGCTAGATTGTGCATTGAGGCACATCCCTGAACAAAGCATGTTGCACAAGTTTCACCAATCAATGAGCAGCCATTGGAGTCACGGTGCCTAAGGGATGCCCCTCTGAGTCACAGTTCCTTCCCTGCATCCTATTTGCCCGGAGAGGTAGTATTTTGCAGCTGGCCTGTACCAGCATCAAATGACGACTGTTCACGTTCAGCTGCACTGGCTGTCACATTGAAGAAGTGGAGCCAAATTTCCACCCATTCCAAGCCCCTCCTTGCATACTCCTTACCTTTCTGGTTGGGTCTGAGTGTGCTTATGCTTATGTCCTCAAAGCCAAGATCTTCATAAATGATCTGGAGGATGGTGTGGATTGCACTCTCAGCAAATTTGCGGATGATACTAAACTAGGAGGAGTGGTAGATACGCTGGAGGGCAGCAATAGGATACAGAGGGACCTAGACAAATTGGAGGATTGGGCCAAAAGAAATCTGATGAGGTTCAATAAGGATAAGTGCAGGGTTCTGCACTTAGGACGGAAGAACCCAATGCACCGCTACAGACTAGGGACCGAGTGGCTAGGCAGCAGTTTTGTGGAAAAGGACTTAGGGGTGACAGTGGATGAGAAGCTGGATATGAGTCAGCAGTGTGCCCTTGTTGCCAAGAAGGCCAATGGCGTTTTGGGATGTATAAGTAGGGGCATAGCGAGCAGATCGAGGAACGTGATCGTCCCCCTCTATTCGACATTGGTGAGGCCTCATCTGGAGTACTGTGTCCAGTTTTGGGCCCCACGCTACAAGAAGGATGTGGATAAATTGGAGAGAGTCCAGCGAAGGGCAACAAAAATGATTAGGGGTCTGGAACACATGACTTATGAGGAGAGGCTGAGGGAACTGGGATTGTTTAGTCTGCAGAAGAGAAGAATGAGGGGGGATTTGGTAGCTGCTTTCAACTACCCGAGAGGTGGTTCCAGAGAGGATGGTTCTAGACTATTCTCAGTGGTAGAAGAGGACAGGACAAGGAGTAATGGACTCAAGTTGCAGTGGGGGAGGATTAGGTTGGATATTAGGAAAAACTTTTTCACTAGGAGGGTGGTGAAACACTGGAATGCATTACCTAGGGAGGTGGTAGAATCTCCTTCCTTAGAGGTTTTTAAGGTCAGGCTTGACAAAGCCGTGGCTGGGATGATTTAATTGGGGATTGGTCCTGCTTTGAGCAGGGGGTTGGACTAGATGACCTCCTGAGGTCCCTTCCAACCCTGATATTCTATGATTCTATGATCTGGGTAGCCCCTGTATGGGTGCAAAGGCAATGATTTCTTTGTGGCTATGTAGTCAAAGTCACAATGTAGTCCTCTTGGATAATATTTTTATGTCCATTGGTTCCAAAATCTAGGTGACTAGGGACAAGTGAGTTCAACTGTAGCTGTCTCTCATTGCTGTCCCAATGCAGTTATGTTTCTTCGAAGAGTCTGTCACACAACTACAGGTATGTTAGAGCTGCATGCACACTACAAAAAAAAACAACAAATAGCCGTAATGTTCATTCAAATCTTTAAACCAAGTCATTTCAATTGGCAGCTCGTCCTAAAAATAAACATGTCTGGTTGAAAACTCCAGGGCTCATGCAGTCCAGGTCATGGCAATAGCAGAAGTGCTGAGGGTCCCCGTGAAAACAGAGTTCAGTGCTTCAATAAACTTACCTGGCCTGTGTGCATTGGCTTGGGCACTTGAGCTACAGAAATTTCTTAGCAGCTTTTTTGTCTAAAATAAATGGTGCATAAAGGAAATGTAAAGTAGTTTGATGGATGGGATTAGCTATGTAGTTACTGCTCTGCCTTTGTCTTTTAAATATTTGGTTCATATTGACATAAATAGCTGTGTAATGTGTTAAACCTTCTGAGCAAGTTAAACCTGAGCATAACCAGAGGTTTGTGTGAGAATGTGTGTACTTGGTCTTTACATCTAGAGCAGAAGGCCATTCTGGGGTAGACTAGGGAAAGTTCCATGCGGAAGTGCTGAAGTCAAGTCACTAATAATGCTGTTTTCCTTGTTCTAACAAAGTTCCTTGTTCAGTGTTAGAAGAAATGTACTTTTTCTGTGATTCCCTATCATTTGCACATAATACTGCATTTATTGTTTTTGTTTTCCACTTGCTAACTTGTGTGTGTGCGTGTGCACACAAACACACAGTTCCCCACTTCTTTTTTTTTTTGCTATTATCATGTCCATTTAAGGCTGTGTTGCTATGCATTGTGCTGTTGCCATAACATGCTGATGATATACAATGTGTTTTATGAGGAATTGGATCAATGCTTATCAGAGCACTGTCACTCCATCAATAACACAAATCACTAATTCATTCAGTAGGAGGGAAATGAAGGACTTCAGATTATGGCATTTTTTTCCTTAATGCTTCATAAGCATTTAACACAACAAGTTAAATGGTTTACTCCACAAAAGGTTGAGAGATCTCTGTGGGGTTTGCTTACTAAGCTACAGTGACACTGAATTCTGCTCGTGCCAATGTACCATTGTTACATCATGGTGTGTGTCATAAATATAAAGGGAAGGGTAAACCCCTTTGAAATCCCTCCTGGCCAGGGGAAAGCTCCTCTCACCTGTAAAGGGTTAAGAAGCTAAAGGTAACCTCGCTGGCACCTGACCAAAATGACCAATGAGGAGACAAGATACTTTCAAAAGCTGGGAGCAGGGAGAGGAACAAAGGGTCTGGGTCTGTCTGTGTGCTGCTCTTGCCAGAGACAGAACAGGAATGGAGTCTTAGAACTTTTAGTAAGTAATCTAGCTAGGTATGTGTTAGATTATGATTCCTTTAAATGGCTGAGAAAAGAACTGTGCTGAATAGAATAACTATTTCTGTCTGTGCATCTTTTTTGTAACTTAAGGTTTTGCCTAGAGGGGTTCTCTATGTTTTTGAATCTAATTACCCTGTAAGATATCTACCATCCTGATTTTACAGGGGGGATTTCTTTATTTCTATTTACTTCTATTTTTTATTAAAAGTCTTCTTGTAAAAAACTGAATGCTTTTTCATTGTTCTCAGATCCAAGGGTTTGGGTCTGTGGTCACCTATGCAAATTGGTGAGGCTTTTTATCCAACATTTCCCAGGAAAGGGGGGGTGCAAGTGTTGGGAGGATTGTTCATTGTTCTTAAGATCCAAGGGTCTGGGTCTGTAGTCACCTAGGCAAATTGGTGAGGCTTTTTCCCAAACCTTGTCCAGGAAGTGGGGTGCAAGGTTTTGGGAAGTATTTTGGGGGGACAGACGCGTCCAAACAGCTCTTCCCCAGTAACCAGTAATTGTTTGGTGGTGGTAGCGGCCATTCCAAGGATAACGGGTGTAATATTTTGTACCTTGGGGAAGTTTTGACCTAAGCTGGTAAAGATAAGCTTAGGAGGTTTTTCATGCAGGTCCCCACATCTGTACCCTAGAGTTCAGAGTGGGGGAGGAACCTTGACAGTGTGGAAACAGTAATACCATCCCGCCACATAGTGGAGGGAAATGAAGACTCAAGTCACAGTCTTCTCCCGCCGCCTTCCAAATTTATGAGGAAATCAAGTGCTTTTCTGTGTCCCAATGATAACTACATGAAGGAATCTGTTGGTTTGAAATGCACCTCTAGGACTGCTCATTTCCAGATGGCTCCAGCAATATTAAGTGGTGATTGCGGATGACATAGGGAATTCCTTGTGGTTTTGAAATACAATGAAAGAGTATCCAGGAAACACAGTGCATGGTCTCTTCTTATCATCGGGGAAGAGTGTCCTCTATCGATGCGTTTTCATTGCTCAGGTTCAATAAGGCTTTCATTTATGATTACACGACTTATGCTTACTTATTTATATGCAGTGTGCAAAGTCAGGTTAGAATCAAACCACTGCCTTATTTTGCCAGATAACAGGATTCCTTTTTTGCAGAAGTTAGTCAGACTTCTTGAGATGCTACTGGAAGCTGGATCGCTGTGTCCGACACAAACACAATGCACCAGCTACTGTGTGAACAATGAGCTTCTAAAAATGGCTAGATTTGATACACCTCCTCAGGGATGGAACTGGGAGACTCACAGGCCACTACACTATGCTGCAAGATAGAGCTGAGTGATATTTTATGCAAAACCTTTTTTTCACTGGAAAATGCAGATTTGGGTCGAACAAAATATTTTTGCAAATTCATGTCAATTTCTTCAAATTGTTTTGCTTGGGGAAAAAAAACTTTCAGTTAAATAGAAATGTTTCAATTTAGCCTAATACAATCCCCCCCCCCCCAATTCTCCCCCCACCCATTCGCTTCAGGTCAACCTGAAACAAATTTTTATTTGTGTGATTTATTATTATTATTTTATTATTTTAGACTGCAAGCAAACTGAAAACCAGATATTCACACAATTCTAGTACAAGCACAGGCTAAAGCAGACCTACTTCCACCACTTCCTTTAGAGATTTCCCCCTACTTCCTCAATTACCACCTCTCCTTCCATTACTCTTCTCTCAACTCTACATAACTAACTAACTACTCTCCTCCTCTGAAGGATGTTCCCTCGCCAAGGCACAACCCCCCTCCCTGCTGCATTCCTTTGTTCATCCACTGTAAATGGATTGTAGGTGGTGTCCAAAGTTGCTGTGGGATTCTGTCCTGCTTTCCTCCAGCAAGCTCTTGGTAATTTCAATTCACTCTCTAGAAAATTGTCCACTAAAGGCTTGTCTACACTGCAAAGTTGTCGACAAAAGTAAATTTCTTAGTCTCTAATGTGTCACAAGTACTCCTTTTTTTTTTTTTTTTTTTTGCTGGTACGGACTAACACGGCTACCATTCTGAAACCTGACAAAACTTTTGTCTTTCACGGGTACTTAAAAAACCCCCCCTCCCCTGCAAAAGACAAATGTTTTGCTGATGTAAGTGGCAGTGTGAACATGGCTTTGTTGGCAGCAGAGCTCCCCCAGCCCCGCAAGCAGCGTTAGCTTTGTCGTCAGAAGTATTTTTGTCATCAAAAGTGCCAACAAAGTACCGAAAAAGAATGTTTACACATGCTGACTTTTAGCAACAAGGTTGTGTTGACACAGCCTTGTCACTAAAAGCTGGGTCGTGTAGACAAGCCCTTAGAAACTTTCTTCACCCTTTATGTATTCGTGGAAGGTGGAGTCCAGAAGCTATCACCTTAGAAGTTATCCCTACCCAATTCAAGTTTAATAAGTGCTCCTGTTACAACAGTAAGTTGTTACTTGTCTTTTTGATATAAACCAAATGGAAGTGAACATACATTATGGCATACTCACTTAAGCTGATCTTGGGAAATACATATTAATTGAAGTGACCTAAGGCAATATCTACCAATATACTGGAAGCCACATTACAGAAATCTAGATAAGATCAAAGTAATTGCTCTATACATTAAGCAATTGGTAATAACTAAAACTGGGGAAAAAAACCCTTTAATTTTCTGATTCATATCTTTAATCAATTGCAACACGGTACAATTGTGTTTTATCTCTAGTTTCTCAATTGTTTGCTCAATAGAGATTGCTCCATTGCATTTGACTGACATTGCATTTTTATTGACATTTACAGTAGTTTTACAACATTCAAGGTGCATAAGTTAAACACAAATGTAACTCAGTGACATTTCTGGATGGAAGTGGGTCATAAAGATGGAAGGCAGGTGTAATGTTCAATTTACAATAGTAAGAAATTACAGATTATGTACAATCCACCTTGCATATTTAGTCACTCATTGTACCATGTTTTCACATTACATCAGTAAATCATGTTATCTATATATACCATAAAAGTTAATGAATGAGAGAGGTGGCAAATATTCTACTACAATTAAGATGATTTTAGATGGAATTAAAATATGAGGTTTAAGCTGTTAAATACAGATTATGGTATCTCCTTTCCACTCTTCAAAAAATCATGGACTGGTAAATTGTCTGACTAGCAAAGTTTTTTCTTTCTGTTTCACCCAAGATGTGAATTTAAAGCAGTATAGTTGTTACTCATTATACCAGTACATGTAGATACTTATTTCAGTTTCAGAGGGGTTTTTTTTCCAGTTCATCTTAAACCCCTTCCACTGGTGTCATAAACTAAGCTGAAAAATGTTACTCATACCACAATAAGAATGCCCACATGAGGGATTACACTGGTAAATCAACACCTGTATAAACATAACAATAAATCTTCCCCATGTAGACAAGGCCTAACTTGCATTAAGCAGAAGTGGGAAATCCATGCTGATCCTTGGAGCTGTGCTTTATAATTCTGATTGGTCAATTGAGAAAATGTCATTTAAAATTCCATCGGGCAGATGCTGAAAGTCCTCTACTTCTTCTTCTGCACACTGCAGGGTCCAATCCTTAGTGGTTATAACAGGTACTTCCGGGTTCTCTTCCTGGCTCTGCCACTAATTCTTCTGTGTGACCTTGGTAAGTTCCTTTCTTGTACCTCTATTTCCCCAACAGTAAAATGGGGATAATATCTTACTGACATCATTGGAGGCTTATTCAGGTCTTGGCTAGATGGAAAACCAGTGCACTGCAAGCTGGGGTATAAACCTTAGCACTCCTATCTGCCACACATTGTCGATGTGTGCACCCTGGTATCATACAGTAAAGGTTTTTAAAAAGAAAAGGAGTACTAGCGGCACCTTAGAGACTAACTAATTTATTTGAGCATGAGCTTTCGTGAGCTACAGCTCACTTCATTGGATGCAAGCTGTAGCTCACGAAAGCTTATGCTCAAATAAATTGGTTAGTCTCTAAGGTGCCGCTAGTACTCCTTTTCTTTTTGCGAATACAGACTAACACGGCTGTTACTCTAAAGGTTTTTAACAGCAGGTCAAAGGGCACTACAGAACTTTTAGTGTACGGTAGCAGGGTCCACATAGGCAATGAGCATGCAGCAGGCTAGAGTACTGATGACTCATACTCCTGCTTGCTGTGCCTTTAGCTCTGTGTACAGACATGCCCTTCGTTAATGTTTGTAAAGGCACTTTGGCATTAGAGCTGGTCAGAAAAAAATTGATCAAAACTTTTTTCCCAGTGTAAAATGCCTTTTTGACAAAATAGAAATGTTTGATTTTTATTAACTCCTCCCTCCACAAGCCATTCATAAAAAAGGGGGTCTGCTGCATGCATCCAATGAAGTGAGCTGTAGCTCACGAAAACTTATGCTGTAATAAATTTGTTAGTCTCTAAGGTGCCACAAGTACTCCTTTTCTTATCACTACTTGTGTTAGAGTAGCATCTAGAGGCCACAACTGAGATTGAAGCTCCCTTGTGCTAGGTTCTGTACACACATCCCAGTAAGAGACAGTTCCTGCCCCAAACTAGTTTACGGTCTAAACTGACAAACCGTGAAAAGGAAAACAGGGGCACAGAGTGATGATGTGAGTTGTATAAAGTAACACAGTGTGTTAGTGGTAGATCTGGGAATAGAACCCAGGCTTTCTACCAGTCAGTCCAGTGTACCACCCACTAGTTCACACTGTTTCCAATAGCAAATGAGATCCATTCTGAATTTGTTTCGAACCAGTCTACAGAATTCTGCAGAAGGGATATAGTACTCCATTACATTAATTTAGGTTGATCAGAAAAAAAAATCTTATGAACATTACAATTGCCTATTAAATTCTATAGGATTTTTCTATAGGTGATACTGAGGGCTCCACTTCTCTTAAAATATTGTGCTGATTAAGCATTATTACTTGTGTTCTTATAACATGGGAACCAGCGTGACTCATTGTAGTAGAAAAACATGGCCACAGCTCTCATGACCGCTGATTAAGCATTATTACTTGTGTTCTTATAACATGGGAATCAGCGTGACTCATTGTAGTAGAAAAACATGGCCACAGCTCTCATGACCACTGCTTGCCCTCCCCTGCCCCACTCTGTGTGTTATTAGCATCAAAATTGCCTCTTCATCTGATTATCTCATTACATTGTTCTCGGTCATGGGTTAAACTCATCAGTGAATGATCTCACCACACATAATCTGGTTAGCTCATGGTGTGGTTTCTTTACTAGATAACCTTATCATTCTAACCCTTGTGATGTGAAGTAACTATGGAGGTGACCTGAGAGGGAGTTTTAATATTTCTCAAGTTGATGGAGAATTTAACGTTTAAACTCCAACTCACCAGAACCAGCCAAACAAAAACGTGGGCACTGCTATAGTTAGAAAGCATGACGAATCCCTAATTTGCATTCGGCGCAATCCTGAACATAGACTGTATTTTGACAGGACCTACACGCTTGCACAAACACTTCCAGTTTCCCACGACAAAGGACTTTTGCTTATGCTAAGACAAAAAGAGATTTCATGATTGGTTATAAAGTGGTAGTAAAAAGTTAAAGGATATAGCACTAAAAAATAAAGCATTTGCATCGGGAAAGGGGAGTTGCTAGCATCTAGATGCTCTAGTGATAGATGACATATGACTACCTAAAAAAGATAATATACATTATGTACATGCACAGTTTTTCAACTTTAGTGAAGCTAAAAAAACCCTAATCTTTTTTGTTGGAGATGCAAAGTTTTCTGACTCTTGGTGTATTTTAAATTGAATTTAAAACAGAGGAGATGTGTTGGTGACTGCAGAAATTAACTGTCGGTGACCCTATTCTTTGACTCACTTGATATGACTAGAAAGCACATACTCCTGCTTACATAGCTTGCTTATATAAGTTTAAATTTTAAAAGAGAGAACAAAAATGCCTTGTTAAATAATGGATCATGCATCTAACCATTGACCCCTTTTCTTTAGTCACCTGAAATAATATTAAATTACTTTTCCAGCAATCATTCTTTTTTCTGCGGAGGAGAAAACTATTTGAAGAAGGGTTTTGTTAAAATACAAGGCAAAATTAAATATGTGAATTCTTGAAAGACTGATTCAGGATGGAGGACGTTTTGTGTTCCTACTGATTGATAAATTCTGGAATGTTAACAGCCTAAGTTACCTAGGGAATACATTTACCTCCAGAAAAACCAGAAGTGAATCACCTGCAATCACAAGAGGAAAGCGTACTGTAAAACTGAGTTTTCCTGGTGAGTAACTAACTCAAAGGAACCTGGTCTTCTTAACTAAAGAGTTTATCTTGTCTGGTAACTGGGAAGGATTAGCTCTCTGAATAATAAGATGAATATGGTCACAGATGAACACTAGAACTTTGCTCTCCTGTTCTTTTGAGGTCTCATTATTTGTGAGCATTTGAACAGCCATTGTTTGCATTCATGAAACTGTTCTCAGATCCCAAACTGATTCATCTGAATATTCATGTCTCATTCATGATTCATCATTGGTGGTCAGAAAGTTCCAGTTGTCCAATCACAGATAACTTGGTAAACTTTAGTGATCTAATCAGGGACTGGAAACAATGCCATGAGAGGTAGATGACACACCATGCATACCGCATGGATGATAGCAAGTAGCCAAAGTTCATGAATGACCTCTAGTTTAAAATTTGTTCATCCAAACTACTTAATGGCTACTAACAAAAAAATACATTTTCAGAGATCAGTGAACAATTCATGATCACAAAAAGGGTGACATTTGCAATGGATGTTGTTAACAATTATAGTTCAACCAGCACCCAGCAGAAGATTCCCCTTTGAATTAAAATACTCTTTGAACAAAAAAATAAACTGTTCATTAAACTGTTTTCTGTTACAATGTCCATGGCCTATCCCATCTTTGGCGTCATCTGTACACTTGGAATTGGACTAAGATCTCCAACTAACTTCACCTAATAACTCTATGCAGTCTTTTCACTGCCCATATCTCTTCTTTCATTTCCTTCCTGTGCCTTTTGGTACTTATTTGCATTGCAGTAGTGCCTAGAAGCCCCAGTCTTAACCAATGACCTCATTATACTAGGTAATGTTCTTCTCAGTCCCCATCTTGTACATCCTCCCTACTCTCCTTCTCCAGTTGCCTTCATGCCTTCAATCATAGCCCAAGAGCCCTCTCATTCCTCCTTCAAACTGCTCTTTAAAAACCACTTCCAGGAAATCCCTCCTCCTGTTTTCTCCAGGCATGAAATTCAACCCTCTTCAGAGGACCAGCACAAGGCCCAATATCACTTAAGTCCTATGTGGTGCACATCTCCTCTGATTGAGAGTAAATTTCACCCATAAGCAGTAACTCCTGCGTAGTTTGTAATAATTTTCAAATAGGCAGCCAAAGTGGCATCTGGATCTGATTTGAAAGTTTTACATGGAGGTGAAATCCTCTGTATGCTGCGTCCCATAGCCTGTGCCATCAACCATCCAGTTCATCAGTGCAAAGTAACACACAAAGATCTGTGCAAGGTCTCACAGTCTGAGAAAGGTCTGGATTTTTTTGAGGTGCGGGAAGGGAGTCCGTTAATTAGCCATATTAATTACCATTGCAGTAAGGAAAACCAGATCGGTCGGGATTTCGTCTGAAATACAGCGGTTATCCATAAATGTATTTTATGACCCTTATGGCAATCTGATGCAGTCCTAAGAGTTGTTTATCCAGTAAAAGGCAGCAGTGCAGTATGTTCTCAGGAACAAGCCCAGCAGAGATTAAAGGAGTAATTAATGACCAAAACCTTATGCTACGTGCTATAAAAACCTTTTAACTATGTTGGCTAGGGTGGAAGTTTACATTACAAATAGAACAAAACTCCGCATTGGCTTTCAGAGGCACTTTCTGTTTTAGATATGTTACAGAGTTGGGAGTTTTTGTTGGATAACTATCTGCGGTGGAACAAACTTCTATACTTCAGTTGATCCAGCCCTTAGCCTCTCTGTCTTAGTTTCTACATTCTGAAAGTAAGGACAGTGCTACTAACTGTTCACCAATATCACAGGAGAGCTGTGAGGATTTGTAAAATGTTTTGAAAATGAAAAGTGCTATGTATAGGTAAGTGGTAAATAGTCAGGTGCATGTACAAAATGCGCAAGGGCAAATTTAGCATTTGCCCAGTCATTTGGTGATGCAGAACAGGTAACCATGCGAGTGAGCATCCTTTACATGTACACTTGTCAATTTTGGGTGCACAAATATCCATTTTTATATGCAACACATCATCGTCTATTGGTTAGAACCTGGAACCAGGAGTTAGGAGAACTGGATTCTGTTTCCAACTCCGCCACTTGTTGTGTGATCTTGGGCAAGTCAGATATTCTCTTTGTGCCTCAGTTCCTTTACCTGTACAATAGGAATAATACTCGCCCTTTCAGGGCCTCTTAGGAAAAGCACTAGATAGATGTAAAGTATTAGTATTGTGAAATATGGAGGTACAAGTCAGCTGTACAATTTGGCCTCAAATATTCCCTTTGGGAAAAGACATTAGCTGCCTAAAACCCTTCAAACCAGAATCCTTTCTCTTTTCTAAGTTCTGAGGGGGAAAATGTTTTGTAAATATGTGTACTATTTTTGAAAAGTCAAACAAATACACATGTGCACATGCACACACATGGGCTTCCATGGGAGTAGTCATAATGTGTAAAGTTCAGCGCGTGTGTCTTTGCATGATCATCGAGCAGAGCCTTCCTTTGAAAGCTCTTTGTGGGAGGGTGTGTCTCTTACTGTATTTCTACAGCACCTAGTCCCATTCAACCCTAAAGCTGACGAGGCTCTCTGGGTGCTACCATAATGCAATAAATAGTAATAATGCAGTGGAAGTGTTATATCTAAAATCTTAGATATTAAAAGCATTTCTATCCATGTTTGCTTATTGGAAACCACATTTTTGCACAGATCTACAATTAACAGTGTCCCCTTAAATAGGGGAAAGATAATTTCTCCACTTTGGGAATTACTGGGCGAAACTCTCTGGCCAGTGTTGTGTAGGAAGGACAGCCGAGATGACCATAGTGCTCCCTTCTGGCTTACAAATATATAAAATTGAGCATTACAAATGTGGATGTCCCTTGTGCCTAAACAAAAAAAGACTTGGCTAGGAGTCCATTCATAGGCTAGTCCAGTCCAACTAAAAGCAAGCTAAGGTCTGAAATGAGAGTTGGCTTGATTGGAAATAGAATGAAAGCTCTTTGAGCCTGAACTGTGTGTTCTCATTAGTTACCATTAACATGCTATACACACCTATGGCATTAGATACAGTAAATGATCATTCATAATGAGTAGGGCCCTACCAAATTCATGGCCAGTGAAAAATGCATCACGGACCATGAAATCTGGTCTCCCCCTGTGAAATCTGGTCTTGTGTGCTTTTACCCTATACTATGCAGATTTCACAGGCGAGACCAGTGTTTCTCAAACTGGGGGTCCTGACCCAAATGGGAGTTACAGGAGGGTCACAAGGGGGGTCGTGGTACTGCCACCCTTACTTCTGCGCTGCCGTCAGAGCTGGGTGGCTGGAGAGCGGCGGCTGCTGACGACGGCCCAGCTCTGCAGGCAGCAGCGCAGAAGTTAGGGTGGCAACACCACACCAGGCCATCCTGACTTCTGCGCTGCTGCTGGCAGCGGCTCTGCCTTCAGAGCTGGGCTCCCGGCCAGCAGCCGCCGCTCTCCGGCTGCCCAGCTTTGAAGGCAGCGCTGCCATCGCCAGCAGCAGTAACACAGAAGTAAGGCAGGACCGCAACCCCCCCGCCACTACAATAACCTTGTGAACCCCCCACCACCACACACACACACACACAACTCCTTTTTGGGTCAGGACCCCTAGAATTACAACACTTTACAACAATTACAACATTTTAGAATTAAATTGCTGAAATCATGAAATGTACAATTTTTAAAATCCTCTGACTGTGAAATTGACCAAAATTGACCGTGAATTTCATAGCGCCCTAATAATGAGTCCATTAGGATTATTGGACTAAATAGTCTCGGACAGGAGTTCTCTTCCTCGTGGTTGCAAACAAGGGTCTAGGGATTGCTACCACCCTGTGCAGTGGGGGAATTCGTGGCTCGATCCCACTTAGATGGGAGGGAGGGTCCTGACCTAGAAAAAGCTGGCAACCATGGGTCTAGAACTATTAGACTGTTGATAACATTCGCTTTCATCATTTTCTTCCTTCTCTTTGTAGACTGGAAGAAAATGACACAGGCAGGAACATTAGGGCATTTGTACAGTGTCTAGAGGGGGGAGAAAGTCAATCCCATCTTGTGGCTTTTCTTCTTTGCTCATTTGACTCTGAAGCACCCTCCAAAAATGATGCATACCTCTTTGGATAGTTAGTATTTTGAGGGGCCATTATAGGAGGGGGAAAATAACGCACCAGGCAAAAGAAGAACAGGTCTGCAAGTCAAGGGAAATAATCATGCCCAATTTGGAAGTTCACTAAGAAGCTCATGTATTCATTTTCATATCAGCTCAGTGGAACATTGTGGGAGGCACAAGCACATGGGAGGGCTAGATAGCCCCTAGCAAGCACCTTGGCGCTACTCTTGTTCTTCTGGATTCTGTGTAAAAACTTGCCTGTACAACTGTTTCTTTTGGCTCGAGGCTCCACAGTTCTCAAACTTCTTAACAAAAAAAAAAAATAATGTATCCCTATAGGCCTAGTTCCATGATTTGAAAGCCAATTTTTAACAGTACATATAACTTTCAAGATCAGATGCCCTGAAGCAAAGTATAGTTCAGAAAGTTTGTTTTCACTCCACAGGAAATGTTTGGAACTTCCATTAAATTGTGTGCAGCAAGTAGTAGGGAATGACTGACAGAGCAGAGAAAATAGGAAGAGAGGAATGTCTCTTTTGGGGGAAGGTAGGTGCCAGACAGCTGCATCATAGATGGGACATATTTCAGCTCTGCAGTCCCACCACTTACATCGCTGAAAAGCTTCGAATGACAGAACCTGATTCAGATGTCACTTGCACCTGTTTTAGACTGATGTAAATAACTGCACTGACTTCAGTGGAGTTGCTCCTGATTTACATCATGGTAAGTGGAATTTGATTCAATCGCGCTGCTAGCAATTCTGGGACAGTTGTAATGCTGTATTATCCCCTATCCATAGAAAGATTATTTCCCCCTGCCTTTGTTGGATCATTTCTATTATATTAAATCCTCAATTATGACACTGGAAGTAGATATTTTCCTCTCCTCACCCCTAAAGATAAATAATATAGCATATGTATGACCATGTAGCCATACATGGATGGCAAACTTTTACCCTACTGAACAGCAGGATGGAAACCATGTTAGATGACAGTTGTGGAGAAAATTGCTTGGAATGTGCAGGGTAATATTACATTTGGAGCTTAGTTCAATCTTTAATGGCATGCCAGTCTTTGTGAACAGTTACATAACAATACTTGTGTTATATTAGATAAAAATATCATATGAGAGTATCACCACATACGTGTACAACAATATATCAGACTGAGCTCCAAGGGAGTTACAGGTGGACTGAGTTTGGCCCATTATAAATATATGGTACCTGGATGCTGGATCATTCCTTTGTAGTGATCTAATAAGATATCAGTTGCCAAATTGTAAGGGAACAGAAGGTGTGAGGCAGCTGTCTCTTGTTTAGGGTGACTATTGTCGTCATTTATATGGTGCCGTTATTCTTTGTATTACGGTAGTGACTACAGGCTAACACCCCATTGTGCAAAGCACCATACAAGACATTACAATCTAAGTGTCAGACTATAGACAACAGGGAGAGCAGAAGGAAACTATGATGGTTCAGCTTGAAAAATAGTGGTCATGGCAAACTGGATCACTAATGATTGTTGAATGTTTTTATAGGGGTGTCACAGCGAAGGAGAGTTTTTTCAGGAGGTAATACTGCATAGGAGATGAGCAGTGTGGAGGGGATGGGCTACAAAGGGCCTTAAAAGTAAAGACAAGTAGTTTGTGTTTCATGCTTTGGAGAAGAGGGAGCCAGTGGTGGGACACAAAGACAGAGGTAGATGGGGTTGAAGGGACAAGCCAGGAAAATGACCTTTGCAGTGGCATTTTGAATGGATATCAGCAGAATAAGATTGGAGAGGAGGATATTGCAGTAGTTGAAACATTAGGTTAAAGCTAATTTATGATGGATGCCACAAGTGTACATGGCTGTCCTTGGAACATGGAACCCTTCATCCATAGATAGATTTTGAGTAATTCATTGAATCTAGGGAGAACGGGAGCTTGGTGCATGTTCATTGGGAAGGATATATGAGATGCAAGAGGTGACATGAAAAAAAGCACAGAAGTGCATGAAAGAGGGGAAAGAAGCAGGGAGGCAGCAAGCGTTGATCAAAACTACAGTGGAAGAGGATGTAGGCTGATATATGGGGATTTAGTCGGGGTTGGTTCTGCTTTGAGCAGGGGGTTGGACTAGATGACCTCCTGAGGTCTCTTCCAACCCTAATCTTCTATGATTCTATGTGCAAGAGCTGTAGGTCTGAACAGCTTTGAATGTGCTGTGAAGAAAAATGGGAGCCAATACAGGGATTCAAGGAAGGACAGACATGAGCAAATGGCATAGAGTGAATGAAAAACACAACTTGAAAAGAGAATTAGTTCAAGGATGTTTGCTTGGAGTGGGTGAAATTTACCCATATGTGTGGGGACAGCAATACGCCTTTGTGTTTCCCAAAGTGACAGAGTTAGGGTGAAAATTACAGGTGGGATTTCAAAATGCTCAACATTAGGAGTCTTACAATTGACTTCAACGAGAGCAGGGTTAGGCCAGCACTGATTCCATTTGAAAAAAAGACACCTCATTGCACACACAACACCTTAAAATATTGAAACAAAGACTTTTTAAAGTTGAATCTATATTTTATAATTTACGCTGCTTGATTACTTTTGCCATTTCATTCGGCCAGGGCAATGGAGAAAAGGCTAGTGAATTTCAAGTTTGTTCTTATTGATTGCTGCTATTTATTCATTTATTTGTGCAGTGCCAGCAGTGTGCATGGCACTTTGCAGACAGATAAGAAAGCACCAACAATCATCATGCAAATGGAGAAAGGGAGCTGAGATTCTTCTTCTTCTTAGTGTATGTACAGCATGCCTCAGGTGGCATGTGACCAGGATTCCTCACTGAACTTGGTCTGCTGGTTGGATCATTAGCCTCCTCAGCCCAGGCCGGGTACGGATGGGGAGCGTGACATAACCATTGATCCATGCCCTCTCCAGCCCCTGCTGAGATTCAACAACAGTGACCTGACATGTATCTTGCTAAGTGCAATATGTTTAAGATTTTTAGGTCTTTTTTATTATTATTATTATTATTCTCTACCAGACATTCGTCTGAGAGGACAACTAGGGTTTGATGGTCCTGATCAAAGTCCTATGGTGACAATCTAAGGGCCTTTTGGAAGAAGTGTGTTATAAGGAGTGACTTTTATGAGGGAAGGATGGAAGCAAGGGAAGGATTCACAAAATCATTTCCTTGGATTTAAATGAGATGGTTAATAAAACATGAAACCATGGAGAACAAATGTATTAAACTATTAAAAGTACGTAATATTTAGATCCTGGCAGAGCCCAAAGACTCTCCATGGCATCGAGATCTTGGTGCCGTAGCAACATGGGACACAATCCTTCAAAGATTTATGTGCACACTTAACTTTTACGCATTATGGGTATTTGCATTGAAGCCAGTGGGGCTACTCACAGTATGTAAAGTTTAGCACGTGTAATTTTTTGCAGAATTGAGGCTACTGAGGTAGATGAGGCCTCTGCCACTGAGAAATATTGTAAAGATGGTGAGCAATGTGCAAAGGTCACTAGGGAGAGAAGACAATGAAATATATATAATTTTTATAGGCATGGTGACATTTTGGTATGGTTGTCCTTTTTTGTTAAGGTTTTAATTACATCAATAAGAATAGACTTTCCCAAATTGCCCCTCAGCCTAGCCATTAAGCCTCAGCTATTAATTGTATGAGTGATGGCAGAAGTAGCTCTTTAAGGCCTTGGTTTCTGACTGACCAGCATTTATATTATAGTCACTTTACCTTTTGGAGTCTCTTGCATGTTCAGTTGGAATGTACAACTTGAGACTCTTTAGTCAGGCCATATTTTCAGAAAGGGCTAAGCAGCTGCCCTCCAAAAAATCATGCCCTTTTAAAGGTGTCTCTGGTTACATGAGAACATAAGAATGGCTCCACTGGGTCAGATCAGTGGTCCATCTAGCCCAATAACCTGTCTTCTAGTAGTGGCCAGTATCAGAAGGAATGAATAGAAGTGTGGGCAATTATCACATGATCCATCTCCTGTTGTCCCGACAACCAGAGCATCAGTTTGTGTCCATGACCATCTTGTCTAATAGCCATTGATGGACCTATTCTCCATGAACTTATCTAATTCTCCTTTAAATACAGGGTTTTTTTGGCCTTCACAACGTCCTCTGGCAACCAGTTCCACAGGTTGACTGTGTTGTGTGAAGAAGTTTGTTTGTTTTAAACCTGATGCCTATTAATTTTATCAGGTGTCCCCTGGTTCTTGCGTTATGTGAAGGGATAAATAATACTTCCATTTTCACTTTTCCCCATACCATTTGTGATTTTGTAGACTTCTATTATATCACCCCCTAGTCATCTCTTTTCCAAGCAAAAAAGTCCCAGTCTTCCTAATCTCTCCTCATATGGAAGCTGTTCCATATCCCTAATCATTTTTGTTGCCCTTCGCTGAACCTTTTCCAATTCTAATATATCTTTGCTGAGAATGGGCGACCAGAACTTCATGCAGTGGTCAAGGTGTGGGCATACCATGATGTAGATAATATTATCTATCCCTTTCCTAATGGTTCCTAACATCCTGTTAGCTTTTTCGACTGCCCCTGCACGTTGAGTGGATGTTTTCAGAGACCTATCCACAATGACTCCAAGATCTTTCTTGAGTGGCAACAGCTAATTTAGACCCCATCGTTTTCTATGTATGGTTGGGATTGTGTTTCCCAAATACTTCGCATTTATCAACATTGAATTTCATCTGCCATATTCTCGCCCAGTCACCTTTTTTGTGAGGTCACTTTGTAACTCTTTGCAGTCACCTTTGAAGTTAACGTTCCTGAGTAATTCTTTGTCTTCGAGTACATGTAGACATGTATTCCATTCAGGTGTGTGCGCGGCCAGCACACAGGAGCCTGAGAAATTTGCGTAGCAGTTCCCATAGAGGGGTGGTGCTTACACCTTGTGTCCATAGCCCCTCCCCTGGCTACATGAGACAGCACCACCACAACCCTCCCTCTGTTCACTCGTATAGTCCATAGCTGGAGTCAGAGCTCTGTGGTCTTAAGCTCACAACCTCTGAACTCGATGAGTTTTTTCCTTGTTGTATGTAGTTAGGAGTACCCTTTAGAACAGTGTTCGTTGTAGTTGTTTGTTTCCCTTGGTGATGCCCTCACCTGGGTTTAAACATTGCCCTTCAGGTGGGAGAAGCAATCCCCAACAGCAATCCCCACACACACTACTTGTTCTGTCTTGGTGAGGCCCAAATCAAAGAGCACTGAATGATCTGCAGATCGTTTAAGAAACAGACTCAAGTGGCTCGGGACCTTCTCCTGAAGCAACACCTGCTCAGACAGGCCATGCAGCCTACTTTGGTGCTGAGGCCCTCATCAGGTCAGAGATTGCCCTCAGGCTCCAGGAGCACTGCTGCTTCATGTTCCAGAGCAAGTGCCTCTCAGAAGAAATGGAGGAGCTGTTTCCGTCCACTGTGTCGAGGAAAAGGTCACATAAGAGCAGTCAAGAACACTCCAGGTTTCACAGTGACTCTTCTGCCTCCCCCAGGAAAAGCATGGACCGGTACACGGTTGGTGCCAGCACACAGGATGGCACAGGTACCTCTAACCCTTCCCCAGTACCAAATAGGGAAGTTCAAAACCCTGTACCCTACAGTTCTAGCCTTCGGGTGTCTGTTGAACCAATTAATGAGGCGGGATGCGCCAGGACCAACTGTTTCCATGTCGGCAGCATAACAGACAGCTATAGTCCTCCTCTGCCTTTCGGTCCCGACCTCTCCTTTGGTCAAAGACTTTGCCAGGGCTCTGCCATCTATAGCTCCGTCAATTAAACGAGCCACTAAACCCTTGGATCTGTTGGCACTGCACCCCAATGGTCCCCTCCCACAAGTTGTGGAAGCAAGAACAGTACCGGGATCAGTACAGGGGGACCCTTCTCAGCACCACTGAAGTTTGCACCACAGATGCTTCAATTGTGGCTTTCACCACCCTCAACATTGGTACCATCAGACACTCCAGTACCACTAGTTATTCAGGGACTAACAATGATTCTGGCACTGGTGTGCTCAGTAACAACAATCCCACTTTCATTGGCAGTGATGCTTCCTTCCTCATTCTGAGTGACAGACAAGTCAGACCAGCTACTTGCTCCCTCTGGTTTTGCTCTGCCCTTATCTCCAGGATCCCAAGGCTTCTCTACATCTACTTTGGAATCGTAATCCTCTTGCTCTCCATCACCTGAACAGCATTGGGGGCCATCCCTCTTCCGGGACCCCTCTCATGAGACATTGCTCCTCGAGCAGGTCCACTCGCTACTGGCTTTGATAGTGGTTGAAGAGTTTCCACCAGAATACCAGGGGCATGGCTTCTACTGATCTTTTTGCTAGCCAAATCCAAGGGAGGAGTAAGACCCATCCTCGACCTTTGCAGCCTCAATAAATATATCAGGCACAGGAGGTTCCAAATGACCACTCTATCAACTTTCCTTCCAGTAGTTCTTAGACAATGTAGGATTGCTGCTCTGGACCTTCAGGACACCTACCTTCATGTGGCGATTTTGCTGTGCCATGGAAAGTTCCTTCTGTTCATTGTGGCTGAATGCCACTTTCATTACACAGTGCTTACCTTCAGCCTCTCTTCTGCCCCCTGGGTTTTTACCAAATGCATGTTCATTGCTAAAGTGTATCTTAGGAAGAAGGGAATTCATGTCTTCCTATATCTGGACTACTGGTTACTGAGGGGCAGACCCAGAGAGGATGTTCTTGGTCATGTCAGTACCACACTGCACTTGCTAGACTGTCTGGGTCTCATCCTGAACCCCAGGAAGTCAACCTTGGTTCCCACTCAGACAATCAAGTTAATGGGGGCCCTGTTAGATTCCATGATGATGAAATAATTTCTGCCAACTGACCGTTTTCAGACAGTTTGCCACCTTTGCCTCATTCTGAAGTCTCAGCCTTCCATAACACTTCAGACATGTCTGAGGCCATTGGGCCACACGTCCTCTTGCACACAGGTGCTCCAGTTTGCCAGGCTCCACCTTAACCCCCTTCAAATGTGGCTCAGTATTGTTTATTGTCCTACTCTTCACCCTCTGGACACAGTGGTCCATCTTCCTTCACTGTTCCTGGACTCCTTGCAGCGATGGATGAGTCCAGAGAACGTTTCCCAAGGTGTTCCCTTTGTCCAGCCCTCACCAAACAAGTCAGTTGTTACCGACACCTTCCTGGTGGGCTGGGGGGCGCATCTGGAGTCCCTGAAAGTGCAGGAACTATGGTTGGAGAAGGAGGCCTCACTCTATATCAATGTGCTGGAGCTTTGGGCCATCTAGAATGCATGTCATGATTTTCAGGACCATATTGGAGACTCAGTGGTTCAGATATTTACTGACAAAACCACCAAGATGTATTATGTGAACAAACATGGGGGAGCATGCACCAGGTTTCTCTGCCTGGAGGCGATCAGACTTTGGCAGTTGTGAATTGGGGAGAACATTACTCCAATAGTCCCTGAAGACGAGTGTCCTTCAGGTCACTTTCACAGCTTGGGGCATCTTAATGATGGACTCATTTTCTACAAGGGACAACATATGTTCTGCTCTCAAGGGGGCCTCAGTCCAGGCTCCCTGTCTGACACTTTTCACCTCAGCTGGCAGTCGACTGTCCTGTATACCTATCCCCGATCCCAATCATCCCTCAGGTCATTCTCCAGGTCAAGGCAGATAGGGCCAAGCTCATTCTCATCACATGGCCAAGACAGTGCTGGCTCTCCAACCTTCTCACGCTATCTATTCAGCCTCCCATATCGCTTGCTCCCCATCCCAACTTACTCACTCAGAACCACGGCCGCAGATTCTGCACTCAGGTGCCTTCATCTCATGGCATGCCTGTGGCAGGTCTGAATGAGGAGGAAGAGCAGTATTCAGTGGTTGTACAACAAGTCCTCCTTAACAGTAGAAAATTCTTCACCACAATGGCCTATTAATCAAAAAAGCAAATGGGATGTTAGGAATCATTAAAAAAGGGATAGAGAATAAGACGGTGAATATCTTATTGCCCTTATATAAATCCATGGTACGCCCACATCTTGAATACTGCGTACAGATGTGGTCCCCCAATCTCAAAATATATATACTAGCATTAGAAAAGGTTCAGAAAAGGGCAACTAAAATGATTAGGGGTTTGGAACAGGTCCCATAGGAGGAGAGATTAGAGGCTAGGACTTTTCAGCTTGGAAAAGAGGAGACTAAGGGGGGATATGATAGAGGGATATAAAATCCTGAGTGGTGTGGAGAAAGTGAATAAGGAAAAGTTATTTACTTGTTCCCATAATATAAGAATGAGGGGCCACCAAATGAAATTGATGGGCAGCAGGTTTAAAACAATTAAAAGAGAGTTCTTCTTCACTCAGCGCACAGTCAACCTGTGGAACTCCTTGCCTGAGGAGGTTGTGAAGGCTAGGACTATAACAGGGTTTAAAAGAGAACTGGATAAATTCATGGAGGTTAAGTCCATTAATGGCTATTAGCCAGGATGGATAAAGAATGGTGTCCCTAGCCTCTGTTTGTCAGAGGGTGGAGATTGATGGCAGGAGAGAGATCACTAGATCATTACTGTTAGGTTCACCTGGTATTGGCCACTGTTGGGAGACAGGATACTGGGCTGGATGGACCTTTGGTCTGACCCAGTATGGCCATTCTTATGTTATGTTCTTATGTTGTTAAAATGGAAGTGATTTTCAACGTGGTCATTAGCCTGCAGAAGCCAACCAATGCTAGCCTCTACCCAGGACATTTTGGAATACCTGATGTGCCTTCAGTCATTGTGGCTTGCGTTTAGTTCACTGAAAGAGCATCTGGCAGCTAAATTGCCTGCATTTCATCCTGGGAAGATTAGTCTTCTCCAGTGCCATGGTAGCAAAAGTCTTAAAAGGGCTCTGGTCCAAGAGCTGGTTCCACTGTGGGACCTTAACTCAGTCCTAGCAGCCTTAATGGGACCTCTGGTTGAGCCTTTGGCATCTTGTTCCTTTTCACTGCTGTGTCAGAAACCTGTGTTCCTACTAGTGACTACATCTGCAAAGAGAGCATGTGAGTTGCGGGCTCTGATGGCAGAGCCTCACTATACACAACTCTTCAAAGACAAAGTGACTTTACAACCGCATCCACAGTTTTTGTCTAAAGTGGTTTCTCGATTTCATTTGAACTAGGCGGTATATCTACCTGTGTTCTTTCCTAAGCTGCATTCATCTCTGGAGGAGTCGGGTCTCCATGCCTTAGAAGTCAGGCGATGTCTAGCCTTCTATCTGGACAGGACTAAACTGTTTCATGCTTTGCCTCATTTGTTTGTGTCCTGTGCAGATTGCATGAAGGGTCAAGTGCTGTCTTCACCCACTATCTCCAAGTGGATAACATTCATCATCAAGACTGCAAATGAAACAGCTTCTGCTACACCCCCAAAGCGGGTGCAAACTTGTTCTACAAAGGTGCAAACAACCTCCATTGTACTCCTCAGTGATGTTTCCATATTGGACATTTTCAGGGCTGCTACGTGGTCATCGATACATATGTTCACGAACCATTATGCCATAACCACATCTTTCAGAGCAGATGCAGGTTTTGGTACAGTGGTTCTGCAGTCCTTGTTTAGGTAGGCTCTGAGCACCGCCTCCTGGGACGGGTACTGCTTGTGTGTCACCTAGAAGGAATACATAGTGGCATCTACTCAAAGAAGAAGAATTGGTTACTTACTGTAACTGTGGTTCTTCGAGATATGGTGCAGACATATATTCCCCGACCCACCCTCCATACCCTCTGCATCGGAGTCTTGTTTCCGGGTGTTCAGTGTGAAGGAACTGAGACAGGGTTGTGGCGTGATGCCTCATGTGGCCAGGGGAGCAGCTACGGCAAGGAGACTCGAGTGCTGCCCCTCTACAGATATTGCTACGTAAATTTCTTGAACTCTTGGGTGAATACCATCTGGTCCTAGTGACTTATTGCTGTTTAATTTATCAGTTTGTTCCCAAACCACTTCTACTGACACGTCAGTCTGGGACAGTGCCTCAGATTTGTCACCTAAAAAGGATGACTCAGGTGAGGAAATCTCCCTCACGTCCTCTGAAGTGAAGTCCAATTTGGTTGGACAGCCAAAATTATCACTCACTCCATATGGCCCAAATCTTCAAAAGTACATAGTGATTTTGGTTGCAGCTAAAGGGGCCTGATTTAGAATAAATCAAATGGAAATCGTTCTGTTGACCTTCAGTTTTGTAAAGGGTTATTTGTATAAAACTTAAATTTGAGGCCAGATTCAACCTGACAGTGTCTCTCTTTTCTGTATTGCCAGCTTTCAGAGTTTCATTGCAAGTCTCATGATATGTGGTATTTTTCTTCAATCCCTAGACCTTGAAGTTATAAGTGAATATAACAGAATCCGAGCTTTCATTTTTTTTAAAAAAGTACATTTGTGGCTTTTATTATTGCAGAGAGAAGCTTGAAAATGTGACCCTTAAAGTTTCAATAGGCAAATAAACCTCCAGATGTATTTATTTATTTTTTTTTTAGAATCCTATGACTGTAAGCCAATCTCCTAATTTTTGGGAGCCTGACTCATGGCCTTTGCAGTCCTACTTTCTACTTTGCCTTTATGTCTGGGATGTCCAGCATTCAATTCCTTGCTCGGCCAAAGACTTCTGGTATGACCTTGGGACAGAGATGACCCATGCCTGCCGATAGTTGGGGGAGGGCGAGCGGGCAGAGAGAGGGCAGTCGACTTCAACAGCGTACGAGCCAAGCAGCAAATCTTGGGGGAAGGAGGGCATGTGACCCCACCTATCCCTCCCCGCTCCCCATGCATTGCCTCTGCTGCCTCTGTGCTTGGTTGTCCATCTGAAAAAAATAGGGATGATAACACCTCCCTATCTCAGAGGGGTGTCATGTGGGAAAGATTGTGAGGCACTGGCATGCTACAGTAATAAGGGCCTTATAGATGTCTAGAAATAAAGCAATTGGAGGGGGATGCAAAGTAGCTTCTCGTCAGTCTTTTCAAATAACCCTTTTAAGCCCCACTGCCAAATCGTCATTTGAACCTTTCCTTAGAAAAAATATGCTGCAGGATATGATTGAATTAAAATCTTGTGTTTCTTCCCCAGAACACTGTACCAAGCAAACAAACGAGAGGGAAATCCATAACAGGGAATCAATGCTGCCCAAAGCCAGTAGGCACAAATAGCATTAGAGGTTTTTAATGAATTTTCTTTACTAAAAAGGAATGAGAATGATACTTTGCACTGATCTATTTTGGGGGGGACTGGCGGGAGAAGAATCTGATGTCGTCATTTTTGCTTAGGAACAATACCTCCTAGATGTTTGTCACCATGCTGAATCCTGCATTTGGCTGAGATGTTGCTTGCTGAGGGGTATTGCTTGTAGATTGACTCATTACAGGGTTTTATTTCACAGTTAAGACATTTTAAATTAAAATGCTTCCCACAAACCACCTCTTTGCGCTATGTGGCTGAACAAGATGATGAGGGGGGAAGAAAAGAACTAAACCATCACACACAGATGTACAAATGTAGAGAATGGCTTTGATTCCTGACTGGTGATTGTGTGTTTCATCTCAAGGCACCTATGTGTTGTCACTGGAGTTACTGAACAACCCGCTGTAGCAGAGATGTAGGGGCTGATTTTCCAAAGTAAAATTCAGATTAAACTCTCAGATAAATCCAAAGTAATTCCATTGACTTCCATGATGTTACAGCAGCAATGGATATGTAACCCAAGGGAAGGAATTACTGAATGGGCGTGCTCTCCAATGACCAGCTTTTAATATATCACCCTGCACAGCCTCCATGAAAGTTCATCTTAAAACTTTTAAATTCCCCCTGCAATTTTGGTTGACCTCTATAATTCTTCGCTTCCTGACTTGAACTGTTGTGTACGTTGCTGTGCCATTCAAGCTACGCCTGCGCTTGAAGCTCGGGATAGGATTCCCATCTTGCATAGACATACTGGCGCTAGCTTAGTGAGAACTAGCATGCTAAAAATAGTAATGTAGCTGTGGTAGGACAGGCAGCGGTGAGCGGCAGTGTGGGCTAGCCACCCACAGTACGTGCTCATGGGGGCCAGGCGGGTTTGTACTTGGGGTGGCTAGCCTGTGCTACTTTGGCTACACTACTATTTTTAGTATGCTAGCTTGCTGAGAGTATGCTTATGCAAGCTGGGAATTACATCCTAGCTTCAAGCGTAGATGTAGCCCTAGTCAGTTGCCACATTCCATCTCAGAGGTGGCCACATCTCAGTAGTGAGTGAAGTGGTCTATCTACTTATCTATCACAGCAGTAATTTTGACCTTGCTTTAAGGAAGAATGTTGTTGGTGTATATTTGTATAGGGGGAGAGAACAGGCCAAGATTTCCAAAAGTAACTAGTGATTTCTAGTGCTGAGGGCTAAAGTGCTGAGTTTTGAAAACCAGGACTACTGAAGGCATTTCAAGCTGGGCACCCCAGAATCCAGCCACCAAGATCACTTGCCCCATTTGAAACTCTCTTGACAAGTGTCCCCTTGTGACTCCCATTGTAATTACTGTGTTTTCCTATTTTCCTAGTTACATGCTGGGCCTTTTTAGAAGAACCTGTGGGAATGTAGCCAACGTTAGTTATTGTTACTAGTTAGTCACTCAGCCACCACCATAAACTGTTCATCTCTATCTTACTACCTCTTACAACCTTTGCATATTTATAGATAGTAAGCCAAATTTGGAGGGAATACTTTAGGTGTTGTGACAGATCTCTGAGTGAGTCAAATAGGATCTATTATATGCCATTGTAAACTCTTTGGACAAGCATTGTCTCTTACTATATGTCTGTACAGCCCCCAACACAATGAGGTCCTGAGCTTCATTATGGCCTGTAGGAGCTACTGTAATATAAATAATAATTAAAAAAAAAAGATGCTTACCCGCCATAGGTTGTCAGTTCCGATGGAAGTAGGCCTTTGGAAGGAGTATGATGGAGGATTTGGCAGTAGTGCCATTCGTAATGGGGGATGCAGAAGTGCAAAGAAGTGGGAGGAACAAACAACTGTCTCCTGAGAATCGTGCCCTCCCCCCGCGAGCTATTTAAACTAAAGGATGATATTGGCACAAGAAGAAGTGGGAATAAACAGGCCATGAATAAATTGAGGCAGGAAATTAGAAGGTTTTTTACCATCACAATAGCAAGGTTCTGGAATAGTTTACCAATAGGAATAGTAGGGACAAATGACTTCACTGGTTTTAAAATGGAGTTTGATAAATTTATGAATGGGATTATGGACAATATGATGGGATTGCCTACAGTTGCAGGACACTGGACTTGATCTTGCTTCCAATCCCATGTCCTATGTTCCCATGTTCCATAAACTGATGACTAATATTTACTGTGACAAGTGTTGCTGGAACAACCAGGATTCATGTTTTACCAAAACACTCTGACCTTCACTAATTTCTTCCCAGAGTGACTAATGTGCTCTCTTGGGGAGCCTCACTCTATTCTTTCCTTAGGTCATTCTTGTAAAGCTGGGTCTCTCTGCTTCAGTGTCAACAGATGCTGATTTTGAAAGTACTCATTGTCATGTGACTCACTACACAAAATTCATATTCACCAATATTGCCTCCAAATACTTCTGTAATGTTGCCTTCATGGGCCACAACTGAGAGTGCCAAATTCAGGACAAACTGCTGAGAAATAGGGCAGATATACCCCAAGACTGGTGGCTAATCCCCCATAGGATATACCAAACCATCAACAAAAGTAAACTTTTGTTTCACCACACTGGCTAACAAGAAGTCATAAAAGCAGTTTCCTTAGTCATTCCAGTCCTGGTATTACCACTGAAAACACTAGATTTAGAGGTGAGTGTTTCTTTAAAACCAATCTCTTCAAATAAAAGGTTCTTCTGATGCCAAAGAACCAGCCACACGCCCAGGTCAATATATAACTTAGATCTTTCCCAAAAATCACGCTGATGCCAATCCTTTATTATCTAAAATCTAAAGGTTTATTTATCAAAAGAAAGAAAGATGAGAGTTAAAACTGATTAAAGGAGTCAAATACATACAGTAAATGCAAAGTTCTTGGTTCAGGCTTGTAGCAATGATGAAATAAACTCCTGGCTTAAGCCAAGTCTCTGGCAGCTTCCAAATCATTGGAAGGACCTCAGCCCCTTAGTTAGAATGCTCCCATTAGTATAAGTGCATAGTCCAGAAGTTTGAGCAGGAAAGAGGCAAAATTGAAGTGTTTCCAGGGCCTTTTATATCTTCTGCCATGTGGCGGGAAACCCATTGTTTCAAACAAAGCCCTCAGCACAGCCACTGGAAAATCACAGGTGACAAGATGGGGTTTGGAATCACGTGAGCAAGTCACATGTCCATGCATATTTTTGCTTAGTCAGAGCAGGAAAGTCCATTATCTGTAGATAGGCATCTCCCCTGGTCCATTGTGAGTTAAGTGCCCTTTTGATGGGCCACTCAATTTGAATAGTCCCTCCAAGATGTGCTGGCTAACTACCTTGTGGGCGTTACCCCAGGAGCAAACATTTGAAATCCAGGTATAGAGCCAATACTCATAACTTCAAATACAAAATTATACATGCATACAGATAGCATAATCGTATTCAGCAAATCATAACCTTTCCATAGGCATCTTACATGACACGTTTTGTACAAGGTTTGTAGCCATTATATAACAGTGGTTGCAACAATGATCTACATGGTCATAGTGTAATCAGATAACATCACAACTTGTGATTTATTTATTTATTTTTAGTGCCCTCATCAAAATGTACTATCCACAAAATGCAATCGGGGGGTCAGGGCTGGTGAGGAGGGATAGAAAAATGTTAATACAATCTACTTCAAAGACTCAGGAGAGCCAGGTACATTTCCAGTTCAGCCACAGACTTCCTGTGTGAACTCAGTGTAGCATAGAGGTATTTGCTAGGTAAGGCTAGGTATAAGCTAAGACAGTGCCACAATAAGCTTACAAGCCTCAAGGCCTATAAGACAGTAGCTTAACAAATCGAGGCCTAAAACCCCCAAAGCCTTCTCATATGCATTTAATCAGGAGTAACCCTAGATCATCATATATCACAAGATAGAATGCTGTAATGACCAAGTATGACTAAATTGCTGACGGGTAAGCACAAGATGACAGTTGATAACAGCTTTAGATATTTTTAAGTTAGGAACATCAGCAGATGTCCAACACCAAAAATGCCATGGTAACTCATTGCCATGTATGCTCGTAAGCTTGAGGTAAGAGGCTTAGTAACCTATGGAAGAAGGGCACCCCAACATTAGTGGGGTGTGGAACTTCAAATAAGGAAAAGGGGTGGAAATCCCTACTGAATATTCATTAGGCATAGTGGGCATCAGCATAATTCAATGTAAAAGTTGTATTTTGGCCTGCCTGCCTTGGGATATATCAGAATGACACCCGCTGGTGATGATGGTAATGAGGACGATGATGCTGTAGGAAGATAATGATTAACACTTTGGGGTTTTCTGCAAGGGATGGCGTGAATATATGGATGCCCAGAGGCTCATTTTATATTTGCTCTACCTTCTTTGATGGGTTGAGTGTTTATGATTTTGCTAACTGTGTTAATAAAACTAGTGCAAATTCAAAAGGTTTTTCCTCCATGTGAGTGTTGCTCTGTGCATGTCAGAGTTCCCAAATTAACAGTAATTCTAATAAATCTTGGCCTGATCTTGGGAAAGACCCTGTCAAACCACACAGTGCTAAAGGGGAATTCTTAACTAATCTATATAAATATTATAAAATCAACAAATCAAACAACATTGGGTAAATCACTTAGTCTCTCTGTTCTTCAGTTCCCCATCTGCAAAATGGGGATAATAGGGAAGTGCTGTCTTCCAGGGGTATTGTGATGATAAAATACATGAACAGTTGCGAAGTGGTCAGATACTATGATGATGTTGGCCATATAAGTACTGAACTATCTGCACAGATAGACACCAAAATACATTTGCTCTGAGGGTAGAGAAGCAGTTAACACATTGCAAAACAGGACATTTTTGGTCAAAGACATCAAGGCAAAACCCCTGCTGTTAAGAGATGGGGCCTTAGAGGTTCAGACCTGCCATAGAGGTTCAGACCTGAGTCCAAATTTCCCCAAAGGTTGAGCATGCAGAGCCAAGATTTGGGTTCAGACTCATCTGCAAACTGCTACTGAAAGCATTGTGGGGTTTGTGTGTGTGTGTGATAATGTAACACATTATGTGAGAGAGACTAGAGGAAAAACCATTGTATGGACCTGAGTACAGCAACTGTCATACAAGTTGAAAGCAAAACCAAGAGGTGGAGATAAGTAGGTTGCAAGAGAAGCAAGAAGGCTGTAATTTAAATGTTAAAGACTCTCGTGTTTTTGCTGAATAGCTACAGGGAAGGGCAGATGGGAGCCAGGGATGGAGTAATAGGTTCATCATAATGGTAACTTGTCTTTTCCTGGTACATGGCAAGTTTTTCAGGGCAGGGGGAGTGCCTTTATCTTGGTTTCTTCTATCTCTCTGTGCATATTGGCAGTGTTAAACAAATACTAATAATAAAGAGTGGAGTTCCTAGTAAATTGTGCAGTAGAATCACAGAAAGGTAGGGCTGGAAGGTACCTCAAGAAGTTAGTAGACTAAAGAGAAATGAAAAGGCTGAATCTTCAGCTGCATGGAATCATAGGATCATAGGACTGGAAGGGACCTAGAGAGGTCATCTAGTCCAGTTCCCTGCACTCAAGGCAGGACTAAGTATTATCTAGATCATTCCTGACAGATATTTATCCAACCTGCTCTTAAAAATCTCCAATGATGGAGATTCCACACCCTCTCAAGGCAATTTATTCCAGTGCTTAACCCTTCTGACAGTTCGGAAGTTTTTCCTATTGTCCAACCTAAACTGCCCTTGCTGCAATTTAAGCCCATTGCTTCTTGTCCTATCCTCAGAGGTTAGGAAGAACAATTTTTCCCCTTCCTCCTTGTAACAACCTATTATGTAGCTGAAAACTGTTATCATGTCCCTTCTCAGTCTTCTCTTCTCCAAACTAAACAAACCCAATGTTTTCAATCTTCCCTCATAGGTCATTATTTTCTAGACCTTTAATAATTTTGTTTCTCTTTTCTGGACTTCCTCCAATTTGTCTACATCTTTCCTGAAATGTGGCACCCAGAACTGGACACAATACTCCAGTTGAGGCTTAATCAATTACTTCTCGTGTCTTGCTTACAACACTTCTGCTAATACATCCCAGAATGCATCACTGCCCCAGCCGTGACCAGAGATCTGACCCAAAGATTATGAAGTGATATTTGTAGAGAGGAAGTAGGTCAGTGGTTCAGACAAAAGGACAGAAGAGCGGAAAAAATTCCAGGTGGATGGGGAATGCACAAGCACCATTCCCCGGGTGAGGAGACTCCTGAATTGAGGGCTATCCTAGGAGGAGTAAGCTGAGAACAGAGGGACAGAGCACATGGCTATGGAGTCAGAGAGCCAGAGTGGAAGGAGCCACTGGAGAGAGCTGAAAACCAGGACGTCGTTTTACATAACATTGCTGGAAGCACTAGCTGCCTTCAGTGGGGTAATTCCAGGCCAGGCATATGTTGTAACTAGGGAAAGTAAAATAATAGCAGAGAGGCCATAATTCCTTCACTAATTGAAAGTGGTGTCTAGAACTTTTTCAATTTGTGAGTATGTGAGATTTTCTATCTGTTGCTCTTAGGAGGATAATTAAGGATGAAATGAATATTAAATCATCATTTACTAGATAAGTTTGGGTTTCTTTTTTGCCTGACTCAAAAATGGGACTGAACTTTTGGCTTAGAGTCTTATCTCTCTACACAAACGGATTTTTGTTTTGAATCCCGTATTGAAACCAATTGCATTTTCACTTGTTTCTCTGGTCACCCTGAATTCCTTCTGGCTCTAGTTGGACAGTAAGTGATTTCTGCTTGGTTGGAAAAGAAGAATAGGGCATATCAGCAAGTGAAATATGAAGAAAAGTCACCTATTAACACAAATTTGAGCCCTTCCAGTCACGGGCTGGGGTAAGCTTCAGCTAAGAGCCACAGGTATGTTTGTCTGCTTTTAATCAAGAATGACTCTGCTATGGCACTGTATGAAAGATCGCCTTTTCAGCTAGTTGTTAGCTGATGATGATCCTGGGTTCACCAATTTTTCACAATCCCCCTTTCTTCTTGAGAACGTGATAGCTTGTTGCAAATGTTAAAATGCTACTGACAGCAGCCGTACAATGGATGCATTTAAAATAAAGCACCTTGGTTAAAAAGCAAAGGGCCTGGGTAATGGAGTGGTGTCTGGCTGACTGGAAGAGCTGGATGTGGACTCCAGTGTAAATAAGCCATGGCAGTTTTCTGACTGGGTTGTGAGACTGGTGCAAGCCTCACAGCATAGAGCAAACCTAAACGGATAATTAAGAAAAATCGGGGTGGGGATGACAGAGTGGTGATGTGTGACAGATACTAAAATAAACCAAAATATCCCTCTTGGATTTCAGTTGAGCAGGGAGGAGTGAGAAGAGTGAGAATGTTTTTCCCCCTCTTGATGGTTTAAAGAAGATGTCTGTGCTGTCAGGGGCTGATGAAGTGCTTCCAAGCCACAGGGCAGGGCTTCACGCTGCCTTCACACAGGGAAAGTTTTCTGAGCTTGTCTCTGCAGCAACACACATTCTCTCAGATTAATTCCAGCTGTGCGGTGCCATGCTGGCAGCGTCGTTATGTATTAGTAATGCTATCCGATTTGAGCAAATGGTCTCCCCTTGCACTGCTCTCTCTTTCACACTACCATACTCTTTCTTTCTCTCTCACACACACTCAAGTCTTGATTATTTCCTTTTCTCAAATATATATATATAATGAGCCAATATTCTTTCCTAGTAACTTCCTCAAAGGAAGAAGATCTCAACGGAGCTGCTTGTGCTTCAGACACTGTGTCCTCTTTTACTTCCCCTGCAAACAATGTTGAGCATGTGTTTGCTGACAGTTTGGTCATTTACAGCCATGAGGCTGCGGGCCAGGTTCTGATGCCAGCTCCCCTGGTGTAAATCAGGAATCAGTCCATTGGCTTGGAGTTGCTCCTAATATGCCCCAGCATGAGGTGAGGTTAGAATCAGATTTTGTCTGTGTAGCTGCTTGTTATGAAATTTCAACACTGATCCTTCATTTGTCAGCACGCTCTGAAAAAAATGTCAGCTTACACAGAGTTAGTACTTTCAAACTTCTAAGCTTTGTGTCTTACATCTGTGCTGCTTTAGTGATTTGCCTCTCATCTCAGAGCTTTATAGAACAACATATCAGTTCATGATCACATATTTATTTTTCCACAGTGGCATTTAGAAGATCACATGATGGTCATTTAATTTCCATGACTGACATTCCACAGGTCTAAGATTTCATTCCTCTGGGAGCATTTCAAATAGTTGTGGTTTTACCCAGCATTAGAAAAATACGTATACGTATTTTTAAAATAAATTCCTGAAACTTCATCACTGGTTGGGTGCTTAGTGGACAGCCAGCACTCCACCCAGCTGTCCTTTGACATCTAAGATTAAGAGGTAGCAATGGTCTTATTTTTGAGGCTTCTGAGTCTTTAACTGTCTTCTTTATTGTGTATCAGTGTTTCTTATTTTATTGATGTTAACACCCTAACATTAAATGTCCATATACTCAACACAGTACATCACCTATGTCAATAATAATATTTAGTGATTTTCATCCATAGATCTCAAAGCACTTTTATAAATCAGGGCAAGAATCATTGTCCTCATTTTATAAATGTAGAAACGGAGGTACAGGGTCTTGCCTGGGGTTATAGCAGGTTAGTAGCACAGCTGGGATGAGAACTCAGGCTTTCTAATTTCCTTGAGCCGGGCCTTGCCCTGTTCACTAGACCATACTGTCTTTCAACCCTGTTTTGTAGCCATTCAGTAACATACACTAGCACCAGTGTTATGAATTGATTTTTCAGTTCAGGATGTAGAATAAGTCAATAATTTGAGTTTGGCTTCTAGTGGATAGAACGCACAAAAAAACACATTGACACAGTCACACCCATTTCTTAAAAAGAAAAGGAGTAATTGTGGCACCTTAGAGACTAACAAATTTATTTGAGCATAAGCTTCCGTGAGCTACAAGCTCACTTCATCGGATGCATTCGGTGGAAAATACAGTGGGGAGATTTATATACGCAGAGAACATGAAACAATGGGTGTTACCATACACTCTGTAAGGAGAGTGATCACTGAAGATGAGCTATTACCAGCAGGAGAGTGGTTGTTTCATGTTCTCTGTGTATATAAATATCCCCACTGTATTTTCCACTGAACGCATCCGATGAAGTGAGCTGTAGCTCACGAAAGCTTATGCTCAAATAAATTTGTTAATCTCTAAGGTGGCACAATTACTCCTTTTCTTTTTGCGAATACAGACTAACACAGCTGATACTCTGAAACCCATTTCTTAGTGTCAAGGATCAAATGGTGCTGCAGTCTGATATACTTGCGGTCCAGCAATGAGGTACTTTGGCCAGATGTTTTGAGGAATCTTGAACTTCTAGTGCTTGGGTTGTAACTTTTCTTTGAACTGCTTTGTTTATCCAAGCTTGTCAAACTGGCTCCTTCCATCAAGGTTCAAACTGAATGTTAAAACATATTTTTAAATATGGACCAAAACTAATAGTATTGATAATAAAGGGGGGAATTAATTTCAGCATTGAGAGGAAGCAGTTGGGCTTAGTGGCTAGGGCATTGGATGGGGACTCAGGAGATCTGTATTCTAGTCCCATTTCTGCCACTGGCTTGCTGGGTTACCTTGGGCGAGTCACTGCACCTCTCTGTGCCTCTATTTCCCTATTGTAAAATGGGTTTAATGATAATGACCACCTTTGTAAAGCCCTTTGAGATCAACTGATAAAAACCTCTATATAAGAGCGAGGTGGTATTGCTAGTTCCATATTATGGTATCTTTCTGTGAGGGAGACCTTGGTTCAAGACCTTGCTCTGCCATAGACCTCCTGTGCAACCCTGGGCAAGTCACTTAGCCGCTTTGTGCCTCAGTTTCACATCTGTACAAAAGCAATGATAGTATTACCCTACCTCACAGAGTTGTTTTGGGGATAAATACATTAGATTGTTGGGGGCTCAGATACTATCATAACAGGGCCATAGAAGTACCTGATATGATGAGGCAGATGACCACCCCCCCTTTACCAGCCAAGCAAGGGTTAAAGAATTCCTATGGTTACAATCAGCCCCAACCCACTTCACTTGTGTGTCTTGTCAGGGCTGGGAGTGGACCCTTAAAAGGGAGGACTTCAGTGCAGTGAGGCATGGTACCTGGAAGCATGCAGAGGGCTCAGGTCTCCCAGACTGGGACCCTGTGGCATGAACTTCACATATGGCTTGCAGATGCTGCCTGCCTACTTACGCCCTCTGAGGAAGAACACAGGCTGGTCTGTTGTTCTTTTGTTGATACCCCCAGGACTAGGTCCCAGCCTCTAATCACACAAAAGAGTAGGAGCCAAAGGCTGAAAAACTGTTTGTTTCCCTCTCCCTTGCACGGGAAAGAGGTCCTGGCCTCATGAAGGCCATGGGTCTACTTTCCCTTGGTGTGGACGCAAGGGAGTGGACTTAGTAAGAGGTACAGCCCGAATGGCTGTAGCCCAAACCCAGAACCAGACCACCAGCTTGCTGCTGCCCAAAGAACAATGTATGAGGGAAGTGAGGTGCTCATCTGTACCCCACGGGAGCACCCTGGAGACACAACCTTGGACACTGAGATGGATGGATTATGAATTCCATCCTGAGCTTTATAGTTTCTAAGAATTAGTAAATGGCACCTGTAGCTAATTCATCTGAGGCTTGTATTTACTGCCTCTCAAGGACGCGGGAACCTTTTGTAGAAGTGGGGGAGGCAAGGCCAAAGTGCCCCCCCCCTCTGCAGTGGGCTGCTCTGGCAGTGAGCCCGCTGACTTCTCGTCTGGTGCCAGAGCAGCCCCTGGTGGGAGAAAGGTGTAATTGCAGTGCCTCCCCTGAAGACACTATTATTCTGGGAGGTGTGGGGGGAAATCTGTGGGGGACATGAATTGTGTGCTTATGTTTCTTTTGTTAAAAAGTGGAGGCATGTCCCTCCCACTTTTAAAAATGGGGGGCCCCTGCTCTCCAGTTCCAGCACCGGTGCTGCCTCTCCCTCTGGAAGGTAAGCACTGACATCTGCTAGATCCCCGTAGCTTAAGATGTGGGTGGATAATTCATTCAACTTAAAATGTAGGGCCCTTATTGCTCCCTACCTCAATGTGCAGCAGTAGGCATAAAGGTTCAAAGTACACAGTGCACCACGGAAAACTGGACAAGTAATTGTTATCATAGAATCATAGAATATAAGGGTTGGAAGGAACCCCAGAAGGTCATCTAGTCCAACCCCCTGCTCGAAGCAGGACCAATTCCCAGTTAAATCATCCCAGCCAGGGCTTTGTCAAGCCTGACCTTAAAAACCTCTAAGGAAGGAGATTCTACCACCTCCCTAGGTAACGCATTCCAGTGTTTCACCACCCTCTTAGTGAAAAAGTTTTTCCTAATATCCAACCTAAACCTCCCCCACTGCAACTTGAGACCATTACTCCTTGTTCTGTCATCTGCTACCATTGAGAACAGTCTAGAGCCATCCTCTTTGGAACCCCCTTTCAGGTAGTTGAAAGCAGCTATCAAATCCCCCCTCATTCTTCTCTTCTGCAGGCTAAACAATCCCAGCTCCCTCAGCCTCTCCTCATAACTCATGTATTCCAGACCCCTAATCATTTTTGTTGCCCTTCGCTGGACTCTCTCCAATTTATCCACATCCTTCTTGTAGTGTGGGGCCCAAAACTGGACACAGTACTCCAGATGAGGCCTCACCAATGTCCAATGTCGAATAGAGGGGAACGATCACGTCCCTCGATCTGCTCGCTATGCCCCTACTTATACATCCCAAAATGCCATTGGCCTTCTTGGCAACAAGGGCACACTGCTGACTCATATCCAGCTTCTCATCCACTGTCACCCCTAGGTCCTTTTCCGCAGAACTGCTGCCTAGCCATTCGGTCCCTAGTCTGTAGCTGTGCATTGGGTTCTTCCGTCCTAAGTGCAGGACCCTGCACTTATCCTTATTGAACCTCATCAGATTTCTTTTGGCCCAAGAAGAAGGCTGGCTAGTGTGCATTGTACAGGGGCCAGCAGTCCATGGACCTGAATCAGGAGAGCACATAAGAATGCCTTGACAATGAGAATATGTATAAGTCCCGTGATGGACGTTAAATGCTTTCCTAAATTGGCTCCTATGATAGCAATGCATAACATACATGAAACAGGCAAAGTGTGGGTGTGGTTACCACAAAAGGAGGCATGGCCGGTAGAAAGTAAAAAGAAATATATTCTTCTCCTGCCATCTGAAAGCTCATTGTGAAGAGTCAGTAGGATAGCATGAGGCAAAGCAGTCCAACCAGCGTTATCTTACATGGATGAGTATGCAGTAGGGTGGACAATTGTGCTATTGGCTGGGTTCTTGTGGCCTGTGTGATTGCAAGTTGTAGGCCATCTGGTATCGTTTCCTATTTGTAAAGTGCTCCGAAGTGGAAAAATGCTCTACAACTGCTAAATATTACTAAAAAGGGTCCCAACTCTTCCATCTTTTCTGTTGCAGTGCGGAATTTCTGACTTCTCATTGGTGTGGTGTACAGTGTGAACCATTTACTGGGCCTGTGATGACACAACTGGTGTATGTGTGTGTTGGCTAGGGAACTGCACCCTATCTACTTGCTGTATATACATTTTAGGAGCTGCTGATTTAATCACTTTCAGTTTATTGAGGTTCACATTAGTCATAGACTTGAGTGTTCATTTCAGTTCCTGACCAGCTGTCGGTGCTTTTCTGCTTCCTATTCTGTAATATATGATCACGTCAATTACTGTTTCTAACTGATTTCTGGACTGACAGTGAGATCTTTTTAGGCTGCTCCATCAATATCCCTTTGCCCTCTTTGGGACATACTACATTTTATTGGCTATAGCTCCCATTGCTAGGTGTACTCACTGGCATTCTTGCTTCTTAAGGAGCTGGGGGTATATATCTGGTGAATTATGCCTTTGTTTTAGTGCATTCTTGAAACAAATGGTTCCTTTTTTTAGGAGAGATCAAAGCCTTAGAAATTTAAAGTAGATCCAACAGGAATAAAGTAAAACCAAGACAATGGCACAAGGGAAAAAATAAATTCTGGTGCTCTTTAAGGTGAGGAAATAGGTTTCTGAAGAATAAAATTAGGTTACAGGGTGCCAAAAACTGCCGGGTTGCACTGAATAAAAATGGCCTGAGTAAAAATGATGCTGAAGACAGTGACAAAATAAAATGTGCCAACTTTGTGGCATTGTATTTGGCCAGAAATAGTTTAGAAGCTCATAAGAGGAAGAAACACAAAGAGAAGTAAAGGTGACGAGTAAAGATAAGAATGCATGCAGTAATGTAACAAGTGCTTCTTCAAGGGCACTGAAGGAGTGTTGCACTTCAGATACTGAAAATACAAAAGCCAAGAAGAATGTAGCCAAAATGCTTGAAGATGAGGGTAATAATATTTTATTTCTTTAGTAACTGCCATGCATAGAAGCACAAATTGACTCTGAAGGTGTATTCTTGGAAACAGGAACAAAAGAATAAATAAAGGTAATCTGCAGAAATGGGTTGGCAAGACATTCTTCATATCAGTAGCAAAAGGACGGCAAAAATACTGAAGCTTCCATTATCTTTAGCAAGGTTCTGCGAGCTGCAGTCTTTCTTTAAGATGTGATCTCAATGTAAGGAGAAAAGTAAAGGTCTCTGGTGATGCTGCCAATGAACTGATTATTTAAAATGGGTTGTAATGAATGTATTATCTCTACATTCATTATAAATACATGTCGCTGACAAAGCTATGCATGAGTATAGGAGATAAAATAGGCATGGGGCCAACCTGAAACCTCAAATATAAAATCTTGGCAAAAGTTTGGATCAGGGCTGAACTTTTTAAAGTTCAGATCCAGTGCAATTTAAATATAGAATTAGCTAAGGTTGCCGCTTAGTGATGGCCTGAAAAAAACAACAACATCCACAACCCATACAGTGACAACGTGAGAAGAAAGGATGGCCTTGTGGTTAAGGCACTGACTGAGGAGATCTGGGTTCAAATCGTGGCTCTAGGACCCAACCCGGTGTGATTTTGGACAAGTCATCTTATCACTCTGTGTCTCCGTTTCCTGTTTGTAAAATAATTAAGTAATAATACTACTTTTGTCTGACTAAGCAGTAATGTTGCAGTCTGTACTAGGGCTAGCTGGAACAAAAGAATTCCATTTTGAGACAATTTCAGCAGTTTGACCCTTGTTTCCATTTTGATGCAGAACAAAATCAAGATTTTTGAATTCATTTATTATGACAAAGAGAGTGACCCTGAACTAGACAGAGTGGTGACTCAAATCTAGGGTGTCCAGCCCTAAGTACCAAGCTATTAGCTAGGCTGTGTTACAAGAGCTTGGTTCAAGTCCTTGTTCTAATTGTTTTGAATCAGAGCATTGACCCTGGGTCTCCCACAGCCCATGCGAGTACCCTGACCACTTGGCTGTTCTTGGGTCTCTTTCTCTTTCTCATTTAGACCACAAATTTCACCCTGGCCTTAGAATTTTTAATCAAAACCAGTCTGTTTCCATGAAAACAAATGCAAGGAGCATACATAATAAGATGATTGAACTGGATGCATAGCATCTCAGCTTTAACTAAAAGCCTTTTGTTGAAAGTATCAAACCAGCTCCAGTCTCTGCGCACCCGCCCACCTCCCAACTACAGTTGGCAAAACCCTCACTTTCTTTCCCTTCCGAGCTCCTTCCCTCATGCCAACAAGCTGTGAATTCAGAAGCTCAATAATTAACTCATCCAATTTATTTCCAAATGTGTCCTGTGTTCTTCAGCTTTATATTTTAGATGGTAAGCTCTTTAGAGTATGGTCGCTGCTTGTCTTTGTGTCTCGTACGGGGCTGTGCACACAGCTGATAGTAAACAAATAGAAGGTTATTTTTCAAAGGCCCCAAAGGAACATAAGCCTTTTGCTCCCATTGACTCTCAGTCAGAGGTGTGCCTCTTACTCCCATTTGTGGCCTTGAAAATCTCCCCCATAAATAATCAGTAATAATTTTTCGTAACTAGCTGTCGTTTATGGTAACATTGTCTGTAATGGATGTGTTAATAAACTGGGCTGAACTCAAAAGACTATGAAAAAGGGCTAGATCTTCCCTTTCGATTAGACAATAAAATGTGTATTGGCCCTTAATATCACTTTCCTGTTTAGTACTAATATGTGCTGGGTTGTGATCTGAGCCCCAGACAGAGTCAGCTTTTGGGTCCCTTTGTTCATTAAAAAGAATCCTATGCAATTTCTGATTTTGCTCTTATGTACAGGGTATGCTTTTATAATAGTAAACAATCCAAAAGGGAATATTGTGGTATACTACTATTTCTTCTCAGTGAATACAAGACTTCACTGAGAAGGTTGGTCCATGGTCAGTGTTTTAGTCCAGTCCCTACTCCATCTCTATTCCTCACTTCCCACAAAATGGGGACAGTGCTTCCCTATAAGCAAGGGGTGTAGTGAAGAATAAGTATGTTAAAGATCGTGAGGCTTCCAGATACTGTGCTAATGGTGGCTGTATCTGTTCCTGCTACAGGAGCTCTTCTATTAAATCATTGCTGAGAAACCTATATGCACTTGAAAAGTAGGCAGATTAGTATAGTTACTTAGCCCAGTCCAATCCAGGTATGTGAGGCTCTTCAGAGAAAAGATGTGCTATAGGTAGCTTCAGTGAGAGTTTCTCCTTGAACCCTATCTCGTGCTTTTCAATTTGATCTTGCATGTCTCCTTGCCAAGCTCATGTTGCACGATATTTGTTCACAATGTTTTATTTTAAATAGCAAAGGAATTTCTGAGTTATTAGAGATTTCAAAAATTCCTGATCAGATTTGGGATCATTACAATTTTCCTCGCAGTAAATATTGTATATGTGGGTGATGCACTAGGAAGCTCTCTTTCCTTTGAGTCATTACTTACCCACTGCATCACTGCAGTGCAAATGGATCCCAGGGTGCTTCTAGGTGCCATATTTCAGGTGTCCATTTCTAGCCTAATGGCTCCTTAAACTTCACAAGGAGGCAACATGTCTAGTGTTTAGAGCAGGGAACTAGGAATCAGAAGAAAGGGTGCTATTCCTCACTCTTGTTGACTGTCTGTGACCAGGGATGTCATTTAGCCTATTATCTCAGTTGTTCTCTTTATAAAGTGGGGATAACAAAACCTACCCATGTAAAATCATAGGAAGAAAAGTGGTGGATAGCAAAAAGTGTTATAAAAAGCCTCACCAATTTTGTAATGTTCTTTTTTCACTTGGATCATTTTAAAAAATGTATTTGGGAGCCCTGTGGCTGTGAAGTCACCCAGATTAGTAATGAAATGAAGCTTTGGGAGATGGTTTCATCTTTCATAGTCATAGCCCAAAATTGCACTCAGAAAATTAAAAAAGCCTCGGGATTAAAAAAAAACAAACAAAAAAACACCTCACAGTCAAACATTTTCTGATCAGATCTTTCAAGCTATCATGGATGTCTAGATTATGAACTAAACCTCATCATATTACTGTCTTTACCCTTATTGTCAGTGTAAACGCTCTCCCTTGTATTTGTCAAAACAACAACAGTATGTCTCCGCATATATATGATCCTCCCCATCTGTCCTGCCAGCACTCCTCCAGATTTATTTTACCTATCACTTCAGTGCACTTTCTATATTTAATTCCAAGTCATTTTCCCAGGCTTAACCATGAGTGCATATGCTATGCATCCAATTCAATCATCTTATTATGTATGCTCCTTGCATTTGTATACATTCCTTTTAACTTCAGTACCAGCATATGGTTCATTACTTTTCCCTCCCAGTGCCAGATGCATTAACTTGTTTTCTTGTTGCATAAGTCTCCATGTTTATATAGATAAGTAATCTACTGAAATGAGGAGTGGAATCTTTCTTGGTCTCTAACGACCAGCTCTATAAATGTAGAAGAATATAGAGAAATTGCAGTTTTTCATTTTCCAGCATTCTTTCTAACCAAAATGTTACTGTGCTAGCTGACAATATGTTGTGAATACTTAGCAGGTTTTCATCCCCACCCTTCCTATTACATTGTGACTGGGGTATAGAATGACATTCATGACAGACAAAACACACATTGGAGTCTGTGGTTTGTATTAATACACAGCAATGTTTTGAGAGAACTGCTCCGAGGAAGCATATTGGTTAAGGAATTCCTAAACTTAGGCTACAGACCGGCAAAATCTTTTAAAACCGCCCCCCCCCCCAAATAGATCTTTTACTATGGAGTCAGGAATCCATAATTCTCTTATCAGCTTTGCCTACTGTCTTGATTGGGGACCTGGAGCAACTCATTTAACTTTTTGCTTCAATTTACTTTTCATTGAAATGGGCATAACAATATATACCAACCACACAATATTGTCCAGGAGTCTTAGTATATCCAATCAATTGTAATGGTTTTCTTTATTTGCAATGTTTCAGAGTAGCAGCCGTGTTAGTCTGTATCCGGAGTACTTGTGGCACCTTAGAGACTAACAAATTTATCTGAGCATAAGCTCTTGTGGGCTACAGCCCACTTCATCGGATGCGTGCAGTGGAAAATACAGTAGGAAAATTTTATATACACAATATATCACTCAGCCACTCGATTCTCTGTATCTAGAATTCTAGACAGTGCGGTTCCTGGTAAACAATGTGGGGGAAAGTTGGAACTCCAGGTGTGGGCAAGCTTGCTTGTGTTGGTATTGTAGCTGTTTTCTTTAATATTGCCTATTTAAGAAGGTCTGAGTTTCCATCTACTGTAACATTAGTTAATGATTGTAAGATGCTCGAGTGTACAAGGTATAGAAATGTAGAATATTATTGAAGGTTTTTTGTAGGCAAGGGCAACTTAAATATTGAATTATGTTGTTCAGTTGAACATGCTGGAAAAAATGTGGCTCTCAGTTCTACCAAAGTAGGTCTATCAGCTTCAGTGGAGTTACTCTGAATTTAGACTGGTGTAACTGATCTCAGAACTTGGTCCACTGCTTTTTGTTCTGAACTGGACTGATGCACTGCATAGGAAAGTAAGACAAGGTGTAGAAAGCGTAGCCTCACCACTCACACACCCACTTTGTGGCTGGGCAGGGCACAGCAGTTTCTCCTTGTCTAGCACTCCCTGCCCATGGCTGCTCTGATCCTGTGGTGGTGGTCTTCTTCTCGTGACTCAGCCCTCCAGCCAGGTCAGGTTTTAGTCCGGCTCCTTCTGAGTAACAAAGTCCAACAAATAAAAATCCAAAATGTCTTCAGTCCTAACTCTGGGCCCTGTGGTACTCATACCCTTCTCTCAGGGCTCTCCATCTTCCTGGTCCCCTTTTCAGGGCCTCAGACAATGTTACCAGTGGCTAGTAGAGGATCCCAGGACTTCCCAATCCACTGGGCTCCAGACCAGGGAACCTAGGACAGGCAGTTAAGGTTCACTGCACCAGACTTCTTGTTGCCAACTCCCTGGACTTCTTCCTAACAAGCGTACCACAGGCCTTCTCCTCCACAAGCACTCTAGGTTCACCCTACTTTCAAGTCTGGGACTCCCTGCGCTTTCTCCTGGAATCCCTCCAAAGTAGGGTGACCAGATGTCCTGATTTTATAGGGACAGTCCTGATATTTGGAGCTTTTTCTTACATAGGCACCTATTACCCCTCACCCCCTGTCCTGATTTTTCACACTTGCTATCTGGTCACCCTACTCCAAAGAAACACCAAGCCAACAAGTATTAACTTAGATCCACCTATGCTTTCCTTGAGGTTAATCTTTGCACCCCTCCACTAATTCCCCTTGCTCTATTCACCAATTAAATGCCTCCCAGGGCTCTCTCCCTGGAAGTCCACTTCCTGCCCTTCTTTCAGGGCGCACCACCAGAGTCTGCTCAGTGGCTGCTCCAAATCTCTCCTGGCCTCTTGTCCGACTTCCCTACTTAGGAGAGGATCCCAGAGCCAACTCTCCTTTTGGGTTTCCTCCTTCGTCCTCCTAATCTCTCCACTCTAGTCCGGGAGTGATTGCTGAGTTCCTCCCTGCAGTCCCCATCTTTATAATAACCACCCAGCTCCCTACCCATCTGGGCTTCATCTTTACTTACGTGTGACTCACCCTCCAGGTGCAACCAGTTAGCATAATTAGCCTCTCAGGCCCCCATTAATCTATGCACACCCCATCACACAAGGACAAGCATAGAATCATAGAAGCTTAGGGTTGGAAGAGACCTCAGCAGGTCATCTAGTCCCAACCGCCTGCTCAGAGCAGGACCAACCCCAACTAAATCATCCCAGCCAGGGCTATGTCAAGCCAGGCCTTAAAAACCTCTAAGGATGGAGATTCCACCACCTCCCGAGGCAACCCATTCCAGTGCTTCACCACCTTCCTAGTGAAATAGTTTTTCCTAATATCCAACCTAGACCTCCCGCATTGCAACTTGAGACCATTACTCCTTGCTCTGTCATCTGCCACCACTGAGAACAGCCAAGCTCCATCCTCTTTGGAATCCCCGTTCAGGCTATTGAAGGCTGCTATCAAATCCCCTCTCCCCCCCATTCTTCTCTTCTGCAGACTAAATAAGCCCAGTTCCCTCAGCCTCGCCTCATCAGTCATGTGCTCCAGCCCCCTAATCATTTTCGTTGCCCTCCGCTGGACTCTCTCCAACTTGTCCACAACTTTCTGAAATGGGGGTGCCCAAAACTGGACACAGTACTCCCAGATGTGGCCTCACCAGTGCCGAATAGAGGGAAATAATCACTTCCCTCAATCTGATGGCAATGCTCCTACTTATACAGCCGAAAATGCTGTTAGCCTTCTTGGCAACAAGGGCACTCTATTGACTCATATCCAGCTTCTCGTCCACCATTACCCCTATGTCCTTTTCTGCAGAACTGCTGTCTAGCCACTTGGTCCCTACTCTATAGCAGTGCATGGGATTCTTCCGTCCTAAGTGCAGGACTCTGCACTTGTCTTTGTTGAACCTCATCAGATTTATTTTGGCCCAATCCTCAAATTCGTCTAGGTCACTGTGGACCCTATCCCTACCCTCTACCATATCTACCTCTCCCCGCAGTTTAGTGTCATCTGCGAACTTGCTGAGGGTTCATCCCATCATCCATCCCATCATCCATATCATTAGTGAAAAGAATAACTCTAGAAACTCAAAAGGCCAAGTTCTGATTTAATTACTGGTGTAAATCTGAAGTAACTGTTGTTTTCAGATTAAGATCAGCCTCTGTCCCCAAAATACAAAATTTCCACACTAGTCCACAGAATTAGACATCCCAGGGATCCAAGAACATCCTGTGTAGGTAAGAAAAATTCAGACTGAAATCAATGAAAGTTTTGATGGTGTAAAGTATGGAAGTGAGTTTTATGCCCAGACTATAGTCTTGGGTTTATTTTTTTTTCCAGCAGTGACAATGATAATACCCGCATGGTATCATCTGTGTTATGTTGTCTAATGATGATACACCTGTAAGTGATCACATATATTGAAAATGATGAAAAGGCTATGCCAAGTTAACAAATGCTATACATGCATTATAGCAAGATTTCAGGTTTCCAGATGGGGACCTGAATAAAAATGTTGACAGATATATGCTGATTTATTGAACAGGTTGTCCAGCCCATGTGTAAAATCACTGTGACAACAAAACACATCATGGTGTTCTGCAGCTATAGCTGAGTTTCCTCCTCACCTACTGGGAATCATACTATACTTGTTCATTACCACCTCTTCTTTCCAGGGAGATCCATTTCCACATTGTCTCGCTTGTAGAAAAAGGGAGACAGAAAATTCTCTATCAGGTTTTTTCCCTTGAATACAATGTAGTATAATCTTGTTTTGCATGTGCTATGAGCTGCATTGTCATGTGCATCATAGCAGCTGCGTGCAAGTATTGAAGGCAAGATGTTGAGATGATGGAATTCTTTACCGGCCTGTATAAGGGGGACCCCAGATCCAAACGTTACGCTGCCCCTGAAAACAAGTTCAAATGAACAGTATACACAGCTCGCTAAGGAGTCAATGAACCAGTCAGGATACAAACTTAACTCTGAATACAAGGCACTAAGAGATTATTGGGGAAAGGAACCAAAAAAAAAGGCAACTCTAATACTTCATAAAGCAAGCAGAAAATCATTTTTTTTTCACAGCTTCCTCCCACATCATGAGCCAGACATTCCCTGGATCCCTGAGGATCAAAGGGTGATGCTAGTGGTCCTACTAGAAGATGTATGCACAATTAAATGTCCTCTACTTCTCTCTTCAGACCATGGGCTGGAAGGTGCAGCCAGTGTATAAGGAATAGTCTTAAATAATTGCAGGAATCAAAACGCAAATGAAAACAGAAAGCGAGTGCTGCTTCAACACACAGTCCTACACAGATCCCCTATGCTGAAGGGCTGGGTATCTGGGCCCTGTACAAAGAAAAGGGTCCAGGCTGTCTTTCCAAAGAAGATTCTCTGAACCTACCTAACTAGATGATGCTTGCAAGTGCATCACTGCATTCATTCATGAAAGCAGCTACTCTGTGCATGCACAAGTCACCGGTCTCACAGTTCAGGGTAACTGCACCAGTATTTCCCCTTCCGTGGTCCCTCAAGCGCACCCAATCTAGGCTCCCAGCTCCTCAGCCATCCCCTCTCTTGGGAAGAGACCCCTCTTTCTCTCTTGACCATGCCGTATAGTTCCCTGTCTACACTGTGATATTCCCAACAAGCCAGAGTGCCTAAAGAGGCCAGAACCTGTGCTTTGCTCTCCCTTCATAGGCTACGAACAGTCTAATTGCCCACACCACACAGCTCTTTATAAGCAAACACATTTATCTTTAAGGTGAAAGCGGAAAACCTATTAAACCTATTTACTCAGAAAACCTATTAAAAACAATAAAAGAATCAACATGCATGCTAAAATGCTTATCCGAGATCACTCAGCTTGGGTTCTGGTAGGAATCAGTCCTTCAAAAAACCCCAACTCGGTTTTCCCTATGGCTACAAGTTCCTAACTGTCAGATTCAGAATGAGAACAACCATGAATAAATTCAGTCTTTCCTTTATACAGCTTGGGCCTTTGACCTTGGCTTCATGAAACAGGTGGTCAGCAGACAATGGCCTACTCCTCTGGGCATAGCTTCAAAAGGCTGGGTTTTTGCATAACCGTTGGTGGAAATTTGCGTTCAACTTTCCCTAGATATTCCCCAGGAAAACCGCAGAACAGTCCATTCTTGCCTGTCACATTCAATATAGTCCTCTGAACCCCCTGGTCTTACATCTATCACTTCTTCCCCCTTGAGAGGTTACACACAATCCTGGCCTACAATAACACATAAACCTTCATTTAATGCAATGGACCCCAAAGATACTCAAATGAGATTCAACAAGGTCTCCCAAGGATACTGCAGGCAACTGCCACAGCAGGAACAGGAGCTCACTGGAAAGCCCTCTGCAGGCAGCTCACTTCAGTGCTCATTCACAGACTAGGTAAAACTTCCAGGGACCGGACTAGTGCATCCGATCTAAGGCAGGTTGTGCTATGGCAGCTTCACAGGCTTTGCGCTCTCTTCTCTCCTCTGCTGGGGTAGAGAGTTTGGTGGGCTGGTGGGTCAACAGGATGAGAAGGGGCTGCAGAGAGCTCCCTCTGAGGTCTGCTCCATAAATCTGACCGGCCAGGTCCGTCCTTATGGGTTGCCCTTTCTCTATTTGCTCCCCGCCGCTGCCCCCAGACATAGCACTGCCTGAAACGGCAGGTTGCAAGACCAAAGGGCCCACGCTTTGGAGAACTCTGCTGCTTTACATGAGTGCAGTGCCTCTCTCAAGAATGAGAATTACCCCGAGGGGCTACAATTCCTTTTGCAAATGACATTAACTGCCGATTCCCTCATGCTAGATCTCCAATAAAGCAGAATCCTTGCCATTATTTAATTCCTCACAAACAGGCTCATTGAGAGCAATGTGGGGCCCGGGTACATCATGTTTGCACCCCCGCTTCATCCCAGTTAGAGACGTGTTGGTGGGGTAGGGGCAGGTCCTGAGCTTGGGGTCCTGGTACAACTCATCAGTCCTGCTCACCATTTTTTAAATGAAAGATTAGATATTGAGAATGTCTTGATCCCACCCTGGTAAACAGCTTCCATGGAACCCACATTTGGAAACTGCTGCTCAAAGAGAGTATAAAGCATTTATGCTGCCTGTCTTTGTGAGGGAATGGACAAACAGAGATGATCTGATGACTAACTACTCTGCTTCCTTCCCGTTAAATCTTAGGAGAGGGAGGAGGGAGCCCCCAGAAATTATAATGTAAATCGTTTTAAATCTTCCAATGTGGTTCATGCATAAAGTCACTAGCAATTTGCTTCTAAGGAGGGTTGTTGTGTTTTTTTGTTTTTTTTTTAAATGTTCATTTAAATGGCTGTTGTCGGATCCTCAACCTGCTGAATTAGGAAGACTGTTCCGTCTGTTGATATGAGTTGTTTACTCCAGAGGTGGTGCTAGCCCACTGAAGAATAGTTTTACTCCATCCCACACCTGACTCAACCCCTAAAAAATACTAATTGCATTGTTTCCACAAACCAAAAGATATAACTACACAACACACACTAATAAAGTCCACATTAAAAAAGATGAATAGTATTTTGGAAATAATGCTAAATTGGGGGTCCTCTTGAGCTTTTTGAGGCCCCTAAGAAATTGCATAGTCTGCTTATGCCTCACACCCACCACTGCTGCCTTACACTTAAGGACAGACATACCATATCCAAAGGTAAGACCCTTCTCCCTGAGTGGAAATGAACAAACTCCTGGAGTTCTTTCTGATAGCTCTGACAGACCCGCAGCTGCTGGGAGCTCACACCTGGACACTTAGATTCATAGATACTAAGGTCAGAAGGGACCATTATGATCATCTAGTCTGACCTCCTGCACAACGCAGGCCACAGAATTTCATCCACCCACTCCTGCGAAAAACCTCTCATCTATGTCTGAGCTATTGAAGTCCTCAAATTGTGGTTTAAAGACTTCAACGAGCAGAGAATCCTCCAGCAAGTGACCCATGCTCCATGCTACAGAGGAAGGTGAAAAACCTCCAGGGCCTCTTCCAATCTGCCCTGGAGGAAAATTCCTTCCCGACCCCAAATATGGCGATCAGCTAAACCCTGAGCATATGGGCAAGATTCACCAGCCAGATACTACAGAAAATTCTTTCCTGGGTAACTCAGATCCCACCCCCATCTAACATCCCATCACAGGCCATTAGGCCTATTTACCATGAACATTTAATACCAAAACTTCTTTTACTTTCTGTCACATCATTTTCAGCCAACGTGACTAGGAATGAACCAGTTGCTGGAAGCTAAATGAAATTTCTAGTGGGCTCAGTGGACGTTTGAATGGATAACTTAGTGCTTATCAGATGCACTCTGGTGGAATGCTGAACCAAAATGTTCTGGGGGACATCTTTAAGGGGAAATAATTAGCAAAATCTTTAATTTCCATTTATAATTTAATTACGCTTGACCTAAATTTGGTTATTTATGTAATATTCATACCCAAAAAAAATCCTCTCCTATATCTCTTTAAGTAGTTGTTCCACTCCACTGTAAGCCTGAATCAGTAGTAAAAGGAAGTAGCAGTGATGAATAGAGCCGTGGGAAATATTCATAAGGCAATTCAAAAGCTTCATAATTTAAGCTTATTCACATTGTTCCAGTTTTGCGAAATGTCCTATAAAATATTGGGGGGGGGGGTTCCCCTCAGAAACAGAGCTATTTTCATTCTAAGTCCTATCTGCATGTGGAAATCCTTGACTTTTTCAAGCTCTTTGAATTTTGAGGCTCAAAATTACATTTTGACAGAGATCAATTTTCACGTGGGGAAAAAAGGGGAAATATCACCCTTGAATAGAGAAATGGCTGTTTCTTGATAAAGTTGTGAAAAGCAGGATTTTAGGACTACAAAATTGCCTCGAAATTGTGAATTTTTGTGATACCCCCCCCCAAAATTTAAATTATTATTATTATTTTATTATTTTCACAACTCTCAACCTGAATGAATTGTAGAGTTTAGACTGTGGTGTGAAGCTCCCACATCTCTTCTGGTTCTTGAAACTGTCTCTTAATACATTATAGGCTATTATCTCAACGTGTTTAATTTGTTGTTGTACTTCAGTTGAAGTCAATGGAGCTAGGACAGTTTCCACCAGCTGAGGATCTTGTTCTACAAATTGTCTGTTGTTCAATAAACCTAATCTTATCTGTCTATGAATTTATAATGTGTTCATAATCATGATACAGAGCACGACCAACATTATCAAAAGCAATCAGGCTGCATGACAATAGTATTCTCCATGCCTTGTGTTTTGTCAAGGAAGTGTGCAAGGTCAATATTTTTCTTTGTTGTATATTTGCCATCCTCAAGAAGATGATTATTGTGGGAAGCAGATACAAAGGGATAAATCTTACAGGTAGTGGTGAAGGTGGTCATTCCATCACAATGAGGAACAGAACAAAAGTTGAAATGTTAACGTATAGGCCAGTCTTTCCTTTCTATATATATCAGATCACCCTTGACACTTGTTTTGCATTTTGATTTTGCTTGACATTTTCCAGCATCCTCCTCACCTGAGTGTTGAGTCAAATTCAAGGCTTTGCAGTTTGCTCCAGTTAGGAGAAGAAATTGATACTGTCAGGAATTTTCTTAGATGCAGTCCTGCTTCCCTGGATACAGTAGGAATCAAACAGGAGATAGTTTCTTTGGTCACTGCGTCTGAAAAACTTGCTTGCTAAGTTTTCTCTCAGGGTCACATTACTAGTATTCCTGTTACTGTCTGCTTAGCTTTCTGTCTCTCTGTCACAGGACTTTTCCATCGCTACCGGGTGAACTGCACTGCCTGGCCAGTTCAGGTGGTTTCATAGTCACAAACACCCACCGGGTTGTTATCTTTCACCAAGGTGTGTGTATATTCTTTTCCTACTTAGTAACACCATGCAATGCAGGCTTACTGCAAGCCTAGGCTTTCTTGCAGCCCCTAATCCTCAGCCCAGGCTCACCCTTTGAGCTTCCTTCTGAGTTGCCTTTTTCTTCCTGTATATTCTCCCTAATTACCTTGTTAGCCCAGTGATTGTCATCCAGGTGCGCACAATCCCCCAACAGAAAGTGTCTGCCTCCAACTGAACTTGTAATCTTCTTCAGGCTGCAGCAATGTCAGTGACCAGGATGCTGCTGATAGTGCCCTGTCACTCTCTCTTATATACACACATACACCCAGACCCAAACAAAGCCCAGCCGAGCCCCTGCCCTGTTCAGATTTCTGAGTGGCCCGGCATGTGCCATTGTTTTGGCAAGAGAAAGGAGCCTGTGTCTGGGGAGGAGGACACATAACCACCTGATTAAAATGGCTTCTTTACATGTATCCTGAATGTAAGGCAGTGGCTATGTCTGTCCTGTCACAGCAAGGTTTAACCATCCCAGAACAGCATCAAACTGAAAGGTGAGATGGGTCCTGTTTGGTGTTAATGTTAAACACAGGGGGCTGAGGCGTACAAAGATATTGCTCGGGCATGCAGGAGTGAAATCAAGAAGGCCAAATCACACTTGGAGTTGCAGCTAGCAAGGGATGTTAAGATTAACAAGAAGGGTTTCTACAGGTATGTTAGCAACAAGAAGAAGGTCAAGGAAAGTGTGGGCTCCTTACTGAATGGCGGGAGGCAACCTAGTGACAGAGGATATGGAAAAAGCTAATGTACTCAATGCTTTTTTTTGCCTCTGTCTTCACGAACAAGGTCAGCTCGCAGACTATTGCACTGGGCAGCACAGGATGGGGAGGAGGTGTCCAGTCCTCTGTAGAGAAAGAAGTGGTTCAGGACTATTTAGAAAAGCTGGAGGAGCACAAGTCCATGGACCGGATGCACTGCATCCGAGGGTGCTAAAGGAGTTGGCAGATGTGATTGCAGAGCCACTGGCCATTATCTTTGAAAACTCATGGTGAACGGGGGAGGTCCCAGATGACTGGAAAACGGCTAATGTAGTGCCCATCTTTAAAAAAGGGAAGAAGGAGAATCCAGAGAACTACAGGCCAGTCAGCCTCACCTCAGTCCCTGGAAAAATCATGGAGCAGGTCCTCAAGGAATCAATTCTGAAGCACCTAGAGGAGAGGAAAGTGATCAGGAAGAGTCAGCATGGATTCAGCAAGGGCAAGTCATGCCTGACTAACCTAATTGCCTTCTATGATGAGATAACTGGCTCGGTGGATGAGGGGAAAGCAGTGGACGTGTTATTCCTTGACTTTAGCAAAACTTTTGATATGGTCTCCCACAGTATTCTTGCCAGCAAGTTAAAGAAGTATGGGCTGGATGAATGGACTATAAGGTGGATAGAAAGCTGGCTAGATCGTCGGGCTTAATGGGTAGTGATCAATGGCTCCATGTCTAGTTGGCAGCCGGTATCAAGTGGAGTCCCAAGGGTCTGTCCTGGGGTAGGTTTTGTTCAATATCTTCATTAATGATCTGGAGGATGGCATGGATTGCACCCTCAGCAAGTTTGCAGATAACACTAAACTGGGAGGAGTGGTAGATACGCTTGAGGGTAGGGATAGGATACAGAGGGACCTAGACAAATTAGAGGATTGGGCCAAAAGAAATCTGATGAGGTTCAATAAGGACAAGTGCAGAGTCCTGCACTTAGGATGGAAGAATCCCATGCACTGCTACAGACTACGGGCCGAGTGGCTAGACAGCAGTTCTGCAGAAAAGGACACAGGGGTAATGGTGGACAAGAAGCTGGATATGAGTCAATAGAGTGCCCTTGTTGCCAAGAAGGCTAACAGCATTTTGGGCTGTATAAGTAGGAGCATTGCCAGCAGATCGAGGGACGTGATCGTTCCCCTCTATTCGGCATTGGTGAGGCCTCCTCTGGAGTACTGTATCCAGTTTTGGGCCCCACACTACAAGAAGGATGTGGAAAAATTGGAAAGAGTACAGTGGGGGCCAACAAAAATGATTAGAGGACTGAAGCACATGACTTATGAGGAGAGGCTGAGAGAACTGGGATTATTTAGTTTGCAGAACAGAAGAATGAGGGGGGTTTGATAGCTGCTTTCAACTACCTGAAAGGGGGTTCCAAAGAGGATAGATCTAGACTGTTCTCAGTGATACCAGATGACAGTACAAGAAGTAATGGTCTCAAGTTTCAGTGGAGGAGGTTTAGGTTGGATATTAGGAAAAACTTTTTCACTAGGAGGCAGGTGAAGCACTGGAATGCGTTACCTAGGGAGGTGGTGGAATGTCCTTCGTTTGAGGTTTTTAAGGTCAAGCTTGACAAAGCCCTGGCTGGGATGATTTAGTTTGGGATTGGTCCTGCTTTGAGGAGGGGGTTGGACTAGGTGACCTCCTGAGGTCCCTTCCAACCCTGATATTCTATGATGGGGGGGGACACACCTGTTTCGTTTTTGCAAAAATTTATCATTTGGATGTTGCTTTGTAATCTTTAAAACAAAATTAGGGCTGGTTGCAGATTTTCCATTGTAAATGTAAGACAGGAAAATGTTTTGGCTTTTTCCCCCCACAATATACACTTTCAACCAAATGGTTTGTTTTAGATGGGAAATTTTTGTTGTTGTTGTTGAACAACGGAATGCCCGAAATGTGAAAACTTTGATTTTGGGCTGAAAAACAAGATATTTACATTTTGAAGTACCACGACAGTAGAGCCGTAGTACAGGAGCATCGTGCTTCTGTTGCTGTCTGTGGGCATTTCCCATGATGTGCTGTGGCTATGCAACTGCCATGATACACCACGTCCCCTACCAAGAGGAAATACTGTGGTGCATCATGGGAAACAGTCCACCCCAGGGAGCCCAGTTTATAGAAGAGAATGGGAGCATCTGTCTCCCAAACTACAACACCCATGAGGTACCACAGTGGCATTTCTTACTCGAAATATTTCAGTTTTCCACCCCAATGTTTTGGATTTCAAATTTTTTACCATGAACCTGAATTTTTTGTGGAAAATTTCAATGAAAACAATTTCCCCTCTAATTTTGTTAACATTTTCCTCAGGGGAAAAAAACCTATTTTCTGACCAACTTTGCACAAAACCGAGGATGGTTCCTGTCTAGATTCCTGTGGGAAAGTGATTCATCAGCGAGTGCACTGCTTTGTGGCTGGGGGGGCATTGTTGGGTTTAGTTCTCTGTAGTCCTGCCTCCCATGTCTGCTAGCAGCCCCCTTTTTGCCTCGTCACTTGGCCCTCTGGCTGGGTAATCTCTGATCTCACCCCTTTCAGGGAAAACCAGAATTTTCATGGAATAGTCCGAGGCCTTCACACTAGGTTGACTGTCCAGACTGAGTAGTCCTTCTGAGGTCTTCTGGCTAGTCCTCCCAGTGAGGCTGTAGGAGAAACCAGTCACTCCATCTATCCTGGGTTCTGTTGTGGCAAGTTGTTAAGGTCTGTCTTGTCAAACCTCTTGCTTCTTCCCTGGGCCATTTCCCACAATGTGTCCATCTTCTCCTCAGGGGGGCTTAGATTCACAACAGGGGTCTGCCTCAGGGCCAAGTCCCTAGTCTCAGTCTTCAAAGTAACAAAGGACAAGAAACTAAATTAGTAGAAATAAAAAGTGGCTCCAGCTTCTTTGTCCTACCAGGATCGTCCAGATATCTGTCCTACCACTCTGTGTTCACAGTCAGCCTAAGATCTGTCCACCTCCCCAGCCTTCTGAACTGACCTTCTCCCTTTTTGAGGCTCCTTTTCCTAAACTGGCTTGCCTCACAGGTGTGGCGGCACAGGTGGGAAAGGGCTGCGTGAGCTCAAAGCTGCTCTGACTCCCCTTCTTTCCTGGTGTGGGTTTTGTACAAGTCATCACAGTTCCCCTGTCTACAAACCACCAGAGTTATTGGGGAGCAGAGAACAGTTCTTGAAATGTTTCTGATTTTGGCTGATCTTTAATTAAACCTTCAGTAGACAGGAGGAGAAGCTGTGTAGTTTCTTCTGTTGTGTGCTTTTCCCTCCCTCCCATCACTTTTAGAGAGTCTTCTCGTGGGAATGAAATTCCTTCAAGTAAAATCAAATTCTCCCCTTGGTCAGGTGCACTGGAATTTTGTTGGAAATAAAGCACTTGAAGTTCTCTCTCTCTAAATGGTGTGCCCATACACTTTAGGAAGGCAATCCCTTCAATGTCTCACAGCACTTCTTCACTGGCCGCTACACTGTGCACTTTATTAGAGCATTCCCCCCCCTAGATATAATGGCACCAATTAAATTACCTTCCAGCCTGACCTTAATCTGGCAGGAATGATTATTCCATGAAACAGTTAGGGCTCTAACTGACATGAAGTGCCTGCAAAATATGTCTTTTGCAGCAGCCCCTGTCAAAGTCACATTGATATGCTAATACCTATAGCTGGCAGAATCACTTCATAAAGAGAGACATTGAAAATTGAATTATTTCAGTTTCAGTACCTAGGAATCTAGTGATCTGTCTGTATATATAACTAAGTAGGTGCAGTACTTTATATGGGTAAACAGCTGTACTGGGCTGTTGCCATGGAAACTGCTTGACTCATGACAATTGTGTTAGTGATGAAGTCATTAGTGGTGTGAAATGTACTTTGAAGTTGTCAAGTATACACTCCAGGAATATTTCATCAGTATTAGTGGAGCCTCTTCATTTGCATAATTTAGGCTTTAGCATATGATCTCATTATGGGGCAAGGAAATGGTACAGCAAGTTGGGAATGCAGTTGTGCTCCACGCAAATGAGTACCCTTGTGCAGTGTGGCGATGAAGTACAATAGATCCCGAAAATGAAAAATAAGTCTCTTTTTATATCACTTTTCTTTTACTAAATGGTTTTGAAACTTAGCACTGTCAAAAGAATGGGCTGCTTAAACTTTTATACTGCCAAGATGTCTTCCAAGATCTAGAATTTGGGTCTGACTCTCAAATTTCACTGGTGTAACTACTGGTTTCAACTGAGTTACTCTTGATTTACCCCAGAGCAACTACATGCAGATTCAGGACCATCGTGTTGCTTTTTCCTCAGCTCTCCTGTCTGCTATATATCATTTTATTAATGGGATTCCCTATGAAATAACATGGAACAGACGACCCTGGTGGCCTTGAATAGAACCGTATTACCCTATTTTTAAGGCTTTTGTATTTCAAGCCATGAGTAGCTTTCCCCTCCATTGGCAGGGAGATGGACTAGCATGCTTGACAAGTCTTTGATTTAGTTCTCCCCTAGCCTACTGAAGGGACTTATTTTCCTGTCTTTTTACTGAAATCTCAGTACTGAAGGTAAAGGTGCCATTGGCTTACCCCATCACAACTTCCTCTCCTAGCAGGGTAGAAACCATGGAGGGGAGTTGATACTGCTTCTAGCAGCATTAAATTCTCCATGGCGTTTTCTCAGCAGCAATACACAGGCTATGAAAGGGACTGCTTAGTAAAAATCAGCTGAGCTCTGACTGCTCCTTGACAGCTTTTTAGTCCCCATTTGCAGAGCCCCGCAACCAAATAGGGTCAGTGAAGTGAGACCTCCATGGGCAGGAAGGGAGATAGTGAGCATTTGGTGTGGAATTGCTTATATCTCTTTCTAAGCCCAGGTGCCCCTCCACTGGGACTTGAGTGCTGGGTACCATTTCTCATGTAATGAATGTTATTTCTTGTATGGTGTGATGGGTGGCACTCACTTATCTGAGTGCTCCTCTGTGTCCAGGCATGCTGCTGTCATTTTCTTCAGTTCCTTGCACCCCTTGCAGTCAGCTTTGGTGGATCTCTTTTGGTGTGGTCTTCTGGCCTGGTCATACAGTCCAAACCCCTTTCAGGGTAAAACAAACTCAAACAGAAAAAGTTCCTTGCCCTTCATGATCATTTGTAACTAAAATGGTTTCATACCCATCTAGGCTTAATTCCCTTTTTGCAATTAACTCAGCAGGGCTCCTCCCACACTTATGCCCTTGATTGTGGCCAGAGATGGGCCCTGGACTGGTTCCTTTGGCGGTGGCCTAGAGAGCATCCTTCTCCACTTCACTAGCTCCAACCAGGAACTGTCTATCTAGCGGCAGGCAGCTCCTTTTATTTTGGCCTGCTGGGTCTTGATTGGCTCTGGCTGGTCCCCAGTCCTTCTAGATACTGGAGGACCAGATCTCAATGGTTCCCCAAATGTCTGCTCCTGGGATGCCTCCCTAGGCAAGCCCGAATGTCTAATACGCACTGTGCTTTTTCTCTCAGAGAACTTTTTTCTGGGGCTGGGTGCAGCAGAGCAGTGGGGCCTCCAATAGAGGACCACTACACCCCATCACACATGATCTAAAAAAATTATATTAAAAAGGCAAGATTAACTAATCAGTCTACACACACACACACACACACACACACACACACACAAGATGTCACTGGAAGAAAGAGATCAGTGCCAGAGCTCATGATTCTCATTTAGATAAGTTATCAGTCTACTAATACCAGGTCTGGTGAGGAGATCTTATTTCTTGAAGGTGCCTGATCTATTGAAATGCAATCTAACACTGTATGTTCACTCTATATGTTCAGCCTAATACTGTATAATCACCAGCCTCTTATGTATTAATTACAGCTTAGCTTTACAATTACGATGAGCAGAAAAGTAAGCATGAAATCAAAGCTGGATTTGATTACCATACTTTGACAGGATCTTTAGCAGTGAAGAGTATCTTTAATATTATATTTAAAGTGTGGGTGTGGGGGGGAGCATTTCAGCAGAGCTGGATAACACAATAACAAACCATAGTAAAATATTATCAGTTTGAGGAGATTTGAGTTATTCATAGAGCTCAGTAGCTTTCTGAATCAATTTGTTTTCCTATTCCAATGTCTACCTAGCTCCCCTCCACCTGGTTAAAATGGTGTGCTTTCCCTTGGGAATTGAATGTATTTTCTGTCATCATTTTAAAAAAGTCTTTCTTTTTAAAATTCGGGATGATCTATAGGCATGGGTACGATAATGAAAAAGTGAATAGAATGTGCAGATGAGACTATCTGAGCTTGACACAGGCAGTTCCGTTTTAGGGCGTGAGATCATACATCAAGGCACATCTCTCACACCTGCGTTCCTTTCAAATCTGATTCCTTAGGAGAGGAAATTTGTCATGGGTGTCATGAAAGTCAGATTTCATGACTTCCTAGTTTTCCTCCCCACTCTGGGACCCCCAGAAGTTATTGGCGTTGGCATGAGTTTCTGGGTAGGAGGAAAGATTTTCCACTGCTGGTCCGTTCTTAACCTCATCCTCCCTTCCATCACAGGGTCGAGAAATTGAAAGGACCTCCATAGTCCTGAATGGAAATTTAAAAATTGTGACAAAATATATGATTTCCCTACCACCACCCCCCGCCAAATGACTCTGAGGATTTCTCCAAATTATTTCCATGCCAGGTTTTCTTCCCTATTTTCTCAGCAGCAGCAACAACTTCTGGAGCTGGAAATTTGGTCTTTGGTGCGCAATACAACTGCAAACAATCAACTAGCCTAACTGGAGACAGCGAGCCAGATCTTCTGGCATGTGAAGGCTCTAGTGGTACAAAGCAGCCCTAAAGCCAACTTAACCAGCCACTTGAAAATTCCCCATGTTCAGGGTGATCTCTAGGAGGCATACAGCTGCCATCAATGCTAAGTCTGCAACTACATGACCACTAGCAGAAGACCCCCAGCAATCCATGGATATTAAAACCTCTCCTCGAGGCTATGCAAACCTGAAGTGAAGTACAGCATCAGGGACCAGCCAACCTCAAAAATGGGTGTGGAATGAGAAGCAAAGATTGTTTGACAGTATCTTCATACCTCCAACCATTCCTGAATTGCACTGAACACAGCTTAGAATCTGGACCATTTGCATTTGGTCCTGGTGTGGCAAGATGGGTGAATTTTCAGCACCAATATATTGTTCTGGTCTATTATTTAGATTGTAAGCTGTTTGGGGCAGGATCTCTCTTATTTTGGGTTTGTACAGTGCCTAGCATAATGGGGCTCATGGCACTATCACAATAAATATGATGAATAATACTGAGAGGAAGTATTGCCAACCTCCAGGCTTAAAAAATTGTAAATCGGGGTCCCAAAAAATCAAGATTGATTGATTTTTTTTAAAAAAGTCAATCAATTTAAAAAATAATATGTTTTGGATATTTTTAATGTGCCTTCTGCTTTCTGAGCCTTTAGGGTTCCTGTTTTTAAGCTTCAAAGAGTCCTGTGGCACCTTATAGACTAACAGACGTATTGGAGCATAAGCTTTCATGGGTGAATACCCACTGCGATGGATTCACCCATGAAAGCTCATGCTCCAGTATGTCTGTTAGTCTATGAGGTGCCACAGGACTCTTTGCCGCTTTTACAGATCCAGACTAACACGGCTACCCCTCTGACGTTTATAAGCTGTTCTCCATGACCATGAAGTTGTGAACCTAGAAACCTACTTTTTTGTTTGTTGAATGAAATTGAGACTCTAACTTAATCACACGAGTCCAGGAGCTGGTGCTTTTAGAGAAGCATCAAATATGAGATTCCCGAGTTAGTAGTACTGGGTCACAAGTAAATATTTAAAGCCATTTATAGCATGCCAAATGACTGCAGCGGTTTTCTTCATCTTGATATTAAAGCCATGAACAGAGGCAGGGGATTTGAAGGGAGTACTTCCAGCTGTAGACTCTAGGCTTGGAGGCAGCGGGACTTGGTGAGTAGTGAGTTTAATCTGTGTGTGGGTTATCTGTCTGCTTTCTGGTTTGTTCTTTGTGTACAGGCTGCATAGCTGGAAAGCATAGACCCTGCTAGCTCCCTTATAGTCATTAGCCATCTCAAGATGGTCAGGATAAGGATGAGGTCATGTCACCTTCTGCATTGGACAGCAGAGCTGGCGAAGAGTTGAGAAGAGTTTTGTCTGCACTCTGTCCAAGATGGTGCAGGTACCATTCGAACATGCTTTCCCCAGGAGCCCCAAAAATCCCTCCTGGGGTCTCATGTCCCTTCAAAAACCCCTAAAGGGTGATTAAACTATCTAGAGACATACAGGGTAACAAGAAAACATTCTACAAATGCACTAGAAGCAAGAGGAAGATCAAGGAGAGTATAGGTCTGTTACTCAATGAGAGTGGGGAAACAATAACAGAAAATGTGGAAGTGGCAGAAGTCCTAAATGACTTTTTTGTTTTAGTTTTCACCTAAAAGGTTAGTAGCAATTGGACATCTAACATAGTGAATGCCAGTGAAAATGAGGTAGGATCAAAGGCTAAAATAGGGAAAGAATACGTTAAAAATTACTTAGACAAGTTAGATGTCTTCAAGTAACCAGAGCCTGATGAAATATAGACGCTCCCCGGGTTACACAAACCCGATTTAGGCAAATCCAAGCTTACGGAAAAACTTCTGTAAGCTAGAAATAGGAGGGTTTTTTTTGTTTTGTTTTTGTTGCTTAATGCCCAGAGATACATTTCTGACTTACGCAAATTTTGACTTATGCATGGCATTCTGGAACGCAACACTTGGGTAAGTCAGGGAGTGTCTGTACATCCTAGAATACTCAAGGAGTTGACTGAGGAGATATCTGAATCATCAACGATTATCTTTGAAAAGTCATGGAAGATGGGAGAGATTCCAGAGGACTGGAAAAGGGCAAATATAGTGCCAATCTATTAAAAGGGAAATAAGGACAACCTGGGGAATTACAGACCAGTCATCTTAAATTCAGTACCCAGAAAGATAATGGAGCAAATAATTAAGCAATCAATTTGCAAACACCTAGAAGATAATAAGGTGATAAGTAACAGTCAGCATGGACTTGTCAAGAAAAAATCATGTCAAACCAACTAATAGCTTTCTTTGACAGGGGCCACAAGCCTTGTGGATAGGGGAGAAGTGGAAGATATGGTATATCTTGATTTTTAGTAAGACTTTGGATATTGTCTCTCATGACCACTTCCTCCTAAACAAACTAGGGAAATACAACCTAGATGGAGCTACTTTAAGGTGGGTGCATAACTGGTTGGAAAACCCTTTCCAGAGAGTAGTTATCAGTGGTTCACAGTCAAGCTGGAAGGGCATATCGAGTGGGGTCCCCATGGATCAGTTCTGGTTCTGGTTCTGTTCAATATCTTCATCAATGATTTAGATAATGGCGTAGAGAGTACACTTATAAAGTTTGCAGATGATACCAAACTGGGTGGGGTTGCCAGTGCTTGGAGGATAGGATTAAAATTCAAAATGATCTGGACTAACTGGAGAAATGGTCTGCTTAAGAAGGAGTGCAGCAGCAAGGGATTTGGGGGGTCATAGTGGATCACAAGCTACATATGAGTCGACAGTGTAACACTGTTGCAAAAAAAACAACCCCAAACCTCATTCTGGGATGTATTAGTAGAAGTGTTGTAAACAAGACATGAGAAGTAATTCTTCTGCTCTACTATGCTCTGATTAGGCCTCAACTGGAGTATTGTGTCCAGTTCTGGGCGCCACATTTCAGGAAAGAGGTGGACAAATTGGAGAAAGTCCAGAGAAGAGGAACAAAAATGATTAACGTTCTAGAAAACATGACTTAGGAGGGAAGATTGAAACAACTGGGTTTGTTTAGTCTGGAAAAGAGAAGACTGAGAGGGGACATAACAGTTTTCAAGTACATAACAGGTTGTTATAAGGAGGGAGAAAACTGTTCTCGTTAACCTCTGAGGATAGGACAAGAATCAATGGAATTAAATTGCAGCAAGGGTGGATTAGGTTGGACATTAGGAAAAACTTCCTGACTAGCAGGGTGGTTAAGCACTGGAATAAATTGCCTGGGGAGGTTGTGGAATCTCCATCATTGGAGATTTTTAAGAGCAGGTTAGACAAACACCTGTCAGGATGGTCTAATACTTAGTCCTGCCCTGAGTGCAGGGGACTGGAGTAGATGACCTCTCAAGGTCCCTTCCAGTCCTATGATTCTATCATCTTCCTACAAAATACAGAATGCAACTCAGAAACAGCCTTTTCTCCTTTTTCCCAGTAGGTAGCTCTTCCTCATTTGGCTTCACAGGATCCTGATCCAGCTAATTTCTGGAATGGGTTCATCACAAAGAGACCCAATCCTTCCTGTTGTGTTTTCTCACTCCGAGCCAAATCACAGAATCATAGAATATCAGGGTTGGAAGGGACCTCAGGAGGTCATCTAGTCCAACCCCCTGCTCAAAGCAGGACCAATCCCCAATTAAATCATCCCAGCCAGGGCTTTGTCAAGCCTGACCTTAAAAACTTCTAAGAAAGGAGATTCTACCACCTCCCTAGGTAACGCATTCCAGTGTTTCACCACCCTCCTAATGAAAAAGTTTTTCCTAATATCCAACCTAAACCTCCCCCACTGCAACTTGAGACCATTACTCCTTGTCCTGTCCTCTTCTACCACTGAGAATAGTCTAGAACCATCCTCTCTGGAACCACCTCTCAGGTAGTTGAAAGCAGCTATCAAATCCCCCCTCATTCTTCTCTTCTGCAGACTAAACAATCCCAGTTCCCTCAGCCTCTCCTCAATGTGTTCCAGACCCCTAATCATTTTTGTTGCCCTTCGCTGCACTCTCTCGTCCACTGTCACCCCTAGGTCCTTTTCCGCAGAACTGCTGCCTAGCCATTCGGTCCCTAGTCTGTAGCTGTGCATTGGGTTCTTCCGTCCTAAGTGCAGGACCCTGCACTTATCCTTATTGAACCTCATCAGATTTCTTTTGGCCCAATCCTCCAATTTGTCTAGGGCCCTCTATATCCTATCCCTGCCCTCCAGAGTATCTACCACTCCTCCCAGTTTAGTATCATCCGCAAATTTGCTGAGAGTGCAATCCACACCATCCTCCAGATCATTTATGAAGATATTGAACAAAACTGGCCCCAGGACCGACCCCTGGGGCACTCCACTTGACACCGGCTGCCAACTAGACATGGAGCCATTGATCACTACCCATTGAGCCCGACAATCTAGCCAACTTTCTACCCACCTTATAGTGCATTCATCCAGCCCATACTTCTTTAACTTGCTGACAAGAATACTGTGGGAGACCGTGTCAAAAGCTTTGCTAAAGTCAAGAAACAATACATCCACTGCTTTCCCTTCATCCACAGAACCAGTAATCTCATCATAGAAGGTGATTAGATTAGTCAGGCATGACCTTCCCTTGGTGAATCCATGCTGACTGTTCCTGATAAGTGCTTCAGGATTGATTCTTTGAGGACCTGCTCCATGATTTTTCCGGGGACTGAGGTGAGGCTGACTGGCCTGTAGTTCCCAGGATCCTCCTCCTTCCCTTTTTTAAAGATTGGCACTACATTAGCCTTTTTCCAGTCATCCAGGACTTCCCCCGTTCGCCACGAGTTTTCAAAGATAATGACCAATGGCTCTGCAATCACAACTGCCAATTCCTTTAGCACTCTCGGATGCAACTCGTCCGGGCCCATGGACTTGTGCACGTCCAGCTTTTCTAAATAGTCTCTAACCACCTCTTTCTCCACAGAGGGCTGGCCATCTATTCTCCATGTTGTGATGCCCAGCGCAGCAGTCTGGGAGCTGACCTTGTTCGTGAAGACAGAGGCAAAAAAAGCATTGAGTACATTAGCTTTTTCCACATCCTCTGTCACTAGGTTGCCTCCCTCATTCAGTAAGGGGCCCACACTTTCCTTGGCTTTCTTCTTGTTGCCAACATACCTGAAGAAACCCTTCTTGTTACTCCTGACATCTCTCGCTAGCTGCAGCTCCAGGTGCGATTTGGCCCTCCTGATTTCATTCCTACATGCCCAAGCAATATTTTTATACTCTTTCCTGGTCATATGTCCAACCTTCCACTTCTTGTAAGCTTCTTTTTTATGTTTAAGATCCGCTAGGATTTCACCGTTAAGCCAAGCTGGTCGCCTGCCATATTTACTATTCTTTCGACACATTGGGATGGTTTGTCCCTGTAACCTCAACAGGGATTCCTTGAAATACAGCCAGCTCTCCTGGACTCCTTTACCCTTCATGTTAGTCCCCCAGGGGATCCTACCCATCTGGTTCCCTGAGGGAGTTGAAGTCTGCTTTCCTGAAGTCCAGGGTGCGTATCCTGCTGCTTACCTTTCTTCCCTGTGTCAGGATCCTGAACTCAACCAACTCATGGTCACTGCCTCCCAGATTCCCATCCACTTTTGCTTCCCCCACTAATTCTTCCCGGTTTGTGAGCAGCAGGTCAAGAAAAGCGCCCCCCCCCTAGTTGACTCCTCTAGCACTTGCGCCAGGAAATTGTCCCCTACGCTTTCCAAAAACTTCCTGGATTGTCTATGCACCGCTGTATTGCTCTCCCAGCAGATATCAGGAAAATTAAAGTCACCCATGAGAACCAGGGCATGCGATCTAGTAACTTCTGTGAGCTGCCGGAAGAAAGCCTCATCCACCTCATCCCCCTGGCCCGGTGGTCTATAGCAGACTCCCACCACTACATCACTCTTGTTGCTCACACTTCTAAACTTAATCCAGAGACACTCAGGTTTTTCTGCAGTTTTGTACCGGAGCTCTGAGCAGTCATACTGCTCCCTTACATACAGTGCTACTCCCCCACCTTTTCTGCCCTGCCTGTCCTTCCTGAACAGTTTATAACCATCTATGACAGTACTCCAGTCATGTGAGTTATCCCACCAAGTGTCTGTTATTCCAATCACGTCATAATTCCTTGACATCACCAGGACCTCCAGTTCTCCCTGCTTGTTTCCAAGGCTTTGTGCATTCGTATATAAGCACTTGAGATAACCTGCTGATCGCCCCTCATTCTCAGTGTGAGGCAGGAGCCCTCCCCTCACAGACATTCCTGCCTGTGCTTCCTCCCGGTATCCTGCTTTCCCACTTACCTCAGGGCTTTGGTCTCCTTCCCCCGGTGAACCTAGTTTAAAGCCCTCCTCACTAGGTGAGCCAGCCTGCTCGCAAAGATGCTCTTCCCTCTCTTTGTAAGATGGAGCCCATCTCTGCCCAGCACTCCTCCTTCATGGAACACCATCCCATGGTCAAAGAATCCAAAGCCTTCTCTCCGACACCACCTGCGTAGCCATTCGTTGACTTCCACGATTCGACAGTCCCTACCCCAGCCTTTTCCTTCCACGGGGAGGATGGACGAGAAGACCACTTGCGCCTCCAACTCCTTTATCCTTCTTCCCAGAGCCACGTAGTCCGCAGTGATCCGCTCAAGGTCATTCTTGGCAGTATCATTGGTGCCCACGTGGAGAAGCAGGAAGGGGTAGCGATCCGAGGGCTTGATGAGTCTCGGCAGTCTCTCCGTCACATCGCGAATCTTAGCCCCTGGCAAGCAGCAGACTTCTCGGTTTTCCCGGTCAGGGCGGCAGATAGATGACTCAGTCCCCCGGAGGAGAGAGTCCCCGACCACCACCACCCGCCTCCTTCTCTTGGGAGTGGTGGTCGTGGAAACCCCCATCTCAGGACAGCGCATCTCATGCCTTCCAACCAGTGGAGTCTCCTTCTACTTTCTCCCCCCAGACATATCATCTGGTCCACTCTCCGCAATGGTACCTGTGGAGAGAACATGAAAGCGGTTAGTTACCTGTGTCCGCGTTGCTGGAACCTGGACATTCCCCCTTCTTCTTCTGGAGGTCACATGTTGCCAAGCTTCTTCACTGTCCTCTTGGCTCCGCTGTGCAACCTGCTCTAAATCTTTAGAGCTTTGTGCCCGTAGAAGCATATCCTGACTTTTGTGCAGAAAATCCTCCGTTTCTCATATGCAACGCAGGGTCGTTATCTGTTGCTCCAGACCTTCAATCTTCTCTTCCAATATGGAGACCAGCTTGCACTTTGTACAGACAAAGTCGCTTCTGTCCTGTGGAAGAAAGACAAACATGGCAGATCCAGTGCAGGTCACAACAGCTGAACCCCGCCCTTCCATATCACCTTCTTACTATGAGCTTCCTCAGAGAAGTTGGCAAGATGTAAGCCTCACTGGCCTCACTCCAGGCGAACTCCCAGGCAAACTCCCGCTGCTCTGCTGTTCCCCGCTGCTCAGCTAGTTCGCCGCCGCTCAGCTGGTTCGCGAAGCTCTGGTTATTTTTAAACAGCCAGGCTTCCCTGAAACAAACAAACAGACAGCCCCAGTGCCCGCCCCCTGCTGCATTCTGTGCTCAGTCAGCGCTTCCATTGACTTCATGGTTGGAGCTTTGCTGGAGGAAGGATTTAGAGATGGTGGCCCCTCCAGTCACTTCAGCTCCCTGTGTTCTGCATCACCTGCATCAGGCTTTGCAATGTTTTAATTTATTCTTGCCAGCACGCATAAGCTTTTTAAACTGTTTTTAACAGTAACTTTGATTTAATACAACAATAAATGGTTGTGCAGTTAAGTGGAAAGAGGAATAGTTAGAGAGAGAGAGAGAGAGAGAGAGAGAGAGAGAGAGACTGTACTGTGGTGGACAAAGAAGGTGAGCACTGCACACTAAGGACTTCAGCAGGGCCGGCTCTAGGATTTTTGCTGCCCCAAGCAAAAACAATTTTGGCCGCCCCCGCTTTTTTTTCACGCCCCCCCACTGCCGGCTCCGCCCCAACTCCGCCCCTTCCCAACCCCTTCCCCAAATCCCTGGCCCCGCCTCCTCCCCCCGGCCTGCTGCATTTCTCCCCTCCATTGCTTCCTGCAGCTCCCCCCCACCCAGCTCATCTCCACTCCGCCTGCTCCCATGAACATGCTGCCGCTCCGCTTCTCCCCCTCCCTCTCAGGCGAGGGAGAGGCAACACGTTCAGGGGAGCAGGTGGAGCGGAGGTGAGTGAGGGTGGGGGGGAGCGCAGGAAGTAACGGGGGCGGGGGGGCTAGAGGAACCGCTCTCAGCCCCAGCTCACCTCCGGTCCACCACCGCTGCCTCCCGCAAGCACGCCGCTGCTCGGCTTCTCCTCCCTCCTTCCTTCCCAGGCTTGCCGCGCGAAACAGCTGTTTTGTGCGTGGCAAGCCTAGGAGGGAGGGGGGAGAAGCAGGGCGGCGACGGTGTGCTCAGGGGAGCAGGCGGAGGCGAGCTGGGGTGGCGGGGGAACATTTCTAGGGGCGGCATGGCCAGCGCCAGAATGCTGCCCCTAGAAATGTGCCGCCCCAAGCACCTGCTTGTTTTGCTGGTGCCTAAAGCCAGCCCTGGACTTCAGGCATGTATAAAATGACACTTCTGGCAGATTTTTAGGCTTTCCCATCAATGAAAGCCTGATGGTTGAGTGGAAGTGAGTAGAGAGAACCTTGATCATCTTTTTTCAATCCTCTGGAGGACAGCTCTCTGCAGTAGTGATGTGCCTGTTTTTGTTGTTGCTGGGTTTCTTTCTTCTTCTCCCTATAAGAAACAGCAACAGAATGTTAACAAGCTTCATTTTCTGTGCTCAACAACTAGTGAGTGACCTTTGACCACTTCCCTGGTTGTTTGTGTTCTTGATGCTGATAGAGCTGGATTTTCACAAGAGAGACCTAGATAATTTTCATGGCAGTAACACTGTTGCAAACCAATTAGCAAGCCAGTTTGATAGGGTAAAGTTGTAGAGATGCCTATGGCTACTTTAATAAACTTTCTTGTGTATCAGTATGATACTATTGATTTTTTTTAACTGTTGGACCAAAAGACTAAGGTTCAAGCTCCATAGCAGGATATTGGCTGAAAAAGAAAAAACTGTAGCAATACCATGCTGTTTATAATTATTTAGTCTTTTTTTAAAAAAAAAGATATATGCAGTCATCCTTTTGCCCTCACACATTTGTTCAACACTAATGTAAGTAAAGCATTTTTGCACCAGTTATTACACAGAAGCATAAAGGTCATATTTTATTATTGGCATGGTTACCAGCAAGGTGCTAGGCACTTTACAAACTAAGGAGAAGATATGGTCCCTGAACCCCAAAACCTTGATCTCTAGATAGACAATGTACAAAAGAAGGTAGGGGTTTGAGCTGGCAAAAGCAGTGAAACTAAGTAACAAAAAAAGAGCAACGTTGTGAAAGGTTGGTGGTTTTCATCATTGCATTTTGGCAGGTAGATGTGGATGGAGTTAGTGTCCAGAAGACCAGAGAGGAGGAAGATACAGTAGGCATAAGAAATCATCAGGGGCTAGACAAGAGGGTTTATAGTGGGAATGGAGGGAAATGGGCAAAATTTGGTGGTGCTGGAGAGGAAAAACTGATAGGATTAAGAAATAGCATCAATGTGTGAGCAGGAGCAGAGAGAACTTGAGAGGAAAGAGAAACTAGCCATCAAAGTTAACAGGATAAGGCATAAGGAGGGATGTGAAGTTTCCATTGGCAATATATAAAAGAGGATGTGAGATGAAAGATGAGTTCAGTTTTAGCCATGTTAGGATTAAGGAATTGGTAGCAAGACATGCAGGAAGAGATGTCAGAATCAGTGGAGATACAAGCATGGATGGTGAAGGGACAGAGAGGTGGATCTCTGAGTTACCTGCATAGAGGTGGCAGTTGGAGTCACGTGACTGGATTTGGTACTCCAGATATAAAATGAGGTGGAAAGGGATAAGGGGAGACTCTGAGGGACTGTGACGGACAAAGAGAGAGTGAGACTGTGAAAATCTGTGTATGGTGTTAGTATGTGTACACACACATCTAGGGTTAGGGTTCTGTCACCTTGGTATATAAAAGTGTCTGCACTAAAAAAAAAGTGCATTCAATTCTGGGCCCTTCAGTGCTAGAAACATGCAATCAAACGGGGACATTCAAAGAAGGACAATGTAGTTAAGGGCCTGGAGGAAAGGATTTCTGAGACTCGGAGAAGCCTTTTAAGGAGTAATGGGATGAAATTCAGAAAAGAAAAATGCAGAGTGAACATCACTAACAAATTCCCGGTGGTGAAACCTACCGGTATTAGACTCTTTCAAGACAAGTGGTGAAGAACCTACTAACCTGAGACATTTAACACTAGATTAGAAAGCAATAGAAGATACACCACAGATAATAATCCTGCACTGGTGGTTGGGATGGGGCAGACTGAATCCATAACATAGTAGAGCTTTAGTTTTTAACATCTACGGGTGTGTTTGTTCTTGTTGTTGGATTACGGGTATGATTCTGTGCGCTCGCATTTGAGAAAGATGTGGAGTAACACATCCTCATTTCATGGGTGTCCCCTCATCTCTGGTTGCAGCGTTACATGGGGTCCTTGTTTCTGGTGCCTTCTACTCAGACCTACAATAGTTTTTCTTAGCCTGCTTCTTCTCCTGACTCCCTCTCTGGAGTAGCTTGGCCTTCTGGTCAAGATTCATCAAAGTCTGAACTCGTTTCAGTGTAGCACAAACAAATCCAAATTAACAGCCCTTCTGCCCCACTCAAGCTTCACTGTAGTTCCCTTGTTGGTTCTACCTCAGAGCTTCCCCTTCAGGAGCCTAACCTGCTCCTGCAGCATTCTTCCTCAGTTGTTTCCTGTCTGTAAAACCCTATCCCAAGGATTCTCTGCACCAGAGAGGCCTGTATCCCCACAACTGTGCTCTCTGTCTGCTTATAAGGCCTAGCTCCACCCCAGAACATCACAAATGGGCAGTATTGCCAGCTCCAAACATTCAAAAATCATGAGTCAGACCGAAATATCATGAGATTTTGAGAAAATAACAAATGGTGGGTTCTTTTTCTTTGCCTTCTGAGTTTTCAGCCTTGAGGGTGCACTCTGGCCATGTTTTCAAACTTTTTTCCTCAAACACAAGGGCTAGATACTTACCAAAAAAAAAAAATGAAAATTGAGATGCTCATGAAATCATTTGATGACAGGAGCTGGGTCTGTAAGAAGATAAAAATCACATGTGTTGGCATCATTGCTTAAAGAAGGTTTTTTATGATCTAAAGTGCCTGAAGGGATTTCCCCCCACTTCCAGACACAGGATTCAGGGAAATGAGCCTTCCTTTGGGAAAAGGGAATACTTTTAGCTCAATTCTTTTATTTTTATTCTGCCATCTGAAAATTGACTTGGCTGAAGTCTATTCCAAGAAGGTGAATTCAACCTGATTTTAGGTGAAGTTTTCTTTGCTGTGCAGCCTTCTCAGAGAGGTAGCTGGCGGGCAAAATGTCATTTTTACAGCCTGCAATTTATGATATGCAGCTCCTCAGACAGACTATAGCAATCACAAACTTTATGGATTTGGGGTAATCCCTACAAGATATTAGTTCCATAAACAAAAGTAAAATTGGCAGCTGCTGAATAATTCTGCCCCCACGTATATTTGATGATGATTTCTTTAGACCTTCACTTCAAAATTTTGAAGGGTAAGAACAACATCTCAACATGAATAAACTCAGAAACCTCTATTAAATATAATATTGAACTAACATGTGCTATTTTAGGACCAGATTCTCAACTGGGGTAAATCAGCATAGCTCCACTATCTTTGAACTATGCTGCTTTACACCAGCTGAGTATCAGAATCTCATACTTCTGGGCTGACCAAAATGACAGAGTTCTGACTGTATTAGAGGATATATTGCCATTTGCAAAAGAGTATGGAAGCCACTTGCTCAACATGGGAAAGGGAAAAAGCATTCAGCAGCATTTCAGTGAAGGGAAGGCATGCCATATGTTGGTGGAAGAACGCATATCAGATGACTGTTTTTCCACCGAATCATGTTACCCAAGATATGCCACAAACAACAGGTGTGTGAGCGTCCTTTCATTTCACTAGCATGAATGTAACATGCCTTATGCTGCAGCCCCTACTGAAATGTCTGAAAGATGTAACATTCAGGTATATTTTATTGTAGTCTACGTGAAACAGAAAGCATATGCAATCTCTATGCAAATATTGTATACATAGCCTACACTTTAAGTTGGACTTTATGTGATCCTACATGGATTTATATACAATAGCAGCCCTCTTTCACATATTGGAGTTCATTATATGTCATATATATATATGTGTGTGTGTGCACACGCACATATATATAAAAATGACATATAATGAACTCCAATATGTGAAAGAGGGCTGCTATTTTATATAAATCCATATAGGATCTCACACACACACACACACACACACACACACATATATAAATGACATTTTACTATATATCATTATTTGTATCATAGTACTGTCTACAGAGGCCCCAGCCAGGTCAGAAATCAATTGTACTAGGTACTTGTCACAGGTGAGCTGGCCCTTTTAAGGGACCTGTGTTTAGCCCCACCTGCACCTAGTTACCTGCCTTTCAGGTGACGGGTTTGATTTCTTATACTGGCTCTTGTGCTGCCATTACATAATATTAATACCTGGCTTTATATGTGACCTGAAGAAGAGTTTTGTGTAAGCTCAAAAGCTTGTCTTTTTCATCAACAGATGTTGGCTCAATAAAAGAGATTACCTTACCCACCTTGTCCAGTTTTTATATGGACTTTTTATCAGTAGATCTCAAAGCACTTTGCAAAGGAGGTCAGTAGCAGTATTCGATACAGCGTTCACTGTAACTGGGCAGGAGAAAAAGGAACCCCAGCCTAGATGTTTACAGAATAACAGCAGAATACATAGATTAATAAACAAAACATTCTGAAATGCAAAAGATGACCACAGCAAATGACAAAGTTCCACACAGCTGCTGCTAATGCTACACTTGCAGCATGGTGTCATAGGGAGGGTTGGCCCTTTAAGGGAATAGGGTTTGGCCCGGCTTGTGCCGTGTTGTCTAGGCATGTAGGGTAAAAATGAGTCCTAAAGGTAACTAAAGCATCCCACAGTCCCCTCAGCACTTTTGAGCTTAAGGCACAGAATACCTACAGCAGAACTGAGTCAGAAGCAAGATGTTTCCAGAGTCTTTGGAATTTATCATTGACAAACTTGCAGATGGATCAAGGACCACATGTGGCTCTCTATCCAGGCCCGCATTGCTGGTTGAAATCAGCGGGAGTTGTTTTTGTGGATGGAGGACAAGTTATGGCCCTATCTCCTGTAGTCTTTCCTCATGGAACAGATAGGGTGAGATTTTCTGTAGTTGTACATGTGTCTTCTAGTTTGCTCTTCAAGTGTAGCACCCAAGCTTTTATAAATAACAAGTAATATCTTAAGGAAGGGACAAAAGGTATTCTGCCTTTAACTGTGGACATGTGTCCTAACTCTCAGCAGTCACATGGTGATTACTGTTTGATTGGCTTCCTCTTCCTTCATCTGCTAAAAGCATTTGTAGAGTTGTAGGGAAAAAGTAAGTGACGGCAATTGCAGAATCTCATAATCTTCCCTTCCGTTAAGAATCTGCTCTGCTCCTGACTGATGGACATTAGTGTTACTGAGGTACACAGACAGCCAGATGCACAGGGAAAGGTCTGATGATAATGAGGAGGGATGTTACTCCGGAAAGTGGCTAGCAGTGGTGAGTTTCCACATGTGGCCTGGGTTTCCATTGTTGTCTTCTATTTTCTGAGTTTCTGGAAGGTGAATAATAAGGATAGAAGGCAATGTAATTTTCCAAGTAATAAGAAAGGTCCATATACAATGGTCAGTTTAGTCATCCTGCCAAGATACTGAGTATTCTGTTCAACTTGTATTGAAGGGGGAAAAGAACCTCCTTCTCTCCCAAAATGTGGACACAATCCAGGATGCTGATGCTACCAGATACTTCACATATGTGGGGCACAGAAAGAGAGGAGTGTGAGGTTTAAGAGAAGATGTTGGCGAGACATTGCCGATCTGGTGCTCTACTTCATGGGGATTTAGTAAAGAATGTGTAGGTTTGTCCTTAGGATTCAGATGTTCCAACACATGATCAAGTTGAACAGGATTAAGTGAAATGGTATCGGGGAAATAAAATAAGAACATTCCTTTACCCCCTTTGCCAAACATTTGATCATCTGAGATGGTCTCTTCTTGAAGTGTCTTAAATGTAAGTTTCTCAGGGATCTTCTTCCCTCTCTTTTATTTTTCATATACCTCTTTACTTCCTGGTTCTGGTCAAATCGAGAACTACAACAGCTGCAATACTATGGAAGAGGCTTGCAATATTCACAGCCCCCCCAGAAGCAGAACATATTGGAGAGCCTCTGAGATGGCCTGTTCTCATGGGATTCCCTGGACAAATTTAAAAATTAATTTTGGAGCAGCTTCAGATAAGTATTTGAACTGAACCTGACTCTGCTACCCACCATAGATAAGGCAACAATGCTGATGATAGAGAGGTGGCATACTTGGAGAAAGACAGAACTAGGAGCCAGGAGGTGTGAGCTCTGTTGACTCCTGTGCTTGTGGGCTAGAGCTGGCTGAAAAAGGAGAATTCCTCCCCATGAAATTTTTTGTCTTTGAAAAAGAGTCTCCTACCATTTTGGGATGAAATATCAAACTTCAACATTTTCATGGAAATGGATTTCAAGAAAAATCCTATCTTGGGAGAACCAAAATGGAATTTTTTGGCTTCCTGGCTGCCCTCAGGGAAGGATCTTGACAAGATCCTTCCATCCCACCACTTTGCCTCCACAGCAATGCCACCACCTCCAGGAACCAGAGAGGGAGGGGGAGGCAGAATGGCTTGGCACTGTGTCTCTGCATTGCCGAGAGCTAGGCGGTAGCTATGAAAACAAGCCTGGGTTTTTTAATGAAAGTTTTGTCAGATCTGTAATAGATTTCAGCAAAATGTTTCACTCTACCAAACTGACATTTGCATTCCAACCAGGTCTTCTTTGGGAAGTCACTTCATCTGTCTGTGCCTGGGTATAATACTTACCTTCCTTTGTGAACCAGAAGGAGATCCTCAGAAGAAAGGTGCTATAGAGCTGTAAAATATTATTATTGCTCATGGTGATGAAGGGGGAATCCTCTGGCATTTCCCTATTTCTCCTCCCCTTGACTTCTTGCAACCCACATCAACCCTACTTGGCTGATGGGAAGAATGCTGTTTTCCTCAGTGCTATTAATGCTCCTTGAATCGCCAGCCAGAGCAGGTCCCATGAGAATTTGAGGAGGCAAACTTTTTCTTCATTCACTTTCCTGCATTCACAGGAGAGCTGTGTGACTCGGTCATCAGTGTTGTCAATAGTGTTTTATTTGTATTTGTACTTATTTTATTGGTGGCATACTATTGGCTAGTTTTGTGGTTGGTGCCATGCAAGCTGCATAGATGACAGCAATCCATAGATAAGTACTGTGTCCTTAATGACAGAGAGAACTTGAGCTGTTCTGAATCCAGTGTCTATCACTAAGAGCTCAAAGATGTCTAAATCATAGGAACCCCTGTGAAATTAAATGGCAGACTGTCCCACAGCTAAAATGCACAACTCTCATCCTTGCCAATCCACCAAGGTAGATTTCTTAGCTGTCACTCTAGTCCTTTGAAAACAACCTCTTTGTCAGCTGAAACGAATGGGCAGAAGAGACATATCGCTATTGTAGCACACAGATTGATGAGCTATTTGAGGGAGAGAAGTTACACAAGCATGTTCGTTACAATCCCTCATAGTTATGAGGCTTTCTGTCATCTTTGCCTTCAGGCCTCATGGGCCGCTCATGGGTTTTTGCCAAGCCAACGCACTCATTAGAAAGATATGATGACTAGGAAAAGTAGATCCGGCTTACACACACATGGGTTTGAAGAGTTAAAGGAAGATTCTCCTCCTCTCTATTTCAGCAACTGGGTCAGCAGGCACCTCTCCAACAGCTGGCAGAGCAGTCAGCTTCCATGCCCAAGTGAGATTTCCTATGTGTCTGAGCTGCAGGGTGGTTAACCTAGGGTTCGCAGTCAGGAATGTGAGACATTATGGGAGGGAATCTCACTTATTTGCTTGTCATGTTGATTCCAGAAAGTCACTGAGAGATCAGCTGCTCCAGTGGCATCTTGTTTCTTCAGGAACAGCCAAAGACAGTCATCACAAACATCCCCTCTGAATACCGGAGACTAGAGAAATCAAACCTCTACGGATTTTGATTGTCTTTTAAATGTTATTGGATCAATAATAAAATCACTCTTCATCTTAGAAATAACACAGGTACTGGGCATTTACCTCTCTACATAATCCAGTAGTTGTACAAACATTAACCATTTGATTCATTCTCTCAACAACCCTGTGAGGCAAATTAATAAATATCATTGTCCCAGTTTTACATATGGAGAAATGATCTGCCCACTGCCTTGCTCCTCTTATTGCCATTCACATCTGTGCAAAGTGATTGTAAAATGCCACCAGGCTGGAATTCTCCATTCACAGCTACGATAACGTTTTACACTCACGTTGTACAGGTGTCAACATGCAACAAAGGGAAAGTGGTGGAGAACCAGGCCCAATGTCAGAGCTGGGATTAAAAAGGAAAAATCCAGCCTCTTGCTGTGCTCAGCAAGTAAACCTTTGAACTTTTGGGTTCATGACCTCAGGCTTATTTGTTGTACAAAAATCACCAACCTTAAAAGCCCCATTGGCTTCAAAACACATCAATCCGTCTACCCAACAACACAGGCCACTAAGAGTATATCACCCCAGCGCTCAGTTTTCTTCAGTGGCTCCCTAATAAATGCCAGGTCAAATTCAAGGTTTCCATCCACATCTTCAAAGCTCTTTAGGGTATTACCTGAGTGATAATGATCTTGAAAAATGGAATCTCAAGAATGGAACTGGGTAGGAAATGTCTTTCCCATGACACAAGAACTCCTGAGATTTTGAAAAGTTTTCCATCCTGAATTGGGATGAAAAATCAGTCTCATATTTTTGTGAACTAAATATTCCACACACCCCCTTCCCCCAATGGAACTATAAGTATCTTAATTTTCAAAACAAAATGTCATTTGGAATGGGAAAACTGTAATTTTTCATTTTTAAAGTGTCAGCTTTTTTCCAAATAAAATACATTGTCAAAATCGACACTTTGCTGTCAAAAGTTTTGGTTTTGACAAATCAGCATTTTTCAGTGGAAAAAGTGTTTCATCAAATAATTCCTGACTTGCTCTTCACAACAGTGAGAGTCCTAGGCAAGAGAGAGAGAGTTTTCTTGGTGATTGCCCAACATATTTGGAACTCACTTGTGAAAGAGAACAGGCTGACCATGAATCTCAGCATCTAAACAGCAAAATACTTCATTTCCTTTGTGACCAGGTGCCTGGAATGGACCACATTGAGAATACTTCACTCAAGGCAGACTGCAAGAAACAGGGTAGACAATGCTCAAAGACTGGTGGTTTATTCTATAATTACATTCACCAAACCAGTAAAAATGGAGCATCTGTAGCACCCCAATTGTTAATGAGCAGCCAAACACAGTCCCCTTCCTGTATTCCAGCCCTTGCCTCCCATCCAGACAGACTGGTCTAATACAGTTAGAGGTTACTGAAAACCCAATTCACCATTGGTTCTACCAATCCCAAAGGCTTAGATGCTTACCCCAGGTAAATATATATTTAAGATATAATATATATATATATATATTACCCAGATATCACGCTGTCAGTCCATCCTTAGTAAACTAACAAAAGATTTTATTAAGAAAAGAAGAGAGTTGTTGAATAATTAAGGAATCATACACATACAAGTGATTTTCAGTGTTCATAGATCAGGATCATACCAGTGATGGAATAGACTGCTGGTTTGCCAAAGTCTCTCTGGTAGCTTCCAAAAGATTGGAATGTCCTCAGTCCATAGTTCAGAATACTCCTTTTTAGCTGTAAATCCATGAGGCAACATGGAGATGTCTTTTGTATCCTCTGCCATGGGTATGGAAATTTACTGTCCCAGACCAAGCCCACAGCCCCTGTGTATGGAAAGTTACTGGCAAAGGTGGAGCCCGAGGTCACATGTCCGTGTCACATGCCCTTACATGCTTTGCTGAATCACAGTGATGACCAATGACTCCTTTTTTGTCTGAGGCGTCCTCAGTAAGAGCTTTCTGGAGAGTGGATTCTTCTAAATGGCCCATCAAGCTTGAATAGTCCATTCACAACGGGTTGGCGAGACTGGATGTAAACTACCTTAGGGGTGTCACCCCAAGACCAAACACATTTGAGATACAAATACATAGCCAATATTCATAACTTCAGATACAGTGCTGATACATGGATTTAACCAGGATAATCAAACTTTAACTTTTCCATTGACACCTTACATGATGCACATTGTGTGACATTTATTGCAATTGTATAACAGTGATAGTGACAATGATACAAATGTTCATCTTCAATCATACAGCGTCACATCCTCCCATAATGTTCTTGTCTATTTGGATGTAAGGTTGTTGGAGCAGGCATTCTATCTAAATGTGCATTTGTCAAGGTCTCAATCCTTGATTGCAGCATCTAGGCACCACTGCAATACAAATAACTCTCCCACTCCTCCTTGGATTTATCCTTCTCAAAATTGCTCATACAAACCCCGTTCATGCAAACTAGTGGGGGTGAGAGAGTGTGAAATCCTGGCCCTCTGACATCAGTAGGAATTTTGTTGTTGACTTCATTAAGGCTAGGATTTCACCCTGTATCTGTGTGTACACTTCATCACTTGTGAGGCACGCAGCTGTCACAGTGATGAGAGCTGCGTTAGAACCTCGACACAGCTGTAATGTTGAACCTGACAACCCCTACCGTTAAATGACTTGGGCCAGGGAGCAGGACATTCTCAGTGCAGTGCTCTGCAATTTGCTCCCCTTCTGGTGCAATGCAGCCCAAGCTTATTGACCACTAGTGACATGATGGTCAGTCCTGATTTAATCTACATCTGTCCTCTTGCTCCCAATTACAGGCACCATCTCTCCTTCAAGGTCATTTCTTTTTTAATATTCCAGGCCTTGCTGTTTTGTTTTGTTGTTTTATTTTTCCACTTCACAAATTCAGAAAAATCTCAGCCTGTGGGTCTTGGGTTTGGAGCAATGCCAATGTTGTGCAGAGGGAGGCTGCTCATCCATTGCCCCATTGGAACTCAACTGAGACACCTTTGGAAATCTTCTACCATGCCATTCTACTCCTGCACCCCTTACTGCCCAGTCCATTAGAAGCGGCGAAAAGAAATGGAGGTCATGAGCTTCTTTCACATCTTGATGGGGTTTATTAATGGGTCTTTGGAAATAATCAGGTTCCGTTTTCGTAGCAGCAGTATGGAAGTGGAGATGACTTTTTTTTTCCTTGCTGGCCAAATGTCTTCTCAACCTTAATATTGTTCCAAAGCCATAAAACCTAAAAGTGTATTTTTATGACTCCAAATGACCTTCAAAAATCAAGTCAAGGCTAACTTCTGCTTGACTGTAATATTTTGGATCATTAATTTCACTAGATACTCTGATTTGTAATTTTATGAAGTTTCAGAGCATAACTGTTTTTAATATTACATTCCTTTCTAAATAGGATGGTCCAGATCCTAAACTGCTGTAAATCAGCATAGTGCCATTGAAGTGGCTGGAGCTAAGCTGAGTATCTGGCCCTGTGCTCTTTGCTTAAATTCTGATTTCAGTCAGTATGTCGTTGACCCAAATTCTTGCAGCAACCTATATTAAACATCCTATAACCTTGGATCATGATATATTGGTATGAAGGATCAGATGCTCTAGTAGACGGAATATTATTACTAGCCATATGGTGAGAAATAATTTACATAGCACTATAAATGTAAACCCCCTTTACAAAATGATAGCCAGATTCCGTCATGTCATGTGTCTTCTTTGCCCCATGTCAATTTGAATCTGTCCATGATGGCATATCTAGCCCTGGAAAGATCAATCTACTGCACAGTGATCTTGTGGTTGGGTAGCTATCTAATCTATGTATGTATTCCATGAAGCTTCTATGTAACTTAGGCATTTTTATGGTTCCCATAGTATATGAGCACCTCACAATTTTTAATGTCTTTATCCTCTCAAATACCACTGTAATGTGGAGAAACTGAGGCACAGAAAGACTAAGTGGCTTGCAAAAAGTCTCACAAGTCTGTGGTGGAGCAGGACATTGAATCTGTGTCTCTCAAGTCCTAGGCGAGTGCCCTAAACACTGGACCATCCTTCCTTTCTAAGACATTGTGGCTAAAGAAAATGGGGATTTGGCCAGGATGCCCCTATGCTATGTTAATCTATGTCTGCAGTTTCAGCTCCTTTGACATCGGTTTGCTGGAGCAGTGACCCAGTGCACCATGGTCTCAGGATCCAGGGAGTGCAGAGCCGAGCTTTATGACACCTTTGTATGCATGCACATCGGACACAGCCTGTGTGCTGCTCTCTAGATGTGGCAGGGTACCCAGCTCATAGAGTGAAGAATGGTCCCTGACTGAGACACTACACGTCTAAGTGAGCAAGATGACCAAATGCAAGCCTAGACATGGGGCAATCATTCAGAGGTGGGAGGGTCTGGTTATTACTGGTGGTGAGATAATGAGTAAGGTTTGGTGGCATATACACTGTCAGAGGCTTCATCTTCAATTAACCAATAAACGGTAGGAATTTGATTTGACCATCAACCTTGCATTAAGCAGCCTAAATTGCGTTCCCAGCCCTTCGATGTAACTACAAGCTAAACCAATGGGACCAGAGCCTGCCGTTGCACTCCTGGTTTATATCCTTATTTTCGTCCATTTTGGGGATGGATGAGTTGTGGCACAGATTTATTAGGAGACTTGCCTAAGACATGGGAATAGAATCCATGAGTCCTGACCAGTAGACATTGCTCCATCTCTTTATCTCACCAACGCTGGTTATTTCTTAACAGGTACAATGTTCTTTATTCAGCTACTATAAAGTCATTTTGAAATCCTACTGTGGGCTTCATTGTCGACAAATGAACATGTCTTCAATGCTAATTTCTGACCTATACACTTCCTGTGAAGAAAATTCTTCCAGCACTTCTTTGCCATTCATCCCTTCTGAGTGTCTTTGGTTTATTCCAGAAAATTTATTCTGATGGCCCTTGTGCAGAGTAGTGTTCCCTGGAGGAAAAACTGAATGAGTTTAGAAGCTTTTATAATCTGGTTGTGCTGTCACTGGTTTTACGAACTAATATCCTGTCTTCTATATTCACAGTTTCAAATGACACATCTACATTTCTCTCTTCTTCTTTGTTAATAATATCAAGTTCAACTTGAAGTTGCAGGTCTGCCAACAATGCTTTCGTTTTCCAACTCCATGACGAAACTATCCTATTTCTCAGGGTGCAGCTTTTCCCTGAAGGGAAATAGAATGTGGTGTGCAGATGCATTTCAGCTGAGCTCTATGCTGAGCTTTGCTGGTTTGATACATTCAGTGGAAATAATAATGCATTGCTTTGTATCCACAGATTTCAAAGCACTTTGCAAAGGGTGCTAAATGTTATTTCAGGGCTCAGTTGTTGAGGTGGACAGAAAGTTAAAGAGAATTTCTGGCAAGCTAGTTTGTGCATTGGATTGAAGGTATGTATCGCTGTAGCTGGAAGGTGTGATTCCCAGCATGGGTAGACAGGCTCAAGCTAGTGCGCTAAAAATAGCAGGATAGTCCAAGCCAGCGCCTGGGCCACAACATCCACACTGCTATTTTTAGTGCTATCTCAAGCTAGCATAAGTCTGTCTACCTGAACTGGAAATCACACCTCCCAGTTGCAGTGTAGCAGAGAGCTCCTGTACTGGGTAAGTTTCAGTGCTCACGGTGGTCTATAATGGTATAAAGTTTGCAATTTAAAGTTGATGATCTGGGGGGGAAAAGGAGAGAATTCACAACTTAAGAAATCTTGCTCCTGAAAAGATAGTCTGAAGCTATGAGATAATTCAGTGCTGAATGTTTGATTCATCTTGTGGATCTTATCTTGGTTGATCTTGAGCTAGTCTTCAATACTGTGAAGGGAGTAACAGGTGATAAAACCCCACCTCCCTCATAGCCTACTATCATACTCATGCTGTAGTCTGTGAGATCATCCAGATGCAGAATAATTTACTGAAGGTAGCCAGCACAGCAAAAAAAAAAAAAAAAAAAAAAAAATTGGAATTCCAGGGTTGGCGAAGTTGCTACAGTAAAAAAGTGAAATTTGCAGGTCACACCTGTTTTCCAAAATTACTGTGAAAGGAAAAACATCCACTGCAGAACAATCTGGAGAAGCACGGCAGAACCGGACTTCTGAAGCTGAGCAGGTTAGAACTAGACAGTCATTGTTGACTTCAGTCACCTTTTGTTTAGTTCTGAGACTCACTTATGGTACCACACAGTGGTGGAGCTAGGTCTGTAAAGGACTTTGAAATCTTCTGATAAAAGGTTTAATATACATTCCAAATATTTATTAGTTATTTTATTTGCTTATTTTATGTACAAGTAGGTCAAGTGGGTTCAGCCCCTTTTTCATTTAGCCACAAAGAAATTAGGTTTAACTTTTTCTTTGGTCATTCATCCAGTTGGAGTAACACTCTGAAAACTGTGGCCTAGATTCTCAATTGCCTGGCACATGGAGTAGCTATTTACCACCTGTGTGAAGAGGGTGTTGGATGGTGTCATTCTAATTTGTTAGCATTTTACAATTCCCTTGCACAGGTGTAAATTACTCCTCGCAATGCTACTCAATGGTGAACCTGCTCCTCTATGGACAGTAAGCAGGTCAACATCTGCCATATGTTAAAAAGACTTTTTAAGTGAAAATAGGGACACGAAATTAAGCAGAGTATAACACTTTGTGTTTGCAGATGGTTGTCAAACTTTCATTTCAGTTTTGTTTTGTTTCTTTCCTCCCACCTCCCACCCTTGCTCATGTCTTGATTTGTCTAGATGGCCTCTGCCTTTGTCACTTTGCACCATCACAATATCACCTGCTGTGGATGTAACAATTTTCTCTTCAGCTCAAGCTTTCTCTCTACTTCAGTGTCTTAGTTTTCAGCTGAAAGTGTAGGTCTTCTCTCTGTCTATACCTTTTAATCTCAATCTCTCTCTCTCTCTCTCTCTCTCTCTCCCTTTGCACTGTTATTTCACTCTCTATTATTTATCTCGGGGTACAACTTGAAAGATGCTACATAAAATAGTTGCGTTGCATTGTATTTCTAAGGGAGCTTTCCATGAATATTAGGTTCAGGTTTCCCACTATTGGCATTCACTCTCTCTGATAACTAGAAGTATTGCCAATTTAGCTCATTTCTCATTTCGATACCATGCCTTCCAATACATAGAACAATAATTAATAATACACTCGTGAAACACATCCAGAGGAATTTAGAAACACTCAGTGTTCTTTCCCAGATCACAGCAATGACTCTTAAGAATGATCCAAGATTGTCCTGGCACTGGAAATGAAATATGTGATACTTTAGATTAAAGAATGCCCTTTCATCAGTTTCCTTTGCATTTGCTCACAGATATTTTGGGCCCAAACTTAGTTAATACTTTTCAGGGCAACAGATTGATACCCTTCCGAGTTAAAATCCTTGTTTATTTTTTATGACATTAACAACTACTTCTACAGTACCCTTATTATTTGAGCTATGTGTCTTGCTGCATTCATGTCATTTAGCCTTTTTAAATAGTTCTTCCAGAAAATGTGTGCTGCATGACTCACTCAGAGATTATTTTACTAAATAGCACACTGTCAACTATCACCAGCATTATGAAAACTGTGGTTTCGTTTGTACCCCACCATGGGAAAGCAGAGTCTTTGAAGTCCTGAAACTGTATACATTATTTACTTTTTGCTTAGGTGAATAAATAACTTGATTGAAATGCCAGTTGTAAAAGATTTGGATATGCTGGCTGACTTCCAAGGTTAGGATGGGGTTGGTTTTCAACATCAGTACTGTAGTTGCATTAACAGATGACCAGAAGCAGGTTTGGAGTTGTAGCAATAAAGGTCCGGAATGTGATGTTGGGTGGAGGAGATGTTGTCTTGAAAGCAATAACTATTTGGGAACTTTGTGAACCAAGAAATTGAATGTCAAGATCCAACAGCAAATTGCCGTCACTTTTGCTTTACAGCAGTTGGTGTGCATATTGCAAATCCGTAAAAGGGATTTCAATACTAGCATGAATGTGAAAGAAAGTATCTCTATAGAAAGTAATTTCATTGACTAGTCATTTAGTGTGCTTTCTGTCATAATAATACTTTGCATTTATTGCTTACTTTGCACTCTCAACTGAGTCTTTGAAAGCATATTTAAAAGATTACAGGGCCAAATCCTGGTCCCAAAGAAATCAATGGGAGCTACAGGTGATGAAAAATCCAGCCACTTATTTACATGGCTAAGAAGCTTTAGGCACAAAAGTTGGAAAACCATAGTCTACTTTAAATTGTGCAAGGTGTCACAGCAAAATGGTGGGGGTACTGTCACATACAGAACCCTGGAACTCCCTCCCTGTTTCCTGCTGTAAGCAGCAAAGACAATCCAGCCTGTCTTTACCCTTTCAGATTTGGCTCTGTTCACGCACCCCAATCCTGGGGCCAGCCATAAATATGACCGCTTCAAGGCGGTTCTTAGTTATGCCCACAGCCCCAGTGAATTGTTCCAGTAGCTGGGGATTGCCGAGGTGTAGGGATGCTCCAAGAGCACCCCCAGTGCATAGGCTCATTGTGCTGAGTTTTCCTGTAAGCTAAGGATTCCTCCCTCCAGAAAAAGGATTTGTTAGGGAGTCAATTAAGCTTCCCTCAGAGCTGCTTGGCACCACTAGAGCAGCACAAAACAGCCTGAGCTGGGTCCAGCAGGAGAAGATGGGCTGGGAATGAGCAGAATGCTGCTTAGCAAACATCGTGAGAAAAAAATATATGATACAAAGGAGAAAGGCTACTCAGCCTGGATCCACTCTCAGAACAGTCCTGGTGGAAACAGCTCCTAGGCTTTGGGTTCTTCTGCTGAAATCCTCCATCTGTTGCAGTTGGACCGTGTTTGGTAAGTTACCACTCACTGGCAAATGAGACACCACAGGTTCCCTCTATAGTGAGAATAGGAAATGAATGTCCCGAAGGTGTTGTATCGGCTTGGCAAATGAAGACCTTTTTAATGGGAGATAGAATTGGATTTCATTAGGTCCCTCAACAGTCCTACTGGATAGACAAGAGTGGAAAAAATGGGTTGTCTTGTGTGTCGGGCACAGGAAAGACTGAGTCTAAGTACATCAGCAGTGTACAGGTCATAGGGTTCAGCTTTGTTCCCATTAGAGTATATAGGAAAAAAAACCTATTGACCCCTCAAAGCCCCAGTAGAAGCAGGGTTGTTCTCGGAGTCTGATCCACACCACTCAGTCATATTCTTGTTTGAACATATGATTTGAAGCTTGTGAATGTAAAGTCAGCCTGCAGGAAGTTAGGAATCAAGAGGATTACGAGGAGCTCAATTGTTTATTCAAACTTTAATGTAAACTCAGTTACCAGAACCAACTGCACCACAACAAAGAGCTTAGTTACTCTTTCAGCTAGTATTTCACTGAGCTTTAAGCGAAGCCACTTCCAGAGCTGTGTCACAATGAGCTCTGACTTACCTGCCTGAGAACAATGGAGATCAGACATGAATTAGAGCAGAACCTGGCATTCTCAACGGAAATGGGGGCCATGGCAATTCTTTGCATGTAGAACTGTAAGAGTAACTAAGCTCTTTGTTGTGCTGCATATAATATGCTTAAACACGCAGATACCAAGATATAGACGCATGCAGTGGGATATTCACAGGACTTCCAGTCTACACTGGAACACTCATGAAAGTTCATTCAAATTAACTTTGAAAGTAGATTAGTTAAACCACCTCAAAACCCTGTGTGGATGTGTAACACCGACAGACCCCGGTTGGCGGGATCAAACTTGGGACCTCTGGAGGTTAGTGCATGAGTTTCTACAGCATGAGCTAAAAGCCAATTGGCTGTAGGGCAGACTCATTTTTTTTCTCTCTAAGTGGTCTTGGTGCTACTGGATGGGACCGAACACCACACCCAGAAGGTGTGTGGGTTACAGATGTTTTTATTCAGAATTAAAGTGGCCTGCATTCTATTTAGCTTATTTCAGAAGTGAATTAAGCTAAATCAAATGAAGGACTTTTAAATTCTGAATAAGAGTGTCCACACAGGGGTTTAATGCAGTTTAACTAATTCTGTTTAAATTCACATATTTAGTTAATTTGGAATAACTTTCCAGAGTGTCCCTGTGTACACAAGCCCTGAGTGAAACACTAATTCTAGTGAAGGTGGTTGTAAAATGTCACTATGACAGAAGAGACCCTACCTGGAAAAACCTGCCTACATCTTCACCCCAGGAATTGAGGCAACACCAGTGCTTAATTTGTGCCAGAGCTGAGCCCTAGCATCTCTAGGCCTGGCAGTTCATAGCCCCGGCACTTCTGGACTTGTCACATCAGTTATGAAAGTAAATAAATTGCTTGAGCCCCGGCACCTCGGTCATTACAAATTAAGCACTGGGCAAGGCTTATCCCTCACCCCTTGCAATTGCAGAATGCAGACACATCTGGGATGAAGGGAAACATCTGCAATAGGTCCAGCCCAGCTTGTCTTCACTGTCCACTGAGAGCAGCTGCAGCAAGATTGGGAAACAAGAATTCTCTTCTCTTCACTACACAGTAGCAACTTCTCTTCTCTTGCTTTGTTTGGAGAAAGATTCTAACTCTATAATTGCTTGACCATATTAAATGATATGAAAAATGTATGTGGATAGTGAAGTTGTATCACTAAAAACAAGATCTGAGTGAAAAATTTTATTTACATTTTTGTTTCTAAATATAAAAAAAATAGTTGTTTGGTCCAAATGGACATTCAACAACAATTTTCAGGTTTTTGTCCAAAACATTCCCCCCGCCTCTCCAGGTTTTCACAAAAACAAAACAGTAAATTTCATTTTCAGTCACCATTTTTTTGATTGTCAAAACCCAAAAAATAAAATCAGGCTTATTTTATGGGAACACAAAAGCTCTGGAAGAAAGGTATCAATGACAAGACACTTTTTTCTTTGTTTCCATCCATTTTATTGTGGGAACAAAATCCATTTAATCTCTACTACAAACTTTTTGTTGTGAGAGCAGAGGAGAAAGGAAAGGTGAGAGCAACTTCTTAGAACCGTGCTAGAACTCCAAGCCAGTCTCAGAGCCAATAGAAGAAGCTTCTCTATATGTAAGATGAATGTCCACTGAATTGTACTGTAGCAACGTGAGACTTTTACTCCACTATAAGTTTCACACCTCATTTTTCTTCATTGGATCTCTTCTTTTTACTGAATCAAATGAACGCTCCTTCTCCTTGTGCAGGGCCCTACCTAATTTTGCCCCCATCTTCATTTCAGTTCTCCTTTTCCCCTCTTCAATCAAACTCTCTTCCCTTTTTCTCTCATCAGTAACCCCCACAGCTTTGCTCCCCCAAACTGTTGAATTTTGTCTTGCATTTGCTCCTCTTGTGTTAAATTCTAGCCTCTTGAAGTCCATGGTAAAACTCCCACTGACTTTACTGGAGCCGGGATTTCATCTCTTGGCTTGATCAGATTGCGGGCATGTTTTATTTTGTATTTGTTTCTCTCGTCTGTGTTAGCGCGTAAGCTCTTTGGAGCAGGAGACATGTCTTATCTGTGTTCGTAAAGCATCGTCTAAAGTTGTGCTACTATATAAATGTTTCGTAATAATAATTAATACAGAAGATTTGTCATGGCAATATGAGAATGTGCTTATCGATATAAACTAAATTAAATCAGTGTTAAATTCTATATCTCATGCCCATCTGCAATGGAGGCAGTTAAAAATGAAAAGAGGAAAGCCTTGCTTCCACTATGAGAGAATGCTTATAAACAATGTTCACCAAATTATACTGCCCTACAGGAGCTATTACAGGGAAATGCTGATGCAGCAGGAAGTAAAGGGGATGAGTGACTGCAATGCAATAATAAGTCAGGCAGGCATAATGCCAAGAGAAAATAGCACCTGTACCAAAATGGAAAGGAATTCTGTGAAACCTCCCTAGCAGAAGAAGAAGGTACCTGGCATTGGGCTTGGGCTCATGAGATCTGGATACAGTTCCCAGTTGTGTCAAAGCCTTCTTGTATGACCTTGGGTAGGTCACTTCATCTCCATGTGCCTCATTCCCCATCTGTAAAATGGGCATAATAATGTTTCCTTTTTCTCACACATCTTGCTTATTTAGACTGTAAGCTCATCAGAGCCAGGATTGTCTCTTACGACAGGTCCCTGATCTTGGCTAGGTCCTTTAAGCAATAGCATAATGCAAATAATAAAAATTGGTCTGTTAATTTGCCCAGAAGCTTGGCAAGGGAAATAGTACATTCCTGTTGTTTTTGAGGCATTTTAAACTAAACTGAAGAATATATTGTTGGGCGCTGTGGGAGTGAAGTAGAAGGACACCGTAAACACCATAGACTGACATATCCAGTTGCCAATTAGCCAGTAACTCTTCTGGACTATATAATAGCTTTAAAACATGCATTCTTTTTGCCCTCTGGGATTGCTAGAAATTGGCAGGGTCCATTTGAGAACATTTTCTAAAGCATCCATCTTACAAAAGGTGAAGATTATTTCTCTCCTGGAGGGTGCCTGGGGCAAGATTCTGATTCTGTCACTGTTGTTAAATACCTCCTGCCGACACTGTGAGAAATGAATTGTGGCTAGTGAAGTCATGGGACTAAGTAAGCACTTCATTGCATATTGTAGCCAGCTGGATACAATGGTTTTGGGATGAATACTGTTTCTAGTTCATAAGGTAACCAATGTGTGAATTCAGAACTTGTGAAATAAATAGACCAAACTGACAGCCATAAAGCCCAAAGTCCTTTGTTTATCATAGTCATGGTTCACTCTAAGATCCACAAGCCTGACCTGAAAGGATCATCTCCAGGCAGAATAAGATGCAGTTTTGTTGTCTTGGTTCAGTCAATCCATCAGCTTTTTGCTTAGACTGCCAACAATGAGCCACTAGTGGTGGAGTTACTGGGGGTGGGATCAGCATTTGTCTATTAGCAACTCTTACTCTGTACAGCAATGAGCTCAAGGGGGCTACTGATCTCGGTGGGGTCTCTTAGTGCTACTGTAATATATATTAAGAACTGAAATGTAATGACCAGTGTCCTTCCATGTGGCCAAGGATCACAAACCTTATTATGTCAGATGTTAAGTACTGGAGGTGGCAAATAATTACTAACCAGTAACTTATTTAGTGCAATTTTTTTCCTATTGGGAATTGTCGGCTAGCAGACTGCAAAATCTGCATATTTATTTGAAATTATTTAATACGTTTATCCCCCCCCCCAAAAAAAAATTCTTGGTCTGCTAGATCATTAAAAAGAAACAACTTGTGCATATTCAAAATTCATACTGTTAGTTACCTATATCATGTAGTATTGTTTCTGTTCCCAGTTAGTGTAGGTATCCAATATACAGGGTGAATTTCAAATCGCACCATTGGCTGTAAAGTTTGCAAATGAAAGTTGGATCTGAAAATCCAGTAAAGCTGATTTCCTGCAATATTTATGGCAAGCAAACACAAAGGAGGCACAGATTCAGTAGAAGGGAATTCATTAAATCTTCCTATCAACTATGCACAGAAAATGTTTCTGAGGTCTATGCCCAGTATTAATAACTGCTTTTGATCACTACCAAATCAGATCTGCACTGAAACTCACAATAACACATCTTTTTTCACACTATATTTACCTGGAACAAACCTCAAGCAAACCATGAGAACAATAAACCACTAAATGAACATTCCTGTACAATACTAAATATTAGCCAGCAAAGGCTACTGCATTTTCTTTAAAGTATTTTCAAATGTGGAACATGGGGATGAGGGGAATATAAACAAAAATGAAGTCGGATCTTTGGACTGAGATATTTTTGTGTTGCAATACACTGGACTATGTTGCAACACCGTAACTTGATATATATTTACCAAATTGTTCTGCACATTCATCATGTCCCCAGGGCATTGTTGGAGGGAACTAGCAGTACATTTTTCACTCCTTCCTTGCGCATTAGCAGACATAAGGTCATACTAGTATAGAAAAGATGGGTGCAGCCTCAGGCTCATTAGCTCTCAGCAAGCTAGCCAGATGAGGCAGTGTGGTGTTTTCCTTTCATCATTCAAGCTTGAAAGGAAACTGTCGGCAGCCACTTGCTCTTAAAACAATGAAAATTTAGGTGACAGCAATCTCATTAGCTGAAGGGTAGTGTTCGGTGGAGATGAAGATTTCTAGGTAAAGACCTCCCTCTTTTGTGGCACACACGCACACAAACTTAGCAGCAAACTGTATCCTTGAAATGCAAAAACCAACCAACCAAACAAAAATGTAGAAAAGGAACAAATAGTTCTTTCTAAACTATAGACACCTTGCATCTGTGAATTATAGTTCTTGCAGGCAATCAATTTATGGATGGACGGCTTTCTAGCAGAATAGATGTGTGTGGGGGGGCAGGGGGAGATATATACTCACACACATACATACAGAGTACAGCAGGTGAATAACTCACCTTTGGCACCAAGTTGATAAATTCCGCACAAACATTTTCTTTGTCTTACACAGAATCAAAACAGCAGAAAATAGAAAGGGACACACCTGCTATTAACAGAGTTGTCTGTGTTCTGGTAGCAATGTGGGTGTAAATTGCAAATACATCTTGCCTTCCAGTTACTGTACAATGGCAAAATATTTTATTTGTGGTTTAGGTAAGTTTTTTATTTATTTAATCTGAATGGAGCTGGGCCCCATTTGGATTTTCTGGAGTCACATTTTTGGAGTTGAATTCACGTAAATGATTTCTCTGGGGACAGACGAACAAATTGGTTAAGAGCCCTTTTCTTCATATGTTAGATGTGACCATTCACAGCATTAACAAGTGTTAGAAGCTGATCAGTTGCCTTTGGACTGGTTCTCAAAGATTAAGGGGAAGATTTCCAAAGGTACAAAGACCACTTAGGTGCCCAAGTCCTTTTCAACCCTAACTCTCTGAGGCCCATTTAATGATCCCATCCTAAAGGCCTGAATTTCACCTTTACGTTACCTTTGTTTCATATATCTTTCCTTTTCTTAGCCTAACCGCAATTGAGATTTAACTCCACCCAAGATGAAACCCTAATTTTATGCCACAATGACCTCCTTCCTCAACTGTTATATTTCCATCTTTTTTGAGCTTCCTAATTCCTTTCTCTAAAGTTTTGTAGGGTGCAGTCACGCTCCAGGAAGCAGGAATTAATAACTACATGTATTATTTGTATTGTGATAGTGCCTAAGACCCCATTGTGCTAGACGCTTACAAAGACAGAACACAAAGACAGTACTAGGAACGTACCACCCAAAGACCATTTGTGATCAGTGGCTTCCCAGCCACCCAATTCAAAATTGTCATGTTGTTTTTCCAAGCTCACTGTACACTGGCATTGGCCTACTTCTCTGTTGTCTGCTCTACTCATTCCTCCCTCCAGGATAGGCCTATATTGTTTTCTCTTTGTCATAGAGCCTTGCACTTTGTGGGTCACATTTTATGGTGCATTCCCCCATCTATTTGATGCTTTGTGTAGCACTCCTTTCAAGCTCATGACTCACTTCTCTTCAGACTTGGTCTTGAAACCATCCTCTCATCTTTGACTTACAATTAATTTTCTCTTGTTAGCATTTTATGAGATTGTTTGTTTATTAAAAGCAAAGGGCCGCGTCTACAGGGCTTATTCACCCAGCGCTCCCCTTTGCTTCACTGGGAGTTTTGCCTGAGTAAGGACAGCAAATTGTGTTCCAAAATAGATTGCAGTCATAAGCCCAGAGCATTTTGTGTCAGCCTATCCATTAAACTCATCATGCAAATTACATCAATGCATAAACTAACCTCAATTGCCCTAATGGTTCAAAGAATAACAGACTTGGAAAATGACTGCAACCAAAGAAAACTAGGTCAAAACAATGTGACTAAATGATTCCAAAATAATCATTGGAAAGAATCAAGTTCATGTCCACAGGGTTTATGTGAACAGATTGAAACCTGCCAGGCACCCAGCACAGCCACTCCTCATAAGGGCAGGATTCACCAATATTTTAAATGAGTCATAAAACCAGGCTAGAAAACAGGTTTCATCTGCTCTTTAGAGGTTTATCTGCTTCACAGTAGCACTCTTTTGATGCTTTAATAGTCAATTTGTTTGCCAGGTTGTGTTCAATGGCCACACCAACTTTCAGTGCAGGCAGGCATCTGATAGCCTGCAGAGCCTTCAAGAAGCAGATTTAAGTGGGAAAACAGGCCTCAGAGATGAATACATTACACCTTCTTTAACTGTACAAAAGCTTATTTGACTTTATGAAGTTATTTGTTTAAAGTCCTTGTGAGCCACTCATGTCAGGTTCATCAATTTCTTAGGGAAAGTAGCTTTGTGTCATAGTCTAGCAAAGTACCGTGAAACAGAGTTTAGGTCCTGGTCCAATTTCTATTGCAGTGAACAGGAGCATTTCCACTGATCCCAGCAGGAACTGATCAGCACCCAGAAGGCAGGACATGGTTCAATGCATCTGACAGCCAATGCTGAGTAGTGACAAGTTTGCACTGATTTATGGTGGGGAGGCTTCAGATAATAGCGGATTAAATATTTCTGAAAACCAAACAAGGAAGGTATCTGCGGACTAAATAGTTTTTAACTTTGTGTTGCTTGGCCTGCGCCTTCTCACTCAGTGGCAACTTTCTGTCCCACTGCCACGCATATACACCAATCGCCTTCTTTTGCAGCAAGAAAATATTATGCTACAAACAACAAAATTCAAGCCTTTCTGATTTTGACCCGGTTTCCAGCTTGAAGGCATGATGTGTTATCTTCTACCCAGTTATCAGAATTCTTCTGCATTTATGTGAGGTCAAAACCAAAGACCTAGATCTAATTCCCCTCTCCCCCACTGAGTTGGGGAAGATTATATCTGGATTTGGACCCAGACTCCATAGCCCTGACTACAAACTCTTCTACATACTGGAAAGTTTGAATTTGAAAATTAGAGGCTTGTTCTGAATTCACGTAGCACCTTTTTGTCCAAAGATCTTTGTTGCTTTACACAATTTTATTTAAAGTCAGAGCACGACTGTGTGGTAGGTAAGTATTATTACCCAGTCTAGCTATCTAAAGTACCTTATGTGTCCTCCAGTGTGGTAATATCGGAGCTCTTCAATGTCTTTAGCCTGGCAACGTGCCTGTGAAAATATTTGATGCCAATGGCAACTGAGGCACAGAGAGGCTAACTGACTTGTCCAAGTCTACCCAGGAAATCTGTGGTGGAATAGGGAATTGAATCTGGGTCACCCAGATCTTAGGCTAGAGCCCTAACCACTGGACCATGCTTCATTTTTTTCAGGCAGGGAAACTGAGGCACAATAAGGTTAGGGAGTTACCTAAAACTGTAGTCAAAGACAGAACTGGGAGTAGCTCTGGCTCATGCTCCACAGAGTGCAGAGATGGCGAGAATCCAGGGGCCTAATTCAGCTCTGCTTTAAACTCATTGACTTCACTGGGCTTGAATGAATTTGGCACCGTGAGTCTTTGTGAGATTTTAAGAGGAGCTGATGAAGGTGTCACTTCACAAAGAGCACTTCCCTGGGCTTACTTTTCATTTTCCCTGAAGGAAATATTTTCCAACCTGAAAGAACCAAAAAAAGCGTATTTTTTTTTTCATATTAGAAAAAAGAAACAAAGAAAAAAATGAAAATCTAGAGACCTTCTGTGAATCCCACCCTGTATTTCATATTTCTCCAGTGAGGCTCACATTCCTTTATTCAGATTCCAAATGTAGAGATAATTTGTTCCAAATGTTTTCAAAGCTGACCAGAAGCATCAACTTACATTCTTTCCAGAGTTTGGAAAAAACTGTGAAATCTTCTAAATGCTAATGGAGCACTGGGGGAAGAGGGGGCGGAGGAGAGGAAGGGAAGGAAAGTCAGAGAGAAGAAAATGAAGAAAGATCATCAAAATATTTCTATTTGCTTTTATTGTTACAGTTATGACCCCTTGAGCAGGTCTGAAGAGACTGATCATTTGCCAACAACATATTTCCATTGGCAAGGTAGCCGGCAGTTCTTAGCATGATATTATGCAGCAGATTATGATTGAGAAATAGGCCGTAAAATTATATATTTATTGCAAGACTGTCAGTGAGATTTTTTTTTTCAGCGAGGCTAACTATAACTCCCTTTGTATGGCATGTCTGTTTTGCCTGCTGCAGAACTTGAGCAAACTACCTGCCTGCTGCTGACAGACATGTAGCCTTAAAAGCTGGACAGATGTTACCTGTGCAAATTAAGAAGAATATGCTCCAATTTGTGTTCTGTTTAAATACATACACAAACCACACGGTTGCTGAATGACTGCCTTTGAGAAGCAGCATGGTCTGCCAGACTCAGCTGAGAGCTAGGAGCTCCTGAATCCTACTCCCAGATTTACCACTGGTTTGGAAAAGTAATTTAATCATTGACTTTGCCTTTTGTAAATTGGGGGACAGTCATTCGTACAGTGTCTCCTTTCGAGGGGTGTTGTATGGATTAATCAGCTATTTGTCTGCACAGTGTTCCAAAGATGCAGGTCTAGATACTCATCAGGTATAAATCAGCAAACCTCTGCTGACTTAAATAGAGGTACACTGATTTTTATCAGCTGAAGACCCGGCTCATAAAATGCTAAGCAGCATTGACTCTGCTGATCAAGTTTCCTTGGGAAAGGCTGCCAGTCCCAGTACACAGCAAGGCCTTATATAAGTGGAAAAGGGAAGAGAAGCAGAGCTGATTTCAGCCAGGTGAGAGGATCACTCATAGTTGGAGTGGCTTACACAGCTTCTTTTACAAGTGGATGGACAGTAAATGGTTGGTATTTAGAGTTTAATGGGCATGTATTAGTTCTTCTGCTTTTGAAAGCTCTAATTAAGCCTGGCTCTCATTCTAAATCCCAAATTAAGAGAGTTGACCATTTGTTTTTAAACATTTTTTTAGAAAGCTGGGGAATGCTTTGCTTAACTATTTCAGTAAGGAAAAGAAAATAAACTATTTGGAATGTTGGTAAATAATCATCATCCCCACAATATCTTCAAAAGCTCCGTTCCTTACTAGAGGCCAGGACTTTTGAACAACCAAGGAGATGGCTCCTGTAGAATTCAGAATTAGGGCCCTGGGAGTCTTAACTAGTGATCTATTGTTGTCCAATTAGGGTGGATGTATTCAACAAGCCTAATAGTTGTTTACAACATAGTGTGTCTTTGTCTATTATTTCCAAGTTCCCCCTAGTCTAGGAGATAACACTGACCTCCTAAGCAAATCTAAGTATCTATCAAAGAGCTGCGTAGATACAGCTTTGTCTGTTCAACTGTTTGGACAGAACAGTTTAAGGGTTTTCTTGCTAGCCATGCTGAATTTGTTTAAAAGCCCACATGCTTTTGCTCCATGTCCATGCTACTGCTATTCTACACTTTCAACTTATCCCAGTGCATTCTGGGAGATTTCAAAAGGACACTGGTGCATTGTGGGGCAGCAAAGGGATGCTTGTTAATTTCTTTCAGCAAGTCTGCAACCACACTGGGACTAAAACACTTTGGAGTGGATTGTTTGAGACTGAATTTGCTCTTAGGCATGCTGGAAGTGTTGTTTGTGCCACATGGTTTGGTTGTTGGAATGCAACTTGTGGTTGAATCACTGTTGCTGTGGAGGCAGAGTGTTTCATAAATGCCCTAGAGAGGGTGACCCTGAGTCTTTGAATGGTAAATTCCTCTAGTGTAGATAAGGTTTATGGGATTTCTGTAGCACCCATTACCATAGTGCCTAAGCGTTTAGAGAAGTTTTGAAATTGAAGTGAGGAATACATTTATAGAGCTGTTTGGAAACTGGGGGGGTTTTCCCCCGGGATTTTTTTTTTAGTCAAATAAAACCCCCAAATAAACCCAAAGTTAACTTTATTTTAGGTTTTCAGTAACTAAAAACTGAAAAATCTTTGGCCAAAAACCAAAATTTTGACTTTTGGCCGAGCATTTTCTGTTTTTTCAGATTTTTGGTTTATTGACCAAAAGTTGAAAAATTTCCGGAAACTTAAGTTTTCCACAAAAAATTACATTTAATCAAAACCTACTTAGCCAATTTAAAAGGTTTAGAAAAAAGCCCTAATAAAGTATAAAATCTTGATGTTTTAAATTGTGACCACAGTTCAGGTCAATGAATATCGAGTGTCATCCAAATCACCTCAGAAATTTCCTTTATCCTTGTTACAGTCTTGGGGAAGAGTACTAAAGACCGAATGGATACTGAAATTAAGCAACCTTTTCATTTGCAACATGCCTCTACATTGGTAACAATCAGATAATTTAATTCACCACTGGTGGTAGCAACAGTGGATGATGTAGCGTACAGAGGGCTCAGACCTTGACAACCAGGTAGTCTAACCCAGAATGGACAAAACTCTTGAGCACCCTGCACCACTAGGGCTGGTAGGGAATATTTTCATCTAAATGCTTTTCAGTTGCAAAATGCTGATTCATCTAAACCAATAAAAAATTTGTGTCAGAAAGGATTGATGGTGTCAACCGACTTTTTTGATTGGAACATCTTTTGAAGAAACAAGGTTTTGAAATTGTCACCAAAAAAAGTGTATTGATGTTTTCTAAACAACTTGGCTTTCTAGTTTGAAGTAACTTTTTATTTAAAAAATTTAAGAATGGTCAAAATCAAAACGAAACATGGTGAAATGATCAAAATGAACTATTCTGATTTATGGATTGAGAGTTTTGGCTTGTGAAAATTTTCAGGACTTCGAGTTTTCATCTCAGTTCAGAACTGGAACCCTTTTCAAGGTCTCAGGTCTAGTCGGCACCCCCTGTGGAGCTTCACTAGTAGCAAATTACGTTTTTTGCAGTACCCCAAGAGGAGAAACCTCCAGGTCAGTAAGTGCCAGGGACTACAGGTCTTGAACCCGGGTCCACAGGGCTCACACAAGCTAATAAATTGCAATTTGAAATCCCGGGATCTGCTGATAGTTGTTAGAATAGAAGCTCATCCCCCACAGAGGACTCCAGTACCGGAATCTGATTGGCAGAATGCTGGGTGTCCTGATTAGTTCACAGCTTCTATATAAACCCAGTACAAGAACAGGAAGTTGTCTATGCAACTGAGTTCTCCCTGCTGTGGATGGTGACGCTTGCCTTTGCTACTGACCTCCTGGTAACCTGATTTGCCTCCTGATTCTTGGTTTGCCCTCTGGGCTGTCTTGGACTCTAATCTCCTGGTATCTGATCTGATCCTCACCTCCTGCTCTGACCACTAGGCAGAGGTGATGCATGGAGGGACATGTGGGGTCACATGCCTCTCAGATTGCTTGGTCACATGATGTGGCTGGGCCCCCTCCTTTTGATTTAATAAAATTAGAAAAGACTCTGCAAAAAAACCTAAAAACAAATTCACCAGCTAACTACCTCTTGGATTGTTACACTTGAAAAGTCAGAACAAAAAAATATGTCAGTTAATTGTAGTTAACTCAAGCAGTTAATGCAAAACAAATTAACTAGATTTTAAAAAGTCATGATTAATCACAGTTTTAATTGCACTGTTAAACATAATAGGTTACCAGTTTAAATTTATTATAAATATTTGTGGATCTTTTTCTACATTTTCAAATATATTGATTTCAATTACAACATAGAACACAAAGTGTACAGTGCTCACTTTATATTATTTTTATTACAAATATTTTCACCTTGAAAAAGATAAACAAAAGAGGTTTTTTCAGTTCACCTCATACAACTACTAAAGTGCAATATCTTTACTGTGAAAGTGCAATTTACAAATGTAGAATTTTTTTAACATAACTTCACTCAAAAACAAAACAATGTAAAACTTTAGAGCCTACAAGTCCATTCAGTCCTACTTCTTGTTCAGCCAATTTTGTTTACGTTTATAGGAGATAATCCTGTGGGCCACTTAACTGCCCAGGCTGCACCTGGAGGAGGAGCCAGGGAAAATGAGGATTAATTAGAGATGAGGCCTGGCTGGGCTGGAACAAGAGAAGCCTGTATAAGACCAGTAGCTGAGAAAGGTTGGGGTCTGCAGAGAGTGAGGCTGTAGTCACTCTCAGGGTGAGAGAAGACAGGGCAGGAAATAGTGTAGGGATACAGCAGTAAGTTTCAGGACTGTGAAGATCTTGATTGCTTGTTGTAGGATCCCAAAGCTGGAACCCAGTGTACAGGGTGGGCCTGGGTTCTCTTACTAGCTATTGGGGAAGTAGTACCATTAAGGGGCAGTGAATGGGAAGTCTTCCTAAGATAATGGGTCCCAAGATACTTTGATACATGCGCCTCCCTTGAAAGAGGAAAACTACTGTGACCGAGATCAATGGCCAAGTCGTGAATAGAAAGCAGCTGACTCCCGAGCGAGTGAGAGAGACAAAGAGAGAGTGATGGAGTGCAACTGCTGGTAGATGAATCGGCTTGGCAGAGCTAATCTACAGATTTGGCCAGAAGGAGACTCTCCAGCGGTGAGTCAGGCACCCTATGACAGGCCACCCCAGATATTTGTGAGTTTGTAGGATTGAGTCAGATGTGGGAACTTCACTCTGATGCCTGGTACAATGCCACACAACCATGGTTGCTCTGGTTGCCACAGCAGGGATTCAAACTCTCTATTTTTAATGTATGAAAAATAGTGACAACCTGGAAGGTGGCGGGGCAGGGGAGGGACTCTAATGTGTCTTTAAAAAAAGTTTAATTTCATCAGGGACCAAAAATATTAAAATGCCTCAATCATATGATGATTGTGTGATGTCCCTACAGGGCAGGGTGAAGTTTGTTTGGGTAACCTAATTCTGCATTTCAACACCTTATTGTGTTTAGATGTCTTCTAAGTTTTACCTTGATGTTGAATTTTCTGATTCTATAACACTTGTTTTTGGAGAAGTATAAAATCCCTGCAATATATTTTACCCTAAATTACTGATACATATTCTCAGCCTTAACTTCATTTTAACATAGTTCTTTATAAGGGAATTTCCTTGTATTTATGTTTTGGTTTTGCTGCTTTCTGTTAACTGAAGTTCTCTTAGGAAAAACTTCCTAAGGCTCTGGATATAAGAATGAGTGTCTTCTTTTTCTGAGACTACTCAACATCATGAGGGCTTTGGGTACATTTAATAATATGGTGCATTTAATTACACTGCAGTTTCACTGCAATTCTAGTGTAATTACACTGTGGTTAGGCTTAACACTTTATCTCTATAAAATGATAACTTTAACTATATGACTGACTGACTTTATTGACTAGGTACACAAACAGAATTATAATTACTCTGGAGTTATTCTATTTGGTGTTTTTTGTGGTAGTTACATAAATATCTAGTAATAGAAAATAAAACTGAAATAATTACAGTGAAATTCCAATGTAATGCATGCACTCAGATTCTAAAAATGAAGCAAGTACATATGTCAAAAAGTATAATTTCAGAGTAATATCAGGATAATGTAATAAATCTGAACCTGAAAGTGGTACTTCATACTGTAGATAACCTTCCTTTTAATATGATTTTGAGATAATTACAGGGATCCAAAAACATAAGTACTTTGTATTTCTACCGGTATTGTGGTGTAATTACAGTGTAATTGAAGTTACTACACTGTAAACTTTTTTTTTTTATGTCTGGGTCTTTCTCTGGCCTCACTGGGCTACAGAATGAAAAGGACCCCAAGAAATCTGAAGATCAGATTAAAGACAACATATAAGTGTGTATACTAAAGTATGAGCTCTATCCAGCTTTTTCTAAGCATCTAAAGAACACATTTGAAGTCTTAGAGACCTGATTCTGCCCTGTTTGCCTCTGGCATAGTTCTATTGAAATAAGTGGAGTTTTTCCTTGGTATGCATTAGTTTGACAGAGTGGAAGTCCAGCTACTTTGAGAACCGTTTAAGAGGCTTCTCACACTTCCCACCTACGGCCAGGATATGAAAATCTCAAGAACAGCTTTCTTTTGGTTAATAGCTGTCTAATATCACAAGTGATATAGTTCTGATGTAGGTATTTCAGTACTTAATTTCCAGTCCCAATCAGAACTAGAGAAGTGTATGGAAATAGGAAAAGGAGTGGCTAATTTTTTTCTCAATCTTTTTTTGAACGTCAAGAAGAGGCCTGTTTAGGGTTGGTGTGAAATGGGGCAAACCAGTTCAGGGTGGTTCTTTTGGATGGTTCAGCCATCCCTATTTATAATTCTTTTAATGCCGGAAAACACGCTGACCTGTAAAATATGTGACAAATGACCAAAATGCGGGACACCGTGACTAAGTGGAAATGCAATGGAAGGCCAAAAGTGGTGGAAATATACATGTTCATACATTGTTATGGATTTTCTTGTTTCAAAAAAGTCCTTGTTCTGAAGCTGGTTAATAACAACAACAATAGGACAGTTATAATAGAAGGCTTGTATTCGATAAAGGGAAGTGTCTAACAATCTGCAATGTGAGAATGGCCTAAACAATGAGTTACAGCTGTGAGCTTTTGGTTTCACTTTCATTTTAATGCTATCCTCCAGTGCTATCCACTGGATTTGGAGCTTGGTGGCACTGTGAACTCTTGTGGTGATACAAAGAATGTGAGCATTTGCCACGTCTTTTATTAAAAGTTTGCTGCTAGGAGGAATTGAAGTTCATCTGGTACTAGCTGGATTTCAGCCCAAGAGATAATGTTGTTAACTTATTTTTATGTTACATTAAAAAAAAATGTGAGTGACCGATAAATTCAGCCTGGATACCTGCTGTCCTTCCAGGTATCACAACAGACCTTCACTTTTTGCATTACTGGAATTGTACCAAGAAACATAGGGCTAGAGAATTGATGGTCATGGTGAGGACTTAAGCCAAATTAGAAAGATGGTAGGTATTTACCTATAAGAGCAAATTGATGGGTAAACTAGGATATTACTAAACAATATCAAGCTTTGGTATGTTGTTCTCTGTATATGCTTTGGATGCACTCAGTCACTCAGTTAGCACAGAGAAAATCACTTTAATGCTCTATTTATGGAGAAATCTAGAGCTAAAAGGTAATAACAACAGCGTTCTTACTTTTTTGTCAAAGAAGCAAAACATGCCTTAAGTCTTCCTGGTATGAAATACAGAGTCCCCACCAATGGGTTTATTCACCCTAGGGTGGAAGAGCAAGTCAGCTGTAACTTTAACTTGCCATCTTGACAATTTAAAGGTCATATTTTCAAAATGAAATCTCCATTTGTGCTCATGGCATTGCATCTGCAGTCCTTCTCCCCGGACTCTCACTGGCACAGAAGAACAATGGAGTTCACCAGCTCAAACACTCAAATTGTCTGTGCAAATTGAGAACGTGTATTGTTTGTGTCTACAAGTGAATGTGCAAAATTATACATCTGAGTGATTTATGTAGGCCAAGGGATACATACATAAATGATATCTAAATGACTAAACTCCGTTAAAGGTAGCTGTTTTCAGTGGCTGAAAATTGTTTCTTAACTTCTCTTTTTTTGTAAAAATTTGATTCAGATAGATCAGTACAGCAAGTACAATTATCAGTGACCTCTGAGGGATTGTTAGTTGTGCATCACCTATACTTAAAAATGGAAGGGGAAGGAGTGATAAAGTAGAAATGAGGTTGCAGAACTGAGCTTCCATAAATCACATCAAGATTATGAAGTTCCCCAAGTTTTGCTCCTGGATCTTGAGTGGGTTACTATTTCATTAGGGTTAATCTCATTATGCTCTCCCTCCCGCTATTAGCCGATGTTGTTGCTGTTCTCTACAATCTGGCTACAGAGTTAGCTGTAACATTGTTAGCTTCTTCTCTGGTAGTCTGAGGGGTTAAATTGTGGGGAATGGCCTATTCTTGGCTTGAGAGGTGGAATCAAAGCTTCTAATTCAAAACCATGCATATCATCTCATTGCAGACTGAACCACACCGTATGTCTCACAGAGGTCTAGTTTTGGTGATTCCTCTGTAACGTATCTTGTGGTGTGGTACTTCACCACAGATGTTATTGCCCCATATTGGTGTTTGGTTTATGGGCCCTGATTCTCACTCCTGTTAAACTGGCATAACTCCATTTTAGTCAATGGCATTTTAACTCTGTAAAACTGGTGCAACAGAGTAGAGAAATGGTGCCACTGTGTTGAACCCCATGCCATTCATCTAACACTATGGCTGCCCCCCTCCCCCCAAAAAAGATTAAACCTATGGAGCTGTACATGTTGAGACATGTCCTGGCATTTGGGGCTTCATAAGGTTACCAGTAACATCTCACTATGAAAGAAGAGCAACAAGGTGTGGTCAGGTATAGCCTTGCATCCGCCCTAAAATGAATTACTATTTTCATTTGTATTTACAGTAGGTGCCTAACTTCATTAAGTTCCTGTAAATATTATACGATAAATACCTAGCTCCACTGTAATTAAAGGTCTGTCAGCCCTTCCACCACAAATTATTGGTTGTTTGAAAAACAGAAAGGGTCAGAAATCAGAACCTGCAGCAGAGCCAGACTCTGGGGAAGCTAACGATTGCAGCTGGCCTGTAGCAGGATGCCTAATTGGCTACATGGTCAGATTGGTTGGAAGAATCACTAGACTGTCTCTTAAGCCCTGCAGCAGCAGCTACTCAAAGCGTTCACCCATGGCTATGGTAGTTCTTGCACCTGCTTCTTCCTAGCGTTGTCCCAGTCTTCTTCCTGCCTTATTCTAGTCTTGGCCCTTGGTTCTGATTCCTGACCTCTGTCTTATATACTGCTCTTTGGGTCTGGCATCTGGCCTCTGATCCTGGCTACTGCCCGCCCACCCCAGCCACTGGGCTTGACTGCCCACATCCCAGTCAGTGACCATATCCATCACTTTTTATTTGCAGGTGTATCTGTTTTCTTAGTACAATTGCATTTCAAACATAAATGCTGTCAGGGTCACAAAATTAGTTGTTCACAGTTTCAGAAGATAGGAGTGTAGGGCCAGGATCTATGATCTGAGGCTCAGGAGGGAAATATTTATTGTGCTAGATATTGGGGAATAAGTGCTAAACAAAACAATGGGTCAGTGGAACAAGTACCCAAGGGAAGTGGTCGAAACACCATTATTATTATTATTTTATTATCATTTGTTTGTTCATCACCATAATTGCATTTTGGTCTAGCCATAAATAAAACCTGGCAAATGATGACAGAAGGAGATCAGGTGATTGGAGGTCAAGGGTTACAGGAATAAGTTGTATGTGGTTAGTTATGTATGGTTTATGGTACTTATACATATGTTAAGTGTGTGTGAATATGTATCTATCTATATATTTCACAACTACCACATTCATGATAACACCCTCATTGCAGACGTCGAGGAATGACTAACTTAGCTTAGGTCTGAGGGGAAAATGGGTACCCCTGAATAACTGCGGATGGCCATACCTGATGATGCTAGAGGTCTCTCTTTGCTCTTTTATTCATGCAGATACATAATGGCAAGCTATAACCCATTAGGAATACCTATATATATTGGCACTTTATCCCATGTGATTAAACATAAAGTCCTACCCCCTCTGACCTTGTCATGACCCAAGTCTACCATAAAAAGGGAATTTTGGTAGTTTGATTTCTTTAGAGGGAAAAATTTAAAAAGTGGATTCTTGTGCCATCTAATTAACCTTTAGCTGTGAGCTTCATAAGCAAACATCATAAGGTCATCTCCGTGATTGTCTTAGGAGGACGTAGTGCTGTATTTTGAGAGTGATATCAGTAGGCAACTTCCCTTCCCCAGATGCTCTGTGGCTGTTCCTTAGAATTATAAAAACCTATTCGGAGTTCCGATGGGCAGTCCTTGCTCATGTTGGGTAGGACTTCCGTGAGTTGCTCCATTGACTTCAATGTATGTTTTGCCTGAGTTAGTGCTACTGTCTGGACAGATTAAAAACTGATCCAAACCAAAGAAAGCTGAAATAAAACAGCCTTGTAAGGTGTGGGGGGTTTCTTTCTTTCAAAAGCATTATTTAAAAAAAAGTATCTAAGAAACACAGATAATAAGAGAAATCCAAGTGAACTATAGACCATAGACAGTGAGCCCCTAATCCTGCAGTTGGATCCATGAAAACAGACCTTTCTACCTTCCATCCTGGATCCATATGCAGGATTGACACCTTGGAGGACATTGTATATAAACATGAGTCTCATTTTCTGTAACTGGTTTTGCAAACAATCACTCATTCTGAATATTCTTGAAAAGCAAATTAAAAAGGCCATGCATACAGTTCAGTTTTTATCTTAACAAATGTTTTCAATTCAACTGCTCAGTTTACATCCAGGCTTAAACACTTGTGTTCCTTCCTGTGCTTTGCATAGTAGGTAGCAAAAGGTGGATTGTTGATGGCTTCTGCTATATTTAAACATTGAGCTCTCAGGCCCTGATTCTGCAAAGAAAACCATGCAAAACTGTAGTTATTTCACTGGCATTCTGCATGGGCTCAGGGAGAACCCACATTATGCTTTTTTCCCCTTTCCAGTTTTGGGGTCTTATTTTGAAAACCTAGTTTCCACTGAGAGCACTTATGAATTGTGCCCCCCAGAGCTTCATAGAGAGGGCAAATATTCAAATAAAGTATAAGAACAATTGAAGATACGATTGGTTTATTAAGGAAGCTGTGGACAAGTGGTTAAAGGAGAATCACTGACTTAAATCACACTTCCAAATGATTTTCTTTTTTTCCTCTGCTTTTAAGTAGAAGACCTAAGATTGCTGTAGTGGAAAGAATTGTGGGAAAATATTTATCTATTTTTCAGTTTGTTTAATTTGTTTGACAATACTTCAGAGCTGTCAGTCAGTTTCCCTTAGTGTATGGATCTTCTACGCAGCAAAAGGGAATATTCTGTTTAAAAAAGGGGCAGGAGGAGGGAGATTGTACAACCACAAACATTGGGGGAGGAGGGAGACAAGGAGCAGGTGTATTTCCTGAAATGCTTTCTGAATACCTTTTTGATATTGTCAAGATAACTAATGAAAACAAAAGCAAAAAGCCAGCCAATGTAAATACTGTATCTGAGCTGGGAACCTGGGTGCTGAGTTATGGCCCTGCTGACTTATGAATGACCTGAGAAATTGGGTTTTATGAAGGAAATGGGAACTGACCCTTATTGATGTGTCTCTGTAATAACTACTATTTATATTGCAAGTTGTAATGGCTAAGAATCCCTTCCAGGAGTGTGTGTGTGTGTGTGTGTGTGGAGGGGGGTGTCAGTCTCTTCTTGGTTTCTTTTCTAATGGTGCCCAGGCCTTTTTGTTACCTACCATTCTGTTTGGAGAGGCAGACTGGGCTAGTGTATAGGACTCTGGGCTGTTATTCAGGACACCTGAGTTCTAGTCCCGACATTGACCTACTTTGGGCTAGTCTTATCTGTGAGGTGAGGCCATGCTGTTATCCCTATTTTTCAGAATGGGAGCTGAAGCACAGACAAGTGACTTGCCCAAGGTCACACAGGAAACGTATCATGGAGCAGGGACTTGACCTCACTGCTCTCAAGTCCTAGACTATTAGCCAGCTGCACCATCCTTCCTTTCTGTGCATGTCTTTCCAATCCCCTCTTTGGGGCAGAGACTGTTTCTTACTAAACCTAATTTGTTTCAAGATGGAATTTAATAAGTTTATGGAGTGGGTGGTATGACATAGTTGCCAACTATAGCATATGGCCCATCTGGAACTGCTATTAGTAAATATCTCCAGCAGACAGAGATGGGACACTAGGTGGGGAGGGCTCTCAGTTACTATCGAGAATTCTTTCCCAGGTGTCTGGCTGGTAGGTCTCACTCACATGCTCAGGGTCTGATTACCATATTTGGTCTTTGGAAGGAATTTTCTCCCAGGTCAGATGGCAGAGACCCTGGGAGGTTTCATGTTCCTTTGCAGCATGGGGCCCAGATCACTTGCTGGTTTTAACTAGGGTAAATAGTGGGTTCTCTGTAACTTGAAGCCTTGATTTGAGGACTTCAGTACGGGCCTATTACTGGAGTGGGTGGGTGAGGTTATGTGGCCTGCAATATGTACGAGGTCAGACTAGATGATCATGATGGTCCCGTCCAGGACCGGCTCTGGGCACCAGCAAAGCAAGCACGTGCTTGGGGCTGCACAATTCCAGGGGCGGCATTCTGGCCACCCTTTTTCTATTTTTTTTTTTTTTTTTTTGCTTGGGCAGTTGCGCTCTCAGAGCTTCAGGCAGCAAAAAACCTAGAGCTGGCCCTAGTCCCTTCTGACCTTAATGTCGGAGTCTTTTTTGAGTTTTTATAGGTCTGAGTTTTTATGGTGCCTAGCACAATACGGGGTGGGAGAGGGCCTCCGGGTTCTACCACAATACAAATACATGATACCATAACTTGTTTTAGGCCCTGGACAGGTTGGCTCAGTAGTTTATGCACAGTATTTCCTGTATGAGCTCCAGACTCTTGTTCCAGCCATTTTTTCCCCCCTTGGATCTCTGCCATGTCTTTTCCTCACCCCGTTAATGTAAATGTGGTGTGAACACTATTGTAAAGAGCTATTTAGAAATCTCACCCTTATGTGAGTAAGGGTTTTATGAGTTTAAAATACAGTGAAGCAGTGCAAGGCAATCTATATAAGAGATTCAACATCTTCCACTTTTTTTTAAAATGTGTCTGGCCTAATTTAATGAAAGGTGGTGAATGTCTGTACATTCTCTAGAGCCACTTGGGGCCATTCCCAGTGGTGTCAGTAGGAGTTGTGTGGATGGAAAAGGGCAATTATTTTTATAATGTCCTCAATGCAAACTACAACCTTTGCTGCTTCTGTTTCTACACAGCTACACCCCCTTTATTTTAAGCTAGACTCTGGGAAAACAGCATGACTTAGTTTAGATCAAGAGTGAAATTCTTTTCTAGCATGAAAAAACCAAATAGCCTCTCTTAAATCCACCCATCTCTGCAAACAAAACAGGGCTTTTTGGAGAGGGAGCAAAATGCTCCCCTAGTAGGCTTGCCATTAAAAATGTCAAGGAAACTGGATGGCTGAGAGTCCTGATCTTTTCTTATCTAACTAGTTCCATCAAATGACTGTTCAGTGGCCTACCTGAAATGAACCGGTGGTCTCAGTCCAGTTCTTAATAGATTTACAGGACCAATATTATGCTTGATACAATTAATACTCTGTCTGATCTCTGAAGCCAATGACTAAATAGGCTGGAGAGATCCAAACATGCTCTCACTCCAGTGGAGGAAGTTCTAGGAGAGAATTGTGAGGTAGCTGCAGGATGGCTTCAGGACAGACTGCAATGCCATTGCTCAGGCAATGTATATTGTGAATAGTCTGAGGACCTTCCATGTACAACGAACAAATTCTGAAGCAAATGAATGAATCAGAAATCAATCGGGCAAGTTAACAATACTCAGCTCTTAACAGCTCTGCACACAACGTGCTGTGCAAACGTGTAGTAATTAATCCTCAGACCTCACTCTGAGGTCACCATGTAACTTTTATCCACAGTTATAGATGGAGAAAGTGAAGTAAGTAGGTGTGACAGTCAGGGTCCAGACACCCCAAGCGGCACACAGAAGGAGTAAACCCCCAGAATAAACAGTTAAACCAACTGATTGCATACTATGTTATTGTACTGTACAAATATACCGAGTACGGTCCTTTATAAAAGCTTGCCATATTCTAAAAGTATCACTTATGAGATACGTATACAGGCTATGACTGTGAATGTGTGTATCTAAAGAGAGAATATAAGGAAACCTGTGCTCACGAGCTGCTGCAATTTCAGCTTCACCTAATAGCAGGGAAGCCAGTGCCTTCCAAACGAGTTGTTAACACAACCATATACTGTCCAGACCAGGAAAAGCCCATGGTGGCCAGTGGAGTTAATGGAAAGATGTTGAGACAATTCAAAAGTGAAAAGAATACCTCAGCTCTTGACCATCAAGTCAGAGGGAGTTTCCCCACTCTGACCAACTCTGAGTCTCTGTGGATTGGAGATGGAGAAAGGAACTTGAGAGACAGTCACAGTCAGGAGGTGGGAGGCTGCCAAGAAACACTGGATCCCCCCTTTAGCTAGGGGTATGCTGGGAAACGGTTTTAAGGCAATCAGTAACTCTTATTCAAAAGGGGATTTTAGCTAATATGAAAAATGTAAAGCCTGAGGTTGCATTTTTGTTTGTTTTCCTGTGTAACTTACTTATGTTTGCTCTTCCTTACTACTTCATCTTGGAATCTGTCATTTTTCTGTTTTCAACTTGTTTATTTCCATCCCAAGCAGGGATCTGGTGTGCAAACTGTATGGAGTGTGTATGCCAAAGTGAGCTGATAACTGGAGGGCTGGATTCACACCTTTGGGGGTACACACCAGAGGGGAGCAGTCCAAGTGTCTGATAATTAAGAACTCAAGGGGGGGTGCATTTGGGGAGACCCAGGACTGAAAGGGCTGTTGATATATAACTGGAGAGCCAGGGTGAGACCTTTACTTGTGGGCAGACTACTGGAGTCAGGGAATTGAACCATAGATGCCCAGCATGACAGCCTCTAAAGTACAGGGCAGGCAGTGACAGAACTCCTTACTGGTCTGAGTGGACCCCAAAGCATCACAGTAGGTTAAGTGGTGTGTGACCTTACAAGCAGTCAATAGCAAAGCAAAACTAGAATTTGGACATGCCTAGTTCTCAGTTTTTTTTTTTATCTCATTCCAGTAGATCCCTCTGCTTCCTAGGTTACAGCTAAATCAAACAGAATCAAAGCACTCTAGCAGCTGTGACAGTTATAAATGGACGAGGAATTGTATCTTACCTACCTGAAAAGATTAGCCTTAGAGTTTCTAGAGAGGTTCTGATAAATGAGAGGTAAATGAAGACTAGAAGCATAGGAAGGTTTCATAGAATCATAGAATCTCCGGGTTGGAAGGGACCTCAGGAGGTCATCTAGTCCAACCCCCTACTCAAAGCAGGACCGATCCCCAATTAAATCATCCCAGCCAGGGCTTTGTTTCATAGCTCTGAGTTCCTGTTTCCTCTTGATGTTCTGAAGACTGGACCAGCTGCTACTCGGACTAATTCTAGAGCAATGGGCGTTTTCTGCCTAAATGTTTTCAATCCCATGAATTCTTTCCTTTCATCTGGGAAGTTTAAAATGCAAGAAAGCAAGAACTCCAATCCTCAGACAAAGCTGTTCTCCAAACCTGTGGCATGTTTGCAAAAATTGCTTCTGGGATGTAAACAAAACAGTCATGTATCTTGAATGCTGCAATGTCTTTCTCTCATGACAAATTCCATCTTGCCCTATTTATATCTATTCAGACACTAGTTGCAAAGTTCATTTTACTTGTTTGTTGCTTCAACCACATACCCCCTTCCCCCCCCCATCCTTCCGCTGACTCCCCTTTCTCAACTGCATCAGTCACGTGCTGCTTGTCTTCACTTTTAAAGCTCTTCATGCTGCGTACCCCACCTTATACATCTTTTTATATGCAATCAATATTGATTCCCACCTCCCTTCTGTCAATGGTGCCAATTTTGATTACCCTTTTGTCTGATTTTGCGATAAGCACACTTTCTCCCATGGTGCCCCATGTGCATGGAAGGAGTGTCCTGTAAACAGCCCAAAGCCATCTCATTGTCCTTCTTCAGAATCCTCCTTAAAACTGTCTGTTACTATGCCTGCAAAAAGCTCTACATTGGTTACACAGCTGGTTTACACTCTTTATCCTGCAGCTCATAATGTTTTTCCTCCATCTGTTTGTTTTTATTTGTTCTTACTTACAAGTATTCCTCTCTGGGCAAGTCTTTTTGTCTGTCACAATGAAACCCTGATCCTCAGTTAGGGCTAACAGGTAACAAGAAATGTAGGCACTTGTATACTACAGTGATAGTGGCAATATAAGAAACTATAGAGATTAGTCAGTGTCTCCAAGTGATGACTCAACCCTTTGACTATTGGTTATCTGCAACACAGTTTGAGATGCTGCTATCCATTATTGTTGCATTGAAATCAATAGGAGCTTAGCATTAGGCATGGCACTTGCTGTCAATAGCACAGCAAGAGTGTTTTAACTGGGATTTACTTGAAATTATAGTTGATGGTAAGGCTAGTTAGAATCTTGCAAGAAATTAAAATTATACTAAAGTACCCAAATACAACCTTTAACAAACATGTATAAGGTTTACAATGGTGAACAAACTTTCAGTGGCAGAGGAAGAGACTAGGAAACCTTAGTAGTGTCATTTCTTTTTTTTTGGGGGGGGGTAGGGTTGGTGTTGGGGGGAGTTAAAAGCTGATACACATTTTTCAACAAAAGAGGTTTTATTGGAAAAACCCATGATCTATCAAAACTGATACTTTTCACAGAGAAGTATTGTCTGAGATGAATTTTTTTTTTTTTAGGTACAGGATGGAATTTCTGGGGTGGAGGGAAGTCCAGAATAGGTACTAATCTGTTGTTTATGGCACTCACCTGGGATGTGGGAGATCAATGTTCAAGTCCTTGCTCTGCCTGATTCAAACAGTTTTTCATGAAAAAGAGCATTTTACAGTGACCAAAAAAAGTAATAAAACTTCAACCAAATCAAGTCTAGATGGGGATTAGGAAGAAAAATTTCCCAGGGGTAGAGTTTTTTCCCCCCATAATTGTCCACTACAGAGACTTTTATACCTTACTCTGAGGAACCTAATGCTGGCCACTCTGAGACAGAATACATGACTGGATGGACCACTCCAGTTCTGGTATGGCAATTTCTATGCTCCTGGACTCCTTCCAATGAAATCTGTTGTGATCAAACAACCATGAGCAGAAGGTGTAGAGCCATAGAAAACAGATGTGAACCTATTTAAAGATGACTGGTCTGAGAAGTTACGTTACCTCAAAGGTAAAGGGCTGCCCCAGGAGTAGAACCAGGTAGCAAAGGAATTTCACAGATGATACATTTCCATTCTGGAACTATCTGGTGGTGTAGTCTCCCAAAAGAAGAAATTGAAGCCCTGTAGCTCAAACTAGATTGGAGGATGAGCTGAGACAATATATTCACAGGAGATGGGCAAGGATACCTAATTGGTATTTATTTTTCTATGGATGAAATCCTGACCTTGCTGAAGTCAATGGAAGATTTGCCATTGACTTTAACAGGACCAGGGTTTCACCCTAAATCAAATGCTGTCATCCCAAGTGCTTGGAGATACTGTTTACCGAAATTTTCTGAAGCTTTTTCAGAATGTTCAGGCTTGGTTTTTGAATTTTGAGCCAGTTCCTACTGCACCCAAATCAGTTTGCTTACCCTTCTGGGACCCTAATGATTGCTGCGTGCCACTGTTTGCCACACTTATAGGGAACCTTGCCCATTGCAGAGTTCAAACTACATTGCAAACAAACAATTCAGACATCTCTAATTTGAGCATCAACTGGACTTCACATTGTCATGCTGTTTATGGAAAAGCAGGTTCTCCTTTTATGCTGCTGCAGCTGAAAAAATAAATGAGGCATTCAAAGGGGATCTTTAAACATGTCCTTTTCTTCAGAGTCTTGAAAATAAAAGGTTACCAAACCCTTGACACCTGCTGTTGAGGGTATTTGCACTTTAAATAAAGCAGACAAAAGAGATGAGCAGTTTTGTTTTGGCCACTTTCTAAATGTCAGCATCGCTGTTTATTGTGTCTCGAAGTAATCAATTGCACTGGAGGCCCAGCAACTATGGCTGGCCCTATTGATTGAAAATGAGAGCCATGGTTTCTCTTCCCTTAGTCACCTTATATTACCTTCTACACTGTCCTCTGCCTATGCAGTTGTAATGACAGAGCTTTTGAAGCATGGATCTAGTGAACACACATTCAATGTCTTTTCCATCCAATTAATTTTTTTTACTATTATTCCCCTTTATCTAGCCTTTGTAATTGGATTCCCAGTTTCTCAATTTTCATGGCAGTGAGGGGGAAAATGATAGCTAGTAGCTGATAAAAATAAAATGCTATAATTTAATTTTGCTTAAAAGGCTCTCTTTCTTTGAGCCCATTTTTTTTTTAATTTTCCAGAGTCGGTGACCTAGTAAGATGTATCCAGTAGCTCTTATCTAATCAAAATATCTCCTATTCTTTAGGTATCAGGAGACCATGAAAATATACAATAAGCCACCAGGATTTTGTCTTGTAAAAAAAACCTGAGGAGGATCATAAAGTTTAAAGTCCTGGAATTGTAACAAGGCTCTGTTACATTACTTATTATTTTTGTGACCATTTTCTCAGTGGGGTTAGAGACTGTGCAAACCACGCAGCTGAAGGAGCTCTGTAGGTAATTGTGGAGGGAGGAGGCAGGAAAGTCATGGAGTCAGGAAGTCAGGGCTCTTGGGACTTGGACAGAAGATGAACACAATCATAACTGGCAATACAGATTGCTCACTACTCTACCTTTTGACTCCCAGACTCAAATGCACTTCATTTTGTTAAATCTCTAACTGTCTGGCCTTTAAGGCAGTGCAAAGGCTACAGGAAAGGGTCAGTTCTTACTGTTCTCTAATTTTTTTTTAAACAACTTCCCTGAGCCATGTGAACGGTGCACATGGTGGGATCCATCGGGTGATCTTAAAAATGCAAAGATTAAGACCCCTAAATCATGGCCATGAGAACTAGTATGTTATTGCCAGTCTTGGTACAGTAATGGCAAAGTCTTAATGCCTGCGAAAGTCAGTAGGATGCTGTAATATTGTCTGTTTCCGAGGATACCTTTGGCAACCCAAAATATTGTCAGTGTGTGGCCTCTGGATGTCAAAACACTTTCTTGGGACATGCCCAAGAACTGTCTGTTATACTATTTAGGGTAAAATTATAAATGCTATGAAACCTTGTGATGTGGGGAATAAACTGATCACCACTTCTGTGGTTCAGGCAGTCTTAACTTAGTCAGAATGAATGCATACTTTAGTATTCTGTGGCTGTTAGGGACCTGGGCATGGGAAGTCAGGCCTAGTGGCCAGAACAGGAGTTGAGGGTCAAGAATTGGCACCAAAGGTCAGAACCAGGTTACCTAGAGTGAGGCATCTCTGTCTCTCCAAGCTACAGGCTCTTTGGCGCTACCTTCAAGAAAACCTTCAAAAGTGTTTCCATTCATCTGCATCTCTGGCTGAGGTGCCAATCTTCTTTATAAAAGAGAAGGATGGATCTCTGTGACCCTGTCTGAGCTACAGGTGACTAAACAAGATTACCATCCAGAACCAGTACCACCTGCTCCTTATCCATTAGCTTTTTGAATGACTTTGGTGGAATAACATCTTCTTGAAGTTAGACCTCCGGAGCAAGTAACCTAGTGCTCATTAGGAAGGGAAACAAGTGGAAAATTGCCTTCCATACCTAGTACAAACATTTTGAATATCTAGTTATGTTGTTTGGCCTGTGGAGTGCTCCAGCAACCTTCCAGCACTTCATCAGTGTGATAACTTCAAAGTGTCTCTGAAGATATCTACCTTGAGTATATCCTCTTCTTCCCCCACCCTAGAACATACAGAATCATCATGTATGCAGTGTCCTGGAGAGACTTTGTCAGAACCATCTGGATGCTAAGACTGAGAAGTGCAAGCTTGACTGAAATACAATTGAATTACTTGGGTATATCATCTCTCCTAAAGGGCTAATCATGGACACATGCGGGGAGGGGCGGGGACATAGTTAACTGCGCCACATCAAAGGGCATCACAGGGCATAGTGAGCCCTGTGCTCTGCCAATTTTTACTTATCAAGGTGTTGTAGCTCAGTTGCCCTTGTGATTTCCCTTCTTCGTGCAGGAGTCTGGTTCACCTGGTCCTCAGAAGCCCAATCTGCCTTTGAACAACTAAGAGATTCACCAGGATGCCCATCTGGACCCCACAAAACCATTTACAGCAGAAGCCAATTTGTCAGACTTTGCTCTGGGCATTGTGTTGTAAAAGTCTGCTGGCTGGGACAACCAACTGTAGCCCTGTGCCTTTGTATACTAACCCAAGTGGAGAGGAACTATAAGTGACAAGGAGCTGTTAGCTGTCAAGGCAGCCTTTGAGGAATTGTACCTCAATTGCTAGACTGCTAGAAGGGACCAGGTTCCCAGTCAGGCCCTTGTAGACTACAAAAGAACCTGGAATATCTCTGGACAGCCAGGCACTTTAACCAATGTCAGATCTACTAGTCCCTCTTCTTTGCCCAGTTTGATTTTGTAATCACCTATCATCTGGGGACAAGAAAAAGGCCAGTACTCATCCTTATGGTATAGGGTATCTTGACTCTGGTAGGAGAAGTCCTTCCATGGGTCTTATTCCATGAGACACCATTCTGTGGTCACATTAAGACCTGTAACTTGGAGTCAAGGACTATCTGCTGCCCAGAGCTGTGCACCTGTATCAAAGTATGAGTTCCTGTGATCTGTGTCCATACCAAGATCCTCACTCGAAACTTGGTCTTCACCAGTCCCTATCTATCCCACCTCAGCCATGGGTCACTGTCCATGGACTTCATTGTAGAGCTACCTCACTCTCAGGAGCACAAAATGGTCGTAGTGGTGGTCAGTCTCTCACCAAGATGGCACCCTTGCCATGTCATCCCTACTACCTTGTAAATGGCTCTTCTTTTCCGAGAGAGCTTTTTGTTACCATGACCTGACAAATGCCCATCATGTCAGACTGGGGTTCTCAGTTCACCTCCCATTTCTGGTGGGAGTTTCTAAAGCTTCTGGGCATAGAGTCTCTCATCTTGTCTGCATATCACCTACACACTGACAGGCAAACAGAATGAGTCCAACCTTGGTTTTTGAACTTATCACCAGGGCAGAAACCTGAGCCTGCAGATTATGTATAGCACCCATTATCTCAACAGGGAGATATTTGTCTTGGTAGGATCCGTGTCACAGAGAAATAATTTAAGATAAGACAGGCAAATTTCACAACAATAAAGGTAGATTCTCACCCCTTTATTCTCAATGAGGTAGTACCTTACTCAAGGAGTGGTTCTATTGATTATAATCAGAGTGCTCATGGATTTAGGTACAGAATTGAGGCCAATAATAATAGCACTTTGCCTCTCCAAAAGATTTATGAATCTCCACAATTGAAGCAATGACATCTACCTTGCATACCTCCAGACATCCAGCAAAAATGGGGGTTTTTACTGTTGAATATAAATAGAAAAACTATCAGGTATTCTAAATATTGAACCTTTTCCATGGTGCACCACTGTAGCCAAAAAGTCAAGTAACTGGGTCCTCCTACTGGAGATATATATAATTTCTGTAGCAAGTACTTCCCAAACTTTTGAAATCCAGAAGTCCCAGGTAATGCAACCACAAGCGCTCCAGTTTCAGTGAGTAACAGAAGTTACCTAATAAGAACAGCCATGCTGGGTCAGACCAACGGTCCAGCTAGCCCAGTATCCTGTCTTCTGACAGTGGTCAATGCCAGGTACCCTAGAGGGAATGAACAGAACAGGTAATCATCCAGTGATCCATCCTGTCGCCCATTCTCAGCTTCTGGCAAACAGAGGCTAGTGACATGATCCCTACCCATCCTGGCTAATAGTCATTGATGGACATATCCTCCATGAATTTATCTAGTTCTTTTCTTTTTTGAACCCTGTTATAGTCTTGGCCTTCACAACATCCTCTGGCAAGGAGTTCCACAGGTTGACTGTGCATTGTGTGAAAAAATACTTCCTTTTGTTTGTTTTAAACCTGCTGCCTATTAATTTCATTTGGTGACCCCTAGGGCTTGTGTGTTATGAGGAGTAAATAACACTTCCTTATTTACTTTCTCTACACCAGTCATGATTTTATAGACCTCAATCATATTTCCCCTTAGTCATCTCTTTTCCAAACTGAAAGGTCCTAGCCTTGATCTCCCCTCATACAGAAGCCGTTCCATACCCCTAATAATTTTTGTTGCCCTTTTCTGAACCTTTTCCAGTTCCAAAATATCTTTTTTGAGATAGAGCAACCACATCTGCACGCGGTATTCAAGATATGAGTGTACTATGGATTTATATAGAGGCAATATAATATTTTCTGTCTTATCTACCCCTTTCTTAATGATGCCCAGTGTTCTGTTTGCTTTTTTGACTGCCACTGCACATTGTGTGGATGTTTTCAGAGAACTATCCACAATGACTCCAAGATCTTTCTTGAGTGGTAACAGCTAATTTAGACCCCATCATTTTATATGCATAGTTGGGATTATGTTTTCCAACGTGCATTACTTTGCATTTATCAACATTGAATTTCATCTGCCATTTTGTTGCCCAGTCACCCAGTTTTGAGAGATCCTTTTGTAGCTCTTTGCAGTCTGCCTGAGACTAACTATCTTGAGTTGTTTTGTATCATCTGCAAATTTTGCCACCTCACTGTTTACTCCATTTTCCAGATCATTTATGAATATGTTGAATAGGACTGGTCCCAGTACAGACCCCTGGGGGACACCACTATTTACTTCTCTCCATTCTGAAAACTGACCATTTATTCCAACCCTTTGTTTCCTATCTTTTAACCAGTTAACAATCCATGAGAGAACCTTCCCTCTTATCCCACGACTGCTTACTTTGCTTAAGAGTCTTTCGTGAGGGACCTTGTCAAAGGCTTTCTGAAAATCTAAATACATTATATCCACTGGATCCCCCAGTCCACATGCTTGTTGTCCCCCTCAAAGAATTCTAGTATATTGGTGAAGCATGATTTCCCTTTACAAAAAACATGTTGACTCTTCCTCAACAAATTATGTTCATCTATTTGTGTGACAATTTTGTTCTTTACTATAGTTTCAACCAGTTTGCTCAGTACTGAAGTCAGGCTTACCAGCTTGCGATTGCCGGGGTCACCACTGGAGCTCCTTTTAAAAATTGGCGTCACATTAGCTATCCTCCAGTCATTTGGTACAGAAGCTGATTGAAATGATAGGTTACAGACTACAGTTAGTAGTCCTGCAATTTCACATTTGAGTTCCTTCAGAACTCTTGGGTGAATACCATCTGGTCCTGGTGACTTATTACTGTTTAGTTTATCAATTTGTTCCAGAACCTCCTCTGACATCTCAATTTGGGACAGTTCTTCAGATTTGTCACCTAAAAAGAATGGCTCAAGTTTGGGAATCTCCTTTACATCCTTAACCATGAAGACTGATGCAAAGAATTTATTTAGTTTCTCTGCAATGGCCTGATCATCATTGAGTGCTCCTTTAGCATCTTGATCATCCAGTGGCCCCACTGGTTATTTAGCAGGCTTCCTGCCTCGGATGTACTTGAAAAGTAATAGCAAAAAAATTTTGAGTCTTTGGCTAGCTGTTCTTCAAATTCTTTTTTGGCCTTCCTAATTATATTTTTACACTTCATTTGCCAGAGTTTATGCTTCTTTCTGTTTTCTAATTAGTTTGATCTTATTTTGTCACAGTTAACATCAAACAGTTCCTTTGGTTATTACAGTATTCCAAAGTCCTGGTCGGGAATCTTAAGGGAATGATTCCAGCTATTGTGCTGCCTTCTCTGAGGGGGGTAGAGGAAGAATGCTATACTCCTGGGGGAATTCTGTGCCACTGTGCATACGCAGAATTCATATCCCCCTCAGATTTCTTTGCTTCCTTGCAGAAAAATGACTTTCTGATGGGGAAGCAAAGGGAGGCTGCAAGAGTGGTCATGCGCCCCGTTCCAGCAGAGCAGATGCATCATTTCAGGCACCCAGAGCAGCTGGCAGAGAGGTAAATCACAGCAGAGGGCAGGGCTGGAGGTGTCCTGGCCGGTGGCTCCTACCCTGTGCTGGGCCCAGTTGCTAGTCCTGGCTGGGCTGGGCATGGGGGAGGACAGGATTTCCTCTTCCCCCTGCAAGGAGCAGCCACGGTCAGGTCAGAGCCATCCCCAGAAACCTTCCCCAGCTGCAGGAAGCTCCACACCTCCCCTCCACTTCCTATCCCATCACTCCTCAGCTGCAGGGGCAGGGGTCATTGTACAGGAAGTTGCTCCTCCTGCCTGCCACCATGCATCTGGTCCTCCCTATATCCAGACCCCACTGTCAAGCCTCACCCCTTGCACCCGGTACCCCTCCCCCCACCCAAACCCCCACCTTGCTAATCCTCACCCCCTGAATCCAGATCACCTCTCACTGAGCCTCCACACTTAAATTCCCATCCCACCAAGCCCCACTCCCCTAGCACCCAGACCCTGCTGCTGAGACCTCCACACCTGACTGCCTCGCCACTGAGTCCCATCCCCCTCATACCTAGACACCCCCCATTGAGCCCCAACTACCTTCACCCCTCTGTAGAGTCCCATTACCCCTGCACCCAGAACCCCCCACTGAGCCACCTGCAGCTAGATTGCCCCACGCCTGGATCCTCCCCACACAAAGCCCCTCGATCCTGCTGGGCTGGACCTGCCTGCCCCATACCTGGTGCACCTGGGGGAGAGAAGCAGGGCCCTGGGGTGTTTCTGGGGCAGGCCTGGCCATTTCACTGTGTCAGTGTCAGATGTGACCTCACTGCCGAGTCTGTCCTGGGGTGGGGCTGCGGGGTGATCTCTCACCTCCATGCAGACAGTGGCCTGTGCTCCCCACTGCCATGCTGGAAGCTCCACATTTATTTATTGACAAGGAAAATTTGAAGGATTTTAAAAGTATTGTGCACAGAATTTTTATTTTTGGCGCAGAATTCTGTAGACCCTCCTCAGCAATATCCTATCACATCTAATATGGAATGATGAAAAGGTCAAATCAGTGTAGCATAGGACTGTCCACAGACCCCCGACACCGGGTGTTTTCAGTTCTGATCTATTGTTCTTATGATAGTCATTGCAGTGAGGATGGAAATACTTTACCTTTTGGTTATTAGTCATTCCCAAATTTATCACTCCTGTTAACTAAGGTACTGCGTAGACCCAGCATGTCCAAACCACGGCTCGCGAGCCACATGCGGTTCTTTTAGTGTTAGTGTGGGGCTGCAGCCCCATGAGGGGTGTGCTGGCGTGCAGGTCTGCACCCCCATGCTGGTGCATGGGGCTGCAGCTGCATATGCCCACTATAATAGGAAATTGCATCACCTAGTGCTGTGTGGACTTTGTGTGCTTGGGATCTCCCTGCATTCTGCACAACACAGGCCATGTTTACTGTTCATACGTTGGATTTCAATAGTTTTAGATTGCAATGTTAACCCTACATTAATTTCATGGATGACAGTGATATCTGCAAATCGTAAGAAACACAAGTATGAAGAATAAAACCAAAGTTTTAAGCCAGCATGAGAGTAAGATTCTGCATTCACTGTTAAAGGTGCCAAACCCCTGTGCCTTATCTGCAGTGCATTGCTCACTTGCCATAACATGAGCAACTTGAAATGTCACTACGAAACAAATCACAATAACTTTTCATCTAAATACCCTTCTGAACTAGAATTAAGGAAAAACAAGTTAACCACATTAAAATCACACCTAAACAGTCAAAGGACACTACGTTCAGTAAGGAAGCTGACAACAAAACTAGCTTTGGTTGTTGTATGTCATGGAATATGCTCATGCTAAAAATCCATATTGTGATGGAGAATTTGGTAAGAAGAATATTGCAGACATGGTTGCGATTTTAGATCTAAGTAACACACAACTTCAACGACTAATAAGGGAAATTTCAATTTTGCACCACACTACGGAGAGGTGGATCTCCCAGATCAGTGCTGATGTTGCAAGCAAGATGCAAAGCAACGTAAAGAATTCTCTAGTTCAGAGTTCAGCCTAGCTGTTGACCAATCCACATATACATAAGATAAACCACAATTAGCTGTATTTGTTCGCTATGTTTCTGTGGATATAAGTGTAAAGGAAGAAATGTTGGGCTTAGTGGTGCTATAAGAAACAACCTGCAGTGTTGACATAAAGAACGCACTTGACAAAGCATTGACAAATGCCAGTGTACTGCTGGATAGACTTATCAGTGTTGCAACAGATGGAGCACCTGAAATTATGAGGGGAGGGTGGTGAAAGTAGGCCTGATCAGACTCTTGAAAAGCGATCCCAAATTTCCAAAGTTTCCCCCTGTTCATTGCATCATGCATCGTGAATCTCTCACAGGCAGATATTCCAAGTATGAAAATGTTACAAAAACAGTCCTAGAAATGGTCAGTTTCATCCACTCAAATGGGAAGACTCATCGACTGTTCAAAAATTTCATTAAAGAGCTGGATCTTGAAGACAAACCTAACAATATCTCTTTCTACCGTATTGTGATGTAGTTATCAACCAGCAATTCCTTAAATAGGTTTGTGGAACTGTTGGAGCCTATCCATGCTTTCCTTGAAGGAAAGGAAAAGTTCTATCGACAACTGAAAGATGAGAAATGGATGCAGGAGCTGATGTTTTTCACTGATATTATACAGCATCTACAAACTCTCCACTTTGCACTCCAATGCAAGGGCAAGATTATTTCTGACCTTACTCAAACAGTCTTCAGCTTCCATAACAAGTTAAAGCTTCTGCAAAGAAACAGTGTCAAGAGACTTTGACCACTTTCCCCACTGCATAAATAGGGTAAACATTTCCTGAAATTGAAGTAGAAGATCACAAACTCAAGGAACACAGAGGTAAATTACAAGGACTGCTTGACTTTTGGGCCAGGTTTGAAGACTTGCAGAAATAGAGATTCTGCTTCGTCTTTCCTGTAAGCCCATTTGTGGTTGGTGTGATCAGTGATGGTTGCCTGATTCCCAAAACGGTGGTTGCAGAAACATCTACTGTAGAAATGGAACTATTGAAACCCCAGGAGGACCAAATGTAAAGATGAAGCCTACAGTCGAGTTCTACCAGGAACGAAGTATCCTCAACTCAAGGAAACTAGTGTGTGACTCATTTCAATTTTCGGCACAATATATTGCTGTGAATTGCTGTACCCCATGACGAAGTTCATTAAATCAAAACATTGTGCAGTCCTTACAAACCAACATCTGGCCAAGTCCCTCTATACTGCCTCGATAACATATCAACCATATTTCCAAAGACTTATGACCAGGATGGAGACCCACAAGGCCTGTAGCTCTAGCAGTAATTAGCCATGATGCAGTAAGTGGGATGTGAATATTTTAAATCCATGTGTAAAGGTTGTGCATGTCTTGTGGCTCTTGAACTTCTGAAGATTATCATATGCGGTTCAGAGGCTCAGTAAATTTGGCCACCCCGGCATAGCCTTTAGGTAACCGGAGAATCAAATTAATGGAACAGAAGGTTAAAAATTAACTAAATAGCTATAACTTGGCAAATAAAGATTAGAGGGGAATGAATAATTGTCTAAAAATATTGGGAGGGACAGAAATACTTGAAAGTTGCTCAAGGAAGGTGTAATTAGATGTAATGGGATGAAGTTAAGAAATAGAAAAATGTGTGTTCAATATTAGGGGGAAAAATCCTGATATCTTTGGAGACCATTTCACTTCTTAAAATGATGTGCAGAGTGGAGGAAGCTCAAAAGCTATACTGTTAAAAAGTATAAAGTTAAAGTTCTACTATTAAAACTGGATTGAAGAGGGCATTGTCTAATGCCCTATGGGGAATAATCCTTACACTGGAAGGGGGATGGGACAGATGACTCATCAGGGATTGTTGCATCATTAGTTGAATCTATCCAAGCACCCATCACTACAGTATGGTGGTGCTGCAGTAGGGATTTCAGTGAATAACACATGAAGCGTGCCATAACTATGTCACTTCTTTGTGAAGTCCGGGTTCATCATGGTCACATCTGGATTCCATGTATTTAAATTTTCCAAGTATCAGATTTATTCTGAATGATTAAAATCCCCATAGGCAGGAGCCTTCCAAACAAAGGTGCTCTCCTCCAAGAAATGTCTTTTGCATCACCTCCGCTCCTTGTGTTCTCTGCCTGCCACTCCCAATAGAACAGCTCTCCCTTGTTCCATTCTCAGTTGCTGGGAATGGGAGAGGACTCTCCTCTCTGCTTTTCCTGCCCAAACAGGTCTCTGGCGTTCTCCATCCAGTCGGATGTTAGAAGTAGGACTTTCCTCCCCTCTCCTGTTTCTCTGGAGAAAGGAAGGAAGGCTGTTTTATTTTATCCTGGTTCATACACTACGCCTACCACCATGGTATCTGAGCACTTCTCTTTCCTGGTTTATTTTGTTTTGTTTTTTGAAATACCATTTTTATTAGTTTATTGCATATGAAAGGTTCTAAATTGGCAGCTCTGGAGACTGAACTCCTCTAAGTATCCACACAACAGGCACTACATGGTCAGCAGCAGAGTAACTGTCCTCCCCCCTACACCTGTTAACCCCACTCCTGCTCAGGAGAGCCCACCTCTAGAGAGAGAGAGCACTCACCCTCTTTGCTGGGATTTCCAACATGGATGACCATTATGGCGGTGGCTCTTGTGACAGGAATGCCCATCTTCTAGGTACTCAGACCAAAAAGTCCTTTTTTTGCACTGGCTGCTGAGCAGATGGTTAAAGATGTTTGTCATTAACAGAACATAGACTGATTTCAACTGGCAATGGAAAGGCAAATATCTTATTAACAGCCCCTTCAATCACCAATACATCGGTGCATTTAGGTGATATTACTTTTATCGTATTTCCCTTTCAAGAGCATGTGCCAGACATCTAGTTATTCAGACTGGGCCTTTGCTTTCTGGACTGGCCAGCTGCAAACACTTCAGCATCCTTGTGTTCTTTGCTGCCAAAGCTAAATAAATCTGACTAATTAAACTGGCTGTCACCCTTAGAAATAATTTATTCAAGTTTGCACAAGCTTCAATATCCCCAGTAAACCAGTTCTGCTGCCGTGACATTAATGTGCTGTACTCCCGATAAAACTCTTGGGTGAATTAGTCCCCAAAACGTTGACTGACCTGCATCATGTTGATTTCCCAGGATTCATGTGCTACAGTACACCCTCAGATAAAAGTAAAAACAGTCTTGTGTCTCATCTTGATAAGAGGCTGAATCCCAAAAGTAGCTCACCTTTCACATGTTCACTTTCAAGTATAGTGAGCTCAGTATCTGATGCAAAAATTCACAGCTTGTTTTCCACGTGCTTGTAAAATCATTTTCGGGTTTTTTTATTATTATTATTTATTGTTAGACAAGGACTAGAAAGCACTACTGACTGAAAACATTTGAAATTTTTTGATGGGAGAAAAGGGACATTTTCCAAGACACTTTTGCCCTCTTCCCCCCCCCCCCCCCCCGCCCCAAGTTTCCCGTTCGTCTAACCAGCTCTGTGAGACAGATTATTTTCCTCCTCTGAGTCCCAGAGAAAAATCTACGGAGGCCCTTGTGAATGAATTAGTGACAAAGCATGGCCTGAAGGATAAGGCACTGGGAGTCAGGAAAACTGGCTTCTCTTCCTGGCTTTGTCAATGCCCTGCTATGATTTTGGGCAAGTCACTTCAGTGTCTTTCCTTTTCCAACCTTTGTCTGTCTAATCAATTTAGGTATTAAACTCCCTGGTATCTTTTATTGTGTAAAAGTACTTACTGTGTAAGTACAATGCCTAGCAAAATGACACCCCAGTCCCAGTTGTGGCTTCTAGGTACAACTGTACTATGAATAACACTAAAACTGAGAATAAATGCTCGGTCCTCTAGCTTCCAAAGTCTGACTAAGGCAGCATTTTCTGTAGCTCCCAAGTCAGCCATCGCTCTTCTATGCAGACTACTTCTAGTTCTTCCATTTAAACAAGACCTATATTCTTGAAACCACTTTCTGGAGGTGGTGGAGGCAATTAGCTTGGGTACCAACATGACATTTTTGAAGCCCGTCAGGCTCCTCATGAGGCACCTTCTGACCACAGGAATTTGGCATGGCTGACACCCTTGAGCACACCAGCTGCTCCGGAAGACTCTGTAGATCTGATTGTAGCGTAGCTGCATTCAGCTGAGTGCCATGTAATTCTCCATTCAAGTTAATTGAATCTGAATATACTTAGAAAAAACATATTAAATCAGACAGCCCGGCAATAGAGTCAGATTAGTAGTTAGGACTTTTGGATAAAGGATTATATTATTGAGTTACTCTGTTGTTTTGATTCTCTGTTTAGTTACCAATTTGTTGTACGGCATTTTAGTCAAGTCTATAGCAGGCTCCCTGAAGGGCCTTATTCAAATAAGTAATGCAATTTGGAAAGGTAGGAAATTGCAGAAACTCGTTTAGTTTCAGTCATTGTTACTAGTTTACAATTCTATATTGATTTTTCTCTGTCCTATTATACATAGGCTGTGTTCTCTAATGGATTTACAAGTTTGCTGATTAATGTGAGAAAAGAATCATACTTTGTTTTATTGTAAGGGTAAATAATGCCCCAACTACTTTGATCCCTACAGCCTTTTCAGAGCATTAATGTGATGTGGTGCTATCACAATAAGGCTGGGGGAATATTCAGTAACTTTTTTTAATGGCTTTCCTTCAGCAGTGATCACACCCTTTTGTGTGCCAAGTTTTGTACACCTAGTTTGTTCTGATGTGAACATTCACTGAAAGTGAGTTTCAGAGTCAGGTGTGCAAATTTGCATAAACCCCATTTTACGTTTATCTGCCCAATGATTTGGACAGACCTGCTACTGTCCTCCCAAACAGTCAGGGAGCAGAAGTGATGCTATGTGGCCTTTTTTTTTTTCCTGACCAATCTCAACTAAGCACTGCAGCTTAAATAGGGAATATTGAATAACTGCAGGGAACTGTTTAGGAACACTTAGGATACTAAGTTCCATATAGGAGCATACTGCACAGATCATATGTAGTATTCTAATGATGCCCAGCCAAACAAACTTTTTATTTTTATTTTTTTGCAACATCAAATGTTCCCTCATGTGCCTGTTATTATGAAGCCTTTGTTTTCTCTGACAACAGAAGGCCAAGTCCTGGAGAGGGACTACTAGAAAAACACCATTTGTCCGGGCCTACTGATGTGCCTTTCCCCATGTACATACCATCACCAATAGCTCTTAATAGTAGGAATCAAAAAATCATAACAATAGATGGTCTCTAGAGCCTGAATCCTTTAAGCTGTTAATCATTCAGAGTAGGTGAGCCCAATACATAAACTATTGCAGGGTCTGTTGGTGTGTAAGCCTGTAGCTCTTTGCAGATACACTGAACTCTTCTGTATTGATAATTAAGTCAATAGGGCCAGTTTCTGTTGATTTAGTCAATAGGGCTGATGTGACTACATAGTAACTGCTCTGAAATCAATGGAGTTGCCTGGGATTCGTGCTGGTGCACATTGAACTGTGACTGGCCCATGTGTTATAATCTTGGGGCTAGATCTTCAGTGCAGCAGTACAGATTTACACCAGCTGAAGTCAATGGAGCGGTACCAATTTACATGAGCTGAGGATTGGTGCCTGTAATGCACTTTGGCAGGGAGAGCTATTTTTGTGAAGTGCTTTAAGATTAAAATGTAGATGTAGGTAAAATAAAAGGTTTAGAGGACCTAACAAAGGCTTGTCTAGACAGTTAGTGCATAGCAGGTTGGGGGCGTAAATCCGCAGAATGCTGCGTGCTAACGGTCCAAGTGGACCCTTCTAGTGGGCACCAGAAGTTCCCGAGTGCACATTGGTCTACTCCTCTTTCAAAGTGCACTAGGGAGCTTTCAGTGAGTGGTAGCAGGGTTCCCACAGCCGGTTACTGTGCAGCACAATAGTGCATAGTAACACCCCAGCTTGCCGAGCACTAACCTTTTGTCTAGACAGGCCCCTAATGGACTTCTTTTCATTTATTAAAAATTTCAGTTGACTTATTTTTTCATTTGAACACTCCACACTGTGCTAAAAGCCTAGATACAGCTGCAGTCTACTTGTGCAGTGATTCTCAAACTTTTATACGGGTGACCCCTTTCACGGTAGCAAGCCTCTGAGTGCCTTATAAATTAAAAACACTTTTTAATATATTTAACACCATTATAAATGCTGGATGCAAAGCGAGGTTTGGGGTGGAGGCTGACAGCTCGTGACCCTCCCCCCCGCCATGTAATAACCTCGCTACCCCCTGAGGGGTCCTGACCCCCAGTTTGAGAACCCCTGTACTAGTGCAAGGGAGCAGGAAAATGACACTAACAAAAGACAGAAGGAGAAATTGACCAGCCTAGATTCACTGACCAAGCAGAGTGAAGAGTAAACAAAGAGCACAACTGGTGAAAAGTAATTTTAAAATCTGCATTCTAGTCTAATGACACGAAGCCTTAACACAGCTAGGAGAAGGGTGTTTTGTTTTTTGCTTTAATGTGCTTTAAATACTATACATGATTTTTATCTTGGCAGTTTCCTTTGAAAGTCAAGTCTGGTCTCTAGTAGCCTAAATGTGCTAAGGACTACATAGCAGATTTCTGCATTTTGGATTATGATCTTGTCCTAAAAAGAAATCTGTCTGATGCTTGCTATTTCTCAGCCACAGTGTAGTGGCCCCAGCACCATAGCTTCAGTTATCCCCTATGGTGATGTGACTTTTTTCACCCCTCCTGCAACTATTCCTCAAAATGAGGGGGGTGAAAAAACAGGGGTGGGGGCTGTATTTCCAAAACCCATTTCACGCTTCTTTGTTTTATACAGTCTCCCCTCCGCACCCAAAATACCTTGAATAGCCCTTTTTGTTGTCTCAATTTTCTAAAAAAAAACTACAGCTGCTCCTCTGAAGCCATCCAAATCTAATTAACTACAGAAGCTGAAGTTATATTAAGCTTCTCACTTTCTTGGTCTTAGCATCTCCATTCATACCTTCATTCAACGTGTTCACAAAAAAGGAATTTCTAATAATTGTATCTATAGTCATGCCAGAAGAAAGCCACTAATAAGTAGGCCTGTGAAAGCAGGGAGATCAGAACCTTGCTTGAACTTGGCAGTCTGGCCCCTACAACCTTGCAGACAAAGAGACTGGGGGAGCTGAAAAGCTTAGCTTTGCGTCTAAGAGAGCTTGTGAGAATTGGTTCAGCTGCTGAATAGAGATCTTAGTTTCAGTTCTAAATTGTACCAGCACAGACTCAATGAAATGCCTTCTCACAGGGAAAGGGGGGGAGGGGGCGGGAGGAGGCAAGGAAAGTTTGTTGAATATAAATGAGACTGCGTGTAGTTGAAGAGCAAGATAGGCGCTCTACAGAGATTTATTTCTGACTGATGTACAGTACCACAAAGGCAATAAAATGTGTCCTTGGCAAGTGGCTCTAACAAGCAGTAAACCTTCATCTTCAGGGAACTAAGATGATGTAACCTACCTAAATGGAAGATGCTTTCTGGTCTGTAGAGTGCATTTTAAAATAATCTTTAACAAATTCTAGGCAGGGCCAATGATATAGCCTGCTACCTCCTCATGTTATGAGCATTTCATACAGGCAGTCTGCACAGCCAAGACAGCAGGCTAAAGTATGTATCCTCAACCTTTTCTTAGTGGGGTGAGAGGAGATGGACTGTACATTGTGTCCTATTCAAGGGAAACTTATGTAGCCTTTTATTTTATTTAAAGTGAATTTAGTAACATGGCATTACACCACTATGGGTTCAGCTCTGGTGGCTACATTTTCAAGCTCTATAGAGTGAAAGTTACCTCTACTACTTGCTTCAGATTTAGAGCCTCTAGGAACACACAAAGACCAAGGGTAGTGACCACACAGACATTCACAAGTACAAGGTCTAGTCTCTTACACGTTTTATTAAAGTTAGAATTAAGGTTATGATTACCCAAACATATAGAAATACTATGAAGACCTATGCACATGTTACAAATATAGTCATACTCACGTCTGATGGATGCCTTGCCAAGTGATGGTCAGTAGAGGGATGGTTCTTGCTGGAGTTTTCCCCATTTTACCCAATCTGGGAGCCTTCTTTTATATTGTGATTCTGACTTCATCTATGCTCCACACATGTGCATGAAGGTATCCACCCTCTTTTTTTTCTTCCTTATTTGTATTGTATCCCTCAAGAATATTAGGGTATACGGTTTTTCATAGTTTAGTTATAGTTCCATTTATTCTCATTAGCATTTACGCACAACATATACCCTGCGGTCAGGACACGTGTTAAAAGTATGTGACTAGTGGGTATCTTGTAGGTAAAATTACTCTTACAGTTAATTTTTTGCAATATCACTCATTGGTACATCTTTTCCCATAATCTTGTGGCAGAGGGTCAGGCTTAGGTAACTTACTTATGTCAAGCATTTCTTAAGCCTGAGGCCTAGTATGGCTAAGCTAAAATCTTCCAGGCCTCAGCCTGTAGGCCTTGCTTTTCAGCCCTACTTACTTAGATACCTAATGCCTACTTATCACTCCTAATACTTGTCAATCTTGTAGTTCTATAATCCTACAATTTAAATCTATTCAATAGCACAATTTTTATGAATGATAAAATAAAGTAATTGGCTACACTTCAGGGTCTGAATTCTTCTGCTCTGTAACTCCACAGAAGTGAATGGAGGTGCAACAGAGATGGATTTTGTTCAGAAGCCTTTAAAAAAAGAAACTAACTCAAATGAAGGTAAAATCAATCTGTTTTAATACAGCAGCTGTCCAGCCTTGGGTCCAGCTTCTGATAGTTTTTATTTGCACTAACACTTTATACTGCAAATAGCCTTCTTGAAATCAGTGGGGCTATTCATGGCATAAGGTGCTATTTGAAGTGAATAAAGGTAGTGGAGGCTGGCCCTTACATTTCAGCAGTGGGTGCCATAGAAGGCCCTCAAATGAATAGAGGAAATTTGCACCAAGACACTTGGTGAACCAAATGAAGATAGTCCCTGGCTTTGAGTCTCAAAGGCAGACCTAGAGAAGAGGAGTCATTGAAAATCCCAGAAGGATAGCTAGAGATTGAGTTTGGTTTGGGCTGTACCTATTGTTTGACTACCTGTGGACTATGCCTCCTCTCTGTATTAAAACATAAAATACCTTGATGCCCTCTCTGAAATAGAGTATTCACCAGGTTTTCTCAAAGGTCTGGAAGCCTCCTCCTCATAAGTTGTAGTTGAAAAGGATGCCATGCATTATAGCTGTAATGTTCAGGACAACAATGTTGTAAGGTGAGTGGAGCATGGCCTAGATCAGGGGTTGGCAACCTTTCAGAAGTGGTGTGCCAAGTCTTCATTTATTCACTTTAATTTAAGGTTTCACATGCCGGTAATACATTTTAATGTTTTTTAGAAGATCTCTCTCCCTATAAAAGTCTATATATTATATAACTAAACTATTGTTGTATTGTAAAATAACCAAGGTTTTCAAAATGTTTAAGAAGCTTCATTTAAAAAGAAATTAAAATGTTGATCTTATGCCGCCGGCCTGCTCAGCCCGCTGCTGGTCTGGGGTTCTGTTCACCTAGGCTGGCAGCAGGCTGAGCGAGGCCTGCGGCTGGGACCCCGGCTTGCAAGGGGCCGGCAGCCAGAACCCCAGACTGGCAGTGAGCTGAGCGGCTCGGCCCGCTGCCGCTCAGGGGTTCCATCTGCCGGCTCCTGCCAGCCGGGATCCCGGCTGCTGGACCCGCTCAGCCTGCTGCCAGTCTAGGGTCCCGGCCCTGCCCACATACAGTGGGTACCTCCCTTCTCCCTGGTTCTGGCCCGTTCTCTTCCTCTCTCTCTCTGCACTGAGCTGAGAGTGGGAGTGCACTGAGCACAGGGCTGGGGTGAAGGAGCAGGCTGGGAGTTGGGGTGTAGGGTCTGGCCAGGAGCTAGAATGAGGGAGGGGGCTCAGGGTTGGGGCAGGAGGTTTGGGTGTGGAGTGCTTACCTGGGCAGCTCCCATTTGATGGGAGGGGTGCAGGTGGGAATGTGGGGGGGGGGGGTGTGCAGGAGCTCCTGTTTGGTGCTCGGGGTGGGGATGTGGGGGGTGCAAGAGTCAGGATGTGGGGGGGTGCATGGGGTGTGGGGGGGCTGGGTATGTGGGGGGGTGCAAGAGTCAGGGCAGAGGGCTGGGGGCCTTTGAGGGGGGTGCAGGTGTCAGGGAAGGGGTCATGGTGGGGGTGAAGGAGTCCAAGCAGAGGGCTGGGTGTGTGTGGGGGGGGTCAGGGCAGAGGGCTGGGGGTGTGGGCTGGGGTCATGGGGTGCTCATGGCAGGGGGCTGGAGGGGATATGCCCCCCTTCCACACCCCCTTCTCCAAGGCCCTGCCCCCGCCTCTTCTCTGCCTCCGCCGGGAGCAGCGAGCACATTCACCCCACTCCTCCCCCCACCCCCTCGCAAGGGCCATCAGCTGATCGGCCGGCAGGGAGGGACAGAGAGGAAGAAGAGGGGCAGGAACCCAGCACACTTTGGGAAGAGGCAGGGGAGCCAGCAGGACCAAGCTTCTGCCCCCTGCTCCTGCCCCCGCAGGATGGGGCAGGGGGCGGAGAAGAGCAGGCCACACCGCACTGGGCTGGGCAGGGCAGGGCAGGGCAGGATTTTTAATGGCACGCTGCTGCTGCCCTGGCTTCTGGGGTTCTATTCCTCACTTTGCCATTCTTCACCATTTGACTTTGGGCAAGTCACTTAAGCCCAGATTTAAACGGTATTTAGACTCCTAACTCATAGAAATTTCATTATAAATCTGACCTTTAACCTCTCGGGTCCTCTGTTTACTCTCTGAAAAATGGTTGAGTGACGAAGACCTTGGATGAGCTGTACTGTGTCTTAATCATGTTTTATGGTTAATCATGGTACCATAAGTGCCCGATCCTACAGGAAGACCTTTTCCGGTGCATTTTAGGAATATGCTGTATGTCTTCCTTTAGTTGCTTTTCTTTTTGTAATCTCTTCAAAGTGAGAGAACTTTTCTTTCTCATCTAAACCTTCACCTGCACAAACAATGGGTAATAGTGATAAACAAGTGCTGGTTTGTGAAAAGGTAGAGAGCTAAGTTCCAAGTCCCCACTGCCGCTGCGTTTATATTTGAGTAGTATTGTCTAAGAGAAGAGCATAATGGATTCAGTGTGATGGCCTTCCATCAGGTGTTTACGGTGTGCTGATCTGCCATTTAGTCCTAATGGCAGCACTGAATATTTCAGGTGATACAGGGTAAACTGGTCCCACAGGGGTATAGGCCTTCTTTCTTCTCCCAAACCTGAAAACAATCCATGGTGTTAGGCTGATAACTGCTTTGAAGTTGGCCTCATTGTGTACAGGCATTCTACTTTTATTTCATGTCTTAAGAACAAAAAAACCTCAGTGTTTGCTTTCATTGTCTGCTGTTGCTTTTCCCATAAATTAAAAAGAAATTGCAACTTTCCGTCACTATTCGTTTTGGAGCCATTTTTAGCTCTTCTATATCCATGGATTCTCTTTTACATAGAAAAGTAAGTTTACAACAGATACAAATTTCATTATGGTAGGGTAATTGCATTTGCTTTGCTCTGCTTTGATGTTAAATGTACAGTACCCTCAGGCTATTTCATCCACCATATTATACAAATGTTGGTTATGGTTCATGTTATCAAAAGTCAGTAGGCTACACTCAGACTCATCTGGAGTGACTGTGCACATGAGGAATTTTAAAGGGCTCTTAAGTGACCAAAGGCCTGATTTCTCTGAGTGATGCACTATGCCCTATTCTATTGATCATTACCTCCTCTATGTTGATCAGCCTCATGGATTCTGTAAACTTCTGAAACAATCTTGATTATCATATAGGTGAAAACAACTGGGAGTATTTTTTCTTCTGACTTGTTCATTTCACAATAACGTTTCCCGTCAAATTAAACCCAGGAGCAATGTTGCTCCCTCTTGCAATTTTAGCATGTGTCTCATGATACGTAGTATTTTCCTTAACATGACTCCAGGAGCTGAAGCTTTCTTTCATGAGAATCTCAATTTATTTTTCTTCTATCTTATAAATAAAAGTTTGGGGCCCTCTTGGTTATGGTGAAAAATCTCAAAAACGTGAAAGGCGCACTTAAAAAATAAAAAAAAGTCAAATTTTTAAAAATATCTTGTGATTTATTTTTTTTTTTAAATCCAGTTTCATAATTTTGGGTGGCCTGCCTCATGATTTTTGGAATGTTTCGGGTTGCCAGTGTGGCAGAAGGGAGGCCTCTCGTTTGGTTAAAGAGCAGCACTAGACGTTGTTGGATCTGGTTCCACTGACAGCACGTCAAACAGAACCACAGAATCTCTATGGATAGAAATTCCATGCTTTAGTAAGAGGATAGCAGTAGGAATATACAACTGACCACCAGCCCAGATGGTGATGGTGACTGTGGAAATACTCGGGGAGATTAGAGAAGCTACAAAAAGAGACAACTTAGTAATAATGCAGGCTTTACACTATCCCTATATTGACTGACTGGGAACATGTTACCTCAGTATGGGCTGTAGAGATAAAATTCCTAGACACCATAAATGATTGCTTCTTGGAGCAGCTAGTCCTGGAATCCATGAGGCGAGGGGCAATTTTGATTTAGTCACACAGGATCTGTTCCAAGAAGTGAGTATAGCTGAACTACTCAGTAATAGCAACCATAATGTAATTAAATTTAACATTTTGGGAGGCGGGGGGGAATACCAAAGGAATCCACCATAGTGGCATTTAACTTTAAAAAGGGGAACGACACAAAAATGAGGATGTTTGGTTAAATAGACACTAAAAGGAACAGTCACAAGGGTGAAATGTCTGCAAGCTGCATAGAATTTTTTTAAAAACACGAAAAAAGACCCAAACTAATATATACACCCTAAATAAAACAAAACAATAGGAGTACGAAAAAATGCTACCTTAGCCAGAGGCGCCAACTTTCTGTGTTTCCGGGGGGGGCTTGACCCCTGCTCACCCCTTTCTCCAAGCCCCCACCCCTGCTCCGCTTCTTCCTATCCCTGTTCCTCCCCCCAGCGCCTCCTGCAGTCTGCTGAACAGCTGATCCAAGTGGGCAGAAGGTGCTGGGAGGGAGGAGGTAGAGCTGATCGGTGGGGCTGCCAGGACCAGATGGTATTCTGAAGGAACTCAGATGTGAAATTGCAGAACTACGGACTGTGGAATGCAACCTATTGCGTAATTCAGCCTCTGTACCAGATGACTGGAGGATAGATAATGTAACGCTGATATTAAAAAGGCTCTAGAGGCAATCCTGGGAATTACACACGGGTAAGCCTAACTTCAGGTCCAGGCAAATTGGTTGAAACTATAGTAAAGAACAGACACACAGATCAGACACTTAGATGAATGTGATATATCGGGGAAGAGTCAACACGGTTTTTGTAAAGGAAAATCATGCCTTCGTACCATAGGCGGCGTGTGATTCTTGCATTTGGGGAGGCTGGGTGTGAGCATTAGAAGCTCCCTAGAAGTGAGGGTGTGGGGCACTGATGGTCCTACTCGGCCCCACCCCTGCTCTGCCTCCTCTCTGCCTGCTGCTCACACGTCCCACCCCTCCTCCAAGACCCCCAGCCTGTCGCTTGCCCCTGAGCTGAGTTGCTCCAGCACCAGCCCTGGAGGAGTCCCACAGCTAGGCCAGCCAGTGAACAGCAGAACCACTTTTAAAAGTGATGGGGCCATGTGGCTCCCTGGCCCTCCCCATTCCGGTGGGCAAGGGGGCTGCAGGGGAGGAAGTGGGACCATGATCAGAGCACTGGTGCCCACCCCCCCCCCACACACACACTTCTCGGGAGCTTCTGGCAGCAGCGCTCCAAAGGTGGAGGGTCAGTGCACCTGCAAAGGGAGGTGCGCCACATCCGGCTTTTCTTGCCCTGTTTGGGGAGGCTTAGCCTCCCCAGGCCTAATGATGAATACCTTTTACCCACCGCCCATGCTCAGCAATCGACTATAATTATTTGACAGGGCCAACAAACATGGATAAGGGTAATTTAGGTGACTATAGTGTACTTGGACTTCTAGAAAGCCTCTGACAATGGTCCCTTGCCAAAGACTCTTAAGCAAAACAGGCAGTCATGGATAAGAGGGAAGGGCATGTGATGGATCAACAACTGGTTAAAAGACAGCAAACAAAGGGTAGGAATAAATGGTCAGCTTTCACATTGGAAAGAGGTAAATAGTGGGGTTCCCCCAGGATCTGTACTGGGACCAGTGCAATTCAACATTCATAAATTATATGGAAAAAAGGGTAAACAGTAAGGTGGCAAAGTTAGCAGATGATACAAAATTACTCAGGATAGTTAAGTCTAAGGTAATGGCAAAGAGTTACAAAAAGATCTCACAAACTTGGGTGACTGTGCAACACAACGTCAGATGAAATTCAGCGTTGATAAATGCCATGTAATGCACCTTAGAAACCGTAATCCCGACTATACATACAAAATGCTGGGGTCTAAATTAGCTGTTACCACTCAAGAAAGACATCTTGAAGTCATTGTGGATAGTTCTCAGAAAACATCTGCTGGAAGTGCAGGAGCAGTCAAAAAGATAACAGAATGTTCTCATTAGGAAAGGGATAGATAACAAGACAGAAAATGTCACAGTGCCACTATATAAATTCATGGCACACCCACACCTTGAATACTGAGTGCAGTTCTGGTCGCCACATCTCAAAAAATATCTATTTGGATTGGACAAAGTACAGAGAAGGGCAACAAAAATTATGAGGGGTAAGGAACAGCTTCCATATGAGGAGAGATTAAAAAGTGTGGGACTCTTCATCTTACAGAAGAGATGACTAAGGAGGCATACAATAGAGGTCTATAAAATCACGAGTGTTGCAGCAAAAGTGAATAAGAAAATGTTATTTACCCCTTCATATAACGCAAGAACCAGGGGTCACCCAATGGAATTAGTAGTCAGCAGATTTAAAATAAACAAAAAGAAGTACTTCTTCACACAAGACACCATCAACCTTTGGCATTCATTGCCAGGGGATGTTGTGAAGGTCAAAATTAAACTGGGTTCAAAAAGGACCTATTCACCATGAACTTAATTCTATCAGTGACTATTAGCAAAGAAGGTTAGGGATGGAAGTCCATGTTTGATTGTCCGTAAACCTCTCACTTCCAGAAGCTGGGAGTGGACAACAGGTGGATTTGATGACTTCTCAAGGTCCCTTCCAGTCCTACATTTCTATGATTCTATGACACGGGATGGGTCACTTGATAATTGCCTTGTTCTATTTATTCTCTCTGAAGCATCTGGCATTGGCCACTGTCAGAAGACAGGTTACTGGGCTGGATGGACCACTGGTCTGACCTAGAAAGGCCATGCTTATGTTCTTATGTCCTGGGAAGCAGTGACTTTGAAAAAGATTTGGGGATTGTGTTGGATAATCAGCTGAAAATGAGCTCCCAATGTGACACTGTGACCAAAGCAGCTAATGTGATCCTGGGATGCATAAACAGGGGAAACTCAAGCAGGAGTAGATAGGTTATTTTACCTCTGTATTTTGCATTGTTTTGACCACTGCTGCAAAACTGTGTCCAATTCTGGTAGCCCGGAATTCAAGGATGTTGATAAATCAGAAAAGAGCTACACGAATGATTAAAGGATTAGAAAATATGCTTCTAGTGATAGTCTCAAAGAGCTCAATCCTTTTCTCGTACAAAGAGGTTACAGGGTGACTTAGAATCATAGAATATCAGGGTTGGAAGGGACCCCAGAAGGTCATCTAGTCCAACCCCCTGCTCGAAGCAGGACCAATTCCCAGTTAAATCATCCCAGCCAGGGCTTTGTCAAGCCTGACCTTAAAAACCTCTAAGGAAGGAGATTCTACCACCTCCCTAGGTAACGCATTCCAGTGTTTCACCACCCTCTTAGTGAAAAAGTTTTTCCTAATATCCAATCTAAACCTCCCCCACTGCAACTTGAGACCATTACACCTCGTTCTGTCATCTGCTACCATAGAGAACAGTCTAGAGCCATTCTCTTTGGAACCCCCTTTCAGGTAGTTGAAAGCAGCTATCAAATCCCCCCTCATTCTTCTCTTCTGCAGACTAAACAATCCCAGCTCCCTTAGCCTCTCCTCATAAGTCATGTGTTCCAGACCCCTAATCATTTTTGTTGCCCTTCGCTGGACTCTCTCCAATTTATCCACATCCTTCTTGTAGTGTGGGGCCCAAAACTGGACACAGTACTCCAGATGAGGCCTCACCAATGTCGAATAGAGGGGAACGATCACATCCCTCGATCTGCTCGCTATGCCCCTACTTATACATCCCAAAATGCCATTGGCCTTCTTGGCAACAAGGGCACACTGCTGACTCATATCCAGCTTCTCGTCCACTGTCACCCCTAGGTCCTTTTCTGCAGAACTGCTGCCTAGCCCTTCGGTCCCTAGTCTGTAGCGGTGCATTGGGTTCTTCCGTCCTAAGTGCAGGACCCTGCACTTATCCTTATTGAACCTCATCAGATTTCTTTTGGCCCAATCCTACAATTTGTCTAGGTCCTTCTGTATCCTATCCCTGCCCTCCAGCGTATCTACTACTCCTCCCAGTTTAGTATCATCCGCAAATTTGCTGAGAGTGCAATCCACACCATCCTCCAGATCATTTATGAAGATATTGAACAAAACCGGCCCCAGGACCGACCCTTGGGGCACTCCACTTGACACCGGCTGCCAACTAGACATGGAGCCATTGATCACTACCCGTTGAGCCCGACAATCTAGCCAGCTTTCTACCCACCTTTATAGTGCATTCATCCAGCCCATACTTCCTTAACTTGCTGACAAGAATACTGTGGGAGACCGTGTCAAAAGCTTTGCTAAAGTCAAGAAACAATACATCCACTGCTTTCCCTTCATCCACAGAACCAGTAATCTCATCATAGAAGGCGATGAGATTAGTCAGGCATGACCTTCCCTTGGTGAATCCATGCTGGCTGTTCCTGATCACTTTCCTCTCATGCAAGTGCTTCAGGATTGATTCTTTGAGGACCTGCTCCATATTTTTCCAGGGACTGAGGTGAGGCTGACTGGCCTGTAGTTCCCAGGATCCTCCTTCTTCCCTTTTTTAAAGATTGGCACTACATTAGCCTTTTTCCAGTCATCCGGGATTTCCCCGGTTCGCCACGAGTTTTCAAAGATAATGGCCAATGGCTCTGCAATCACAGCCGCCAGTTCCTTCAGCACTCTCGGATGCAACTCGTCCGGCCCCATGGACTTGTGCACGTCCAGCTTTTCTAAATAGTCCCTAACCACCTCTATCTCCACAGAGGGCTGGCCATCTCTTCCCCATTTTGTGATGCCCAGCACAGCAGTCTGGGAGCTGACCTTGTTAGTGAAAACAGAGGCAAAAAAAGCATTGAGTACATTAGCTTTTTCCACATCCTCTGTCACTAGGTTGCCTCCCTCATTCAGTAAGGGGCCCACACTTTCCTTGGCTTTCTTCTTGTTGCCAACATACCTGAAGAAACCCTTCTTGTTACTCTTGACATCTCTTGCTAGCTGCAGCTCCAGGTGCGATTTGGCCCTCCTGATATCATTCCTACATGCCCGAGCAATATTTTTATACTCTTCCCTGGTCATATGTCCAACCTTCCACTTCTTGTAAGCTTCTTTTTTATGTTTAAGATCCACTAGGATTTCACCATTAAGCCAAGCTGGTCGCCTGCCATATTTACTATTCTTTCGACTCATTGGGATGGTTTGTCCCTGTAACCTCAACAGGGATTCCTTGAAATACAGCCAGCTCTCCTGGACTCCTTTCCCCTTCAAGTTAGTCCCCCACGGGATCCTGGCCATCCGTTCCCTGAGGGAGTCGAAGTCTGCTTTCCTGAAGTCCAGGGTCCGTATCCTGCTGCTTACCTTTCTTCCCTGCGTCAGGATCCTGAACTCAACCAACTCATGGTCACTGCCTCCCAGATTCCCATCCACTTTTGCTTCCCCCACTAATTCTACCCGGTTTGTGAGCAGCAGGTCAAGAAAAGCGCCCCCCCTAGTCGGCTCCTCTAGCACTTGCGCCAGGAAATTGTCCCCTACGCTTTCCAAAAACTTCCTGGATTGTCTATGCACCGCTGTATTGCTCTCCCAGCAGATATCAGGAAAATTAAAGTCACCCATGAGAATCAGGGCATGCGATCTAGTAGCTTCTGCGAGCTGCCGGAAGAAAGCCTCATCTACCTCATCCCCCTGGTCCGGTGGTCTATAGCAGACTCCCACCACTACATCACTCTTGTTGCACACACTTCTAAACTTATCCAGAGACACTCAGGTTTTTCTGCAGTTTCGTACCGGAGCTCTGAGCAGTCATACTGCTCCCTTACATACAGTGCTACTCCCCCACCTTTTCTGCCCTGCCTGTCCTTCCTGAACAGTTTATAACCATCCATGACAGTACTCCAGTCATGCGAGTTATCCCACCAAGTCTCTGTTATTCCGATCACGTCATAGTTCCTTGACATCACCAGGACCTCCAGTTCTCCCTGCTTGTTTCCAAGGCTTTGTGCATTTGTATATAAGCACTTGAGAGAACCTGTTGATCGCCCCTCATTCCCAGTATGAGGCAGGAGCCCTCCCCTCACAGACATTCCTGCCTGTGCTTCCTCCCGGTATCCCGCTTCCCCACTTACCTCAGGGCTTTGGTCTCCTTCCCCCGGTGAACCTAGTTTAAAGCCCTCCTCACTAGGTTAGCCAGCCTGCTGGCAAAGATGCTCTTCCCTCTCTTAGTAAGATGGAGCCCATCTCTGCCCAGCACTCCTCCTTCATGGAACACCATCCCATGGTCAAAGAATCCAAAGCCTTCTCTCCGACACCACCTGCGTAGCCATTCGTTGACTTCCACGATTCGACGGTCCCTACCTAGGCCTTTTCCTTCCACGGGGAGGATGGACGAGAACACCACTTGCGCTTCCAACTCCTTTATCCTTCTTCCTAGAGCCACATAGTCCGCAGTGATCCGCTCAAGGTCATTCTTGGCAGCATCATTGGTGCCCACGTGGAGAAGCAGGAAGGGGTAGCGATCAGAGGGCTTGATGAGTCTCGGCAGTCTCTCCGTCACATCGTGCATCTTAGGCCCTGGCAAGCAACAGACTTCTCGGTTTTCCCGGTCAGGGCGGCAGATAGATGACTCAGTCCCCCGGAGGAGAGAATCCCCGACCACCACCACCCGCCTTCTCCTCTTGGGAGTGGTGGTCGTGGAACCCCCAACCTCAAGACATAGCATCTCATGCCTTCCAACCAGCGGAGTCTCCTTCTGCTTTCTCGCCCCAGACATATCATCTGGTCCGCTCTCCGCAACGGTACCTGTGGAGAGAACATGAAAGCGGTTAGTTACCTGTGTCTGTGTTACTGGAACCCGGACATTCCGCTTACCTCTTCTGGAGGTCACATGTTGCCAAGCTTCTTCACTGGCCTCTTGGCTTCTCTGTGCAACCTGCTCTATATCTTTAGAGCTTTGTGCCCCTAGAAGCCTATCCTGAATTTTGTCCAGAAAATCCTCAGTTTCTCGTATGCAATGCAGGGTTGTTATCTGTTGCTCCAGACCTTCAATCTTCTCTTCCAATATGGAGACCAGCTTGCACTTTGTACAGACAAACCAGCTTTCACTTTGTACAGACTTGATTATAGACCATCAATATCTACCTGGGGAACAAATATTGAATATCAGAAGGATAGCCGTGTTAGTCTGTATCCACAAAAACAACAAGTAGTCCGGTGGCACCTTAAAGACTAACAGATTTATTTGGGCATAAGCTTTCCTGGGTAAAAACCCAACATTCTTCAGCTACATGGAGTGAAAATTACAGATACAAGCATAAATATATTGGCACATGAAGAGAAGGGAGAACTTACCTTACAAGTGGAGAATCAGTGATGACAACTCATCAGAGAGAAACTCTTCAACTTATTAGAGAATAAGTATAATTCAATCGAATGGCTGGAAGTTGAAGCTAGTGTGACAGGGTCGGGCCAGATGGCTACAGGAGAGTGATCTTATTGGGATCCAGGAAATGCCAAGGGATTCCCCCGCCCCAGCCTAAGAGGGGAATCCACAGGACCTGGACACCAAATAAATACGGGGGACAATGAAATAACAGGGACAGGAGTGTGGTCAAAGGGTCAACCGAAAGGAACCGGACGGGGACACTGAGCAGAGAACCTCGGACAGTGCTCACTGCTCCTCAAAGGAGTCAAGGGAGTCAGTGATAGAAGTCAGATATATTAGCCCCAAGTTAAGTAGGTCCCTTTTTCCCTGGGTAAGGTAACAGGGAAGGATCCAGAACAATCAGGAACTTTCTGGAAACAATTAAGGCAGACAGGCTGATTAGAACACCTGCAGTCAATCAAGAAGCTGCTAGAATCAATTAAGGCAGGCTAATCAGGGCACCTGGGTTTAAAAAGGAGCTCACTTCAGTTTGTGGTGCATGTGGGGAGCTGGGAGCAAGAGGTACAAGGAGCTGAGAGTGAGAAGGCGTACTGCTGCAGAACTGAGGAGTACAAACATTATCAGACACCAGGAGGAAGGTCCTATGGTGAGGATAAAGAAGGTGTTGGGAGGAGGCCATGGGGAAGTAGCCCAGGGAGTTGTAGCTGTCGCACAGCTGTTCCAGGAGGCACTCTAGACAGCTGTAATCCACAGAGCCCTGGGCTGGAACCCGGAGTAGAGGGCAGGCCTGGGTTCCCTCCATCTCCCCAACTCCCTACTTGATACTGGAGGAGTTGACCTGGACTGTGGGTTCCACCAGAGGGGAAGGTCTCTGGCCTGTTCCTCGATCCACTAGGTGGATCAGCAGAGACTGTGGGGATTGTTCTTCTTCCTTTTCCCCATGCTGGCCAGTGATGAGGCTAACTGAGTGAATGGCAGATTTGAGCCCGAAAGTGGCCAAACTGAGGGCTGCCGTGAACCTCTGAGGCGAGCAAATCCACCAATAAGTGCAGGAACCACCAAGGCAGAGAGGAACTTTGTCACACTAGGTAAACAGATTGGAATTAAGGCATATTTTTTAACAGTGAGGGTAATTAACCATTGGAACAATTTTCCAAGAGTTGTGGTGGAGTCTCCATCACTGAACATTTTAAAATCCAGATTGGATGTTGTCATAAAAATAAAGGGAAGGGTAACCACCTTTCTGTACACAGAACTATAAAATCCCACCTGGCCAGAGGCAAAACCCTTTCACCTGTAAAGGGTTAAGAAGCTAAAATAATCTCACTGACACCTGACCAAAATGACCAATGAGGAGACAAGATACTTTCAAATTGGGAGGGGAGGGAACAAAGGGTTCATCTGTCTGTGTGATGCTTTTGCCGGGAACAGATCAGGAATGGAGTCTCAGAACTCCTGTAAAAAGTTAATAAGTAATCTAGCTAGAAATGTGTTGGATTTCCTTTTGTTTAATGGCTGGTAAAATAAGCTGTGCTGAATGGAATGTATATTCCTGTTTTTGTGTCTTTTTGTAACTTAAGGTTTTGCCTAGAGGGATTCTCTAGGTTTTGAATCTGATTACCCTGTAAGGTATTTACCATCCTGATTTTACAGAGGTGATTCTTTTACCTTTTCTTTAATTAAAATTCTTCTTTTAAGAACCTGATTGATTTTTCCTTGTTCTTAAGATCCAAGGGTTTGGGTCTTTGTTCACCTGCACAAATTGGTGAGGATTTTTATCAAGCCTTCCCCAGGAAAGGGGGTGTAGGGCTTTGGGGGAAGATGTCTCCAAGTGGGCTCTTTCCCTGTTCTTTGTTTAACACGCTTGGTGGTGGCAGCATAGGGTTCAAGGACAAGGCAAAGTTTGTACCTTGGGGAAGTTTTTAACCTAAGCTGGTAAGAATAAGCTTAGGGGGTTTTTTGTGCAGGTCCCCACATCTGTACCCTAGAGTTCAGAGTGGGGAAGGAATCTTGATAGATGTTTTTCTAAAATATATACTCTACGAATTATTTTGAAAGTTCCATGGCCCGTGTTTTACATGAAGTCAGACTAAATGTTCACAATGGTCCCTTCTGGCCTTGGAATCTATAGTTGTTTCTATTACAGTCCGTTGGGAGGTGGGATTATGGTTTGGACACCTGGAGGATTTTTGTGAGGAGCAGGTGTACATTTTTCATAAAAATTCATTTTAAATGGTCTGTAAGGAAAACCTAAACAAGGAGTCTTGTTAAGCACAGTTTGATTCTTTGCCCAGTATGGATATAATTAGGGGAACCCTTCACTTGAAAAAATATACATACATATGATATGAATTTACTTTCCAGAAGAGACATTTCTGCAAATATTTCAAGTGCATGAACACCCAGGACAAAGAGGAAGAGGTAGAACAGGAGGAAAGCGAGCAATGGAAAGTTTAAGCTAAGTGTCAGTGAAGATGTGCTAATGGTGAGGTGTAGTAAACTGTGGAAAGGCTCCAAAGATAAGTGCTGGAATCTGGCTTTATTTGAGGGATTTATAGTTAAACTGGAATAAAACACTTTTTGTATCAACATTGTAGGGAACAATTTGATAGCAGTGGTGGGGAGATAAACACCATAACATAGGTCTTTTTCCATTTCTAATTTGCGTAATTCTATTTAATTTAATTTTCTGAGTGTTTTCTATGTATTCACTAATACCTTCTAATCCCTACACAATTGAAATATCCGTGCCAGGCTTGTTAACCTCCTAAATTAAATCTGATTGTAAAATATGGCTGCAAATGTCACTCTGTGCATAACGTGTATCCGATCTAAAGGGCAGCGGCAGAAAGCAGCAGTGTTTGTAAGTGCCAACATGCGAGTGCAATGTAGCACTTCATTTAAAAAAAAAATCAAACTTTTTTCATTCTACTGCAAGCAAAATCTGTTGCTGAGCCCAGCAACAATGAGGTTAATACTGGCCTCCTTGCTCCATTCTCCTCTCTTATCCAAACATAACCACCAGACGTTCTTGTGGGTTTAAAAAAATGTTACAGTTTTAGTATGTCCCCCAAATGCCAACAGATGTTTTAATGCATATACCAATAAGTATTGCATACATCAAAAACACTTTTTATTAGTACTACTTGCCAGTACAAAGTTTACTACCAAGCTAGTAAATATTTTGTCTCTGACCACACTAAGGCTGAGCCTGGCTTTTTCTTTTACCACGTCAGCTGTGTGGTCTCTTCTTACACATTCATAGAAAGAAGGGGTATTACCCCTTTGGGGGAATATCTACACTGCAGCTGGGAGTGATTCCCAGCTCAGACACACTCTAGCTCAAACTTTTAGTGGAGCTAAAAGTAGCAGTGTGGATGTTGCCCAAATCCAAGCCCAACTGATCCCCTGGGTCAGAGTTTGGCTGGTTACCCTGCATGGCCACAATGTCCAGGCCACTACTTTTAGCACCCTAGCTTGAGGGGAGCTAGTGCAAGTCTGTTTACCTGCTGTGGGAATCATACCTCCCAGCTGCAGTGTAGACATACCCTGACTGCATTAGCATCTTTGTCTTCTAGGTAGATTGTGTAGCCTAGACAGAGACCACCAACTCCCTTCACAGTCTGTAGGTCACCGAATTGCTACCAGATGGTAACGTGTCTACCTCGGGTACTAACACGGCCCCCATCTCCATTGTATCTGAGCTCTTCACAATATATTTTTCCTCATAGCCTCCCTGTGAGGTAGGGAAGTACCATTATCCTGATTTTACAGATGGGCAATTGAAGCACCCTCAGCCTTATGCACATTACACACTCAGTGTGTCCTGTTGGCAGGGTCAGAGCTAGAGAGGCCAGCCATTTCCACTTCTCTTGGGCTAGCTCTGTGGCTGCAGGAGAGCTCAGGAATGGAGCATGATACTTCACCTGGGCAGGCCAGACTGGAAAGCAGAGGCTGAGCATGGCATGGATTTGGCAGTCGAGGCAGCTGTAGGATGGTTCTGCAGGGATTGGCTGTGGTGCCTGGGATCTTCCCTGTTCCTCCTGTATGGCGCTTCATGGCCACCACTCCACTCTCAGTGGATGACTCCTTGTTCCAGGCAGGAGTTTTGTTGGAGAAGAAACTTTGGGCTGGAACCCACGGAAGCGCTGTGCACTGTGCATACCACGTGAAAAATTTCTCAGAGTGCCTCTGTGAGGCACAGAAAGATTAAGTGGCTTGTCCGAGGTCGCATAAGAAGTCTGTGGTGGAACTAAGAATTCAGTCTTCCATATTTTGTACTGATATGACCATTGCTGGAATATTGTATCCAGTTCTGGTGTCCACAATTCAAGATGGATGCTGATAGGTGAGAGAAGGTTCAGAGAAGAGCCATGAGAATGATTAAAGGATTAGAAAACATGGCTTCTAGTGATAATGTGACTTCTAGCATTGAGCTCTTTGAGCCTAACAAAAAGATTAGGGGGTGACTTGGTTACAGTCTATAAGTATCTACATGGAGAACAAATATTTAATAATAGGCTTTTCAATCTATCAGAGAAAAGTTTAACACTATCCAATGGCTAGAAGTTGAAGTTAGACAAAGTCAGACTGGAATGAAGGAAGATATTTTTGAGGGTTATTAACCATTGGAACAATTTTCCAAGAGGCATGGTAGATTCCCTAATACTGACCAATTTTAAATCAAGATTGAATGTTTTTCTAAAAGATCTCCAAAATAATTCCTAGAGCAGAAGTTCTCTGGCCTGCGTAATACAGAAGGTCAGACTAGATGACCACAATGGACCCTTCAGGCCTTGGAGTCCATGAATCTATGAACTCAGATCTCCTAAATACCAAGATAGCCCCTTAATCACTGGATCATCCTTCCTCCCTCTCGTCAACTACTATTATGGAGGAGATTTCTACCAGCTCCCTGGTGACTGGTTCTGCAGCCCATCCTGGTACCTTTTGAAAATCATTTTGGTGATCCATTGAATTATGTGTTTTCCTTTCCATCCTGCATACCTTTCCATCTCTGATCTTCCAGGAAATAAAGGAATCTGTCCATCATCTTAGATCAATCCTTCCTGAGAACAATCTCAACACCTGTGCAGAGCAGTTGTCAGGTAATTTCAACTGCTTCCTATTAATTTGCATCAAATATCTGTAGCTCCGAAAGGTCAAAATTCATTTTTAGTGTTAACTCAAGTAGGACCTACTTTTAGGTTCTGTTTAATTAAGGTGTATGAAAAGTGACATAGCCACGTGGCTTTGTATTTAAATGTGAGAACAATCAGGAAAGAGGTTTGTTTGCATTACTGTACTGGAGATTTTCAGATGGTAGCCAACGGGTGGCCCTCAGAATGCAGTATTACAGCGTTGTCAACTCCTTGCTATTTTATCGAAACTCTCGCAATATTAGCTGGGTTTTTTTTCTTAAAGCTCCAGTTGCTAGAATCAGGTTATTACCTGAGGATCTCAGCTTTCATTCAAAAAGGGAAGTTTCTAGTTCTTGTAGCTCCAGAGAGAGGCTTAAAAGCACACACCTTAAATATGCCATCCAGAAGAAGGCAAATAAAAAGCAAACAAAATTGTTTTAAATCCATGATTTTTCAGCCAATCCCATGATATTTGAGGTCCTGACTCATGACTTTTGAATTGACAATATTGGGCTTTTGAGAGCGAAGCCATGGGCGGATGTAGGAGTCTGGGGTGCCGGTGATTTATCAGAGCATCTTGCTCCTTTTTGAAGTGAGCTGCAGAATTAAAATGTATGGGTGGTTAAAGCCTTTGGACCAGCATTCCCATATGTTCTGTGCAGCAGATTGTGCCCTTTTTCCATGGGCAAAACAATAATCGGTTTCAGTGGACGTTCATGCACAGCATGAAGGCCAGAGACCAAACCTGTGAGTTCCCAGTACCTCCCACAAGGTGACCCGATCCTGTGAGGTGCACAAACCTACTGACTGTGAGAAGCCGAGTTCACACATTCATATGAATAATAGTCATGTAATTAGGGTGCACTGGAGACCTGGGCTGAATTCTCTTCTCTGCCACAAACTTCCTGTGTGACCTTGGGAAGTCACTTAAGCCCAGCTCTTCAAAGGTATTTAGGTGCCTAACTCCCATTGAAACCAATGAGAGTTGGGCATCTAAATATATCTGAGGACCTGGGCCTTAGTCTCTCTGTGCCTCAGTTCCCCATCTGTAAAATGGGTATAATAGCACTTCCCTACCTTACTGAGGTGTGCTGAGGCTACATACATTAAAAGATGGAGGTGCTCCAACACTGTAATACTGGGAGCCATAGAAGTACCTTACACATATAGTTGTCAATGAGTCAGAGAGTGCTCAGCTGTTAGGCATATCACAGGATCAGGCACCTGGAGAGAACGGAATTTTTGTCTTAATTACTGCATAACTAAATTTCTGTGATCAGCATCCAGAAGTTTCAGTTATCTTCCCCCGGAAAAATGTTTTTTTAATTATTATTTATTTTACTATTCCATGTAAGAATGAAAGCCCTAGATAAATTAGACATTTAGCAAGATTTGAGGTGACTCAGGACTGATAAAGAGAAAGTAAATCAAGTCAACAGTATCGTGTGCTCTGTGGGAGTGGAGGCTGGGGATGTGTTCCGCTCTTTTCAGCTAACAGATGCAGGAGAGGAGTCTGGAAAGGTCAGAGATAAATGCCGCACTCACTTTATACTGCATATTCACCAGGGTGGCGCTGAAGAGAGACCAAAAATATACATGTACTCTCAAGCTTTTACTGTCAGGCAGAATGCTACAGAGATGGAAATGATAAAATAATTTTGTGCAGGTCTGAGAGAGAGTGGGGTGGAACCCAAAATAATAAAATCACAACCAACTCCCTTCGCCCCCCCCCCCAACACCCTCGTTTCTCTCTCAGGCTGTAAATCTAGGCCATCAGAGCTGTAGCAGCCGCATATTATCTGGAGAAATCACTCCCAGAAGGGAGCAGAAGGCTCACAAGTAGAGTGCCAAAAGAGAAGAAATCGCAGCACTGTCATTGGATCCGGCTGCGGTTGGAAGGCGGCCAAGTCTCCAGCACCTCTGACATCCTTGCGCATAATCAGAAATTCCTTTCAATTATGTGGGAAAAGTATCTTCACACTGTCAGCCCAGATGCCCCCCTGAAGAAATAGCCTGCAAGAGAGCCTCTGAAGAAGGTTATGACACAATAGTATTCATTCACTACAGCTTAGGGAGAATGAGGGGAGAGAGGGGTGGTGCAGGGAGGAGATTTACCATAATACTCCGCTCTTCTTCTAGCACATTTAGTCTGAGGATCTCTAAGTGCTCAATTGACTATGGCTCATATCACCCCTGGAGATAGGCAGAGACCATTATCCCTATGTTATAGATGGGTAAACTGAGGCACGGTTAAGTGAATTGCCCAGGGTCATCCAGGAAAGTGCTGGGAATAGGACCCCCGAGTCCTGACTCCCCGTGCCTTATGCGGAGCATTTGAGGCAATCGGCACTGCTTCCCTCAATTAGATGCACTCAAGGGGTGGGATAAAGGTTACCTGACTCTTCCTCTTAGAAAAGCTGCTGGATTTGCTGTCTGCTCTGCAGTCAAACTGGATGCACAAAGATGCTCTGTGTGGAAACGAACCGAGTGCTGTGTATGAGGCTTATCAGACCTTTGTTTAGATTGTAAAGAATATAGCTGATTGAAAATGGATTTCTTTGACTTTTTGTTGAAAAAAATAAATAAATCCTCCCCCTGCTCCCCCGCATCAGAAAGAGTAAAAAAATCCATAACAGGCAGATACTTTTCCAGCGAAATTACAGTCAGTCAAAATGCTGATTATTTTTTTCTGCCAGAAGTTCTCTCAGAAATTGTTTGACCCTAGAAACCATCAACCATGTCACCTCGGCCAGTCCTTGGACCCCCCCCCCCCGCCCCTCCCAGCTCTGCTTCCATTGGGAGAAGGAAGCGGCAGGAGCAGCTAAACCCCAGCAGGAAGCCGGATACCCAACCAAGAACTGGGACACATGTGTCACTCTCTCCTCCAGCAGAGCCAAGAACCCGTGCTGCTTCGAGTGCTACTGCCAAGTGACCCTGCCCCACCTGAACGGAGACCTGCCTTTTCCCCAGTGAAACTGAGCCTGCCAAAGCTGATCCTCCATCCCCACCCCGGACTTTCAGCTGGCTTCAGGAGCTAATCTCTGACTCCAAGGTATCAGCTGGCTGCCTTCTGCCCCTCTGCCAGAGAATCCCGCTGGTGGAACCTCCCAACGCTTGCTACCATTGGATGAGCCTAAGAAAGAGGCTTCAGCCATGATGGATGGCAGAGCAAAGAGACGTATCTCCGACTCCGTACCTAGGGATCTCCAGTGGCAGCAACAAACACAAGTTTCCCAACAAACACAAGTACGCGCACACACACACACACACACATGTTCATGCAAGGAGGGGCACAGGGAGCCTTGCTGAACTTCTTTACTCGGGGGGTGGGGCATACACGGGCAGCTGTGGTGAAGCAGATCAGCTGAGGCACTGGCTAGAGGAAGGTGATGGCTTTGGGGATGAAAGATGACTTTTAAAAATGGCTACTGCAACTCCTTTTGCCTGTTCATCAGTCTATGTAAAGCGTAAGTAGAGCTGGGCAGGAGCCGGATTACCTGCTTCATGGGCAATCCTGTGGTTTTGAATTTTTTCCCCACTCCATAACTAAATGAAAGCCAAAATGACAAAAATTGAAATTTCCCATGAAAAGAAATTTAAAAAAAAAAAAGTTTTGGTCAATCAAAACATTCAATTTTGATCAAATCCAAGCACTTCATTCCAATTTTCACATTTTTAACAAACAAAAAAAGTCATAATTGTTTTGAAAAGCTGTTTTGAAACCCAAAACAGAAATATTCCATTCCAAAAATATGCAGATGGGGTGTGTCGACATGATCAAAACACTTCTTTTTTTCCCCCTAAACAAAACTTATTCAACATTGACACCTTCTTCTAAACATGTCAATTTAAATGAAAGTAGCATTTTTCATTGAAACACCATTTCCACAATAATTTCCAACTAGCTCTAGCTGTAAACTGTCCAGAGCAGGAGTGTAATTGGGCAGCACCTACAAAAGAATTTATGATGTGACTGCTGCTTTTTCATACTGAGCAGTGTTTCGTCCCATTGCTTTGTGCTCCCTTTGTCTGCCTCTACCTGTTGTCTTTGATACGTCGATTGTAAGCTCCTTAGTCCAGGGACTGTCTTTTCCTTATGGATTTGTATAGGGCCGAGCACAGACTTATGGTGGGGTCCTTAGGCACTACCGTCATGCAGATATTAATAGCAACATCGCATTGTGGATGCTTCCATGTTACACATAACTAACAATAATGATTACAAGAAAAAGAGCAAATACAGTTGATGCCATTTATTAGTAACCTCTCAGATCCCTGCAAATGTTGCTCTTTTTATCTGAAGGTTGCCAATAAGCGGAAAGCAGGTTTCCAGAACTGCAGCTGGGGGAGGAAGCATGGGGACATGCCTGCTCTGGTTGCAGCTCCACAAACCTGCCTGTGGGGCTGCAGCCAAGACAGGAATTGCTGGGACATGAAAAGAACCTCTCCCTGCAGCCCACAAACCTGCCTGTGGTTGTCGGGGTAGGCTGCAGGCAGGGCTGCAGCCAGAGAAGGAGGCACTGGGACATGCAGAGAACAGAAAGGTGTCGTGCAGCCCCATGGACCTCCAGCATCCTTGCTTCCTGTGGAAAGCCCCAGCATCTGGGCTGCAGGCCCTGTCCCACTGCTGTCCTTCCTGAAGCCTTCCATCTCAGCTGCCATAAGCGACTCTACCAATGTTGCCACCCCAAGCAGTTGCTGCCGAATTGCCGCCACCGCAATAGCGCCGGAGCTGCTGCCGAATTGCTGCTGCGAGACGCGGCCAGCCACCCCATTCTGAATGCCGCCTCAAGTACCTGCTTGGAAAGCTGGTGCCTGGAGCCGGCCCTGTCAACTACAGGCCAGTTTTTGGGGCTTTTGCCAATTGTCAATAAGCGGCATGCCTGTTGCGAATATCTGAATCCTATTAACATTACAGTCAATGGGATGGGACTGGTTCCTAGCAAAAATGGTGCTATTAACTGGAGGCTGTTAATATTAAGTGGCACTCACTGTAGTACAAAATCGACATTGGCCGAAGTATCAGAAGCACCTATGTGAGTTAAGAGCCTAAATCGCTCTTGAAAATGGAATGTGTGCTCCGATGTCTCTGTGGGTATGTCTACACTGCACTTGGAGGTAGGCTTTAATCTAGCTAGCATGGCTAAAAGTAGAGGTGAAGACAGGGCAGCATGGACCCCAGCATGGGCTAGGAATGCAAGTACATACCCAGGGTTCTGGGCAGCTGGTACAGCCCACGCTGCCACTGGGTATTCATTGTTATTTTTAGCTGCACTAGCTAGCTCAGGTATGTCTGCCCGAGCTGCAATCACATCCTCACTGCAGTGTAGATCTATTCAAAGGCATCTTTGAAATCTTGACCCGATAAATGGAATGCAATCAAGCCATGTATGTCTTTGTCAGTGGTCCTTCACTATTCTTCAGCTAAAACAGCTCATCCCAATCAGCACTTAAGTGGCACCATTGTTGGCAGTTTCATCCAAGAGGCCAAGGATAGAATACATATAGAACCATCTAACTTCCTTTTCTCTCTCTGACTGCTGTGCCGGAAACATTACAGGTTGGGATTGAGGTGCGTTGGTGGGGCAGCGAGTTGGCTGGTTTTTTCCCATTCCCTGGCTAAATTGAGACTTCTTCAGGACTGTCACTCTGGCATCTTTCACCAGAGCTAGCTGCATTTAAAATAAATATATAGGAGGCTAGCCACATGCTGGAATGACTGGAATGACAATATAGTACATAGCTAATAATGGTACTATAGTGTAAATTAGTAGTGCACTGGGTCCTGGTTTCACTTGGCTGTTCTCCATGAATAACAGAAGTGACAATGAGTAACAATGAATTGAAAATCACTTTAAAAAGAGGAAGAGTGGAAACCCTGAGAATACATTCTGTGAAGGTGTGAACTACTTTTATAATCTGTCAATTAGATCTTTAAATGATTAACTCAAGGAAAGTATCTTGTTCTGTGAAGTGTTCTGGCAAGGAATAGACTTGGAGCAAGCTGCTCTCTAGAAATTCAAATGCTGATGTCTGTGCTTTCTCCTGGTTCTTACATGAACTAGCATTGACCCAGCAGGGCCACATTCACCCAGGAGAACTCCGGGCACTGCTAAGATCAATTCACATGCGCTCGAGTTGGAGTTCATAGGGGCACAAAGAAACAGCTATTGCTTTGGAGTAAGTGTCTGGAGTGGCTGCCATATTGGTCCATTTATTTCTAATGTAACAAATCTGTGGGTAACAAGGACTTCATGGTGGTTACAATGCTGCAAAATATGGTGACTCGGAACTCACACAGTCAGTGGGGATAGTGATTGGATCCTTCTGCTCCAAAAGCAAAAATGCACACCATTTGAGCTAAGGGGAATCTGCGCTGCTAGCAGCTAATAGAAAGCCTCTGGCACACCAGTGAGTAGGTCTGATTCCATCCAGTAGAGGGCATTAGTGCATTTACACGCTAGACTTCTGAGTTGTTTTTGGGAGCTAGATGGGGGACTGGGGGAAGGAAGTACATGGAATTGTATGTAGTTCGATGCCCAACCAATGCATTGATAAACTGGGAATCGTGGGGAGATTTAGCTGTGCTGAAAAGGAGGAGGGTGGAATGTGGTCACAAATTCTACTTCTGTTAACCAGTTACCTGGGAACAAATCACCTCACCTTGAAGAAATTGGAGCGTTACCTGGATACTAAATGGGGTCAGTGCACAAGTTCTCTGATTTTTTTCATTCGATCTTAATAGAGAGACTAGTCTACCGGGATCAGATAGATAGGAGGGAGCCAAGTTGTGGAAGGCCTTGAAGGTGAGAGCTTCCTACCTGAAGAGTTCCCTGAGGTTCTGAACTCACTTACCTATTATACAACATTTCATATGGGCTGTGAGACCCCCATTAGGCCTGATTCAAAACACAGAATCTGAATGTTTCTGAATTGGGGAGGGTTGAAATCTGGTTCCCCAAATCTAAATTTCCTAGGCTTTTAGTTTAAGCCCATATGTAGTTTTGATGCTATATGAGACATTTGGCACAGGTTTGCTCAGAAGGGTACTGAAGTTTTCACCAAACATGACTCTCTTTTTTTTGAGAATGAAATGAGGAGAAGTGAAGCCTTGTGAATTTGCATAGCGCTAGGTTCTGGATGCATGGCCTGGCCCACACTAGGTTTTCTTCAGATTCACCAGGGTTAGCAATAGATGGAGCAGTCGGGTACACCAAGTGCCAGGTAGTCACTGGCATTTTAACCACTGTGGCGTGCAGACCAGCTTTCAGCAGGGTTAGGAGACATGGTGCTTAAAATGGCACCCACAACTTGATCCTTGTGTAGAAAGAGGCACTCTGAGGCAATGGAGACCTGGGTTCTATTCCTGGCTCTGCCACAGGACAGCCATGAGACCTCTGTTTTCCCTCCCACTCTTTGGCTACATTGACACATGGAATGAGAGGTGAGATTCCCAGCCCGCACAGACATACGCTAGCTCTCACCGAGCTAGTGCATAGAAAATAGAAGTGTAGCCACGATAGCATGGACCGCAGTAAGCGATGGCACAGGCTAACCACCCCTCAAACATACCCATGAGGTTCAGGTCAGTTTATATTCAGGGCAACTAAGTATGATGGACTTCACGTATGATGAGAAAATACAAAGACTAGGATTGTTTAGCTTGGAAAGGAGGATAATTAGGGAAGGCTTAATTGACCTATTTAAGATGATGACTAGTAGAAGAAAAGCAGATCACCCTTCCTCCTGACACTGTATCATAATATGAGACCAAGGGGACAGGTGTTAAAATAAATGGTAGGAGTATTTTCCTTTGTTTTAAAGTTACCATCTTCTAGTAGGCAGGCTGCCTGCAGAATTCACTGCTGCAGCGGGGCAGAGAGTTGCTGGATTTAAAAATGGCCTGGAGACTTTAACGTTTGCTGTTACGCAGGCTGCCCTGAAGGCCCTGAGCCATGTGAGTCAAACAGGATCTGGCAGCCATTTTGCCAGTGCTTAAGAGGATGGGACTTGAGGGCCAACATGCTGCTCCACATCACCCCTGCTGTTCAGTGAAGAAGCTGCATGTTCCCTTCCACCAACTATCAATGGCAGCAGCTCCCAGCCATACCTCCAAACCAAACTGCTCTTGGGTGTTCAGAGGAGGGTTGGCTTGGAATCCTGTCCAATTGTTCTGAAGGGACATGGCAGTATGAGAGAAAAGGCTCCCTACATTCCATTTTTTCTCTAATGCCCTGGTTTAATACGGGGCAGCATTTTGCCCTAACACAAGAGTAATCACAACCATTCTTCGGGCAAAAGTGGCTACAGGCACTTAAGGAGGAACTGTCTCCCCATGTTCAGCATGGCACAAATGGACAGGTGAGCGTGGGATGCTTTGATTTCCTTTGTTTGCATCAGGTATATCAGCCATTGCTTGGCATGGGGTACAAGTCTAGATGGACCAATGGTCTAATCAGGTGTTTCGTGTCCTGCATTCCTCACCATAGTGAACTTCATGATTGAGCTCCCTGTTAGCTTGCAGTAACTTCTCATCGTTGCTACCAAATTTTAAATGGCCTGGTAACTACACAAAGGAAAAATCAGCACTATGTTTTGCTATCCAAGTTTCTCCAGCCTATATTATCTGTGAATCACGGTGCTGAGGCAAAATAGAAGTAATTGGATGGAGGGAACATCAGGACATAGTAATTGTTTTCCTCTCAGGTGAGGAAAGAAGCTGCAAAATCTGTGCACTGTGAAATCTATTCAGACATGTTAAACAAGCATGATAAACTTGTGGCATGCAGGGAGAGTTGGGATAATTTACTGTTCTAATCATGGGGATGCATCCTCAAAGGAGACATTTATATTTAAGCTACTTTCTAATTCAAGTCAGTTCACCACAAAAGTTTGATTAGTACTACCAATCACAAAAACAGTCATTATTTTACAGACTAAAAGAGCATTTTGGGGGTGAAACAGCAGGGTTTTTCCACTTGTGAACATGAAAATTTATCTTAAACTCAATGAAAGAAATAAAGGCCAGAAGGGAGTAGTAGATCATCTAGTCTGACCTCCTGTACATTACAGGCAACCAGATTTCACCCATTTATTCCTGTGCAGAGCCCGATAATTTGGGTTAGACTAAAGCATTAGTCCTCCAGGAGACTAAACAAGCATAAAACAAGAATAACCCAGAAGCAAATGAAGCCCTACATGTTTTGTATGAGGAGATGGGAAACAAAATATATAACATACCTTAAAAAAAATGTAAAAACTGGGCATTATTTAAAGCACCTACTCTCCTAAAGCTCTGCCTGATTTGCTTCCACTTGTCTTTTCTTCTGTGTTGTTTTTTACCTCATATTTTCTATGACTGCTTTCCACTCGTACTCTTGTCAAAGAAACCATGCTTATGATCCTAGAGACCTTACAACACTTACTCCATCCATTTATCCATCCTACCACACTCCCTCCTCTTTGGAACAGTATGTAGTTTATACAGAAAGGATCATTCTTTTTAATTCGATTGGTCATTCCTCTCAGCCTGAAACTTACCAAAATGTCTCCCGGCAACATCAAAATATGTCAACTGCTAGAAATGTGGAACCCCTGGGTTTTTTTTTAAATTTCATGTCATGTCATAATTCTCAGTTTATCATGGTCATAAAAATACAAAATAATTATTTATTAATCTGCTGCCTAGAGGCCCTACCCAAGATTGGGACTACATTGTGTAAGGCTCTGTACAAACACAGAGACAGTTCCTGCCCTAAAGAGTTTATAATCTAAATAGACAAGACAGATCAAAGAGTTTGAGGGGAAACAGAAGTGCAATAATTTGCCCAAGATCACTCAGCAAGTCTGTGGCAGAACAAGGAATAGAACTACTGACACCTGAGGCTGGAGCCTGCCTACAGGATTTTGTATATGAATAATCTATCAGTCATCCAGATGGGTTCTCACAACAGATAATCATTTGGCTCCTAGCTGACAAAGAACTTAGATCAATTTGGAAGAAAGGTGTGACACCAAGTTACTACTGTGCAATCACATAGTTTCTTACAATAAATAATTGTGCTAATTTGGAATTCACATCTCTCTATCAGAATATTAGTCCCTAGCTATACAGAATGAGCGTAGGCTGTGTGCATTTTGAAAAGCAATGGGAAAACTGGTCATCCATAACTGCTGTGTGTTCTAAATCACCAATGTTGTACTGCACAGGTGTGAATTTATTCCACTCTCCAGAGGTTCTCCTCTCTGTGTAATTTATTAGATTTTTGGAAGATGGTACCTTTGTCTTTAAATCCTTGGAAAGAGCTTTGTGTGCTCCTTTGTTGGGACATTTTTGTTTCCCTCTTGAAGCAAATCCCTGAGATTCAAAGAATTACTCATTTTGATCACTTCCATAAAGCTGGTTTCTGGCAGCAATTAGGTCTAACACAGAGACTTACTTTCTCACACTGACAAGTAAGAATATTTGGCACAACTGAATTTATTCTGTGGACTGTGTTCCATGTTCACTATCCATCTCTACAAACGAAAGTAGCAAGTAACGTTGAATCCAAGTCCCTTAACTCACTTAAGGAGTCTAACAACTGCTGCTTCTGGGAATAAAGATAGATGGTATCCTCAAGTTTCTATTTACTCTGAAGACCTGTGTGTCTAAATTTCCAAATGGTAATTATGGGACAGGGTCCTCAACTCTCAGTGATTTAAGGGCTAAATGTTGAGCTCTCATTTTTACCGGTGCAACTCCATTGCCTTTGAAGGAGAATTCATGCAAAGGATTTCAGTGGACTTGCACTGGTGTAATGGAAAAAGTTTTGGCTTTTGAATCCAAAGTAACTTCACCAACGTTGGTAATTACTCTGGACTTGCATCTGTGTAACTGAGAGACGAATCTGCCTCCTCTTTTATGTGGTTGTCCTGGAATGCTTATTAGCAATGGGCAAACCTCAGCAGCTTCCACATGAGTGGCAGTTTCTGGGAGCTTCCATAGGAGTCCCATCAAGTGTCAAAATCCTACACAAAGATGCAAGAGTTATTTTTACTCACTTGCATCAGACTAGATGATCATGATGGTCCCTTCTGGCCTTAAAATCTGAGTCCTACCAGCTCCAATCCATGACAATAAAAGGGTATAGGTGTCCCTGATGAACAGTAAACTAGGGACAAAGAAAGAGGGGGCTCTGCAGGGAAAAGCCCTCCCAACAGCCAAGCTCAGCAGAAAGCTTAGGCTAAAGTTTAACTTGTTTCTTGTTGGGTAAGTGAACTATAAAGCCAAATCCCAGGAAGGGGTAACTTTGGACCATGTCCAGTATGTGAATGTTTTGGAGCAGGGTGAGGGCTGTATCTGCTTACAGGAGGCAGGTCAGTTTTGTGTTGGATAAGCATAAGCACCTAAAAGTCTTGGTACTTTTCCTATGTAACTAGAGCCCCCAAGTCTGCAAAGCTAGGCTAGAAGGCTTACAAGACTGTTCTCATTATATGGCTGGTACTTCCTGCTTCTGTTCAGGCAACAAATCTGACAGGAACAATGTTTTTCATGGCATTTCAGCAGTTCTGCTTCTAGTCTCTGCTGAAAACAGGGAAAAGTGGGGTCTTTTGGTGGGGGGAGGATTGTTTTTGTTTTTTTAAGAGTAGGGAAATTAACCAAATGTTCTTTACTTTCCAGAAAGTTGGGTTTAATTTTCCTTCTCTGGTAGTGGTGGTGAAGGAGAGCACTTTATCAATTCAACATCCCCTGTCCCTAATTAGAACAAGCCACATATGGTAAAAATGCTGAACTCTTATGGCAGTCAACAAGGGGAAAAAATGGGGACTGGGGGAGGTCGTTCATCAAGACCAGACCAAAATAAGACCGGCCTTGTATCTTTCCAGCATCTGATCTGTGTTTCTAATATGTCTCATGGTTTTGTTATGAATAAAATATATGTTAAGAAATGGTGGGCTACTTTAAGATATGAAAACAAACATGATCTGAAAACCACGTCTTGTCTAGCGATTGGTTTTCATTAATTGTTCCCTTCTTTAAGTTTCCAAGCAGAGGGTGAAAAAATATATATCTGGGCAGCAAGTCAAGATTCCTTGAAAATGTGGGGTATTTTTTAAAATTTATTACAAGTTAACATAGCAGAGGTAATTACAGTCAGCTTTTTGTATTATTTTTGACATTGAGCCTAAAGTTTAAACTGAGTCCTGTGAAGGATTTGACATCTATAAAGCATAGTCAAAATGATGGTGTTTTCCTGTAGTAGGTTATGAAGTTGGAAGCCCTTTGAAAAGCACCATTTCTTACCTGGGTTTCTATTCAACTAGATCAAGTCATTCAAGACTCAGACCACAGAGAAACAGTGTTTTCTTGGAGTTAAATCAGAGGCCTGGGAAAGAGGACAGCTGGGTATATTTTCTGTGTGAGCCTGGGCTAATCTTTTCCAAAATGGCCACTGATTTTTGAGTGCCATTGTTTCTCAGATGGCCTTTATGAGGCAGCTCAAATTAGACACCCAAAATCAATGGTGTGTGTGTGTATTGTTTTTTAGTTCGAGCTAAAGCATTAGACAGCTCATGTGTAAAATGGGTACATTTACATGTACTAGTCTAACAATGGGGGGGAAGTATTTTTTTCAATAACTAAATAATTGATGGAGAAAATTCTAACAAATACATTATTATTAGCTCTAATAGTTACCTGCTTCATAGGAATGTGTCCAAATCCAGTGGTTTAACCACAAAAGCATCTTTCATTTCCAAAAAAATCTATTCTATAATTGATTTTTGAAGTGCACAGCAAACCATACTGCACTTTGTATATTTTTCACTTTTTTTTTTTTTTGCTTTTCCTTTTTCTTCCATGTCCATTTTTGCCATGATTTCCCCTCGTGGGGTTTGACTGCTGCTGAGCACATGGACAATATTCAGAGAAAGATTCATAGCAATGCTCTCTAGCTAAGCAGGGTAAAATGAAAGAACGTTAATAATGGTTGATCAGGAACTCAATCTGGACCACTAAGTCAGTTTGGTTATTAAGGGCCAAAGCCCTAATATCCTTTAATCTACTCTCGTTTCAAAGTGCACTAGGAAATTTTTAGTGCACAGCAGCAGGATCCACATGGACCCCAATTTGCCAGGAAAGAAGGGTTTGTATAGACAACCCCTGCAGGTGGTTTCAATCCAGTTCTCAGTGGACAAGGGTCTACTGCACAAACAGCCACTGGGGAAACTAGAATGGTCCAGGGAATTACATTAGGATATAGAGCCCTTGTTTTCATGTTAGAGATGTTAGCAAATGTCACCATTTGGTGGCTGTATGGTGACTTACAGTACGTAAAATGATCTTAATGGGCTTAATCAAGCTCCATGTGGACAAGTTTGCCAGACTACTTATCAAAATCAGTCCCAATGATGATGTTAAATTTCACCCTTGCTGGGAGTATAGAGGTTGAACTTTGTTTTTTTCCTTGACGTGATCCCATCAGGAACTGGATGGGTGCTGCATGAGAAGCTCATTCTGCCTCTCTCTATAGTTCTGTAGAGAGGACTTTGGTTTCCACACCCATCTGAGTCTTTATTTTTTTAAGTAGATTTCCCAAAATATTAGTATCTCAGACTTGGATTTTTGGATGAGATGAAAACTAATTATTGGGATATCTAGCCTCAATTATTCGCCCCCCCCCCCCCCCCCGGGCACAGGATTCCCCACTCCCCATTCTGGCTACTGTTAAAGTGGAGATGTATTCAGCATGGAAGGGGCCATGGAAAAGCCCTACACTTCATTACCTCTCTGCTGGGCCCAGTGTTCAGCACACTCCACCTCTGTTCCCTATAGCCCTCCATACACAAATCCCTGACCCCCTGGGACGGGCTTTGCAAGGACAAAGGAGGAGGGGGTAGCTTAGGTGCCTACCACACACAAGAAAAGGGAATCTCTGTGGTGGAGGAATCCTAGCCAGTCAATCTGTCCCTTTACAGATAAGTGTAACTTGTGGTATTTTAGCCTATGCCGCAACACACATGAAACTGACGGGACAAGTAGCCTCAGCATAAAATGTCACACTGAACGAGACTTGAGCTTCAAGCACAGGGCACCAAGGTGAAAAGAAAATAAATAAATAATTCAGGCTATTCAAAAGCTTTTTCGTACTTTGTAGCCCTGAATGCATTTGATTCCCGCAGCCAGGGCCGGCTCCAGGCACCAGCGTTCCAAGCAGGTGCTTGGGGCAGCGGTTCGACAGGGGCGGCGGTGACAGCCCTGCAGCAGCTCCTCTGTCCCGCCGACTGTAGCGGCAGTTCAGCAGCAGCTTCTCCCTTTTGCCGTCCACGGCGGCAGTTTCCTTTCACTGCTTGGGGCGCCAAAACCTGTTGAGCCGGCCCTGCCTGCAGGGAAGGAATCGGCATCCAATCCTGCAGAAAACTGTTCCTCTTCCTCATCATCTACAAAGGATCATTGTCTTCATTTTATTTAATTTTTCCATATGAAGCCATTTTAAAGCATAATCATCTAGTTCGGAGATGACCGATGTGTCAGACCTGAACACAAAAGAGAAATAAAAGGCCCAGCCAAACCTCCTCCTCCACATCATTAGTAGGCCCCTCCATCTCTATTTTTGTTCTCATATTTTTATTCTTTGCTTAAAACTAATTGTCTGCTTCTTTTTCCTCAAGAAGTTGTATCACAATTCAGCCACTTCTGGAGATAGTCATGGTGTTTACCAGGTTACTGATCTAACACTCTGAACACAAACAATTACTGCCAATTAAAAGAAGACGTTGTGTGTGGACAAGCTCACTCAATACAATACTCAATTAGCATCACTTTGCCCAGTTCAGCCCCCCCCCCCATTAATTGTAACTATGAGCATGCGTTTCTGGGTGTGTGGGATTTGGCCTTTAGAGTGGGAGGCAGATGGGTAAGGTGAACAACCTTTAAACTCACTGAACTTCAATATGAACTTCGCCAATCTACTGTCCTTTGGTAAATAACTGCTATTATTGCCATACTGAGAAACTGAAGTGTACCTCAGGAGACCCCAGTTCTAGCCTCAGCTCCTGCCACTGGCCTGCTGAGTGACCTTGGGCAAGTCATTTAATCTATCGCTGCCTCAGTTTTCCCCTCTGTCAAATGGACTGACCTCTATTGTAAAGTGCTTTGAGATCTATGGATGAAATGTACTTTATAAGAGCTAGGTGGTATGTATGTATTTATTATTTTATTATATTCATAAGCACGACAATCAGAAAATGAAACCAAGTTGAAAGCTTAACTACCAGCCTGCCATGCTGTGCTTATGCCTGAGACTTTGGTCTTACTTTTTGTCAATGAGTAAGAGAAATACTACAATACCTATCAGTCCTTCTTATACAACTTTCCATTCACTAATTTACCTTACATACAGTCTTCGAGATTGGCTCAAATTTTTTAGGTAGCAGTGAGCGCTATAAAAAAAGTCAAGTTTGGACAAAACCATGTGGGAAAGCTTTATTTTTAACAAATGTCGGAACAGAATTTTTAGTGCTTTCCTAATAAAATTGGCTCTGGGCTGAAACCAACCGTGACAGATTTTAACCTCAAAATAATATCTTTGCTAAAGTTATGATCAACTGGAAAAGGAGGCTTTACACTGAATGTTTCATTTCAATGCCAGGCAACAGCCATCTGTAAGTCTCTAGCAATAATATTTGTTCTCTGTAATAAATAGCTCGTTTGCTTCCAAGATCCCAAAGCACTTTGCAACATTAGCTAATAAACTATCACAACATCTTGTGGGGTAGTTACTGGTAGATATTATTATTACTCAGTTTACAAGTGAGTGAAACTGAGGTGTGTATGTATAGGCTAAGGCCGATATTTTGAAAAGTGTTCAGTAATTTGGGGGTGTATATTTTTGGGTGCCCAACTTGGGGCACCCAGATGAGTGGATGCTTTTATAAATGTGTGCCTTAAGTGTCTTCTATGTAGTCACAGAGTGAGACAGTAGCAGATTTGGGAACAGAATCCAGCAGTTCAAACACCAATTTTTCCATTTTAGTCATTAGTCTACACTGCCTCATGCAGGTCTTAGAGTACTAAATGTACACAAAATTCAATTTTAAATCAATGGATCGCTTGTATTTCAAAGCTGTAAGTGTGAAATTCATATGTGTTCCTTCCAAATTGCACTCTCTGAAAATTCATCTTCCACGCTAAAACCTCATTTAGTTGCATTTCCGTGTCGTTCTATCTCATGTTTGCTTAGTAATTACAGGACATAATTTTCCAGTTATCCAATCAAACTGCACTAATACAGGCCTGTGTGCACCTCCATGTGTAAGAACCTTCTCTCTACCCGTTGGGAGCTCATTATTCTATACACAATGTTGTATTTTTATTCGTCAGTCTTATGATTTGTGTGGTAAGGGGATTTGCAGTATTGTTTCGCGTACATCAAAGACTGCAACAGAGTTTAACAAGAGCCAGCAGGTTACATATAAGCCCCAGAACACTTGTTATAGGTGTGACTAGCCCAAACCAAACGAGGCGGCGAGTGTTTGCAGAAGTTATTCCAACTCCTTGCAGCAGTCAGCCCAGCAACGATAAAATGGGAATTCTTTGTTTAAAAAATTCGTTTCTAAAATATCATTTCAGACAAGATTTGAGTCAAGCAGCCTTCCTCTTTCTTGGCTTTGCTTCTTTGGGGTAAATGAAGCATGCGTGGTGACTTACATAGCCCCAGCAATTTTCATTCGGGCAGTCGTCTTTTAGTATTACTCTACCTTTTCTAAAATAAAGTCTTCAAGCTTATTACTTTGTCTTCCCAATTACTTTCAGAGCAAATGAGCCAAAGGGAAAGAGCAAAAGGAAAGAGGATTTTTTCCTGCGCAATGGGTTACCTAGGGAGGTGGTGGAATCTCCTTCCTTAGAGGTTTTCAAGGCTTGACAAGGCCCTGGCTGGGATGATTTAGTTGGGGATGGGTCCTGCTTTGAGCAGGAGGTTGGACTAGATGACCTCCTAAGGTCCCTTCCAACCCTGATATTCTATGATTCTAAGCCAATATCACAGGTTTGGTTGAAAGCACGCTAATTATGTATGTCTTTATTGGGCTCTGTCTCTGTTTTCTTCCTGCTTCATACTCGCTAAGCAGCATAGTGGAAAAATGCATGCTGGAAAATGTTGCTCTTGCTTTCTCTTTTTTATGGGCAACTAAAGTTATGTTTCAGAGTAACAGCCGTGTTAGTCTGTATTCACAAAAAGAAAAGGAGTACTTGTGGCACCTTAGAGACTAACCAATTTATTTGAGCATAAGCTTTCGTGAGCTACAGCTCACTTCATCGGATGCATACTGTGGAAAGTGTAGAAGATCTTATTATATACACACAAAAAAAGCATGAAAAAATACCTCCTCCCACCCCACTCTCCTGCTGGTAATAGCTTATCTAAAGTGATCACTCTCCTTCACCTGGATTTGTGCTGGAGATGGCCCACCTTGATTATCATACACATTGTAAGGAGAGTGATCACTTTAGATAAGCTATTACCAGCAGGAGAGTGAGTTTGTGTGTGGGGGGGGTGAGAAAACCTGGATTTGTGCTGGAAATGGCCCACCTTGAGTATCATACACATTGTAAGGAGAGTGATCACTTTAGATAAGCTATTACCAGCAGGAGAGTGGGGTGGGAGGAGGTATTTTTTCATGCTTTTTTTGTGTGTATATAATAAGATCTTCTACACTTTCCACAGTATGCATCCGATGAAGTGAGCTGTAGCTCACAAAAGGTTATGCTCAAATAAATTGGTTAGTCTCTAAGATGCCACAAGTACTCCTTAAAGTTGTTATCTTCCTCACTGTCTGTCCCAGGCAACCTAAGCATGGGCAAAAGGGATGTGTGTTTCCTGTAATAATCAATGAGGTCATTCCTTCTCTTCTTTGGGTCATTTATGTGGAAGAAAGGTATTTGATATGATGACTTTGCCGTCCTATAGCATGAGTTCTTGTCTGCATGGAATTCACTGACAAAGTTCCCATTAACTTCACTGGGGCCAGGTTTTGGACCATAGATTCTAACACTGTCTTCCTTCTGGGTCTGAGCCAGGGCCCATTAAAATCAATGGGAGATGTTTCATTGACTTCAGTGGGCTTTGAATCAGGCCCCCAACACTTGGGCACAACTCCCATTGCCCTTGAATTTCTCTCGGAAGAATTTAGCTCTGATGAAGTCCAAAGGCCCAGTATTTGGAATATTTGATGAGAAAGCTGAATGGGCTACAGTACCGAATGCCAAACTCGAGGCTCTGAAATCCAGAGTTCTAATCCCAGCCCTGCTATTCACTTGCAAGGTGCTATTGAACAAATCTTTCAACTAATCTTTGCCTCCGCTTCCATATCCGCAGACTGTGGCTCATGATATTTCACCTGCTGTACTTCATGGTCGTGAAGTTGTCTGTGTTAATTAGTTAATGTCAGTTAAACAGCTTTGAAAATGTAACGTGTCCATCATTACCATCTGTTTAAATATTTGTATGTTTAAAGAAGGATTAAAAACATCCCCAGGTAATTATATCCCAATCTGGAGGAAAATAGCGTGGGGTGGGGAGGGGGAAAGAGCAGTCCATTCAGAGTGAATGACTATCTCCTCTCCTCTCTGCTTCTTCCCCATTCTCTAGATGCTGAAGTCTCGCAATAGATCTGTATGTCTTGCAACATGTGGTGGCGTGAGGAGAAAGACGGTTTGCTTGGCTTTTGAGAAAGAGAGGTTGTGAGCATTGTATTCTCTTCCAGCCCTCCATTTCTATTATTCCATGATTATTTCCCCCTGCAGGCTCTCAGACAGAGGTATCGGAACACTGAGCAGTAGCCAGCACTAGTGGCAGGGATATGCTAGCTGTAGTTATTGGGTAAATCAATTGCAATCAATGGAACTATGACCTTTCACAGCAATTGAGGGTCTGGCCCATTTTATGTAGCGGTATCATCGCCACCAGCCTGCAATAGTTGAATTGCCGCCAGCACCTCTAAGATTACGGCGTAGCTCAGCAGTGCTACTAGTGTTCGCAGCCAGAGCTGTGTTCGGCATCTAACCATAAGAAAGAAGTCATTATACAGAATAGAAAATTAGTGGACACCACAGAGAGAATGTGGTGAAGATGTAGGAATTTCTTTATTAGGCGTATTTTTGGGAGTCCTTGCATAATCTAATTTTGATTCGGCTCTTACTCAGTGTCCATAAATAGACACCCCTCTCGGTCAATGGATCTCAGTTCTTCCCACTTGTATTTTTCATACTGATCCTTCAGCCCTCAGCAGATGCTAAAAGTCACGCTAAACCCTGGAGTGGCTTCAGTTCAGCCACAAATTACTGGGCTCAATGCAGGCACCACTGTGTGAAATTTTATGGCCTGTGTCATGCAGGAGGCCAAAATAGATGATCACAATGGATGGCCTTAAAAGTTATTAATCGATGTGGACAAATATATCTCTTAAGGGATTAAGTTGAAGCCCCTACATTTATTCTACTTGTTAACTAAGGGTATGTCTGCACTGCAATCACAGGGCAAGATTGTGGACACACCACAGCTGGCTTAAATCTAGCTACCTTCTGCACCAGAGTTGTGAAGCTGCCGCAGTCTGAGTTTCAACACAGGCTAGGCTGCCTAAGTAATTACTTGGGCTTCCAGGGTGTCACTACTCCAGCACCTGAGCTAGCTAGATTTGAGCTAATTCCGGTATGTCTACATGAACTGCAGGCAGATCTGTGACTGCAGTATAGACATACCTGGAATAAGATTCGATCACAGGTCTTTAAAGCTGAAATGTAAGTACTGAAACATCAAGCCCCAAGTTTCATGGGTCAAACTAGCTAACTTCGCTGCTCAACTTCGACTTGTGTTTTTGCAATTTTCAGAACATCCCTGCTGTTGGGTGTACAGTATGCTCCACGTGCTGAGGGCTCAGTCTGTACATCTCAGTCTATGCGGTACTGTAAAGTCTTTGTTGAATATTTGATCATTAGTTGTGGTTTAATAAGGTGTGTGTGAAGAAATTCTGAAGGCTGTGATTGGAAAATGAAAGAATGCTGTGTCCTGAAACTAATGCCTCAAGATATTATATTGAGCTGCAGTGGTTTCTTCACTCAGCAACATGAGGCGACCTTGCCACTCGGTGGGAAATGGGCAATTGTGTCCTGCAGACATCTGCTTTTGTAACTTCCTGTTTCCCAGGGAGAATCCACTTAGAGGCCCAAGTGAGAGGTCTCATGATAATCCCAGGCCTTCTAATACTTCAGTGGAAAGAGTTTTCTTTAGACTGCTCATGTTTCCGTGGAATAAAAGCATCTTTTATTCTATCTGGTAATGAAACTAAGCAAGAACTGTGTGCCGACATGCATGTAGTTCTTGGCATATAGACCATTTCTTTAACATACAAAAATGGAGGTAGGGTGTTGTGTAATCTTTACAAGACCCTTTGGTTCAATGTGCATTTTGAAAAGATTTTATTTTTAAGAGTTTTAAAGCCCTAATTTGACTGGCAAAAAAAAAAAAGTAATTTATGGTGGTGATATTCCTTTGGATACTAAATATCAGCTAACTTTTAAAATGGGCTCAGATTCTGCCCCCGATGATGGGAAACCAAAAGGTACTCATGGTTAAAGGAGTCAGAAGACCTGGATTATATCCACTGTTGCCACGTCCTTACAGGGTGACCTTGATGATCTCTGTGTGCCCTCCCATTGAACTCCCACTGAGGTCAATGGGATGTGAACATACTTATCTAGGGCAACAATTTTATGAATAGTTGTTGTTTGTAATAGAGGTTTCAGTCAGGACTGGAGCCTCTTTGTGCTAAACTCTGTTCAAACATGAACTGTGAAAAGGACAGTGCCTTGCACTCTTCACAGAGGTATCGGGGCTTCATTAAATACTATTTGTTAAGTGCTTGGAACGCCTTGGATGAAAAGTATTGTTGTTTACTATTGTGGTGGAGCCCACAAAAAACCCCACGACCATCTTGGTCTCTCTCTTCTGGGTTTTCATGGGAATGTGCTCCAAATGCTAAAGATGTCTTTTCTCCTTTGGAAGCTGCCATACTGATTTCTGCTCCTTTCACGCCACAACGGGAATTGGTTTGCCCAGTGGGACAGGGCACTTTCTTTTCAGTAAAGAATAGAGATCTGCAGGACTGGAGCTGTCAATCTTCTGTAGGCCAAATCTAGAAAGGATGGAAGGCAAGGACCAATTCACTGATGGCCCTTGACTCTAGAACGCTCTTCCCCTAACTATTCCTCAGAGCAAATCTACATCACCCTGCAGCACAAGTTTCTTTGGTTTTATTTCTAGGGTGCTGTTAATTATGGGATTGTTTATTTCCTGGGGTTGGGGGTGTTGGTGCTTCTCTGGACTCTTTTGGTGATTCAATACCCTCTGCCCCCATCCACCAATGCTGCATTATGGTGGTAATAGATGGTATGCTGTTGGAAGCACCATCTTTCAGAAGAAAAGTAACACTGATGACCTTTCTACTTTTTGTCATTAAAGATCCCCTGGTCCTTTTTTGCAAAGGTATCTGAAGCAGATACTTTGCATGGAGATCCATTCCATTACAACTCCGTCAATTGCTGGCCAAAAATTCCACCTTCCATTTCAATGATATACTGTGGGGGAGAGGGGGGTCTGTGCAGCTACGTCACCTCACCCAACAATGACTTGCAGTTCAGTGGCAGATAAAATGATCCCTGAGCATAATTTGTAAACGGGATTCGCTTGAGATTAAAGCGAATATACATAAACATAAAGGGTGCAATTCTAGCCTTGGTCAATTACAAGACTCTCATTGACTTCAGTGGAGCCAGGATTTCACACAAGAGATTCTCATTTTATTATTACAAATGTCATTTTTTTTAAACACAGAGAAATCTTAATTTGCAACCAAAAAGGGATCTATTCCAGCGCTTCTATTCGAGGTCATTCTCAATTTTATATCAGTCCCATGTTTACATTACGGTCCCATTGACTGACTGGTGGCTTTTCATTCTCTGCTGCACACATCCATATTTTCAACAGCTCATTAAAAAACTGGATAGGCCACCACCTAATAGTAAAAAGAAAAGGAGTACTTGTGGCACCTTAATTTGTTATTCTCTAAGGTGCCACAAGTACTCCTTTTCTTTTTGCAGATACAGACTAATATGGCTGCTACTCTGAAACCTACCTAATAGTACTTTTTTAGAGATTTTTTTTTAATAGAATGGTTCAAAAGGCTGGTTGCCTCCATCTTTTTATTAGTTCACCCCCCATGTTATTGGAGGTTAATACCTCCATTTTGTTCTGTTTGCTTCATTCTAGAGTTATGAATTATTGCAAAGTGAGGTAATGTGCTTGAAAGTCTCATTTTAAAAAAAAACCTTATAAATCATCATTCTTTTCAGAAAACTAAACAGGAACTTGGAGGATTCCAGTGGTATGCACTGTTGGTTCAGGCGTCCTGAATTTTATTGTTTTAACAGGTCTCTCCCTTCTTGGTCTCTGGTAGCCTCTTGTGAGCTGCCCTCTGGTGCTGAAATGCAGATCAGCATCACCCTGCTGACCTCTAAGCAGCCGAGGTGAAAATAGGGGTTTCTTGTTAACTTTTCCTTCCCAGTTTCAGTTCTTTGGCGTTTTCCCCCACTGAGCTACTCTTTGAGTTCACTTTACACCTATGGAGATCCAGCAAGGAGGGGGGGGGGGAAGTGAGACGCACTAAAGCCCTGGATCTTTTTTGGTTTAAAACAAAATATGTATTCACCCTGTGCGGAGAGGGAGATTTGCTAGTGAGTTTGTTGTTTCCACCCCAAGTGACATCAGACTGGGATCTTTGTCCTGATGCAGCCTCATTTTAGCTCCCCAATCAACAGTGTGTGCCAAGAGAGTGTCTTCGGGTCTTAATTCTCTCCCCAGCTGTGGAGAAGTACATCGAGGAGGCATTGAGCATACGCTGTGACTCCCCAAAGGCCCTACAGCACATGTGGCAAAGTCACATGCGTTTCCTCTGGAACGGGACAAAGCAATATAAGCATTATGGACCTCCCCAGGATGTGGTTAGCACATGCAGCTGTGAAACTCCAAAGGGTTCCATGTGGCAAGGACAGGCTCTTTTCCCAGGTTTGTATAATGTGTTTTTAGCTTGTTAGGGAAACACGCCCGCCTGCTTTTAGTACTGTGGGCTTTTAGAGGTGTTTAAATTTAGAAACTGGGAGTTTCCTATTTTCCTGCTGTGGGATAAGCCTGTGAGTGCAACATTTGCCTTCCACCACGAGACCTCTTTGTGTGCGCTGCTATGACACAGTGCACATTGTAACTAATGCTTCCATATGACACATTTGACTGCATCCCATAGACCACACATATCAAGGTTTTTGTGACTCTGTCCAAAAATTATCAGTGGTGGTAAAGTAACATGTTTTCTGAGTGCAAGGTAATAATCCCTTTGGGAATGCTCCATTTCACTAAAAACATGGCACTGTGGCAACTTGGCATCTTAAGAGCTGATGGTATAAAATGAACATTCTGTATACAATATGTTATAATCCCTGCACAGCTGGTAGGTCCAGAGAGCCAGTCTTTAGCACCAATGGGAACATGTACATTACATCATATAGTAAACCTCAATGCCAAAGGGATTTGGACACAATGAGTTACAAAGTGGGTGTTGAGGACTACCGAGATTACACCCCAGTTGCTCACACACTGTGATGGGTATGGGTGGTCAAAGGAGGATTTGGGAGATATTTCCAGCATAAGGCAAGTTCTGATCATCACTGGACCATCAGATAGGGTTGGGATCCCCGCTTATGGATTCAAACTCCATACAGGTAAGTTCAGAACTCCTCCGCTAATATTTCTAGACCATGGGATCCAGATTATGAGCATCTGCCACCAGCCCCTGCAATGAAATGTAGGACTAACTGGTGATATTGCTGACCTCAATTGGTGAATAAACTCACCCTGGGTCACTGTGTGTCTCACTCTCGGGCAGCATTGCGACCCTGAGCCCATGTTGACTCATTTTGTTTCCAGTCAGCTGTTTGTCGCAGTGCATCCTTCATATCCATCCGGTGCTTCAGATGCTTGATGCTTTCTGCTAGAAGTTTTTGGAACTGGCACTGTTGGGGCCAAGCACCATACACCTCGATCTGACACATTTCAGTCCTCTGGTAGCTGGTGTCCGAGGGCATAGTTTCCCCTCTCATACACTCCTTCCAAATTTCCCTAGTGCTATTCTTCTGATCTCACACAAGCCAAACTGCAATCCCCTGTGCCTTACAGTAGATTATGATGGGCAGTGCTGTGAGATTTGCTCCAAGAGGTCACTATCAGCAATCAAAGCTACACAGGGAAACTGAGAGCTCTCCTGGCCTCCTCTGACATTTCCTACAAGTCTTAATTAAAGATGGTCAACAAGACCTCAGCTGACTTCAACTTCTGGTATAGGCATCCAGCTGCCCTAGCTAGATTCTTGATCCAAAGAGACACAAGGAAACAGTGATCAAGAATATTCACTGCAGCTGCAGAATTTGCTTCAGAGAGTTTCCTTTCTATTGTCTTGAGAATGTGCTCAAATTCAACTGTATCAAGAAGTATCAGCTGTATCTCCATGTTGGGTGGCAAAAAGGTCCTTGAGGTTGAGTGTGGTTTGAGTGTTGGGTGAGAGAGAAAAAGTGTGCTGTTCTAGTTAGAGCCTGAGACCTCAAAAGAATGGCCCATTCTGAGTCTCAGAGACCTCACTTCTTTCTGGAGAAAGAAACATTCATAATGGTGTCTATGGAAATCACCATAGGAAAATGCCCAGCTGTGTGCTCTGGACCTTGTGGACACTCACATGGATACAAAGAAATGTATCCTTCATAGCAACAACATTTCTGAGCATGCTTTTTGAGGGGAGGTCCAGGAGGGTCAGGGACATAAGCATCGGTATCATCAGGGCTGGATTAACACAGGGCCTTCAGGGACTGCAGCCCAGGGCGTCAGGCTAAGGGGGCCCCACACCAGGCCCACCGACAGAGTGGGCAAAGGGAACAATTGCCCAGGGGCTCAGGCAATTTAAGGGGGCCCCAACTGCCACCGGCAGTGCAGTGGAGCTAAGGTGCCGGCTTTCTGCCCACCCACACTCCGCGCTGCTCCCCCAGAAGCAGCCGGCATGGCCCTACGGCCCCTGGGGAGGCATGTCTCCACACGCTGCCTTTGCCCCAAGCGCTGACTCCGCAGCTTCCATTGGCCAGGAACTGCGGCCAATGGGAGCTGCGGGGCGGGGGTGTGTGTGTGCCTGTGGGCAGCGGTGCATTGCGGAGACCCCCCTGGCCGCTCCTCCTAGGAGCCCCTGCCAGAGGGGTGTGCCAGTCGCTTTAGGGAGCTGCCTGAGGTAAGGGCCGAACCCTGACCCTCTCCTGTACCTCCACCCCTGCCCCAACCTACAGCCCGCACCTCCTCCCACACCCAAGTTCCCCCCCAAGCCCACATCCCCTCAGACAGGGGCCCCACAAAATCTAATAGCCTCGGGCCCACAGGAGAGTTAATCTGGCCCTGGGTATCATGGGAATTCACAAAATGCTCTTGGATTGCATCTCTCAATGATATGCAGTGGCAAACCTCAATTTAAAGGCCATGTCCTGGCCCATTCAATCCAATGGATGTCTGCTGAACATCTCACTTGTTTCCAGCCAGGAGGTTTGAAAGGAAGTCAAATGGAGTTCTCTGCCCACATCTGTTAAGCACTGTTACTTGGAACTGACCTCTAGACAATAGTCAATATTTGGTCTACTGAGTTACAGAGCTAATTTCCTGGCCAGAGCTGTCCAAAATCTTCTTTCTGCCCATATTAATTTTACTTTATCATTTACTTCCTATTGTGTGTGTTGACAAGTTGTACATATTTTAAAAGCCTCTAAACGTTTGGCCTTGGGTATCATGGGAATTCACAAAATGCTCTTGGTCTCTTTTCCCCCCACCACATACACTAAATGATAGTCTTATTCATCCGTTTCTCATTCTTTATCGTTATACGGTATTTTTGAGTTTAGAGATATACCTGGAACTTTTTAGTCTCCACAATTGGTGATCAGTAAGGGTAAGGTTTTGTTGCAGGCAATAAACAAAATTTTGTGGACGTCCATGACCTGTCTGTCATTTTTACTAAATACCAGGGGGATGGGGCTGACCACTGGGGCATGACTAAAGCCTGAGCCCCATCTGGGGTGGCTGACAGCTCCAGGGCCCAAGCCACAGCCACGGTGCACTGCTGCAGCCAAAAAGTCAAGGCGGTCTCTTAAAGTCACAAAATCCGTGACCTCCGTAACAAAATTGTATCCTTACTGATCACCAGCCCTCTACTATCCTCCTCACAGAGCAGAAGGTTCTGTAACTTTTCAGGCATTCTCTCAATATTTTAAATAGTCTTTTGTATCTTCTTGTGAAAATAACGGGTCTTTGGAGCATTAGGGAAAGCCTAAATTCTACTCAGCACAGAGGATGGAAAAAGATGCCCTCTGGTGGAACAAACAGCTTTGAGGCTGGAGATTTCCTACGTTGGTTGTATGCAAGACCCTAGAGCGGTATCTATATATAAGCAATTTCACGTAACAATAATACTTTGTATTTTCCATATGAGGATCTCAAATGGCTTTATAAACACTAATGATTTTAGCCTCATAACAAATATCTATATATGTATTTCTAGTGCATCACTCATTGTACAGTCTATTGTAGGTGCCAAATACAAAATTTAGAAAGTCATACTGGTAGGGCGCCCTCAGGGCCAACTGTACCATGTAGACAGAGCCCTGCATTGGGTGGGGATGCAATAGCCCAAGAAGAGCTTAGGAAGGAATTGTGCTTGTGGGAGTGGTCCGATGCTTCTGTTAGACTATAACTGCCCTCCACACACACACGGGGACCCCTGGGCAAGCAGTTTAGCATTGTATGTTGCTAGCGCTTGTATGTGTAATGAAGTGTATTGTGGGAAGGGGTGAAGGGGTGAGTGTGGAGTGAAACGTTTCTTTGCAGGGTACGAGAGGCCATAGAGGGAGGAAGGGAAAAGGGAGTGGGTTAACTCGATGCTCCAGCTAGGTCCGAAGATAAGACGCTGACTCCAGCCCAAGGCCACAGCATACAACCAACTCTTGGCTGCCTGACAAGAAAGACAGGGGGCCTGGATTCCAACCCAGTCCAGCCATGAGAAAGGAGGATTCAGGTGAACGGACCTGCAGGGGCTGCGAAAACCAGTGAGACAGCGAAGGCCAGTGAGTGGGAAAACAACAGTCTCACATCCCTGAAGCCAGTGAGTTTTGGGAAAGATGAGGAGGCTGCAGAAAGCCGGTTTGGACTGGTACAAAGAGCACGGGGGACAGAGGTCCCTGAACGCAATGCCCCCAAAAGACCCCAGGACTTAAAACCCTCCCGGGAGCTGAAGCAAGTCGGAGATCAACAGCGGACCCTGGACGACCAGTGCACAGGACAGAACTCCTGTCCACCCTTCCCCCTCTTCTTCTTGCGTTACACCCAGGCTTGGCCAGCCTCGGGTTGTGAGTGTGTGAGTATGAAAGTGGGTTAGGGCACGGGCACTAACGCTTTATTTCTTCCCCTGAGAGACATAGGGAGTATCCAGCACTCACCACTGTTATTTTATTAATAAAGCTTTAAAACTTAGTCACTTGGTGTGCTCCTTCATCTCCTCCCCTAACAATCCTGTGGCCTCAGCCTGATCATCTGATGCCTCAAGCAGATTGGTAACATAGATCTGTCACACTTCCCCCTTACTCAAGGTGGAGGTAGGTGCTTTTACTTCTAGTTCCTATTTCTTCTGACAGGGGCAAGGGGCTATCACTGTCATCTTACCACTGTGAAGTAGAAAAACCTCTCCATTTTACAGACGGGAAAAGTGAGGCACAGAATTTAAGAATCTTAGTCACACAGGAGAGGTAACTTGATGGTAACTGGAATGGAATCACAGGTCTCCTTCCTCCCAGTCCAATGCCTTTATCTCCAAACCACCCTCTTCCCCTTCAGAAGTAAGCAATCTCTTTACCTTTCTCTTGTAGTTTATCATGTGCTTCACAATAAGATAGCCTAGGTTTATAATTTGCTGTGGGGAAGGGCCTTTTATCACAGCCTACTTGACATCTGACTCCAGAGTGTTTCAGCTAATCATTTCTGGAACACACAAAGGAAGAAAGAAGGTTATTTTTAACTTACACTCAGCTGTTTGCCTGGGTAACAGAAAACAATCAATAAACTGAGGCTTAGATTTTCAACAGATTTCTCTTTTTTGTCATGCTTGATATTAATGGTGACCTGCACTCTCTCCCATAATGATTGTCTTTAAAGTCTCTTTGGCTTTCAAGAGAGTGTTTCAGCTTTTTGAGTGCCTTTCTTGTGAAAGAATATAATATGGGGAAGTCTATTACCTTAGAATATTCTTTTTGTGACAGTCAATGCTGGAAATTAAACTGCTTGAGTTGGCTTTGTGTTTTTTGCATACACAGCAAGGATAACTACACATCAGATTTATGGGCATTGTGAACAGGTTGCTATGACAACCACTCTAGCCGCTGTACACCAAATAACCTTGTCATGTGAACGTTTATCACAAGCACATCAAGTACCGGATTGCACTGTACGCTCTTTGGCTAAACAGCAGGATTTTTCTGAATAATAATTGGTCATGGGCCTTTTATAGTCTGAGCCAAAGTTAATCAGCCTCTAGATCTGAAATTGTGTCAGATCTGTGGTTAATCTGAGTGCAGCTATTCAGAATTTTGATGCTTTGTTAGAGGAAACTTTTCAGTAACCATTGTTCTTTATAAAACAAAACTGTGGCTTTTTTCTTCCAATTGCCAGCCTTAACTTGGAAAGCTTGGGTATAAAACGACAGACCATGCCTGCATGTGTGTAACATGTTGTTGCACTGAGAAAGAAATACGTTTTTTTTTTTACTTTCAAATCTTTTATGAGAAATAAAGAATATTTAAAAAGAACCTCCTAAACCCAGATCCAACATACTAATTCTACACACCCGCATTTTTTTTAAGGAGAGCTTTGCAGTTCATGCACCTGGCCCTCACCTGAACCAATGGAATGGCTTTTTATTAGTTTAAACTCTTCCCTGTATACCCACACTTTAAAACCAGTCCCGGACTTAAAATATGTTTCTAGTTTATAGTTTAGTGGGAAAGCTCAGTGATGTGTGAGGGATCTGTGTATGTCCTGCCAGTAATTTTTATAGAACAATTACATCATGAGCAAACTCCAGGTTCACAGACATAAGCTGGGAGCTTTTGCTCAAAAAACCCCAAACAAAAACAAACAAACATAACACGGTGGCTGTAAGAGAGTTTGCAGAAACCTCTTTCTAATGTATCCTTTATATTTTTAAATACTGTGGTAGGGTATTTTTGCCACATTGATTTAAATGCCTAACTCCATCAGAGAAAAAGTAGGTTTGCAGGTGAGTTTACAGACTAGCAACAGCAGAGTAAACAAAATGGTGGCAAAACTTTAATGTAGCATTAATGAAAATAAATAAGGCCTGGGACTTATCTTTGTTCCTCTATTGTTATTAACTGAATGCCTTAAATGGTGGTCCAACAACTACAAGAGTCCCAGAGACACAAGGCCTACCTCAAAGTTCACTGAAGTCAATGGAAAGACTCCCATTGATTTCAGTGGGCTTTGGAAGAGGCCCATTTGGTACAGTACCTTTATGATGGCTAGGATGCACTGGAGCATAGTGACATGTTGGTAGGACTTTGGATTAGTGCCCATTCATACTGGATATTGAAAATTAGGAGAGGATGCAGAGAAAAGCCAAAAAAAATTATTTGAAAGCTAGAAAAAATGTCTTACCAGGAGAAACTTTTTATCACAAAAAAGATTGAGAGGTGACTTGATTGTGTTGTTTTTTCTCCCCAGGAAGGTACTTAGCCCATATACTAATGGACTCTTTAATTTAGCAGAGAAAGACAGAAGAAATTGTGGCTGGAAGTTAAAACTGGACAATTACAAGTTAAAAATAGGTGCAAATTCTTAAGGGTGAGGGTGATTAACCAAAGTAAGTGGTAGATTTTTCCATCTGTTGAAGTTTTCAAATCAACAGTGGATGTCTTTCTACAAGATGTGCTTTAGACAAGCACAAGTTATTGGGCTTAACAGTGGAGTAACTGGGTGAAACACTTTGGTCTGTGTCATACAAAAGATCAGGCTGGATGATCTAATCGTCCCTTTTGGCCTTAAACTCTATGATTCCATGAATACATTCTGTCTCCCAGAATACAGACATCCAGATTTTGTATTTTCAAGTTAAGACAATTATATGCATAATCAAATCTCCAGGAGTTCTGCCAGATGCAACTTTGAAAAATATTACAGACTGCAGCCACTCAGTAGCGAAAGATTAATCCAGCTGTGCTTCCGTTACCGCACATACGTACATGATAGGGGGCTAGTAACAACCCTGGTTATTAAAGTCGCCTAAGACTCCCCATCCATTCATTATTAAGGAGATAAGAACGGCCATACTGGGTGAGACCAATGGCCCGTCTAGCCCAGTAGCCTGTCTTCCAACAGTAGCTGGTGCCAGATGCTTCAGAGGGAATGAACAGAACAGGGGAATTGTCAAGTGATCCATCCCCTGTCGTCCACTCCCAGCTTCTGAGAGTCGGATGTTTAGGACACATTGGCTAATAGTCATTGCTGGCCCTATCCTCTGTGAACTCATATAATTCTTTTTTTGAACACAGTTATACTTTTGCCTTCACAACAACCCCTGGCAATGAGTTCCACAGGTTGACTGTGTTGTGTAAAGAAATGCTTCCTTTTGTTTGTTTTAAACCCTGTTGCCAATTAATTTCATTGGGTGCCCCTGGTTCTGGTGTTATGTGAAGGGATAAATAACACTTCCCTATTCAATTCCCCCACACCATTCATGATTTTATAGACCTCTATCATATCCTCCTCCCCTTAGTCATCTCTTTCCTAAGATGAACATTACCAGTCTTTTTAATCTCTCCTCATATGGAAGTTGTTGTCAATATCCTCATTTAATACCAGGCATTCAAGTTCACCCATCTTAGTATTTAAATTTCTAGCATTTGTATATACATTTCTCAATGTTTAGAGGTCGGCCTTCATGTGATGTAATTGAATGGGATTCTTTCATTTGACTGGTTTCAGAGTAACAGCCGTGTTAGTCTGTATTCACAAAAAGAAAAGGAGTACTTGTGGCACCTTAGAGACTAACCAATTTATTTGAGCATAAGCTTTCATGAGCTACAGCTCACTTCATCGGATGCATACTGTGGAAAGTGTAGAAGATCTTATTATATACACACAAAAAAAGCATGAAAAAATACCTCCTCCCACCCCACTCTCCTGCTGGTAATAGCTTATCTAAAGTGATCACTCTCCTTACAATGTGTATGATACTCAAGGTGGGCCATCTCCAGCACAAATCCAGGTTTTCTCACCTGGATTTGTGCTGGAAATGGCCCAACTTGATTATCATACACATTGTAAGGAGAGTGATCACTTTAGATAAGCTATTACCAGCAGGAGAGTGGGGTGGGAGGAGGTATTTTTTCATGCTTTTTTTGTGTGTATATAATAAGATCTTCTACACTTTCCACAGTATGCATCCGATGAAGTGAGCTGTAGCTCACGAAAGCTTATGCTCAAATAAATTGGTTAGTCTCTAAGGTGCCACAAGTACTCCTTTTCTTTTTTCATTTGACTGTTTCCCTTCTCCTCCCACCTGTACTTTTTCAACTTCTATCTTCTCCTCTTTACTAGGGTATAGAGTATGCTCTTTAATAAATCCTCCCCTAAGGAATGACTGTGTCCAAACTGCATGCTTCTCTGCACCTGCCAGCTTTCCCCCACAGTTCTTAGTTTAAAAACTTCTCTAAAGACCTTTTTAATATTACATGCCTGAAATCTGGTTCTGTTTCGGTTTAGGTGAAGTCCACCCTTCCTCCATGCTCCTTTCCCAGAAGGTTCCCCAGTTCCTAATACATCTAAACATTTCCTCCCTACACCTTTGTCTCATCCATCCACTGCAGTTCTCCTAAACTGGCTCTGCACGTGGAACTGGAAGCATTTCAGAGAATGCTACCATGGAGGTTCCAGACTTTAATCTCTTACCTAACAGCCTAAATTTGGCCTCCAAGACTTCTCTCCTACCTTTCCCTATGTCACTTGGTACCTACATGTACCATGACCATCAGCTTCTCCCCAGCATTGCCCATGAGTCTATCTAGATGTCTCAAGAGGTCTGCAACCTTCACACTCAGTAGGCAATTTGCCATGTGGTTATTCTAGTCATCACAAACCCAGCTATCTATATTTCTAACAATTGAATTCCCCATTACTATAACCTGTCTCTTCCTGATAACTGGGGTCCCCTCCCCAGGCGGGGTATTCTCAGCATGAGAGGATAGATACCATAACATCATCTGGAAGGAGGGTCCCAACATGGGATTGTTTCTCTCTGCTCTAACTTGATGTTCTCCTTACTCAAGATTTTCATTCTCCTTAACAGCACAGAGGTTGTGAGACTGAGCCTGGGACGGCTCTCCTGTGTCCCTGAAAGTCTGATCTATGTACCACTCTGCCTTCCTTAGCTCCTCTGGTTTAGCCTGTCTGGTCTCAAAAACCTCAGTTTCTGAGGGCTACGAGTAGCTTGCACTGAATGCACACATACGCCACCTGCACACAAGGCAGGTTATTGTACGTGCTGCATTTAATGCTATAAACTGGATAGCCCCACTCTGCTGCTGGTCTACTGCCTGCATTATTTTTATTCTCTTAGTGGGGCTTACTGTTTGTTTGTTTTGTGTGGCGTTAGTTTACAGTATGTTTGTTGGATGTATCTGGCTCTCACACTTCCTCTCTAAACTCCCTCGCAAAACACCTCGGTTCTCTAACTTCTCTGGTTGTTTAAGAGCTGACTTTTTAAACCCCAGTTCTCCTTGAGTTAGTCCCACCCCGAAGGGATCTTTAAGGATTAGGGATTAAAGGATGGTAGTAGGCTAGAGCCTCATTAGTAAACTCTCAGTCTAGCCTAGCAGGCTTCTTGGCTTAGCACACAGGCCCCAAAACAGACCACACTATAAACTTAAAACAAGGAAACACACAACAAACTAACCAGCAGACAACAAATTCACCCCAACGGTCATGTAGTCGCTCCTCCTTCACCTGGAGAAGCCCCTCAAAAAACTCCTCCGTTTGCTGCTCCTGTTTGCTAGAGGATTCATTAAAGAATTAATAAATGAAATGACTGGTTATTTTTTTGGTAATCAAATTTAAAATATCTGCAGTAATTCTCCAATATTTTGGTTCTGTAGGATCATTTCCCAAGAGCTTTACTGACCAGTCCTACAATCAGAGCTGCTAGCCCTATTAAACTCAATAGAGCTCCAAAGAGGTGCTGGGTTTCTAGCACAGAGCCCTGAACCAAATATAGCCCCATTGACGTTGACAGGGCTTCAGCCAGATGAAGGTGAAGATCCAATTGCAGGATCAGAGGTCTGAGTTAGATTTTAACCAGGGTCTCCGAGGTGAAAGACAATGGATCCTATTTGAAGTTCCCCAAGATAGTGGATTGTACTACGAGATGTATTCCACTTCCTGAAAGGCAGAAAACAGAATGCAGTTCCCATTCAGCTACTGAATGTTATGTACCTTGACATTACATGAAAGTCCAGGATAGCTTCTGCAGTGGTGGTGGCAGAAAACACTTCTTTCTGTCTATTTGCTCAGTCCATCATGTGCACTAATTACTGCAAACCATCAGTAAGTTACATTCATAATGAATTTTCTTTTAAGCTATATTATTTCTTAAATTTAAGATAAATGTATTGCTGAGTTTGGAAACTAAAGTCATCTATTTCTCCCTGAAGTAAGAGAAGCACAGACAAGAGTGTAATTTTCTCCCCGAAATTAACTGCAACCTAGACCAAGAGCAGCCACTTCCAGGAGTTAGTGACAAATCCAGTCTTCATTCAAGTCTGGCCTTTCCACTGGGACTACCAGCAAAGGTGTCAATTAGTGCCAAGTATGGTGGTCCTTTTTGGGGGAGACGGACTGGTTCTAGGCTGCATCCGGAAAGGAGAGAGGCCCATTTTCTATTTCCAGTATGGATGTTGCATTCAGCCCAAGATGGAAGAAATTTGATGAGGTCAGGTGATCTCATCGGTCAAGTCCAAACCTTAGCCTAAACACCGGCCATTCCCATCCTAGTTCAAATGACACAGATTTTCTGGGACCTAGATTAAGATGACCAAAGTCAATTCACGCAGATTACCGAGGAGTTGATTGGATGGTAACTCCCCTATACTAGGTACCAAGCTAGATTGGATTTATGACCCACCGGTGAGTGTGTGTTACAAGTCCCACCCTGTGCCTGATCTGAAAAGGATATGAGTTTGTTATAGTCCCTTCAAGAGAGTGTTCACTCTTTAGCTCAAGCTGAAGCTGCTCAGACTTTTAGCACTGTAGGTCCCTGTGTCAAGCCCTAGTATGTTGGATAAGCAGATGGCAGGTGTCACAGATTCATACAGTATTCTGAAGATAAAAAGTTCCCCATCACATTTCCAATTCCCAGAGCTATTCAAACCTCTTTCAACCATAATTGGAAAGGGTTTCACAATTTTAGTCTGAAGGAAATAAATGGCAATATATTGATTTCAATATACTTGTTGGCATATTCAATATACCTGTTTTCTCATGTCACTGTATATCAGGGGTCTCAAACTCATGGGCCATCTGCGGCCCGTGAACCTCCCCAATGTGGCCCGCAGGGCTCCAGCAGTTGTGGGGCCAGGTCTCTCCCTTGGCCCCACCTGCTGCCCCTGGGCACTCACCCCCTCCCAGGCGATTTACAATGGCCCAGGGCCGTGGCAGCTCAGCAGAGCTGAGTGGAGTCTGCCTGCTTGCTCCACGTGTCTGCCAGCCCCTCACTGCGGCCCCGGGGCGAGGCTGTGCGTCCGCATGCTGCCCCCGCCCCGAGCTCCCCTGTAGTCAATGGGAAGCTGTGGGGGCGGTGGCTGGGGGCCCCAGGTAAGCACCGCACCCCCAACCCTCTCCCAGAGCCTGCACCCCCCCTTCCCACACACCCTCTCCTGCCCCCAAACTCCATCCCAGAGCCTGCACCCCCACCCCCTCCACCGCCACCTCGTGCCCCAGCCCAGAGCCTGCACCCAGCACCCAAACTCTACCCAGACCCTGCACCCCAGACCTCCTCCCCCACCCAAACTCCCTCCCAGAGCCCAACCTCTCACCCCTTCTGCACCCAAACTCCCTCCCAGAGCCTGCACCTCAACTCCCTACCCCAGACCTCCTCCCCCACCCAAACTCCTTCCCAGAGCCTTAGGCAGGTGGGGGAGGGAGCTTTGGGGGGTAGGTTCTGGGCAGCATGAATGACATTATTGGCCTGCTGGGAGGATTAGAGGACTGGTACTGGCCCAAAGGTAAATTGATTTTGAGACCCCTGGTGTAAATAGTCTGAATAATTAAGGCTTGTGCTGGTATCGTACCAAGCAGACTTATGCTAGAATTCTGCACCATATTTAAAAATGACTAGATTCTTTTCAGTACCCTAATGTTTTATGAGCAGTTTTACAGTCCTTGTGTTGTGTTGTCTTGTCCTTCCTGAAAGCTGGTTGTTTGCACGGGCAATTGAAACTATTTGAAAGATAGCTCTGTTGCAGTTAATGGGAGCAGCTCTTTAAAACAGTGGGTATGTATAGATGACATGTCTGGAAGGAAAACTAAAAAATTCATATATTTAAATTGTACAGGAGACAGTGAAAACATGAAAGGTTAATATGCAGAATACATCAGAAGAACTACTATCATGAACTAAAATGCACAGACAATGAACTAATTCTAAGTAGATGTTTTATATTGAGAAAATAAGTAAAGTAGGAGTGGGGAGAATTTATCTAATTCCCTGTCTTTGTACTCAAGTGCTTCGTTTTAGACTTTACTTTTTAGTGTTAATCATCTCGAGTTAGATTTATAGACAGGATGGAAAGAGGGGTTTTTTTTGTTTTGTTTTTTTACTTTTACTTAGCAACATGAGACAGTGGCTGGACCTGTACAATTGCCCAAAACTGCAAATGTTTTCCCCAAAGGCTCCCAAATCCCTGGCAAACACAACTTCTTTCTAGTTTATTGATAGGCTGCTAGGATTTTTAAAAAGAGCTTTAGTTAGGAAACCAGACTCTAGGAGAACACGTGAGATTGTCAAGAAGTTCTAAAGCAAACACATTAAGGATTTGGGAAAGAGCATCGGTGCCAAGTTGTGATTTCAGTAATATTGGTGTAAATCTGGAGTAGTTCCATTAACTTTGGTACAGTTGCACGAGTGTAACTTAGAGAAGAATTTGGCCCTTTTGTGTCTGGGGAAAGGTGAGAGATACTGCAGGAGGACAGAGTGTCCTGAGAAGAGTATGCAGGAATGGCTGATGAAAAACATATGGGACTAAAGAGAAATGAACAGAGAATGGAGAGGGATGCTAGCCTGGTAGCTTCATCTTCGTATTTCACTTGCTTGACGGTAATCTGATTTTAGTGGTCACAGTGTACATATTCTCAATTTAAGCATAAAAAGGAGCCAAGAGTTCTTATGCCAACACTCAAAAATCCCTGTAAAATATTGGAACTTTCCTTATGTGAAAGTACATGGCATTTGCTAACAAGGGTATGGGGGTAGGGTGGAGTTTATGGCAAAGCTAACTTCCAGAAACCGCACGGATAGAATATCCTTTTGGGAAGCTACCAGCAAGGTCAACTCAGTGCTGATGGGAGGACTGCTAATATATTGTCTGATGAGTGGTAGCAGAAATCAGGAATAATGCAGAGTTTAGGTATAGTCTTAGTGCAACTTGGTAGAATTTTTTTTAACTCTATACACCAGGACAGAAATAGCAAACATGTAATCCCCTCATTCAGGAACCTCAACCCAAGCACCAATGCTTGGTTCCCATGGAAAAAATCTGCATCAAAAGTTGACTCTAGTTAGAGAAATTAAAGCAAAGAACAAACTCCCTTGCTATTTGCCGCAGCTTCTCCAATCAGAAGGAACATCATAAAACTAACAACAGTGAAACATTTATTGAGGCTAAACAACACTCACATGCTAAGAAAAAGAACCTGTAGGCAGGGCCGGCCCACAACATTTTGGCACCTGAGGCGGGGAGCTCAAATGATGCCCCCATGCCCCCTCACTTGGGCCAAAACTTGGAAAGGTCTCAATTCTGCCTTCTTCCTATTCTACTCCTCTCATGGTGCTGCTCTGCTACCCACCCAAATACAGGAGAACTAACAACTTAAAATGCCTTGTTCAAAATTTTTAAGTAACACTTAACTTTTAAACGCCTGAACAGCAAATGTAACTTGTTTTGTCTGCATAGTAAACACTGGCATTTCTATCTGTTTGTATAATCAAAGTGGTGCTTTCTGTGCCTTCTTGGTTGCAAAGATTTGAACTGCTTCCTGACGGTCCACAGTCTAGGCCAGCTCATGATCTATTGAGATGGTTGCAAGGCCGACCAGCCTCTCCCATGTCATTGTGGAGCGTAGATGTGTTTTTATTAACTTCAGCGAGGAGAAGCTGCGTTCTCCACTGGCAACTGTTACAGGAAGTGTTAGAAGTATGTGCAGAGCAACGAAAGCATTTGGAAAGAGGGTGGTCATCTTATTTGTGCACATATATTCCAGAATAGCCTTTGGAGTTGATCCTGCTGAAATGTATCTTGACAGGGCTTTCAGTTCATCACCTAAATCACTCGCATCAATATCGCACATGTCATCATGTGTCCACACTGTCTCTCGTGCCCTGAATTGCTGGTGTAGGTCTTCTTCAGGTATAGTCAAGAGTTTTGGAATATCATACAACATCCCAGATATACTGCTGTGTTCCTTGAGCTGCATGAAATGTTCTTCAACTGACTGTATTGCACAATCTAGCACTTGGTTAAAGAATTCAACTTTTAATTGTTGTTTGGGGTCTCTTATGGGATTATCCCGTGCCTCGTAATCAAAATGTTGTCTTCTTCAGTGACTTGAATGGGTAGGAAAATATTCTTGAATGGGTGGGAAAATAGCTTCAGGGTGAAGTTCCTCTGCCAACTTCTGTGCACTCTTCAAAACATTTTGAAATCCCTCGTCTGACTGGTAAGACCTTAGGTATGACTTTGCTTTGTCCAGTTATTCCATTGCTCCAGATATATCAAGGTCAATACCTTGGATTCTCTTGCTTGTAACATTTATTTCAAACAGTATGTCATGCCACAACACTAACCCACACAGAAATTTTAAGTTATGTATGTTTCTGGTGATTCCATTTCCCTCTGCCACTGTTCTCCCATGAACAGTTCCTGTCATAGCATTATCCTCCATAATGGCAACTATGGCATCATCTATCTTCCCAATTTGGTGTTTGATAGGCTTTATCGCCTCCACTCGACTTTCCCATTGTGTGGCACTCAGTGGTTTCAGTGTCAGAGAGGATGTTCCCAGATGTTGCTTCAAAATTTGCCATCGATGAGTTGATGCAGAGAGAAATACATAGATGCTTTGAATTATATAAAAAAATTCAGCAGCCTCACCAGAAGCTGATGCTGCATCACTGACCACCAAGTTCAATGAATGAGAACTGCATGGGACAAAAATCGCTCACGGGTCTAACTCTCGGATCCGTGTCTGCAATCCTCTGTTCTTTCCTCTCATGTTGGCACCATTATTGTAGCCCTGACCTCTCATTTCAGCTTTCGCAATTCCCATATCTTCTAGCTTTTTAAGAAGCACATTTGTCATACCAGCTCCTGTAGTATCATCAATGTCAATAAATTCTAGAAAATGCTCTCTGACAGTCACCATTGCAGGGACATTTTCACTAGGTTCTGTTGTTGTAACAAAACGCACCATTAAAGTCATTTGTTCTGTATGGCTGATGTCAGGTGTGCAGTCCAGAATAACAGAGTAATATCTTGCTGACTTCAGATCTGCCACAATCTTCTGTTTGACTTTTGTTGCCAGTAATGGTATGATCTCATTTTGAATTGTTTTTCCAAGGTAGTGGTGTGTGTACATTTCTTGGGTGGTGACTCTTCTTAGATGCTCCTGGAGTACAGCATCAAACTCGGCCATCAGCTCCACAATTTTAAGGAAGTTTCCATTGTTTGGCACATACAGCTGATCTGAAGTGCCACGCAGTGCTAGGTTTTGGGTAGCCAGCATTCTCACAATGGCAATGAGCCTTTTCAGAACATTTTGCCAGTAAAGAAACTCTGATGCAATCTTCTCTTGATGCTGATCATCTATGGTGGCCTTTAACCTTAGTCTCATCTCAAGCTCTTTCCGTCTATGGAATGCTCTCTGGTGATTTGCTGCCTTCTCATGGCCTGCCAGATTTCTAGCCAGATTTTCCAGACCTTTGTTCCTGTAGAACCCAGTGTGGCTGGAACATTAGACTGGAAGAGTTTGCAACAAAAACCGTATGCAGCATTCTGGGTTTTTGAGTACATAAGCCATGGCTTCTCCACTTTGTCACCATTCGGGATTTCATGCCAGTAATGTGTTGGATAGAAACTTCTATTTTCATTGTCTTTGGGGAACATGAAGTTTTTCACTTACTGTGGCCCATGTGGCCAAGGAAGTCCTTCAGGCTACTGGTCAAGTGGGTCCACAGTCCTGGATCATCTAGACTTAAGGAACTAAACTCACAGCAGCTGTTTCTTGCACCTCCACCACACTCTTCTCAGATCTACACTTTTCTTCAGGAATGTGCATGGTTACATCCATTTGAGATGGAGATATGGATGCTGCAGTAGCTGCCAGGTCACCTGCACTCTGACTAACTGGAAGATCAGGCATCTCCTCATCACTCACATTCTCACTGGGACCGGAGGGCTCACCGTGAACATTTGTGTCTATATATCTCAGGAGAGCTCCTTCCTGTTTAGATAGAAAAGCTTCCTTTGCTTTCTTTCTTTTTCTGAATGCTGCCCCAGAGGGGCATTTTCTTCTTTCACTCATGACTGCTGTTCTGTGCCAGCTATAGTGGCTCTCAACACTCAATTGAAGGGGACAAATAAGCAGGCTGGTAGCAGGGCCTGAGTGAGGGAAGATATCAGCATCTTAAGGGCCTAACTGGCTCCTACCACTTCAGTTGACTGCCTGTTCTCCTCAGGTGGGTTCAGGGAAGCAGCAGGAAACAGGAAGCTCCCTGAGAAGCTGGGGTTAATCAGTCCAGGCTCCTGGGGGTGCTAGAGAGGTATATAAGAGGCTCCTCCTCCTCTCTCTCTCCCTGCAGCTCCTACTGCTTTCTGTTATTCCCTCTCACCTTTTCTCCTGCCCGCCTGTTATGCGTCTTGTATCCTCCTTCCTCCAGCACAGCACTCCACCATCTCTGTGCATCTAGAGCAGAGAGAATACAGATGCACCAGCAGCAGACACAATTTTCTACACACTGGGTCTTAGTGGCGCTTCCCACAGTCTGGCACCTGAGGCAACGCCTCAGTTCGCCCCATGGTAAGGCCAGCCCTGCCTGTAGGACTATATTCAATCGGTGACTCCCCCATCACAATATATAGTGCATATGTACACGTCTATCCATTGCAATCTATATTTTACATGAGATATAAATTCTGCACTCAATCCATTTTCACCTCCTTGACTTCACAGAAGCAACTCCTGATTTCCACCGGAGTAAGGGAGAGCAGGATAAGACCCATACAATACAGCTCAAAGACAAAGGTGAACTTTTGAAAGGCACAAAGAAGAGTTAGGTACCAAACTTCCATTGATTTTTCAATAGGATTTGGGTGCCTAACTGCTGTTGTTCCTTTGCAAATCTCACTTAACATTTATAGCACTCCTTTATTTGCCTTATGTATTTAGACCATAAGGTCTTTGGGGCAGGGAATGTCTTCTCATCTGTGTATGTACAGCATCTAGCACAATGGGGCTCTGATTTCACTGGAGGCCTCTAGGCACTCCTGTAATACAAATAATTTTAGCAAGGGTGGCATAATATGTTCCAATATAATCAGTGCAGATAAACTTTTAATCAACCATTAGTTATTTAGCTTTTATTTTAGTACCAGCCTTAAAAATATCCACTACCCAACATTTGAGCAAAGTCCTCTCTTTCTCGAGGGAGGGCTGGTTGGCTTGAAGGATTAGTGAAGGCATATGGAGTAGAATACATTTCAAGTCATTTATGAATATTTTTTTTAAAAAATGGATATTTTTCTATGCCAGATGCACTAAACAGCAGCAGGACATCCGGCCCATAACTCATTGAAATGAACATTTCCGGTCTTGATTTCAGTTCCCCTTAAATCACAAAGCCCTTTTCCCACTCCACTCCTGGGCTCCAGCCTCAGCAGGTGGTGATTTCACAGATGCTGGATGAGATCTGCTGGAGCTGGAGCTGTCTCATAGGGGCTTAAGGAAGCAGCCGTTTGGTTACATAGTGCAGTATTGTAGAGTGTTTCTATTCCTGCACTGCTTTCTGTCCCAAAGGTTATAAACTAACCATATTAAACATCCACTTTGGAAAACTGCTACATAAACTGCTGTGGCCTGACTCCATTCCCCAGCAGGGCTCCATGATATCTATTGATATTCAGGGCTGGACCTAAGTGCCTTATGATACATAGCCTATCCCTCACCACTGCCCCCTGCTGCATAGAACTAGACCTGCTCAGTGTGCATTATCAGCCCTTATACTAGGGTAGCTAAATGAGATCTTCCTTTTGTTCCAGAGGTATGGGACTGTGTTTTCGGAGCAAATGTTCTGGGTTCTGCTACTGATGCCGCATGTTTGCAGCTTAACAGATGATTGGTTCCCATTGTTAGTAGTAGGTTACAACATGTAAAAGTGCACTTTGGGGACTTCATGCCACAGGATCCTGCCTACAGAGCACATAGTGAAGAGAAAATCTAGGGGCTGGCCAGAAAATCTCAAGCTCCTCTCCTGTCAAAATGTTCTCACAGGCCCATGAGAAAGCTTTCCCAGCCTCCCCAGATAAATGCAGTGTAGGACACTGATGATCTCCCTTGCATCTGACTTTGTACAGAGCAAAATCAAGTCTACACAATTAGGTGTAGGCTGAGGAATCTCATGGAGCTGATGTGACTTCACAGGTGCCTAAAGGGCAGGGAGGGGAGTAATTTTTGTACTGGATGCCCCCTCCAATTTTTGCCATTAGGAAATTAAGTTAAGTAAAACTGGTCAGGAATTTTGCAATTAAACTTTTTATTGGTCAGAAAATGCTAAGTTGTCAAACACAAAAGTATTCTGGGGAAAGGGTCCGTTTCTGTGAATTTCCTGTTTTTACCAAAAAAAAATTGTCAAAACTTCCTGTTTCAACTTTTTTTACACGAAAAAGTAAAGGTTTTCAGGTAGAAATGAGTTTTTGCTTCAAAATGTAAGTTAAAGTACAGTAAAAATATAAAATGTAAAAAATATGAAAATAAGGTTTGAAATCTAAATGGAACATTTTGATTGACCCACTCACACCTGGGTTAGGCCAACCTTGGTGCTCAGCCCCAGGTGCCAATCACTTGGGTTAACTTTGCAGTGAAGACATACGCTGAGGTAGGAGCACAGGCGGTGAAAAAAGGCAAGTGGGGCAGGGTTTGGGGGTTATAGGTAAGGGGTCAGCTGGGTTGCCACAGGCAATCCTTAATATAGGACTCCATGAAAGCTAGTCCTGGCTATAGACACTAGTTCTGCAACTTAATGCAAGTCCCTTCAGGTTGAGTGATCCCCAGTCCCAAATTCTGAATTCATAAAGTAACACATGAATATGTAGCACCCCATGACACACATTCTTGCACAATATTAGCTGTGAACATAACCATCTGCAAAACAGACTTTAAAAAGCTACTGTTGTATAGACAAAGTTCACTACTGTAGTACATTGTGCTCCCCAGGGAGATAACATATTTTACCAGGATAATACCCAACTAAAATAAAACAAATTATTTATAAGGGAGTGTGTCATTTTGGGACTGTTGAATATAAATTATGCATGTTTAAGAAGCTATAAAACTGGGACCACAGCGTGTAACTCTAAATGAAAGCTCCTCTGTGAAGAACTGTACCAAAAGACGGTAAAATCTTGGAATTAAGGAGGACAGAATGCACTAACATCATCATAAAGCATCAGGGCAGTGGTATATTTTGTCCCCAGATGAAAAGGTATTTTCTCATCTGAACAGAATTTAGATTTATGTTCATCTCTCCTATTAACCGTGTGAAGAGCTATGTGTGGGAAACACCTTGTATCAGGATTGGAATATAACTCTAGAATTTAGCAGTGCTGAACACAGATGACAGTCACCTGTAGTTTTATGGATATGAGTGACCTAAAATAATCCTAATTACTTGACTCTGTTACGTAGATCATTTTCTGGTTGCTGCAAAATAGGAAATAGTCTTGCACCACAGTTTTCTGCAAGTGCTGATAGATAATTTATTTGCACAATCTTGGGGGGGGGGGAAGGTTGACTGTGTCTAAAGTGTAATGATAAACAGCCTTTTGGGTACACAGTCATCCAAGGCACGCAAGCCCCCGAAGGCTCTCTATGCTGGTTTTGTGGTGCTGACCTTCTCTATCGATGCAAAAGTTCAGCCCACCACAGGAAGTCAAAACCACAACAAATACGAAGAGTTTCAAAATGAGGGGTGTAGAGCTGCCTGGGGAAAAGAGAACTCATGTATCTGCTTTCTGAGACATATTGATCCAAACTGAACATAGTGTTCCACATGAGAGTGTACCATCAATGTGCATAATGGTAATATAATATTTTTGGGTTTTTTTTCCTATTCCTCTCTTTATACCTCCTAACATATTGATTGCTTCCTCCACCTTCCCCCCAGTGCTGCTGCATGTTGAGCAGATGTTTTCACTGAGCTTTAATGCAGTGATACCCAGGTCTCCTTCATGACTGGTGATAGCTAATTTGCAACTCAGCAAAGTAGAGAGGTAGTTCAAATGATTTGCTTCCCTTGTGCATTACTTTACATTTGTCAACACAGAATTTTATCTTTCCATCATGTGATCCATTTGCCCAGCTATGGTAAGTCCTTCTGAAGCTCCTAACAGTCTATTCTAGTCTTGAGTAACCTAAATAATTTTCTTATTTGCAAATATTACCACTTCACTTTTCCAAATAATGAACATATTAAACAACACTGGCCCTTGCATGGAAATTTGTGTCATCCTGCTGTTAATCTTTTGTCATATTTGACAACTGTCCATTCTTTTCTACTTTTTGTTTTCGCCAATTTCTAATCCATGATGTTATTTTAGTTCTCACCCTATAACTACTTTCACTGGTCACAGTGAAAAAGTGAATTCCTTTTCTAGAAATATTGCTGTTCCCAGTGATTTTCTTCTTTTTAAGTACAGAGAATCTCTTTCAAATCAGTAGAATCTTTCAAAGTGCTATCAATATTTTACATGCAGTTTCCTTTACCCATTGTTTATTGACACATTCAGAAACTTCTAGCAGATTAGAGGGGCAGGATTATCCTTTGCAGAAGCTATAAGGGGTTTGTGTCTCTCATATCGTGGTCATGTGGGTATTTTGCAGTTCTGTTTTTAACGATTATTTCAACCAGTTTTTCCAGTACTGCAGTAAGGCTTACCTGGTCTGTGACTCCCAGAATCATTCCTAGCCCCTTATCTAAAGATAGGTATAACATTTTCTACTCCCACTTCTCCGGTATAGTAGCTAATGTGAAGTTAAGGGAAAAGGAGCTCTTTCCTAACCTTAGTCTCGTTTGCTTTGAGAAGTGACTATTTTTTTCTCTTGTGTGGGGAAGGTAATTTTTAGGCTTCACCTTCCTTTCCTCCTGCCTCCCTAAATGAGCCATAGAACTGTTCTCCAAAGAGAGCCCTCTCTGCGCTATGGCTTATCTAAATTCTTCCCTTGTTCCCCAAGCACTCTTCCTTAGCAAGTCACCTGACCTCATTCCCATCACACTGATTGGAATGGAAGTTCCCAGGAAGGCAGCAGGCCTAAGTGATTGTGGAAACCCTAAACTAGCATGAGTGATTACTCTTAAGTGGATACCAGCACCTCAGGGAAACAGGCTGATTGGCCTAATGGGCGGCAGTGAGCTCTCATGATCTGAGTCTGGGATTAGGAGCCACAGAGTCCTGAGTTCTTATCCTGGCTCTGCTAAGGATTTGCTGTGTCATGGTAAGCTAGACCCAAACCCTCTCTGTCTCCATTTCCTAGTCTGTAAAATGGGGATAATTTATATACAGCACTCTTTATCTTTCCTATCTCTGCTTTGCTTTTCTGTCACAGAAACCACAGAGCCAATTTTCCTCCAAATACAAATTCTGCCATCAGATAAATACCCCCAAAAGCCAATTTTCCTTCAGTTCCATTATCCTATGTGGAAAAAGAAAATGCATATGTGAATTCTGTAAAGGTAGCATATATTTTACATACTGCATTCATGTGAGATCGCATAGTGTATTGACTTGGGTAAGAAGCAGTACAAAGGCATCCCTTTTTTGATATTAAGGTTTTACGCTCATTTAACGCATGTGAAAATAGACGACAACTCAAACTGTCTATGGGTCACATACTGCTTTTAGTTACATCAGATTTACACCTGTGAAACTCCAGGTACTTCAATGTACTTCCCACAGTTCATTGCAGGGACTCAGGAGTACACAATGGCAAATCCACCTGTGAGATTGGGGCCTTTATTGTATTATTACTATTCATTTTATATCTGTTTCCAGCTTTACACAATTACAGCAACCTGATGCTCACAAGCAATCACTTGTTTCACCATGGCATTTATATCACTAATGATCTGGATACAATGATGATCTCGCTTAAGGTCATGTGTGGCTTTTGTCAATGCAATTTTATAAAGCAGTGTGAATAGCTTCCTTAGGGATGAGTCAGCATGGATTAACACGGTGTTGTTGTTGCTCTGTATCAGAATTGAGGGTCTTTTTACAGGCTGCCTTGAACACCAGAGCATGTCCTAATTATCTTGCCTCACTTCTAATGCTCATTCTGTCCTCTCGGGTGAGCGGAGATAGGGTTTTTTATCACAGAGCTCAGTGGAGCAGGAGGAGGAGTGTCTTCCATATTATTGCTTCTAAAGATAAAGGTCTGGTGAGGTTGAAGGGCTAAAGACTGACGGGACAAATGTGTGCATGTTGACTAGCAGAAGTAGCAATGCCAGACACTGAAGCCTCTGATATTGTATGTTCTGATCGTGCAGAATATCTAACAGTGTAGTGTTCTTAAATAGCACTTTCGGAGCCTGGCATTTGGGGAAGGATCCCTACTAAGGGCGAAAGAATTCATGAAGAAATTCTGTAAATTTCAGCATAGATTTTTAAGGCCTGAAGAGACCATTATGATTATCTAGTCAGCCCTCCTGTAAAACACAGGACATAGAACTTCACCCAGTAATTTCTGCACTGAGCCCATAAATTCTGTTTGAGCTACAGCATATATTTTACAAAGATGTCTGGTCTTGATTGAAAGACTGCAAGAAATGGAGAACCCATCATGTTCCAATGGTGAATTGTGCCTCACTGTTAACAAAAACAAAAACATTGCACCTTTTTTCTACTCTGTATTTGTTTAGCTTCAGCCTCCAATCACTGGATAATGTTATGCCTTCTCTAGTATCAGAAATAATTTCCCAACCAAGGCATTAGTAGACCATAATCAAGTCACCTCTTAACCTTCTCTTGGATAAACAAAATAGATTGAAATTCTTAAGTCTCTCATTAGAAGGCATGTTTTCCAGAGCTCAAATCATTCTTGTAACACTCTTCTCTGAATCCTTTCCAATTTGTCAACATCGTGTTTGAAGTTGTTGGCACCAGAATAGGACATAGTAGTTCAGTAATGGTTTCGCTGCTGGCATGTACAGAGGTAATACCACTTCTCTACTCCTACCTGATATTTCTCTGCTTATACAGCATTGCCCTGAGAGCACATGTTCAATTGTTACCTACCATTACTCCTGTCATAAATAGAAAGGAAAGGGTAAACACCTTTAAAATCCCTCCTGGCCAGAGGAAAAACCCTTTCACCTGTAAAGGGTTAAGAAGCTAGGATAACCTCGCTGGCACCTGACCACAATGACCAATGAGGAGACAAGATACTTTCAAAGCTGGAGGTGGGGAGAAACAAAGGGTCTGGGTCTGTCTGTGTGATGCTTTTGCCGGAGACAGAACAGGAATGGAGTCTTAAAACTTAGTAGGTAATCTAGCTAGAGATGCATTATTTTCTGTTTGGTTTAATGGCTGGTAAAATACGCTGTGCTGGAGGGAATGGAGATTCCTGTGTTTGTGACTTTTTGTCACTTAAGGTTTTGCCTAGAGGGATTCTCTATGTTTTGAATCTAATTACCCTGTAAGGTATTTACCAGCCTGATTTTACAGAGGTGATTCTTTTCACTTTTTCTTCTATTAATATTCTTCTTTTAAGAAATTGGTTGCTTTTTCATTGTTCTTAAGATCCAAGGGTTTGCGTCTGTGGTCACTACGCAAATTGGTGAGGATTTTTATCAAACCTTCCCCAGGAAGGGGGGTGCAAGGTTTTAGTGAGGATTTTTGGGGGAAAGACGTTTCCAAATGGGCTCTTTCCTAATAAAATAAAACCGGTTAGATGTTTGGTGGTGGCAGCAAAAGTCCAAGGGCAAAAGGTAAAATAGTTTGTACCTTGGGGAAGTTTTAACCTAAGCTGGTAAAAGTAAGCTTAGGAGGTTTTCATGCAGGTCCCCGCATCTGTACCCTAGCGTTCAGAGTGGGGAAAGAACCTTGACAACGCCTACATCCTTTTCAGTCTCATTACATTCCAGAATACAATACTCCATCTTGTAAGCATGGCATACATTCTTTGTTCCTAGATGTCTGACCTTGCATTTTGCTGGGTTTAAAACATGTGTGTTTGTTCAAATGAGCCCCCCTCACCAAATGATCCAGATGGCTCTGTATTGATTTGTTCCCATCATTATTTCCTACTCCATGAATTTTTGTCATTGGTAAAGTCACTGCTAGTAAAATTTTCCAATGATCTAGAAGAAAATATAAAGATATTTGAATAGAACTGGGCCAAGAACAGATCTCTGTGGGACCCCACTAGAAACACTCTGTTGGACAATGATTCCCCCCATTTGAAATCCACTGTGAGAACAAAATTTTTCTTTGCACACAAAGAATGTGGAATGAGTTGCTTATTCTCTTCTCTCATCCGATTCATATTTAGAACAGATTCCCCCCACCCTGTCTTGCAACTTCTGTTAGAACATTGATTCATAAGTGTTCCTGGTTCCGTTCTTCTGAATTGTCAATAACTCTAAAGAAGGTAATGGTATCTTTGAAGTGGATTTCCATGTTCTCTTCCCCTTCTGCACGTGGGGAAACCCACCACATGCACACACACAGCTGGGATCATGAATTTGCAATCCCATGAAGTCTGAGGATCCATAGGGAATCATGTCCTCATTCTGTGGATTATGGAACATCGATGGCTATGTGTACATTACAAGCTTGAAACCACCTGAAACTGGTGGGTACATACTCAGCACGGCTAAGCCATACCTCTGCTGCTGCTATGCATGCAACCACAGCTACGCTGCTATTGATACTCGTATGGGTACGTGTACAGGAGCAGGATTATCACTCCCTAGTTTGTAGTGCAGACATAGCCTCTATCAAGTGCCAATGACGCCCTGCACTGGCCCAAGCAGGGCTGGGCGAATAATGGATTTTTTGGTTCTCTAGCAATTCCAAAAAATTAAAAATAATAGTTTGGGGTCAAAATGAAACTGAAATTTTTCAGAATTTTTAGTGAATTGAAAACTAAAAATAGTTTTGGGTCAAACTGAACATTTTATTTGGCCTGAAACAAAATGCTCTGTTTTGATTTTGAGTGTTAGTTTTGGGGGGTTTTTAATGCAGCTGAAAAAAAAATTGAAACGAAAAGACCTTTTGAACAGGAAGATCAAAATGTTCCAATTCAAAAATGTGGCAATGAAACATGTCTATATTTTGGATTTTTTGTTTTTTTGTTTGTTTTTGAAACAAACAGCAAAACCAACACACATTTAAAATCTCTTTTAGTGTCACAGAATCTGCATTTTTTTTTTTTTTTTTTTTTTTTTTTGCTGAAAAACAGTTTCAGCTGAAAAGTTTCATCCAGTTCTACGAGTTTCCTGGCAGATTCCCCGGGCCATGGTCACAGTGTCTTAGGCAGACTTAAGAATACAACCCTGCCTTTCAGTCCATGCAGGTAAGCCCCATTCTTATACACTTACACAAGATCTTCTTCATAGTGCTTTACTAAAATTGTGTATAGTTCTCAAGCAAGCCTCAGGAACCCAGTGGGGAAACGGAGGGTCAGATTTTCCAGAACTTCCTTCTAATATAGCATGATTCAGTTTCTGGAGTGTTCCACTTTAGACAATGAAGTGATTCCACGTTGCCAGTCTCATGATTTTATTGTAAGTCTCACGCTATTTGGTGGTTTTTGTAAAGCTCCAGCTTCTAGAGTCATGTGAATATGTAAAATCTCAGCTTTCATTATCCAAAGTAAAAATAAGTTTCTAACCCTCACAGTTATGGACAAAAGCTTGAAAATGTGACCTGAGTAAACCCTATTAGCTCAGAAACCAGAAAGCAAATTAAAAGAAGCCAAAAAAGCTCTCATAATTTTTAAGCCAATTTCATGATTATCATGCATGGGACTCTTGAATGCCTGGGGTTAGTACTGTCGGTGATTTACACAGGGACATTCAGAGTGTCAGTATTATGACTGGAATTAGAATGCTTGAGCTATTGGCTCTAAATTGTGTTCTCATGTCTGTATGTTATGCTGTTATAAAAAGGTAGCTTTAGTAGGTCACTAAAACACTGCTTGTTTGTGTCTCCATCCAGCCCTTGTCTCTGGATGCAGGAAATCAGATCCTGGTGATATACTTGGAACATTATTACAATTTATATTATGTTGTCAGACTTAACACAGATACAGCTGGGCAGGAATTTTTTTTCTATCGCAAATTGGGATGCAAATTTGAAATCTCAAATTTTCACAAACCAACACTCTGTTTAAAAAGCAAAAATTAGTTTGGGTTATTCAAAACCTTTCAGTTCGATAATTTTAAATGTTTCATTTCTATGTCAACGTTTTCAGGTTTTTTAAATTTTTTTACTATTATTTAACTTAAATTTCAAAAAAAAAAAAGTCATTTCATACCCTGCCAAAAAACGACTATTACTTTTGGGAAAATGTTGACAATTTCAAAACATTTTTTTCAGGGTTTTTTTTTTTTCCAAAACAGGAAATTCATCCAAACCAATGCTTTCCTGCGAAAAGTATCAGTTTTGATGAATTTGCATTTTTCAATGGAAAAACCTTTCATCAAAAACTTCCCAGCTAGCTCTAGTGACAGTGTATAAGGCAGCAGTAGGTGACAAACTATTAATGTAAAGTCACTTTTTCAGCATTCTTTCTTGCCATGAATAGATCTGTGCCTGGAAAGCACATTGTAAGTACGAAGTATGTATTGCTCTTTTGAGGTCAATTCTATTTCCTCTGCCCCTGTGTACATGCATAAGAACATAAGAATGGCCATACTGGGTCAGACCAAAGGTCCATCTCGCCCAGGATCCTGTCTTCCGACAGTGGCCAATGCCAGGTGCCCCAGTGGGGATGAACAGAACAGGTAATCATCAAGTGATCCATCCCCTCTGACCCATTCCCAGCTTCTGGCAAACATAGACTAGGGACACCATCCCTGCCCATTCTGGCTAATAGCCATTGATGGAACCATCCTTCATGCCTCTCCTCCTCCCCACTTTACCAAATTCTATCAAGGGAGCATTATATCAGCTCATTTTGAATGAGTGAGTGTTGGAAGTCCGCAATAATGTGTGTCATTATGGATAAAAGGAAGGGTGAGAAGAGAATTGAGGGGCAGAGAGATTTATGAAGGCCTTCCTCTAGTTAGTGGCATTGCTAACTAAGGCGATTTTATTAAGAGAATAGAAAAACAGTTGAAAGAGCAGTGACTGAAAACAGTCAGACCAGTGATTGAGATTGAGAGTCCACTGGAAACAGATGACTCTTTTAAAGCAGGGGAGGGCAAACTATGGCCCGTGGGCTGGATCTGACCCATCAGGGCTTTCAATCCAGCCTGCAGGATTGCCAGCCGCTGGTACAGTGGGGCTAAGACAGGCTCCCTGCCTGCCCTGCCCTGCACCGCTCCCGGAAGCAGCCAGCACCACGTCCCTGTGGCCCCTTGGGGGGGCAGAGGGGTGGCAGAGGGCTCCGTTTGCTGCCCTTGCCTGCAGGCACCGCCCCCAACAGCTCCCATTGGCTGGGAATGGGGAACTGCAGCCAATGGGAGCTTCGGGGGTGGTACCCACAGGTGAGGGCAGCGTGCGGTGGAGCCACCTGCCCCACCCCACCCCCAAGAGCCACTACCGGACATGCTGGCCACTTCCGGGAGTGGCCCGGGGACAGGGCACGCAAAGAGCCTGCCTCATCCCCGCTGCTCTCCGCTGCTACCCTGGAGCCACTCAAGGTAAGCAGTGCTGGGCCGGAGCCTGCACCCCAAACCATTCCTGCACCCCAACCCCCTGCTCCAGCCCAACATTCATGACCCTGCATACAATTTCCCCACCCAGATGTGGCCCGTGGGCCAAAAAGTTTGCCCACCCCTGTTTTAAAGGCTGCAATTGGTTTCTAAAGAATGGTCTACATTAAAATTGAGAGAGGTGAATAGCTACAAAAATGTGGGGGGTTGGGAAGAGGAAAAAATTGCCAATGGTTTGAAATAACATCACTCTTCTAAAGTTTAAAATCCACTACTTTGGAACTGTTATGTTCTATGCAACAGGCTGAATTTAGTCATTGCTGGCCTCTCCAAATGGGATGGTTACTTGGAAAATAATTTCTATACAGAAATATGCTAATGTAATTATATAACTGCTATTTGCTGCAATTGTTAAGAAAGATCTCTTGTGTTTTGCAGCAATGTTAGCTATCAATGTCAACTCTATGCCACTAGACAGAGGAGTGGACTTCAATGTACACTGTGATGCCGACGCCTCTCACTGCTACCTTTTTCCATAAATTGATGCAATAACACATACCAGCAGTGAAATCAGTGGAAATGGAGGTAGCTTAGAATCTTGCAACACCAAGCTATTCCTTTACAGATAGAAATTTCAAGCATCTGAATATACAGGAGCTGGGATTTTCAAAGAGGCCCAGGTGAGGTAGGCATTCAGCACTCATTGATATTCAGTGGGATTTGGGTGCTTAACTCACTTAGTCTAGGATTTTCAAAGGCGCCTAAGAGTAATTTAATCGAGGCGCCCTATGGACACATTCATCTCTAAACACTCAGTTCAAACCCAAGCCAGATCAGTAGATACTAGGTTTGGGCTTGAGCAGGTGACTGGGTCAGGGGCCCAGGCAACACAAGAGGGTAACTTGGGGGGTGACCCTTCCTATAAAAGACAACCTGCTCAGTGAGACAGGTCAACAGAACTGCAGGTGATGCTGGGCTAAAGAGAACCTGAAGGAGGTCTCTCCAGACAGTCCCAAGCTCTGGAGCAGGGCTGGCTGAGCTCTCCTGTTCATAGGAAACTGGAGAGGTGAGAGAGAGAGACAGGACCTGCAGCCCTGCTACAATGGTGTATTAAGTAGCCATGAGGAAGGGCGTTTGTAGATGGAAGTAGCATTGGATTGCACAGCATGGTAGGGAGTTGACGCTTGCACTTGCTTAGGGGTCCAGAGTGGGAAGGAAGTCCCTTTCTATTGCACGGCAATAGCAAGGCAAATGGACTGCTGCTGAGCCCAGAAGGGGGCTGAATGAAGAGCTAGAGCCTAACAAGGTGAAAAGATTGTGTGAGGATCCAGTGTGAGGTTGCTGGGTATGGGTTTTGTTGGACATGTTGTTTACCTCCTGGAAGTGGGGATAGACTTCATAATTTGGCTGGACAGCTTAATTGCTAAGAAACATGAGAATCAGTGCATCCAAGAGCAGGTGATCCAAGAGCAGGTGATGCATCAGTGCATCCAAGAGCAGGGGGCCACCAGAGCATGACATAGTGAGTTGACCTGAGTGGGTAAAATGAATCAGCAGCAGGGTCAAAGACAAGATTCCTGTCAATATTTATTGTATTATATATTAATATTCTATTCCCTCGAGCTCATCTTTCCCTTCTCTCAGCCTTGATCCCCTTCCACAGGGGACACAAACTGGTTTACTCTCCCTTTTTGTGGTCTTCCACCTTCAGGCTACCAAAATAGCTGCATGTGATTGGAAGATTTACACTCTTTTCTCTTATGGAGTGAACATAATTCATACCAATGAGGACCTGAGGTCCCAGAGGTGATAGTTTAATGTTGTAATCGCCAACATACCCTGACCCATGTATCAAAGAAGTGACTTCAGTATATGGGCCATGGGTGCAGAAGTCTGCCCTCTCGGCAGTGGGATAAGTTAATTACTCAAGAGATATGGAGGAACACAGTAAGGGGAGAAAATGCTACCTAAGGGAAATTTCCTTCTGGTCTGACAGCAAATACGTAGACTCAATGTGTATTTCCAGTCAGATTTCAGGTAGAAAACAGTACAGAGCAGTGATTTGCCATGTTTTACCCCAAAGAGTTCACGTGCTAATGATGCTAAATGGGACTTTTCAGAGACTCAAAGGGCTCAATTTTTATATACACCTGATTAAGCTGCACTCACAACAAATGGGGTGTGCACTGGAACCCCACATCTGCATGTTGCCATGTACTTAGCTATGTGATTGTTATGCCTTGTTTTCTGTGTCCTGCACCTTCAAATCCCACCTAATCCTACTTATATACCAAAAGGAGCCATTCTGTATTTGTTTGAGTGCAGAGTGAAAGAGGGAGGATGCACATACCTTACTCTCTTATGGAGGCATGCTTTTGTTCATACTTGTTTGTTTCTTCTTTTACGGTAAAGATCATTCTGGCTGAAAGTATACAGTGGTTGTTTGAATGCAGAAAATACAGTATGCATAATACCTATTTGTGCATGTAATTAGGCTATTTGCAAAATAGTGCTTCTAACCTCTCTAGGTCCCTTTCTTTGTCCTCAGTGGGTGTCTCAGTGTAGTATCATCTGAACGTTTCAATTTTCACCTCTCTTCTTTTTCAACAGCCTTGGGGAACACATATCAAAGCAAGAGAGAATTTTAAGTAAAGAAACAAAAAGTAAAGGGAAACAAAAAATACTAATGAATAAGTGAATAATTTAGATAAAATCAATCAGGAAGGAGCCAGAAAGGATCAAGACAGGACATAACTGATGCAACCATCCAAGGATGGAGAATGCCATTGAGGGAACCAAAATGAGCCAAAATATCAGTGACTTGCTCTCAAAAGAGCCTTATGCCTTTATTTCCAAAGTATTCCTGTTTAAATTTCCTGGAAGGATTAGCAAAATATATTCCTCCGCCCTAAGCATTATGGATGGTGCCATGCAGCCCTCCTTGCCATTCCCTTTTCCAGTCATCCTTGCCATTGCTCTGTACTAAAATAAGCTGAACATAATGGGTGGAAAATACAACTATTAAACTTTTTTTTTTTCCATTTTACAAGCTCTGCAATAAATTAATGCCAAAGCTGGCCCTCTGTGCCTGAAGCTATAAAAAGCTTAGAGTAGCATCTGCAGAAGCACTTGCATCATCTGGATGGGGGAAGGGGAAAAGAGATAAAAGACGTGCAGATGGATGAGACAGCACGGGGGAGAATTTTGCTAGTTCTAACAATTGTCCTTCACCATGGGGTCAGTGCTTGATCTGGGTTTGAGCCAAACCCTTGCTCTCCATCATGTTCGCCCACCCTTTCACCCGGCATACATCATCATCTTTTTTTTTTTTTTGTAATCCTTTTAAATAACCAGTAACTCTAGGAAGGAGGTGGTTTGGGCTATAATTAGTGGGGCACGTATGGGTGCCAGTAGCCACAAGTTCTTCAAAGCTTGTGGTCTTCAGAAAAACAAAAAAACAAAAAACCACTTGGTCTGTTTTTGCCATTCATTCACCAGGGAAGGAAGAACATAGAGTGAGGAGGCCCTTAATGGTGTGTAATAGAATCCACTGCCTTCACAGAAAGTATTGGCAGTTTTGACAACGTAAGAACACAGCATGCATGGTGAGGGGTAACTAAGGGCCAGGCCCAACTACAGGCCTGGGGACTGGGAGGGTAGTGGAGTTATTTGTCATGATGGAGAGGTGAGGGGAGAGTTCGGTGGGAATGTGGGAAGTTCTGGTTTTGCCCTACTGTGTTAAATGGGTGGCCAGATTTTTCCACGGACAGCTGTCCAAGTGGCAATTGTCAATGTGGGATTGAATGACGTGGGAATGGCCAGAGGAAGAGGGGTAGGTTTTGGAAATCTCTGTCTTGACATGGTAGCTGAGCCATAAAAGAGGATAAGGTCACTGAAGGAATAATGTGGGTAGAAGAGAAAACCGAAGATGAAATCCAGTGGGGATGGGACACAGTGGGAAAGCATAGGTGGAAAGCTGAGAGTTTCTAGGGGCCAGATGATGCTGGGTGCTGTACATACACCATGTCAGACAGTCCATGCCCCAAAGAGATTACAATCTTGGTAGGCAGCACAGGAAAAGTATTAGTATCACCATTTTACACAGGAAATCTAAGGCAGAGCCAGGATTTGAATGCAGATCTCCTGAGTGTCCATTCAGACTCTGAGCCACAAGAACAGCCATCCTCTTTAAATAGAACTAAAAATACCCAACTGGAATGTGCCTTTTAGATAACCAGTATCCAAGCCCTGCTATTAAAATTATATTTATAAGACACTTGCAAAAGCAAGCTGGTTACCTATTAAAAGTTAGTAACTTGAAAAAATTGTCCTCTACTTAAAACCATAGGGCTCACTGTGGCCTTTAAATGGGCATAAAAGTTTATTTGGGTGCACAGAAACTGTACAGTTTTTCCAAGGGAAAAAACCTGTCTACAAACTGCTGAATGAAGCCATTAGAGTCAGCTGCATAACCTCCCATCCAAGTCTTAAACCAATGCCACTATAAACCGGAATCTTTTCACTTTAATAGAGAAACCACTGTTGTAGAAAGGAAACCCACTGTGGGGCAATTTGTTCTCTCGCCACACGTATATTGGCTACAAAATAGTCAGCAGCACTTAGACATTAGAAGGACCCCAGAGAAAGTTAACACAGATGATTAGCCCTAAAGGGGCTGTATGATGATGAGAAGCTGAGTGAATTAAATTTATTTGCCTTAGAGCGAGTCAGTGGAGTTGTGTTCAGGTTTATGTTATTTGCATTTGGAGATCTTGTCGCATCAGAATAATGGGAGGGGGGGGATTAGTTTGAAACAGCAAATTTTGTGGTGAGATTATTTTTTTAATTCAGTTATTTTTTCTCACTGCTGCTAGCTGATTAAGGAAAATAAGGGCATCTAGGATTCTAAGTGTTTGAAAGGATCCTTCAATGGCTGCAAGAAACACTGGGCTGCTTGAAAATGTCAGCACTCTACACTCTATGTAGGATTGAACTGATTGCAACAGTGAAAAGAACAGGAGTGATTCAAAGGTGAACCAAAGGTCTCTGATATGTGAATGCATGTCGAACGGTGGCATATGGGGAAAGGAGACTGGTTCTATAAAAACGTGGGTTCATTCTAGTAACAAAGCATTGCAGAGAGAGAATTTGATATGTCTGATATTTGTTACATCACTGCAGCACGTGGCGAGTTACTGCTATAAATGAGAATAGGTCTAAATTGGGGTGGGCAGGGGTGCATGTGTCACATCGTATACAAGTAATACAAAGTAATGGTATTTGGTTTGTTCTCTGGGAATCTCAAAATCTGGGACAAAACATAGTGCACAAGAGACACTGACCGTGTCCCCATTAGGAAACAAGGTGCTTTCCTACATGTGTAAGCTAACTAACACAAGTTAGTGGATAAGGCAGTTGTTGTTTTCATACACATCAGTAGATCAAGGTAAACTGAAGAGCAAGCAAATCACTTAATGTAACATTTTCAAAAGTGATTTAGGCACTTAGGAGTCTGAGGGCTTCTCTACACATGCCAAATTGTACCACTTTAACTATCTTGGTATAGTTAAACCAGTACAAATCCCTTGGTCAGGATGCAATTATACTCGTATAAGAGCATCTTATACCAACATAGTTTATTCCCCTTCTCTTAGTGAGAACCCCCACTGGGAATCGTACTGAGTTACCGACAGAGATGAAAGTAAGCCAGTATGGTACGGTGCGGCATACCAGCAAGAGTCAGTACGCAGTGCCGGACCAGACCGGCTTGCCCAGGCTGGCGATTTAAAGGGTCCGGGGCTCCCTGCAGGGGCTGGAGCCCCGGGCCCTTTAAATCGCCTCCCGAGCCCCGCTGTCGGAGCCCTGGGGTAGTGGCAGCAGGACTCCAGCGGTGATTTAAAGGGCCCGGGGCTCCGGCTGCTGCGGGGAGCCCCGGGCCCTTTAAATCACCTCCCGAGCCCCACTGCCAGAGCCCCGGGGTAATGGTGGCAGGGTTCCGGTGGTGATTTAAAGGGCCAGGGGCTCCAGCCACTGTGGGGAGCCCCAGGCCTTTTAAATCGTCGCCCGAGCACAGCTGCCGGAGCCCCGGGGTAGCGGTGGCAGGACTCCATTGGCGATTTAAAGGGCCCAGAGCTCCACAGCAGTAGTGGCAGCCAGAGCCCGGGCCCTGCCACTCTTTAAATTGCCCCTGAGCCCCAGGGCTCCCAGCCACCTCTGCAGCTGGTAGCTCCAGGGGTGATTTAAAGGCCCCAGGGCTCCCAGCCGCAGCCCAAGCCCCTGGGCCTTTAAATCTTGATTTAAAGGACCTGGGTATTTAATGGCCGCCTCTTCCAGTTGAGGCCACGCCCCCTGCTCAAGACTCCAGCTTACCAGTAAGTCCTTTAAGTTACTTTCACCCCTTTTTACCTATTTTAATTAAAAGAAATCACACCCCTAACCAAAATAGTTAAATCAGTACAATACCTAGGAAGTGGGCAGGCTGACGTTAAGCTAGGAAGTCACTAGGTGCTTTTGAAAATGTTACCTGTACTTTCTCTATGCCTCAGTTACCCACGAGTGAAATGGGGAAAATAGCACTGCCCAACCTCCCAAGGTAAATACACTGAAGATTATAAGGTCCCAAAGAAGATAAGTGCTTCAATGTGAAGTAAGAACTCTGTGTTGAGGACTGTAGATAACTCTCAATGGTGGTTTTGTGCAACTGACGAGGATGACAACCATATTCAGAGCAGTACAGTTCATCGCAAACTGTTAAGTGGAGGGTTTTTTTTTTTTAATCTTATGGAGATTATTTGACTACTCAGATCTCAAGGGAATTAACCAGCTCCACATTTACTGTTTCCCATCAACTAACCATCTGCAGGCAACACCTTTTTAACAACTTGCTGGAATCCATTTACTGGACATTTTGTCATTGCTGTATATTTGGGATATCAAAAAAACCAACTGGTAGAAGGCCATAAACAAAGACTTTATTATATATTGTTTATCATCACTTTAGTTTTGGAAGGCTAACCAAGAGTATTAATGCATGGCAACATTAAGATGTATCTTTATTGTTGCCGGGAAGGCTAAAGGTTACTTCACTAATAATATGCAAATGGAGCCTTTACTGCACATAATGAATAATCACTTCAGATTAAAGGCAGAAATTTCCTTTAGTAGTACTTGCAATAAAACCTTTTGCATGAAGTTAATTATTAATTTAAAAAATTACCACTTCAGTGAGCCTGGATACATTATTTATTAAATGTAATTAAAGTATTTATTAGGCAAGAAATAAATGATGGACAACAGCAACAGGGTGGCTTTACTGTTTTATACAATAACCTTGGCCCATGTTTACAAGCAGGGACAGTAGCCCTCCTCTTTTGTTATAACAGATTCATTATCTGCGGGATGACAGATGTAATTGCTTGCATGTGTCATGATTTTAACTGAGTGGGGGAGGAGGAATTGGGAGTACAATAACTGGAGGCTTCATCAAGCCAGAGGTCTGAGCTTCTATTTATCAGTGATAATTTGCTTCTCCTGATGGAACATGAATTAAGGTTTCACATGACTCTATCCACCACTGACAGCCTCAACCTGCCCATATGCCCAGAGTACTGACTGCATGTAAATCAAACCTTAGGGTGTGTCCAATGAGAATGGCATTGTCTCTCAGTGGCAGCAGTTTCCCTTGGACAACCAACCAGTGTTTCTCAAGGTGCAGCTTAAAAATGCCTTGTCAAAAGGTTTAGATTTTAGAGAAAAAGAAGATGTGGGGGAAATCACTGACGGCCACAAATCAGCAATGCTACCTGCCTTTTTATATTCCTAGAACAGTCCGTCATGAGATCGATGGTTAAACTGTTTAAAGATAGTAGGCTCATGGTTAGGTCAAGGAACTGGGAGCCAGGATTTCTGGGTTCTTTTCCTGATTCGGCCACTTACTAATGTGAGCATGAAACTGTTATCCTTACGTGTGTTGAGTAGAACTTTTCTTCTCAAGTAAGCCCACTAATAAAAAGTCTACTGTACAAATGTAATTCCCCCACACACACCCCTGTGTATGACAGCCTGGAATCAAGCATGAACAGGGACTGAAAATTACTAACGCTGACCAGAACATTTCAACAAAAAGGATATTTTTCATTTTTGTCAACATTTTCCATGGAAAACTTGTGGGTTGTTTTTCTTTTCAGCAAAACATTTCAGTTTTGCAACAAAATATTAAAACTTTTCATGGGAAAACAGATACTTTTCCGTAGTCAAACTCAAATTTTCATGAAAAAAGTTTTCAATGGAAAAATTTTGACCAGCCCTTAAAAATTATATTGGGTTAAGGAACAGAGCTTGCTCTGTCAAGGGGTTTTCAATGGTGTTGCAGCCATGTTGCTCCCAGGATAGAGAGACAAGGTGGGTGAGTAATATCTTTTATTGGACCAACTTCTGTTGTAAAAGAGACAAGCGTTTGAGCTGCATAGAAAATGTGGAGGATGAGGAAAGAGGGAATAGGATCTGCAAGGGACTGTAGCATTCTTGATGGCCTCAGACAGGTGCCTGTGACCCAAACTGCCTCTGTGCAATTGAGCAAGGGGCTCACTGGTATCTGGTTGTGAGTTTCAGCTGGCCTGACCAGTTCAGCGTACCCCAATTCATTAATGTCAAAAACTGTATAAATGGAAAGTATCAATGGAAAACTAACACCATACTGATCATGAATATTCTTGCCTGGTGTATGGATGGGACCATGCAAATATGAAGGAAATGTTGAACTAAAATGTGTTTACCAGACAAGTCTGGGAAGTGAATAAACAGTTTTCTCACAGACAAAGGACAAGCCAGTGGTTCCAGACAGGCATCATCAGAGTCTATTATCAACCACGTGTCAAGTGGCCATTCATTTACGTTGGAGAGGACAGGAAGAAATTGATTTTTTGCATTATAGCAAACTCCAGCAGGGGAAGAAATCAGCATAGAACATCCTTTGCCACCAGACTCCATGTCTTCTTCCTCACAGCTTGAATGAACTTTACTGGGGGGGTGCATCTTCAAAAGATTCATTGGACTAGAAAAGAGAGAAGCAAAGAACCCCATGTTATCTTTCACCTAGGAAAACAAGGAGAACCAGCACCCTGTACTTCTGTGCTAGGTCCTGACTGAGAGACAGTCAGCCATGCTGGACAAAGGGGGATAAAAACCTCTTAAACCAAAGCCGTACCTTTCTAGCTTAAGTTTTAGACTTTCAGATGTATGTTTTTCACTTTTATTTGAATGTAATCATCTCTCATTTATTTTTTTTACTTGGCCTCATTTAAAATCCTATCTCCTTTTGTTAATAATCTGGTTTTACTTTTAATCTAAATAAACCCAGTGCTGTTTGAATGGACGGTACCGTTAACTCCAGTTAAAGTGATAAACTGTGCAGTCTGTCTCTTCAGAGGAGCAAATGAACCTTATTATTCCCCCAAATGAACCAGGAAAGGGCTGAACTTTGGAGAGCACATGGTTTGGGGAAAATTCAGGACTGTGTGGTGCTGGGGTCATCTTGTCAGCTGTAACCAAAGATGGTGGATAACCAGAATATGGCTGGGGTGTAACAAGCAGATTGCTGGAATCAGAATGCTGAGCCAGAGCTGCTAAAACACACAGACACTTATGCACGCTTGTCTGCTGGCTGTGGGTGTACAGGCTGAGAGTCACAGCAGCAGAGCATTTAAGGCATCCAAGGTTACAGGACACGTGGTGACACAACCCCTCAGTGATCTGGATTGCACCCCAGAATGTGACAGCACCATCCTCCTTGATTTTATTTAGATGTCTTCTGTTTCTCCAGTATAATTAACCCTCAGTGATGGCTATAGCACATGAGCTCAGTCAGGATGATGTAGGGTGTTGCCTTGGGTGGTTGCCAACTACTTGCTATTTGGTATCCTCATCATAGTATTTCTTCTGTTCTAGTTTTCTCAAGTGTAGTTCTGTAGCTATGTAACTACTTCAGCATTAATTGTCTTTAACTGGTTAAGGTTTCTTTAACTGTCATCTCAAGAAGCTATTAGATGTTGGCACTAAGGTTTGTCCTTCAGTCTATAAGTCTCTAAACTGGTGGTCCTCGAAAAGCATTATTTTTTGTTGAGAAAGTCTCAATATTAAATGTAAATCCCTTGAATTTACCAGGTCTTTTTAATATCAAGTTCTTTGCTATTTGCACTGAGTATTCTGCTAACCCATTTGATTGGATTATCCCAAGCCAAGCAAACTGCAATTTGCATTGTTTTATTCCATAGTCACTTAATATGTTGGGTATAATTTAAATATTTTTGAAAAAATGTAACCATACTACTAAGAAGTAATTTTTCCCATTTAATTCAAATAGATCTTTGCTAGCCTTAGATCATGGGCTATCAGGAATCTAAGGAAGTTTCAGTGGTTCTTTTGGATTCTGTTTCCCAGAATAGATTACTATTTTCTTCTTGGTGTTCATTGAAGCCTGGGCAGAATTGACTATGTCTGGCTGTATTCTTAAATTTGTCAATAACCAGGTGGGAACTCTGGAGCATTTCTGACCTCATACTATGTGATATTTTGACACATTGTACCATTATTATGTAGTAGTTTCATCTGCATATTTATTCTTAGATATCTGGTCTTGTTCTTTTGGCCACCCATCTGAGGTTACTCTCTCCAGATTTAGTAAGGTTGGATCATTTTGAATTTCTTGTTTGAATTGACTGGTCAAATTTTGGTTTTGGAAATAGTTAGTATTTAAAGCATATTTACTTCAAACTTCTCTTCCTGCACCTCCTTACTCTTACCGTTTTATAACTACTCTTAAAAATATTTCTGTATAAGAAACTCCTTTCACATTTAATTGATTCTTTCACAATTTCACAGTCCTTTGCTGAAGTTCAGCTGTTGCTTTTTCATGTTGTTTTGTTTAATATGGCTTTCACAGTTTCATAGTCTGTTATTACCTTGACCAATTTTCCACCACAAACGTTCTGTGAGACCTCTCATTACCAGAAACAATTGCCTTGGAGCTGATGGTGCAGAACATTTAACTTTCTGTATCAAGATGAACCTGCCAAAACCCTTGGCTTTATCTCCAAAACTGAAAATACTCTTGCATTTTGAAATCTAGACATGACCACCTTATTTTTTCCTACAAGGAAGATCTCTCATTTTTTCTCCCCTCTTGTATGGTGCTCATACTGTTAAACCAGTCAGCAGGTGTTTGCATTCACTCAGTCACAGCTCATTTGACCAGCTGGTCAACTTCAGCTCTTTACTTTCTCTCTGTACCAATGGGCCTTATTAAGTGTGTCTATCTTTTGGCAGAACATGTGTATCTGTATCAATGTGATATTGCATCCTTAATGCATCCCTTTCTGTTAAACACATGAACAAATCAAAACATGGAGGCAGTGTCAAATGGTAACCGAGTTGAGTACAATTTAATCACAAGTATACTGTAAACCAAGGATTAGTGACGACCCAATGTTAACATAGAAAAATAAGCTTGATTCATATAGTAGGCTCGCCCCCGAGCACCATACACCCATAAAGCACAATCCCCTTACAAATCCCACTTTGTCATACTATTTGTCTTGAAACACCTTGCGTGCTGTTGGTGTTATTCAAGGTGCAAATCATAAGCTTTGAGGCACCTGCAGTGACTCAAGAGTGTGAGTATCAACCTCAGGGCAGACGGTTAAAAAGCAGGGCACAAACTCCAAATTGGTTGTGCATTCTATACTTCGATTTCACGCACCCGTAATTAAGTGTGAACTCCTCAGGAACTATACCAGTCTTAATGTGAAGTCACAAACATATTGGAGTACCCAAGGGGACTATCTCACCACCCAAGAAAGCATACCTTTGTGACAGTCCCTCAAACCGACAATCACAGCAATATTCAGGTTACATCCAGTCCCAAAGGCAGGGTTGGCTCTAGGATTTTTGCCACCCCAAGCAAAAAAGTTTTTGGCCGCCCCCGCTTTTTTTTCATGCTTCCCCACCCAGCTCAGCCCCTTCCAAACCCCTTCCCCAAATCCCCGGCACCGCCTCCTCCCCCAGGCGTGCCGCATTTCCACACCCCATTGCTTCCTGCAGCTTCCCCCCCACAACTCTCCCAGCTCACCTCCGCTCTGCCTGCTTCCCTGAACATGCCGCTGCTCCGCTTCTCCCCCCTCCCTCTCAGGCGAGGGAGAGGCAGCGCGTTCAGGGGGGCAGGTGGAGCGGAGGTGAGCAAGGGTGGCGGGGGTGCAGGAAATAACGGGGGGGTGGAGGAACCACTCCCCACCCCAGCTCACCTCTGCTCCACCACCGCTCCCTCCCCCAAGTGCGCCGCCACTCGGCTTCTCCTCCCTCCCTCCCAGGCTTGCTGCGCGAAACACCTGTTTTGCGTGCGGCAAGCCTGGGAGGGAGGGGAGAGAAGTGGAGCGGCGGCGGCAGCATGCTCAGGGGAGCAGACGGAGGCAGAGTGGAGGCAAGCTGAGGCGGTGGGGGCACGTTTCTAGGGGAGGCATGGCCCCAAGCACCTGCTTGTTTTGCTAGTGCCTAGGGCCGGCCCTGTCCAAAGGATCAGTCACTTATTTCCAGTCAGTTGTCCCTTAGATTTTACACCACAGACAACACTTATAGCCAATGCTATAATAAACTATATAAAGATTTATTCAATAGGAAAAGGAAATGAGAGTTGTTTACAAGGTAAACATAGAAACACAAATGAGTTACAATCTTAAGTTTCAAAAGGTAATAGAAGCTTCAAAAATAAGCAAGCTCTTACTGTCCTTTAGGTCTAACCCAGGCTTAGGCCTAGAAAATCTTGACCACCAGAGTCCAAGCAGCATAGAGATCATAGAATCATAGAATATAAGGGTTGGAAGGGACCCCAGAAGGTCATCTAGTCCAACCCCCTGCTCGAAGCAGGACCAATTCCCAGTTAAATCATCCCAGCCAGGGCTTTGTCAAGCCTGACCTTAAAAACCTCTAAGGAAGGAGATTCTACCACCTCACTAGGTAACGCATTCCAGTGTTTCACCACCCTCTTAGTGAAAAAGTTTTTCCTAATATCCAATCTAAACCTCCCCCACTGCAGCTTGAGACCATTACTCCTCATTCTGTCATCTGCTACCATTGAGAACAGTCTAGAGCCATCCTCTTTGGAACCCCCTTTCAGGTAGTTGAAAGCAGCTATCAAATCCCCCCTCATTCTTCTCTTCTGCAGGCTAAACAATCCCAGCTCCCTCAGCCTCTCCTCATAACTCATGTGTTCCAGACCCCTAATCATTTTTGTTGCCCTTCGCTGGACTCTCTCCAATTTATCCACATCCTTCTTGTAGTGTGGGGCCCAAAACTGGACACAGTACTCCAGATGAGGCCTCACCAATGTCGAATAGAGGGGAACGATCACGTCCCTCGATCTGCTCGCTATGCCCCTACTTATACATCCCAAAATGCCATTGGCCTTCTTGGCAACAAGGGCACACTGCTGACTCATACCCAGCTTCTCGTCCACTGTCACCCCTAGGTCCTTTTCCGCAGAACTGCTGCCTAGCCATTCGGTCCCTAGTCTGTAGCTGTGCATTGGGTTCTTCCATCCTAAGTGCAGGACCCTGCACTTATCCTTATTGAACCTCATCAGATTTCTTTTGGCCCAATCCTCCAATTTGTCTAGGTCCTTCTGTATCCTATCCCTCCCCTCTAGCGTATCTACCACTCCTCCCAGTTTAGTATCATCCGCAAATTTGCTGAGAGTGCAATCCACACCATCCTCCAGATCATTTATGAAGATATTGAACAAAACCGGCCCCAGGACTGACCCTTGGGGCACTCCACTTGATACCGGCTGCCAACTAGACATGGACCCATTGATCACTACCCGTTGAGCCCGACAATCTAGCCAGCTTTCTACCCACCTTATAGTGCATTTTTCCAGCCCATACTTCCTTAACTTGCTGACAAGAATACTGTGGGAGACCGTGTCAAAAGCTTTGCTAAAGTCAAGAAACAATACATCCACTGCTTTCCCTTCATCCACAGAACCAGTAATCTCATCATAAAAGGTGATTAGATTAGTCAGGCATGACCTTCCCTTGGTGAATCCATGCTGGCTGTTCCTGATCACTTTCCTCTCATGCAAGTGCTTCAGGATTGATTCTTTGAGGACCTGCTCCATGATTTTTCCAGGGACTGAGGTGAGGCTGACTGGCCTGTAGTTCCCAGGATCCTCCTTCTTCCCTTTTTTAAAGATTGGCACTACATTAGCCTTTTTCCAGTCATCCGGGACTTCCCCCGTTCGCCACGAGTTTTCAAAGATAATGGCCAATGGCTCTGCAATCACAGCCGCCAATTCCTTCAGCACTCTCGGATGCAACTCGTCCGGCCCCATGGACTTGTGCACGTCCAGCTTTTCTAAATAGTCCCTAACCACCTCTATCTCCACAGAGGGCTGGCCATCTCTTCCCCATTTTGTGATGCCCAGCGCAGCAGTCTGGGAGCTGACCTTGTTAGTGAAAACAGAGGCAAAAAAAGCATTGAGTACATTAGCTTTTTCCACATCCTCTGTCACTAGGTTGCCTCCCTCATTCAGTAAGGGGCCCACACTTTCCTTGGCTTTCTTCTTGTTGCCAACATACCTGAAGAAACCCTTCTTGTTACTCTTGACATCTCTGGCTAGCTGCAGCTCTAGGTGCGATTTGGCCCTCCTGATATCATTCCTACATGCCCGAGCAATATTTTTATACTCTTCCCTGGTCATATGTCCAACCTTCCACTTCTTGTAAGCCTCTTTTTTATGTTTAAGATCCGCTAGGATTTCACCATTAAGCCAAGCTGGTCGCCTGCCATATTTACTATTCTTTCGACTCATCGGGATGGTTTGTCCCTGTAACCTCAACAGGGATTCCTTGAAATACAGCCAGCTCTCCTGGACTCCTTTCCAGTTCTAGTTCCTTCTTGTTAGAGGTTTTTATTTCCCCTCCTCCCATGTCAGCTGAGTTCTCAGCCCACAGCACATGAGGAATCTACTTGCATGACTCATCTTCATGGAGGGGAGGGAAAAACAACAAACACCTTTTGTCCTCTATAATGTTCCACAACAGTCCATCTGACCTTCCCTGTTGGGCACGACAAAGCACCTTCTGTTAGAGAACAGCACTTCACATTAGTTAATGTCTCTCTCTTCTGTGGTGAATTACACAGTCACAGAGGCTTACAGTACAACTTCTCAATGACCTTACAATACGGGGTACAGATATTATAAGTGAGATTAATGCAGGCAGCAACTCACAGGCATTCAATAAAGTGTAAAGACGAAACATTCTTATCCTCCCAATACTTATTTTAACAATACCAACACACAGGTGACCGAGACAGATTCCAGCTATGTTTTTGTCAGCCATTTGAGACATGGGGACCTTGGCACGAGCTAGCACCTGGTTTGCCGGTGTCACGATAAGATTGCTCATGTGATAAGGCCCGACCCTGCAGACCTTATATGAGCCATTCATCTTTACATGCTCCAGTAATATGTGTCTTAAATGCATTCATCCCTACGGTCCCTGGGATAACTGAGAATTATAACTAGCTCAGCCATGCATCATAGGGAGGAGTTCAGTCAGCCTGCATTACTGCAGTCATGATGAGGCTTATATACCAAAGGTCACAAAAGTTTTGCGACTGACTCAGGAATGAAAGTAAAATGCAGATTTTACCGGTACGGGGCCGCTCTGGCCCCCCGAAAGGGGCGAGGCCTTGGGCGGAAGGGGTGGGGCTGGGGGTCACCCGTGGCTCCAGCGGCGATTTAAAGGGCCCGGGGCTCCAGCCGGTGCAGCCGTGGTAGCGGCAGAGGCAGCTGGAGCCCCAGGCCCTTTTAAATTGTGGCCCTGGGGCAGCTACTTCTTTTTACCCCCCCCCCCATCAGTGGCCGCGGGCGGAGGGGGGGTGGGCAAAAGAGGCAGCGATATTAAAACGCTGCTGCGGCAGCTTTTTAACATCACTGCCCTTTTTGTGCCCCCCAGCCAGGTCATCACTGCACCCTTTTCGGCCCCCCCATTGGCAATCCTGCTGGTAGGGACCTGGCGGGGGCGCAAAAAGGGCAGCGACGTTAAAGGGCCCGTAGCCCCTTACTTTCACCCCTGGGCTGACTTCAGTATAGTCAGGATTTAACCCCACAGTACTAGTCACACGAGATAAAGGGATAGAGTGGGAAATAGTCAGACATATGGACAGATATTGAGTTAGAAGACATTCTAAAAATGGCCTTCGTTTTTTCTCATATTGTAAAAAAGCCATTTGTCATGGTTTTGATATGACAGACATGAAACCAAGTCCCTGGATGACAGCATACCTCTAAAATTTGACATTCTTCCATTAGCTGGCAGAAGGATGTTTGCTTTGTCCATCAAATAACTAAGATATGTATATAATATTTTTCACCTGCTTTAACTAACACCCTTCCCTTTCTCCCACACGCCTTCCACTACTGAGTCTGGATTTCTTCAATCACTTCTCTAAATATTTGTCATGTAGAATTTCCAGGAAGAAAAGACTTAAACAGGCCCAGAATTAGTTTAGAAATCGATTTGTCTTTTATACTGTTTAGAAAGCCTTTACTGTGAGATGGACGTTTTTGTTATATATCATGCACACACTTGCACTGAGGCAGCCTTTATTTGACCTCTTAATCAATCTGAGTGCCGGCCTGGGGTGGTGGGAGGGGAAGGAGATGCAAGATAGCTTATATAAACGCCAAGTTGGCTCTGTTCCCCTGAACCATCCGCACTTCTCGCTATGGTCAGACTAAATGTCTGCTAATGGTCCCTTCTTCTACAATCCATTTATATATCTTTTTTTTTTTTTTTTTAGTTGAAAACAAATGGTGTTATTGGACCTGCTTTGCTTCACTGCAGCTGTGAATTGCAGGCCTGGAAAGCCGGCCAAGTAGAAGTCAGACAGCTAAGTCTTTCTACTTAGAGGAGTCCAAAACTGCTGATTTGGCCTCATTTAATCCTGAGTTTTTATCTATAAATTTTAACATGATCCTGAGAGGGAGTATCTTGATATGATGTACTTTCCATTTCTCTTTTTCCCTCTCTCCCTTCATAGGACAGGAAGCTTTGCTAGGTTATAGAACTAGGCCTTGACACATGTTAATCATTCTGCAGACAGGATGATACTTGAAGTCTATGAAAATTTATGTACGGCTGATAAGAGTGGGGCTGGGAGCGGTTTCTTGCAGGATGAGGCGTTGTCGGGCCCTTAAGGAAATAACTCTTGTGGAGGTTTTGATGGTGGTTGAAGTTGTGTGCGTACAGCACCTGGCACAATGGGGCCCTGGTCCTGACCGAAGTCTCTCAGTGCTGCTGTATTATTTATAATAAGTGGTCATTACATTCTAAAGCTAAATAGGAAAGGTAGTTTTTATGAGTTGCAGATGATTTAACTCATGCTTATTTCGAATTTAAAGCTATACGTGAACTGCCCTCATAAAACATTCTCAGCTGTTGACATGTGGTCAAGGACTGATTTAACAGTTTGAGACAGCGGATCAGGTTTTCTGTCCAAGTAAAAATGGGGTGAAAAGGGGACCCTGAAATTAGGCTCCTGAGTCCATATTTAGGCACCTACGTACATGACCTGATTTTTCAGAAGTGTTGAACACTCAGCATCGCTCTCTGACATCCATGAGAGCGGGTGAGCACTCAGCACTTCTGAATGCCAAGGCCCTTATTAAGGATACTGATCCTTGTCATATTGTTGGAGCTAGGAAATAAAAACCAGTCTTCTACCAGCACTCCTAGCCGTCACACCCTTATTCTAGGCTTGTTGACGATACTAGGGTTGTGAATAGCATGCTACAGCCAGTGTGTTCCAATTCAACACAGCCACAGCAGCATTTCATTTGTGATTCCGATTCCTAGAGTTCTCAAGCCAATGTTTGAGGACAGGGAAGAATTAAGGAAAAGGGACAATCCTTTGCTAAACTTCACCTTGTAATCAATTAACCTTGCAGAAAGGAATTTTTTTTTCTCCTTTTCCCCTGAGCAAGAATTCTGGGGGGGAGGAGTGTGACCTTTTAGTGTGTCTTATTGACTGGGCACAAAGCCAAATGCTACACTCCCATCTCAGTTGTGGACTGTTTTGAACCTTGCTAAAGACAGTGGGTTAGAGTCATCACTGGTATAACTCCAGTGACTTTGTCAGTCTTACGCTCCAGAAAGATTTAAAACTCAGGTTTATTTTAAAAAAATAGTCAATACCCAGACACAGTGCACCAAGCAGTGGCAGCTTCCACCTTCTGGCAAGTTAAGTCCTCATAAGAAGTGGGTGAGGAAGGGCCCTGTTGTAAATGAGCCTTGCTGAAGTAAGGCTAATCATGCTTTTCTGTGGCAGGTGTGCATTTCCCGGCAGACCCCAGCCTGCAGTCTATTCATGAGCTGTTCTCCCCACAACCTCGCCTCGGAGGCCCCCAAGGCCAAGTTTCAAAATTGCTTCCTTCAATTTAATCCTGAACTCAATAGAACTAAAACAACAATAGAAATCTCAGTGGTGTAAAGTGCAAAAGCAAATTGCCGGCATTGCTTAGAAGTTAGAGATCAGCCGTGTCTCTTCTTCATCGTCTGTTCTCTTGAAATTGGGGAGGCTGTTTTATATGTATAGGCAGATCTTTGCTTGCAAGAGAAATCACACGAGCTCACGTTGCCAGGAATAACACCATTATTTTTAATGGAAATAAGTCATTCGTGACCCAAAGCTCTGAAATTGTTCCATGCAATGTGCTGAATACATAAAGTCTAGGGTTTCTTTTTAATGAAATATGCTGGATTTTGTTCCACTTTTCAAAAAGATAGGAGCCATTGTGTTGGGCTCTCTTCCTTATGGAAACCTGCCTCCTGCAGCTGTAAAGTGCTGACTGTAAAAATAGTGAAGCAAAATTAGCAAATATATCACAATAACATACAACTGAAAGAAAGAGACCCCAATCCAGCCCTCAGGTACGTTGCCTGAAATCCCCATAAGCATATATACAGGATAGCTAGCAAAACAGGCCTTGTGTTCGAGGAAGCTGTGGCTTAAGGGTCAAATCTTCTGAAAGGTGTGCTTGAGCAGGAGCAGTTAGAAATGCATTGTAGAAGAGAACTAAAACCAGAAGTGCTGTGAGTTTGTACTAGATGCAATTCCTGATCCTGCACTATAGAAGTCAATGGGAGCAGAATCAAGCTCTTTGTGAGGACCTAGGCCCCAATCCTCAAAGGTATTTAGGTGGCTGTCATAAATATAAAGGGAAGGGTAACCACCTTTCTGTATACAGTGCTATAAAATCCCTCCTGGCCAGAGGCAAAATCCTTTCACCTGTAAAGGGTTAAGAAGCTAAGGTAACCCCGCTGTCACCTGACCCAAAATGGCCAATGAGGGACAAGATTCTTTCAAATCTGGAGGGGGGGATCAAAGGGTTTGGGCTGTTTGTGTGATGCTTTGGACGGGAACAGATCAGGAACGCAAGCCTTACAACTCCTGTAAAGTTAGTAAGTAAGCTAGCTAGAAAATGCGTTAGCTTTTCTTTTGTTTAATGGCTTGTAAAATAAGCTGTGCTGGAGGGAATGTGTATTCCTGTTTTTGTGTCTTTTTGTAACTTAAGGTTTTGCCTAGAGGGATTCTCTATGTTTTGAATCTGGTTACCCTGTCAGGTATTTAACATCCTGATTTTACAGAGGTAATTCTTTTACCTTTTCTTTAATTAAAATTCTTCTTTTAAGAAATTGGTTGCTTTTTCATTGTTCTTAAGATCCAAGGGTTTGGGTCTGTGTTCACCTGTACAAATTGGTGAGGATTATTATCAAGCCTTCCCCAAGAAAGGGGGTGTAGGGCTTGGTGGGGATATTTTGGGGGAAGACGTCTCCAAGTGGTCTCTTTCCCTGTTCTTTATTTAACACGCTTGGTGGTGGCAGCATACTGTGCAAGGACAAGGCAAAGTTTTACCTTGGGGAAGTTTTTAACCTAAGCTGGTAAGAATAATCTTGGGGGTCTTTCATGAAGGTCCCCACATCTGTACCCTAGAATTCAGAGTGGGGAAGGAACCTTGACAGTGCCTAATTTGATTTCCATAGGAATTAGGTGCCTACATTCCTTTGAGGATCTGGACATTCGTCCTTGGGCCGTGCTTCCTTTTACTGTCTAATATGCTTGTCCAAAGCTACATGCTGTGGGAATGGTATTTGGAGTATATTTCAGAGTTTGATTGTAAAGGGACTGTTCCTTCATAAATTGCCTCCAAATGTTGAACTCACAGGAAACCTGTTTGGCTTCCATCAGAAGATACACTGAAAATGACAGCTCTTCTCAAAACATTGTGCTTTCAACAAACCAACATGATCTGATGGGGAAAAATGTTCCAACCATTCTTTCCAGTAGGCCTTGGATTTATATCCAGCTTCCTGCAGAATACATGAGGCCATGTGGGTAGCGTCAATTATTGTAAATATTATTGTCTACCTTGAATTGCAATAACCATGTTACTCAACTGATCTGAAACTTATTTCTTTTGTTTGTCCATTTTGCAGCTTAATTGATCCAATAGGCTGCTTCGATTCCAGTAGTTCAATTCTCTACCTCCTAGAATGAAAGCAGGAGGAGAGACAGGAACTCCTATCTGCATAGCAGTCTACCTTTAACCTCCACTCACTCAAACCTTACTGTATGCATGTAACCCAGTTATCCCATGCCCTCTTCTAGTGGGATCACTATGACTCAAAAACAGCCTTATTTTTGTAGTCCTCATTCATGTTGGTGAGCGTTTACTCTGCAAGTAACCTCATTGGAGTCCACGAGATTAAGTTCAGGAGGAAGTGTTCATCAGTGCTCATGTTGCACAGTCTGGTCTAAAGTCTGTGTATTGCTTTGGAATATTTCAGGATGAGAGCTTTGATATTCATGTAAAATGTCCTTAGTTGTTCAAGGTGACCACCTCCCAAATGAAACCTCACAGCTAGCATTTAAACATCACTGTGTGCTGAGAACTATGGTGGGAACCATTAGTTGTATTACAATAGTGCCTTGAGACCCCAGATGAGATGGGGCACTAGCTGGATGCTCTACATGCATGTAGTAAAAACAGTCTCTGCTCCAGAGAGATTAGTCTAAATAGACAAGACAAGGGCTGGGAGAAGCAGAGAGGGGAACTGACTTGCCCAAGGTCACAGAGTAGTTCAACAGCAGAACTGGAAATTAAACCCAGGTATCCTGGCCCCTAACCCAGTGCCTGATCCACTAGATCATGCTATCCCCTGTATGTGTATATGGTAGTGTGTATGTCCCATATGAATGTATATTTCAGATTACTACTGAGATCACACCAAATATGGAAAATATGGAACAGCACATTAAGGGATCAGATACCATGCCAATGAGCTTGGTATAAAATCCTCACTAGATGAGAGACAGACAGAATGACCTTTAAATCCATCTGGCTTTATTTTGGTGCCTTATGAGTGTTTTACAATTATTCTTAATGTATGACTGAGTAGCTAGTTTCATAATATTTCACTTTAGATACTGAACCAAAATATAAAATATTCAAGAGATGCATGTTCACAGCCCGATGGTTTGGGAGAAGTCTCCATTTGGGGGCATAAAATGCGGGGATCTGCAGCATACATTTTTGGTGACTTAATTGGTCTTCAACATCAGGTGCCAACAGCCATAGCACTTCATTGCTGTGCTCAGTATGTCTCACTGATTGTTACAATGACTGTCCTCGGTTGAGTGAGAACCAGAGGAAGCCACTTCTGTTGCTGGTCAGAACCAACCCCTGAATCCTTTCATATTCTTCTAAACATCCTGGACTCCCTTCATATCCTTCTGAGTGACTGGCCCTTTCAAGTTCTGTCTCCTTTTACTGCAGTGGTAGAAGGCAAATTAGCAAGAATTAATGCACTTTATTAAGGGCCCAACCATTGGCAATGTACATTGGTAAATTCTGGCTCCTTCTCAGGCTCAGGTTGGCCACCCCTCATTTAGACCATCCCTGATGGGTGTTTGTCTAACCTGCTCTTAAAAATTTCCGATGATGGAGACTCCACAACCTCCCTGGGCAGTTTATTCCAGTGGTTAACCACTCTGACAGTTAAGAATATTTTCCATAATAATGTCCATCTTAAACCTCCCTTGCTGCAATTTAAGCCCATTGCTTCTTGTCCTATCCTCAGCGGTTAAGAAGAACAATTCTTCTCCCTCCTCGTGATAACCTTGTACATATTTGAAAACTGTTACCATGTTCCCTCTCAGTCTTCTCTTTTAAAGACTAAACAAACCCGATTTTTTCAATCTTCCCTCATAGGTCATGTTTTCCAGACCTCTAATAATTTGTGTTGCTCTTCTCTGGACTAATGGGGAGGGGAAGCCCATTACAATATTTTTCATCATTTTATTCTAGATAGGTTTTTATACCATGCTCATCACTGCAGTATCTGAGCATCTTCCAGAAGTGCATTAAGCAACAAGACTAACATCTGTCATATGGTCTTTATTCTTATCCTCTCACATGGGGAGGAAAATTGTGCAGTGGAGTGTCATCCAAAAGATCTCCAAAAGTAGAACATTGGAATATTATGCTTTAGTGTCTGAAAAATTTATTGTTTGGTGCAGTATTTTCTCAGCAGAAGGAACTATGGGCCTTAACCAAAGCACATTCTCTATTGACTTCAAACTCCCTGTTTAAGTCAGTAGGGTTTGGATTACATCCTATTCCCTTGTGCTAATACCTAGATATTGCAGTGAAAGAGAGATACTTTTGTGAATTATATCACAAACTCAACGCATTGTGTGTGGTTACTTATGGTAGGGCGTTATGAATGCAAGTAATCTCATGGCTATTTTGATTCTATATCATATGTAGTGTGGGCTGCAGAAATCTTAAGATTCTGTTAAACAATGTGATGCTGTATTAATCAGCTTCAGTTGCACATTTTATAAACCATTATTTAAAAACCTGGATCTTATTATTTTAAAATTTCATGCACAAATCCATCCACGAGGTATGTCCATGGATTTCAGTGGAAAAACTGGCCCAGTCATTTAAAATCATGGTAGAGATATTAAAATCCACACAGCTTGTATTAAAGCTTGGACAAGAATAATGCAAACATGGGCAATCCCAGTGGTTTGTGCATAAGCTTCCATTTAAATTTAAAAATAGTACTTATTGGTTTTAATACATCTTTAAATAAAGAGGGGGGGGAATCAATGAAATAAGGGATGGTCCCTTAAAATAAGGGACGGGTGCTCACCCTATCCCTTAGTCTTGCACATTCAGCACTCCTATAAAATCAGGAGTGGGGCTCTCTCTGATCCCTGAAGTTCTCCCTCTATTGCCCACCAGACCTCCTGCCACGTAACCCCTCCCCATTCTCCCAACCCAGCACCTGACATCTATGTTAAGATTTTATTTAATCCATCTGTCGGGAAGTAACAGGTACTTAAAACTCCCCTCTCTTAGAGCTTTGGCTCGGGTTTTATAGAAACTCATTATTAGAGCCAAACGTTAAATCTTCATTCTCAGGTTTGTCTGTCTTAACACAGGTGATGCTAAAATTATTGGTGAGGCTGAAGCAGAACATATAACCTCCCAGGCACCCTTGTTTGGATCAGATGTAGCTTTCCTGCCATAATCATTGTTTTCCTCCCTTCTCTCTCCCTCTCTGTCTCTTTTTTTGGAGATGTGTTTCTCTCTGACTGTGATTCCACAGTGGCAGAAAGGGGTCAATCTGTAAAAGATGGACTCAGACAAGCTTTTCTAGCTCTTTCCTGCTGATGGCAATTATCTGGAGGTTGGCAGCGATCCCAGAAACCTGCAGTTCCTGCAGCCCTGCTGCTCAGGGCCTGCTCCACAAAGCTAGCATCCTAAGAGGATCACTTGGTGTGGTGCCCAGGAAATGACAAACAGAAAAGGTCACACGTACTCCAAAAAGATATACTGCTCGGCAAATTTAATTGACATTGTGCAGCTTTTCAAAACATCCCTGCAGACATTCCAGCATTTAACAGATGCAAGCAAAGAACAGCAAAATAACAGAGCTTTAAAAATAAAAATATACACCCTCCGCAAAAGGACTCATTCCATATTCCGATAACACTGAGTGTATTTGATCAAGATAGTTTATCGTTACTCCCAGCCCTGGTGTATAATTTGTCAGTCCCCACCCACGCTTTTTAAATCAAGCTTTCTCTGAACGCAGTAACAGTCTGTTGTTCTCCTTGCATGTTTGTCTGCTACAATATTGTGTGAAGAATTCCTGTCAAGCATACTGCACTCTGGAGCTTTCACCAGTGCTTCCTATGTAATTTGGCCATAGGGAAAGATGCTGTCTGTATCAATGGGTGTTCACTGGGTTTTTTTTTTTATTTTAAAAAGAGAGATATGGACATTCAAGAAGACATCTGACAACAAGCACTATTAGCAAGAGGTGATTGGAAAGCAAGAGGGGGACAAGATGACTCCAGAGTAAATGTAGGAAGCCCTGATTCATCATAGAATGTGCTCAGGAAGAATTCCACTCTTCAGATTATGTTTATTTCAACCTCATTTTGTTAGGAGCAAATAAAACTCAGGATTGTTTTGTGCGTGCGTTAGTCTGTCATACTGGGAGAAAAACCAACTGTGTGTGACTAATGGTGATGGAACAGACATGATGTGACAAACCTCATGAATTTCCAAAACCTCATCCATACAATTTGGAATTAAAGGAACCAATGGAGAGAACTTGCCTTTATGGTTGGGGCTGTGTGAATGCCAGAGTTTGGATGGCAGGGACTGGAAGTGAATCAAGGCTTGAGTTCGCAGGGAGCCCTTTTTAATTCATTCATCTTTCTGCTGTTCTAATGAATAGATTTACACCTTCTGGCTGAAGTGTACAATATATGCAGTAAAGTAGCACTGCCCAGTGTTCATGCATAAGAGCCACAAACCTCCATTGGAGAGATGGCCAACAGTCACTAATGCAGTATTAGAGTGTAAATTCCTTGAGGCTCTGTGCAGCACAGGGCACAAGAATCTACTGAGGATTCTGGGATAATGGGTTAATAGAAGTATTAAACAATAAATATAATACTCCGTTTGAGAGCAGCCTGGGCAAAGTTTTCAAACCCAGGTGCCTGAAGTGAGACATTTAAATCCATATCTGGGCACCTCAGTACAGGGTGTTGTGGGTGCACAGGACCTTTGAAAGTTGGTCACTTGTTTAGGTGCCTAAATTACGGATTGAAATGTCTCACTTTAGGCACTCAAGTTTGAGAAAGTTGATCTATGCTGGCAGAAGTGCTCACTATCATTTTTCTCTGGGGGTGCTCCATACCCACTCCACCAAAGGCCCCACCCTCCCTCCGCCCCTTCTCCCAAGGCCCTGCCCTCACTCCACCTCCTCCCTGAGGCTCCCACGAGCCCCCCGCTCACTGCTTTCTTCCCTCCCCACAGGTCCCTCCCCGAGCCACCAAACTGCTGATCAGCAGCACGGCTGAAAGCTGTGGCTGGTGCGTGCTGAGCACCCACTATCTTTTGCTCCAGCCCCAGAGCACCCATGGAGTCGGTGCCTAGATAGACTGGTATGTCTCTAAAATCTTAATCCAATCATACAGAAGCTGTGACAGAACACTACAGCTTGGTTGGACCAAACTGACCACAGATGAGGGGAAAAGTCTCACTGTGTGTATAAAATCACTGGAAAAAAAATGTTCAGATGGTTTGCTTTAAGAGATTTGTGTTTTCTGGTATACACAGTACTTTGATGATAAAACATGGATTGGAGGCTTTCAAGGTGTTTTTTAAACAACAGTTATTTCTAACCACCATGATAGGAAGGTAAAAGTCATTTTACTCCTCCAAAAGGCCAACTGTCCCACCTCCAATGTCACAACATGAGTGATAGAGTTTGGAATAGAAGCCAGTACTCCCAGAAAGAAAGGGGACAAAATATGTTACTGTAAATTCTACAAGAGAGACAAGGTGGGTGAGGTAATATTGAACCAACTTCTGTTGGTGAGAGAGATGAGCTTTTGAGGCTTTTTTCCACCAACAGAAGTGGGTCCCACAAAAGATATTACTTCACCCACCTTGTCTCTCTGATAGCCTGGGACCAACATGGCTACAACTGCACTGCAAACAATGATGTAAATACTCTGGCAATCCTGGGGATTTACGTGAAGTGTCACAGGAAGAAAGTAAACGAGGTTTGGTGAAATTCTTTACACACTTTTCATTGTTAATATTTTGCAAAGTAATTCTTGGTCAGGTTGTAAAATATGTAATTTGCTTTTCTCCCATTTCCCACCTCATTTAATTGATTAGGGCATGAAGACCTCAACAGGTTAAAACTTCAGGCTACATAGGTTCAGAAAAGCTTACTCCCCAGACTTCAACACCATCCCGTTAAACTAGTGAAACATTCAGAATCTGGTTTCAGAGTAGCAGCCATGTTAGTCTGTATCCGCAAAAAGAAAAGGAGTACTTGTGGCACCTTAGAGACTAACCAATTCATTTGAGCATAAGCTTTCATGAGCTACAGCTCACTTCATCTGAATATCCAGGTATTTCTGAGAATACATCACTTTGGCAAGACTTAATCCACTATGAAATATTATGAGAAAGAACTCAGTGATGAAGAGAGTAAGCCCAGAGAAACGAGAGTACACAATTTAGTTAAAATGCTCCCCTTTTAATTCCAAATTATTGTCATGTTCTAGTTCACTCTTTGGGTGGAAAGCATATAATTGAATTATTGCCCGTTATGATGGATGCACTCTAACACCATACACAACTGTTTAAGGAAGAATGTGCTGAATAATACTGTATATAAATGAAACTGGGGAAATCAAGGTAGGTGAATGTAATTACTTGACATCCCTTTTATCTGTATCTCAGGATTTTATATTGCTGCCCATGACTGTGGTATTGGAGTGCCTCCCACGTAAAGTCATTAGCAACAGTGAAGTCCCCAGGGGGCTTCATGGAGTCTCTGCCTCTTGGTAAAAACTACTTGGGCTAGGGACTAATTGTTTAGGTTTTATTAGTTTTCTCTTTTTTTGGGGTAGTGTGGTTGAAATTTAGGGAAGACCGCTTTGTCCTCAGCTTTCACATGCTTAATGTTGCTTATAATACTAATGACCTAATGTTGCTTATAATACTGTTATGGGGTCAGAAATGTTCAAGATCTTGGCATTATGTTTCATTTGACAGACTGCACCTGCTGGCAGCACAGAGCTCTCTAATATAATTCTTGGGGTTATTTTGGTCATGACTCGGAGAAATACAACCTATTGAATCACAACCACAACTTCATTCCTCACGCAAGTTATTCTTTGCAATGTTACCCCTCAAAGGTCTGTACTGGCCTGACCCCACTTTGTGAGAACTGAAGGGAACCACAGAACAAGGTCACCTGACTGTAGACCACCAACAGGCAGCTCTGTGAGAAGAATTTTGCCCACGAACTAGAATACATTTATTTTCAGCAGGCCAAAGCCAGTGGGAGTTTTGCCAATGACCTCAGTGGAGCAGGAGTAGGTCCAGACAAAGCAGTTGCATTCAGCTGAAGTAGAAAAATAAAGTGTTCATGTATTTTACAAACTAGTGAGCAGGTCAGAAACTGTGACTCCCTGATTTTAAGTAGAGTATTGTTACTCTGTTGTCAGTATTGGGACAAAGGCTTCATCTATGCCAAACCACCAATTTGGGATCTGAGCTGGAGTAGATGGACTCTAATCACAGGAATTACAGAATTACTCTACTACTGTAGGTTAGCATTCGCTAGAGCAACAGACACAGCAAATCTGGTGTATTTTATCTACCTCATTGCCTTCGTAGTCAAAATAAAACACTCATGTTTATTGAAGATTGTATTTAGTTTGGGTTGACCTTTCCTCAGCTTCAAATTCCCTTATAAAACTAGATCAAACTAAATGTCAGGCTACCAAGGCTGTAGGATCATTCCTGCACCACTGAGCTTTAGCTCCAGTCTGAAGAGCAAATGGGTAGTTTGATTAACATTGAGCCATGCTAGTGGGAAAATGTCTGCCCAAAAATCTGTTACCTTTTCCTTCTTTTATGGGCCTTTGCAGTAGAGTTGTTGCAAGTTTGCCTAGAGATAAGCCAAGAAGATTCATCTCAAAGAAAGAGTGGTCTTGTGTTGAAGAGGCTAGACTAGGATTCAGGAGATCTACATTCAGTTTCCACCAATTCCACGGAATTCCTTTGGGCATGTCATTTAGTCTCCTTGTGCCCATCTGTAGCACCTTTCGCCTTCACAGGGTTGTTGAGAGGATAAACTCTCAAATGTTTGAGGGCTCGGATTCTGTAATAATGGGGGTGCCCACGTGGAAAACTCCATTATATTCACTCTACTCTGCTCACAAGGATAAGCTTTGCTAAGGAATTTCCCACGCCAGAGCTGTGGGTCGCAGGCTGTTTTGATGACTCTGGACTGTCCTTAAAATCTGCATAGGGAGGAGGCTGGGAGAAGGAGATTATTGTGGATTAAAAATCTGTCCCATATTCTGCTACCTGGCCCCCACCCCAGAAGACCCCAGTCCACCACTGCTATATTAAGCAACCTCAGCAGGGTGACCACCTTTGTTGGATGGAAATAAGAGAAAGCCACATGAAAAATAAGGGACTATGGCTTTATTTTAAGGGTCATTTTATGGAACACCATTTCCTTTTGCAGATCATGTACACTTGAGAGAGAAATATATTTCTACTGCCCTCAACACACCTGGTTCTGGTAACCGCCTAAACCTAGATCTAGATTTTAAGCCATGGAACCAAACAGCCCCAAACTTTGAAAGGAGATGACAACCAAAATCCAGATCCAAGTCTACCCAGTGGGAGTGACAAGGAGTCTTCCTTCCACCACATCTGAGTATCCCAAGTAATAGGTCAGGTGGAAGTGCGGTGTCTGTGCTTTGATCACCCCTGAGAGCACACAGCTCTGCTTACCCACCACCCACTGGAGTTCAGTTGCTACAAGGAAAGAAGTAGGCTGCAGCACCCCCCCATACCCCCTCCAAAGGGGTGTAAAAGTGGGTGAACCCAGGAGCTCTGAGAGGGACACTCCCTGGGGCGGAATGATGCCTGATGCTCCCTCTGGAAGGAATCCCTTTCAGTGCTAAGTTTGATAACTATGTAAAGCTAAAGTAACACTGTCAGAAAAAGGTCACTATAATGGGGCACACAAGCCTGCAGGCAAGGCAGGAAGGAGTTAATGGGCTACTGAAGGCCCAGTAAGCCCAAACTGAGACACCCAGAGCAGGAGCCAGAGTGCAAGGAAGAAGGTACAAAGAGCCCTGCTCTGTCGGAGGGGGAGCAGTCAGAGAGAGAGAGAGAGAGAGAGCAGACCAAAGAGGGGATACCCCAATCTGGGGAGTCACAGGGAAGCTCTCAAAGGGAGAGGGTCCCAAGTAGTCAAAACCAAGAAATACTTGGGAGCTACCAGGGCCCTGGTCAGTCCTGAAACCTAGTGGAAGCACTTCTGGGGGCAGCTGAGGAAGTCCAGTGTTGTGCTTCAAATGTGCCAAGCCTGGGAATATCAGCAGAGAATCCTAGAAATGCAGGACTGGAAGGGACCTTGGTAAATCATCTAGTCCAGTCCCCTGCACCGAGGCAGGACTAAGTATTACCTAGACCATCCCTGCCCAGTGTTTGGAGCTTTTTAAGAACAGATTAGACAATGATGGAGATTCCACAACCTTCCTAGGCAATTTGTTCCAGTGCTTAACTACCCTGACAGGAAGTTTTTCCTAATATCTCACCTAATTCTTCCTGGCTGCAATTTAAGCCCATTATTTCTTGTCTTGTCCTCAGAGATTAGGGAGAACAATTTATCACTCTCTCCTTTATAACAACCTTTTATGTACTTGAAGATAGTTATCATATCCCTCCTGAGTCTTTCTTCAACAGACTAAACAAACACATTTTTTCCTCAATCTTTCCTCATAGGTCATGTTTTCTAGACCGTTAACCATTTTTGGTGCTCTCCTCTGGACTTTCTTCAATTAGTCCATATCTTTCCTGAAATTAGGTGCCCAGAACTGGACACAGTACTCCAGTTGAGGCTTCTTCAGTGCTGAGTAGCGTGGAAGAATTACTACTTGAGTCTTGCTTACAACACTCATGCTAATACATCCCAGAATGATGTTCACTTTTTTTGCAACGGTATTATGTTGTTGACTCATACTTAACTTGTGACCCTCAGATCTCTTTCCACAGTACTCCTTCCAAGGCATTCATTTCCCATTTTGAATGTGTGCAACTGATTATTCCTTACTAAGTGTAGTACTTTGCATTGCTTCTTACTGAATTTCATCCTATATTTTTGGACCATTTCTCCAGTTTGTCAAGATCATTTTGAATAATGATCCTGTCCTCTAAAACACTTGCAACCACTCCCATTGTGTTAACATCTGCAAACTTTATAAGTGTACTCTCTATGCCATTATCCAAATCATTTATGAAGGTATTGAATAGAACCAGACCCAGGACAGAACCCTGCAGGACCTCACTCAATATGCCCTTCCAGCTTGATTATGAACCATTGATAACTACACTCTGAGTACGATTTTCCAATCAGTTGTGCCCCACCCTATAGTAGGTTCATCTCAAGTATATTTTCCTAGTTTGTTTATGAAAAGGTCATGTGAGACCATATCAAAAGCCTTACTAAAGTTAAGATATACCACATCGACTTCTTTCCCCCTATCCACAAGGCTTGTTGCCTTGTCAAAAGGAGGATATTAGGTTGGTTTGACATACTTTGTTCTTGACAAATCCATGTTGGCCATTAATTGTCATCTTATGTCTTCTAGATACTTACAAATTTGTTGTTTGATTATTTGGTCCATTATCTTTCCGTGTACAAAAGTTAAGCTGACTGATTTATAATTCCCTGGGTTGTCCTTATTCCCCTTTTTATAAATAGGTACTATATTTGTCCATTTCCATTTCTCTGGTGTTCTCTCACCCTCCATGAGTTCTCAAAGATAATTGCTAATCGCTCAGAGATCTCTGCAGCCAATTCCTTCGAGTATTCTAGGATGTATTTCATCAGGCCCTGCCAACTTGAAGACATCTAACTTGTCTAAGTAATTCTTAACTTATTTTCCTATTTTAGCCTCACATCCTACCCCATTTACACTGATGTTCACTAAGTTAGTCATCTAATCACTGCCAACCTTTCTGGTGAAAACTGAAACAAAAAAAAGCATTTAATACTTCTGCAATTTTGTGTTTTCTGTTACTGTCTTTCCCTCCTCTTTGAGTTGTCCTTCATCTTCCTTTGTCTTCTAGTGTATATTTAAAATGTTTTCTTGTTATCCTTTATGCCCCTAGTTAGTTTAATCTCATTTTGTGCCTTGGCCTTTCTAATTTTGTTCCTCCCTCCCCCGCAGAGAGAGAGAGAGAGAGAGAGAGAGAGAGAGAGAGAGAGAGAATTTCACCCATAATTTGACTTAGTTTTCCCTTTTGTGTGACTTTCTTTTTTGAATTTCAGGTAATTGAAGATCTCCTGGTTAACCTGGTTAAACCAAACTTCCTATCTTTCCTATGCATTGGGATGTTTTTTTCTTGTGCTCTTAATAAAGTCTCTTTAAAAAAACTTCCACGTCTCCTGAACTCTTTCCCCCCTTAGACTTGCTTGCCACAGGATCTTGCCTACCAATTCTCTGAGTTTCCCAAAATCTGCCTTATTGAAGTCCACTGTCTGTGTTCTGTTGTTTTCCTTAGTACCATTCCTTAGAATAATGAACTCATCATTTCATGAAAAAATAACGAGGAGTCCTTGTGGCACCTTAGAGACTAACAAATTTATTTGGGCATAAGCTTCCGTGGGCTAGAACCCACTTTCAAATTCTCAAATGATTCTTCCCTATTTGTCATAATCAAATCTAAAACAGCTTCTCCCCTAGTTACTTTCTCCACCTTCTACAATAAAAAGTTGTCTCCAACGAACTCCAAGAACTTATTGAATAATTTGTGCCCTGCTGTATTAATTTTGCAGTAGATGTCTGGGTAGTTGAAATCCCCCAGCACCACCAAGTCCTGTGCTTTGGATAATTTTGCTAGTAGTTTTTAAAAAATGCCTCATCCACCTCTTCTTTCTGGCTGGGTGGTCTATAGTAGACTCCCTCCCATGACATCACCCTTGTGTTTTACCCCTTTTATCATGACTCAGAGACTTTCAACAGGTATGCCTCTCACTTCTGTCTCAACTTCAGTGCAACTTTGATATATAAGCAACACCTCCTCCCTTTTTCCCCTTCCAGTCAATGGAGTAGGATCACCTGGGCTACTATTATAGGTAGGTTTGGGGTCTGGAGTCCTCTCTGAATGGTACCAGGACTAACCATACATGGCACCAGTCAAGCTGGGAAGCACGCCAGTGGATGGCCTCATGGACTCAGGGCATAAGGACACCCTTTTTGGGGAAAATGGGGTTTTGGCAAAGAAGTTGGACTAGCACCTCCCTGTGCATGTCTCATGTGCATGATGAGATGTGGGGTCTACCTCATCGGAGAGGTAGAGCTGGGGGTACAGGGCCAGAGAGGTTGGGTATGAGTTGGGATAGTAAAGGATCTTCTGTGGCCAGTGTTCTTGAGAAGAGACTGGTGAGGTTTTTCGGCCCAGTTGTGAAGGAAAGTAGCACAAAACTGGTGGAGAGGAAAGGCATCATGAATCTAGACTGATAGCCTAGGATGGGGAAGGCCAACCATTGATCAGAAAAGGAGTGGAGGAAGCTGGCTGTGCAAGTGAGAAAGCTGAAAGGAAGCTCCTGATCGTCTTCCGAGCTTATGAGAACAGCTGAAAGACTGTTGAGAAGAGCTGGAAAACAGAAGCATCTCCCAGCAGAAGATTATTGAACAGATTACAAAATTGAAGCAAAAGATAGCACCGTGTAGGGTAGTGAAGGGAGTGTGGGAAACAGCAGTGCTTGATGCTGGAGCAGGAGTTGACTATGCTCCAGGCAAAGGTTGCCAGGAAGTGGAAGCTCATGATAAGCTGGAATGGTGTATAGTAGAGACTCAGGCAGCTCTTCATATGGAAACAGGAGTTTTGTGAGTGACTACAGCCCCTCCTCAGCATACCAGGGCCTGGGTAATTGGCCAAGGAAGAAAGGGCTTTTCCTTTGACGAAGGGGAGTCAGGGGATACCTGGTTTGTGGGACCTGTCATGAAGGCTCAAGGGCTGCAATGAGTAGCCACAAAGCACAGACAACAAATGACCCTTTTACAAAAAGGGCAGCTGGCTACAGACTGTTGGGCAACTCAGGAAGAGAGAGATCGTTTGCTCATGATGGGTAGTGAGCTAGAAGGAGAGCTGGAGACCTTGAAACCCTGAGGGAGGAGAACCTATGTACCGTAACGGGGACACTAATAGGTGGGAGGGTGTGTAGTGGGGCGTGCATGCCTCCATGCACAGTAGGAGAGGGTTAATGGGCCAACGAAAGCCCAATCACCTGGAGAAGGAGCCAGTTTGCTTGGGAGGGGCTTAACAGGAAGATTCCTGCTCAGTTGGACAGGGATGCAGAGAAAGAGCAGATGTGAGGCTCTAAGTGCAGGAGAGAAGGCTGGCCAGGGATGACTGGTGCCCAGCAGATCCTCCTGGAAGAAAGGGAACATTTGGTTTACGTTGCCTTGTACTTGGTTTGGACTTTGAGTGCCCTGGAAGGGGAAGAACTGTAAGTGACCTAGCTTCAAGGACTAAGTCTCTGTAACCCAGAAGGTGTTGGAGGCTGGGTGGAGCAGTGGAAAAGCAGCTGGGACATAAAGGCTCAGGGCTGCGGCACCATACAGTGCCAGAAGGGGGTGCTCTGGGATGACAGTCACACACACCCAAAGTCAATCACCAGTTCCTTTCTCTCCCTGGCAGTCCAGCCCATCCCGTCCCCCAAAAAACTGCCTGCACCAACAATTTGTTAATTGTATTACAGTAGCATCCCCAGCTGCAACCAGTATGGGGCTTGATTGTGCTAGGCACTGGCCAAACAGATATGAAGACCTGGTCCTTTCCCCAATGGGCTTCACTAAAAATATACATATATACAGCAGCCATGTGTGTCGTCCAGGTGAGAACCCGTAGGCAGTATTCCTCACTCCAGAGAGCATGTTCGTTGTGACAAATGTGTGTCCTACGTTTGTATGCGACACTGAATCTGAGTGAGTGACGCTTCACAGATGACACTTCCTGAGCACAGCAGGTGCTGCTAGCGAAGGCTATATTTAAACTGCAGTTCTAAAAATGGCTTTAATGGGGCACTGTGTTTATTAGGTCTTGGCAATTTCCAGATCCAGTCTGATTACTTTACAAGGCCTTTTCTCCACCTCCTGTCCGTTCAAACTCACTCTGGAATCAGAAAACCAAGCTGCGTTCTGTGCTTTTTCTGTGTCATTGATGTGTGTAATATATATCATTAAGATCAATGTCAGGATGACTCTCAGAGCAGGCAGTATAGCCTAGTGGAGAGGAGACTGGACTGGGATTCAGGAGAGCTGGCTTCTATTCCCAGCTGTGCCACTGGCCTGTTGAGTAAAAGTCATTTCCCCTCCCTGTGCCTCAGTTTCCCTGTTAGTCAAACAGGGATGATGACACTGATCTGCAGATGGAAAGTTATATATAAGAGCTAGATATTACTAATCTCAGTTACACGATATTGTTTAAGAAAACTGACTGCCATTTGCCATAGTGAGAGTCTCTGCACCAAACCCCAAAGTGTCTGTGTGTCCCAAGCAGATGGCTCCTTTGTGCCTGGGGAACCCCCATGGCAATGACTGTTTCCTGGGAAGTGGAGATGAGGGGCTAACTCAGCCGAATGCCCCCTTGTGGGGCACTGTTCTTGAGAAGACCTACATCAACACATTCCTTTCTTGGTATGCCTCATCAGGTTGGTGTTCTGTAACTTTCAAATCCAAGGGCCACACTGAGAATGCCAGCTCAGGGCAAACTGCAAGGAATAGGGCAGATAATCTCCAGAAATGGTGGTTTATTCTATAATTAGATTCACCAAGCCAGTAACCAAACAATTTCTGTAATACCACACTGGTTAACCAGCAGTCAAATACAGTCCCCAACCACTGCAGTCCAGCCTTTGGCTCCCATCTAGACAACCAAGTCTAAGGGGTTATTGAAAATGAAAACCTTATTCACCACACTTAAAGTTCTACCAATCCTAAAGGACCGGACACATTGCCCACCAGTTTAATGAATATTTCAGATCTTACCCAAATACATGCTTACAGCCAATTCTTATTAACTAAATCTAAGACTTGTTAATAAAAAAAAATGAAAAAGAGTTATTAGTGATTAAGAGATCAATATACAAAGAAGTGTGTGTAAAGCCTTTAGGTCAGTTTCATAGAAGAGATAGGGAGGCTGCTGATTTGCAAAAGTCTTTCTGGAATCAGTTTAAAAGGTCATAGTCCAATAGGCAGTTCAGATGTAGAGTTTTGTTCAAAATTCTTCCATGAGAATTCCAGGGTAAATGCAGAGTAAACCTGGAGACCTCTGTCTTGTGGCTTAGACCTTCCCTGTCAAAGCTTAAGCAGACCTGAAATAAAAAGGATCAGGTCTGAAGCTTCCTTTATATAGTTGAAGCAAGGGGGGGGGGGTGCGGATAGGTAACTCCACCACCTGGGCTTTGATGAAAGCAAGCTGACGGTTTGATCTCCATTCGGTGGGTCCTTTCTCAGACAATTCATTAAGCAATAGCCATTCAAATTACTATGTGGCATTACAAGTCTCAAAGAGAAATGAGGACAATATTATTATTATGCCACAAATCCCGTCGAAATGATGATATCCCCATGATCTCTGAATCAATAGAATACAATAATGAAGTATTATGAGACAGGAACAGGATTTTAGCATTTCAACTAATTAATTAAATCACATTGTTAAATTCTAACAAGATACACGTGAACACAGACAAATACACTTAGCATCTACTCTTAATTCTCAAACAATGCAGGCAAACGTTAAAGATTTGAGTACACTTAACATGGCTTTGATAACTATCTACAAGGAAAAAGAACAGGAGTACTTGTGGCACCTTAGAGACTAACAAATTTATTTGAGCATAAGCTTTTGTGGGCTAAAACACACTTCATCAGATGCATGCAGTGGAAAATACAGTAGGAAGATATATATACACAGAGAACATGAAACAATGGGTGTTATCATACACACTATAACGAGAGTGATCAGTTAAGGTGAGAGATTACCAGCAGGCGAGGGGAAAAAAACCCCAACCTTTTGCAGTGATAATCAAGATGGTCCATTTCCAGCAGCTGACAAGAACGTGTGAGGAATAGTAGCCGGGGGGGGGGGGAAATGAACATGGGGAAAATAGTTTTACTTTGTGTAATGACAATCCACTCCCAGTCTTTATTCAAGCCTAATTTAATAGTGCTCAGTTTGCAAATTAATTCCAATTCAGCAGTCTCTCGTTGGAGTCTGTTTTAGAAGTTTTTTTTCTTGTAATATTGCGACTTTTAGGTCTGTAATCGAGTGACCAAAGAGATTGAAGTGTTCTCCGACTGGTTTTTGAATGTTATAATTCTTGACATCTGATTTGTGTCCATTTATTCTTTTTCGTAGAGTCTGTCCGGTTTGGCCAATGTACACGGCAGAGGGGCATTGCTGGCACATGATGGCATATATCACATTGGTAGATGTGTCGGTGAACAAGCCTCTGATAGTGTGGCTGATGTGATTAGGTCCTTTGATGGTGTCCCCTGAATAGATATGTGGACACAATTGGCAACGGGCTTTGTTGCAAGGATAGGTTCCTGGGTTAGTGTTTTTGTTGTGTGGCGTGGGGTTGCTGGTGAGTATTTGGGGGAGGTTTAGATTGGATTTTAGGAAAAACTTTTTCACTAAGAGGGTGGTGAAACACTGGAATGCGTTACCTAGGGAGGTGGTAGAATCTTCTTCCTTAGAGGCTTTTAAGGTCAGGCTTGACAAAGCCCTGGCTGGGATGATTTAACTGGGAATTGGTCCTGCTTCGAGCAGGGGGTTGGACTAGATGACCTTCTGGGGTCCCTTCCAACCCTGATATTCTATGATTCTATGATTTGCTTCAGGTTGGGGGGGCTGTCTGTAATACTCACCAGCAACCCCACGCCACATAACATAGTCACATGGGTAAAACTATTTGAAGTGCATAAGAGTTTGAAAGATCAAGCCCTCGGTTTGAAGGTTTCAGTCCATACCTGTTCTGAATTGCCCTCCCAGTTATACTGGGGCCTCTCCCAGCTTGGCTTCTTTCGGTTCAATCCATATGGAGTATGAGCTCTTTCACTTCCACATTGAGTTTCAGGTGAAGAAGATCCCACGTATTTAAGGCAAAACTTACTCAAAACTAGAGGTGGCCCTACACCAATTCATCATAGCTGAACATCCTAATTTTGGGAGTGTGTGAAACGTAGAGTTGCCAACCCTCCAGGATTGTCCTAAAGATTAATATTCAGTTAAATATTAGGTCATGTGATGAAACCTCCAGGAATACATCCAACCAGAATTGGCAATCCTAGTGAAATGTGGATCTGAATTTTGCACATTTGTATGATTTTTAAGAAACATGGTTTGAAGCTGAAAGTTTTCCATGTTTTTTTCCCCAACTCTAAACCTTTATAAGCCAGCCTTGGTCACTTGGAATTGGTGATGAGAGCCCCTGGAAGCTCATGAGACTTTTGACTAGTTTAGACTAAGTTCTGAGTTTGTAATGAAGCCAGAAATTAAGTGAGCGCTATGTGGTTTTGTAATGTAAATTTCACACAGTTGTGTTATGAGAAATGGATTATATTGTAGTCAGGCGAGAAGACAAATACAACCAAATGTGTTTGTTTTATTCCTCCCACACACACACCCATCTCCTCCATGATTCACGTCTAATTCAGAATTAGTTTAGATTATGAGCTAGTGAAATATTTTTCTATCCATCCTGAAGCTAGATGTGAAGTCCTGACCTTATTGTTTCCATTATCTTAGCCATCAATCAATCCCTAACCCCCTAAAAAAGCCCAAATTCCATTAAAGGTTGGAATAATGACCTGAGACAAAGATGGATACCAAATACGCAAAAGCAAAATGTTTCTTCTCTAAATGCAGGGGGAGGAGGGATTTAAACCAGTCTTGGTGGTGTTGTCTTCTGAAAACACACATCTGAACTCACAGCTACCCAAGGAGAAAGCTACCAGCAAATCTTACATGGCTGGAGCTACAGAAGCCTGTCTGTGAGCAAAATAAACGTGATCAGTATCCCTGCTAGTAACCAAAGAGAACTTCTCTCAAAGTTAATTTCCTTGGATATATCTGAATCCAATCACACAAATCTTGGAGCCTCAGCCTATGCGTTATCCAGTACTCTCGCCCGTGAAATGGCATGAGGCACATTGTTTTCCAAAAACAGTCACTCTCCTTTCCATCTATCACTTAAACAGTGAAGAGTTAAATAAATTCCTCCTTGCTCGGTTTTCTTTATTTAGTCACCGAAGACACAGGAATACGTTTGACATGGCCGAGCATGTTCGCAGGCTTATGAAAAATAAAAATGTACCAACAGTTTATTAGCTTTTCTGTCTGATGCCACCAAGAGTATGCAGAGATGCAAGTTTGCCCTGCAGTTCTGTTCTGACTGGAGCAGCATCTCCTGAAATGTAAATGTTATCTTAAGGTCATATGCTGATGAAAACCAGTGTTTTGCCAAACTTTAATTTCTTGGTTGTTTGACAAAGCAGCTGCTATGCAGCTATATGGCACAAAGAAAGCTATTAAAGATGGATGATCTACACATTTGATTTGCATATATTATACCACTTCCAAAGAAAACAAGTCACAGGGACTATTATTTATACAGTTAAATTAGATAAAATAAGCAACCTCTCACTAATATATATGGTACTTTCCTGCTAAGTAACATTGCTATTCTCCATCATGTGTGTGCGCGCGCACATGCGCTAAAGGACCAAAGGAAATATTTTTAATGCCATGTATCACTAGTCTGTGGAAATCATGGTTGTAGAATATTATTGATTCAGAGGAAAACACAGATTACACACCTGTATGTACTATGTAACAACAGCACCTGCCGGTACTGTGCATTAGCTAAGATAAACATTACAAGGCTTATCAAATTAACAGCTGAGTCAGCTGATATATTATTGCATAATTTCCTGGTTTTCTATGATTTTTGTCCTCTCCAGAATATCTAGCATTGACCACTGTCAGAAGCGTGATAGTAGTAGATGTCTTCTGTTGTGACAATGCCTAGGTGTATGTGTGAGGAGGTATTGCTTGTTTGAGAAACATTGTTATGGCAGCCGTCAGTAGGAGGCATTGTTACGCATAGTCTTCCAAGTTGATTTTCTTAGCACCTGGGGAAGTTTAGACTCTGGGGAAGACATACGGTGGGGTAGTGGTATTTTAGGTTATGCAAAGTAATGTACAAGACCGCCTCAGGAGAGAGGGAACTGTATGAGCAGCAGGAGAGTTTGCTTTCTGCTTTGGACTCTGGTTGGAGTCAATTCTGGAGGCAGAGTTGCTCTCTGGGAATAAGACTCTCTTGGTGCTAGGCTGAGATGCCTGGAAGAAGGGATTGCCCTGCATACTGTTTGACCATCTCAGTCCAGGACTGGTGTACATGTGTAAACAAAGCAAGTTAGACTTAGAATAAACCAAGACTTCACATAACCGACTTCTCCTCTACTGGGAACCCAACCTGCAGGTGTGGTGGTCAGGGATCTCTCGGTGCTTGCAAGTGGTCTGTCTTATCGTGTGTCCGGTTGCCAATTGGCGGTGCCCATCAAGTGCTGCAGAGTTCCACACGCAGACTCTGTCTGGAAGCTTATCTGTTAAAGGCACAGTCCCCAATACCACAGCAAAGCCCCAGACATCTGCTACCACTTAGTCGACAGGTGATACTGGTGTGAGACAGGGAAACTAGAAGAGGGCAATCATTTGCTCTTCTGCTGTCAGGCTAGTTTGCCATCAGAATTGCAGCTTATAGAGGTCAACAGATGAATTTTGTAGGAAACTGGCTGAATTTAAATAATATTCTATAGAATATTATGTATACTACGTACTATAAATTGGAGTCAGACGAGAGTTCAGGAGATCTTGGTTCATTTCTTTTGTGACCTTGGGTAAGTCACTTAATCATGTGTAAAATGGGAATAATGTACCTTTTTTTTTTTACCTTGCCATTGCCTGTCCGGTCTGTCTAGATCAGGTCTCTATATCTTACCTATTGTATGCTCTTTGGGGCAGGGACTTTCTCTTTTTATATGCATGTGTATAGTTCCTGGCACAATCGTGCCCTAATCTCAGTCGGGGCCTGTACTGTAATAATGGTAATAAAGTATTGCAGCTCATATTTGTCTGTAAGCTGAATATAATTCACATGCTGGGGTTTACTCAACTTTCAGTTTGCCTCTTTGAATTTGCAATACCCAGCTAAGATGCATCACCTGTGATATAAAATTCTGGTGAAATTTGTTAGCGCTTTTAAAAATAAATAAATAAATAATGGGACCAGAATTCATCACTGAAATTGAGTAAGAGCCCAAGTGTAAATTCAACAATAAAATACCTATATCATATTATAGTAAGACATCAATATTTGCAATAAAACTTGGGCTGATAGGAGGCAGGGTAAAAATATTCTCTCCAGTTCCTAAAGTACAGTTCACCAGTGACAAAAATACAAGGCACAAGCCCAGCGGAAAGGCAAGTGCCAGTGCAGTTCCCAAAGTGCCAGCAGCAACTCACTCAACCTCAGCATACTGCCTTACTTACAAATAATTCCATTTCACCGGGACTACAGCCCTTTCCCAGAGCTCAGGCATGCAAAGGAGAGATCAGGAGAAGGACTGGCTTACACAATGAAGCTGTTCATTGTGCAGAAAGGCTTTATACAGCACTTCTTGTGCTCCCAGAACATCCGTTAAAATCAGCTGGCATTTTGCATGTGCAATACCTGTGTAATACAGCACTCCCAATAATTGTCCATCTATCTCTAAGTGTCCTGGCACTGTAGTCTTTGGACTCTGATCACATTCATATTTATATATGGGGCTCTGGCTTTCATCATCACTAGGATTCATAGAGTTCAAGACCTGAAGGGACCATTTAGATGATCTAGTACCTAACCTAGCATTAGGCCATCTGTATCACAGACTTTTACATTTCACCCAATTACCTTTGAATTGAGCCAAATAACTTGTGTTTGAATAAAGCATAACTTCCAGAAAGGTATCCTGTCTTGATTTAAAGACTCCAAGAAATGCAGAATCAGAGGTCAGCATCACCATGTTGCATGACAGACACTTGACAAAATTACCATACTTAGTGACGGACATTGAGGGGGTGGGGTATGTCATTCAGTCATTCAATTTTTTGAAAAATTACTACAGACCTCAAAATCTTTGCCACGAACACTTGTGTCCGTTTATAGACACATTGCTGACCCCCGTGGAGAATCCACCATTTCCTTGGTAGTTCCAATGATTAATCCTCACTGTTAAAAATGTGAACCTTATTTCTAGTTTGAATTTGTCTGGCTTCAGCTCCCAGCTATTGGTACTAGTTATGTCCATCTCTGTTAGATTAAAGAGCTTTCAGTATCTGGTATTTGCTCCCTGTGAAGATACGTATATATTGTAATCAAGTCACCTCTTGGTCTTCTTTTTGATAAGCTAAATGTAGTGGGCTTTTTCAGTCTTTCACTGTGAGACTTTTTTTTTCTATTCCTCCAGCAATTTTTATGGCTGTCTTCTGCACCCTTTCCAGTTTTTCAGAATCCTTTTTGAAGTGTAGACACCAGAACTGGATACAGTATTCCAGTATCGGTGTCACCAATGCTGGAAACTGAGGTAAAATCACTTCGCTACTTCTACTCACTGCTCCCCTGCTTATATATCCAAGGAGGGCATTAATCCTTTTTTGCCACAACATTGCACTGGGAGTTCATGCTGAATTGCTTGTCCACTATGACTTCTAAATATTTTTCAGTGTCACTGCTTTCCAAGATCAGTTGAATTCCATATCTACTTTTCCATTATTTTACCTGGGTTGATTAACCAGCCTGTATTACCCAGGTCATTCCACTTTCCCTTTTTGAATATTGGCGTAACATTAGCACTCTTCCAGTCTTCTGGGATTTCCCCAGTTGTCTAAAGTTTCATTACAAAATTTACATAAGTAGGCCAGAGATCTTCTCAGTCACCTCTTTTAGGACTTTTGGGTGCAAGTTATCTGAGATGCTTGTACTTTAGTTTGTCATTGTTTCATCCACTATTTAGCCTTTGTTGCCATGGAAAGGCAGATTTCACATTTTATGCTGAACACCATCAAATTAGAGCTCAATCTGATTTCCTCGAGTAAGGAGGCCACAGTTGAAGGCATTCCTCCAAAAACATTCTGAACCCTTCTCCGAATAGCTTTACCTCTGTCAGGCCCACAGTATCCCTGTTGAGCTCAGCTGTCTTGGTAGGTTGTAGATGGAGTATGGTCAAGAATATTGAAACTTGGGTATCTGAAGTTAGGAAACTAAATAAAAATGGGCTTGTTTTCAGAGGTGCTTGGCATTTCTTAAAATCAGGCATTTATTTAGGTACCTAACTTTAGATATCCAAGTTTAAAAATTTTGGCCATGACCTCTAAAGTATCCAGCCCCTATTCCATTAAAGACCTTAAAGTTTATGACCAGGAGATCAGGACAAAATAGAGAGGCTGCAGAACACTGATATGGTATGGTATCAAAGATTTTTGTACCATCTTTCTCCACTAATAAAGACACTGCACCTTTATATTGCATCCACCTTGGTATGAACAAAATGAAGTGAAATCCCTTGGCCCATTGAATTCTGAGAGGGTAAATATGGTGCCATAGTGAGAACAAACCTGGGACCTTCAGAACAGGCCTCTTCTGCATGAAATAAAAGAGCAGCTCCATTAACTGATAAACGTAGTAGATTCTTATCCTCTCTTAGGATGAGCAACTAGAAGGAGACAGGACATATTGAGCCAGTGTGTAAGAAGAAATTCCTGACGTATAGCCAGAGGCCAGTTTATATGTTCTGATGCGAATGAGATCCATGTTTATTAAAATAAAACTTGCATGTGTATGTGCATAATAAACTAAAAGAAAAGGAGTACTTGTGGCACCTTAGAGACTAACCAATTTATTTGAGCATAAGCTTTCGTGAGCTACAGCTCACTTCATCGGATGCATGCAGTGGAAAATACAGTAGGGGGTTTTATAAACACAGAGAACATGAAACAATGGGTGTTACCATACACACTGTAACGAGAGTGATCAGGTAAGGTGAGCTACTACCAGCAGGAGAGAAAAAAAACCTATTGTAGTGATAATCAAGGTGGGCCATTTCCAGCAGTTGACAAGAATGTGTGAGACTAACACGCCTGCTACTCCGAAACCTGTCATTAAAAGATAGGTTTCAGAGGAACAGCCGTGCTAGTCTGTATTTGCAAAAAGAAAAGGAGTACTTGTGGCACCTTAGAGACTAACCAATTTATTTGAGCATGAGCTTTCGTGAGCTACAGCTCACTTCATCAGATGCATACCGTGGAAACTGCAGCAGACTTTATATACACACAGAGAATATGAAACAATACCTCCTCCCACCCCACTGTCCACACGGCTGTTCCTCTGAAACCTGTCATAATAAACTAGTTATTTAAGGTCATCTTTCTGCTGTGTGCAAGTTCTGCAAATACAATGTGTATGGGTGGTGGGGGCAACTGTTGGGTTTTTTCGTGGTGCAGGGGGTTCTACTCTTACACAAAGAAATGTCTTTCTTTTGGTTTTTGCTTTAGCAATGTTGTGATGTTAAAAACCACATTCAAAATATTTCAATCAAGAAAAATATTACTTCCTCCTGCCCCCACCCCTCCAAAAAGATAGAGGTAGCCATGCCTCTTACTCTTTGTCCAGATAGGGTGTTAGGATTTGGCCAGCAGTCTAATCTGTATTAATACAGTTTGGGTTTACGCAGTGGGTCATCCTTAATGTTTAGTGAGCTGAAACAAGAATGGAAGAAAATGATAATGGAAAGGCTTGTTTAAAAAAAAGAAAGCATAGATGGCTATAACTGAGATGATTGGACTCGCAGTGGATATTACAGATATTTTGCCTAAGCCAGATTTTGAAGCCTTTGAGATGAGATACGCATGATCATCAGAGCAGGCCTTTCTAGTACAAAAAAACTCTTGTAATGTTTGAATATTGGCATATGTTGATGACAGCTGCAGAAGACATGGGCGGGGAAGGGGAGAGAAAGAGGGAAGCTGTACCATTCTGCCTAGACTTGGCAGAATTTGTTTTTTTTTTTTAAATAATTTTGACATATCAATGTTTATTTTAAAGCTTTTTCATTTTTATCAATTGAAATTCACAGTTGCAGGAAATTATTGGGGGTCAGATAATGACAGGGTAATTATTTAATACTGTAAGACATTGACATTCAAAAAGTTAAACTTTATAAACATTAAAAAACAAATTGACAAAATCACACATCAAAATATAAAAGGCAAATATCTTTAAATCAATCTATACTAAGTTCTCAAGCAGCATTTTTCTTTCTTTGCCTCTCTGTACGTTTCATTTATTGTGGATGGAAATATTTTTTGTCCATTTGTGTGTGCAGTGAAATCAACATTTACTGACCTTTACCTACAAAAATCTAATCCTTCCAAGCCTAATTATGTCTTTGTTATAGATAATGGCACTGCAGGAGATCCTGCAAAGACTAGCGAGCCAAATTCAGACCCTGTCTTTTGGGGGGATTTTTTTTTTAACTACATAACTGGCTAAATAAATGCTACTGTTCTTTTGCTCCTGTTAGCCTTGCAGAGCCAAGGCAGAAAAGAGGGAGTGAGCTGGTCTATTTCTTACCATGTAACACCATTAGAATGGATTAATAGGTAGGCTAGTCAGTTGTACCTGTGCAGCCCCACTGCTACCAATGGGGGTGTCTCCGTGGTCCTAAGTTGCAGAGAATGGGGTTTCACAGGTGCCACTGAGGATGTGCTTTGAAGAAAACCATGTTGCACATCTGGCACTGAGGACAGAATTTGTCCCACAGAACTTCTAGTCCAGATGATGATGCAAGAGCTAGAAAGAACCCAGATTTCCCTCAGATCCAAGGCAAGTATGCAAGGGTTGTCAGTTAAGGAAAAAAGTCTTTTTTACTTGTAAACTGGGCATGTTGGATACAGAAATCAGAGATGACAAACACAAAATCACACTCTATGGTTAGTCTTTCGGTGCTGAGCAGCACTGCATGGTTACTGAAGCAGTTTGCTCCTTTTATTCTGACCCAGCCATCGCAGCCTCCATGCAAAGACCTTTTCACAGGCCTCTTCCTGCTCCATGGTGGACACCCAGGTCAGGGATAACGCATGCTAAAAAGCAAGAACCACTTCCGTTGACTCTAAGCCCTTCACGAACATATTTGCTAGGTCCCTAGCACACAGCAGACCTGTAGAGTGCCCATCCCAAAGATCTGGCAATGGATCCCTGTTGTCTAAAACAGTAGAGCTAGACACATTCAGAAGTGATTTGAACGGAGATCTGTACTACCTTACAATGGTGCCGGTGATTTTGATACGCTTAGCTACTGGGTGTGACAAATTATTTGATATATTAGGGGTGCACACTGGCCTCACAGTGTGCACTTTTACACACCCAGTTGCACACTTTCTGCGCCTACTTAATGTCCTTGCATGTCAGTTCCTCTCAGTTTGCTGTGAGGCTTAGTTCACGTTTGGAAAGCATTTTGAGGCCATGTGATAAGAGACTGAGGAAGAGAAAAGTGCTGTCATTGGTGGTGAAAACAACTCAGCCCTGTCACAGATCCCGTCCTCATCTCTGGAAGACCCCGTTATAAACCCACATCTTTACACTTGACCTGTTTCTTCCTTTGGCATAGATTCTATACCCAGAGCAGTCTTTGATACAAGGGCTTCCTTTCCACTTGACTATTTCGGTGCGTGCACAACTTTGCTTTCATAACTAGGTTCATTTCTACCTTCAAGTCATTTAAGAGTGTCAGCAGCAGCTTGAATGTGGCACTCTGCCCTCTGAGCCGATAACAATGTGCTCCAAGGCCCCAGAGTGGGTCTTCTACTCTGTGATGTTCTGGATTCTCATCCTCGGGGGAATACATTACCACCTACAGTAGCAGAGTATTTTTCCTCCCCCATTAATAATTGTCTTGGGAAGCGATAATTAAAATAGGTTTGCAGGCTATGAGGGACCTCTGTCGACCCACCCCCCTCCCACACACACACACACCTACTTTTGGAGCTGAATGAGAATTTATATGCATATTTTCAGAGAACTCCTGAAGGTTTTTACACCCTTGTTATGTTCTCGTTGTCACGAAGCAAGAAGTAATTTTCTCCATTTCATTTTATTATACTGTACGGGCCAAACTATTATACGTGGTGCTGAAGTTGCACCAGTAAAGTTTCCTCGTGCACCCAGCTAAGAACTGCCTGCATAAAATGGGTTATTTTATGAGATGGGCAGGGACCTGTGTAAATCTGGGTTCACTTCCTGGTGCTGTCACAAACTTCCCATGTGACATTGGCCAAATAGGATTGGATAGGATACAAATTAGAGGATTGGGCCAAAAGAAATCTGATGAGGTTCAACAAGGACAAGTGCAGAGTCCTGCACTTAGGACGGAAGAATCCCATGTACCGCTACAGACTAGGGACCGAATGGCTCGGCAGCAGTTCTGCAGAAAAGGACCTAGGGGTTACAGTGGATGAGAAGCTGGATATGAGTCAATAGTGTGCCCTTGTTTCCAAGAACGCCATTGTTATTTTGGGATGTATACGCAGGGGCATTGCCAGCAGATTGAGGGACGTGATCGTTCCCCTCTATTCGACATTGGTGAGGCCTCATCTGGAGTACTGTGTCCAGTTTTGGGCCCCACACTACAAGAAGGATGTGGAAAAATTGGAAAATGTCCAGCGGAGGGCAACAAAAATGGTTCGGGGACTGGAACACATGACTTAGGAGGAGAGGCTGAGGGAACTGGGAATGTTTAGTCTGCAGAAGAGAAGAATGAGGGGGGATTTGATAGCTGCTTTCAACTACCTGAAAGGGGGTTCCAAAGAGGATGGATCTAGACTGTTCTCAGTGGTAGCTGATGACAGAACAAAGAGTAATGGTCTCAAGTTGCAGTGGGGGAGGTTTAGGTTGGATATTAGGAAAAACTTTTTCACTAGGAGGGTGGTAAAACATTGGAATGCATTACCTAGGGAGGTGGTGGAATCTCCTTCCCTAGAAGTTTTTAAGGTCAGGCTTGACAAAGCCCTGGCTGGGATGATTGAGCTGGGGATTGGTCCTGCTTTGAGCAGGGGGTTGGACTAGATGACCTCCTGAGGTCCCTTCCAACCCTGATATTCTATATTCTAAATGATTTGACTTCTCTGTCTGTTTCTCATCTGTAAAATGGGGATATTTCCTTTTTTCTATTCTTTGTGTGTCTGTCTTCGATGGTATGTTCTCCAGGGCAGGGACTCTCTCTTATTATGGATTTGTATTGTGTCTACGACAATGGGATTCATGTCAGTTCAACCAATTATCTTTGTTGGGATCTCTAGGTGCTACTATATCGCAAGTAGTAATAGTGACAACTGGCATCTAGTGCTATCATCTGACTTGCTCCTGCAAATGCTTGGCCAAGGTAGGAACCCTTTACTCCCACTGGAGAATGCTTGACTCCGGTGAGTCACCTCCTTGGAACTGACAGACTGCTCATGAATAGCTGTGAGTAAGAGGTCCATAATCTGCACTGTTGAGAGTCTAATTTTTGCCCCAGTTATACCGGTGTAACTGCTCCATCCTCCGTGACTTAGTGCCCTGTCTCCATTTGCATATCCAGTTGTGGGTTTCGCAAGCAGAAAGTTGCATGTGCATCCACAGAACTTGCCCTTCTGGCACCCAAATTTCAGTATAAAATGGCCTTTAATAGATATCCTTCCATTTTGAATTTTAAAAGAATAAATGAAGCAGTGGAAAATAAACATATCTCCCATTTTTCAAACCCTAGTAGTTTTTAACTAACCCTTATATTATTCATATGATGTTTTATATTACTGTTCGTTTGAGCTGCTAGAAATCATAGATCAGTTCCTAAACCACAGTGTCTTTATTATGAACACATAAATCATGCATGGAAAGGCCCTGACAGTTGATGATGTAAACTATAAGGAAGCAAAGCCCCCAGGCAGTGTAAAAAATGTATGTCACAAGCAAAGAAGTATGTCATCTCTCTTTCTTTTCTTATGGGTGTTCTTGGCTTGTCATTATCAGGGAAGATTTTTTTTTTTTTTTGCCCTTGTTTCCTTTATTTAAATGACGTTAGGACCAAGATAATTTGCAATGGTGTTTCAAAAAAAGACAAATGGAGCACAGCTTCCCACATTCGTATGCACCCCCAAGAATGAATATGTTATTTATACTACTCTGTCTGGCTTAAATAGCAGCTCTGTTGTGACCCCACTTTGATCTCCATTATACCGATGAAAATCAGAACTAACTCAATGTCAGTGGAGTTTAGCTGGCACAAGACTAGCGTAAATGAGATCAGAATCAAACTCATTCTTTTTATAATGCCACTGAAAAGTACATCCTTGAGTCTGGATTTTTGTTTTTGACAAATACTTGACTTTTTATCAAAAATCCGAAAACCAAAATGTTTCAATATTGAACAACCAAAAATCAAGACACATCAGCCCCATAACTGATTTGGGGGGGGCCAAAACTGTGAAAAGCAGGGGTGGGGGCAGTTGCTGGCAAAAAAATATTTAATATCTTCCATTTAAAAAAAATTCTTGAGGAAAGCAGCCACTTGGTGAGTATTCAGTTAGTCAAAAAAACAAGTTTCTGTTGGTGGGGGGAGGGTCGTTTTGTTGGATATTTTTTGTCCAGGCCTGTTGCATGATAGAGAGGAAATGAGAGCATCAGTAATGAGGTATTGACCCCTTGCTGAGCATACAGAGTGAGGATAAAAGGAGGATGCCTGAATTTGGCCTAAAGAAAAATTGCAAGTTTTGCTAAGTCTTGCGCTATGTACATACACCAATATTTTCAAAAACAAGTACCTAAAATTAGGCTCCAAAGGTAATGTATATGCAGCTAAATAAATGCTGAGGACCCAGCAGCTCCATAGATGTCTAGATTTGTGTGCACACTTACTAAAGTTGTGCGAGCAAAACAACTTAATTGCCATACCTGCATACAGTTACGATAACTACATGTGGCAAAACTAGGTTCACAAATGAATGCATAACAAACTCATACACACTTCAAGTGAACAAGGGATGTTTGAGTGTTAGGGATTTCTGAAAGACAGGCCACTTATTTAGGAGTTTAACTATAGACTAAGGAGCCTAACTGTAACCATGCCAGCCACTTTCCATGCACCCCATCATGGCCTAAGGTCATGCTACAGGCAACCTGCCTCCATTTTCCCTCTGGGACTGTTCAGTAAACTCAAAACACTTTTGTCCATTCCCATCCTTTCTTGGGTTCTGCTTTGTCAAATTAACAAATGTTCAAAATTAAGTTGAAGTCCATCCATTCTCCCAGGCCTTTCCTGTCTGTTGTCTCACTCCCCAAGTTTCAGGTTTCTCTGCTGGAACCTACTGGCTCCCAGAAGCCCCTGTACACCTTGAAAATGCTCTCTGTAGGGTGCTTCCTGATTTAGCCAGCAACTCCCAACCCTACCTATCTGGGGCAACTCTCCAGGTCTCATTGTCTCCCTTGCAGGAGCTTTCTCACTCTCTGAAATCTCTCTGCAATTTCCTGAGTAATCTCCCTCTCTACAGCTTCCTGATATTTTTTATACAGAAACAGCTAATCTACCTCAGGTGTGCCTCTTTAGTAATGTGGGTTGGCTAGCCCCAAGCCTGCCAGCCTTTAATAGATGAGCTGCCCTATTACTTTAGGCACCCATTCTTGAAAACCTCTATTTTTTGTGCTTATATGGAAGTCTCTACTAAGATATTAAGAACAAACTGAAGTCCCCCTGAAGTCCAGTGTGGTCATTCTGTTTCCCTTCTGTAGTTTCAACTGATTAAGAGCATCTTAAGCTGTTTATGCAGCATTGCTGTAGCCTGTTAAACAGCTGTCCCGTTCCATCTCAGAGATGGCAGCATTTAAGTGGAGTTCAATGGTATACTTGATATAGTGTTCTGATGGTATAGTTTGTGATGTGTTTTCAGATCCTTCTGGATGAAAGGTGCTAAGTTATTGTCATCATTGGCGATATCTATACTGCTGCTAGGAGCATGCTTCCCAGTGCGGATCAACAGACACGTGCTAGCTCTGCTCAACCTAGCACGCTAAAAATAGTTGTTGACTATCGCATGCTATTTTTAGCATGCTAGCTCGAGTCTGTCTACCTGTACTGGGATCTAATGTGTATCCAAAATCACACAAGAAGCATGTGGCAGAGCTAGAAATTAAACACAAATGGTATTATTCCCAGTCCAGTATCTCAACCTCACCACCCTCCTTCTTCACTGTGGACACAACCATGTTTGTGCTTTCTATATTATCTCCTACACACAGACCACCTTCCCTGAGCTGATCTTCATGCACAGCGCCCTCTTCTAGGTCCCTCTTTCAGATGCACCACTCCGTTATGCCTAGCGAGCTAAAACAATTCATTTTCTGTAGTGATTAGGGGGTTGGGACACATGACTTACGAGGAGAGGCTGAGGGAACTGGGGTTATTTAGTCTGCAGAAGAGAAGAGTGTGTGTGGGGGGGGATTTGACAGCAGCCTTCAACTACCTGAAGGGGGGTTCCAAAGAGGATGGAGCTCGGCTGTTCTCAGTGGTGGCATATGACAGAACAAGAAGCAATGGTCTCAAGTTGCAGGGGGGTGATCTAGGCTGGATATGAGGAAACACTATTTCACTAGGAGGGTGGTAAAGCACTGGAATGGGTTACCTAGGGAGGTAGTGGAATCTCCATCCTTAGAGGTTTTTAAGGCCCAGCTTGACAAAGCTCTGTCTGGGATGATTTAGTTGATGTTGGTCATGCTTTGAGCAGGGGATTGGACTAGATGACCTCCTGAGGTCTCTTCCAACCCTAATATTCTGTGATTCTATGATTCTAATACATGTATCCACAAAGGAAAAAGCTCGCTCTTCTGTCTTCATTCTCTGCCATCAATCTTGCTGAGTAACTATGTCATCTTATTGATTTCTCCTCCCTACTGTTTTGTTGCCCACTTATGTCATGTCTAATATTAATCAATTGTAAGCTCCTTGGGTTACCTTCTTTTGGCTTTGGGAGGTGCCTAGTACATCTTTAGGTGCCATGAGAAAGGAATAATGATAATAATAAAAACGTGAGCACACAACTGAAAATTACATGGGAAGAGCTACATCAGTCTGGGGTGTGAAAAAGCACACCTCATCTGATAAATTTGTGCTGATGGAAGAGTGCCTCCTTCAACTAAGCTGATATTGTTCAGGGAAGTGGTGTTCCTGTACTGACTGAAAAAAAACCTTCTGTTGATGTAGGCTTCATCTACATAATGGGGATATGCCAACATAGCCATGTCACTATAATCTTAATAAACTGATGTGAGTCCACCTTATAAAAGGGGCAGTAGGGTAGCCTGGAAGGGGCATGGAAAGAAAGAAGATCTATCATTCTGTATGGCAGAGCAGCAGTCAAAATTCAAGTTTTACCCTCTTGCTAATACTAACTGCTGGGAATTCAGATCAAAATGTGTTAAAGGGGGAAGTTGAAAGTGGAATCTGCCATGTGTACTAGTTTCTTCTCTCCTCCTTCCAAAAGGCATCTGTGGATTCTTTTCCATTAATCATTTTGTTTCATCTCATCTACCGTGTTGATTTACAAGAAAAGGCAGGTTAAATGCCAAATCAAATTTTGCTGCTCAACTAGTAAGATAATTAGTATCTGATATGTAAAGAGGAAGAATCACAAGAAGCAACACTAAAAGCATGAGTGTGGGATTTATGACAGTATTAATGGGAAGCCTCAATCCGGTGAGAATCAGCCACACTTGCATTTTGTTCTTTCCTTCTTGCATTCTGTGAAATTTCTCCTCGGAATGCCCTTTACCAGGAGATTTCACACTGATGAAGGAGATGAAGCAAAGAGGAAAGAAAAAGCAACTTAAAGAGATAAGCTGCTTATCTGTTTTTAGTTGGGTTGGATTTGCTGCTAGGTGGAGGTGGATGGTATCTAAACAAGAAGTGTAAAAGCTTGCAATGCTAGAAAAGTTTCTAGATGTGCATCACTGCCAAATACCCCATGGTACATCACTCCATGTTTGTGAGTTGCTGTTAGCCAAATCCAGCTATATTTCATTTTGCATCTCTAAGGCTTACCATGGTTTGGTTTTCGGATTCAAGGGACTTGTCAAGCATCCATTAAAATTAATGGAAAGATTTCCATTGACTTCAGTGGGTGCTGGATCCAGCCCCAAGTTTGGGTAGAGATGGGCTAAAGCAACATTTGAATCCAAATTCTGATTTTGATCTCCCCAGAGTTAGGGCTGTTCAGAGCTGAGGTTTTGGTTTAGCCTATTATAAAATAGCCCTTTGGAAAATAAGGATCCAGGTTTGGACTTCTAATAACCTGAACACATGGGGAAGATTGAATCCAGGGCTTTGGTTCAGCTCATCCCAGTTGAAGAACATAAGTGTTTGATGCACTTTTTATGATGAATTAGCAGAAAAATATGGGGGAGAGATGGAATTTTAAAACCGATGTATAGTGGATACCTTTACAATTCAGCATGCACTTCCCAAAGTATCTATGGAAATCCGAGCATCTTTCTATGCTTAGATTAATGAAGATGGCAGTACCTCAGCCACCCTGGAGCAACAAATGTTGAATTTTTAATACATCTTGCTTTTGAATGGTTCAGACAATCTTTGTTCTGATTGACTGATTGATGAATACTCCTTCCCTTGGAATTATCCCCCTGTGAAAGCACATAATGTGGTTACTGTGTGTATTCTCTTAATTAATTCATGAGGCCACACTCTTTAGAAGTAATGATAATAACAACAGCTCTTACCAGATGATCGAGTTCCCATTGTGGACAGAGAATATACACAGAGATAAAGTCTCCACTTATGCCCATCTAAGTATCTCAAGTTAGGTTGATTGTGTTGTTATTCCAACAAACACTCCACCTAAGCTTGGCTGTTCCTAAAGGTTTCCCTGTAAGACCTTTCCACCCCAAAACCTAACTCCCTTTGCCCTTAGCAGAGGTTCCTGCGCCTCATATCCTGGTTGGGAGCTAATTGAACCCACCTGCAAGTATGAGTTAGCAATAACTGCACTGCACTTTTATGAAGCCCCTAACAACGTATGACTGGATAGATATGACTCACCTAATTATGCAGGTTCCTAGAGTCTGCCAAACTGTTACATAGCTATAAATCTCTTTAGGTTGGCATTAATTCAGGGAGTATTTATCACTGTGCTATGATTCATGGATTTGAAGGTCAGAAGGGACCATTATGATCATCTAGTTTGACTTCCTGTATGACACAGGCCAGACTACGTTTCACCCAGCGGTTCCTGCATCTAGCCCAACAGCTTGATGTGGTGCATCTGTAGTCAAGTTACTACTTGAGAGAAGTGTCAGATTGATAGAAAGTCTCTCTTCATCCACGCAGCAGGTACATCTCCGTGGTGCAAGCTTTTCCCCCAACACTGCTCCTTGATCCTCTTACCGAATGGTAACAACATTCAGTCACTGCCAACCAGATCTGCCTTTGAACCGGAGAAAGGTTCTGTTGCCCTTAATTAATCATCTGAGCCATTAAGTCCCCGTCTCCATTTTTTTTTCTTATGCACTTTGTAGCATCCTATGTTGTGCCATTTCATAGGGAAGATCAGTCCTTAAAGGCGGTTCCAAAGTTGCTCGAAATGTAGGAGTTGCTTTTACACCAGCCCTTCCCCCTTTAAATATCTTATGTTGAAACCCAATAAATGCTGAGGCAGCTTGAACTGCATTCCACGCAAGCTGGAAAGGAGCTCTGCTGCTGGGGATTTACAGAGGTCCTCTTCTGAGACAATTAATTCCTCAGGTCAGCTTGGCCCTTCCCACTCTTTACATCTACCCAACACTATGAGTTCTGTTTGGGTCCTAAGATACTTTGCTTATCCCACTGGTGAAGTTCCTTTTAAAAAAAAAAACGTTGCTCCTGTCACTAAATACAGGGCCTTGGCTGCCTTTTATGAGTATTTAAAGGGATCCTGTCAGGTTACAAATTATGGGCCAGATTCACTGGAGCACTGCTTAGGTGACACCAAAAAGTTGTAAACCCTGGTTAACTGGCCAGCTAACTCACGTTCGGAACTGCTTTGAATCAGCGGAATGGCACAAAGTAGAGGAAATATGTTGGTCAACCTGGCCTTAAATATGTATGTGTAATCTCCTTATATGGTGATATGTGTAATTATCAATCTGTGAGGCCTTTATTTTGTGTATTGCACCTTTATATTTCCAAGCACTCTTATGTGCAGAGAAAGCAACCATGTTATAGAGAAGACACATACTATCCTCTGTCAAGAAGATGTTATTTTTATGCTGCTATTTTCCCTAGTCTATACAAGTCATTGTAGGCTGACAGTACATGCTTGCTGTATGCGTATGGAAGAATATAACATTTTGCTTTGTCAAAAATAGCACCTCGGTGTATGAAAATCAAACCAATTTGAAGAGTCATGTTGCCTTTTTGTCCTTTGTGGCTGGTTTACATTTTGCCTCTGGCCCATCTTGGATAATGAAAGCTGGGCTGATCAGTTTGATACTGTAGCTCTCAGGCCCTCGCTTCCTGCCTCTCATTCATTTGGAGTGTGTGACTAAGTCTGGCCTTGCCACATGTGCTGTAAGAAAGCTTCTCTCCTCTCTGGAATTCTTCACCATTCAACAAACTTCTGCACAATGGACGGTGCCAGCAGCATTTAGCCTTAAGATAGCTGGGCCAGCCCTGTAGCTGTGAGCTCTCCTGCCAGGATGGGCTGGGAATGGGACACTTCTCATTGAAGTTCAGCCACTTTGGAAGCCCTGCAGGGCAAACATCAAAGACAAATACTGCCAAGTTTCACAGGGAGCTGGGTGGCTTTAAGCAGGCTCTAAATCAGTAACAATAAGTGAAAGTGGACTGTGAAAGGGTGGGACGTAAACTACAACCTCATACTGAGATGGATATTATCCACGAGTCAACTCAATCCAGCCTGTGGCAGTGACATGGAGGATTGGCCAAAAAAAAAAAAAAAAGCGGGGAAAAAAGCAGCAGCTCAGGTCTTCAGCCCTCGCATGGCATTTTCTGATGTATACACTCTCTTTCTCCCTGTATTTAACCTTGGCTAGCCCTAGTACAAAACAAGGAATATAAATGCTGTTTTGGAGCCTCAGCCCACAATCCTCCCTTTCCTCGATCAGCCTCTCTTCATTCTAAATCAAAAACCAACCATGGAGTCCTGCTTTGAGCCCCCAGGCATGCCCCACTCATCACTTCTCTCCATGTCTCCCGAGCACATTAAAGAATCAAGCCTTGGGCTTGCCATGCATACCTGTGTGGAGCACTGAAAAACAACCACCGTCAAATGGAGAGAGTGAACTTGCTGCAGAGATCTAGTTTGGAATATTAACAATAATGACTTTATACAGCACCTACCAGCCAAATATATCCCAGAGCGCCTCACAATCTCATCGTACAAGCTGACTGTGCTTCCAGCTCGTCATGGAGTCAATGGGAACCACAAGTTGTGTATCTGCAAGTAGCATTTTTTTTTGGGGGGGGGATATAACAAAAAAGAAAGGGGAAAAAAACACCCAAGAGAGAGACACACAAAGCAATTGTTTTATCCGCTGCTGAAGTGTCCACCCTCTCTAGGGTGAAATGCAGCAGCTGTTTCAATGTGCAACAGTTTAGAACTGGGAGCAAAGAACCCTGCATACAATAGAAAATGCAAGGAGAATTTAGGTAGATGGAACGTGTCCATCCATGTTGTGGCTGGTCCAGGGCACTCTTGCGAGAAGTGCACTGAGTTTAATCCCTGTAGAACAGCTTGCCTGCAGCTGGTCAGTCTTTCTCCTATGAGCTGTTTTTCCTATGAGCTCTCTCACAGATTCATAGATATTAAGGTCAGAAGGGACCATTATGATCATCTAATCTGACCTCCTGCACAATGCACGCCACAGAATCTCACCCACCCACTCCTGCGATAAACCTCTCACCTATGTCTCAGCTATTGAAGTCCTCAAATCATGGTTTAAAGACTTCAAGGTGCAGAGAATCCTCCAGCAAGTGACCCATGCCCCATGCTGCAGAGGAAGGCAAAAAAACCCCAGGGCCTCTTCCAATCTGCCCTGGAGGAAAATTCCTTCCTGACCCCAAATATAGCGATCAGCTGAACCCTGAGCATATGGGCAAGATTCACCAGCCAGATACCCAGGAAAAAAGTGTCTGTACTAACTCAGATCCCACCCCATCTAACATCCCATCACAGGCATTGGGCCTATTTACCATGAATAGTTAAAGATCAATTAATTGCCAAAATCATGTTATCCCATCATACCATCTCCTCCATAAACTTATCAAGTTTAATCTTGAAGCCAGATAGATCTTTTGCCCCCACTGCTTCCCTTGGAAGGCTATTCCAGAACTTCACTCCTCTGATCGCCTTCTATGATGAGATTACTGGTTCTGTGGATGAAGGGAAAGCAGTGGATGTATTGTTTCTTGACTTTAGCAAAGCTTTTGACACGGTCTCCCACAGTATTCTTGTCAGCAAGTTAAGGAAGTATGGGCTGGATGAATGCACTACAAGGTGGGTAGAAAGCTGGCTAGATTGTCGGGCTCAACGGGTAGTTATCAATGGCTCCATGTCTAGTTGGCAGCCGGTATCAAGTGGAGTGCCCCAAGGGTCGGTCCTGGGGCCGGTTTTGTTCAATATCTTCATAAATGATCTGGAGGATGGTGTGGATTGTACTCTCAGCAAATTTGCGGATGATACTAAACTGGGAGGAGTGGTAGATACGCTGGAGGGGAGGGATAGGATACAGAAGGACCTAGACAAATTGGAGGATTGGGCCAAAAGAAATCTGATGAGGTTCAATAAGGATAAGTGCAGGGTCCTGCACTTAGGACGGAAGAACCCAATGCACAGCTACAGACTAGGGACCGAATGGCTAGGCAGCAGTTCTGCGGAAAAGGACCTAGGGGTGACAGTGGACGAGAAGCTGGATATGAGTCAGCAGTGTGCCCTTGTTGCCAAGAAGGCCAATGGCATTTTGGGATGTATAAGTAGGGGCATAGCGAGCAGATCGAGGGACGTGATCGTTCCCCTCTATTCGACATTGGTGAGGCCTCATCTGGAGTACTGTGTCCAGTTTTGGGCCTCACACTTCAAGAAGGATGTGGATAAATTGGAGAGAGTCCAGCGAAGGGCAACAAAAATGATTAGGGGTCTGGAACACATGACTTATGAGGAGAGGCTGAGGGAGCTGGGATTGTTTAGCCTGCAGAAGAGAAGAATGAGGGGGGATTTGATAGCTGCTTTCAACTACCTGAAAGGGGGTTCTAAAGAGGATGGCTCTAGACTGTTCTCAATGGTAGCAGATGACAGAACGAGGAGTAATGGTCTCAAGCTGCAGTGGGGGAGGTTTAGATTGGATATTAGGAAAAACTTTTTCACTAAGAGGGTGGTGAAACACTGGAATGCGTTACCTAGGGAGGTGGTAGAATCTCCTTCCTTAGAGGTTTTTAAGGTCAGGCTTGACAAAGCCCTGGCTGGGATGATTTAACTGGGAATTGGTCCTGCTTCGAGCAGGGGGTTGGACTAGATGACCTTCTGGGGTCCCTTCCAACCCTTATATTCTATGATTCTATGATGGTTACAAACCTTCATCTAATTTCAAGTCTAAACTTTCCGATGGCCAGTTTATATTCATTTGTTCTTGTGTCCACATTGGTACTGAGCTTAAATAATTCCTCTCCGGTATTTATTCCTCTGATATATTTATAGAGAGCAATCATATCTCCTCTCAACCTTCTTTTAGTTAGGCTAAACAAGCCAAGCTCCTTGAGTCTCCTTTCATAAGACAGGTTTTCCATTCCTTGGATCATCCTAGTAGCCCTTCTCTGTACCTGTTCCAGTTTGAAGTCATTCTTCTTAAACATGGGAGACCAGAACTGCACACAGTATTCCAGGTGAGGTCTCACCAGTGCCTTGTATAACGGTACTAAAACCTCCTTATCTCTACTGGAAATACCTCGCCTGATGCATCCCAAGACCACATTAGCTTTTTTCACGGCCATATCACATTGGCGGCTCATAGTCATCCTGTGGTCAACCAATATTCCAAGGTCCTTCTCCTCCTCCGTTACTTCTAATGGATGCGTCCACAGCTTATAACTAAAATTCTTGTTATTAATCCCTAAATACACGTCCCTGTATTTAGGGATTAATAACAAGGCCTGTAGTTACCCGGATCACCTTTTATCCCTTTCTTAAAAATAGGAACCATGTTAGCAATTCTCTAGTCATACGGTACAACCCCTGAGTTTACAGATTCATTAAAAATTCTTGCTAATGGGCTTGCAATTTCATGTGCCAATTCCTTTAATATTCTTGGGTGAAGATTATCTGGGCCCCCCGATTTAGTCCCATTAAGCTGTTCGAGTTTTGCTTCTACCTCAGATATGGTAATATCTACCTCCATATCCTCATTCCCATTTGTCATGCTACCATTATCCCTAAGATCCTCATTAGCCTTATTAAAGACTGAGGCAAAGTATTTGTTTAGATATTGGGCCATGCCTAAATTATCCTTAACCTCCACTCCATCCTCAGTGTTTAGAGGTCCCACTTCTTCTTTCTTTGTTTTCTTCTTCTTTATATGGCTATAGAACCTTTTACTATTGGTTTTAATTCCCTTTGCAAGGTCCAACTCTACTTGACTTTTAGCCTCTCACTTTATCCCTACATGTTCTGACCTCAATAAGGTCGCTTTCTTTGCTGATCCCTCCCATCTTCCACTTCCTGTATGCTTTCTGCTTTTTTCTTAATCACCTCTCTGAGATGCTTGCTTATCCAGCTTGGTCTACAACTCCTGCCTATGAATTTTTTCCCCTTTCTTGGGATGCAGGCTTCCGATAGCTTCTGCACCTTTGACTTAAAGTAATCCCAGGCATCCTCTGCCTTTAGATCCATAAATTCTTCAGTCCAATCCACTTCCCTAACTAATTTCCTTAATTTTTGAAAGTCAGCCCTTTTGAAACCAAAAACCCTAGTTGCAGATTTATTTTTGTTTATCCTTCCGTTCAGTTTGAACTAAATTAGCTCATGATCACTTGAACCAAGGTTGTCCCCTACAACCATTTCTTCTGTGAGGTCCTCACTACTCACCAAAACCAAGCTAAAATGGCATCCCCTCTAGTCGATTCAGCAACTACTTGATGAAGGAATCTATCAGCTATCGCATCTAGGAAAATCTGAGCCCTACTATTATTACTAGCACTTGTCCTCCAGTCTATATCTGGGAAGTTAAAGTCTCCCATGATCATGCAGTTTCCATCAGTATTTACTTAATTAAAAACAGTAAAGAGGGCTCTATCCATATCCAAATTAGATCCTGGCGGTCTATAGCACGCCCCAAGCACTATCCCAGGGGAGGCTCTAGTAGTTTTCTTCCCCAATGTAATTTTTACCCAGACGGACTCTGTCTTATCCATTCCATCGCTTCTTATTTCTTTACATTCTACCTCATCATTGATATACAGTGCTACTCCATCACCTTTACCTTTATTTCTGTCTTTCCTAAACAGCACATACCCTTCAATACCTGTAGTCCAGTCATGACTACTATTCCACCATGTTTCTGTTATCCCTATAATATCTGGTTTCACTTCCTGCACCAGTAGCTCTAGTTCCTCCATTTTGTTACCTAGGCTCCTCGCATTGGTGTACAAACATCTTAATTTTTGCTGTTTGGCCTTGCTCACATTCTGTACCCTATTAGGCACTGTCATTCAACAGCCAGTATAACCTATTAGACTGGTATCCACACTGCCCTTCCTCCTTATGTCCACTCTCCTACCCACAGCTGTATCCTTTCTTACTTTGTTTTCTTCCCTCTCAATGCTAAAATCCAGTGTGGAGATTACCTGGACATCTCCCAACCATCTCCCCCAAATTCCTAGTTTAAAGCTCTCTTAATCAGTTGTGCCAGCCTCCATCCTAGAAGTCTATTTCCTTCCCTACTCAGATGAAGTCCATCCCGAGAGAACTGTCCTCTGTCCATGAATGCCTCCCAGGGGCCATACATCCCAAAGCCCTCCTTATAGTACCACTGCCTGAGCCATCTGTTGATAGTCATAATCTTGACACTCCTTTGTCCTTCTCTAGGAACAGGCAGAATCCCACTGAAGATCACCTGACCCTTGATTTCCTTAAGCGTCTTCCCCAGCCTGGCATAGTCTCCCTTGATACGTTCCAGCAAGAATCTACCGGTATCATTTGTTCCCACATGAAGGATAATCAGGGGATTCTTTCCCGCTCCCTTTAGGATCCTTTTCAACCTCAGGTCTACATCCCGTATCTTAGCAGCTGGAAGACAGCACACCCTTCTATTCTCTGGATCAGCTCTGGTTACAGGCCTGTCTATTCTTCTCAGTAAGGAGTCCCCGATCACGTAGACCTGCCTTTTCCTGGTGAAGGTGCTATTCTCCAGTCTATCCCCTGTTCCCTCTGGCTGCAAGTTCTTTCCATTCCTATTCTCCCTTGCAATCCTCTTCAACCCATCCTGTATCCTCCTGGGGCTCATATTTGGTGTAGTCGCCATTGACTTCACCTTTTCCTATAGGACTAGCTGCTCTTCTCTTCTTCCTTGCCCTTCCACCTTCAGTGACCACCTGCTGAGCCCCTTCTTCATTTTCCAACTCTGAAAACCTGTTCTTGAGCTCTATTTCTCCTTCACTAGCCCGTCTTTTCCTCTGCCTGGTTCTCTTAGTCACATGCTTCCACTGTCCACTTTCCTCACCTAGCAGACTCCCCTCAGAATTGTTCAGTTCTGCTTCCATCTGCAAGTCTGGAGCTTTTCCCTTCAGCTGCCTCATATCTTTGCTCCATAATCTGCAGATGAAGCAGGGTTGGCTGGGGTAGTTCTTAGATGGACTATGTTTAAGGAAATGTCAGGGAACTGTGCTGGTTATTCAGTATTGATCCAATTCCTCGGCATGGCATTGTAACTGTATTACATCTAAGTGATGTGTTCACTTTTTAAGGTGGTATAACAGCCATAGACTGGGACATCTGGCAACTGGACACTTGCCCAATAGGCTAAGTTCTCTTGGCCCCAGAGCTGTTCCACTCACTCTTGTATGTATATTTCCAGACAGCATCCATCACGCCGTCAGCTGTTGACAGGCCCAGTGATCCCAATCCCACTCCCTGAATTGTGAAGAAGGCCAGGTGAGATCTCACAGCCCAAACACCTATAATATATAGTAGATCTTGTAGATAGGTAAGGAGAGACTGGCAATAGGAAAGATTTGTTGATGCTGTAACAAGGTGCAGGTGTGTAACATGAGACCTCAATATACATGTGAATGTGGTGGAGTAGGGTATGGGGGAAGAGTAAGGAGGCATGCAGTGTGGAAGACAGGCATATGAATGGACAGGGAGTGTGGATGGTGGGTGTTTGAGACCAACCTACCAGATAATGAAGGTGGGGAAGGAAAGAGCGTGCATAGTGGAAGACAGAAGAGATTTTAAAAGGTAGAGACCAGATATGAAAAAAGAAAGAAAGGATGGGAAAGAAAGAAAAGAGATGAAAACAGAGGAGAATTAAGTAGTAAAGGAAATCAGATTGAGCGAAGAGAGTCACGGGAAAAAAATACATCATGAGATTGGACGATGTAATGAAGGAAACAGTTGAGTGAAGGCCGAATAGTGAAGAATGAATAACAGAAGGAAATGCAGTGAGGGTTTTTTAATCTTCTAGTTTAATACCAAAAATGTAATAATAAAATAACAAACAATGCCATGTTATTTAAGTGCATAATCGGACAGTTCCTTCGTCATTTTAAACCAGTATAGCTCCATTAACTTCAGGAGAGCTTTGCAGATTTACACCAGCTGAGGAATTGGCTCAATAGGTATATACATTAGAGATGTAATTACAAGCCTGAACAGGTAAAGTGGTTTTCAGGATCAGGGCCTAAATCTCTCCAACTGGGCACCACTTAAAACACGAAATTCACATAGGAAAAGCCATTCCCTCACCAATCCGGGAAGATGCTATCTAAAGGTCTGACCATACCACTTGCATACAGACCTGGGTGTAGTGTGCAGATCCTGGTGCTGGAGGCAACTCTGGGGAAGCCTTGTGCCTTGGATGGAAGCATTCCCTTAATAGCTGGTTGAATTTTTCAGAATTTCAATTTTTCAACAAACTTTTTTAGTTGAAATTTTGCTTTTGGACTGAATTTTTTTTCTGGTTTCCTACAACCTATAGAGCTGATAGGAATTTTTCAATTTTCAAAAAAATTGAATTTTCAAAGGTTTGAGTGGTGATGTTTTTTTTTTTAATATAATCAATAATCATTTCTTTTTAATTAGGGATATTTTTAAAACCAGTTCTACGCTCCTGCTCTCCCTTGGGCCTTTTGGAAACAGCTTAGCTGAGAGTAAGAACTAGGTTCACATTTTCACTGAAAACTTGAACTAAAGTTCATTACATCAGTGTTTTTCTAAACTTTGGCTAGTTGAGTCCCTCCTCCTGGAAAATGAAAACAAGCATGTCCACCCATTTAATCCCCATCATGCGGCATTAAAGGATTATGTTTATTTTAGATTTTCATAATGTGATGCATCCTCTTCTTCTTGACATTTCGTGTATCATCATTGGTATCATATATATTGTCATTGCATCTACAAAGGCAGTCAAGTCAAGCGTGTTGTTCTAAGTGTCTTAACCATTCAATAGCTGAGGGAAGGACATTGTGCATGTCCATAAGGGAACTGTCATAAATATAAAGGGAAGGGTAAACCCCTTTGAAATCCCTCCTGGCCAGGGGAAAGCTCCTCTCACCTGTAAAGGGTTAAGAAGCTAAAGGTAACCTCGCTGGCACCTGACCAAAATGACCAATGAGGAGACAAGATACTTTCAAAAGCTGGGAGGAGGGAGAGAAACAAAGGGTCTGTGTCTCTCTGTATGCTGCTCTTGCCAGGGACAGAACAGGAATGGAGTCTTAGAACTTTTAGTAAGTAATCTAGCTAGGTATGTGTTAGATTATGATTTCTTTAAATGGCTGAGAAAAGAATTGTGCTGAATAGAATAACTATTTCTGTCTATGTATCTTTTTTGTAACTTAAGGTTTTGCCTAGAGGGGTTCTCTATGTTTTTGAATCTAATTACCCTGTAAGATATCTACCATCCTGATTTTACAGGGGGGATTTCTTTATTTCTATCTACTTCTATTTTTTATTAAAAGTTTTCTTGTAAAAAACTGAATGCTTTTTCATTGTTCTCAGATCCAAGGGTTTGGGTCTGTGGTCACCTATGCAAATTGGTTAGGCTTTTTTTATCCAACATTTCCCAGGAAAGGGGGGGTGCAAGTGTTGGGAGGATTGTTCATTGTTCTTAAGATCCAAGGGTCTGGGTCTGTAGTCACCTAGGCAAATTGGTGAGGCTTTTTACCAAACCTTGTCCAGGAAGTGGGGTGCAGGGTTTTGGGAAGTATTTTGGGGGGAAAGACGCATCCAACCAGCTCTTCCCCAGTAACCAGTATTAGTTTGGTGGTGGTAGCGGCCAGTCCAAGGACAACGGGGGGAATATTTTGTACCTTGGGGAAGTTTTGACCTAAGCTGGTAAAGATAAGCTTAGGAGGTTTTTTTTCATGCAGGTTCCCACATCTGTACCCTAGAGTTCAGAGTGGGGGAGAAACCTTGACAGGAACCAAGCAGTCCTTGCCCATGGGTGCAGCCTGCAAGTATGTGGCCTACACCTTCTAACTGTCCACAGCAGCAAAGTGGAGATTCATGAAGGACCCACTTATAACATTAGCAGCACATCAGAACAATCACTTCAGGTATGAAGTGAACTTTACACAAAGATAGCATGGAAAGTCAAAACCAGGGACTGGATTGTCATGGGATAGGCATTGGCTATGTTTGAAGCTTGTTCTTGCCATCTAGTATGCTGACTGGAGGTGAAATCAAAGTTCCTTATGGGAATTGTTCATTGAAAGGAATGGGGAAGTTCACACCTCTGAGTTATTGGTTTCAGTGTGTCTGCAAACTCACTCAGATGTCATTTCATCCATTATACTCATGTCATGTTTTGAAAGTTATTTTCTGAACCTTAAGAACTGAAAGCTGAGACTGCAGAACAAAGTTCTCTCTGTGCCCCTCAAATAGCTCTTCATGTCTCCCTGGGGCACAGGCCCCACACTTTGGGGAATGCTCCATTACTTAATGCTAGTTTTTAAATGCTCTCATGTTAACCCTAGGGATGAAGTTGGAGCATTTCAAGCTCTGTTAATGGAAGAGACTGCTGATCATGTTGCTCATGGCTGAAGCCTTATTCATCCATAAACTTTGCTTTTTGTTAGTTCTACTTTAAATAGAAATTCAAATGTGAATAGCATTTTAAAAGGGAAAACAAAGTCATGGGAATCCAATCATCTTCAAGCTTTGTCTAGGCTAAGGAAATAAATCATGTTTTAAAAGATGTAAGCTAACACCATTTTAAACCTAATTTTGCACCTAGTGTAGACACAATTTAACACTTTAAAAATGTGTGAGCTGGCTGTGGATACCCTAGCCTCTCTCACATATTAGTCGGAGCTCATCTCAGTGAGCTAATCTTTTATTAAAAACATGCTATAGCTTTCTACAATACATTATAACAGCGCTGTTACAAGCAGTTTATATTCAAATTCAGTGGGACTTTATAGGCATGCCAAGTCATACAAATATGGCCACCATATTGAGCACGTCAGCACTTTTTGAAGTAAGACAACGGTACTTCGCAACTTTGCCCTCACTTAACAAACTCCCTGATTGCATCATTAGGAGGGATTTATGGAATTGGTCTGATGAATTTACTGGAGAGAGGTGCGGATTTTGGTTCACAGTACAATATCTTTATGTAATTCTAACTGAGTAGACAATGTCTCTAGAGAGGAGCAAAATAGTTTGTTTTGTGTTTTAACAAACAAACATAAAGCTAAAAAGGTTTTATTCTCCTCAGTCCATGAGAACTGAAGGGGAAATTACTGGTTTGGGAACATGCCCAATATTTCAGCCATTATTCCAGTTTTAGTTCTTTATTTCCTTTTTTCATTCTTAGGGGAAAAAATACTTTAATAGTTCTAAGTGCATTCTGGCTGCCATGGCCCGGGACCTTATCAGACCTCATAGGTTAAGCATGGATAAACCTTGTCAAAATATAGATGGCAGATGCCACAGGAAAGTAGTATCAGTGGTTCAATAGTTGGAACCTTTCCATTGGACTCAGTGTTGAACCAACACCAAAGCATATGCTGCTAGAGGTGCCTTCTTTCAAATGGCGCAGAAGTCTGGGGTGCTGATTACTTATAGTCCATAAAGATTCCCTGAGAGTTTTTGCAATATGGATCCGAGCAAAAGTACAGGTAGGTAATTATGTTTCTTTTGGTTCTTCTTGTAGTTGAAGCTAACAGTGCTGGTCACGGTATAAAATTCTAGATTGAAACTATTCTATTCTATGAGAGATAGCATTCTTCACTTTCTAAACTGCCATGTAGTGCTGCTATGTGTTGTCAAACAATAGCAGTGTTCTATCCTAGAAATGCATGATTGTAATCCATGTACCTGTAAGGTTGCATTCTACCATGTGCCATGAAATTCTGCACGGGGATGGGGGGGAATGGAGTGAGTTTTGACTCGTGGAGTTGCCTTGAGATTATTTAGATTATTATTGGAATGGTAAGAGCATCCTCCTGGCCATCCAACTAGCAGGTGGTTCAGTTCTTCACAAGGACAAGAACTTCTGCACAGAGACCCAGTGTCTCCTCACTGCTCCTTTGGTTCCGCCTTCCCTTGGACGACTCTACCATGCAGCCTTTTCTGGAGATTGCACCAAAATGCTCCTGAGAGGGTGAAGTTGAAGTCTACAGCAGTATTGCACTGCAGTTGCTGAGGTGGCTGACGGATGTTGTATCTTGATAATTAACAAACCTTATTGGGTTTCTCATGCTTTGCCTTTGGTTCTTTCCTTTGATCTCCCTTCATGCACACTAGCACTAGGAGTGCAGGTTATTAGGCCTCCTGAGAGAAGTATATTTTGAGGAGCAGGAGGAAACGCTGTAGGTAGGACCAGAAGGGGTTGCAGGGAAGGAGGCCCAGAGATGAAGGGTTGATTGGCTTTGCCGCTTTCCTGGAGTGAATGGGCAAGATGAGTGAAAGGCAAGGGCAGTAAGGTAGGAAGAGGCTGCAATTTGTAAGGCTCTGAAAGCTGAAGAAGTCTAAGGTGGGTATTGGGGAGGACAAAAATATGTTGTTTGCCTTTACGGAGCTGGGTGCTCCGTCTATGAAGAGAGTGAGTAGAGTTTAAATTGACCTTACAGCTACAGTGCTGGGAAAGCTAGTTGTAAAACTTTGTGAAGTGCGAATTTCAAGTACATTTGTAACAAACCAGTTTAAATGCTGCTGACTATTAGATTGTACATTAGCAGAAGGGTTTAATCCCATACCAATATCTTACCCTTGCCATAATGAGGGGCTTTTCTCCAATGACTCACCAATTAGCAATGCTTTTATTATTGGGGTCATGCAGAAAGTACAGAACTGCAGAATGATTACCATGCTACATGGCAGCTTGGCCATGCATTAAGCCGATTATTAATCAAGCTCCTAACAAGCCTGTTAGCCCTATTCTTTCCAGTAGGCTGAACATCCATCAATGAAGACACTGTCTTAAGTGTCAAGCTTGCATGGTGCCTCTGTTATGAGCTAGATTTTAAAAGGGCAGTGCTCAAGTGTATAGAAAGATGAATATTTATCTAGGGTCCATTTTTTTTGCAAAGCTAATGCAGAGGGGAAATAGGTGCATGGGGCCTTTCTGTTGGCTCTCTCACACTTGCAGCCCCATGCCTTTTCTATGCTGCCTCCCACATTGGGAGGTGTCCTCTCCTTACTCCCTTGAATCCATCCATAAATAATCTTGGCAAAATATTCACCTGATGTACATTTTTGTATCTCCCTTGACTTCAAAGGGGCTATGCTGATTGACACCAGCCACAGAGCTGGCCCTTATTTTGTCAAGCCCAAGTGACATCATAATCACCATACTCGTGAACTAGATTCTTTGTGAATAAAGCTATGCTAAGAGCAAAATTATTTTCCCTTCCTAGGGCTAGGGTCACCAGGGGGACTTGGGTATTGCAGCAACTAACTTTTAGGCATCCTGCCCCCTGGTAGAATCCACAGCCCCTGGTTAGGCAGCCAGGCTCCCAATACAACACACCAGGAGAGTTAGGCATCTAAGAAAGGGATTTGTTGAACCCAGCATTCCAAGCAAAGTGGCAGTGCTTAGGATCCAAGCTGAAGGGAAGGGCCTACCTCCATTTGGGATTCACAGCTGTGAACCCTCTCCTGGAGTTACTCACTGAAGCCAGGTCAGCCCTTTCTCATGGAAAAACCAAGGAGGTAGTGATGTCCATGGGGGAAGTCCTCTTATTTCCACTTGGACAAAGTTCCGAGCCTGTATTGGTGAGTCCCACGCTTCCAGGTGGATCCAGTGGCCTCAGAAGCTCGCTAAGGCCCTCAATAGGACTACCCTTTCTCAGTATAGCAGCAAAGGTCACAGCTTATTTAGCTACTTTCATCACAGGCCAGTATGGGAGGTGGGAAGGTGGAATATCCATAGTCTCTGTTGCTCCCTAGAGCTTAGTAGGTGCAGTTTGGCCTCCTGCCTGGACCAAAGTCTGCTTCCCCTCTCAAGAGGATCTCTGTAAAGCATGGGAGGGAAGGGGGGAATCTGGGCCCACCCTCTACTCTGGGTTTCAGCCCAGGGACCCTAATGGTAGCAGCTGTTGGCGGTTTTCCCTTCATCACTGATGCTGCTTTGATTCCCTGGGCCACTACCCCATGGTCCCCTTTTCCTAGCTTCACCCTTACCTCAGGATTCAGCAATGCTTCCTCTCCTTCACCTGGACTTCCCCCAAGGGAACTGGAAAGGAGATCTTTTAACCAGTATGAGTGAGATCTTGATTGGTTCCAGCTGTCTCCATTAGCCTAATGGCCTTCACTGGTTAATTGGCGTCAAGTGTCTTGATTAGCCTGGAGTAGCCTTTGTTTGGCTATCCAGGGAACAGGGACCCGCTCATTCTGAAGTGGATATACCTGTCTTCTACTCCTCTCTTATATCCTTCTGGTCTGAGTCTGTCACACCACTTTCTCTTCACCTGCCTCTGAGCACATCGACTGGTTCAGTGCAACAGGTGAGGAAGATGGAGGAACAATTTGTATTTCAGGATCTAGCTTCTTTGCATATGCCCACTGGGAGGAACTAAAGCACCTCCAGGGTTAGGCAACAGCTAAGCAGTAGCTTTGTAAATGCCAGTGGCACCTAAATGCCCTTTTAGACACTTGAGTGACCCTTGCGAATCCAGACTTCGCTGTTCTCTACCCTCATTTGTCCTCCCCCCCCCCCACACTCTATAGTCATTGTTATGTACCTTATTTCGATCATAAGCTACTCGAGGCAAGCACCTTGTCTTGTGCCATGTACTCTAATGGCATTGTTGTAATGTGTATTGTGTATATGTATTCAAAGTGATGCAGAAATAGAGTAAACAGTTCCTGCAACCCTTTAAAATGCCTCACAGATAGTCCTTGAGGGCAGAGCAGAGATGTAGACAGGGTCCAGTGTGTCTAACACCAGGCTGAAGTTACACCGGTGTAAATGCCTCTGTGTGAATTTTACCCCGCACAGAGATCCATCACTGTTTGTGAGGGATGCAAAGTTCCTTCCTAGAAAATTCACGACTCCACAAAGCGCATCATTTTTCACTTAAATCTGTTTTTAAATCTCCTCCCCCGTTCTCAGTCCTATTATAAACAAAATATTTTCCTAGCAGTTATATATAAAGCCAGTGATAGCTCATTGCGGTAGAAGATAACGATCTACACACAAAGAGACAGACACATTTATAGGAAAGTGGAGATAACAAAGAGGCTGTGTTACAGGTCAGTGCAGGGACAATGAGGGGGAAAAATAAACTATCCCATATGAAGTTATAAAAGACATAGCACATTCCCGTGGCTGGAGTGCTGTGCTCTTCCATCTTAAGAACTGGAAGCCTTCTTTTCCTTTATTCATCTATCTTTCCTTCGCTGGAGACCTGTTTGCTTCACTGACTCCCTTTAGCATAATAGGGCAGTAACTGTGTTACTGTAAATGCTAATATGACCTGTCTAAGTGATAGTCCTGGAGTCTTAAAATTCTCCATGAGCTACTCTGCAAGGTGAATTCCACTGACTATCACTGGGTTCCTGTTAAATAAATAAAAACCCTAGCCTTCCTGGAGGACCAGGGGATGTTTTTGTAAAAGTTATCTTTAAGGGGGGACTAGGGTTGATAGGTCTTGAAGGGTCATAGGCCAGTCTCCAAACCCCACTCTACCTTACAGGTCCCCTGCCACTCTGGCTGTTATTACTGTTAACCAGATAATAATGAATGATGGCTAGTTATTAAAATGATTATTATCGGTTATATTTTTGATATCAGTCATTCTCCCCATTCTTCAGATTAGCTACAAGATGATTGATCTATATCAGGGATATCTTGTGTTGTCCAAAGTTTTTGTTAACTTGATAGAGTCATCAAGTTTAAGGCCAAAAGGGACCAACAGATCATCTAATCTGACATCCTGTATAACACAGGCCACCAACTCCACCCAGCACCCACACAGAGTTAACCAGACAGGCCCTTAATGGTGAAGTCTAAGATATTGTGAAGGCCAAGACTATAACAGGGTTAAAAAAAAACCCTAGATACATCTATGGAGGATAGGTCTATCAATGGCTATTAGCCAGGATGGTCAGGGATGCAAAACCATGCTCTGAAGTGTCCTTAGCCTCTGTATGCCAGAAGCTGGGAATGGGCAAACCGAGGATGGATCACTTGATGATTATGTGTTCTGTTCTTTCCCTCTAAAGCACCTGGCATTGGCCACTATAAGAAGACAGGATACTGGGCTATATGGACCATTGATCTGACGCTCTAAGATTGGCACCTAAGACTTCTCAGGTGAGACGTCCCAGACTGAAAGGCAACTGTTCAAACTTGCCCCATGCTGACCAGGCTAATGTGTCTCCATCCTGACTTATGGAAGCCATCTCTGGTGGTGAGTTGGTGGTTCAGGCTTCATTCCCGTTTGGTACTTGGCTGTTCTGCTGAAACTCCCATGAAGGGTTCCAATTAGTACCAGATGTAATGATGGTTTTGTGACAGGAACTTCTTCCCATTGGGAATTGGAGTAATTTTTGCTATCAGCCCTGCACCATGGGAGCTTGGACACAGATTTCAATGGAAGCTAGATCAGGCTCTTCTGATTGGATTGTTGTCATGTGCTTGACATCGGGCTACCCCAGAAGGTCTCTCCAAGTCTATATCTGAGACAGCATAATTGGCAGTAAAGAGAATACATTATGCCAATGTTCCAAAGACTTGCACTGGCCTCATGATTTTTCTCAATGCAATTCAAGGTGTTGATATCGGTCTGTAAAGCTCTATTTAATCTGAGTCCTAGCTGAGGTCAGTCGATGAGTTTTAGAGATTTGATGTCTGAGGACTGGAATCAGGATATGGACATCACTCAACCCCAGACCTCACTTTCCTGTTGGTCTAATAGGAGAGCCCAAGTTTATTAACCTTCTCTGTACAGAGAAAAACCCATCTCTTGATTCAGGGGTATGCCTGAAGGAGTGCTTAGATAGTTTGCATCTTAATTCTAGATGGAATCTATTTATACCTATTGCTGTTGATAATGGATATGCATTTTGGTGGTAGTTTTAAAAATGATGCCTGTGACAATAGATAATGTGGTTGGTAAATGTTTAGAAACTGAAACCTACATTTCTCTTTGACCACTAAACAGTTATCAGATGGCAGCACCATTCCAGCACCACGAACAAAAGCTGGATTAGAATAGGCCACTGATGCCAGGGAAAGGATATGATTTGTGAATGTGCTGGGCACCCACTACTCGCAATCACTTCCATTTGAAATTATGCCCCTAAATCTCTACTTCATTACCAACCCCCTGGCCCAAGATCTAGTCTTGCTCAAGAATTAATTTTTAACATGGTCCTTTTGAGGATCAGGAACAGTGGGGTTAGTTAGGAGGCTGGGGGTTGGGGAATCTGTTTGTGCAGCCATAAAATATAATCTTAAACATAGGTTTCAGAGTAGCAGCCGTGTTAGTCTGTATTCGCAAAAAGAAAAGGAGCACTAGTGGCACCTTAGAGACTAACCAATTTATTTTAAACATAGTTGTCCATGCTTAGTTAGTGAGATAAGGTGGGTGACGTAATACTTTATTGGACCAACTTCTGTTGGTGAGAGAAACAGACTTTTGAGCTAGACAAAACTCTTCTTCAGATCTGGGACCTAGGACCTGAATCCACACCCCTGAGTGACATAAATTATGCAAACCCAAGCACCAGTATGGACGATGCTATGTCCGTGGGAGAGCTTCTTCCACCAGCATAGCTACCACCTCTAGTGGAGAAAGGAGTTAAGCTGATGGAAGAGCTCTCTCCCGTCATCTGAGAACCTTTTCACCAGAAGCGCTACAGTAGAACAGCTGCAATAGTAGACAAAGCCTGAGTACCTTTCCCCAATTTCCCCAATAAGAAGAAGAGCTCTGTGTAGTTCACAAGCTTGTCTCTTTCACTAACAGAAGTTGGTCCAATTGGACCAATAAATTACATGCATCCGATGAAGTGAGCTGTAGCTCACAAAAGTTTATGCTCAAATAAATTGGTTAGTCTCTAAGGTGCCACAAGTACACCTTTTCTTCTTACTGACCTTCACTCTCTAATATCCTGGGACCAAAACAGCAACAATTCTACATGCTTAGTGGCTATTCTGGATAAAAAATGACACTTGGTTTACTGTGCGTCTGTGGTATTTTGGACACCTTTTAGAGATTAAGTAAAAATTAACCTACAACTTCGTACAAGCAATGGTTGTATTTGCAAGAGTTTATAGCAAAGTATAGCTCAGGTTTTTACATTCTTAGTGCAGCAATACTTCCAGCTGCAAAGCCTTTATTAGGTAGCAGCTCAGTGGCTTTTTACCCTTCTCTGTGTTCCCTGATATGCCACGCTGCATTATTACCAGCTGACATTTCACAAAGGCCATTTTTCACGCTTTGGATTCAGCACACCTTCTGTGGTCATTTAGTGTTCAGAGATGTTCTGACTGGAATCTGCAGTGTTATACAAAACCCTTCCCAGATCTATTATTGTTTTTATACTGATTTAAGCTTGCTCTTCAGAAAATGGTGTGGTGTGTGGGGGGTGGGAGGTGGGGGGGTGTCGGGGGGTAATTGTTGGGTATTTTTTAATGCAAGTAGTAACTTTTTTTTCTAATGTGATTGAAATTATAAATAGATTCAGGTAAAATAGCATCTCTACATACGCAGAAAAATGTTCCCACATTTAAAACTGAAAAGATCTTTTTGAAACGTTGAATGATTTTTTGCTCCAGGTTGGGGAGAAGTTGAAGCAGCAGTTCCAAAATACTGCAAGCAAGGTCCAGCTCGTTGGACATATTACTAGTCATGATAAAAAGATAGCCATTCCCAAGTGGTATATGAAAGGGTCATCAGGGTTTAGCACCTCAAATAAGGATATGATTGTGGGCATGTTATGTGGCTAGGGAGTCCTCCTGATCTGTACACTCATCCATGTCAACCAATCAAACTTCCTCCATCTTTAATGTTAGTAAATATAGACATCCATGGTGTGTATTGGCAGAAGGTCAAGCTCTGCTGACATGTCCCTTTTCTATGGCATGTCATTTTAGGTTGCATCAATCTCATCACATTATCGAATGTGGGGCTGGATTCCACAATGTGAGTGTAACAACCTGATGAGACTCATTAGCAAGAAAATTAAGGAAGTGCTTTTCCCCCTAAAGCTCAGCTGTACAAATTGCAATGGAAAGGGAATTATGTTCTTTAATAAATGAGCAGATTTATGTACACAAAAGATTTAGGTTTGGATACTTACCACTCATATGTTTCTCAGTCAGCAGGGATATGACAGTGCCTGGAAGTTAGGGCCTTTAAAACAAGGACTTCAAAATGCTAAGTAAATCTTCCTTAATGAAGTCTCATAACCCCCTTGCAGATGTGTGTGTGTTATCCCCATTTTATAGAAGGATAAATTGAGTTGCAAAGCAATTAAGTGGATCAGAGGCAGTGTCTTTAAAAGAACCCAGAAGGCCCAACATCCACTCCTCTCAAATCACATTCACTAGAGTAAAATGTGTATGTGTATCTATATGGGGGGGAGGAAGAGAGAGAAAGGGGGGAAGGATCACATTTTGTAATAGATTCCAATCCAAAACATCTATGAGATATGAGAATAGTTTTCTTCTTTCTCTACAAATTTATGACAAATATAAAGGCTGATCTGCAGAAGCAGTAAATCAACACAACTCCTCTTGACTTCCAGGGAGCTTGGCCAATTTATGCTAGCTAAGGATCTGGACCATAAAAACATGTGATGCATAAATACCCTATATACCACATGATGAGGTAGAATCACTCTTAAATTGAACAGTTCCTGCTGATCTTGTACTATATATATATTCTTGTTGAACAAAGTCAAACCACTGCAAACCCTGTTTTTAACCAACAATTACTTGTCTTGTCAGTGTCCCTTCCAAATGGTTGTTCCAGAAAGTTATTAAAATAAGATTCTCTGCATGTTTATTTTGTTCACACACACCCCCAAGTCCAATTCCCAGATGGCATTTGTGAGTATTGACCAATTCTGCCAAAAGTAGAATCTGAATGAGTCCAGCTCACAAGACTTAAGGTTTCTTTTGTTCTTGCAAAGACCTTCCAAAGTGCATACATGCTGTTAAATGCACTTACTTAGTGATTGTCGTCTTCTAAGGGCATGGCTACCCTTGCAGATGTAGAGCACTATGAGTTAAACCCGCCTTCGTACAGCGCAGTAGGGAAAGCGCTGCAGTCTGTCCACACTGACAGCTGCAAGAGCACTGGTGTGGCCACATTTGCGGCACTTGCGGCGGCATTGGGAGCGGTGCATTGTGGGCAGCTATCCCACATAGCACCTCTTCCCATTCTGGTGCTGTGGCTTGTGGGAAGGGGGCAGGGAGTGTGAGGTATTCTGGGTCCTGTCCCAACGCCCCGTGATGCATCAGTTCGCATCCCAGCATTCCCTTTGCTTCCATCCACCTTTGGCACCGTCTTTCAACGTTTTTTGTACTGCGTGCTCTGTCTTCCCTTTCAGTCTGCGGGAATGGAGCCCGAACTGCTGAGGAATATGCTGACGAGTCTCGCCAGCATGCCACATTTGGCAGTCGAGTTATTCCTTAAGATCCAAAGTGACAGGACTCCGACGATGATATCGACTCGAGTAAGGCAAACGACACGAGTTTGCTTGTGGCATTCACGGACATGCTCACCACCGTGGAACGCCGCTTTTGGGTTCGGGAAACAAGCACTGAGTGGTGGGTCACATCGTCATGCAAGTCTGGGATGACAAGCAGTGGCTGCAGAACTTTCGGATGAGAAAAGCCAATTTCATGGGACTGTGTGACGAGCTCGCCCCCACCCTGTGGCACAAGGACACGAGATTGAGAGCTGCCCTGACGGTGGAGAAATGGGTGGCTATTACAATCTGGAAGCTGGCAATTCCAGACAGCTACCGATCAGTCGCTAACCAGTTTGGAGTGGGGTAGTCGACTGTTGGAATCATGTTGATGCAAGTTTGCAGGGCCATTAATCGCATCCTGTTCAGAAGAACTGTGACTCCGGGTAACGTGCACGACATTGTGGCTGGCTTTGCACAAATGGGTTTCTCTAACTGTGGAGGGGTGATAGATGGAACGTGTATTCCAATTCTGGCACCAGCCCACCTAGCCTCGGAGTACGTTAATCGGAAGGGCTATTTCTCTATGGTTCTCCAGGTGCTTGTGGATCACTGTGTGCATTTCATTGACATTAACATAGGCTGGCCCAGAAAGGTGCATGACGCGCACATCTTTTGTAACACTGGCCTGTTCAGGAAGCTGCAACGGGGACTTTTTTCCCAGACCAGAAGATCACCGTAGGGGAAGTTGAAATGCCTATTGTGATCCTTGGAGACCCCGCTTACCCTTTGATGCCGTGGCTCATGAAACCCTACACAGGGAGCCTTGACAGCAGCAAGGAGCCATTCAAAAACAGGCTGAGCCAGTGCAGAATGACTGTGGAGTGTGCTTTTGCCTGTTTAAAGGGTCGCTGGCGCTCTCTGTGTGGGAAGCTGGACCTGGCCGATAACAGCATGTCCGCAGTTATGTACACGTGTTGTACCCTCCATAACATTTGTAAAGGGAAGGGAGAAAGATTCACTCAGGCATGGAACTCGGAGGTTCAACACCTGGAGGCTGAATTTGAACAGCCAGAGAGCAGGGCTATTAGAGGGGCCCAACGTGGGGCTGAAAGGATTAGGGATGCCTTGAGGGAGCAATTTGAGGCTGAAAGCCAACAGTAACATCTGGTGTGGTGCCCTGCACGGGAGTGAAGTGTGGTAGGAATCTGTGTTTGCTACGTATGATACACTGACTTGTAGTGCCTGTTGCTTTCCTGGGCTAAGGTTTCTTTTATGTTATGCAATAATAAAGAATGTTTTCAAAGCCAAACAATCAATTTATTGAAAATAAACACAATGCAACTGCTTGGGAAACACAAAGGGCAAGGGGGTCGGGTGGGGTGGGGTGGGGAATGGTACAATCACAGATTTGACTATGTCCTGTCTGGAGTGCTGTGCAATGCGTGCTGCACTTCAGCATGGCTATACTGCATGGTGATGGGGATTGAGTGCAGTGGGTCAGGGTCATAGTTTTCAGGGCTGGGTGGTGAAGCTACAGGTGTTGGAGGCAGCGGGTGGCGGTAAGAACCCGGATGTTGGGGAAAGTGGGTTGGAGGTGACATGGTGGCACAAGGGAAAGAGTTTTGGGACAAGAACTGTGCGGGGTGGCGGTAGTGCTCTGTCTGTATGGCTACGAGCACCTGGATCGAGTTCGCTTGGCGCTCCATGATGCTTATCAGCCTCTCTGTGCTTTGGTGCCGGTGATCCGCATTCTGCTGGCGGACCCTCCTTTCATTCTCCCGCCGCTCCTGCACTTTTTTATTTTCATTAGTTGAATGCTGCATGACTTTATGCAGCATGTCCTCTTTGCTTCTATGTGGCCTCTTCCTGATTCTTTGCAGCCTCTCAGCCATTGATAACACAGACGGCTGAGATCTCAAGGTTGCATCTGTAAAGGCAAAATGCAACACTTAACAGAGGCAGCATTGTTCACACCAGACAGAGCAATGATTCCCCCATACTCCAAGGCAAGCACAGTCTACACAATAGCATAATTTGCCTGTCCCAAAGTGAGTGCACATAACCCATGGGAGCCCCAAAATGGTGAGTAAGCACAGGGTCATGCATGACTGGCTGTTTCATGGCTGTACTGTCCTCTGGGTTTCTGTGCCTTGGGGAGAGCCAACAGCGGCAGGGGGCCTCTATACTGAACACTGTGTCCACATTTTCCACAGAAGTTCATCCTGGAAGATATCTCACTACTGAGGGTGACTTGGAAAGCAAGGGAGGGTCTTCTACTGCAATTCGGCTTCCACCCTGTACCATATGCAGCTTGCCTGTGTGCAGCAATGGTCCCCCCGCCCCTCATGGCACAGTGGCGTGGACAAGTTAGCCCTACTGGGACGAGAACAACAGTGGCTCTCCCGAAAAACCTGCACAAGCTCATTTCCCAAGTTCTGGCTGCGACCTTTGAAGAGATCACTGAGGCCGATTTACCGTGATGTGAGAGAGCACATCAACGCCCTGTTCTGCATCTAGGCATGCATGCAGCCCTAACCCTCCTCGCCCCAAGAGCCCACACCAAGTAACTTCCTTCCCAAAATAAAAGCCGCTTACCGGGAACCTCCTCTGGTGTTTGTCCTTCCCCAAGCACCAGCCGCCATGACTGGCTACTTTCCTTCAGGAGAACAGCTCCTGGCTGCATGCATCTAGGGATGCCGGGGTGTCTTCCTCTGCCTCAGCACCCTCGCTCCTGCTTTACTGCTGCTCTTCCTCCTCCTCCCTCCTTGTTGGACTGTGCTCTGAAGTGTCCATGGTGGTCCTTGGAGTGGAGGTGGGGTCGGCTCCAAGTATCACATTCAGCTCTTTGTAGAAATGGCAGGTCGCGGGGGCAGCACCGGAGCGGCTGTTTGCCTCTTGGGCTTTGCAGTAGGCATTCCGCAGCTCCTTCATTTTAACACTGCACTGCAGTGGGTCCCAGTCATGGCCCCTTTCCATCATGCCCCTTGATATCTGCCCGAAGATATCGTAATTCCTCTGGCTGGAGCACAGTTGGGACTGGACAGCTTCCTCCCCCGAAACACTGATGAGGTCCAGCACCTCGCCACTGCTCCATACTGGGGCTTGCCTGGCACGTGGAGGCATGGTCACCGGGAAAGATTCACTGAGAGCACTCCACGCCTGGCTGAGCAAACAATAAGGGGATTTTCAAAATTCCCAGGGAATTTAAAGGGCGAGTCTGATGGTTGGTCACCTGAGGGCAGGGCAGTAGAGTTCAAAGTGCTGACCAGAGTATCTAGAACAGGCGTTGTGGGACACTTCTGGAGGCCGAGCGCAGCGCAATAACAGACCAGGGCATCCACACTGGCGCTGCGGCCCTCCAGCAGCGGCACAGCAAACGTTATTCCACTCGCCGAGGTGGAGTACCAGCCGCGCTGTAGCCACGGAAACAGAGCGCTCTACGTGCCTCGCCCGTGTGGACGGGGAGTGAGCTAGGGCGCCCGGAGCTCCTTTATTGCACTGTAACTCGCAAGTGTAGCCAAGCCCTAGGTGTGCACATTCTTCCTCCCACCAAGCATTATTTCATTGTTTCTTTGGGAGACTATTTGCAATGCCTACATTTAGAGAATGGTTATTAGATGGAGGGAGATTATTCCTTTAAGGAATAGAACTCCACTGTAGTAATAGCTTTGAAACAGGTTGCACTTCTCTGTTTTGGCCCATTTTCTCTTAGACTTTAAGTAAATAGAAAAAGTGTATGACACCCTGTCAGTCCCCCACAGTTTATGCAGAACTGTCCAAGTTAGCACAATCTCCTATATCATTGTTGGGAACAGCCATCTGTCGCAGACATAATTTCACTGTGTGTGTCTCTCCCATGTACTTCACAGTGGAATTCCAATCCAGAACTGGATTTCTAGTCCTCTCTTTGCTAGTCATAATATAGTAATCATCATTAGTACTACGGTATAATGAGGAACAATCAGTGTGTGGCTGAAACTGCAGGTTCAAAGAATGGGCCTGATTCTCCCCTGCCTTTAACCTGGAGTTGACATTCATACCTGTGCAGAGTGGATGCAAAATACTACCATTCTGGCTTGGTAGCAATTTTTTCATTCATCTGGCATTCACTGGGCATAGATGTAAATGACGATACAAGATTTAAGGCTGAAGAGAATCAGGCCCAGTTTTAGTCTGAATATACATATGACAGAAATATATAAGGCCAGATTTTCTGCTAGTGTGAATTGGCATAGCTCCAGTGAGGCTGACTGACATCAGCTGACAATCTGGCTCCGTATACATAACTGTGACTGCAATTCTCATATCCTAGTTGTGAGCCTTACAACCAAAAGTTACGTATAGTCCATACAATACAAAGTGGCTAACTCGGTATTAGAGCTGGTCTGGAAACGGAGTTTCGTAATGAAAACAATTTCACAATATTGAATCGGGAAAAAAAGTTGAAACTCTGAAATTTTCCATAGAATGAAAATTCTGAAAAATGTGGATTCAGACGCATCAAAGCATTTTTTCATGATAATACTGAAACATAATAAATATTTTAAATGTACAATAATTCAATTAATAGTGAATATGTCTAAACAAAATTAAATGAGACATAGTAGAAATGAACAGTTTACCTTACTGAAATGAATTGTTTCAATATTATTAAAAGGAAACCTGAATGTTGAAATGATTTCTTGTGACACTTTCCTGTTGAACACATAGTTGAAATCGACATTCCCAAAATGTTTCGCTATTGGCGAAACTGAATTTTCAACTGGAAACTGTTCCGCTGAAAATTTTCAACAGTTCTACTCTGTATATATTATAAAATAACATGTATAGAATTTGCATTTTTGCATGATTTCTCTCCCACACAATGTTCTGAATCAGTTCAGTGAAATTAAGTTGGTTTTGTTTATATTAGCAACTGTTACTAAATCAAGGGCCAGATCCTCCACTGCTGCAAACGATGCAGCTTCATTGATTTCAGTGACACTCCCATCAGTTTATATCAGCAGAGAACTTGGTGCTATATTCTGAATAACTGTAACTTGAATAAAAAGGTTTACTATCACAAATGAAAACTACGTTGATGATGTTGATTCTTGTTGTTCCTGTAAGACCCACTACGTATTAAGCACCTTCCTAATTAGGCTCCTGTTCATCAGAGTTCTTAAGCACACAATTAAGCATATGAGTAGTTCCATAATCAGAAAATAGATGTTCTTAAAGTTAGCTTTGCCATTGTGAAGGAGTTGACTTATTGCTGGTTCATCCTGGTGGCCAGGCATGGCAGAGCACCCCTGTCCCCACTGGTTATCTCCTGTGGATAGCTCGGGCAGCAGTTGTCTGGGAAGCTCCTGCCTTCAGTCAGCCCTTTCCTCAGGAGCTAAAGGTCTGATCTCTTTCCTAGTCTGCCAGCAAGTGAGCTGCTCTGCTCCTCTTTTAACACTTCCTCCAGCCTGTGCATGCCTTGCAGGTGTTGGGGTGGAGCTGCCAGAGCCCAGAATAGCTCTTTAACCCCTTGTTGTCCAGCATGAGATCTGTATACCCCCTCACAAGCATACTGTATAGGAAGATTTGTATACCCCTACCGAAGAGGATCAAGGATCGATCTAAAGTCTGCTGAAGCCAGCAGAAGCTTTCCATTCACTTCAGTGAACTTTGGGTCAGGCCCTAAGAAGACATGCCATGTAAGAAAAGAGAGAGGCAGGAATTAAAACAGACATTTGAAATATATTCAATTTAGACCTTGGAGAAAGAGAGAGGTATAGGTATAATATCTCTATTGTCCCCTCTTCTGTGACATTGTTAGTTGACTGATTTTTTTGGTAGGCTTTGAGGCAGAAAGAGAGCCTTGCACTTTGGGAAACTAGGCGTTGCTCAGAACATACCCATGAAATGGCAGTATATTCAGCAAAGCTGATGGTACTATAATTTAATATCAATTATCAGTGCTTAGATTCAGGGGGCTATCAGTAACCTGGTAAGCAACGGGACTGTTGGTTCAGGAAAGCATGAGTGCAGTAAGAGCAAGGGAGAGACAATGCAAAATGTAAAATTTAGGCTGAATATCTGTTGCTAACATTGAGCAGTGGAATAGTCTCCCAAGGGAAGTTCTGGAAATCTCACTGTTTTGAGACATTTACTGCTTGACTGTACAGAACACTGGAAAACATACCTGAAGGGACAATTCTACACTTGTCGGGGAAGATGGGATTCCATCTTTTCTATTTTTAATATCTGTGATTCACTGATAATCTGTCCCTGACCTTACAAAGAGTACAGAAGCAAGTGGATCTTTTTCATTTTTATCTTGTCATGCTATTCAGGTCTTTTTATTTTTATATTTTTTTTTTTGTTGGGAATGTGAGCAATATGAGGGTACAACAAAGACCTTTAGACAGCATCTCTAGTTGCACTATACTTTTTCTTCCTTGATATTACCATTCCCATTCACTGAGATTTCTCTAAACCAGAAACTCCTCATTTTTTCCACCTGATTACAGATAGAGGTGTGTGTGTGATCTTGGAGATAAAACAAGGGTGTAATGGGAAATCAGTGAAAGAGGAGAACAAGTTCCATTTTGAAACTTAATAATTAACTAGAGAGATAAGATTCCTTAAGTGCAATGTCTCTCTCAGAGCACCGAGTGGTAACATAAAACTTATATGCGTCTGTCTCTCTTTGCTTCTAAAATTTGTCATGCAGATTTAATTTAGGAAACTCTTCCTTGCAGAATAAAATTGATCATGAATCCTTTTTTTTTTCCCAACTGGCTTTCTGTCTGAGCGGGGCTGTGTGTGTTTCATGGGCACTGAAGGGAAAGGTGAGTAGGAGGAGTAAGGGGATAACTAGAGGTCCTGCAATTATGACTTGGAGGGAAGCCTACGAGAATATATTTATTGAAGGTAGTTAACATTGTGAATTTTAATTTATTGTAGAGGTGCCCAGACCGTTAGAAGAACACTTTCAACTACCGGAAAGGGGATTCCAAAGAGGATGGCTCTAGACTGTTCTCAGTGATAGCAGATGACAGAACAAGGAGTAATGGTCTCAAGTTGCAGTGGGGGAGGTCTAGGTTGGATATTAGGAAAAACTTTTTTCACTAGGAGGGTGGTGAAACACTGGAATGCGTTACCTAGGGAGGTGGTGGAATCTCCTTCCTTAGAAGTTTTTAAGGTCAGGCTTGACAAAGCCCTGGCTGGGATGATTTAGCTGGGGATTGGTCCTGCTTTGAGCAGGGGGTTGGACTAGATGACCTCCTGAGGTCCCTTCCAACCCTGATATTCTGTGATTCTATGACACTTATTATTATTTTTATAAATTCAAAAAGGAAATCAACATCGTCAAGACCAGGGTGACCATTGCTGGTATTCAGAAGGAATGTGGCGGGGATGTTTGTCTATAAAATGCACATGCACACACCCACCCTAAAACCTGTATTTACCCAGGGTAATGGGAATTTGTGTCTGAAGAATAGGTAATTGGGCAGAAATCTGAGTCTCTGTTCATACACACAGTTTTTTCCTGGCTCCAAGGAATCCCTGTTGAGGTTACAGGGACAAACCATCCCAATGAGTCGAAAGAATAGTAAATATGGCAGGCGACCAGCTTGGCTTAATGGTGAAATCTTAGCGGATCTTAAACATAAAAAAGAAGCTTACAAGAAGTGGAAGGTTGGACATATGACCAGGGAAGAGTATAAAAATATTGCTCGGGCATGTAGGAATGATATCAGGAGGGCCAAATCGCACCTGGAGCTGCAGCTAGCCAGAGATGTCAAGAGTAACAAGAAGGGTTTCTTCAGGTATGTTGGCAACAAGAAGAAAGCCAAGGAATGTGTGGGCCCCTTACTGAATGAGGGAGGCAAACTAGTGACAGAGGATGTGGAAAAAGCTAATGTACTCAATGCTTTTTTTGCCTCTGTTTTCACTAACAAGGTCAGCTCCCAGACTGCTATGCTGGGCATCACAAAATGGGGAAGAGATGGACAGCCCTCTGTGGAGATAGAGGTGGTTAGGGACTATTTAGAAAAGCTGGACGTGCACAAGTCCATGGGGCCGGACGAGTTGCATCCGAGAGTGCTGAAGGAACTGGCGGCTGTGATTGCAGAGCCATTGGCCATTATCTTTGAAAACTCGTGGCGAACCGGGGAAGTCCCGGATGACTGGAAAAAGGCTAATGTAGTGCCAACCTTTAAAAAAGGGAAGAAGGAGGATCCTGGGAACTACAGGCCAGTCAGCCTCACTTCAGTCCCTGGAAAAATCATGGAGCAGGTCCTCAAAGAATCAATCCTGAAGCACTTGCATGAGAGGAAAGTGATCAGGAACAGCCAGCATGGATTCACCAAGGGAAGGTCATGCCTGACTAATCTAATCGCCTTTTATGATGAGATTACTGGTTCTGTGGATGAAGGGAAAGCAGTGGATGTATTGTTTCTTGACTTTAGCAAAGCTTTTGACACGGTCTCCCACAGTATTCTTGTCAGCAAGTTAAGGAAGTATGGGCTGGATGAATGCACTACAAGGTGGGTAGAAAGCTGGCTAGATTGTCGGGCTCAACGGGTAGTTATCAATGGCTCCATGTCTAGTTGGCAGCCGGTATCAAGTGGAGTGCCCCAAGGGTCGGTCCTGGGGCCGGTTTTGTTCAATATCTTCATAAATGATCTGGAGGATGGTGTGGATTGCACTCTCAGCAAATTTGCGGATGATACTAAACTGGGAGGAGTGGTAGATACGCTGGAGGGGAGGGATAGGATACAGAAGGACCTAGACAAATTGGAGGATTGGGCCAAAAGAAATCTGATGAGGTTCAATAAGGATAAGTGCAGGGTCCTGCACTTAGGACGGAAGAACCCAATGCACAGCTACAGACTAGGGACCGAATGGCTAGGCAGCAGTTCTGCGGAAAAGGACCTAGGGGTGACAGTGGACGAGAAGCTGGATATGAGTCAGCAGTGTGCCCTTGTTGCCAAGAAGGCCAATGGCATTTTGGGATGTATAAGTAGGGGCATAGCGAGCAGATCGAGGGACGTGATCGTTCCCCTCTATTCGACATTGGTGAGGCCTCATCTGGAGTACTGTGTCCAGTTTTGGGCCCCACACTTCAAGAAGGATGTGGATAAATTGGAGAGAGTCCAGCGAAGGGCAACAAAAATGATTAGGGGTCTGGAACACATGACTTATGAGGAGAGGCTGAGGGAGCTGGGATTGTTTAGCCTGCAGAAGAGAAGAATGAGGGGGGATTTGATAGCTGCTTTCAACTACCTGAAAGGGGGTTCCAAAGAGGATGGCTCTAGACTGTTCTCAATGGTATCAGATGACAGAACGAGGAGTAATGGTCTCAAGCTGCAGTGGGGGAGGTTTAGATTGGATATTAGGAAAAACTTTTTCACTAAGAGCGTGGTGAAACACTGGAATGCGTTACCTAGGGAGGTGGTAGAATCTCCTTCCTTAGAGGTTTTTAAGGTCAGGCTTGACAAAGCCCTGGCTGGGATGATTTAACTGGGAATTGGTCCTGCTTCGAGCAGGGGGTTGGACTAGATGACCTTCTGGGGTCCCTTCCAACCCTTATATTCTATGATTCTATGATTCATACATCATGGTTGGGAATGTAGTAAATCCTGCAAGCACTCTTAGGTCCCTAATAATAATAATAACAATAATAATAATTAACAAAAATATCTTAGAAACTCACAGAATTACTATAAAATAATCTAGATGTATTCACAAAAAAAAACCAGTATAACAACTGTCTGAATTCCCATGAGCACTCACACTCTAAGGATTGTTAGTAAGGCTTTTAAAAAAAATTGAATTACACACATGAATTTGCCTTATATTGCAGGCCATGAGCCAGCCACTAACTAACAGTGGTTTCAACTAGTAGTAATATTTGTATTATAATAGTACCTGGAGGCCTTGTTCATGGATCAGGGTTCCATTGTGCTAGGCACACATAAAAGACACAGGCAGTTCATGCACCAAAATGCTTACAGTTTATGCAATTGTAATTATCAGTCTGTCAAATACAATCTATATAACTATAAATCTATACAGAGGCTAGGCAGAGAGATTCCCTGTGGGTGGGTTAATCCCTTAACTGCCTGCTTCAAGGTTTCTTGTACCTTTCTCTGTAGCATCTGTTACTAGCCAATGTCAAAGGTAGGAGGCTACAGTAGATGAACTTCCAGGCTTATCTGGCATGTCAGCTCCTGCACTGTGGTCCCGACTTATAGAAACATAGATACACTCAGAAAAGGCAAGTTTCCTACTCTGAATGATCGTGTCAGGTATCTTGGTTACGAGTAGTGCCATAACACTTTGAAATTCTACACAGCATTTGTTAGCTGAATGCCAGCCAAGTGAGTCAGTGCTGGGACAGAGAAATGACCTCCTTCATTAACTTCTCATAAGATTCTGTATCTCATTTAAGCCTTTCATTGTTTACTTGGCTATCATTCTAAAACATTCTGGTCCTCAGTCACAGATTAAAACCTTTGCCTAGCAGATGACTTCAGCTTTGGCAGTGCCCAATCAGATAATAGAAGCTTATGTAATATGTGCTATTTATTTCCAAAACAAATAAAGTTTTGATAACCCTTGGATGTTACTTTCCACTTTGATTTTAGGAACTATCTGGTCCTAAGTGGTCCCAACTCCTCTCAGCTGCTTAGAAGGAGATTTTATTGTACTCCAAAAAGTGTTGCAAAACCCCAGCTAGCTGAAATGACAAACCTTTTGCAAACACAAGTCGTGTATTTGTAGCATACTGCAAAATATAACTGCTATCACTGTTTCCAGTAGTACAGGCACTAGGATTGAAACACCAAATGAAGCAATCTCTGCCAAAACACTTTCCTTGCTGATCTCAACCGTTTGAACCACTGCTCAGCTTCTCACCACAACTTTAACCTGTCAAGTGATTGGTATTTGGAGTCCCAGTTATGAAGCTGGCCTTTATGCTTTGAATCTGCAGGCTGAGAGCATGCCCTCATTTAATATACAACACTGAACAGCCATCAGCTAGTTTGGCTTGGAGAGACATAAGGTCTAGCAGATAAAGCAATGGAGTAGGTCTAAGAGTCAGGAGACCTTGGTTCTGTTCTCAACTTCATTACTGACCTGCTGTATCACTTTAAGACAAGTCATGTCACCTCTCTCCCTTTGTCTAATCTATTTAGCGTGAACGCTCTTTGTGACCAGAACACCTTTTACCATGTGTCTGTAGAGCTCCTAACACAATCACAATCACAGCTGGGGCTTCCAGGCTCTACTGCAATACAGTGACTAATAATAATATGTGACTGTTAATGGTCTATATTTAAATGTGAGATCTAGGAAGTAAATAGCTTATAGCCCCTTACCACTCATCTGAGCGATCCAGGCTATTCAGGAACCGCTTATCGCAGCTTGTTTTTGATGCTTCTCCTTACTTAGATAATTTTCTTGCTCTGAGAATATTGGTGGCATATGTAGGTCAATGGGCTGAAAGATGAAAACATGTCATCTTCCACTCAGGCTTCCCCGATTCTGATCATAGTACCAATCAATTTCCAGACATGGATCCCAGCATGTGGGTAAGTTCACTAATTCCTATTATCCTCCATTAGTTCTTGTAAGTTCCATGTCACTGGAAGGTTAACCATTCATGCAAATGTGCCTCATTGTTCCAGGCAAATTTTCTCTATCTCCTTCTCTCCTGTGGGGGCTGACTGTACATTATCACCTATGTCATAGAAACTTGCAAAATTTGTCACAACCTAATGCATCTTAAGTTACTGAAATTTAGAGGTTGGCAGGTAACACTTCTTTTGGCTGTCTCCAAGCAATCCAGCAAAGGAAGTTAACCAAATAGTTACCATAAACAATAATGTCACCATCCTCACCTCAAATTGTTTGATATTCTTAAAGAACTAGTGTGCAAGGTTAGCCTACGTTAAGAAAGTGTGGGTCTTTGTTCCCCTCTACTGGTTGGTCCACAGAAGAGGTTTATGAGTCCCTTGTTGTCTTGGGCTGATGAGTCCTTTAACTCAAGAAGTACCGGCACATGCTTTTAACTCTGAGTCTTGGGCTCAAACCCCGTTGAGTGTCCAATCAAGGTTTGTTAGGCAAGCTACATCAGGTGTGAAGAGTCTCAACAGCCCATGTCAGTGGGGAAGGTGCTCAGATATGTAGGTGATGAGTGCAATATAACTACCTAAACAAACATCTTAGATAGTTATAAGTCACACTTTAATGAGGCGAGGGTAAATAGCTCTTTTTGTTTCTGCACCAAAACCAGGAGTGACTAATTCAAAGTATAAACCCCGGAACAAAAAGTATCTTGCTATCTAAATAGAATTTTTTATAATATTTATACTCAGGGAAAAGATTAATTTACGAAGACTCACAATACGCCTGTTAGGTGGGAAATATTATTGTCGCCATTTTACAAATGGACATGCAAAGAGCAGCCCAGGATAGACAGTGATGTTCACTCTGTAAGGTAACACAGGCAGGATTCGGATTCAGAAACGGAGTCCTCAAACAGAATAAGTGGCTGGGCCAGGGGCACACAGCCACACTTCCACACAGTGAGGAAGACAGAACGCCGCATTGGCCTAATTCTGTTCTCATTGACGACCACAATCAACTCGCCAAAACTGAAATCTTGCTAAAGAGCCTGACTTTCAAAAGGGATGACCATCCAGGAGCTCAGGCTGAAGTTTATGGGAGCTGCTGGGAGCTCAGCCCACTTGAAAATTGGTCACTTACTTAGATACCTAACACAGATGTAGGAGCCCAACTTTAGGTGCACATTTTTAAAAATCTTGGCCAGGGGCCTCTGAAAATCTGGCTCTGCAGACGAAAGAAAGTTAGTGCCTCTGCATCTTCCAAAAGTAATGGAAAGGAGAGAAAGATGATCCATCACCTCTAGGCCAACAAGAGATACCAAACATGTAGGAGTCCAGCTCAGTAGGATGCAGGAAATAAAATGCAAAATCTCTAAATGCAAATATGTGAGTCTTTTGGGGAAACTATGGATATTAAGTGTGGACATCCATTTAGAAAGTAGCAGTGTGCTAGAGCATATGCACACATTGCAATGGGAAGCTAAATTAATACCCAGAGGAATAATCATTAAAGCAAAACAAACAGACAAACAAAAACCCTCTCCAAAAAGCCAAAAATTATATTAAGAAAATAAAATACAAAATGTCATCCATCTGCAGTGTTATATCCTAAGGGGGAGACCACGGACTATACTAGCAAGCAGATAGATCCATGTATAAATGAATATGATGCTGTGAAGGCGACAAAAAGGAATGGGATAGGGGAGGACTTTCTTGCAGATTAGCTGCTTAAGAACCAAAAATAATTCAATTTGGTCTTTCTCACATGGATATGCTGAGAGGACTGGAAGTTCTGTAGTGTGTTCCTACACGCTCAAATAACACTTCCTCTCTCTAGCTCCTCTCAGGACATTTGAACAGAGGATCCCATTCAAGGTCCCCTGGATCAATTATTTTTCATGGGCCTTTAGGCGTGGGAAACCAAACCATCTTGGCTGATGATGTGAGGCACTAAGGCCCAGATTTGCAAAGCTATTTAAGATTTGCTGCGCTCAACCTAAATCCTATTGACAGTTGATGGGATTTAGGCTCTGAAGTATTGAAATCCCTTTTGAAAATGAGATGTAGGTTCCTAAATCAGTTAGGCATTGCAACGTTGAGCAGAGCAATGCCTAAATATCTTTAAAAATCTACGTCTGGAGGTCCCGCTCAGATTATGATGCTGCATTGCATGTTGGGATTTGTAGTCTCCATGGAATAGCCGTGCCATAGGTTTCTTACTAACCTCCATCAGTTAATGGTTGGCTTATGTCCTGAAGCACAGGGGCTTGTATTAATTACATTGTATCCTATCTAATGTGACTATGAATGTTTTCAACTATATAAAAATGTCTAATCCTTTTTTTATTTAATCTTCTAAACTCTTGGCCTCAGTGTTATCTTGAAGCTGTGAGTTCCTCTGGTTAATTATGCATTATGCAAAACTAAAATCCTTTTATTAGTTAAATTTTCTGTCTTTCAGTTTTATTGTATTTCTTCTTGTTGTGACAGAAAGCAAGCAAGAGTTTCTGATTCTGATTCCACCTTCTCTACCATCCGTTATTCAGTCTACCATTATTTCATGCACCTTTGTCATTTCCCCTCTTCTAACTTATCAGCAGTCTACCTTTGTTTTGTCCTCTTTGGAATTCATCAGTCTTGCTAACTATCCTAATAATGTCACCCGCAAATTGTGCCACTTTATCATTCACCATTTTACCACATTGTTAATGATTGTATTAAACAAGATGTATCTTTTGGGGCACCCCTCAGTTAGTCTTTTGCCATCTTGAAAACTGACCAATTATTCCTACTCTTTGCTTGGATACTTATCTTGTATCTGATTCATGACAGGGCTCACCCCACGACTAGTTAATCACCGTAATAGCTTATTGTGCAGGATTTTGACAAAGGCTATTAGAAAGTCAGGAAAAGTTCTGCCTGTCTGCTCTCTGTTGTCACTGTTTTGGTAACACATTTAGAAAACTCTACTAGACTGGAGAGGTGTGATGTTTCTTTCCAGAAACCATGCTGGTTTGTCCCTATTACAGTAAAAGCTTTGTTATCAGGCATGTTGAGGGAATGGGAGTGCCGGTAAGTGAAAAATTCTGGTTAACTAAGAGGGAGGGAGTTTGGTTGCAGCAGGAGATGTGGGGCTGGGGGTTGAAGCGCGGGAGGTGGTGTGGGGCGCGGGCTCTGGGAGGGAGTTTGGGTGTGGGAGGAGGCTCGGGGCAGGGGGTTGGGGCATGGGAGGGGTTTTGGGATGCCGGATCCGGGGGGGGGGGGCTGAGGGGGTGCTCACCTCAGGTGGCTTCCCACAAGTGATGACCTGTACCTGCTGGTCCTAGGTGGAGGCGCAGCCAGGCAGCTCTGCACACTGCCGCTGGCCCTGCCCCACACCTTCCTCAGAACTGGCTCCGCCGCTCCCATTGGCTGGGCCAGTGGGAGCTGCAGGGGTGGCACCTGTGGGCAGAGGCAGCACACAGAGCCACCTAGTTGCATCTCTGCCTAGGAGCAGCAGGGACATGTCACCGCTTCCAGGGAGCCACACAGAGCCAGGTAGGGAGCCTGCCAGCCCCACACCAACCAGACTATAAACCCTCCTTTCTATGAAGATTAGAAATGCCTGTTTATAGAGCTGTCCGGTTGGTATAGGGCTGGATAACACAGCTTTTACTGTATATCAAGTTCCTCTGGGTGTGTTTAACTGTCTTTAATAATTATTTTAACCATTTTACTTGGTCATCTAGTAAATCCTTACAAACAAGGGGAGCTTCCACCTTGTTTTGAATAGAGCAGACACATATTGTACATAGTCCTGCCATTCTCCCTCTCTGGGCTTAGCTTTATTGGCTGGTGGTTGCTTCCTAAATTTTGTATGCTTGTCCTTCTTGATTCTTCCCTGGCACCCCCAAGTCTTTTCATTCTTTGTAATGTCTATTCTAACTGACTGTCCCCCAGTCCTAGGAAGCAGCTGTCGCCAGGGTGGTTTCTCTGACTCCTCAGCATCCAGGTTGGCCTCAATTTACAGCACAATATGACCAAGTAAATGGTCACCAGGAAAGAGGGAACGAAAACCCCAGCCGTTTGAGAAGCTGGACCTGGAATCAGCTGGGGACAGTTTTTCCTGTCTCAGACTAGAATGTGGTCCAACTTCTACTCACAGCTAGAGTGAGCCCTTGGCCATTAGCCTAAGAAACAAACCCTGTTGGGAGTTGGAGAGGTTTGGTGCCCTTTATAATACAGGCTCAGCTTACCTGGCAGGAGGAGAGGCAGCTGTGGTGGAGGCAGCTCCAGAGAAGGCAGTGGTAAAGACAGCACTAGGTTGAAGAACACCTAAAGAGAGATGAGAATCCGCACCCTAGGAAAGACAGCACTGCTTTGGGGCACACGGGCCTATCTCCTGTGGAGACTTCAGACTCACCAGAAAAAGGAAAAAAGACTTTCCGCACATTTGAGAGACAGTGAACATGGGGAACTTATGGGGAGAACTGCACTGAAAGCACTTGAATGTACATGTAGGTGAAATGAAAACTTACATGTCTTTTTTAAGACCTGCTACATCTCTGGCTTCCTTTTCCCACTATTTCTGTGGTAGTCAGGTCATCAGCGAATAACTGGTATGCAGCCTCTGCCCATAGGGAGGGGCTGGCGCAGGAACACCCAAGTTTGCACCTTACTAGGCAACATTTCCAAGCTGTGCTCCATTTTATATCAACTAGTCCATCTGGGTCCCAGGCTTGAGATAACCAGCCCTCCAGTAAGTCAGCTAGTGGGCAATAGTGCACAGCCACCCGCCTGAGGAAAAGAGCTGATCTCCAAACTTATGTAATTGCTTCTCCTTGCAGATCCCCAGCCTCTTCCGTGTTCTCCTTTTTGCACAGAGGGTGTTTAACACCAGTCCTCACCCCACGTGTAGCCGGTTGGAGGTCCCAAACTGCCTTGTGCAGCATTGTATATCATCCAAATTGACTCACTTCCTGAGGCTTGGTAATGGGAGGCAATGCTCCGGTCAGTGTCAATATGGCAACATCTGTGCTACAATAACAAGGTGATACTATGAAATTGCTGTTGCCTAAGAAGTCATGGTGATGACAGACACATTAGAATGAAGCCATTTTAATTTGCTTTAAAATCTTAGTTTGAAATGTAATTTGACTGATGGATTGTCCATCATTTGAAATCCATAAATCAAGACTGGATGCCTTTCTAAAAGATATGATCTACCACAGCCACAAGTTACTGGATCTGATGCAGGAATTACTGGGTGAAATTCCAAGGCCTGTATTATGCAGGAAATCAGACTATAAGAACATAGTTGTCTGTTCTGGCCTTAAAATTTATGAATTTTTGGCACAAGTTTCTTGAATATTTACCTCTTTTCTTTCTTTCTCTTTAATGTGTTATACTCTAAGACTAGAGAGCAACAACCTTTGTGTTTCTCTGAATAGTTAAAATAAAGCTGCATTTATTGCCTGTCGTGCATAAGACACTTTTGTGCACATTAATGAGTAATTAATTGTTTGTTTAATAGATGCCTTGCAATACAGATTACATTTTTGCGTATTTTTTTTCTGTTGCCACATCTGCATGATTTTTTGGCTGCATTTCCAGCAATGCCACATAAGTGCTAGGATCCTGGAAACAAACATGGTATAAAACCCTGCAAGCTTAGTACCTTGAGATCGTCAGCTGTTCTCCGCTGAAACACATACTGCTGAGGCCACCTGGTGTACACAGCAAAGCAGCAGTCCACTCACAATCCTTATACTACTCCTTGGCAAAGCATGTCCAATGTAATTACACACAAAACCCTCACCAGGCTTAAGAAGGGCTTGACTCAACTCCTTAAGAGCAAGGGTTGAAGCTGAATGTCTGTGCTCTTCAGAGGAATGTGTGAGATTGTAAAAACAAGTGGCAGGCAGCAGTAGTAGTAAGGATAATTTGTTATGTTAGTCTCTATCACTCAGATTCTGGAGATCATCTGAGAGGTGCTAGACCTGTAAAACAAAGCAGAGCTTCAGAGAGGAAAAGATTTTGCTTTACATATATTAAAGAATGCTTGACTACAATTACATCAAGACAAAGTGCTTTTTCCCCTCCTCATCAAAAAGCCTAAGGGGCTGACCTGTCCTTCCAGATAAAGAAGGCTAGATGCAGCTCCTACTGCCATTCTTGGGTTGCCCTGAAGGCTGTTCTTCAAGGTATTCCTTCCTCTGCATGAGCTAATTGGGTTTCTTCTGCAGTGCTGCCCTCCCTTGATGGCACAAAGAAAGAGAAGGATCAAAACCCGGTTGGGATCCTCAGTCCAGTGCGTCACTGATGTCCCAAATCTGGACTGTGGGAAAAAACTCCACTTATGAGTAGGTAAATCCATGCTACCCACTTGTCATTGGTTTGGGGGGGTTTAAGCCAGCTATTCACTTGAAAGGATATTTTGTGTGTCTGCCTGGGGTTGATGGTAGAGTTGCCCCGTTCCGACATGAGCAGCTAGTCAAAATTCAGGATCCTGGGGATGTTCCAGTTGGAAGTAGAAATGGATGGAGTCTGGGTTTGGTTTTATTTTTTTTTTCAAGAAATGTCCAAAGTCCTGCTTCTTCAAATGCAGGGGGAGACCGAGAGCAAAAAGAGCAGTTTCTTCGTTTACAACCCCAAGAATCTTTAGCCAACAGACTCAAAAGTGCTGTCTCTTACACTTCTTACACTTACACTGTGGTTACACAGGCTACTGCTTGACTCTCTTCCTGCATCTCTCTCTCTCACACACACACACACACACACACACACACACACACACACACACACACACACACACACACAAAACCAGTCACAGTACCAGTGGAAACCCCCATCCACATGGTGCTAGTTTCTGGCCAGACTTTATTAGGCCTTCTTTTGGGTGTGGCTTCTTAAATGTTTCTTACAGCTATCTTCAGTGAAGGGTGTGTTCTCACCCAATCTCAAAGAGGTTTGTAATCCAATGAGTCCCTCTCAGTGTAACAGCAGAGACCCAGTAGATAGCAGAGAGTGCAAAGAGTAAGATGGGCATTGCTGCATTAAAGACATAGCCATAAAAGAAGAACCTTGTGGTGCAGTCCCTTCCACCGCTTCACTGCTCAGTCACAGCCAAGAAATGACTACGGTCAACCCAAGTAGAGTAGTTTTGAATTGCTTCCCACATTTTGATAGTCCGCTAGGAGCATGAGCCTCCTGTATGTCATCTGCTCATTTGTTGAAACCACTCTCATGTACTTATATTTCAAAGTACTGGCTTCCAGCTCCTACAACTGCGTCAGCATCTTTTACCAACATCAGTGCTTCCCAGCCAGGGATGTGTGAAGCTCAGCAGTTTTGTTTCATGGGGTTGTCTGAAGCTTTATATCTCTTTTTTTCCCCCTTTTCTTGTCTTCGAGTCCCTTGAGTTTCTAGTTGTGATGCCTCCTGTTTAAGTATCCCGCACTTTATCAGACATACAAGCAGCTAACACAGAAAGACAACCCGAGATGATTCAACAGACTCCATGACCACAACTGAATCAAACTGGCTGCAATTCCTACGGTATGCCACTACTAGGTCTCCTAAAGACACAGTCCACTACAGTGGTCTGAATAAACCCCAAAACACAAAGTGAAATTCAACTGAAACTACTGTATCTTTGCCTGACTTCAACCAAAACCCACATGTTCTCCAAGATTCATGTGAAACTTAGCCCAGATTCACTTGGACTCAAACCAGGCTTGCTGAGCGGTGCACAGAACTTGGATATGCCTGCCCTGAGCTTTGATTTGTATATTGTGTCACTCTGGCGAAGTACTGATGTGCCCCCATAGTATGTGGTAAATACAGAGACTACAAATTGATATTGTTGCTACCTTTAGCTCAATCAGTAGCCATCTTTGCTTTTGATACCGAGAGTCAGGAGTTCTGTCATAGCTGATGGCTCATGGTGGAGCTTATTACATAATGAAACCTGAATTCAGCCCATTAGTTTCCTTATAAACATTTTTAAGTTTTAATCCACTCTATAAACATTTATCACAGAAGGAGTATGGGGTAGTGCATTTAGAAGAGACTGGGAACAAAGAAGGGTTGCTTATACTGTAAGCTTTTTCAGTTAGGGTGGTGTGTGTGTAGACAATGCCTAGGTGCATTATGCTCATTACTAGAAGAGATTCATCGATCCATAAATTAAAGCCAGATGGGGCCATTATGGTAATCTTTTCTGACATCCTGAATGCCACAGCCCATAGAATTTCATCCAGTAAATGCTGCATCAAGCTTATAACTTCTATTTGAGTGATAGCACATATTATAGCAAGGTATCCTATCTTTCAATGAAGATTTCAAATGATGGAGAACCCACTACATTCCTAGCTAAATGGTTCCGGTGGTTAATTACCCTCACTGTTAAAAACTGGTGACTAATTTCTAGTGTCATTTGTCTAGTTTCAGCTTCCAACCAGTGGATCTTGTTGCCCCTTTTTTCTGCTAGATTAAAAAGCCTACTAGATTAAACTGTCAGAAATCTCTTCCCCGTGAAGGTACTTGTAGATCGTGATCCAGTCACCTCTTAACCTTCTTGTGGATAAACTAAATAGATTTAGCTTCTTAAGCCTATCACTATTCAAATAATAGATAATAGCTCCTGCATTACTATCCTGGTTCTGACACTGTGTTGCAGCATGCTCTTGAGAAAATCACATAGGTTAAGTATTTCCAAAATTGGGTGACTAAAATTAGGCAGATGGATATATATTTAGTATCCTAAATTAGTAGTCTGATTTTCAGAGGTGCTGAGCACCTTCTGTTCCCATTTAACTCGGTGCCTTCCATTAGGTTATGTGGGTGTCTAAGTACCTAGCTTTAGGCACCTATGTCTCCTTTTCTCCCAAAATAAGGATAATACTTACCTAGCTCATAATTAAATTAACATTAGAATTGGGTCCAAGTGGAGAAATGTAAAGCCAGGCCTGCACTTTCCATTGGTTCAAGGGTGTTTGGTTCTGGGGTCTGGATTGGGGCGTGTCTTGCCATGAGGGTTGTCACCAGAAAAACTTGTTGAGATGGGAACATATATAATATTGCTTTCCAAGATAAATAGGTCAGAGCGTTCAGTTTAGAAAAAAACAAACCCATCTTGCAAGGTCAGTGAACAAGTACTGGAGATGGACGCTGATGTTCTCCAAGTGCTGGAATTCATTTTGCAGAGTTTGACACTTTTCTAATTGAAAAGGCTGCCTCTGCAACATTTAGCAACTAAAAATACTGAGTGACAAAGCACAAAAAAGCCAACTAGTCAGCCGCAGACATCTAGCACCCAGAGTGACGGGGCCTGGCAGCAATGGCAGTGAGAAATGGAATGCTGAGACCCAGCTGTACGCATGCTCTCCCAGGTGCTCTGAAGTCCTGAGATGTAGTATCTATTTGCTATAGAAGAAGAAAAGCAAGTGAAAGCTTGCAATCAGTGCCTGAGTATGACTATGTGGGGAGGGGGTTTCTGAGCACAGACAGTAACTGTGCACACAGATGAGAGGTAGTTACATCTAATACTACAGACTGTTAAATTAGAGACAAGTTGGATGAGGTAACGTATTTTATTGGACCCACTTCGGTTGGTGAGAGAGACAAGCTTTCGAGCCACACCAAACTCCAACAACAATTTGACATGATTTTTGTCAAGCTTTGCAGAGAAATTCTCCTTTGCATTCAGAATAAATCTGGCAATTTTCAGACCCAACTGATTTTTACAAGCCAACATTAAAGGGGGTGAAAAATAGGTCTTGATTATGGAAGCTGGTTGCAATCTGTGCAGTTTAGTATTAACATATTGTTGTAGCACCTAGAGATAACCCAGGTTGGGGCTCTAATGTGCTGGGTGCTATACAAACAGAAAGTGGCAGTCCCTGTCCCTACAAGTTTAAATTTTGAAATAATTCACTGTCAGTTGGTATTTATGCTTTTATTTATATTTGATCTGATTTTGAAAAATGTAACAGTAATCAGTGGATAATGACCCCTGTCATGGGACAGGTTCTTATCCTTTTATAACCCTGGCCTATGTCTGGAGACTTTGGGTGTAAATATAGCTCATTCTTTCACCAGCCCTCCTCTGTTTCACACTTTTAATACCCACAGCACTTTATCATCTACACAAAAGTACAAAATGCCAACTACAGAAACATTGCCAAGGTCTTCTCTTTATTAAACAATGAGAGATTAACATGCATATAGCCAACAGAGGAAATTTACAAGCAAAAGGAAGCTGTGATTTTTATCCCTTGACCTTAATGATATAGGACTGGATGACACCAACATTTCCAGGTAAATATGTGACAGATAATATACTTGAAGACACAGTACATAGGAAGAAACATAATTTCTCTGACTACTGGCGAGAAATGGAATGAGACTCATGTTATGGACCTTGCATCGCACAGAAAAGCCTATTGCTATGTAACCTTTCTGCCAGGGGCTGCTGGAGCAAAAAGGATCACGTTCAAATATCTAGGGGTTCCTTATGAAAATGTAACAAATAACACCGGCCAGAGCCCCCACCCAGAAACATGGGAAAGCTAAATACTTCCCTGGGTGCCCTTGACAGCCAATCCTTACCCAGTCACAACCACGGAGTCCAGAGGTTTGTGGGGAAAGGGGGCGCCCACACCTGGGAAAGCCTGCAATATTCAATCAAAAATATCTAAATAGACCTATTAAGTAAGACTCCCACTCCTCGGAGTGTCTTGGCAATGGTCTTAAATTCAAGGTCCGTGTTCAATAAAGCAATGCTCACCATGGGCACTTTCTTCTGTTGCTGTTTGTTGTCCAGTGTTTGTAGAGTCCAGAGTTCAGCCACTGTAGCTCCAGCCCCTAAAGGAGCTTCTGGCTGGTCTGCCCCACAGTTCTACCGCCTATCCCAGCAGTAGTGATTGCAGCTTTTATTTATTGCCGGGCAGGCGGGGCCCTCGCCAAAGTTCTTCATCTATGCTGCTGCCCTCTGTGGCCCCGGAAGAAGCCACGTGGACCCACCCAAATCAGTGGCAGCATGCCCATTTATGCCAGCTAGGAATCTGGCCCATTCTATCTAATATAACTCTGGATGGTCTCATTTGTCCATGTAAATCTGTAGACCTTTGTTCATTTTACTAAACTCTTAGTCTGTGTGATATCTTGTGGCTGTGAGTTCCACAGGTTAGTTATGTGTAGTGTTCATAGGCGCCAACTCCATGAAGCATGCATGGGGAAAATATGTTGGGTGCTGAGCACCCACTGGCAGTCCCCCATCAATGACTCTCCCTCCCCACAGCGCCTCCTGCCCTGCAGTGGGCCCTGCCGATCAGCACCTCTCCCTCTCCCCTGGAGCCTCCTGCTCCTTCTAAAATCAGAGGCCCTGGGGGAGGAGGAGGTAGAAGCGAGGGTGCAGCACGCTCAGGGGAGGAGGTGGAACTGGGAGGGGAAGAGGCGGGGCAGGGGTGGGAAGAAGCAGGGCAGGGGTGGAACATTGGGGGAAAGGGTGAAGTAGGGGCAGGGCCTGGGCGGAACCGGGGCGGAGCACCCCTCAGCAGATTAGAAACTCGGCGCCTATGATAGTGTACAAAATAAACCGATACAAATTCCTTTCATCAATCTTATTTGTGCTGTCTTTCCATTTCATTGCCTTGCCCCATATTCTTGTTTTATGAGAAAGGGGAAGCAGCCTGATGCACTTAAATGAAATCTAACCTAAAACAAAAAGTTAACCCAGCTTTTTTTCAAAACTCATAAAAGACTTTTGTCCCAGTTTGGCTCACATGGGGGGGGGGGGGAGGCGGGGGCAAAGGTTCAGGTCAGTTATTTCATCCTGCCTGTCTGGTTTACTTATCCATATCTGAGATGCCACCATTTGATCATGTCCTTTTTAAAGCTTGGGTCACAGTAGCATCTCCTAAAGTTCTTCTCTACTGTTCCTAAAAACCAGAACTTCCCTACTGTTCCTGAAAACCAGTGCAACTGCCCTTAAAATAAATATATCTCCAATAAAAAATAATCATCTCAGGAAACCTGCAGACTTGGCAACACTGCAGTGGAGCTGTACAGAGCCCGAAAGATGCTAACTATGGCCATGGCGTTGACATACTGCTGATTTCTCCATCTCCCCTTTCCCTGTGCCCCAGTGGTGTCATTTCAAAATACATTACAGTGGAAAGACTTTGGGATGTTTTAATTACATGTGACTAAAACTAGCTGTTGGTAGAATTAGGGAACCTGTGTTTACGATTTATAGATCTCAGCTTCTACTCGAGTGAGGTAATAAATAACATGAAATGGGCCCTTAAGTATTAGAAAATTCAGAGAGAGAGAGAGAGACACACATACACATGAACCCTCATAAGGTTTGTGTCCAGTGTGATATGAAATACAGTACAATGTAAAAATTATGGGGTAGTGGACAGAAGAGTGGTAATACATTTTTTATCTACAAGGTGAGAATTTTGAACCTTCCTGCAAAGATTTTCCATTGTTTTACTGGGGAACTCACAGCATTGTGAGGTTGATCCAATTACTAATGACTGTATATTTCTAGCAAGTTCTTTAGCAAATCAATGCCACTGGTATGTATTATGTCGTATGATTTTTTGATAGGAACTACCTATTTCAAATGTACTGGTACAATGCTAACAGCATATTGGCCAGGACAAGATGGGTGACTTGTAGAGGATTAGTGCAGTCTAAGGGAGAGACTAGTGAACTGGCAGTCAGGACTTCTGGGTGCTTTTCCTGGCTCTGCTTCTGTGTTGCTAAGTGGACTTGCAGCAGTCACTTAAGGCTGGATATTCTCACCCTGATCCTGAAAAGTATTTAAGCATGGGATTTATTTTAAGCATGTGAGTAGCCACATTGACTTCAGTGAGTTACTCCTTATTTACAAAGGTGTCTGTGAGAGAAGAATCAAGCTCTATGCATCTCAGTAAAAGGGGTATAATTACACACATGCAGGAGTGTGGGGATGTAAAACGAATTAATTTTTGGAACGTACTTTGAGATTCCTGAATAAAAGACAATAAGGAAGTGCAAAGTATTAATATTAGAAATAAAACTGAACAAATAATTCATAGCAAATAACTATATGAATTTCACCTTTTCTGTTTGTGGGTGGACTGTGAGCGGTTTGATTTTTTTCAAAAGTGTATTCATTATTCGAGATTATTCCCCACATTTCTGAAAAAAAAAAAGATGTGCCTGTAAGTTGTTCTTAAGGAGTTCACTGCCAGAATTCATTTTCTAGAATCTAGACTTTGAATGGGAGCAGTTGGTTTTGATTTGACACACAGGTCACATGATATTGTTTCTGTTCCCTGACTAGATGAGTATGCCTCTTAGAATCATGTGTGAATATTCATGTCTATGAGTTCAGTATTTAATTGCCATGTTCTCTAACATTCATGTATCATTTGCTGTTTGTGCAAAAAAATCTATTAAACTTGTTTAATAGCATGTTCATGGAACACAAACAAGATACACATACATACTCCCACTGAAAGAGAGAGGGGATGTTACATTTCAAACTAAAAGTGGCAGCTGCCTGGCAAGTGAATAGCTATATCATCCCCACATCAAGTTCATATATCGTAACTATCTGTGAGGGTCGGTCTACAGGAGGAACACAAGACAGATAAACAAAGCAAGGACGATATTGGCTCCATATTCCTTGAAGAGAACCACAAAGCTACTGCCAGTCATCATGTGCAGACAGAAATAACAGGTCAGCCAGTCACAAACAATGAAAAGCATGGGGAGCAGCAAGCACAGCTTTCAGGTGGGGGATCCACCTCAGCTACTGACTAGGCCACTGCAGAAGGAACTGCTTTGGGAACAAGAAGTGGCCATGTGAGCAGACAGGCATTGAGGTTCAGGGTTAATAGTCACTGCCGTGTCCAGTAAGAGGCAGAATAATCACCTTCTCATTCAGGAGTTTTTGTCTACATGGATACCTGCCCTAGATGTCTCAGTCTGGGGGTTTTACTTACTGGCAGTTATTTGTGGTGCTTCTTGTTTGATATTATTGCTGGTCAGAAAATGGGAATTTCTGCTCTGGAAAATGTGGATTTTTCAGCAAACCCCTCCCCCCCCCATTGTTTTTCCAGACAAAACCCATCCTGTTTCTATTCAGAAATGTGCCTCAGGATAATTGTAGTTTAGGGGCCTCAAGCTCCTATTCTCCTGTATGGACCAGGCTCCCCGAGTTGGACATTTCCCATGTTACACTCATGGTGAGGGTAGCTGGCTGCATCATGTGACTCCCTGGCCATGGTGCATCATGGGAGATGTAGTCTGGCTGGGGAGCCCAGCCGATAGAGGACAAAGGGGATATGAGGAAATAGAAAACTCCCATGAAACACTATAGCAGGATATCCAAATCAAAATATTTTGTTTTTGGGGCACTGGATTTTTGGATGAAAAATCAAAACTTTCTGCAGAAAGTTGACGTCAAAACCCAATTTTGTGTGGAAAAAGAATCTGGTCAGAATTTTTGAACAGCACTAATTGATATTATGTTTTATCTATGTTTGATTTTTTGGAAAACAGTATCCGCTGAAGTCAGCTGATACTGACCCCCTGCCAAATGACAGGGGTATCAACCTTTTAAAACCTTCAACTATGTCCTGTGACTACGGCCAAGAAGGAAAAGAAAAGGCCAGTTTCTTTCTTTCCAGTACTCCAGTGTGCCATACCCTTATTACAATGATTACAACTGCTGTCTGGAAAGGACCTCAGAGACTATCTATCTGGCTAATTTTGTCATCTATAATCCAGTCCTACTTGTGGCTTGCACCAGCTGTATTTATTTAAGATTTCCCTTTATAAATCCCTTAATAAAAACCCATGGCAGAGTCAAAGAGTAGCTTTTGCACTGTAAAAAAGATTCCTGGTGGGGTTATAATTTATATTTTTAAACTGAAACCCATTGTCTGGCTTGTAAATTTTAGACTGTGTAACTCTGAGCAGGTTCTATGATTATAGCCACTATTGTTCACTTAGGATTCCTTTTTATCTGAGAGTGTCATGTTTTCAAGGGCACAATTAAAACAGAGAGAATACAACTGTGATTTGTATAAGCATCTTCATACAACATGAAAGCTTTACAGAGTTAAATAATAAAATATAAGCAGAGAGAAGAGAAATTAAAAGAGCAAGGATCAACTTATGGTTCACGCATTTGACTGGTACTTGAGCTCTGGGTTCTATTCAAGTCTCTACCATAGACTTCCTGTATAAAATTAAGCAAGTCACTTGGCTTTGATTCAGGAAATATGTGTTTAGCTTTTAAATATCAGTTTACGTCCTAGTGGCTTCAATGGGGCTTAGGTACGTGCTTTCGTGCTTCCTTATTCAGGAAAGCATTCATATTCTAGGAAGGGGGTCACAGTTCCACATCCATATAATAGGGATGATACTTCCCTTTTCCCATCCTTTATCTAGTCTGTTTAGATCATGAAGTCTTCAGTGAAGGCCATCTTACTGTGTGTTTTCACAGCACCCTGGACAATGGAGTCCCGGCCTCGGTAGCCACTGTAATGTAAATAATATACAGAATGATTAAATATTACTTCAGATTTGAAAATAGCGAGGGAGCTGACAAGACGTGAACAAAGTTTCATGTGGCAGGAGATAAGATGAACACTCTTGCTTAAACTGTAACAAGCTTTTTGTGAAGGGACAGAGATGAAGGCAGTGCTAGATGAGATGAAGGAGCAGAAAGAAGAAAAGAGAGGCAGGTTCTGTGTGGTGGGCGTTGCGAATCCACAGAGGGTTCTAACAGCAAGGAGGGACATTTCAAACTGGATCCTGAAATGGATGAAAAACCAGAGGAACTGCGTGAGAGGATGCCAATGTGGTTGTGCTCCTCTGTCCTTGTAAGAAGGTGGAAGCAGCACGCTGCACATGCTAGAGCCTGGACTCCTGGTCTTGCGGAAGCTGCGAAGAAGGAACTGGCAGTAGTTGCAATTAGGAGAGGAATGAAGTCATGGGAAGGATTTGATTGGCAATGGAGTCCAAGCAGTGGTGTGTCTGAGCAATGATACAGAGGTGGAGCTAGGAAGATTTACTGATATGTGTGGCTTAGGTGATTTAAAAATCCCTTTTTTAATTGAAGAGGACAGCACCCATGGGGGGAAAATGCACAGCTTCCCTGACTAGCAGTATCCCATCCCATGAGAAAGAATCAAACCTGGCAAGATTTGGAGCCTGACTTTGCTGCTGTCAAGGTCACATGAAAAACTCTAACACAGGCTGTTAGGAGTTTCTAAATTTAAAACAGATCCCACTTACCACATGGTAGGCAACACAAGCTATTTATCCACTTTGAACAGATAGAGCTACTTAATCCTTCTATGATTAGAGGCTAGCGAAGTTAAGCTAATTCGGCTTCTGCAGGCGCTGCTCTATTTGATGGAGGCAGCCCATTTTAGGGAAAGGCCTGCTGTTGCTCTGGCGAAACAAATAGTTCTCTCCTTTGAGCTAAGAAAAATTTACTATTGATTTTGGCCTAAGAGTGATAAGTGGTTTCTTTATGATTCTGATCATGTTTACAGAGCTATTATTTTGGACAGTGGCCTCATATACATTTGCGGAAGATTCAGCGCGAGAGTATGTTGTTTCACAGAAATTTACTGAGCAGTTTCCAAGCTCCCTAATTTTTTTGGCTCCAGAGCCAGGAAAAGTAGGCTGAATATATGAAATTGTATCTCCACTGGCATACCGTTTAATAGGCCTGACAGCCTGTAGATATTGATTGTTTTGGGAGAAAGGTCAGGAGAACACAAGAGCCTTGCTGTTTTTCTACTTACGACCAAAGGTTTGGTTGATCATGAAAGACCGCAGAGTTATCATCTAAATTCCTCTTTAAAACCAACAGCCACACAGGACTGTGAGGCTGCTTGCAGAGCGTAACAGTTGCTTTTTAAAGCAGCTTGTACGCTGAAATGTACAGAGACTCTGCAAGTGCCGGAGGGCTGCTGATTGGGCAGCCTAGTGTAATGGTTGCCGTTGGCAGTAGTAGGCCCAAACAGCAGAGGTAGAAGAACAACCTAGGAGACGCTGCGTGGCTGTATTCCACTTGAAACATCAGTTTCCTAAGGACCAGTCCTGCAAAGACTTACTTACATGAGTAGGCCTATTGAAGTCAGTGGACCAGTTTGCATAAGTCTGGACTGCTCGAGTGAGAAAGCATTTGTACGATCAGCCTCTGGGACAATATATGGGGCAGGGAGAGGACGGATGTGTAAATCCACAGTTCTGGGTCTATTCCTAATTCTGCCTCAGGTTTCCTGGGTGATCTTGGGCAAATCACTTAACCTCTCCAACTTAACCCTTCTGTTTTTGTAGCTTTAAAATAAAGATATTAATAATTCCCTTTAAATAGCGATATGTTGAAGTTACATTAGAACTAGTTGGAAAGCTGACATTTTTCCAGCAAAGAAATTGAACAACATTTTTTCATTTGAAATTTTTTGGACAAAATATTTGCTTTCCTGTGGGAACTTTCCAAACAATTTAAAAAAAACTCACTTAGTATCAACATTTCAAAATGAAAGAACAAACTTTGTTTCATTTTGACTTAATATGTCAGTTGGTTTTGGTGTTTAAAAAAAATGAAATGACATTTTAAGTTGAAAAGAAACAAAACGTTTCCTTTCATTTTGAAATGCTGACTTGAAACAAAATTTCCTTTTCAAATTTCCTTTGGGAAAACAGACTTTTTTTTTTCTGATTTGGTGTTAGAATGGACATTTTCCTGCCAAAATTGTGGTTTTTATTGAATTGTTTGGGTTTGAGGGGGTTTGTTTTTGTTTGTTTGTTTGTGGGGAAAAGCTTTGCTCACAAAAAAATTCAACCAGCTCTAGCTGTGAGAAATAGAAACATTAAAAGGAAAGAAGGAGTAGAAAAGCAATGAACAGATAGAGCAAATGGTGGAGTAAAAAATCCTCTCAAATCAGAAGGGAAAAGGGAAGAAATTTTAAACAAATAAAAAAAATCCTTAGAGTTTTCAGGGGAAAGGGGCAGTTGAGACCCCCAGCCATAGAACTTCCATTAGTCATTATTTATTATCAGTATTATAGCTGGTGTTTAGAATAAGTTATTCATATATTTCTCCTGTCTTTTATTAGAATATTTCAGTCTTCCTTCTCAGCGGTCCACTTTCAGTCTCTTAGGCAGAATGCAATCTGGCATTTGAGTTCCTCTTGAACTGCCAAGTCAAATTCTTGGGGCCGAATGAACTCCATGATTGGGTGGCCATGGTATTTGGCATTTTCCCAAGGTACCCCAGAATTTAGCATCCCTGTTGCAGAATTCAGCATTCAGTTGAAGCTGGGTGCCTGGCATTTTGTTGTCTGTCTCCCTGCCCTGCTGGGACCTGTTTGCAGCTGCCTCTTGCTAGGTCCTTTCCTCACAGGGGATGAGGGTGTGCTGTTCTATAGTCCCAGTCAGGAAAGAGGGCAAGAAACCAGAGCTAGAGTCCAGTTTGTAGGTTTATTCCTTTCAAGTCACAAAGCCAGACAAGAGGGGTTATCTTTATAGCATGAAATTCATATTTACCAGCATCAGATTCGGCAACCCTTATATGTTGAGTAGCACTTACTCTAGTGAGTAGTTCCATTGCATTCAGTGGGACAATACTTGTGAGGAAATGCTACTCAGCATTAATCAGAATTGTAGATTTTGGTCCTTGGAATGGAAATTAGGGAGCTAGTCAGGAATGTTCCGACTAAACCATTTTTCTTGGAAAATGTCAATTTGTCAAAAAATGAAACGTTTCACAGCAAAAGGCCATTTTTGACTAAACTTGCATTGGGAAGTTTTCTCAGATCCAAGATGGGATCTCTGGTCCGAACTGGGTTGCCAGGCGGGAGAGAGAGAGAATATGGTCAGTTATTATGGTAATGAGGGCCATATAAGTACTTAAGATAGAGACATTTAGCCAAGACATATTAAGGAAAAATTCTTGATTCGGGTCCTATCTTGCTGCCCTTGTCATGTATGTGATCCCATTGTCGTTTACTCATTTGAGTAAGGAATGTTCCTGTGAGTGAGGATTGGAGAATTAGGTTCCTAAATAGTAAGTTCTCCTTGCTACATCTCTGGGGACGGGGACAGAGGGGGTGGTGGGAAGCAGTGCCCCATCCTAACATAGCGGGAACTTGGATCATAGTCCTTTCCTGTCTCCATCCAGTCATTCTCCTCCCTGGTCCTGTCCTCAACCCCCTCGGCCCACCTCCAATGCCTAGGAGGCGCCATGAGTCAGACACAGCACCTTCTCCCTTTGCTGACTGCATCTCAGTTTCCTCAGAGGCCTCATTGAGCTCCATGTTGTTAAGGGGCCACATCATTCTTTTCTGAATGTTAGGCCTTGGTTATAGGAGCTGGATCACTTCTCCATCTGTGTAAGAACAGTCTCTTGGCACAAGAGAGAGTAATGGAGACAACAAACCAAAATTTTCAAACACGGGTGCCCAAAGATAGACTCCTGGCTGCTGGCTTTCCAAAGCATTCAGCATCCAGCAGTTCCTGGAGGCTTGTAAGGGAGCCACGACATGCTGAGCAGTTTTGAAAATCTGGCTATACTTATTCAGGTGCCTGAATGTGGATTTAGGTGCCTAATTGCAGGCCCTCATTTCTGGAAATCATGGTCCCAGCCTTTTAAGTGTTGTATTATTTAGTGAGTGAGGTTTCAACAAGTCTGCCACATTTGGTGTTGCCTAATGATTCAAGCACTGGCCTGCCCTGTGGGAGAACAAGGTACAAATCCTGGCTCTGAATCAGGCAGAGCAGAGTTTTCTGTTATGCAGGAGGTCAGAGTAGATTATCACAATGGTCCCTTCCGGCTTTATAATCTATTAATCTAATCTATGAGCCTTCAGCAAAAATGATCTCTTCTGCAATCTACACTGAAACAGAAAGGCAAGGCAGCTGAGAAAGGTTTGTAGCATTTGAAATTGCATCAGTTCTACGATTTCCTTCTCTACAGCTGCCTTGCTGGTGAAATCCAAGATTCTTGTCTACTGTGTATGTTTAAACCCTGCTAGACCACTGTACACTCTTCAGCAGGGATTCTAGCTGAACCAGCCAGAATTCTCAGGGGGATCCCACTGCAGTACTACTATTCAAAACCTCCTCCAGCATGGGGAATGGATTAAAAACCACAGTCTGACTCTTTTCAGAGGAACAGCCGTGTTAGTCTGTATTCGCAAAAAGAAAAGGAGTACTTGTGGCACCTTAGAGACTAACCAGATTTTCCCAAGAACTCAGGGGCCCAGCTTCTTCCATTGTTCTTGGGGCTGTTGTCAGTGGGGATGGCTGGGTGTGGAGGAACACTTTTGTAAATGTGGCCACTTCACTTTAAAAATTACATGCCACATTTTCAGAATGTTCCCGTTCTGTCTTCTAACTCCAGGCATTTGGGGCGGAAGTGGGGCTGAGGGACATATGGATAGTTAAGGTGGTTTGTCATTGGGTCCATAGGCAGTCTGTTCAATTATAGATTTTGAAATTATGTTTTGATACTATGGGTCTTTAAAACTGTTAAACTGTCCAGACCTCTGGCTAGAGACTTATGGCCATTTGCGGGATTTAAGTGGTGCCTTTTGCTGGCCTTCTCCATAGAGATGAATTTCACCACAGAACTGTAAGGATTTGTATGTAATATGGAAGAAAACAGATGTGTGTGTGTGTGAAATTTACATGTAAGAGTTACATTTTCTATAAAAATATAGAACCAAATTCACTACTGGCACTGTAGATATATCTCCACAGAAATCAATTAAGAAGTGCCCATTAACATCAGGAGGACATTTGACCTATAATTTTAAATCCTGATATGTCCTACTGGATCTGAAAGTCAGGAGAGTTACATATTAATGATGACAAAAGAATATGCGGTATCTAATTGTGTAACCAAATTCAATATGTAAGATTGTCATACACAGGAGAGAAAGCAATATGTACACAATGTATTAAAATCTATAATTTACAAAAGTGACTAGCATTCATGGAACAGGTACACAATAGTTCTAAAAATCAATCCAATGGATTCATTTGCAAAGATTCAGTTTCTTTGTCACTTTCTTGACCTTTAAGATAAAGCCTAATTCCAATTACTTCAGTTATAAAGTCCATAATTCTTGTAGGTTCTGTAGTATGCAACACATTATCATTTTACAATGTTCCCCTGATTTGCAGCACAAAACATGCACTCCTTATGGGAATTTGTTGGCAAGCATTTGGGGCAGCTGGAAGTGATCACAAAGTGCAATTACTGTCTGTACATATCCACATCTGGAAACCAGTTCTTTGCAGATTTTAAAATAGCCTAATGAAGAATGGAACCTTGTACTTGAAGAGATGGCAAGGGTGAAGGGGTCTCAACGCCAAATTTGTTAGAGAGCTAGAGTAAAAAGAACACACTGTACAGAAATAAAAAATAATTAATGGAAAATTAATTATTGTCCAAATTGTTTGTGATCCTTTTTAGCGGATGGTGAAATATCATCTGTGGGCAAGGGTGATGCAAAGTTCCCCATTAAATGAAATATTTAACTTTTACCATTATATGTTTAACACTGGTATTGGTGCAATGAAGTCCACTGGCTGATGTTATCATCAACATGTAGACACATGGAGTAGTGGGTAGAAAGATACACAGGTTGGAGTGAAACTAGTTTGGAGATGTACTGAAAAAGTGGAGAAGCTGAACTGGAAAACTAGAGGCAAACATTGACTATTAGCAGGAACATAACTAAAATGTGTACAATGGATTCCCTGTGACGCAGAAAAGAAGTGATACATGGTATATGTATAATACTTAGTAATATGTAATTAATAATAATTAATAATATGTAATTATTATCATGCCAACATGCTTATTGTCCAAAATTCTAGTCTCATCAGGGTTGTGGGTTGATGACGGTGGAGGGCAGTAAATTTATAAAATGAGTCCATCAGAAGCTCAAAAGTATTGATTAATGCATCTGTGAATCAATTTGCGTCTGACAGTTTCTGGATACTTGACTTCAGACACCTGGGGCTTGAATTTCAGGGATGCTGGCAACCTGCCATTACAGTTGAAGTCAATGGGAGTTGTTGGTCACCAGCACCTCTGAAACTCAGGCACAGTCGGCTGCAGTGGGCCACAAAAATCAGTGACCCAATTTGAACATTATGCTGTAAGTTTTCCTAAACATGTCTAAAATTGGTTTTAATTTTTAATCTAAAATGTATGGAATTACCTACTTAGATGTATCTTTACTCATATACTTCCCAAAACAAACTATAGCTTTTCCTCCAAGTTTTTCTGGCTTTGGTATATGACCTGTATTTAGTTTATGTATGTAATACAGTGGTTTTTACTTCTCTCTGGGATGAGACATAAAACCACAGTTTTGACCACACAAGATCATTAAAGATTCCATGGCACTTTTTGGAAGAGCATGTCCTGGCCCATATTCCCACTTGAGGAAATACATTCTGCTGACCTAAATTCAGTGTATAATTTCCTATGGATTTATGCTTCACTCCCTGTCCTGTGTAGTCTCATAAATACTATTAAACAAACATGGCATTCTACCTTGAAGGTGGCTGCATTTCTTTGATTAGGTAAATGATCTGTGTGCAGTTTGTAAAATGCTTTGGCATAAGTCTGGATGAAACATTTTGTATCATTTAATTCCTCGCTATTATCTCCCTGACTCCTTCTTAAAGAGCCCATATAAAACATTGAGCCTTTCACTGATTTCAAAAAGTCGTATCAAACCCCGTGTGAGCACTTCTACCTTTGAATGAATGTGAATTATGTTAATAGTCTCAAACAAAACAGTGCATATATAAAACATAAACACAAGCAAATGATTCTGTACAAATATATAAGATAATAACGGCAATGGTTTTGCAACCAATCGAAGACATCTTTTTCTTTGAGGGGTGTGGAGGAAATGGATAATAATTAAGGCAATGAAGATTTTGATAGGAGGGGGTGGTAAACCCAGAGTAGTTGGGCTTGGCATGTCAGAGTTCTGATATCTTGAACTACTGTTATCCATAAACTTAGGCAGGCATTGACTGGCTAGATCAGAGGACAGGATGCTGTGTTACAAGCATAGGCCACAGTAGACATGCATCCTCCCCAGGTCAGGTCCTGCCCTGAGATTTCCTAACCACCCACGACCTCAGTTCAGATTCTTTTATGCAAAAATATAGGCCATTTATGAGATAGACTATGCATTTTTCTTTATCCCATGCATGCTTGGTCAGTCCACCTCTGTACTGGGGAGGAGATCTCAAGACATTGTGTCATGACCTTGCTTAAAAAAGCTCATAGAGTTTGACTTTGGCTTGGCAGAGCTGGGTGCCACGGGAAGTTTGCCTGAGTTGCTTATCCATCTGTTCTCCTTAATATAGTCCTCTTCCTTCAGACCACAGTGACTACTTAAAGCAGTGCAGGGCTCCTCTCGCTGTATTCTTATGAGCTAAATTTAGATTAACCAGTCACATTAAGATTAATAGATTTCTCAGGCCAGAAACCATCTACTTTGACTTCCTGCATAAGACAGGCCACAGAATTTCACCCAGTAATTCCTGCATCCAGCCCATAACTTCTAGTTGAGCTAAAGCATATTAAGAACACTTAGAGTTTTACTTCTGAATCATATATCAAAGTAAAGTAATTTGTTGCTCTGGGAATCTCTCTGACTTGAAATGACATTAGCCTACTTTCTCCCCATTTTGGGACATTGTATTTGAATCCACACCACCATTACTGCCAGCAATTCAATAAGTTTTGTACTACAAGAGGCTGGTTTAGTGTAGACACAAAAGATAACAGCAGTAGCCCGACTTGTTCCTTTTGTTTCTTTGCCCTCCTCAGTCATTCCCTCTTCAGCACCTGTGACATGAACAACAACAAAAAAATTCACATAGAGAGGGGAAAGATCTAAAATCATGGCTCATGGAGACAATTTCAGCTCTCAATACACCTAACTTAATGGGACATTTATTCTTTTATTATTATTATTACAGCAGGGCCTAGAGTCTGTCAATGCGTATATACATAATAAAAGTCTCTCCTTTGTATCTTGTAGACAAGATAGACAAAGGGTTGGAGAAAGGAAGTACTGTTGTTAATAGCAGTTGAAAATTTTTCATCAAAAGTGTCTTTAAATGGAAAATCAGGTTTTTGACTAACCTGATTTTTTTTGCAAAAAGGGGCTGCTTTCCGTGGAAAACTTTGATTGATTGATTGATTTTTGTCTAAATATTTTGGCCAAAAATATGAGTTGTAATGCTGTGACATAGCAGGGTACAATCCAGATCAAGGCCTTCTAACCTGGGGTGCCCCTTACAACTCCTTGCTGCTGTAGCCTCCAGAATGTGCGTCCCTCTCAACTGTGTCTGTGTGTGCTACAGCCAGCTGGCCACACCTTAGCTCTTCCCAGCCTTAAAGATTGCCATGGGGGAACCCCAGCACACAGAGGGACTCCAACACACTCCCAGTCTTAGATTTCCCCCCAGAAGTGTATGCCTTGGACTGCCCCGCCCTCTCCCGGACAGTACAAATATATTAAGTCCATTATTCCTTTAAGGGAATAATATCCACACAACTTGTTACCGCAAATGGAGACACTTCAACTTGAATACACAGAATTAGGTAAAACAATAAAACAAGTTTATTAACTGCAGAGACATTTTAAGGGAGTACAAGTAATGAGGCATAAAAGTCAGAAATGGTTACAAGAAAAGTAAAGATCAGTTAGGCACCAGTAAGCGTTTGAAGAAACTACATTAGATTCAAAGCAAAATTGCCTCACCACATGCTTTCAGCAGTCTCACTGACCAAACTCTTTAGATCAGTACCCCTGCCCTTGAGTCCAATGGCTGCTTCCTTTGTCTCTTCAGGTCCAGTGAATGCAATGGCCAGGGAGAGAAAAAGGGGTGTCTTGGGGTATCTCCCCCTTCTTTTTATAGTCCCGTCCCTGCTTTGAGAAGCATTGGAGCAAGGCAACAGGCAATCTGTGGGGAAGGGAACCCCATGGTGTTTCTTTGCTAAAATGTAGATTTTTTTAGTCCCTGCCCCTTTTCCTGCCAAAGAATGGCCACTTAGCAGATTTTGGTCCATCATCCGTGTTTACACATGGCTGAGGCGTCAGCATACCCTTTGTTTCTGAGGAACTGGTTTGGCCAATCCCCAGCCTCATCTGGCCATGATTTCAGCTTATGTTTATAACTTCACATATAACACTGCTGCGTGCATTTTGCCATGTTATTATTGACCAGCAAATTATTAATTTTAAATTATATCTCACGAGGCATATCTTGTATAAACGTTATTACAGTGATGCATAGAGTGTGAACACAGGGGCATATTCTGTCACAAGTGCCTCATGGGAATTTGCTCCTCATGCCCCCATTTTCCTCCGGGCTAGGCTTCCCAGCTGGACTCCATCTCCCATAATGCATCATGCCCACCAACTCCATGAATGCACATCTTCCCCTCCCCCAGAGGGGAAATCATGTTGTGTTATGAGAGATATAGTTAGGATGACCAGATGTCCCGATTTTATAGGGACAGTCCTGATATTTGGGGCTTTTTCTTATATAGGCTCCTATTACCCCCTATACCCCTACCCCGATTTTTCACACTTGCTATTTGGTCAGCCTAGATATAGTCCAGGTTGGGATCCAGGCCTACGGGATCTCTCCTACAGGGAAGAACGGGAACATGAGGCAAAAAGTAAAATTTTCATGAGGCCAAAATAATTTGGATTTTGAGTTTTTAGTGAAAAATAGAGATTTTTTTTCCCATGGAAAATTTTGATGAAACAAATGGTTTTTTTCATAAAAAATTTCTGCAGAAAAACATTTTCAGGGCATCTCTAATTATTATCTCACTTTACAGGTGGAAAAACTGTCACACAAAGAAACTAAATGGCTTCCACAATATCACATAAGAAATCTGTGGCAAAGCTAGCAACTGAGCTGGAGCTAAGTGACATTTTTCATCCAGAACTTTTTTTTTTTTAAAAAAAAGGCTGATTCAGGTTTACTGAAACATTTTGCGAATATATGGTCAATTTTTGCCAAATTGTTTTGGTTTAAAAAACTAAAAAAAAAAAACAACCAACCTACAAAAGTCTAAAAAATTAATTTCAACATGTTCTAAATAAAATGTATTGACATTTGGATTTAAAATTTTGTTTCAAAATTTTCTTTAATTTTTTTTAAATGTACAAATGTGGTAAAAAAAATCTCAAACTCAAAATGGGGTATTTGGTTTGGATCAAACAAATCTTTTTTTCAATTTGTTGAAAATTTTGAAATATTTCATTTTCAGATCAACCAGAAACAATCTTTTTTCTTCTTCTTCAGAATTTCCATTATTCACACAGCTCTAAACTAAACCCATTTTCCAAGTCCCTGTCTGATGCCTTAACCAGAAGATCATCCTTTATGGGTTTCTGTCTACTGGGACGGGAATGTGGCTATTAGTTCATTGCACCCAGATCACCAAACAGCTGATATAAGGTGGCAATTTTTCATCACTTTGGACATTAGATGGATTTGAACCAGTGATCAAGAATTGCAACTAGCTGTATCCCGTACACTGAAGGACATGTAGCCCAGCTGAAGAGCCTGGCCCGAAAGAGACAATGGGCATAAAGCACCAGAACTGTAACTCCCCTAAGGCACTGTGGTACCCTAAGTAAGTGTTGAACTGACTCTAAACAAAATGTTTCAGTTCAGTTCAACAATCTTTAATGTTTTGACTTGGTTCAAACTGACCCACAACTAAATATATCATTTTGATTTTACCAATGGAAAATCATTTTTCTGCAAAACACAAGATTTTGGGTAAAGGGCATTGTTCATCAAAAAATTATTTCAGTGAAAAATTCCTGGCCAGTTCTAGTCTCATCCTAATCCTGTCATAAATCCTGAAGAATAAGGTTTTATATCCTTCCAAAACTTGGATATTCTTTCAGAGTAACAGCCGTGTTAGTCTGTATTCGCAAAAAGAAAAGGAGTACTTGTGGCACCTTAGAGATTATGCTCAAATAAATTGGTTAGTCTCTAAGGTCCAAGTACTCCTTTTCTTTTTGGATATTCTTGTTATCCATATAAATATCCAATCCCTGTGTGAATTATGTTGTTATTTTTCTCTAGAACACCGTTTGGCAATGATTTTTAGTCTAATTTGTAGAGGGAAAAAGTATTATACTGAAAACACAGACTTACAATGGCATTGAGGAGAAAATTATTTATTGTATCAAATTATCTGAAGAAATTAAATGTATGTAGCCATCTCTCTGTGTGTGTCTTTTTACAGAAGAGGTACAAATATCTAATAAATGAGGGTTGGCATGAAATTAATGACTGTAAAATTACTGAGATATTTAACTCCTTTTAAAATCTGTCTTGAACAATGAATACAAGGAAAAGCCATTTGGATAATTAGAAAATAATGAAGACCTTATAAAATAGCTATTGAAATAAAGCATGTGAGGGAATACTTGGAAAATATGAAAAATCAGGGGGTCCAAATGATATGTATTGTTGACTAATAAGAGAATTGCTAACATTCATTAATTATGGCTAACAAAGTTATTGAATCACTACCAATTATTATGATAAATCATGAAGAAATGGTGAGAGTCCACAGAAGTGGGGGTGGGGAAAAATTTACCACCAGTATTCAAAAAGAGGAAGGAAAAGGGAACCTGGTGATTGCCCTCATTATAAATCCTGAGCAGGCAATCTATTACATTGTGTATTAGTCACTTGAGGGTAATGGCAAAACCCAATAACATGGTTTTTACAAGCAGACTGGATAGAACGCTACAACATGCAGCGTGGGGAATAATCCTGGATTAATAAGAAGAAGTACTTAGTACTTTACACATTCGGAGCACTTCACAAGGATCCCCCTAACATGCTTGAGAACTGGGGAAGTAGATAAGGGCTAGTCCACATGGCGATTAGGAGTGGGGCAAGCTGGGGTGTAAATGTACAGTACTCCACCCTGCCATACACTAACTAGCTGTGGCCCCTGCTGCTGTGCACTAAACTGCCATAGCAACAAGCCCTTAGTGATGCTACCCCCATTTTACGGATGAGGAAAGTGAGGCAAAGACAGATTAAATGCCCAAGACTGCACAGAGAGGACTAGAACCCAAGTCACAATGACTGTCCTTTTGTATTTAGTGACCCTGTCTATCATCTCCAGGGACCAAATCCATCTTCAGTGCAACTCCATAGACATCAATGGAGCCCTTTGTTTCTAAAATGTGCAGCTGTAATGAGTAATTAACCTGGTTAACGGAGTCGTCATGCAGGCAGGTTCTGAATGTCAGTTCACTATTTGAATCTTTCAGCTTGATGCTGTTCACTCGAACAAATGCCCGTTGGACTGATGAAGTGAACTCCAAATCCTTTGTAACTCCTGAGTCTGGGCTTCAGCAGGCCTCTTTTAGGTATGTCTCTACTCTAAAAAAAAAAACCTGCGGCCGCAAGTCTCAGAGCCCAGGTCTACAGACTTGGGCTGGCGGGGCTCGTGCTACGGCGAAAAAAATAGAAGTGTAGAGGTTCCTGCTGGAGCTCGAGTGCCAAGACTGGAGCCTGAAATGCAGCCAGAGCAGAAAAGTGTACACTGCTGTTTTTAGCACCTGTGAGCCCAAGGCTTAGACCCAAGCCCGGAGACTCACTGCCGTGGGATTTTTTTGCAGTGTAGTTATACCCTTAGTAACAGACACACATAGGGTGACCAGACAGTAAGTATGAAAAATTGGGATGGGGGTCGAGGGTAATAGGCACCTATATAAGACAAAGCCCCGAATATCAGGACTGTCCCTATAAAATTGGGATATCTGGTCACGCTAGATACTCAGGAGATTTCAGCTACAACTATACTGACTGTGTGCTCGCTCTCTATCACACACACACAAAAATTCCACTGCCCTTTGGTTGACCTTGAGCCTCCGAGTCCACAGTCTTAAAGGAATGGTCTCAAATGACAGAACACAAAAGTTGGCTAACCCTGGCTTGCTTCTTTCATATTTTCAGTTATGTTGATCCCATGTCTTTTATAGTTTGTTTTCCCTTTCTTACTTCCTTTCCTGGTATCCCACTCGCCAGGGAAAACTGTCCCAGTGCCATTTTAAAAGAGGCAATTATTGAAAAGAAAGATTGAAAATTATTTCCTACTTGGAAAAAGGACGTCCATTTTTCTGGAGCTTTGGGATTAGTCATTTTACTCAATGAAAGAATCATTCAGTGACATCAATGGACATTGGACCATGCCCACAAGCATCATGCAGTGGCTGAGAAACCAACTTCCAAGAAAAGCTACACCTGTCTCTCTTGGTGCTATCCATTCACACAACACCATTAGGTGCTTTTGTGCCCATATCAACTCTTGCATTCCCTGCCCTCACCAACCACTCAGTCAGATCTAAATGTCAAATATCTTTGTCCTCAGCCATTTGGGCATTTTTGTTCCTTATACATACTGTATTTTTGGAAAGCTACCATTATCTCACAAGATTTAATTCTGGTCTTTACGTTTTAAACTTTGCCATCATTTTTAACCTCCTCTAAGTCAAATCATCCATTTTTCATCCTTGGATTTTTTCTTCAGATCAGGTGTTCTCGGAGTGGTAGAGAGAAAATGGCCCAGATCTTGGGCTGTACTGCAGATGCTTTGCATAGCATCACCAATGTAAAACCCCTAAACTCAGCTTCAGTAGCCCTAGAAGGATAACACCACCATAGGGAGGTCCTTCAGTGACACAGGGCTGATGTAACAGCTTCTGCACCTCTCCATATCATACAGTCCATGGACGAGGCTTTCTTGTGCACCAGCAATTTCCAGTGGTCCTTGAGGCCATTCACCACCAGTGAAAGTTAGAGCAGTCTTCAGGTTGCTTTATCTTACTCTGGGGACTGGCCTGCTGCACAGTTGACCCAGGATGAAGCAAACACAGAGGTACTTTTGTGTCTCCCCCACATGCTTCTTGTCCATAGCTGAAGATCGTGGCTAGACCCAGTTGAAAAATCATAGCACTTTCCATCAGTAGATCTCAAAGCACTTCCCAGTCTTTAAGGTATTTCTCTTCACAACACCCCTGTGAGGCAGGGCCGTACTATTATCCCCATTTCACAGCTGGGAAGCTGAGGCACAAAGAAGCTAAGTGACTTGCCCAAAGTCGTATGGGAAGTCTTTGGCAGAGAAAGGAATTGAAGCCACATCTCCCAAGTCCTAAGCTAGTGTCTGAACCATGGGACTGTCCTTCCTGTGGTTAACACCACCCGCTTGAACAGAACTGCTGAGGTTTACAGCTTCCCCAAGATGTTCTCAATTGAAGGCCATTCGGTGGCCTATACTGAAATAATGTTGGTGGGCACAGTCCAGTTCCTAGCAGATGATATCCCACCACACACAAATCACCAGCCTTTGCCCTGCTTGTCACCCTCCTGAGCACTGAGTGGCTAGGTCAAGGAATGAACTAGCACAGAGACTGAACTGTCTTCCAGAGTGATGGTTCCTCCAGGTTACAATTTCAGACACCATGACAGGGCAGCGAAAGCTCTATGTGTTACTCTCAGAGCAGTACATTATTTTCTGGCTTAAAAAAAGATTTCACTTTCCAGGGCTCTCAGTCAGACCCCTTTTGCCAATAAATAATAAAAAAAAAAAAATTCACCCACACCCCAAATGTGTGAGAGCAGAACAAACAGCACACTAATTTTCTGAAAAGGCCCTCCATTCATAGATTTAACTTTCATTGCTGTCATTGGTAGCTGAACATATTTAAATAAAGGGAAGTACTGCATCTGGCCTAAACATTCAAGCCCTGTAGATTAACTATGCTCACTTAACACGTTACTTTTTATGCCCTTACAGGAAGATTCTACTCTGAAAAGTGACTTTGACAATTTTTTTTATTTCATTGGACTCCATGTTTATTAGGTCTCCCTGACCTCAAATCTTCTCAGTTTACATGTAGAATGTTTTTTTACCTTAGCTGCCAGCTTTGCAAACTTAAGCTTTGCAAACTGAAAGTCAAACGCTATTCTTCCTGGCTCACTCATCACCATTAATAAAGATTTTGCAATCAGCATGTTGCTTACACATTGATTCATTAGCCCCAACAGAATCTGGTTTACTCACCCAGAGCAGTGTTAGTCCTACAATCTGCAGAACTAAAATATAAAAAGTACAACATAGTGTAAACTTTTTTTAGTTTGAAAAATAAGAAGATATGACTGAAAACACACACACACACACACACACGGAGCAGGACAATTGCTTATAAAGAAGTTTTTACATGATCACTTTTTAGAGTTGTCAGAAATATTTAGAAAATACACATGCATCTGATGAAGTGAGCTGTAGCTCACGAAAGCTCATGCTCAAATAAATTGGTTAGTCTCTAAGGTGCCACAAGTACTCCTTTTCTTTTTGCGAATACAGACTAACACGGCTGTTACTCTGAAACTGTAACTTCAGAGCATCTCCAACTCAAGCCAGCTAAAAGAAATAGTTCATTAATTTTACATTTTGTTTTACTGAGGCAAGCCTATATTTTGGGAGGTATGTTCCAGATGGATTTCTTTTTGACACAGGATATTAAATACACTTGTAGAGTCAAGAAAATTTACTACTAAAAGTCTGGTATGCCAGGGAAGCTTTACCAATTGATTTCAGTTGAATTTTTGCCATGTGGCTTGCACCTAGTCAGTCATCTTTCCTATACCAGTTCCCACAATCATTTCTAGAGACCTCAGCAACAGAGAGTAATAAAGTGTCCTGATGGCGATACAAAATTAGGTTTGTTTTTAAACTAATATTCTGAGGAACTGATCTTTACGGCCCTGATTCAGCAAAGCACTTAAGCACATTCTCAAGTGCAGCCCTATTCAACACAACACTTTAGCACTTGCCTATGGCCCAGATTTTTAAAGGTATTTAGGCATTGCTGCCCTCATCACAGTAATGTCTAACTGAATTAGGAGCCTAAAATCTCATTTTCAAAAGGGATTTAGGCACATAGAAGCCAAAATTCCATTAGGCTCCTTAAGCCATTGGGTGTTGCAATACTAAGCACAGCAACAGCTAAATGCCTTTAAAAGTCTGGGCCTGAGGGATTTGCTGAATTGAGACCTGTCTGGTTTAATGACATTGTTTGTAATTGGTGACTTTAACTTTAGTTTGTATGGAGAGTCACAAATTTTGCAAAGCATTGTAATTTTATAATGAAAATCTCACCACCAACAAAAAAAGCAACTGCTCTAAATAGACTTTACTATCCATTTAAATTAGGTTCAATAAGATTATGGTAAATTACCAAATGATTATTCGCCACATTTTTATTCTAGCATGTGTCTCCCTCTGGAATAAGGAATATAAATCTATTTTAAATTGTTGCATCTCAATAAATAAAATCTTAATAATTGAGTGGTAGCAGTCTCATTAAATCTCTGAGAGTCATTTAGTGGCACAAGTCATTGTTTGCTAGTTAAATTCCAACTGTTTATTAAAACATGTTCATTGAGACTCAACAGCTCTCTAATGATGATACATAGCTGTTACATTTCAGTCAACTTATTTTCAGCACAGTAATTAAATGGTATTTCATTATTGTTCTTATTATAATTGGCAGGTAATAATGATACTGTGGCCTGCAGTTGTACGGTATCACATCAGGCAGTGATCTTGTCAAATCTCTTAAGATGAGCAGAGCTAGATATAGTTTGTACTTTTCAAGAACATCTAGGTGCTGCAAGAAGTGATGTGCATGATTGATACTCATTCCTCCAAGTCTATACTGAGCCAGTGCTATAGCAGCATGCTAGGAGGCAATGCAGTACTGTTTGTCAAATGAGATTTAAAACTCAATGTATATACAGTACTTGTGAGCCAATTCCAGAGATATCCTCAGCACCCCCCAGTTCCCACTGAGCAGTTGTACCAAGGAACAAGCAGCCAATAAAAGTAAAATCTCATACCTTGCTAGATAAGTGTCCTGGATTCATGGTATGATCGATTAACAAGAGGTGTTCTGGTGACTGTAATGTTTCTGTCTGGTGGCTCATTGACTGACTGTGGCATAGAATCATAGAATATCAGGGTTGGAAGAGACCTCAGGAGGTCATCTAGTCTAACCCCCTGCTCAAAGCAGGATCAACACCATCTAAATCATCCCAGCCAAGGTTTTGTTAAGCCAGGCCTTAAAAACCTCTATGGATGGAGATTCCACCATCTCCCTAGGTAACCCATTCCAGTGCTTCACCACCCTCCTAGTGAAATAGTGTTTCCCAATATCCAACCTAGACCTCCCTCACTGCAATTTGAGACCATTGCTCCTTGTTCTGTCATCTGCCAACACTGAGAACAGCCGAGCTCCATCCTCTTTGGAACCCCCCTTCAGGTAGTTGAAGGCTGCTATCAAATCCCCCCTCACTCTTCTCTTCTGCAGACTAGTTTCCTGAGCTCTTCTTGTAAATCATGTGCCCCAGCCCCCTAATCATTTTTGTTGCCCTCCGCTGGACTCCTTACAATTTGTCCACATCCCTTCTGTAGTGGGGGGACCAAAACTGGATGCAGTACCCCAGGTGTGGCCTCACCAGTGCCGATTAGAGGGGAATAATCACTTCCCTCGATCTGCTGACAATGCTCCTACTAATACAGCCCATTATGCCGTTGGCCTTCTTGGCAACGAGGGCACGCTGCTGATTCATATCCAGCTTCTCGTCCACTGTAACCCCCAGGTCCTTTTCTGCAGAACTGCTGCTTAGCCAGTCTGTCCCCAGCCTGTAGCGGTGCATGGGATTCTTACTTCCTAAGTGCAAGACTCTGCATTTGTCCTTATTGAACCTCATCAGATTTCTTTTGGCCCAATCCTCCAATTTGTCTAGGTCACCCTGGACCCTATCCCTATCCTCCAGCGTATCTACCTCTCCCCCCGCAGTTTAGTGTCATCCGCAAACTTGCTGAGGGTTCAATTAATCCCATCATCCAGATCATTGATAAAGATGTTGAACAAAACTGGCCCCAGGACCGACCCCTGGGGCACTCCGCTTGATACCGGCTGCCAACTAGACATCGAGCTGTTGATCACTATCCATTGAGCCTGACAATCTAGCCTGCTTTCTATCCACCTTATAGTCCATTCATCCAATCCATACTTTTTTAACTTGCTGGCAAGAATACTGTGGAGACTGTATCAAAAGCTTTGCTAAAGTCAAGATACATCACATCCACCACTTTTCCCATATCCACAGAGCCAGTATTTCATCATAGAAGGCAATCAGGTTGGTCAGGCATGACTTGCCCTTGGTGAATCCATGTTGACTGTTCCTGATCACCTTCCTCTCCTCCAAGTGCTTCAAAATGGATTCCTTGAGGACCTGCTCCATGATTTTGCTATGGACTGAAGTGAGGCTGATCAGTCTGTAGTTCCCTGGGTTCTTTTTCTTCCCTTTTTTAAATATGGGCACTGTTGTTTGCCTTTTTCCCATCATCCAGGACCTCACCCGATCATCACGAATTTTCAAAGATAATGGCCAATGGCTGTGCAATCACATCAGCCAACTCCCTCAGCACCTTTGGATGCGTTAGATCTGGACCCATGGACTTGTGCACGTCCAGCTTTTCTAAATATTCCTTAACCTGTTCTTTCACCACTGAGGGCTGCTCACCTCCTCCCCATACTGTGTTGCCCAGTGCAGCAGTCTGGGAGCATCTTTCAATACATTGTCAGAACTCAGTTCTTTATGGAGCTTAGAGGAGACTCCATCTTGATTTTGTAGTTTCAGTTAAGATAACTTGAATCTAGGGAAGGATTTTCAAATATGCTCAGCGTTGGTCTGACTGCTCCCGTTGAAGTCAATGTTGAAACTCCCTTGGACTTCCATGGCAATAGAGTTAGTTCTTAAGCTTAAAAAGCAGCTGATTTATTATCTCCAGAGTCTCAGATGTATATTTCCAGCCACTCTGGGGCTTGACCGCCCCTTTGTAACCAAGGTTTCCAACCCAAAATCATGCACTTTCCCTGTATTTATGTTTTCAGTTAGCTAGTTAGAGGTGTAAAATACTCAGATTTGTGCCTGCAGTTCAAGAATCTCACCCACGTAAGGGAAGCAACCCTTCTGAAAATGTGTAGATGGGGCAAGATCCACAAGTGGTGTAAATGTTCATAGCTCCAATGAAGCCAGCAGAGCTACATCAGTTCACACCAGCTGAGGATCCGGTCCATATTGTCTATTGCTCCATGTTCAGCTGAGTAAATGGGCCAGATCCTCAGCTGGTGTAAATCACCATAGCTCCATTGCCATGCTGATTCACATTGCCAGCTAAGAGTATGGCCTCTTATGTTCTAATATTGCAGTTTTAAATAAAAAATATAAAGGGATCTGAGACAACAAAATTGTGCATCCTTTTTTTAATAGCAAACATTACTCGATTAGTAAGAATCAGACTCAGATGTCACTTACATCCGTGTAAATAAAGAGTAGCTCCTTTGAAATCAGTGTACAGTGTGACCCACGAAAACTTATGCTCAAGTAAATCTGTTAGTATTTAAAGTGCCACCGGACTCCTTGTTGTTTTTGTGGAACATTTAAAATACTCTGACAGGCCCATGCATAGTGATATGTTAAAATGACAGATGCGAAGGACAGATTTTTGGAAAAGAACAAAACTCCAAGCTGGATGGGAATTTTAAATCCTCCCAGAGGTTTGCTCCGTTTGGATCCCAGGTTTTCATTTCTTGTTGCTGTTGTTTTATTTAGTGCTTGGGACCATGATAAGGACCCCTTTGTGCTAGGTTCATCTTTAGTTAGAAGTTAGGAGTAGGGCTCCAAGTCTGCAAGGAGTCAGTCTCTGTTAAGTGAAGCATTTAAGCACATGATTAAACTTAAACTATGTGCTTCGTTGAACAGGGGAGGACTTAAGCACATGCTTAAACGCTTTGCCGATCTGGAACTTAGGGAAGTGGGTTGTAGTTAGATAGTAGGCTATGGGCAGAAGGAAGAGAGAAAGAACTGGATAATACTTTGATTCTTTAAAAAAAATCATCTGAATTGGTTCAGAACCATTTTAAGGAATCACTTATTTGTTTTTCACAGTTGCCTTGTAGTAACATTATAGCATTAATTGTGAAGTATCCCAGGCAGCCGCAGTCTATTCAGGTTACCAGTGCTGCCGGGCTATCTCCTAGGCTTTTGGGTTTTTCTTCTTGTAATGATTCTGCATCCAAGTAGGATGTGACTCCTCGAAGGGAGTTAGGAGCACACCTCGGCTGCTGGCAGTGTGTGCATGCAGTCAGCTATTTGGAGATGGACGGGTAAAGGGAAAAGAGGGAGAGCCCCGGTCCTCACTGAGCTAGAGTGTATGATGCACTTTAGACTCTCCATGGAGGAGCCTCTAGAGAAGATCCAGGAGGGAACAGTGTGAATGTTGCTCATGGAGCCAAGGTTGGGAAAGCGGCTCGTGAGCATTCAGTAAAACTTTCGTGCCAGAGAACAAACAGCAGCTTCTCCAGCCAGTAACTGTAGCTTCCTGCTGCTTGAATCAGCCAATGCCCACTGTGCCTCAAAGGTGTCTAGGAAGCCAGCGGATGCTGCCCAGTGGAACTCTGCCCGGAGGCGTGAGACAAGGGAAGACTGGAAATAGGTCTCACAGTCGCTGAGCATCCCCTCATCCAGCATCCTCCTCCTAGTGCTATAAATGGCGACCTTGGCTAGGGCCAGGAGTAGGTTGATGAGGAGGTCTCGCGACTTTGTGTGGCCATGGACAGGGTGTGTGAAAATGAACAAGTGTGAGGAAAAGTGCAGCCAGAACCTCAGCAAGAGGTTCTGGAGGAGCCAGAATAGGGGCTGCAGCCAGGCGTATTCAAGGTAGATGTGCACCAGGTTCTCCCTCAAGCCACAGAATGGCGGTGAACCATGACAGGTACACGTCCATGCTCACAGCTCCGTGAAGGAGCTGCCAATCGATATCCCCAGCACGCCGTGGGACCAGGGTGAGATAGAGGCTGGCCCAACAAAGCTCCTCACCCTCCACAGGTGGTAAGTAGTCCGGCCATTTGGTGTCCGGGTGGGACATGAGGGTGAGGAAATGCAACATGTGGAGCACGAGTGTGTATAGTTGGTCCCTGGGCATGGTTTGGAAGCGAACTGGCTGCAGGGCGCGCAGCTGGCTCGAAGTATGGGAGTGAGGAGGCCAGGGGGATCATGGAATAGGGGCCTGATAAAAAGGTCCGGAGGGCCTGACGTGAGGGGTGGGCAAGGAGCACCCTCTCGCAGGGCCCTCTGCAGGAAGACAAGAGAAATGGGCGATAAGGTCGCCCCCCACCTCCTGGAGTACACCCCGGGGGGGGGGGAGGTCGGAAGGGTGGAGAGACCCATGCGCTGACCTAGCGCCCGGGGATCCAGTCAGTCCCCCCTGTCGTAGTCCAGGAGGTCTCCGACCTTAGTGGTTTCTGCCAGGACCAATCTCCAGTTGGCTGAGGCACTTAGGGTTGCCAACTTTCTAATTGCACAAAACCAAACACTGTGCCCTGCCCCTGCCCCGCCCGAGGCCCTGCCCTCTAGGCAGAACAGGAATACAAATAATAATAAAATTATAGTCATCCCTATGCACCCTGTCTTACACCACCTTCTGGCATGGCTCCAAGAGAAAAGAATGGAACAACTCCAAACCATAGTCCACAATAAAATCAACAGAACTCCTCAAAGGGCACCAACACATCTGTCCACCAATAGGAGATTAGCAATTGACAGGGATTTCTGGACCGATCTCAGATACTAATATAGGAGCCCAGCATGGAATAGAATCCACTCTGCAGGAGAGGTCTAACTTTAAGGTTCCAGGAGTACAGGATGGCACTCTTCCCTGTGAGGCAGCAGTAACCAAGAGCTTCTTTCTCCACTGCCTCGCACCTAGCAGATGTCTTACGGAGCATGAGTCCAACAGCTGTTCTTTTGAAGAAAAATGGGAACCTTTCATAGAGGCATAAACAATGCCAGCTCAAACTGGAGCCAGTTCTCTCACTCCATTTGTGTAGTCCTTGAAGTTGAAATGGTTGAATTTCCTCAAGGATTTTCTGCTAATTTTACTGATCATGAAGTTTTGGAGGGAGGAGTTCCATGTGGAAAAAGGCCCTGATCCCGAAAATAACCTTGTGGCTGCACAGGGACTAAGGACTGTGCACTGCGATTACAAGTTAGCTACAGTGGAAATGAGTATCTTTCAATATATCAGTCATCATCTAGATGAGCTCTAACCATGTAAATGGTCTTTTTCTAATTACAGTACTATGTGTCAGTTATGCTAATACCTACAGATTAATTTCCTCAAATGTAGGAAATTAGTATTGGTGGAATGTGGATTTATGCAATCAAGGAGTCAATTGAGCACAACTTTTAATACTAAAAGCTAGACTGTGTCTTTATCATAGAATCATCGAAATGTAAAGCTGGAAGGGAACTCAAGAAGTCATCACATCCAGCCCTCTGCAGTGAGTCAAGACCAAGTAAACCTAGATCATTCCTGACAGGTGATTGTCCAACCTGTTCTTAAAAACCTCCAATGATGGGGATTCCACAACTTCCCTTGTTAACCTATTCCAATACTTAACTATCCATATAGTTAGAAAGTTGTACCTAATAAATATCTAACCTAATCTTCCTTGCTGCATTATTTCTTGTCCTACCTTCAGTTGACTTGGATAACAGTTGTTCACTGTCCTGTTTTTAACAGTGCTTAACGTATTTTAAGACTGTTATCAGGTGCCCCCTCAGTCTTCTTTTCTCAAGACTAAACATGCCCAGTTTTTTTAACCTTTCCTCATAGGTCAGAAAATCTTTTTTAGAAAATCTTTTACCATTTTGTTGAACTCCTCCAGACATTCTCCAGTGTGACCACATCCTTCCTAAAGTGTGGCTTTCAGAACTGGACACAATACTTCAGCAGAGACTGCACCAGTTCTGAATAGAACAGGACAATTACCTCCCGTGTCTTCTATACAACATTCCTGTTAACACACCCCAGAACGATACTAAACTTTTTGCAACTGCATCACACTGTTAACTCATAGTCAGTTTGTGATCCACTCTAACCCCCAGATCCTTTTTTCACCAGTACTACCACCTAGCCAGTTATTCCCCATTTTATAGTTGTGTGTTTGATTTTTCCTTTCTAAGTGAAGTAGTTTGCACTTGTCTTTATTGAATTTCCTCTTGATTTCAGACCAGTTCTCTAATTTGTCAAGGTCATTTTGAATTCTAATCCTGTCTTCCAAAGTGCTTGCAACCTCTCCCAGCTTCGTGGAATTCACAAATTAGTATAAGCACATTTTCCACTCCATTATCAAGATCATTATTAGAAATATTGAATAATACTGGACCCAGGACTGACTCCAGTGAGACTCCAGTAGCTACACTCTCCCAGTTTGACAGCAAACTCATTGATAATTACTCTTTGAGTACAGTCTTCCAACCAGTTTTTCACCACTACTCCCCAGACTAATTTCATCTAGAACACATTTCCACAGTTTTCTAATGAGACTATCATGTGGGACTGTGTCAAAAGTCTTTCTAAAATCAAGATCTATCACATCTACTGCTTTCACCTATCCACTAGGACCGTAACCCTGTCAAAGGAGATTAGGTTGATTTGGCATGATTTGTTCCTTATAACCCTATTATACTGTAGATGATTGTTTAATACTTTGTTCCAGTATCTTTCCAGGTATTGAAGTTAGGTTGATAATTCAACTGGTCTATAATTCCCTGAGTCCTCTTTGTTTCCCTTTAGGTACTATGTTTGCCTTTCTCCAGTCCTCTGGGACCTTACCTGTCCTCCATAAGTTCTTGAAGATAATTGTTAACACTTCTGAGATTGCTTCAGCTAGTTCCTTATGTACCCTTGAATTTCATCAGGCCCTGCTGACTTGAATACATCTAACTTATCTAAATATTCTTTAACATGTTCTTTCCCTATATTTGTTTGCATTCCTTCCCCCTTGTAATTAATATTACTTGTGTTGAGTATCTGGTCACCATTTGCCTTTTTAGTGATGACTGAAGCAAAATAGACATTAAACACCTTCGCCTTCTGGATGTTACCAGTTATTAGCTTACTTTCCCTGCTAAATAGAGGATCTACACTTTGCTTCATCTTTTTCTTGTTTCTAATGTATTTATAGACCCTCCTCTTACTGCCTTTTAGGTCCCTTGTCAGGTCTGTCTCATTTTCTGATTTTGTCCATAAATGTTTGTGCTATTCTTTTGTACTCCTCCTTAACAATTTGTCCATTTTTCCACTTTTTGTACAATTCCTTTTTGATTTTCAAGTCATTAAAAACCTCCTGATTCAGCCATATTGGCCTCTTACTATTCTTCCTCTCTTTCCTTTTCGTCAGGATAGTTGGCAGTAATGTGTTTAATGTTGTCTCCTTGAGAAACTGTCAGCTCCCCTGAATGCTTTTATCTCTTAGGTCCCATGGAAAGAAAATCTTACCTACCAGTTCTGTGAGTCTATTAAAGTCTGCTTTTTTTTAAGTCCATTGTCCTTATTCTGCTACTCTCACTCCTTCCTTTCCTTAGAATCATGAAATGTATCAGTATATGATCACTTTCACCCAAATTTTCTTCCACCTTCAGATTCACAACCTGTTCCTCCCTGTTGGTAAGGATCAAGTCTAAAGTGGCTGTCCCCTGGGTTACTCCCTTCACCTTCTGAAACAAAAAGTTGTCCCAAATAAATTCCAAGAACTTATTAGACATTTTGTGTTTTGCTGCATTACTTTTCCAACAGATGTCTGGGTAGTTAAAGTCCCCCATTGGTACCAGGTCTTGTGTTTTGGATATTTCTGATATTTAGTCTAGAAATGCCTCATCAACCTCCTTTTCCTTATTTGGTGGTTTATAGGAGACCCCTACCTTGACATCACCGCTATATTTTCCCCTTTTATCTTTACCCAGAGAGTTTCAACTGGTCTGCCTCTCACCTCCTTCTGGACCTCAGAACATGTGTGTATATTCTTGATGTATAAAGCAACACCTCCTCTCTTTTTTCCCTGCCTGTCCTTTCTGAACAAGCTCTACTCCTCTATACCAATATTTGAGTCAAGAAATTTATCCCACCAGCCTTCATCAACCCACGCACAAGATACACAGCAGGAGCAACAGTATGCCTCAGAAACACCCCCTCAGAGGCACAATTCCATCCCATTTGTTCCCTGCAGGAAGCATCAGGCACATAGCATCTGCACTAACCGCAGTACCCCAAGTTATAATCCGAATAATCTAAGATGGCCATGTAAGTGTGTGTGGGGGGGGGGATCCTCTCCTCCATCTCTTTAAGCATGTAGCCATGGTAGGGATCGGTATTTAGGGACAAGGAAAGCAACAGAGAAGGTTCAAACTGAGGATAGCAGCCATCCATGGGTACTACCTTAAATCTCAGTTTTGTACATGGGCACTTCCATTTGATAGTGGCCACCTTATTTTGTCATTTCCAGTGGGAGATCATCAACCATCATCATAGGATTTATTCCCTATTGAAGTATCCTTTCTGAATAGCAGGGTAATTTGAGGAGTAGGGCCTGGGGAAGGCATGACCAAGTGGTTGAGCTGGTAAAGCATCTGTCTCACCTGCAGCCTTTCATATCAGAGGACCCTATTCTGAGAGGAGGATCAGCTCTATACAGTTTCATGTGGAAAGCGGTGTCAGATTTCCATCAGTACCCTTGGGTAGGCCAAGCCAATCATTTATGAGCCACTGAGCAAGGAAGGGATTCCTTAAGTATGTTCAGGAAGACTTTTGGCCTTTTCTTGCCTGTTTGTGGGTAATGAGCAAAAAATTATGCATCCAAGTTAAATATATTAGTGATTTTGTACACAGCAATTAGAACCCTCCTAAAATATTATTCCCCTCTGCACACCTCAATTTTCAAAAGGCTAAGGCCTTTAAAAACACATGCCATTGTATCCCATTCCCTTTAATATCAGTTAGCTAATTGCCCTCTTCCTTATCTTCTTTAAGTGTTCAAAGGTAATTTTAAAGAACACCTCATTTAGCTTTCATTTGACTTAGTTCAGCCTATGCACAAATCAGAGCTGAAAGAGGAACTTGGGAGGGTCTGAGCTAATCAAAGCTCAAATCTCTACAATGTTTAAATATAAATCAAAATAGTTGAAGGCTCTCCAAAGCTTCAGTTTCTCTGAAAACACTAGTTCTTCTCTTTCCATGATTAGCTCTCAGTTTCATCCCCATCCCCTGAAGGTATTTTTCTAAGTATATTTTAGCCATTTTCTCCGAGACATACAGTTGAGCGATTCAAGAATGATATTAAATTTTGACCTGTAGGTGCATTGTTATTGCTTCCAAGCAGGACCCTTTGTCCAAATTAAGGTTTCAGGGTTCAACTCCTAAATTGAAGTCTACTAATGACTTTAAGGCTAAAAATGTTACTAGAATCTATTAAAACCATGACTTTGATCATCCATTCCATATGACAGTCACCGCTATATGCTCCCTATGTCAGAAATGATAACTGGCTCTCTCCTCCACCGTTTGCTTCAGAAATCTTGAAGTCTGCTAAATTAAATCTGCTTACCTGTCTTTACCACATCTTATAGTTCTGAAACGCAATATGGGTTAGGAAAGTTAAGAATATAACATTTCATACTCTTCCTGTGTTTTTTTCTTCCCCAGTGTAGTTACTGCAAAACAGGGAGCAGGGGGAAAGGGCATATCATGAAAGATATTTTTATCCTTGGATTTAATCATGACAGTAACTGAGCTTCCCCAATGAGGAGTTTTGATTGAAAAGTTTGGGCTCTGATTCTTCCCAAGATACGTTCTGTTAGTGAATAAGACTGGGAAATAGTTTCTCTAAGGCTATGTCTAACTAGCACTTTTGTTGGTAAAGCTTTTTTTGGTTGGGGTGTGAAAAAAACACACCCCTGACCAACGTAAGTTACACCGACAGACGCGCCGGAGTGGACAGCGCTATGTCAGTGGGAGACTCTCTCCTGCCGACATAGCTATCGCCGCTCATTGGGGAGCTCTCTCCCATTGGCAGAGAGCCGCTACATGGTACAGCTGTGCCACTGTAAGGTCTCTTGTGCAGACATAGCCTAAGAAAGCCAAATTTGCCATAAACATTCTCTGCTTGAAAAATAAAATTTAGACTCTATGTGCATATGTGCTAACTTACTCATACACACAATGTGTATATATGAATAGGTGACATACATTCCATTTGTATCTGATTTATTTGTGCATGCTATGTAGAGTTCTGTAAATCAGGATTTAAAATAATACCATACTGTATATAAATTAAATCATCAGCTGTTTTATTAGCGAAGGTTAATTGGCCAAATTCCTCCCTGATGCAACTTGGTTGAAGCCAGTGAAGTTGTACTATAGGTTAATTTAGTTTAATATGTGGAAACTGGACATTAACACGAGGCTAAGGCCAAATTCTAGCATCCTTACTCCTGCTGAGTAATACTTCACTCTGTGAGTAATTCCATGGAAATACTATTCATTATATGCAATGAGGGCAGAGTCTAGTCCTAAATGATTTGTTCACTTTGTGTGATTTTGAAAATTTACACATCCAAAATAGATGTGTAAACCAAGGAATTAGAACAGACTGGGTCAGATTCTGATGTCAGTTACACCACTGGGGCTGAGATCAACTCCACTGAAGTCTATGGGTTTTACTCCAGAATATTTGAGAGCAGTGACTGGCCCCTTCTTAATTTGTTTATACACATATGCTGGCCTTCAGACGTAAAGTGAGTGTGACACAATTCTAGACTGCTGGTTTTGAAAAGAAATGTAGTGAGAATGAGCTGTATCCATAAAGAATCCAGGCCCGATACCTGTCTGTCCAGCTACAATAAGGTGTCAATTTTTAACAGTGAGGGTAATTAACAATTAGCCAAGAATTGTGATAGATCCTCCATCACTGGCAATTTTTAAATCAAGATGGGATATTTTCCTAAAAGATCTGCTCTAGGAATTATTTTGGGGATGTTCTATGGCCTGTGTTGTGCAGGTGGATAGGCTAGACTAGATGAGCACAATGGTCCCTTCTGGCCTTGGAATCAATGACGATATGTTTGTAACAAATCCACACAAATCCCCCTGACAATGCATTTCCATGGCAGTTACATATGTACATCTTATGGAAGACAGTTCAGTAGGTCAGAACCATTTCGGGGGGGGCAGAGCGGGGGCAGGAAGAGGTGGAGCGAGGGCAGGAAGAGGCAGCATGGGAGGCAGGGCCTTGGGGGAAGTGGCAGAGTTGGGGGCGGGGCCTCAGGGTGGACGGGGGGTTGATCACCCCTGAGGAAAACTAAAAGTCGAGTAAAACTTTTTTTTTTTTTAAGTAAACACTAAAACTATGATAGACAGCACTTTTAGGTCGCAGTTGCTGTCTCAGATCCTTGACTGCTTTCGGTCAGGGCAGGAGTGCTTTCAGTGAGGATGGGCAATGCAGCAAAAATCAGATCTGTAAAAAGGTCACTTCTGCCCCTTCCATAACATTAGCCTATGAGACAGCCAGCCACACTGCAGCGTGTCACCAAAATGTGAACAAATGACTGACTAAATACTCACTAATCAATGGCAGGTATCAAAACTATAATCTCCTCATTACTGTGTGCCACCTAGGTAAACTGCAAACCATGCACAGAGTCTCTGACAGGGTAGACAATACAGGGCATTGTATTCATCAGCCCTTACACCAGGACCTATGGTATCTGGAATATATTAATTTTTAATGGGAAATGTTATCCTATATAGCCGACTATTGCAATGGGATCATTTATCAAGGCTGACACCAACCAGATACACTGTGAATTGCTAAGGACCATTGTTAAAAAGGGGGGGGGGGAACCTAGTGTTTATAAATGTCATGATTTTTAAAACACCACCACTTACAATCAAGTGCCATTGCAGTGCATTTCAATGAGCATTAAGGCATTTGTATTGCCAGTTTGCAAATGCAGCATCTTAAGAAGCCCAAATGGATTTTTATGTAATTATTGTCATTAACTCGAAGGGATGGGTGATCAGCACAGAGTCTGTTTGCAGAAAGCAAGTGTGGAAATGTCTTGTCAATGGAACCTTCATGGTCAGTTCCCCACACCACCTCTAAAACCTTACCCATAAATGCCAAGCAGCTCCGGTGACACAGCCAGCTTGCCCTCTCCATAGTGTACCCGAGGGGTGCCCAACCCACGGGCTGTACACGACCCACCAAAGCATTTCATTAGGCCTGCGGCCTGCTTCAACACAATATACTTACAGCCGATTCATTAGCGTTTTATCGTCATGTTTACATCATTTCAGTTTGCACAAGTGTCTAAATAGACAATGCTGTACATAGAAACAACCTATCTAAATACATACGAAACAAGCTGAACTTAAAATATCGATCAATACTGGTGACTTTAAATCTTATAGAAATATGGAGAATCTGTCTGGCCTACACAAGGGTGTGCTTTATGTGTCCCTCTTGTGTAATAAGGTTGGGCACCATTGGTTGTAACCCTTTTAGACTGAGCAGTTAGCCAGCGTTTGGGGTCTTGCAGGCTGTTTCCATTAGGAGGAGAAATTGATGACTGAGTCAGGCATTTCTTTGGTGCACTCCTGTTTTATTTACAATGCATATACACAAACTCCTGTTTGTCTGAACACAGTAGGATCAAACAAAGGGAAGTAGTTTCCTTGTTCACAATTCCATGCCTGTTTTTTCAGGGAGCATTCTGCCAAAAAACCCTCTCTTTTTCTCAGGACTTTTTCCCAGGGCCAAACTGCTAGTACTTGTTATCTCCTAGTTTTCTGGCTGATGTCTAGCTGCTTCTTTTACGCGGACACACAGCTGCAAGCAGCCCCTGAGTCTGCATTCAGTCTAGTCTTTGAGCAGTGGATTCCATTGTTTCAGCTATCAGTAAACAGAGGGGCATTTTGTTGTTCCCTCATTTAGCCTAAATGGAAGGCGGCCAGCATGCCCATCAGCTCAGTGAGGTATGTGACCGCCCATAGATCAACAACACACTTGCTGGGTGCTACCCAACCTCCAGTATAACAATAGTCGTCTTCTTGGTGGCTATAGTCTAGAGGTCAATTCTTTCAATGATTTTGGAGCCCAGGTTAGGATTTGGGGGGGTTAGCGAATCAGCGAAACTTACAAGATTTTGTCTGTCCAGCATCCATTTGTTTTTTGGGCCCGGGGTCTGTCTTTTCTCTCCGTTTCTGTTTGATAGTTATCCATAGCACGTAAAAAGAAAATCCCACAAGATTTTTTTTATCCAGATCGCCCCGTTATTTACTTTAAAATGTACATTACGCCCATCACCATCACATCTGGGTGCCTTTACAGATTAAAAACGACAGTAACGAATGTGGTTGTCAGCAACCAACAGCAAACACAACCTATCTCGACCTTAATCAAACCAAAATAACTAGCCTTCACACAAGGCGGGTGAGGTAATATTTTTATTGGACCAACCTGTGCTGGTGAAAGAGACAAGCTTTCAAGCTACAGAGTTCTTCTTCAGGTCTGGGAAAGGTACTTAGGCCTGGTCTGCACTAGAAAATCAGGTCAGTATAACTACGTCGCTCAGGAGTGTGAAAAATCCACACCCCTAAGCAACACAGTTAAACCAACCTAACCCCCAAGGTCAACAGTGCAAGATCAGCAGGACTCGGAGAATTATTCCATTGACCTAGATACCACCTCTTGGGGAGGTGGATTACCTATGCCGACAGGAGAACCCCTCCCACTGGCATAGGGAGCATCTTCACTGAAGCACTACAGCTGCAGTGCTGCAGCCTTTTAAGTGTAGACAAACTCTCAGAGTGTCATAGCTAAATGCAAGATGGAACAGATTGTTTAGCATAAGTAGTTAACAAATATTGTGAGAGACCATTCAAGGTGAAGTGGCCCGTTAACATCTCTGCAGTCATAGGACAAAAAAAGAGGGGGTTTGTGGGTTACAGATTGTTGTAATAAGACATAAATCAGTACCTTTATTAAGATCGTGATTTTTAGTGTCTAACAAAGTTATGAATTTAAGCTCCCAGGCTTGTCTTTTGAAAGTATTGTGCAGGTTTCCTTGGAGGATGAGGACTGAAAAGTCAGAAAATACTTAGGCCTACCTTAGTGCAGGGAACTGGACTATATGAGCTATCAAGGTCCTTTCCAGTCCCATATTTCTGTGATTCGATTATATGGAGTGATCGCTTTATGAAAAGTGTTCACCCATGGATGATATGGTGTTTTTGTCTTTTATCATTTTCTGTATGAGTTCATTCAAGAGTGTAGTGATTGGTTTCACCCACACAGCTGTTGTTGGGGTATTTAGTGCACTGGATGAGGTACTACATCACTTGTGATAGGCAAGTGTAGGACCTTGCAAGGTGTGTTGTAGGGAGTATTGATCATCAAAGCAGTGGAAATGTTGTCTGTAGCTGTATACGATTTTTACATCTGTAGTTATGGCAGGGTCTGGTGCTGCTTTGAATTGCTGGGTACTTCCCTGTAGGGAACTTGTTTGATGAAGGTGGTAACCACCCCAAATGCACCACGAAATCTGTTATCTACAGCCAGGCACTCAGAAACCACAGAATATGCTCCAAGGAGAAAGTCTGGGATATATATCTTAACACACTTAAAACCACCTTCAACAAATAAGGACACTCCACCGGAGAAGTAGATCACATCATGGAACGGGCCACCCAAATACCCTGAGAGAACCTGCTTCAATACAAAAATAACACCCCCTCTGGCCACTTGCCCCTACCTGTCACCTACCACCCACACTGCTGGTATTCCAACCCATACTCAATGGGGACCACATCCTGAAAGAAATCCTTTCCAAACCCCATCTTCTGGCCTTCAGACAACCTCCCAGCCTCACCAAGCTCATCATCAGAAGCAAGTTGCCCACAGACAAGGACCTACCATCTCAAAACGGCATCAGACTCTGCCAGAACAACATCTGCACTGCTACCATAATCAATACCCCGCACAACACACCTTCCAAGGTCCATAGGTCCTACATATGCCTATCACAACATGTGGTGTACCTCATCCAGTGCACTAAATGCCCCAATAACAACCGTGTGAGTGAAACCAGACAATCACAACACTTTCAAAGGAACTTGCACAGAAAAATGAAAAAAGACAAAAACACTCTATCACCTGTGGGTGAACGTTTTTCACAAAACGATCACTCCAGAACTGACCTCTCAGTCCTCATCCTCAAAGGAAACCTGCACAACATCTGAAAAAGACGAGCCTGGGAGCATAAATTAATAACTTTGCTAGAAACTAAAAATCGTGGTCTTAATAAAGACACTGGGTTGCAACAATCTGTAACACACTAACTTTCCCTTTGTTTGTCTTATGACTGCAGAGGTGTTAACAGGCCACTTCACCTTGAATGATCTCTTACAATATATTTTAACTACTTATCCTAAACAATCTGTCCCTCCTTGTATTTAGCTGTGGCATTCTAATCACCTTTCCCACACTTGAAGAAGAGTTCTGTGTAGCGCAAAAGCTTATCTCTTTCACCAACAGAAACACTGGATTTATGGCTTATTACAACAATCTGTAACCCACTAACAACCCTCCCTTAGCTGCTTCCCCCCTCTTATCTCTCTATGACTAGAGAGAGGTGTTAACAGGCCATTTCACCTTGAATGGTCCCTGGAAATATGTGTTAACTATGTTTGCTAAACAATCTGTTCCATCTTGTATTCAGCTGTGACACTGAGTAAGTTTCCTGGACCTGAAGAAGAGCTCTGTGTAAGCTCAAAAGCTTGTCTCTCTCACCAACAGAAGTTGATCCAATAAAAGATATTACCTCACCCACCTTGTCTCTCTAAGGGTATATCTACACTACCAGGCAGAAACTGATCCTGCAGGGGATCGATTTATCACATCTAGTCTAGACGCGATAAATCGACCCCCAAGGGCTCTCCCATCAACTCCTGTATTCCATCGCCGTGAGAGGCACAGGCGGAGTCAATGGGGGAGCAGCAGCAGTCGACTCACCGTGGTGAAGACACTGCTGTAAGTCAATCTAGGTACGTCGACTTCAGCTACGTTATTCACATAGCTGAAGTTGCATAACTTAGATCAATCCCTCCCCTAGTATAGACCAGGGCTAGTATCCTTGGACCCACACAGGTACAACACTGCAAACATGTCCTTCACACACACACCCAAGCAATAGGACTAAATTATGAGAAATCAAAAGTAAACAGATGCATTTTATATCATAGCCTGTTGGACACCAAATGGTATGACAGACTTTGAGAGAGAGAGGTGGGGTCGTACTGCTAGGAACTGTAAATGTTTTCTCAAGATAAGATTAATTAATTCTTGCACACCAAAAAAAAAAATTCTCACTTGTAAATGGCATGAAATTGACTGTTTCAGTGTCCCATTCTCAGCAATACGGTGCTTTCTCTCTGACTTCTAGAATGCCTGGAGGCCACAGAGAGAAAAATTTCCTCTCAATGTCTGCCACAAACAGGTCCTTGTTCCAACCTGATGTAATATGTACTTTCAGATTAGTGGGGGAACTTCATTTAAACTTCTACAGGAGAGACTCGAAGCTCTGAAATGCCAGTGCATCAAGCAGGGTTTTACTTTATAAACATTCCTTTGTTAATGAAATTGAAAAGTTCAGGCAAAGAATTTTCCACGTGTAATCATTCCAAACATAAACAATATGGCTTAAAATCCCTTTTCCCAAATTCACGGTAACTGCTGCTGGGGAAAACAAAAAACCCTGTCATCTTAGACACTTTTCAGAGGAACAGCCGTGTTAGTCTGTATTCGCAAAAAGAAAAGGAGTACTTGTGGCACCTTAGAGACTAACCAATTTATTTGAGCATGAGCTTTCGTGAGCTACAGCTCACTTCATCAGATGTATACCGTGGAAACTGCAGCAGACTTTATATACACACAGAGAATATGAAACAATACCTCCTCCCACCCCACTGTCCTGCTGGTAATAGCTTATCTAAAGTGATCAACAGGTGGGCCATTTCCAGCACAAATCCAGGTTTTCTCACCCTCCACCCCCCCACACAAATTCACTCTCCTGCTGGTGCTAGCCCATCCAAAGTGACAACTCTTTACATAATCAAGTCGGGCTATTTCCTGCATAGATCCAGGTTTTCTCACATCCCCAGCAGTTTCTCGCTGGAGTCTGGATTTGAAGTTTTTTTGTTTTAAGATAGCGTCCTTGCCTACAGACAGCCCCGCAACCTGAAGCAAATACTCACCAACAACCACATACCACACAACAGAACCACTAACCCAGGAACTTATCCTTGCAACAAAGCCCGTTGCCAATTGTGCCCATATATCTATTCAGGGGACACCATCACAGGGCCTAATAACATCAGCCACACTGTCAGAGGCTCGTTCACCTGCACATCCACCAATGTGATATATGCCATCATGTGCCAGCAATGCCCCTCTGCCATGTACATTGGTCAAACTGGACAGTCTCTACGTAAAAGAATAAATGGACACAAATCAGATGTCAAGAATTATAACATTCATAAACCAGTCGGAGAACACTTCAATCTCTCTGGTCACGCAATCACAGACATGAAGGTCGCTATCTTAAAACAAAAAAACTTCAAATCCAGACTCCAGCGAGAAACTGCTGAATTGGAATTCATTTGCAAATTGGATACTATTAATTTAGGCTTAAATAGAGACTGGGAGTGGCTAAGTCATTATGCAAGGTAGCCTGTTTCCTCTTGTTTTTTCCTACCCTCCCCCCCCCCCCAGATGTTCTGGTTTAACTTGGATTTAAACTTGGAGAGTGGTCAGTTTAGATGAGCTATTACCAGCAGGAGAGTGAGTTTGTGTGTGTATGGGGGTGGGGGGGATGTGAGAAAACCTAGATCTATGCAAGAAATAGCCCGACTTGATTATGTAAAGAGTTATCACTTTGGATGGGCTAGCACCAGCAGGAGAGTGAATTTGTGTGGGGGGGTGGAGGGTGAGAAAACCTGGATTTGTGCTGGAAATGGCCCACCTGTTGATCACTTTAGATAAGCTATTACCAGCAGGACAGTGGGGTGGGAGGAGGTATTGTTTCATATTCTCTGTGTGTATATAAAGTCTGCTGCAGTTTCCACGGTATACATCTGATGAAGTGAGCTGTAGCTCACGAAAGCTCATGCTCAAATAAATTGGTTAGTCTCTAAGGTGCCACAAGTACTCCTTTTCTTTTTTCATCTTAGACACTGTTATATCACCAAGACTAGCATCTGCTGCTAGACGAGCTCGAATCAAAATTACAAGGTCTGGGTCTTTGTCACAGAGTGACCATTATATGTTGCATTTTGAAGTTGCAACACACCTATCCTGTCTGGGCAAGGAATCTATTCTGGTGGTCTGCACCTAAAGGTTAATGGAACCAGAGTGCTTCTAGAGGGAAATTATGGTTCACTCAACAATGGTTAGGCAGCTGGTGTGCTATGGTGGTGGTAGGAGGGTGGTGAAGCACTGGAATGGGTTACCTAGGGAGGTGGTTGAATCTCCATCCTTAGAGGTTTTTAAGGCCCTGCTTGACAAAGCCCTGGCTGGGATGATTTAGTTGGTGTTGGTCCTGCTTTGAGCAGGGGATTGGACTAGATGACCTCCTGAGGTCTCTTCCAACCCTAATCTTCTATGATTCTATGACTCTGTGACCACTGCCTATCTGTCTGACCATGATCCTCTTGCTGGTACCTTGTCTGCTTCCCGCTCTTTCCCCATCTGTTTGTTGTATCCACCTGTTGTCTCTCCTCTTGTACTTAGACTGTAAGCTCTTTGAGGGAGGCACTGCCTCTTTGGTATATGTTTGTACAGCACTCAACAAAATGGCAGTGGGACCTCTGGGCATTACCGAAGTTCAAATAGCAAATAATAATTCTGACAGATCACTTTACTGGGGCATCAGGCTGGCAATCAGTAATAGGCATATAACTGGAAGCGACTTCCTCGGTCATCAATCTATTGCAGGCAACCCTGTCATATAATCCCGTTCATAAATTTCTCAAGTTCCATGTTAAAACTAGGTTGTTTTAACTACTGACATACCTCTGTCCTGCTCCTGCCATTCCACAGGAGCTGTTCATAGAGCCACATGGAGCAGAGGAGAGTGGGTATAGAGTAGGGGCAAACGGCGCAGCACTTGATCATGCCCAGCCAAATAGAAAAATACCATCTGGCCGTGAGTTTCAAGGAAGGCTTCTTGATGGTCCTTTATTTTTGTATCTACAACAGGAGGATTTCAGTTCTGCAATCTACCTATTATTACCTTTAAAGTAGCTCCTTAAAGATCACAGAGGAGCTGAGCACTTACAACTCTCATTGCCTTTACCAGGTCGTCCCTAAATTCCAGTGATTTTCTCTCCTAATCTGACTATCGCTCAAACATTATACAGAAGGGATATGTGGATTTTAAAATAATCCATGATTGAAGAGGGCTTGTCTGATGCTATTGGCTTTTGCTTTGTTTTGTGGGGAGTTTGGGGGGGGGGGGTTGGCTCCCAGCAGAGGTCCAAGTAGGTAAGAAGTGTGCCAAGGCCTAGAAATAAAAATTGGAGGTTTAAAAGAAGATTGCGGAGGAGCAGGTTGAACTGATGAACAAGAAGGCTTTTCCTATCAGAAGGTAGTCTGCCTTTTATCTTCTCATCTATAAACAAATGAGAATTCTTCAGCTGCATGGATTCTGTGAAAAATGAGTTGCGTGGCGCAAGACGTGTGTGGTGGAATATGCAGTTGTCTTCATCTAAAAAACGCTGTGCTGTTTGAACTGGCGTGATAACTGTATTATGAAGGATCACTATGAAATATGCAAAAAATGGCATTTGTTTCCCTGAACTACAGCCAAAACACACCACCTTTCCAAGGGGCAAATGTTCTTATCATAGCAAATGCTCCTCTGGGCAGTAATTACTTCCCCTTTCAAAAAATAAGGCAAAAATGATGAAATGTCATTATCATCACCTTGTTCAGGCTCTTTCAACTTCACTGCTGAATTTACCTCCCGGGCTACATGTATCAGGCACAGACAGAACCAATCAGGCTGCATATTTGACCATGAAAAGAAACGAGAAGTGAAGATGGGCTTTGTCCTGTGCAAGGTACACTTAGGGTATTGGGATCATGTTCCTAAGAAGCTCTCTTTCCTGAGTGTTTGAATTGATAACATTAAGTTACTGGGAATCTCTTGTACAGTAGAACCTCAGAGTTATGAACGCCAGAGTTACAAACTGATCAGTCAACCACACACCTCATTTCGAACCTGAAGTACACAATCAGACAGCAGCGGAGACAAAAAAAAGAAACTTCAGTACAGTACTGTGTTAAACGTAAACTACTAAAAAAAAAGGGAAAGTTTAAAAAAATAGATTTGACAAGGGAAGGAAACTGCTTCTGTGCTTGTTTCATTTAAATTAAAAGGGTTAAAAGCAGCATTTTTCTTCTGCATAGTAAAGTTTCAAAGTTGTATTAAGTCATTGTTCAGTTGTAAACTTTTGAAAGAACCATCACAAGGTTTTGTTCAGAGTTACAAACATTTCAGAGTTACGAACAATCTCCATTCTGAGGTTCTACCGCAGGGGTTCTCAAACCTTTTCTTTCTGAGCCCCCTCCCACCCCAACCCCCCAGGATATAAAAACGCCAGAGCCCAACTGTGCCACCACACCTGTTTTTCTCCGTATAAAAGTTAGAACTAGCATTAGGAGGTAGCAAGCAGGGCATCTGCCTGGGGCCCCACACCACAGGGAGTCCCATGAAGATAAGTTGCTCAGGCTTTCAGTTTCAGCCCCTGGTGGCAGAGCGTGGGGTCCTGGGCTTCAGTCTCACGTGTTTGGGCTCGGCTTTCTGCCTTGGGCCCCAGCAAGTTTAATGCCAGCCCTGCTTGGCGGACCACCTGAAACCTGCTCATGGCCCCCCAGGGTGTCCCGGACCTCTGGTTGAGAACCACTGTTCTACTGTATGTTTAATTTCTCTAAGCTTTTTTCCCCCAAGACAAAAACAGGGAAAACACAGACCTATTAGGCTTTTAACAACATTGAACCAGAACCATTCAGCTTTGTGGCTGAGATGTTCAGAGCCATCTAAATGGCTTAGATGCCTGGTCCCTTCTTCTCTCTTCTTCTTCAGTGCTTACCCAGATAGCCGGCCATAGTGATTGTTCGCCATTTGATCCATTCCTGCATAACCATGAAGGCTTGACAGCCTGAGAGTCCAACATCAGAATAGACTTGATGAACCCATAAAGTGGAGTAACTTCATCTGTAATGCAGATGTTTATGGTTGTTCGGTTCTACAGACAACCATAAACATCTGCATTACAGACGAACTTACTCCACTTTATGCCCAATATATGATGTTGACATTTTGTGTGGAAAGCCTCCAGCTTTGTCCGTCTGAGCGGCATAGTGTTTCGCAGCCATACAGCAGTATGGGAAGGATACAGCTCGAATAAATCCTGAACTTGGTTGTCATACTAAGATGATGTTGAAATCCTGGTCCTAGATTTTGCAGTTTTGTCTTTGACCATGAAACATGGAGACCAATCTTCGCTGACTCCTCCTCTGTATCCTGGAGTGCCTCACGAAACCTGTCAGGGCTCTGTACTCAAGAACAACATCATCAGCGTAGTCAAGGTCTGTGAGTGAGAGATCACCGATCTCAATGCCTATGGACCTGACGGAATGCTGCATTATGAAATCCATTGCCCGACAAAAGAGTGCAGGGGCCACAACACAACCCTGCCTAACACCAGATTCTGATTTAAAAGGTGCTCACATCCGGTTCCCCAGACGAACATGGGCAGTGGTTCCACTATGCAGCTCTCTACTTAAGTCCAGCAGAGTGGCAGGGACACCCTACACCCCTTAAGGCCTTCCATAATGCGACATGATCTACTGAATCAAATGCAGCCTTAAGATCAAGATATGCCATGTGCAGGGGCTTCCTGAGCTCGTGATGGTCCCTTCGGCAGTTTTGAACATCTCATTCAGAGAGTTTACCAGCCCTTCAAGGACGAAAGGATTTAAAGTTAATATGCCAGGGGGAAGGAGGGTGGCTTCTTTTTGCTGTAGAAAGGAAGACTCTTTTTCTTTCTTTTTCAAAATTCTGCTTGTATTTCACATTAGAAATTTAGATAGTGTATAGGCTGGAACACACGGTGGAGATTCAAGTGCTACTCAACTGGAAGCATCACAAGAGTCAAGTGAGTAAAAGCTGAGCAAGTGAAAGTGGGGAAGGGCTTCTGAGTTTAGAATTCTGGTTGTGCTCGCTGTTTATTTAATTGCAATACCTAGTAAAGCTTTTGGGTAAGGAAAGCCTTTGTTAAAGTTTCAACACTCACCCACCTTCAGTTGACCCACAAAATATTCCTGAGGCCTCCCACTGGTTCTCCAGCAAAACCAAGAAAGAACAAGCAGCAAAACACTTTAAAAAAATAAATAAACTAAACCCCTTTCGGGCAGCCTTTATATATTATAAAAGGGGTGCGGGGGCAATTTCTTTTTTAATCTTTTTCAGATCACCTTTAAAAGTGTCCCTGCTGTGAAGGTTATAAGATGCACAGAAGAGACTCCCTGCTGCAGAGGTTATAAATTGGGCAGGATCACAGGTATTTCCATAAACAGCCTGTTTCTGCATGCACTGAAGCATACATGCCAAACCCGTGGGAAAAACACAGAAATTGGGCTTGGTTTTGGCCTGTGAGTTGCTTGTTGGTTAGTTTTTGGCTTGTTGTAGCTTGATGCTTCTTTTTTTTCTTTTTTTTTGATTGGTTCCTGGCAAGCATGGACAAGGGGTGGCAAGCAGGGGCAACGGGGAAAGAGAGTCGGGGTGCACAGTGGGCCCACCACAGTCCCAGACTGCATGCCGGGGGGATCTAGTCACATAGAGTGTGGGGGTTGTTAGGGACTGGCTTGTTTTGGCCTTGATTTGAAATGGGATTAGCTTGATTTTGGGCTTTTTGTGAAAGTCGGGGTGCTTATTTACCGCATGATAGTTGGCAACTGTGCCCTGAAGTCTGTCTGAAGAGAGTATTTTGTATGTTAACCACTTTCTATGTAGATATGAGCTACGATACCAATTTAATGATGCAATTAGTACTCTAGTTCCCGACATTAGTACAAATGATTGCTCTGCATGTAAGAAAGCTAGTGTTTTAATGCTTATGAGCTGGTGGCTACTGGAAACGGAAATATATGCAAATGTATCTATCTTCACTGAGACAAGGTGGATGAGGTAATATCTTGTATTGGACCAACTTCTCTTGGTGAGAGAGAGAAGCTTTCAAGCTGACACAGAGCTCTTCTTTAGGATTGGTCATGTTTCCCCAGACCTGAAGAAGAGCTCTATGCAGCTGGAAAGCTTGTCCCGCTCACTAACAGAAGGTGGTCCAATAAAAGATATTACCTCACCCACCTTGTCTCTCTAATATCCTGGGATCAACACGGCTACAACAACACTGCATACATCTATCTTCACTGTTACTTATGCAAGCACTTCTATTTCTCTGTGACAAAATCTGTTGGACCTGGTCTTTATCCTAGTGTCACAGTAACAGGGCTAGATGCACCTGTGTCCCCTTTCTGGTCTCCTTGTGTGCATCCATACACCGCCGGCTACACCAGTGGAGTGTTAATAGTCCTCGAATGCCTTCCCACAATTGCCCCTGTGTGCCCAGCAGGAAAGACAAGTTCTCCCACCCACAGTTCATTGGGAGAGAATGATAGAGTGGCTCAGCTTACTGAAGCACAAAGAACCATGGGATTTGCTCGCAGACATCCTAGCAACACCAATGGGTGAGCACAGCAGCAGTGAGGGCACTGAAACTCGAGGGTGGCTTTGCAGAGTGGCCACCCACACCTGGGTGCCCAAACCTGGGTGCCAATCAGCCGTCTTAACTCTGCAATGAAGACAGACCTAGCGTGTGTTGCAATTCTCTCAGTCTCACCCACTTTGTTCAGACTGGTTTCTGTCAGTGCTTAATTTGTGCCAAGGCTGAGTCCCGGCACCTCTAGGCTTGGCAGTTCATAGCCCCAGCACCTCTGGCTTGCCACGTCAGTTATGAAAGTAAAAAAATTGCTTGACCCCCAGCACCTTTTTCATTACAAATTAAGCACTAGGTTCTGTGCTCCCCAAGGAAAGTGGGCTAGCGCCGTTAAGGCTAGTCGCTTTGAAACTGTCTTTTAATGATGCTTAAGTGTAAGCTGCCTGACAACTATTAGAAAGGGCCTCCTCTCTCTTCCCTGCAGAGGTAGGCTCTACTATCCAGTCAGTCCCGTAGGTGAAATATTGGACCCATTACAGTACACTCTCCACAATAGGGACAGAACCAGATTCAGTATTTATTAAAGAGTAACCCTACATTTCACACCTAGATTTTGAGCTCTCTAGGGCAGGAACACTTTTGATTCTCCTCATTTGCGGAATGCATAGTACAACGGCTTTCTGATTGGAGACTGTACGCAAAACTCAAGTGTCTTTAGTATGGTACTGTAACTCTGGTTTTAAAGCTGTCTTCTTGTAAATGACAAAAGAGAAAAGTAACCAGCCTGATTATTTCAAATTGTAAATATTAGCAGCTTTTAAGTCAGCTTTTTTGATCTTTAAAAAAAAAAATGTTAAAATTGTCTTACACTGGGAAAACAATTCTTATTCACCCTTCCGTAATGCAAAAGCAGATTTTGTCTAAACTTTCCGGAATTATTCCTTTCCTGGCTGAGACCAATCGTGGCAAATTTCAGCCTCGCAAAAGATTGTCAAAAAAGTTAAGAGCACATGAGAACAGGGGTGCAATAATGGAAGTAACATTCCTGGGGCAACCTTAATGATAGTGCGTGCTACCCGTGCGTGCTCTGTTATATCTCTTTCTAACTGCCTCTTACATAGCCTTAGGGCTTGTCTATGCTGCCTTGCAGTATGGGCAATGAGGGTGTGAACCGCAGAGCTCACCAAAGTGTTGCCCTCCAACTGCTCCACGTGGACACTGCTGGCACAAGCTGAACAGTTGTTAATTCTTGTTAACATAGTCTTCTTTCAAACCGGACTACACTAACGCAAATGCGATACTTTTTAGTTTGCGCCGGGAGCATCCACGTGGGGCAGTGAGAGTGCAACTCTTTGGTGTGCTTTGCAACTCACACCCCAGTGGTCCACACTACGGTGCAGTGTAGACATAGCCGTAGGCTTAGTCTACACTACTACGTTTTGCCATCATAGCTATCTCAGTTAGGAGTGTGAAAAAAAAAAAACATTCCCTCCCCAATATAACTATGCCAGCAAAACCCGCATTGTAGATGCAACTCTGCAGCCAGAAGATTGCTTCTGGTGGCTTAGCTAAAACAGTTTGGGAAGTGATGTAGATATGCTTGCGGAACTCTTTCTGGCTGTTTATGCTGTGTCATCACTAGGGGGCTCTGCTAGCATAGCTATGCTGGCCTAGGCTCTGTAGAATACATGAGCCTTGGATCACTCTGGAGGCATCTTCTATGTGTCTTTTAAGACTCACTCACTGGGGAATGTAACAGTGCTTTCCCTTTAATCTTTAAAGTAGTCTCAAACCACGCTAAGACTATTTATGTTCTGCCTTTTCCTTGACACTCCTTCCAACCATACAGCAGGTGAGCAGACAACCATCTCCTTAGTATGGCTGCCACAAATGACTAGTAATTTTTGGTTGTCCAACTCAAGGCTATTTTAAGGGGACCCAGTTTTCAGAAACTGCTGAACATCAACCTCCTGAAAATTAAGCTCAAAGTTGAGTGTCCAAATACTAAGGCAGTCATCTTTTACCCGAGGTGTCTAAAACACAGAGCGTGGAATCAGTTGATAAAGCACAGCTATCTGAACGTCACAAACTTTGTACGGTGCCTGAATGCAAACTAAACTCCCTTGAGTTATAGGAGTTCCCTTGCTACTTCACATACCAATAAATACTCTACAGTGCTCCATGCACTCTCTTTATGGATTCCATGCCATGTGCACTCAGCTTATTAATTAAAACATATTCTTCACTGTTTTCAATACATTAAATTGAACGCATCTAATGAATATCCAGCTGCACTTTTCCTTCTTTCTACACAATAATTTAGACTCCTAAATTGCACTTGTTCCAAACCGGGAACATTTTGCCCATTATAAGGCTGCAGTTGATAATGTATCAGGCCGCAATAATGAAGCTTGATTTTCAGAAGCTGTGGTAAATGGGACGTGCTCAGAGCTACATGTTTTGATTAGCAGACTAAGCAAACCTTGACACGAGCGTCCTTATTTACATAGAATACTAAGGCTCCTTTTCACAAAGTGACTCAGTTCACCAGGGGAACACATTAAACTTATCCAACCTGCCCTAGTTGAGATCTAGATCACCTCATGGTGGCACCATACCTTGGAATGATTGCCTGTTCCATACAAGAAAGTCAAAATTCTCTGCTCAGCTCTGCTCTGCAGGTGATTTACGAAGAGAAGCAAGGACGCTTTTTTTATTTATTTTTTTTAAATGTTCAGTGAGTGGAACTCCCACTGACCTAAGTAAGACTCCCACAAGCGGAGCTAATGCAGAATGTCCTGGACAGAGCAACACAGCACATAAGTTTAGAATTTTGCCCCTAATGAAAGCGGACATTTCATTTCTGCCCTCACCCTCTTGCCCGATCTTTTTCCACACCAGCTCCTAGCTCTTGCAAGCCCATTTCAGTTTGCCACCATCCTCTCCTCATTCTTGCAAATGTCACTTGGCCCCTGATACCCACAAGAACTGGAGAGATATATATAGTGATATGTAAAAATGCATCCCACTAACATGTTAAATTCCTACTGTGGTATTTCTAGTGAACCCTGCCTATTCTGTCATAGATTATAAACTTTTCTGGGTAGGGACTGCCTCCATCCTCTGTCAAACAGATTCTTCAATGTTTAACAAATTGTCAGTAAGTCAATAACCTATTTCCCTTACAATACTGTAATTTTAACTGGCTGGTGTGTATGTCTAACCTCTACCAGATGGGATCAGAACTTCTGGTCTATGTGTCATAGGCCCTATACTGCTAACTTCTAATGGAAATTCTTCTTTAGCTGAAGCAGTAGAAGCCTGTGCTTTTGGAATGGGAAGTTGTGAATTATATTTGGCCTAGTAGCTGCCAGGGAGCTACACGGGGGCACTCCGTTACTCCCATAGGAGTCAACAATTCCAGGTTTGGGGCCTGATCCAAAGTCCCCTGAAGTCAGTAGAAGCAATTGGGAAGTTGGCCTCAAGTAGGTTGAGGAGAGGGATAAGACAGACTAGGTGGGTAGGTAATGGGTCCGGATTGAAAACTCCTCAGAGCTGAACTGACAGAAGGGGGTGAGGGTTGGAGGGAAGATGTGACAGCATCACCAGGGAAAGATGGCAAGAAAAAGGCTACAAAGAGTGAGGACCCTACAAGATGAGCATCAAGCATTACTTTGGTCTTTTTATCTCTATAGTTGCTTTCCTTCCCTGACCTTTGGTTTTTGTATGCTTAGTTTGTAAGGTCTTTGTGGCTAAGACTTATCTAATTACACAACTGTAAAATGCCTAACTCGCTTCTGGGATCTCTGTTAGTGACATCTTCCTGTCGCTGCGGTGACGTTCCGAGTTCTCAGGGATGTGGCGTATCGACACCTGCCCAACGTAGGTGGCTGCAGAATTGTTACCGTATGTATAACAGCATTCCAGGTGGCCCACTTAGCCTCCTAGCTTCACTGAGCCCCATTCCTTTTATGAGGTGTGTATGCTGTAAGGGTGTTCCTGGTGCACCAAAGTTGGGTCACTGCAGTGCATTTGCAGTACAGAGTAACTGTTGGTTAAAAGAAGTGTTAAGAGAAATTCAGCCCAACATATCCGCTTCTTTTGGTAAGTCAGGTTTTCTGCCGAAGAACCAGCAGAGGGTATACAAATGGGCAGGGAGTCAGTATGGTGCACTGGACGGTGAGTCACAACACTAATTTCAGTTCTTGATTCTGCCACTGACTTGTTCTGTGATCGTGGGCAAGTCAGTTCACCTCTGTTTCCTCTCCCACCCTCAGTCTGCCTTTTCTCTTTAGAATGTGTTTGTACAGTACCTGGCATAATGGTTCCCCGATCTCCTGTCCAGTGCTCTAAGAACAGTACCTTAAACATATGCCCAGATCTGAGAGTGGGAAGAACTGTGTTAATTCTGGCTCTCCTACAGATTCTTCTACAACATGGAGAAAGTCACTGAGGGTCAAATTTTGGGCAGGAGGTATAGCTCAGTGGTTTGAGCTTTGGCCTGCTAAACCAGGGTTGTGAGTTCAATCCTTGAGGGGGCCATTTAGGGATCTGGGGCAAAAATTGGGGATTGGTCCTGCTTTGAGCGGGGGGTTGGACTAGATGACTTCCTGAGGTCCCTTCCAACCCTGATATTCTATGATTCAGCCAGGTATGACCGGCACTCTGGTTTTATTTGGAGACTTAAGTAATTGTTTTTAAAGCCAATATACTTTGGCTGGAAGGCCCTAGTGCAGTGCTAAGTATTATTATAAAACCAGGTATTTAAAATCTAAAGGGTATTTCTTGAAAGATATAGAGTGTTTGTGGTCAATTTAGTATGTGACCTGAATGACCTGACTGTGCACCTTTAAACTGTTTATCCATGATCAATGTGCAGGAAAAATATGACCACTGGTTAGACTCAGAGAAGCACTCAAAAGTTCAGTGGTACTCCAGACATCATCTGAACATCCTGAGTCTGCAAAACTATGCTGTAAGTCTAAGGAGAATGGGCATTTCCCTCGCTTCTGACTAGAAATGCCTTGACAACAGCCCTTCTCCCCGTAGTTTGGTTCCAGAAAATGGAAGTGAAAAAACATCAATCCAGAGCCTTAATAAAAGAAATCCAGGATAGTCAGAAAGGGAGCAGCTTTCCATCATGGGAACTGATGGGCGCCTTTATCTTCTTTCCTATGTCTCTGAGGTTTAGAGAGCACCTTGCAGAGCCTTTCCAGAGATAATCTGACAGTCTTGGAATGTTTACGGTCCCATATTTTCTGTTTGCTTTGCTGTTCCTTACAAGAAAAACATGATCAAATTCGTCCCTAGGTATAACCCTGCTGGGGTGAGTGAAAGTTACCATAAGGGATTAATTTGGCCTACAATTAGTTTGATCTCATGTAAGTTGGGTCTTGTGCTGTATGCAACCCAAAATTGCTATGCCTTTGTTTAATGCCTTTAAATTAAAAAAACTCTGCCAATGTGGAGCTACAGTAGCCATGTTTTGTTGTGGTTGTGTTGCTGCAACCTGTACAGAGGACACACTCACACAGACATTGTTTTCCTGGCTCTAACATAAAAGTCTTTGGACAAAACAGTTGTTCTTTGCGTATGAAAAATACAGGCGGCCTGACCGTTATACATGGGCAGATACTGACTGAGAGCATTAACTATTTTCTGTCTAGGACACAGATCTCACACAAGACAGCATGGCACCTACCTGTTCCTCAGAGGCTAAGTGGTGTGGCTGTATCTGCCAAGAAACCATACTAAAGAAAGACTTGTGACTAGTTTTGTGACTCAGGGGACAAATAGACCAGGTGATGGTTAGTACTGCCACCAAAAACAGGGGATCCCATGACACAAAGTGGGAAATCCATGTAGCCTTTCCATTTGGTTCAAATCCAAAACAACACAACTTCTTTTGCATGAGTCATGAGACTGTGGACTCGTTCCATGGCCCCAAGTTATTTCTGTATCTTATCACACACATCTAGAAAACCAAAGCATAATCTTTACAGCTGTACATTTGTTTAAATTTACCGCCTGGCACTTTACCCCTCTGGGACTTAGAAGCAACATCAAAAACGTTTCTCAGGATGACATGCCAAATTTCATCCCCTCAACTTCAGTTTCTCTGGCGTAATTGACAACTGGCCATAGACCAGCTATAACACAGGGGGGAAAAATTATCCAGATTCCCTGATGGGAGTGAGCTGTAAGGATGCTCTGGAAAATACAGAACTCCTCCCAGGAAGCTGTTACAGGAAACTCACTCAAACAACCATTTTCTCAAGCTCTGGTGCTCATTTCCCTGCTCCTATCATCTCCTACTATATATTTATCACATTTTAAACTGTAAAAATAAAATAAAATCACTCATTCTTTTTAGAGTAAGGAGTGCAAAGAACAGTCATCTCCTTGACTGGAGACCTGGTTATTTTTTTTTTAACTTCACTTAAACTTTGATGATTGAACAAAAGCAGGCAAAAAATATTGCCATTATCTGACGTACAGAAGTGTAACATGAAGTCTGCTCATTATGGATAATATTTATGGCAGATCATAACATTAAATTACAACCCAGTCGCCTCAGCCAGAAATTTGTAACACCGCACATGTGCTTCTAATTATGGACTTTTGAAGTTGCCCTGGTTATTTATTTTCAGGGGATTTAGTACGCAGGGCGATTAAAGTTTGCTCTTGTTAGGAATTCTGCAATCTTTAAAAGAGAGAGAGAGAGTGCAAATGAACCTCAAATGATTATATATAAATGTGTGTGTGTGTATTTATTTATTTAAAAAGAAACACAAAAGGGCCCTTTGTTTTAAATGTGGTTGGAGTCCAAAATTTGTGACCATAATTTTGTTTATAGGAAATCCCTTATAATGCTAGTTTAGTGTTTCCATATGGAATTCTCATAGGACTCTTTGCCCCCCCCCCTTTTTTTTTTATTTGGATAAGGCAAGTGAATGTGCATTCCAAAGATGCATAGTCATTCCGGATCAAATTCAATGGATTCTGGCAAGAGTTGAAAAACACAGATGCAGTGTTTTAGGTCTCCTGCTGTGCAGCCTCCAGCTGTGAGTGTCTGGTTGAAGCACTTTGTAAAATCATGAAAACCCTATTAAATTCATGAAATATGATATACTGTATTTTCAAACTAACTTTCCATTGAACTGTCCATGAGGATGGAATTTAGCTGGCTTGCTTATATATCTAATGCGTATATCTATAAACAACAAACCAACAGACATGTCAGGAGTTTCTGAAAGCACTATTTTTCTTCACTTTTAAACTTGTCATCCTTTCTGAACCGCAGCAGAACCTGAACTGAATTTTGTGGGCATAGTTCTGCCTCAGTCCATTGTACCCTTTCCGTCACTTGACCGTACAAATAACCTCTCTGCAATTAAAATCCGAAAGGGTCTCTGATGTTTCGGTGAATGAAAGTTAGCCTTTGACCTTTGGGAATGTGGCATTCTAGCTGCTTGCCTTTGACTGCAGAAGAGGTGCCCAGATCGAGGGGGAAATCTCTTTCCTACCCAACTGAAAGCAGTTTGATATTCTGAGTTCATTTCCTATTGGGCTATAATTCACATCATAAAAACATCACTTGTTTGGATTTGGGTTGTTTTTTTTTTTAAATGGAAAAGTGAGAGAAGTCCCCTGAGGTGAATCATTTTGTTGTTAAAATTGTCCCTGAGATACAGGCAACTCCAGCCTCTTGCGTGCACAGACCACAATGTATAATGCATGGCAGGGTGAGAGAAGTATGTATTTCAGTAAGATTAGTCTGGCCTTGTTTATCCATGTGTCTAGGCACCCAGTTGAGTGAAAGTTGTAACTGGGTTAATAAAATGTGTATGGACTCATGCTCAGTGTACCACTGCTGTCTTTGTGTGAGGTTTTCTTTACCTCTGCATGAGCCAGACAGAGCCCTCCTATAAAAATACATTGTACTTCTAAGCTTCTTCCCCTTTATGCAGTAAATGGGGTCAGTTTGCCAGATCATTTTTTTCCAGGCTTGCCAATCCAACGCTTGCTCTATATCCACTCTGTCCTCCCTTACACAGTCTATCCACTGTTTGCTTGGAGGTCTCCTTCTCCTTTTCCCTCGAGCTCTAGTTTCAAGTGTCTCCCTAACCGGATTCCCATCCTCCATCCATCATACACGCCCATACCATCTCAGCCTCCTCTCTGACATCGCAGACCTTGGTCTCGCTCCTGATCACATCATTCCACGTGTGGTCCAGCGATGTCACCCCTCTTGCTGCCTTCAGACATCTCATTTCAACAGCTTCAGGTCTTCTCAAGTGCCTCTTCTTGATCACCCGTCTCTCTGATCTGTACAGAAGAGCTGGACTTGCCACAGTTTTGTGTAGTTGTCCCGTAAATTGTCTGGGCATCTGTTCATCATGCAGCATGCCAAGTATCTTGCACCTAAACTATGTCAGTCTTTTTCCCTCTAAAAGCAGAGAGGCTGGTGATGCTCTTAGATGCTGTATCCAGTGCACTCACCTAGGATGGGGGAGACCAAGGTTCAGATCCCCACTCTGCCTGGTGTGGGGCAGGGACTTGAACCCAGCCCTCCCACCTCCCCAGAGAATGCACAAACCACTGGTTTAGAGGGTAGACAGGGTGGTGCTCTCAATCCCTCCTGTTGAAGTTGTTCCTCTTTTTGTATGACATATTTAAATATTCACTAGGCCAGCAAGCGTGGGAGTGACTCTCTAGCTAGTGGTTAGAGCACTCTCCTGGGAGACCCAGCTTCCAGTCCCTGCTCAAGAGGCTGATCCAGTAGGCATTTTCAGAGCACACCTACCAAATCAGACCCCACAGGCAAGATAGTCAGTCCCTTGCCTAGTTTGAGGATCCCAATGTGGCTTAGGTTCAAGTGAGGTGCCGGGTGTCAAGACTGAGGCAGCATTGTGCATTCCCACCAATAGAAATGAAGAGACCTAGGGGACTTTACCAGCAGAAATTTCAGGCACCAACAAGGTTAGGCAGCAGCTAAGGGCAGGGGAGGGGTTCAGGTTCTAAATTTTGGATTTAGGTGCTTAAATGACTGTGTGGATCTAGCCCCAATACTCTTTAGTCTGGAAACCAGGCATGAAATTTCAGGATCTGTCTTCAGATCTCAGGTACTAGTTGATTCCAGATGTGTCAGAATGGAAACAATGCAAAAGCGATCTTTACTGTGATATGTTGATGTCTTCTGCCTCCAGTTAGGGTGACCAAACAGCAAGTGTGAAACATTGGGATGGGGGGGGGGGAGAGGTGTGATAGGAGCCTATATAAGAAAAAGACCCAAAAATTAAGACTGTCCCTATAAAATTAGGACATCTGGTCACCCAACCTCCAATCCAAAAATAAGACGTGTAGAGGAATGTGGATTCACTTCTTTTCTTTTTCTGTTCCTTTTTAATGTTTACAGTGTTGATTGATCTGTTGAACCTGGACACATTTTGGACCTGGTGTTTGAGTTGGAGCTAGAGGTGCAGATTACACCATAGCCACAAACTAAGGTTGGGGCCCCTTTCAACTGAGACAAAGGACCTATCTTCATGATGATCCATTAGTTGAGTTTTTTTCTCCCTTAAGCCCAAGAGTGCAAATATCCCTCACTCTTTCCATGGGATGTGCTCGGTTGAGAGAAGACTCTTTCCATCCTCCTGAATATCCATATTAGGATAATTTTGCCTTAAAGACAATGCAACCAGAAGAACAGTAGAGTGGTGGTGTACCTCTGCTTTGCTGGACACCTTTGTTGTGGGTTAAGTGAAATTATTTTTAAGGCCCACAAAGTGTCACTGATGTTGTGATTCATGGTAATAAGACTACGCTGCAGTCTTGATTTTATTAAAACAGTGCATCATACGCTGCCAGATGTCAAAGGAACATTAATTAATGAGGTTTACGTTAACAGACATCTTGAGAGAATTAACATGTAAAAATTAGATAACGAAGTGCATGCCATTTAGGCTTAAAGTGTAACTCCTGCTGGGTTGCGTGAAAATGTTATGCATAAAGACACCTGTATTCTCTATAGTGCAACAAAATAATAGGGGATTTATTGGGCTTTACTAATTTGATGTACGGAGTGGCAGCTACAATATGCACATAGTTATTCCAGTGTACTGCTTTCTGCTGTGTGGCAGAGGTTTGTGCTCAAAGGAAAACTTTCAGGAGATGCTCGGGAGATGTTTCATATGTCTTGTGCAAATAGCCTTTTTTTGTCTTCCTCAACCCTCCACGTGCTGCCTCTCCCCACTTTTCATTATATGGTTCTGGCCTCCCAGGTTCACGGTTCTCTTTCCTCTCAACCCATTCGTTCAGTGTGTCCAGACTGTAGCTGCAATCAGCCACCTCGCCTGCCATTCTGACCATAACCAGCCTCTCTTCAGACCATTCACTGACTCCCAGTTATCCCCCATATCCAATGAAAGCTCATTTTCTTTGCTTTCAGAACTGCAACAAACTTTGTTGCTCCTGTCTCTTTCCACGGTTGACTACAGGGGTCAGCTAATGCCAGTTGTGGGGCTAATTGTTTTCTGTTGTGGACATGTGTCTGCTTAGATCTGGTCTAAGACCCCATTTCACTTCATACAGACCACTGAACAGCCACCAGACTGACTCATTGTTTGGTTATACTTCCCCATCTAGGTGCATCCACCTGTCATCTCTTGTCTGAGAGGCAGCATAGGCTAGTGGAAAGAGCACTAGACTGGGACTCGGATTCTACCATTGGCCTGTTGGGTGACCTTGCCCATGTCCCTTCATCTCTCCGTGCCTCAGTTTCCCTATCTGTAAAATGGTGGTAATAATGCTGACCTCTTTTAAGTGCTATGAAAGAGCCAAGTATTATTAAATAATAAGCTCATGGGGGCATAAACCTTCTTTTTCTTCCGTGTTTGTACAGCACCTAGAATAGCGAAGTCCTGGTCCGGGCTGCTACACATGAAGGTCATACAAACTATAATAACAATGATGATTTCCGGCCACTAAAGATTTCACCTTGATTTGAGCAAGTCATGAAAGGCTCCAGAGATCCTTGCTACCAGTATCCTGAGTTACTTATTGCCCCCAACCCAACCCCCAGGCACATGCTAATGTTGTAATTGTGTTGTTTTTTTAAAAAAATCACATCTCATGTAGACTGATCTTGCCTTCTCCCTTCCTCCCCAATGAGAAGGGAATATCAAAATGGAACATAGTGCCCACCAGTTCAACTCAGTGCAGCGCTTTGTCATAGGCACCGTGGTCCAGAGCACAAATTCTCTCAACTTTTACTTAGGCAAAGCTCCCCTGGATATTTGGGGGTGTAAGTGTTTCCACAAAAAATTCCATGACAATCTATTCTGAATGGCCCTCTGCTTTGTCTGTATTAGGATGCTGCAACAGGGTGGCAGGGATGCAGGTGCGCATTGCTAGTGGTTTCAGAAAAATCCTGTTTAGATTTTTTCTTTTTTTTAAAATAAAAGCAGTAGTCAGATCGAGTAGAGTTCCCCAGTCCCACAGCAAATCCCAAGTGACAAAAAAGTAACAACAACAACGATGATTCATCTAGAATGAATTAGAATTTCTGTATTGTTCTGAAAGCGCTATTGGCAGGAGTAAGAATTACTTTATATGTTCAGTGGCGAGGAGGAGGATTTGTATTACCGTCATGCCTAGGAGTCCTTGTCATGCACCAGGACCTCATTGTGTTAAGCGCTGTACAAACACAGAACAAATAAGACAACCCCGGCCCCAAAGATCTTACGAGAGAAAAGACAGCAGATGGATCCAAACAATGGAGTACAAGGAAACAATGAGACATTACTCATCAGCATGCTAGACAGTCGTCACAGCACACCAGTGGCCTAACCATTGTTTAGTTTTACATTTTTGTGACTATTATAACATTGGGCTAAATGTATCCCTGGCTTGCGTCCACTTGGGACCGTAGCATTTTGTCACCCAGGATAAATTTACCCATTGAGCCTAGAAAGCAATTGGATCCAGAAGGAAGAGGAAGGAGGACTAGGAAGTAGAAGTTACCTAAGACTTGAGGAGGTATTCGAGTCACGCCTCTGCTGTGATGCCCATAGTCGATTGCCATGTGACAATGGCTAGTCAAAAGGCAAGCTGAGGTTCCTGCTGACTGTCAAAACATGCTCCTTTACTGCAGTCTTCTCAATTCCCTCTCAGCTTCTTTTTCTCCATTTCATTGACTTCTTGTGTCCTTTCATAAGCTTATTAAATGTATGCCTGCTGGAGCTGGGTATTTCTTATTTGTAGAGACCTTAGCATCCCAGGGCCCTGATCCTTGATTGGAGCATCTGGGCACTAAATATCAAATTAAGAATAAGAAAAACAGTGGTTACAAATGGCTAAAACACCTATTGTCAGTTCTTTCTCAGTGCCCATTTCCCATAATAAAAGAACAAATGGATACAAAGAAATTAAAGGGCAGTAAAAATAGAACCTACATAAGAAAATATTTCTTTACAGAGAATAAAGACCATCTGTGGCTGAAAAGCACTGGATTCTGTTACGACCATTAATAGCATCTGTACTTTACCAATGCAAGTTAAAGCCCTGATCCTGCAAATACATAAGCACGTTAACTTTACACATATTAGTCATCCCAATTAAGTTAACAAAATGACGCACATGCTTAAAGTGAAAGGATGTGTTTCAGGGCTTGCAGGATTGGGACCTATTGGTGATGAGTGTAAACAAAGCTCATACTTGGTGGTATAAACGGATAAGACTTGCTAATGTTTCTGTGCGGGAATACTTTCCTTGCAGGAGATACCTACTGGGGTCAAAAAGAAATCCCTGTCTTTCCATGTACAAACTTACTTCATTAACTAGGGTGTAGCAAGGCGACAATTCACCGCGCCTCCTGCTGGTCATCCAGGGAATTAGCTCTTTTCCAGCATATAGAGCGCCCTCTGCAGGCCGGTGTCTCGCCTGCCACTGGTCCCATGTCCCTCCTGGACCCTGGTGCCCTTTACCCTGGGGTTCTGCCCAAGCAGTAACCCCACACTCTGGGTCTCCCCACCCTGGGGAACCCCCAACGTTCTAAACCCACCTTGTCTCAGTGGCTACTGCCAGTCATCATCCAGGCCCCTTTCCCTGGGGCAAACTGCAGTCTGTAATCACTGGTAAGGGGGGGTTGGACCAGCTGCCTCTGCCTATTCCCAGGCTACACCTCTGTAGCCCCAGTACCTTTCCTGGCCTTTAGCAAGGCCTGGAACCTGGGGATTGTCCAGGCTGGAGCTCCCCAGCTCGTCCGGCCTTCCCCCAGCCCTGCTCCACTCTAGGTACCCTGCTCAGTTCCTAGGCAGCCAGGTCCTTCTTTCTCTACAGCTAGAGAGAGACTCCCACAGCTTCGGGCTCACAGCCCTCTTATCAGGGCCAGCTGAGCCCTAATTGAGCTGGTCACAGCTGTGGCTGCGTCCCCAATCAACCTAGCTTCTTTCCAGCCGCAGCCCTCTCCAGGGATGCTTTTAACTCCTGTTCTGTGGGAGTGGGGCAGCCACCCCACTACACACCCTCCCCCTTCGAGCTCCCCCAATGTGGTCTTATCTCCCCAGCTTCCCTCTTAGCTGGGCCCGCGGGATGTCTCTCCCCTGCCGTAGGTGCTCCAGCATCTGGAGCAGCTGGCTCCCTTCCTGAAGGGTTTGGGTGCCCACTGTAGCCTGCTCAGCTCCCATGTGGGTTTCCCTGGCTGTTCGGGTCTCCACTGTGGCCTGTCTCACACCCGCATGGATTCCCTTCTTGACCTGGGGCCCCTCTGCCCCAGACCCTCTCACTTCCGGGGCCTTGGTCCTTACCACCCCCTCCTTCGGGGCAGTCTCAGACTGAGCCCGATCCTCCGGCCTCCCACTCCTTCTCTGGGGGCAAAGCCGTCTTATCTGCCCCCCCCCCCCCGGCCTTGTGGCACAGGAAGCACATCCAGTGCCTTCCTTTGGCCACCTCAGGGCTAGCCTGGGCCGTGTGAGTTCCATAGGGGCATTCCCTCTCCCTGTGCCCTGGCTCCCCACAGGCCCCCCTGTTGACCTCCCAGGGGTTGTGTTTTCTGGGTGGGGCCTCCTTGCTCCATCCAAGTAGGGGCACTCCTGTCTGTAGTGTCATAGAATCATAGAATATCAGGGTTGGAAGGGACCTCAGGAGGTCATCTAGTCCAACCCCCTGCTCAAAGCAGGACCAATCCCCAACTAAATCATCCCAGCCTGGGCTTTGTCAAGCCTGACCTTAAAAATATCTAAGGAAGGAGATTCCACGACCTCCCTAGGTAACCCATTCCAGTGCTTCACCACCCTCCTAGTGAAAAAGTTTTTCCAACCTAAACCTCCCCCATTGCAACTTGAGACCATTACTCCTTGTTCTGTCACCAGCTACCACTGAGAACAGTCTAGATCCATCCTCTTTGGAACCCCCTTTCAGGCAGTTGAAAGCAGCTATCAAATCCCCCCTCATTCTTCTCTTCTGCAGACTAAACAATCCCAGGTCCCTCAGCCTCTCCTCATAAGTCATGTGTTCCAGTCCCCGAATTATTTTTGTTGCCCTCCGCTGGACTCTTTCCAATTTTTCCACATCCTTCTTGTAGTGTGGGGCCCAAAACTGGACACAGTACTCCAGATGAGGCCTCACCAATGTCAAATAGAGGGGAACGATCACATCCCTCGATCTGCTGGCAATGCCCCTACGTATACATCCCAAAATGCCATTGGCCTTCTTGGCAACAAGGGCAAACTGTTGACTCATATCCAGCTTCTCGTCCACTGTAACCCCTAGGTCCTTTTCTGCAGAACTGCTGCCGAGCCATTCGGTCCCTAGTCTGTAGCGGTGCATGGGATTCTTCCATCCTAAATGCAGGACTCTGCACTTGTCCTTGTTGAACCTCATCAGATTTCTTTTAGCCCAATCCTCTAATTTGTGTAGGTCCCTCTGTATCCTATCCCTACCCTCCAGCGTATCTACCTCTCCTCCCAGTTTTGTGTCATCTGCAACCTTGCTGAGGGTACAATCCACACCATCCTCCAGATCATTTATGAAGATATTGAGCAAAACCGGCCCGAGGACCGATCCTGGAGGCACTCCACTTCATACCGGCTGCCAACGAGACATGGAGTCATTGATCACTACCCACTGAGCCCGACAATCTAGCCAACTTTCTATCCACCTTATAGTCCATTCATCCAGCCCATACTTCTTTAACTTGCTGGCAAGAATACTGTGGGAGACCGTGTCAAAATCTTTGCTAAAGTCAAGGAACAACACGTCCACTGCTTTCCCCTCATCCACAGAGCCAGTTTTCTCCTCATAGAAGGCAATTAGATTAGTCAGGCATGACTTGCCCTTGGTGAATCCATGCTGACTGTTCCTGATCACTTTCCTCTCCTCTAAGTGCTTCAGAACTGATTCCTTGAGGACCTGCGCCATGATTTTTCCAGGGACTGAGGTGAGGCTGACTGGCCTATAGTTCCCAGGATCCTCCTTCTTTCCTTTTTTAAAGATGGGCACTACATTAGCCTTTTTCCAGTCATCCGGGACTTCCCCGGATCGCCATGAGTTTTCAAAGATAATAGCCAATGGCTCTGCAATCACATCCACCAACTCCTTTAGCACTCTCAGATGCAGTGGATCTGGCCCCATGGACTTGTGCTCCTCCAGCTTTTCTAAATAGTCCCAAACCACTTCTTTCTCCACAGAGGGCTGGTCACCTCCTCCCCATGCTGTGCTGCGCAGTGCAGTAGTCTGGGAGCTGACCTTGTTCGTGAAGACAGAGGCAAAAAAAGCATTGAGTACATTAGCTTTTTCCACATCCTCTGTCACTAGGTTGCCTTCCTCATTCAATAAGGGGCCCACACTTTCCTTGACTTTCTTCTTGTTGCTAACATACTTGAAGAAACCCTTCTTGTTACTCTTAACATCCCTTGCTAGCTGCAACTCCAGGTGTGATTTGGCCTTCCTGATTTCACTCCTGCATCCCTGAGCAATATTTTTATTCTCTTCCCTGGTCATTTGTCCAATCTTCCACTTCTTGTAAGCTTCTTTTTTGTGTTCAAGATCAACAAGGATTTCACTGTTAAGCCAAGCTGGTCGCCTGCCATATTTACTATTCTTTCTACACATCGGGATGGTTTGTCCCTGTAACCTCAATAAGGATTCTTTAAAATACAGCCAGCTCTCCTGGACTCCTTTCCCCCTCATGTTATTCTCCCAGGGGATCCTGCCCATCAGTTCCCGGAGGGAGTCAAAGTCTGCTTTTCTGAAGTCCAGGGTCCATATTCTGCTGCTCTCCTTTCTTCCCTGTGTCAGGATCCTGAACTCGACCATCTGGAGAGAGTCTAGCGAAGGGCAACAAAAATGATTAGGGGACTGGAACACATGAGTTATGAGGAGAGGCTGAGGGAACTGGGATTGTTTAGACTACGGAATAAAAAAATGAGGGGGGATTTGATAGCTGCTTTTAACTACCTGAAAGGTGGATCCAAAGAGGATGGATCTAGACTATTCTCAGTGATAGCAGATGACAGGACAAGGAGTAATGGTCTCAAGTTGCAGTGGGGGAGGTTTACGTTGGATATTAGGAAAAACTTTTTCACTAGGAGGGTGGTGAAACACTGGAATGCGTTACCTAGGGAGGTGGTGGAATCCCCTTCCTTAGAAGTTTTTAAGGTCAGGCTTGACAAAGCCTTGGCTGGGATGATTTAGTTGGGATTGGTCCTGCTCTGGGCAGGGAGTTGGACTAGATGGCCTCCAGAGGTCCCTTCCAACTCTGTTATTCTATGATCTCATGGTCACTGCCTCCCAGGTTCCCATCCACTTTTGCTTCCCCTACTAATTCTTCCCGGTTTGTGAGCAGCAGGTCAAGAAGAGCTCTGCCCCTAGTTGGTTCCTCCAGCACTTGCACCAGGAAATTGTCCCCTACCCTTTCCAAAAACTTCCTAGATTGTCTGTGCACTGCTGTATTGCTCTCCCAGCAGATATCAGGGTGATTGAAGTCTCCCATGAGAACCAGGGCCTGCGATCTAATAACTTCCATGAGTTGCCAGAAGAAAGCCTCGTCCACCTCATCCCCCTGGTCCGGTGGTCTATAGCAGACTCCCACCGTGACATCACTCCTGTTGCTCACACTTCTAAACTTAATCCAGAGACTCTCAGGTTTTTCTGCAGTTTCATACTTGAGCTCTGAGCAGTCATACTGCTCCCTTACATACAGTGCAACTCCCCCACCTTTTCTGCCCTGCCTGTCCTTCCTAAACAGTTTATATCCATCCATGACAGTACTCCAGTCATGTGAGTTATCCCACCAAGTCTCTGTTATTCCAATCACATCATAATTCCTTGACTGTGCCCTGGTCACTCACAGGCAAAACAGTCTTTAGGCCCCCGCACTGGCCTCCAGCCCCAGGTGCCTGGCCCCCGATGAGGTCCATGTGCCCTCTCCCACAGGAGCTGAAGCAGTCCTGCTTGCTGCTCAGCAAGCCGGCCCACACAGGCTCTCCAGTAATAGTCCATCCTTTTTCTCCACCCTTGGTCGCTCAAGTCTCTGATCCTGGCAATAGTCCGACAGTTCTTGCCCTGCCCCTTGTATCGGGGTGGACCGCTTATGCCCACGTTCTCCACCACCTTGTAGCAAGGCGACGACTAACTGGCACGGCGCCTCCTGCTGGTCATCCAGGGAATTAGCTCTTTTCCAACATATGGAGTGCCCTCTGCAGGCTGGTGTCTCACCTGCCGCTGGTCCTGTATCTCTCCTGGACCCCGGCCAGCTTATCAGGGCCAGCTGGGCCCTAATTGAGCTGGTCACAGCTGTGGCTGCTTCCACAATCAGCCTAGCTTTTTTCCAGCCGCAGCCCTCTCCAGGGGTGCTTTTAACCCAGTTCTGCGGGAGTGGGGTAGCCACCCCACTACGTAGGGATAAACATTTTCAAAAGCACCAAAAGGAGCCCCTCACTGAAATTCACTTTTGAAAATAGGACTTAGGCTGCTAAGTCACTTAGATGCTTTGAAAATATTCCCCTGGGTATTTAATTGCGGTAGGCAGTTACCTTCCTCTAAAGAATTTATGCTGTAGAAGGCAAGAAAGCCTTTTATAAGCACCCCTCTTCTTTCTCCCCTCCACCCCTCAGGAATCAATGAAGCTAATTCTAATAGGAGCAGTAAAAAATACTGGTAGATTCATGACTATGTGCAAAATTTCTCCATTGTTGGGTTTATTAACTGTTCTTAGAGGGGACCTTAAGTGATACAACATTCTCTTTCTTACACATTGCTGACCTCAAATTGCCCATTGCCTCTGCGGTTCACCTTGTTTTATGCATCTCAGTTGCTCACTATCACCTGTCTGCCTTCTTGTGTTAGAATTCCCCTTGCTCCATGAAAAGCATTTGAAAAGCGTCCAAATCTGAATATTCCTCTGCACTTCTATAGAGCCTTCGATGCACAGATTTCAAAGCACACCTATAGACATAAATTAACTAAGCCCCACAACTACACTGTAGTTCTGGACAAAGGATCTGATCCAAAATGCACTGAAGTCAAGGAAGAACTTTTCTTAACTTCAATAGATTTTAGATAAGGCTCTTGAGGACTGATTCCATTTCCTGGCCTGTCAATCTGTCCCCTTTCATGAACACTAATTTTACTCATTTATTTTTTTAATGCAGCTCAGCTATCACTCAGATCCTTTCAGACGTGCCAAGTCAGATGGATTTGCCGCATGCCACGGTCCATAAAAATGAAAGGTCAGCTGTTAATTGGTTTCAGTTTAGGTTTAGTCCTTTTCACAGCCGCCATACTTAATTTATATTTATGGTTTTTTAGACTTGTTTATTCCAAAAACATAATTCTCTGCTTTGCAGCCATTGATTTTATTAAAAAAAAAAGATAATAAAACTGTAATGAGTCTTGCAAGAGATGCAAAAGTGGAAATGACACAGAGAAAGAAAATAAGCATTAAAACAGAAATATAATCAGATCTGTAAAACCAGCCCTAGAGACATTTGCAATGTATAATGTAACTTTTATACCTCTTACTTTGCAATGCATAACTTTCAAAGAAAATTCATTTAATTCTGCTACTAACCTTACCTAACCCCAGTCAAGTAATAGATAGTAAGAAAAACAATTATATACCTGTGCAGTAAGTGTTCATTTAGTTCAAGTGGTGATTCAAGTATTCTGAGTGCATAATAAAGACCTGAAACCCAAGCCCCCAATCACAACAGTGGGAACCCCAGCAACTCTTGTTTGAAATGATCCCTCACTTAAATCCCACTTGAGCCATGTAAATAGAGTTTAAGTGGGACATCATGCTGCAGAGACCTTGTGCTAACTCCTCTGCACAGAGGCAAATTTCACCAGTTACTCAGAGGCCCTGATTCAGCAAGATACATTAAACATGAGAGTAGTGCAATGGGACTACTCACATGCCTAAATTAAGCACATGCTTAAGTACCTTGCTGTTTTAAGTCCTTGCTCTGCAAGTAGTCCCGGTAAAGGTGAAATTCACCCCTATGCAGAGGGCTCAACATATGTTCTATACATTATTTAAATCTCACATAAACCCTCTTTTAAGGGCTTAAACAGTGCATAGGCTTTGGGAGGGCCCTCACGAACGTACTACTCAAGAGTATCAGAATAGAGCCCTAATTAATAAATCCTTACAAGATGTCTTTGAGGCAGGTAAGTATGATTATTCCATTTTGCATGGAAAAATTGAAGCTCAGAGAGATTGTGGTCAGCATTTTCAAATATGGGGGGGTCTAAATGCAGGAACCTACATCCTCACATAGACATCTAAATAAGTGGTCTGACTCTTCAGAGCTGCTGACAACAGCTGGCCAGAAAACAAGATTCAGTTTCATGAAAAAAATCTGGTGATTTGAAATTTGTTTCCATTCTGATGCAGAATAAAACGGAGGTCTTTTGAAAACTTGAGAGAGAGCACAAGAAAACCCAGGGAAAGTCAACAGCCTAGTGGCTGCAGCACTTCCTTAGGGTATGGATGACCCAGGTTCAAATCCTTGGCCTGAATCAGGCAGGGAAGGGACTCCTTTAGTCTCCCATAGCCAAGGTGATTGCCCTACTCATAGGGCTATTGGTTATTCTGGGGTGGCACACTCTGTGGTTTTGACCAGAAATTCCATCCTGGACCTGAGCAACTTTCCTGACAAAAAGAAAAGGAGTACTTGTGGCACCTTAGAGAAATTTGTTAGTCTCTAAGGTGCCACAAGTACTCCTTTTCTTTTTGCGAATACAGACTAACACGGCTGCTACTCTGTTTCCTGACAAAAGTTTTGTCAAAACCTGTATGTTTCCATGAAAACTTAGGGATTTGACAAATCAACATTTTCTGATGAAAATACTTATTGTTGAAAAGTTCCCAACTGGCTTTAGTGCTGAATTTCACACTGACTTCAATGGAAGGTGCTGTAGGCCAGCGCCTCCAAATACCAGGCCATTTCTTTACCATGTGACTATCAGTTCGGTGCTCACATTTGAGCCTTTCAGCCTTAAATGCTCCATGGCTCAGTTTCCCCATCTGTAAAATGGCAATGATAGTACCAATCTCAGATGGTGTTTCAGGATTGCTTTATTATTTGTAGAGCACTTTGAGATCTTAAATGGACAACAGAACCACAAAGTATTATTCAAAATCCTAGGATGAAAGAAGCTATGTACCGAGGAAAGTATCGTTAAAATACTTAGAGAGAACCAGATAAAATTAGTCTAATATATACTCCCACTGAGTTCACTGGGCTTTGGTTCAGACCTGTAATGGCTAACACAGAGGTGACTGCGAAGTGTAGTGATTTCTGTGCTAGATCACTTAATCTGTATATAGTAGGTATCAATATAGACTGTAATTCTGTAAAGTGCTTTGAAGCTTGCTGAAGGTAATGTATACAACTCAATCAATCAGTAATATTAATAAAAGTAATTATTATTATGAATTATAGTTCCACTTGATTTTGACAAAAAACTGACAAAAAGCCAGGTGTTTTAGCTACCTGGATAAATTTTAGTTTATTTGATACTGTGGTGGATGGATGTTGAAGTCAGTGAATCTTTCCATTGACTTCACTGGGGTTTGATTCAGCCTCTACGTTACTGTCCTGTCCAGAACTCCAAAACTAGCTCCCATTTCCAGATTCTCAGCTTCTTAAATATTTTCAGCCTAAACACTTATCTCTCCCATTACCTCAACCAACTTGTTGATATGTCAAATGAGAAACATGCTGGTAAGTTGGCTGCAAACGTTTCTTCTTCTCCTAGTGCATCCAAAACATACAGATTACACCATCCTGAACTCACATAAACTCTGATTGGGTTTATTGCAGGGCAGTAAAGCTGACCTGACTTTGCAAATTGGTTTAGAGAAATGGAAACAAATCACCTGACAGCTTCCAAGTCGGCTTCTGCCGCCCAAATATCTTTCCTCCTTGAGCATTAAATGTGTTGGCCCTCAGTGAGCATCCACCAAATGGGACTAAATGAGAACAAACCAGGCAGGTCACATTGCTCTCACATGTGTCTCTTAGGGCATTTATTACTCAAATGTTCCCCCAATCAGTTTTTGTTATTGGCCTTGTAATTCTCTGGCTTTCTCTGATGACATTGACTGATGGACACCAGTTTGTCCATTGCCTTCGGTGGGCCTTGGATCAGGCCCCAAGAGGCTGCCTGACCATCCTATAACCTTTTCTTCTAATGCCTATTGCACAGGATGGGAAAGATGATTTGCACTCTCATGGCATGTTTCATCCGAAGATCTCAAAATGCTCTACAATCATAAGTTCATTCTCACAACAACCCTTTGGGGCAGGGGATGTATCATCTTCCCTATTGGGGTTATATGTGCAAATTGAGGTTTAGAGACTTGTCCTAAATCACAGAGTGAAACAGCAAGAGAGGAAGCAATAGAATCAATGTGTCGCCAGTCCCAGTGGGCCTGCTCCGTGCTGTAGCCCATAGAGGTAGCTTAGCATTTTATTTTACTTAGCAGTAATGCAAGGAACGTACAGGCCCGGATGCTGTAAAACATTGGCTTAAACAGATTAAAATAAATGAAGCATAGGCCTATGACCCTTAGCACAAATTAAAATGGCCCGGCAGTTACCCTAGATTTTGGTGAAATGTAAATAGCTTGTTTAAGAGGGGAGTTGATACATAATGATGCCAGGCAACCGCAGGACTATTGAACTGATACTCGGCTTAGATATTTTAGGATAAAATAGTTGGCAAATGTTTAACCACAAACTTGCTTTAGCCATAGTTGACATATATGGTACTGAGCTAAAAGGCATTAATATGTTAATCTATAGAATAAAGGCAGCCCAGTATTATTAAGGTGAGGAAGTTAGATATGGGCATGGGAGGCGGGGCATCCGAATGAATATTCATGACAGTCCCCCAGGCTCTATAATAGGCCAGACCACCCTGTAAGCGATAGTGAGTTTTTCATCATTGACCCTTCAGCTCTTCATTGTCATTGTCTATCACCAACCTTTAGGCACTGGGGTCTGGACCATCAGACTCATCTGACGTGCCAAGTCCTTTGCCTCTTACCACCAGATCGCCAAGGAAGGGTATGCGTAACATAGGCGGCGAGTTATATCTCCACGCGGTGCCTTAGCACCAGCAATATTCAGAGCCCAGGAGACCAGCTCCACCAATATTTGGGGCCAGGTGTCCCCCCCCGTCCCCTCTTGCTGCCCCGTCTGTCCCCCCCTCATGCCTCCCCCGAGCAGAGGGTCCCTGCCTCTGCCTCTTCCGTGCAGCTCCATGCTGCCTCCCTGCAGCAACTGCTGCCGCAGGCTCCCAGCGCCCTCCACCTCCACTGCCAGGGCAGACTGACTGAGCCTGCCCTTCCACCTCAGACCCTTCCCTTTTCCGGTGGGACCCTCCACCAGCCGCCCCCCCCCCCCGCAGTCACCACTCCTCCCTTGTTGGGCAAGGGGCAGCCCCATCCGTCACCCCCAGTGAAGCTACAGTCAGGGGCAACAGCAGGGGAGGAGGCGCACGCAGCACCCCCCGGCACCCACCACGGGTGGACCTGAGAGGGGCCCTAGGAGCACATGCAGTGACAGTGCTGGGGGACGGGAAAGGGAGGCTCTGCCCCCAGAGCTTGCTTGCCGGCAGGGAAAGGGCTGGAGGGAGTCCTCTCTGGCCCCTGTCCCGGAGCAGCCTGCCTGCACCCCAAACTCATCCCCAGCCCTGCCCCACCCCAGAGCCCACACCCCCAGCCAGAGTTTTCATACCCCCACACACCCTCAACCCTCTGTCCTAGCCCTGAGCCCCTCTAACACCACAAACCCCTCATCTCCAGCCCCAGCCAGAGCCCTCATCCCCCTGTGCTCCAGCCCTCTGCCCCAGCCCTGAGCCTCTCTAACCCCCCAAACCCACCAGCCCCAGACAGACCCCTCACCTCCCACACTCCTACTCTCACCCTGAGCCCCTCCCACACCCCAAACCCCTCATTCCCAGTCCCAGGCAGAGCCCTCACCCCCTACACTCCTACTCTTGCCCTGAGCCCCTCCCATACCCCACAGCCATCACCCCTGCACCCCCTCCCTCTTCACCTGCTCCCATCCCCAAACTCCCTCCTAGAACCTGCACCCTGCACCCCAATCCCCTGCCCCAGCCTAGGGCCTGCACCCCAGACCTCCTCCCCCACCCAAACTCCTTCCCAGAGCCTTGGGCAGGTGGGGGGCGGAGTTTGGGCGGGGGCGGGTTTTGGGCACCACCAAAATTTCTACAAACCTGCCACCCCTGCGTATATAAATATATGAGCATATGCAAGGAAGGATACCAAACACTGTACTACTCCTATTTATGTGGTTTGGCGCTTTCTTGTTTTTGCTGGTTGTGTTAATAAAAGTGGCTAAGGCTTTGCTTTGCCCTCCATGTGAGTGTCTTCGCTATACACATCGGGACTCCCCACGAGATATTGGACTTGTCAGTTTTAATTCTGTTGTGTCTGATTCTGGGACTAGCACCCGATTACCCCCAGCTCATTAAATTAGTGTTAATTGATAACCAATACAATTATTAACCATTAAAGAATGAGGCTACGGTCCACTAAGTAGCACTCTTTATCCGTTAACTACAGGGTTCATTGACTGTATTTCACTTATATGGCAACAATAAATATCTGGGTGGAAAAGAAAGATCAAGCCCTCAAATCTGTGATATCTGGCACCTCCAGATACATTTCTGTGTAGCCGGGTTCTTATATTGACCCCCCCATCACTGTAGTATCTGAGCTCTTCTTAAGAGTAAAAAGCGGTGTTTTCTAGTGAGTGGTGCAGTGGGTTTGGATTCTGAAAACCTGAGTTCTAGTCCCAGCTCTACTACTAACCCGCTGGGTGACTTTATGCCAGTATCTGTGCCTCGGTTTCCCCATCTGCAATATGGGAATCATACTCTTGTGTAGCACTTTGAGATCTCCTGAGGAAAAGTGCTTTATAAAAATTAGATACTATCATTATCTTGCTGTATTCCCTCCTGGCAAGATTTAGGTGGATATTTTGTTTGCTTGTTCAAATATAAAAATATTAAATGGATGTGATTCTCAGCAGAAAGAGTCTCGCTGACTTTAATGGTGTTTGGAGAAGACGCTACATGAGTAAATATTTTGGGGAAAGCACGGACAAAAAGCGGAGTTGTGCATTTAGCTCCCCTGTTATAGACCTTTGTACAGATACCTGTTCGGTTTTCAGTGTGATTAGTCCATTCTTGTCTCCTACAACAGGCAGGTTTTCCCCTCTCATCAGATCATCCTCTGGGAAACGCTTTCAGATTCTTTACGATCAAATCCGAACTCCACCTTCGGAGGTTGCACTGCTGCATAGGAAGGGCCAAATGCTGACTTTGGATCTGTGCACACAATTCTGACTTAGGTCTCTGGGCCAGATTCCTCTGGCCCAGATGCCCCTTCAGTAAGTTGCTTTTCACCAGGAATGAATCTGGCTCATTGCCTGAGTGATTTGAGGTGCGTCCAACTCTCTCCCTGGTGTCAGCTCTTTGCCATAAGTGGAGTTACGCCAGGGATGTATTAGACCCACTGATTTTTGCACGTGTTTTATTTTATTAGAGACAACATGCCGTCTCCCTCCTCTGACGGCAGGACTGGTGCCATTCCATAAAGTGGGGCAGGCACTGGGGAGGCTCCACGCGCAGTGAGCACGCCAGGCATGTCACAGAGCGCACTGCTGTGCAGATGGGAGCAGGTTGTGGCCGGATAGAGCAGACGTTCTGGCACTATACAAATCCTCTGAACCTGAGCTCCTGGACCCTCCCACCTCACAGGGTCCTAGAGCCTGGACTCCAGCCTGAGCCCAAACATCTGCACTGCAATGAAACAGCCCCTTAGCTCAAGCCCTGCCAACCTGAGTCAGCTGCCATGGGCTAGCAATGGGGTTTTAATTGCAGTGTACACATAACCCATCAAGTCATGAAGATGGAGCAGTTCCACTACCACTCTGTGGCTTGAGGTAGGGGAATTATTTACCTTTGACCCCGCAGAGATGCCCCATGCCTAGCTGTGTTTGTCAGGCTGAGAAATGAAATCATCTTGACCTGGTCCAAAGCCTACTGAAGTCAGTGGAAAAGCTCCTGTTGACTCCAAAGGGCTTTGGATCAGGCCTGTCATAAGGAATTCTAGTCCTTGTCAAACACATAACTTGTACTCTGATTAAAAATATTTAGCTTCCAGCTTCCCTTTCTCAAGGCATTATGGGACCAATCCAGTTCCCAAAGAACTCAAAAGAAGTTTCTCCATTGATTTTAAAGGGAGCTAAATCAGGCTCTATTCCAAGAAATGCATTTCTCTTGATCTAATGAAAAGCAAGGTTCTTCTTTGTATGGCTGATGTAAGCATAGAGCAACAATTAAAATTCAGATGGTTAAGCCAGATAATTGCATCTGGAGTAGCAGAGTGTATTGCTGTGATGCTTCTTTCATATTTGTGAATCGGGCATTGTTCCATGGTCTGTTCTGGGTGACTACAGTCACACACTGAAGAGTCTTTAATTTTCCATTTGTGCAGCAAGTATCCACATCTGCCATGGCTTATGTGGATATGATTTAGGGTTGCCCATGAGCTTCATGGGAGGATCGAAGCCAACGACCTTCTGCATCGGGTCTTTCACGAGGTGTTTATTTGTGACTTCCTGAGAATTTCATTTGGCTTTCCAAGCTTCGTCAGGGTTGAAGTTGCTTTGCTGAAGGTTAATTGCGTTGGTTGACGACTTCAGGTGGTGGTAAGGGACATTGTTAAGGTCCTGGTGGATGGGAAGACGTTCATTTTCCACCAGCCCCTGGAATTCCCAAAGGGTTGTGGCATCGCAGTAAACGGATGGGGGAGCAATGTGCGACAGCACTGCTAACCTGGGTAAATTGAGTCATAGATATACCTTGTGGCTGTTAGTTCTGATTCATGGCTATACCTTGCAGCTGTTAGTTCTAAACAGCAAGGGTTAATTGATTCATAGGTATACCGCTTGCCGCTGTTAGTTCTGATGTAATTATTCAGTAACTGAAAACCTGAAAATAAATAATTGTAACAGTTCAGGAAAATTGCAACCTATTTTGTGAAATGACTTCTAGGTTTTTACAAGTGGCCTTAACAGAGAGAAAATATGTCAGATTTCACCTAATCAGCTCAACAGAACCAGGGTGACTGAATTTTTGGGACCATGCATCATGTCTTCGGTCTCCAGAGGAACGACAAGATGGAATCTTATTGTGGCTGGATGAAATCCTAAACCTCCTCATTTGTCTCAAGTTTAAACCAGGCCTTTCACTGAAAACTCTTTCAGTATTTGATTTGACTTTGGATTCGGACAGTATTTCGGCCCTATCTGAAGGCAAGTTACATCTGCCCAGTAAAACTATCCAGAGAGCAAAAAAGTGTGAATTCCAAGAGACTTACTCCACTCCAGGAAGCCTAACCTGGATCAGTCTTTCTCTTTAGTATCATTGTTGCTGGACTATACGTACCGCATCATGTCACAATACTAATGCCTGTGTAAAGGCCAGATGCACCACAGCAGCGCTCAGCTCACCCAGGCACAGAGAGACATTCTGGGGCTGCTGGAGCCTAAACTCGCACCTCAGAACTGGTTTCACGTGAGCAAACAAATAAAAGTCCCCAAGGAACCATCCCCCAGCCAGGATTGCTATAGCACATCATGCTCAAGCCCTCCCCCAACGTGCCATTTATGCTGTGGTGCCAGGAGCAGTTGGCCTTGGGACGTCAGCCCAGAGACAGGAATCCCCAACTTCTGCCTTCAGGCAGCTTTAAGTTCTCCTCACACTGCGCTAGTCGTGGGGCGAACAGAATGTTGGGGCTGAGAATCTCCTGCCTTTTTCGCTGAAAATGGCTGTTCCTTACTTTATTATCCAGGCTCTCTGCAGAAAACATCCCTTCCTTACAGAAACGTGGCATGCTGGGGCCCCATTCGGACATCTGGTTCACCTGTCCATAACATCACCTCCATAATATACACCAGCAAGTGGCTTTTCTGTCCGCAAAGCTATAGACAAAAGCATGACGACTTCCTGTTGGACTCCTTCACCTTCACTATCAGAAACAACCAGGTGGCAATGGCAGGAAACACAAGGCCATTTCATGGTCTTTTTATCTATCCAGTATTAGACAATACACAATACTAATTAGGTTGTAAAGGAATTTCACAAGGAGACACACATCAGGAAGTTCTAGACGTACAGAATTGACCTGCACCTGGCTGTGTGATGTCAGGTTTGCTCAGCCTGTCCCGATGTCAGGCTATGGCCTAAGATGTCAAGGAGAAACCAGTTGTATTTCTCACCTGCTCTTTTAGGATAGAAACACATTAGTACAGTCAATTGATACTGCGTGAGGAACATTGTCACGTGATGACAAATGGCAGATGGGTTTGAGTTATTGAGATATAATGCTGAATGACTAGCATATGAAGAACACTAAGACTACAGATATAGACTCTTAGAAATGTAGAGCTGGAAGTGACCTCAAAAATTCATCAAGTCCAGTCCCCTGCACCGAAGCAGGACCAATTAAACCTAGACCATCCATTCCTGACCAATGTTTGTCCAACTTGTTCTTAAACACCTCCAATGACTGCGAAGCCTATTACAGAGCTAACTACCCTTATAGTTAGAAAGTTTTTCCTAATATCTAACCTAAATCTCCCTTGCTGCAAATTAACTCTATTACTTCTTGTCCTACCTTCAGTGGACATGGAGAGCAATTGATCACCATCATCTTTATAAGAGCCTTAAACATATTTAAAGACTGTTCTCAGATCACCCATCAGTCTGCTTTTCCTCAGGATTAAACATGCCCAGTTTTTTTAACCATTCCTCATAGGTCAGGTTTTCGAAACCTTTTATCGCTTTTGTTGCTCTTCACTGGACTCTCTCCAGTTTGTCTACATCTTTCCTAAAGAATGGCACCCAGAATTGGACACAGTACTCCAGGTGAGGTTTCACCAGTGCTAAGTAGAGCAGGTCAGATATATCCCTGCCTTACATACAGCACTCCTGTTAATACACTCCTGAATGATATTAACCTTTTTTGCAACTGCATCGCATTGTTGACTCATATTCAATTTGTGATCCACTATAGCCCCCAGATCCTTTTCAGAAGTACTGTGGCATAGCCAGTGTGATAAAGTTCCTCCTCTGCCTTGGTGGGTCCGGCGCCTTTTGGTGGATTTGCTCATCTCAGAGGTTCACAGCAGCCCTCAGTTTGGTCACTTCTGCTAGAGACACAAACCTGTCATTCACTCAGCTAACTTTATCACTGGCCAGCATGGGGGAAACGGAGAACAATCTCCGCAGTCTCTGTTGTCCCGCCTAGTCACTCAGGGACAGGCCAGATCCCTTTCCAAATTAAACCTTCCCTTCTGGTGTTGCTCACAGACCAGGTCAACTCCTCCTATGTCCAATCAGGAGTTGCAGGGATGGGGGGAACCCAGGCCTGCCCACTACACCGGGTTCCCGCCCAGGGCCCTGTGAATAGCAGCTGTCTACATCTTCTGTATCAGCTGTGTGACAGCTACAACTCCCTGGGCTACTTCCCCATGGCCTCCCTCCAGCACCTTCTTTATCCTCACCGCAGGATCTTCCTCCTGACGCCTGATCACGCTTGTACTTGTCAGTCCTCCAGCAACATGCATTCTCACTCCCTGATCCTTGCACACCCCCCACTAACTGGTGGGAGGTCCTTTTTAAACCAGGTGTCCTGATTAGTCTGCCTGCCATAATTGATTCTAGTATGTTCGTAATTGGCTCCAGGTGTCTTAATTAGCTTGCCTGTCTTAATTGGTTCTAGCAGGTTCCCGATTGCTTTAGGGCAGCCCCTGCTCTGGTCACTCAGGGAACAGAAAACTATTCATCCAGTGACCAGTATATTTGCCTTCTACCAGACTCCTGTACCCCACTGATCTGGGTCTGTCACACCAGTTATTCCCCATTTTTGTAGTTATGCAACTTTAAGTTTTCCTTCGTAAGTGAAGTACTTCACACTTGTCTTTATTGAATTTCATCTTGTTGATTTCAGATCAGTTCTCCAATTTGTCAGGGTTGTTTTGAATTCTAATCCTGTCCTCCAAAGTGCTTGCAACCCTTCCCAGCTTGGTGTCATTTGCAAATTTTATAAGTGTACTCTCCACTCCATTATCCAAGTCATAATGAAAATATTGAACAATACTGGACGCAGGATTGATCCCAGTGGGACCCCACTGGATACATCCTTCCAGTTGCACAGCAAACCATTAATAACTTCTCTTTGAATATGGTCTTTCAACCAAGTGTGCACCCACCGTATAGTAATTTAATCGAAACCACATTTCCCTACTTTTCTTATGAAAAAGTCATTCAGGACTGTGTCAAAAGCCTTACTAAACTCAAGATTTATCATGTCTACTGCTTTCCTTCCTACCCCAGTCCACTAGGCCAGTAACCCTGTCAAAGAAAGAAATTAGGCAGGTTTGGTGTGATTTGTTCTTGACAAATCCACACTGGCTATTCCTTATAATCCTATTATCTAAGTGCTTACAAATTGATTGGTTAATAATTTGTTCGAGCATCTTTCCAGGTGTCACAGTTAGGCTGACTGGCCTATAATTTCCCAGTTCCTCTTTGTTCCCAAGAAAATCAATAACAAAAGTGGCTGTAGACGTGGACAGTGCGGTTACCCAGGGGGAATGTGCATAGGTTTTGATAAGGAACTAAACTTTCAGGGCTAGATGCTCAGCTGGTATAAACTGGCTTAGCTCACTGAAGTCAAAGGAGCTCCTCTGATTTACACCAACTGCAGATCCAGCCTTTAGAACTTTTTGAAGGAACCTCATCAATTGTACCTAAAAAACCTTAATGGGTAAGTACACACCGACGTTTCATTTTGACTACTGCATGTTAGTGGAATTCTTTGTAACCAAATATTTCACAGTGCTTTACGAGCATAGGCCTGATAAAACCTCTGCTACAATTTACAGTCCAATTTACGGACTCTCCAGTGCTTCTGCTGCAACAGTGGCGATCTGCATTGCCCTTTATGTAGGGCTAAGGCTTAACAGCATAAAGTTAGCCCTCAGTGTTAGTGAGACTCCACGTTCTCATTCATAATAAAATGACAGTTAAATCAATCTTTGTATTAGTTGTTTTTCACTTGGTTTCAAATTGTATTTTTGTTGGATTATATGTTATCATATAAAATCAAAAGTTAAAATGGAAACACAGTGTTCTGATGTTGTCAAAACAAAATGTTTCAAATGAACTGAAGTTATTTCCCCCACGCTCCCTCCCTGAGCTTTCCTTTGCAGAAAATGTCAGCATTTTCAGGTTTTGCTCCAATTCAGAACAAAGCCGAATTTTGAGATCCCTCGTGAAATGGAGCGTCCATCCTGCGCACAGCTCTTTGAGAGCAATGTGTAAACAAACTTGACAATGGAAAGTTCAATGGTTTAAGCATGATTTGTGTTTGCTCTGCCTCACAACTTGAGCCAAATGCAATGATGATGCAAAAGGTGGGGGAAGTTAGCTATCAGTTACAGTGTCAGTGGCCTAACCATGGACTGTTACTTTGCACTGATTCGGTACTCTGTATAGACCAAATTCACACCTGGTATAAGCAGGCCTACTTCCCGTCAAAGGGGCCAAACTCAGCTTGCAAGTATATCAGTGCAAATCTAGAGTATCTCTATTGAGGTTGGTGGATAGTATCAATTACAGTAATGTAACCACATTCACTGCTGAGGAATAATGCCTGATATAGAATCATAGAATCATAGAATATCAGGGTTGGAAGGGACCCCTGAAGGTCATCTAGTCCAACCCCCTGCTCGAAGCAGGACCAATTCCCAGTTAAATCATCCCAGCCAGGGCTTTGTCAAGCCTGACCTTAAAAACCTCTAAGGAAGGAGATTCTACCACCTCCCTAGGTAACGCATTCCAGTGTTTCACCACCCTCTTAGTGAAAAAGTTTTTCCTAATATCCAACGTAAACCTCCCCCACTGCAATCACCCTGATATCTGCTGGGAGAGCAATACAGCAGTGCACAGACAATCTAGGAAGTTTTTGGAAAGGGTAGGGGACAATTTCCTGGTGCAAGTGCTGGAGGAACCAACTAAGGGCAGAGCTCTTCTTGACCTGCTGCTCACAAACCGGGAAGAATTAGTAGGGGAAGCAAAAGTGGATGGGAACCTGGGAGGCAGTGACCATGAGATCATAGAATAACAGAGTTGGAAGGGACCTCTGGAGGCCATCTAGTCCAACTCCCTGCCCAGAGCAGGACCAATCCCAACTAAATCATCCCAGCCAAGGCTTTGTCAAGCCTGACCTTAAAAACTTCTAAGGAAGGGGATTCCACCACCTCCCTAGGTAACGCATTCCAGTGTTTCACCACCCTCCTAGTGAAACAGTTTTTCCTAATATCCAACGTAAACCTCCCCCACTGCAACTTGAGACCATTACTCCTTGTCCTATCATCTGCTATCACTGAGAATAGTCTAGATCCATCCTCTTTGGATCCACCTTTCAGGTAGTTGAAAGCAGCTATCAAATCCCCCCTCATTCTTCTCTTCTGCAGGCTAAACAATCCCAGCTCCCTCAGCCTCTCCTCATAAGTCATGTGTTCCAGACCCCTAATCATTTTTGTTGCCCTTCGCTGGACTCTCTCCAATTTATCCACGTCCTTCTTGAAGTGTGGGGCCCAAAACTGGACACAGTACTCCAGATGAGGCCTCACCAATGTCGAATAGAGGGGAACGATCACGTCCCTCGAGCTGCTCGCTATGCCCCTACTTATACATCCCAAAATGCCATTGGCCTTCTTGGCAACAAGGGCACACTGCTGACTCATATACAGCTTCTCGTCCACTGTCACCCCTAGGTCCTTTTCCGCAGAACTGCTGCCTAGCCATTCGGTCCCTAGTCTGTAGCGGTGCATTGGGTTCTTCCGTCCTAAGTGCAGGACCCTGCACTTATCCTTATTGAACCTCATCAGATTTCTTTTGGCCCAATCCTCCAATTTGTCTAGGTCCTTCTGTATCCTATCCCTCCCCTCCAGCGTATCTACCACTCCTCCCAGTTTAGTATCATCTGCAAATTTGCTGAGAGTGCAATCCACACCATCCTCCAGATCATTTATGAAGATATTGAACAAAACCGGCCCCAGGACCGACCCTTGGGGCACTCCACTTGATACCGGCTGCCAACTAGACATGGAGCCATTGATCACTACCCGTTGAGCCCGACAATCTAGCCAGCTTTCTACCCACCTTATAGTGCATTCATCCAGCCCATACTTCCTTAACTTGCTGACAAGAATACTGTGGGAGACCGTGTCAAAAGCTTTGCTAAAGTCAAGAAACAATACATCCACTGCTTTCCCTTCATCCACAGAACCAGTAATCTCATCATAAAAGGCGATTAGATTAGTCAGGCATGACCTTCCCTTGGTGAACCCATGCTGGCTGTTCCTGATCACTTTCCTCTCATGCAAGTGCTTCAGGATTGATTCTTTGAGGACCTGCTCCATGATTTTTCCAGGGACTGAGGTGAGGCTGACTGGCCTGTAGTTCCCAGGATCCTCCTTCTTCCCTTTTTTAAAGATTTTGGCACTACATTAGCCTTTTTCCAGTCATCCGGGACTTCCCCCGTTCGCCACGAGTTTTCAAAGATAATGGCCAATGGCTCTGCAATCACAGCCGCCAATTCCTTCAGCACTCTCGGATGCAACTCGTCCGGCCCCATGGACTTGTGCACGTCCAGCTTTTCTAAATAGTCTGATATGCCTTGGTGTAAATGAGGTGAAAATTGGACTCCATTGAATTACTCTGTGTGACGGGTTGTGTCACAGAAACCCCCTTGGGACTGCCACCTGATATGCTGAGACTACCTCTGAGCCCGTTTTCCCTGGCAGCTTGAGTCTTCAGAACCCTGCCTTGTTGAGCCAGACATGTCAGCCTGCTCCAACACAGGCCTAGGGTCTGAACCACATACCCCCAAAACTGTAGTCTTAACTGAAAATGGCTTAGCAAGTGTTCCTGTCTCTCGCACCCAGATACCCAGTTCCCAGTGGGATCCAAACCCCAAATAAATCCGTTTTAATCTGTATAAAGCTTATACAGGGTAAACTCATAAATTGTTCGCCCTGTATAACGCTGATAGAGAGCTATGCCCAGTTGTTTGCTCCCCGAGGAATTAATTACTTACTCTGGGTTAATTTATAAGAAAAAAGTGATTTTATTAAATATTAAAAGTAGGATTTAAATGGTTCCAAGTAACAACCGTCAGAACAAAGGAAGTTACCAAGCAAAATAAAATAAAACACACAGGTCTAAGCCTAATACAGTAGGAAACTAAATGCAGCTAAATCTCACCCTCAGAGATGTTCCAATAAGCTTATTTCACAGACTAGGCTCCTTCCTAGTCTGGGCCCAATCCTTTCCCCTGGTACAGTCCTTGTTCCAGCTCAGGTGGTAGCTAGGGGATTTCTCATGACTGCAGCCCCCTCTGTTCTGTTCCATCCCCTTATATACCTTTGGCACAAGGTGGGAATCTTTTGTCTCTTTGGGTCCCCACCCCTCCTTCTAAATGGAAAAGCACCAGGTTTAAGATGGATTCCAGTACCAGGTGACATCGTCACATGTTCTGTGAGACCCCAAGCCTTCATTCTTCCCAGTCTGACTCACAGGAAGGCTTGCAAGTAAACAGAGCCATCTACAGTCAATTGTCCTGGTTAATGGGAGCCATCAAGAGTCCAAACCACCATTAATGGCCCACACTTTGCATAACACTTTGCATAGGACGTCAGAGTTATATTTTAGATTCCTATGACAGGTTTCAGAGTAGCAGCCGTGTTAGTCTGTATCTGCAAAAAGAAAAGGAGGACTTGTGGCACCTTAGAGACTAACAAATTTAGTTGAGCATAAGCTTTCGTGAGCTACAGCTCACTTCATCAGATGCATTCAGTGCCACAAGTCTTCCTTTTCTTTTTGGAGTCCTAGTTTCAGATACAAGAATGATACATTCATACAACTGGATGATCACACTCAGTAGATTATATACTTTGTAATGATACCTTACAAGAGACCTTTCGCATGAAGCATATTCCAGTTACATTATATTCACACTCATTAGCATATTTTCATAGATTCATATGGAGTGCAACCACATTGTGGATTTACACCAGTATAGTAAGAGTTATGGGCCTTATGGACTCATGCCAGTTTAGTCGGGGCGGGGGTGGGGGGTCAGCAACTGTGCAGTCGCTAAATAGAGCTTACTCTTTCTTACACCCTCCTGTTTGACACCCTTCTTGTTCTTCACCCTTCCTTCATGTTAGTGTCTGATGCAAAGCCCATTGAAGTAAGTGGGGGTCTCTCCACTGAATTCAGTGGGCTTTAGAACAGGCCCTGAGTATATAAGGTCCATTCATTTTGCTCTTCCAGTGAATGGCAAAATTACCTATGTGGGTTTTTATGCCACCTTTGGCACTGTGGTATCAGAATTCCTGTGCAAGTCACCATACTTTTTCCCATTTACACAAGTCTGTAACTGGTAACACTGGTAGCACTGCTGGGGAGCTTGACTCATTGTCTACAGTCTTTGAAATATAAAGCTCAGTCGCGTAGGCAATATAGAGGAAAGCAATGTCTGTGTTATAAGGGGCACAACATTACAGACTTCAAAGGTTCAAATATTTAGCTTCTGTAGCTTCTTAAATATTGTCACCTGGATGTCTCGAAAGTTTGCTGAGACTGAACCCAATAAATCAAGATAAATGCATGCTTTGATCTGCATGATGAAAACACCTGCTTTTCTACATGTAAATTCCTTTTTATAAATGTTTATGTCTCTGCCAGAATTTAAAATAAAAAGAATCAATGAGTTTGTTTTATATTTGCCCTCTGCGATTTTCTACTACATTTCTGTAACCCAATGGGGTTTTCAGGGAAGGCTCATGGTGTTGTAGTTACCAGGGAAACATATATTAAGCTGTTCCAATCTAAAGGAGAAAGTTCCTATTAACTTTCTATTAAAAAGCAGGTGATGTGAATTAAAAGAAGAGGTACCTGGATGGTTACTCTATTAAAACATTGAACTAATATAGCTACTTTCATCCTACTCCAAGGAGCCCAAAGCACTTTCTGGCAAGATTCAGCAAGTAATAGAAGTTGTGAAGTAGAATACACCTCAGGGTGAGTAGTGGTGGCAGAATCTAACCTTTCACAATCTAGACTTCACTGTTAGGCATGGCCATGAGCACACGGTGGCGCATTGAACTGAACCAATCCAGGAGTAGCCCCAGAAGCAGACGCCGTGTGACTGTGGGCTGGTCTAAACTTAAAACTTTTGGTGGCATAGCCATGTCGGTCAGCATTGTCTTTTCTTTCTTTTTTTTACCCACCTTGACCAACTAGGAAAAGCCCAAGTGTAGATGCAGTTAAACTAGTATAAAAAAAAAAAAAAGTCCTTTTCCTGATATAGCTTGTTATATTCCAGGGAACTGAATAAGCTATACCAGCACGAGAGTTCTATGGCTGGTATACACTGTGTCCCCAAAAAGGGGGTTTGCCACGATAGCTATATCAACAAACCCTTTACAGTTCAGGCTAGGCCTTAGAGATACCACCTTTGGGCAAAATCCCTCCCCTGTTTTCTCCGTGCTCCGGGGAGTAGTAATTTACCTCTGGCTTTTACCAGAAGAAATTTACAACATTCCTTACATCAGCCCAGCCACACTGGCTGGAAAGTGGAGCCAAGTCTCCACCCATTCCCCACTCACCTGCTCTGGGGAGCAGGAAAACCTCATAGCCCCACTTACTTCTGCATCCCTGCACTAAGTGTGTAGGTAGCCCATGTAGCCGTCTCAGGGGGTTTCTCACTCTCTTGCACAGGCACTTAGGCCAAGTCACAATTAGGCCCTGGATTAAATCTCAAAACACCCATCAGAGGAAGGTAAAAAGTATTATCCCCATTTCATAGATAGGTAAACTGAGGCAGAAAGGAGTCACTGGTAATTGACTTACCCAAGCTTTCCTTGTGAGTCGAAGAGAGAACCCATTTGTGATTCCTAACCCACTGCTCTAACAGAACTTATTCCCTCCTCATCCTTTCAGCATATCTTCTTTGATTAAGAAAGGCATTGATTTTGTTTAGAACTGATGTTGCTGTGTCTGCGTGTTGTCCTGCAGAAATGGACCTTGAGAGAAGCTTCTTTGCTTCAGTCATTTGGCGTCTATCAGTGGCATCAACATGTAAAATAATGGAACAAAAGTCTTATTTTAGTAAGCTGGCATGAACGGCTGAAAGGTTGTACTGTTTTCTCTCTGTCTCTTTTTATTTCAATTTTATTTTTGCTGGTTTATTTCTTAAGGTCCATGTCTAAAACAAGCAGGCTTTTTTCGTTAGTGTTCTCAACGGATTTAAAAAAGAGACAGAGAGCCCTATAAAGCCAAAAACAAAATAGAGGATCCAAGTAGAGAGGTATGCGTTATTGGACAAGTGTTTAATTTATGGAATTTGGCCGGCAGAACAAGTGTTTGAAATGGACTTCAATAAGTGTAGCTCGTAGTATAAATGTGGCTTGTAAAGTTGTTTTACAATCTGCCTTGCAGAGCAGTCGAGGCCTCATGGAAAACACTGAAAAACATTCTATTGAGCAGCAATGCTGTTTATATTTCATATTTTCTCTATTTGTTTTCCCTTTGGTTTTATAACTAAGACCATATGCAGAAAACAGGATCTTTGTGCCTTAAAATATCCACTCGGCCCTGCTACTTTATTAATAAAGAATATCTAGCAGCTAGAAAATACTTTATACCTTCACAGCTCTGTTCAAATAGTACCAATTAAGTCTTGTTCTATTCCCTGTTTCCCACCCTGATCTAGGGCAAGCCACTTCGTTTCTCTGTGTCTCAGTTGCCCATCTGTAAATGTGGATAATGGCACTTCCCCACCTCCTCGGACTGAAGTTAGGATAAAAACATGACAGGATTCTGAGGCTACAGTTGTGAGTGTGTGAGATACTACAGCTGATGCGTCAAAACCAAAACTCTTCTCAGAAATGTGTTGGTCTCAACTAAATGTTTTTGTTAGGAAAATTTCAGGTGCAGGAATGAGGAGGGGGACACCTGGCCAGATTGACTAGCCCACCCCAGAATATTCAAGAGTCTGATGCACTCACCTGGCTGTAGGAGACCTAAATTCAAATCCCTGCTCTGAAGCAGAAGGTGAGTGCCTGGATCACTTGGCTGCAGAGTCAGTCTCTCCTGTTGGAGCTGTTTCAACGTGTGTAAATAATCAAATATTCGTTGAGCCAGAAAGACTCTGAGTATGTCTACATTGGGATAAAAGACCTGGGTTGGTGGACTCAAGCTGTGGGGCTAAATATTGCTGTGTAGATGTTTGGGCTCAGGGCATAGGCGCTGACTCCGTGGGTGCTCCAGGACTGGAGCACCCATGGGGAAAAATTAGAGCGTCCTCTGCACCCACCGGCAGCCAAGCTCCCCTCACCCCCCGCCCCACTTCCTCCTCCTCCCCTGAGTGTGCCACGTCCCTATTCCTCCACCTACCTCCCAGTGTTTCCCACCCAGCCGCCACCAAACAGATGTTTGGCAGCATTAGCACACTCCGGGAAGGGGGAGGAGCGGGAATGGGGCGTGCTCATGGGAGGAGGCGGGGAAGAGGCGGTGCCAGGGCGGGGATTTGGGGAAGGAGTTGGAATATTGGCAGGGAGGGGGCGGAGTTGGGGCGGGGACTTTGGGGAAGGGGTTGGAATGGGGGCAGGGAAAGGGTGTGAAGAGGCAGGGCCTCATGGAAGGGGTGGAGTGGGGGCAGGGCCAGGGCAGAGAAGGGGTCGAGCACCCACGGGAAAGAGGGGGAAGTGGGGTCCCAGAGCTCAGGTTCCAGGCCAAGTCTGAACATCTACATAGCAATTTTACAGCCCAGCAGTCCGAGCCTTGCAAGCACCAATCAGCCAACCTTGATTGCTGTGTAGACATACCCTCTGTGGCCCAATGGTTAGGACACTCATGTGGTCTCTGGGAAACCCAAGTCCAAGGCCTGGCTCTGATTCAGACAGAGCCAGGACTTGAATCCAAGCAGAGACACCACTCATGGTCTCCCAGGTGCGTGCCTTTACCCGCAGGCTATTTGCTATTCTGGGCATCTTTTTTTTTTTTTTTTTGCACTAAACATTTCCAAAGGTCTCAGTTTTGTTCCAGTCCAGCACAAAAAACAAATGTTGAAGCCTCAACATTTCTCACAACACAGAATCCTTCTTTTCCAGCCAGCCTTTTTCTAATAGTCATAGTTAGCCACCCAAGTTAAAATGGCCTGGTTCCAAACTCTGACGGGTGGCATTTGTCCTTATACCGACATGCCAGTGTAGCTTTGCTGCATGGGTTTATTTAATGCCACTTGTAGGAAACAAGCTTAGTTTTTTAGTTTAAGAGCTGTCACTAATCATTTTGTACCCTCTTGCTGTGATTGCATTGCACTCAGCCCCAGTAGCTATTTTGAAAGTCTCTTTTTTGTTCATTTATTTCCAGTGTCACAAACCAATCTGTTGTAGAGCCTTGCTTCGTAAATTCATTATGACTCAGCCAAGCACTCTGTCGCTGTACCGGAACTTTGCCCTCCAGCTGTGCACTCGTGAATTTTACTTGCTTTTGATTTCCTTTGCAATTTGTGCTGAGAGCAGCACCCTTTTACAGAATGCTTTCTTTTACCACATCCCTTGAATTTAGCATTTTTTGGTCATGGTATCCACATTTTAGGTGTTACCAACTCCCATGATTTTATCGGAGTCTTATGATATTTTTGAAGCCCCAGCTCCTGGAGTCAGGTGATTACACAAGAATCTCATTATAAATAAAGTAAGTTTTCTAGCCCTCATGGGTGCAGAGAAAAGCTTGAAAACATGATCTCCAAAGGCTCAGATCTCAGTAGGTGAATAAAAAGAACACAGCATTTATTATTTTGTAAAATTGCGTGATTTACGGGCCAATCTCATGATTTTAGGGGTCCTGATTCATGGTTTTCGAAAGCTTGGGATTGGCAATACCATTTGTTGCAAAGAAAAGCCATTTGTTTGATCTTACATTCTTTCTTAGTGCCTTGTTGTGTATTTTTAACTGAATGCACTTCATTTCTTTTACTGCTTGTTAACACTTTCGTGTGGGTAACACAGTTTTCATTGGCTCTCCAAATAGCCTGCTATTCTCTGCAAAGTCTCCCAGTAGCCCCCACTTTGACCTGATAATCGTTTGCACCACAAATGATTCGGTCTCTAATTAGTCCATTTGTTAACTGTTCAAATTCCTCATGACTTAGCTTTATTATGTAATAGGTCTGTAGCATAATGTTCAAGCATAGAATCATAGAATATCAGGGTTGGAAGGGACCTCAGGAGGTCATCTAGTCCAACCCCCTGCTCAAAAGCAGGACCAATCCCCAATTAAATCATCCCAGCCAGGGCTTTGTCAAGCCTGACCTTAAAAACTTCTAAGGAAGGAGATTCTACCACCTCCCTAGGTAACGCATTCCAGTGTTTCACCACCCTCCTAGTGAAAAAGTTTTTCCTAATATCCAACCTAAACCTCCCCCACTGCAACTTGAGACCATTACTCCTTGTCCTGTCCTCTTCTACCACTGAGAATAGTCTAGAACCATCCTCTCTGGAACCACCTCTCAGGTAGTTGAAAGCAGCTATCAAATCCCCCCTCATTCTTCTCTTCTGCAGACTAAACAATCCCAGTTCCCTCAGCCTCTCCTCATAACTCATGTGTTCCAGACCCCTAATTTTTGTTGCCCTTCGCTGGACTCTCTCCAATTTATCCACATCCTTCTTGTAGTGTGGGGCCCAAAACTGGACACAGTACTCCAGATGAGGCCTCACCAATGTCGAATAGAGGGGGACGATCACGTCCCTCGATCTGCTCACTATGCCCCTACTTATACATCCCAATCTTACCTGGCTTGTTGGGAAGAAGCAGTGACATTCCTGCGTGGTCACAATATTTAAATTTGTGAATAATTTATCCCCTGGGATGCTTCTGCTGCAATATATTGCAGTTTGCCAGTGTCTCTGGGTCCGCCATGCGTTGTAATCTGGAGAATTTCACATTCTCCTAGTTCTCCTCAGCACCATTTCCTTCCAGGAAAAGTTAGAAGCTCTACAGTCATCTCTTTCAGTTCTGTCCTAGGTCCCCTTCTAGAGGAAGGGATTCATGAGGTTTCATTAGCTCTATTTTGGGCCTGAGTTTCCTTTTGACATGTTGTAATAAAAAGATGACACACAGAAATGCTGGGAAGAGCCTCATTTTTATTTCTTGGCCTCAGTCACCTGACATAGTTACATAATCGTTTGGCCATTAGCCAGGGACTTTAGAGACATCGGTTCCATTTCTGACCTTGCCACTGACTTCCTCTGTGACCTTGGGCCAGCCACGTAAAGCCTATGTTCTGCTGTTTCTCAGGTGTATAATGGGAAGGAAAGCAGCACCCTACAGTGGTGTTGTGAGGATAAATGCTTTAGAATGGTTGAGAGGTGTTCAGATACCATGGTAATGGGGCAAGTTAGATGTGACAGGTCAGTATTCACTGGCTCCATAGGCTGGCTGCCATCTTCTATATGGTGCAACTGCATTAGTAATAAAGGAATTTGTGAGTTTCTGATTGTATACCTCACACTAGGAAATATCACAGTGCCTGGCAAGCCTCAGAAGTCCCATTCTCTTTGGATTAAGGACCTCATGGCCTGGAGGCTTATCTGAAACATTTAAGCCTGCAAACCATGGCTGGAAAGTCTGGACAGAACAGCCTTATCCAGAGATTTCCAGCACTTCCTGCTTCTGGGTAGATTTGCAAGACCACAAATGCAGTATGAACGGTGACGTTTCTACTGCTGCTGGAACCACACTGGGCAGAGATATGCCAATCTGAACAATAATGAGGTTTGGTTTGTGTGGGCGATGGCTTTGGGCAGCCGTTGTTTCAGCTAAACCTCTCCCTACTAGTTAGGCTCATCGGAGAGCTCTTCTGGGAAAAGGCATTAACAAAAAAAATTGTGTGATAGATACAAGCCTATATTAATTATGTTATGGGGAGACAACCTCTGTGATATGCCCTCCTTTGGATTGTCCAGTGTCTCTTCTCTGCAGCTGCCCTCTAGACCAGGGCTTCTCACCCTTTTTCTTTCTGAGGCCCCACTCAACATGCTATAAAATCTCCAGGGCCCAGCTAAGGGGGGGAGAGGGGAAGAGACTCAGGGCTCCGGCCAGGGGTGGGACCCTTGGGCATAGGCATAGTTTGACTTCTATTTTGGGGGGGCAACGGCCGGCAGGGCTCAGGCCAGCTCCGCAAAGCAGGGTCCAGGTGAGGAGCTCCACCTCCCACCCGACTCACCTCAGCAGGTCACCCACCTGTCTGGGGCTGTTTGCCAGTGGCTGCTCTCCAGGGGCTTGGCCGGCCCTGGAGCCGGGTCCCCACCTGGGCAGCTGACCAGCTGCATGAGCAGTCAAAGAGGGCTGGGAGCTGAGGAACAGCTGCAACCCTGGGCAGGCAGCAGATGGGGGAATGCCACGGCTGCCCACTCCATGACACCACTAGTCAGAGGAGCAGCTGCCCCGCACTGCCTAGCTCTGGCTTCCCACCTACGATCTGGCCAGAGGGGGGCTGAGAAAAAGGAGGAGGTGGGGGGATGGAGCTGCCCCCAGGACTGCCCCACTCTGGGTAAGGCACTGCAGTTTGGTGGGGCAACACCCTCATGCCCCCTCAACTCTGCCAATGGGCTCAGGGCTTCAGCCCTGCTGCTCCCGGCTTCAGTGGAAGGGTGGGAGGGAGCTTGGGGTTTCAGCCCGTCACTGCTCCCACCTTCAGCCTGGGTGGGAGCACTAGGGATGGGGCTTCAGCCCCATGCTGCTCCTGGCTTCAGCCCTGCAGGGGAAGCCGGGGCTTGGGGTTTCAGTCTTGGGGGCCCATGGCCCCCCTGAAAGGGCTCACAGACCCCCAGAGGGCCACGGACCACCAGTTGAGAACTGCTCCTCTAGACGAAAAGAGACTGAGTCTTCATTGGGATTTGGCCCCTTTACACTGTTCCGGGATGTAAACACAGCAGATCTTGCCACCAACACATTCCCTCAGCACAGGGGATAAGTGGAGGATGTGTCTGGAGAAAAGGGGTCTGTCACTACTTGACAGCTGTTTTTGGCTGTCAGACTGTCCTGGCTATTGGGTCCATAAACAGCCAACAGCAGCTTACAATAGTTGAGGATGCTCTAATTTGTATTGAGGATTGACTCAATCCCAAACCTGAGATTACAGAGAGACAGTCCCTCCTTCCACTCCCGTGTCTTGTACTAAGTGGACTTTGGCTGGAAGTGGGAATAAAGCCTTAAACTCTTCAAGGCAGAGAGTCGTTGTACAGCAGGAATAGGATTTGGCTGTTCCTGCTACTCACCTGCCTGCTCCTTCTTCCACATCATACTGCTCATTTTATAATCTGCTTGATCTTCATTTACCTTGAAGGGCTGCTGAGGCAGGTGGATTAGCCTTTCTGCAAATTGAACATTGTTTTGTTTTTTTTAACAAGTTCTACAATTATTTAATTATGGTGCTTACATCAAGCCCCAGGCCAAATGAAGGTAATTAAGTTACACACAATCCTGATGCTTTGTTTGCAAGCTGTCACGAGAGGGAGCTAGAGCATCAGAGACAGACCTTTGCAATAAACTTCCAGTACCACATTGAACACTGGCATTTTCCTAGAGGTGGATAAATAGGCTGATATTCAGATGCTATTTACATTCCTGGGTCCTATTATTAGGAGATGCAGACCCACAAATATTTTTATCATTTACTATTTCCCCTCCCCATTCAATATCCCTTTCTCCAGCAGCGTCTGAGTCCTGACAGGGAGTTTCGAGAGGGAGTTCTCCGGGTGAAGGAGGAGCAAATACGGGACCCTGGGGGTAAGTGGCTGTCTGTAGTATGTGTTTGTGTTTGGGGGTTACTTGCTGTGTGCTGAGCTTGTGTCTGTCTGTTTGTTTGTTTGTTTGTTTGTAGGACCGTGTGCTGTGGCCGGCAGCTGGAAGCTGTGAGCTTCTAAACAAGGTTTGAAATCTAGAAGCCTCTGTTCATTGGCTGAGCCTTAGTCAGGGGGCAGGGCTATCAAGAAGGCCAAGGATTTATAAAGCAGTGAGCAAGCGACCAGGGAGCTTTGCGACCAGGGACCGCTACCAGGGAGTTTTGAGGGGGAGTGTGGAAAGGGGGCGAGGTACACTTGCCATTCTTTAAAACCTTTAAACTATAATCAAAACTTCTTGATTTAAACAAAAATCCTATCATTAACCTAGGTAGCTGTAGGCGAGAATGCAGGCAGAAGCCCAGCAGCAGAGTGGGGGCTATCCTGTTTATTGCACTCGATGTAGCATGTATGATTACCTGCCTTGTGGGTGGGTGGCATATGTGTGCATTCGGTACAAGGAGCTCCCGGCCCTCAGAGACCGTGTATGGGCTTTGGAGACCACAGTGGTGGAACTGGAGGAGCTAAGGGAGGCAGAGAGGTATGTTGATGAGGCTTTCCAGGACACTGTAGATTTGTCCCACCTCTGGTCAGACATCCCCTGTGCTGTTAAGGAGGATGAAAGGCCCAGAGAAGAAGTCAACTGGAGCAGAGGGAAACCTTCCCATAGTTGGGACCCTCCTTCCAGATGATGTTGGGGTATCCTCTCGCACTGAGGTTACCACTCCGGGGGAGGGAACTCCAGTCATTAGGAAAAGGCAGATGTTAGTAATGGGAAATTCAGTCATTTGAAACATAGATAGCTCATTTCAGAGTAGCAGCCGTGTTAGTCTGTATTCGCAAAAAGAAAAGGAGTACTTGTGGCACCTTAGAGACTAACCAATTTATTTTAGCATAAGCTTTCATGAGCTATAGCTCACTTGTTTGTGATGACCGGGAGAACCATATGGTGACTTGCCTGCCTGGTGCGAAGGCTGCGGATCTCTCGAGGCATCTAGATAGACTTATGTGTAGTGCTGGGGAGGAGCCAGTGGTCATGCTACATGTAGGTACCAGTGACATAGAGAAGGGTAGGAGAGACGTCCTGGAGGCCAAATTTAGGCTGCTAGGAAAGAGACTGAAATCCAAGACCTCTATGATGGCATTCTCAGAAATGCTTCCAGTTCCACGTGCAGGGCCAGGTGGGCAGGCAGAGCTTCAGAGTCTCAATGCATGGATGAGACGATGGTGTAGAGAGGAGGGGTTTAGATTTATTAGGAACTGGGGAAACTTTTTTGGGATGGGGGAGCCTATACAGGAAGAATGGGCTCCATCTAAACCAAAGTGGATCCAGGCTGCTGGCACTTAGCATTAAAAGGTTGCAGAGCATTTTTTAAACTAAGAGATGGGGGAAAGCCAATTGCTGCAGAGGTGCACGTGGATCGGACAGAGACTTCTCTTACAGGAGAGTCTAGTGAGAAAGGTTCTCTAGGGTTTAGTCAGGAGGAAAGGATGGACAAGAATAAAGTATGGGCCAGATCAGAAGAGAAACATTCACATAAAGAATCTGACACATCAGAAAAGGACAGACAAATAAACAGTGACAAGTTTTTTAAAGTGCTTGTACACAAATGCTAGAAGTCTAAATAATAAGATGGGTGAACCAGAGTGCCTCGTGTTAAAGGAGGATATTGATATAACAGGCATCACAGAAACCTAGTGGCGTGAGGACAATCAATGGGACACAATCATTCCGGGGTACAAAATATATTGGAAGGACAGAACAGGTCGTGGGGTGGGGGAGTGGCACTATATGTGAAAGAAAATGTAGAATCAAATGAAATAAAAATCTTAAGTGAATCCACATGTTCCATAGAATCTCTGTGGATGGTAATTCCATGCTCTAATAAGAATATAACAGTAGGGATCTATTATCGACCACCTGACCAGGACAGTGATAGTGACGATGAAATGCTAAGGGAGATTATAAAGAACTCAATAATAGTGTGGGGTTTCAATTATCCCCATATTGACTGGGTACATGTCACCTCAGAACGAAATGGAGAGACAAAATTTCTCGATACTTTAAATGACTGCTTCTTGGAGCAGCTTGTACAGGGACCCACAAGAGAGAGACAACTCTCGATCTAGTCCTGAGTTGAGCGCAGGATCTGGTCCAAGAGGTAACTATAACAGGACCACTTGGAAATAGTGACCATAATATAATAACATTTAAGATCCTGTGGTGGGAAGAACACCTCAACAGCCCAACACTGTGGCATTTAATTTCAGAAAGGGGAACTTTGCAAAAATGAGGAGGTTAGTTAAACAGAAATTAAAAGGTACAGTGACTAGAGTGAAATCCCTGCAAGCTGCATGGACACTTTTCAAAGACACCATAATAGAGGCTCAACTTAAATGTATACCCCAAATTAAAAAACACAGTAAAAGAACTAAAAAAGAGCTACCATGGCTTAACAACCACGTAAAAGAAGCAGTGAGAGATAAAAAGGCATCTTTTAAAAAGTGGAAGTCAAATCCTAATGAGGTAAATAGAAAGGAGCATAAACACTGCCAAATTAAATGTAGAAATGTAATAAGAAAAGCCAAAAAGGAGTTTGAAGAACAGCTAGCCAAAAACTCAAAAGGTAATAAAATGTTTTTTAAGTACATCAGAAGCAGGAAGCCTGCTAAACAGCTAGTGGGGTCCCTGGATGATCGAGATACAAAAGGAGCACTTAAAGACGATAAAGTCATCGCAGAGAAACTAAATTAATTCTTTGCTTCAATCTTCACAGCTGAGGATGTTAGGGAAATTCCCAAACCTGAGCCGTCTTTTGTAGGTGACAAATCTGAGGAATTGTCACAGATTGAAGTGTCACTCAAGGAGGTTTTGGAATTAATTGAGAAACTTAACAGTAACAAGTCACCGGGACCAGATGGTATTCACCCAAGAGTGCTGAAAGACCTCAAATATGAAATTGCAGAACTATTAACTATGGTTTGTAACCTGTCCTTTAAATCAGCTACTGTACCCAATGACTGGAAGATATCCAATGTAACGCCAATATTTAAGAAGGGCTCTAGAGGTGATTCTGGCAATTACAGACCGGTAAGTCTAACATCAGTACCAGGCAAATTAGTTGAAACAATAGTAAAGAATAAAATTTTCAGACACATAGATGAACATAAATTGTTGTGCAAAAGTCAACATGGTTTCTGTAAAGGGAGATCATAGAATCATAGAAGATCAGGGTTGGAAGGGACCTCAGGAGGTCATCTAGTCCAACCTCCTGCTCAAAGCAGGACCAATCCCCTCCTGCCCCCAAGTCTCTTTCCTTAAGGATCCACAAAGAAAATGGTGGGTAGAATAGCCCATCCCCTCATTATTTTGTCCACCAAATATACCTAGACTAATTCAGTTTTTCTGTCTCCTTTCAAATCTTTTCCCATCAACATTGGTTATGGGGTTTTGTGACATTTTATGAACTTTCAGATGCTTTTTACAGTTGAGCTCACAATTAGATTAAATGTGTAGGCCCAATTATCACAACAGGCTTTAATAGTGAATGGGGATGAAGAGTAGAGCTGGGTGAATAATGGGTTTTCTGGTTCATTAGCAATTTTGAAAAGTTAAAAAAAAATGATTTCAGGTCCAACCAAAAATGAAAATATTGGCAAATAAAAGTCTACAAAATTTTCATTTTGAATCCAATAAAACATTTCATTTTCATAAAATGTTGTTTCAATTTTGACCATTTTTAATGTTTTACTCATTTTTCAAAAATATTGAATTAAAGGAAATTTGAAATGAAAAAGCCATTTCAAACTGAAATTCAAAATGTGTCATTAGATTTTTTTAACAACTCTTTGTGTGGCTTTTCGAAATGAACAATTTGTCAAAACTGACATAAATTAGCAAAACATTTTGGTGTTCCCAAATCTGCATTTTTCACCAAAAAAAAGTTTCAGATGAAAAATGTTGCCAGGTTCTAGTGAAGAGCTTTGAGATTCTTGAGCAAAATGTGCTATGTAAATGCATATGAGTTAGTGTACCAGCTTCTTATGCACCCCCTGTGCAAAGTTTGCCAAGGTCTGTGAAAATGGATGGACAGTGCCTCTTCGTTTGGCCAGCCATATTCCCATCCTTAATGGTACAGATTAGTGTATGGAACAGCTTCCATGTGAGGAGAGATTAAAAAGACTGGGACTGTTCACCTTGGAAAAAGAGATGATTAAGGGGAAATAGGATAGTGTTCTATAAAATCTCGAATGATATGGAGGAAGTGAATAAGGAAGCGTTATTTACACCTTCACATAACACAAGAACTAGGGGTCACCAGATTAAATTAATAGGCAGCAGGTTTAGACAAACAAAAGAAGGTACTTCTTCACACAATGTACCGGTAACCTATGGAACTCATTGCCAGGGGATGTTGTGAAGGCCAAAAGTGTAAGAGGATTCAAAAAAGAATTAGATAAGTTCATGGAGGATAGGTCCAACATTGGCTATTAGCCAAGATGGTCAGAGATGCAACCCCATGCTCTGGGTGTCCCGAAACCTCTGTCTGCCAAAAGCTGGGACTGGACAACAGGGGACGGGTCACTTGATAAATTGCCCTGTTCTGCTCTTTCCGTCTGATGCATGTGACATTGGCCACTGTCAGATGACAGGGTACTGGGTTAGATGGACCATTGGCCATTCTGGGTCAGACCAGTCTTAGGTTTATACAGAAAAGATGTGCCAGCTTAGACCCAGTTTGTCACTCTCGTCATAGCCTTTTAGGAGTCCCACATGTGCAGCACAGAGGGCCTCACACTAGCCAAACCAATGCGTGAATTCCACTCTGTGGGACTGTCTTTGCACACATTTCTTGCACAGGTTTTAGCTCCCATATATCCAATATGATTGTATGCAAAGGTAAGGATAATTCTGGAGGCATGTTACATGCAGTGCAATGTATATTCCACTAACAGATGTATGAGCATTATTGCACATACAGGCATTTTGATGTGTGATGCTTTACAGACAAAATTAGGAAATTAACAATCCTGTGACCCTGCCTGCAATTAAGCCTGCACTTTGCCTGCCTATTACATGACGTGCTGCTGTGCCTGTTTCCCTCTTCCTTATCCATGGCTTATATCACTTGTGACATGACAGGAAGGATGAACAGATGTTCTCTGAGCGCTATTTGTGATGCCGCCAGTAGTTTTCTCTTCACAAACACTTCCCCGGTTGGCATTAAGCTCCACCATCACTGAGTATAAGTACCACGCCTTCCCGGCACACACCAAGATCTCCCTCCAAGTGTGATTCTTTGGGATCTGCTGGAAGAACAGGTATGCACAGCTTCCATTCAGTCTTCATCTGGGGGTGAAATAAGTCCAGGCGAAGGTGATGGAAACAGGTTTTGGGGTATATAGTTCTTGCCTCCAAGAATGTCTGAAAAGTGCCCTAAAGTCATTCCCACCTGCTGGCAGATTGATGGTCTATGTGAAATCCACTATAGGGATGGAAGTCCATTTCTTAGTGGGGACAGATCTACCTTTAAAAAGTACAATAATCTTCTCAGATGGCACTCTTTACAATTCTGGTTGGCAGTGTCAGCAGAGAGACCAGGGTTTGCATGCACTGTGGAGACTGAAGTTCTCTCTGCCCTCTAGACAGAGTCTGCCACACCAAGCTAGATCTGAGACACAATGGCTGATGCTGCTCTCCTATCAAACGCATTCTCTGGATAAATAGTGGACATCTGTCTCCAGTACTGTTAAGGTAGAGGTGGCACCTTTCACCAGTCCTCCTCCTAAAACTATGGGAAGTGGTATCACTGCCCAGAAAAATGCAGAGTGGTCTAACTGGACCAGTAGGATCACTCTTGAAGGCCCTTTGGATATCACTGTGCCTGGCCATCCTCCTATCTTGTGCAATCTCTGTTTTTCATATGTTCTCCCTTCACAGCCACACGAAACACGCAGAAGGTACCAAATTGCTGTATATTGTGCAGGGATAGCACAGCAAAACGACATGCATGCACAGCAAATCAGAAAAACATTGCCCAGCTTCAGTGATGTTATTACTCTGGTTAGCAGTGAGGGGTCAATTTAAGATGTAGCCTGCACTTCTCTTCTCCAAACAGGGAACTATTGGAGCTCCGCTTGTGCTTCCAAATAAACAAAACAAAACGAAAAAAAAACCTTGCATTCTTCCATCCACTCTTACTGTCAGTCAAGCAATGTTCTTGATATTGTGACCAGTCCAATGAAAATCCAGCCTAGGCCTTTCGGTCTTAACTCATGCTGTTATGGGAAAATAGATGCAAAATAACTATTTAAATACATACTTTTCAGAACTAGCTTAACTCCTTTTCATCCTAGATTCCAAATGCCTTTGCCTTTGAGTCTGATATTAGTAGCTGAATCTCCATTTGGTGTGAGGTTTCCGTCCACAGCAAATGTTTACGTTTGAGCCTTGAGAACTAGGGGAAGGGATTTCCACTTCAAACTCTTCAAAAATTCAGAATGAATTGGCTCTGTTAACTTTAACAATGTTCTGCCTTTAACAGTTAAACATTTAAGTTCTTCTCTTGGAGTCGTGGGGCATGAGTTTAAGGATGGATAAAGAAGTTTGGAAACAAGAGCTAGCTTCATAATTCATTGTGATACATTTCCTCTCTTACCAACCTGCAGCAAGCCTTTATATCTTGATGAAATCCCTCTCTGGAGCTCATCAGGTGTGACCACTTCTAATGAGCCAGCTCCCTGGGAAGGGAGTCACCACATTCTGGAGCTCCTGTCTCTAAAGGAAAAGGAGTACTTGTGGCACCTTAGAGACTAACCAATTTATTTGAGCATGAGCTTTCGTGAGCTCATGCTCAAATAAATTGGTTAGTCTCTAAGGTGCCACAATTACTCCTTTTCTTTTTGCAAATACAGACTAACACGGCTTTTCCTCTGAAACCTGTCTCTAAAGGGAATCAATCTACACATGAGCATTTAAACTAGTGTGACAGCCATCACATTAGGTGATACACTGGGGACTTCCAGAGCTAAATGCAGGAGCTGCTACAGCTTGAGCTAAAGATCTTTAGCTGGGGCTGGAACAGACTCTAAATCTCTGTGGATCACGCACAGAGGGGGGCCTGTAACACACCCCTATCGGTGGGTTACACAAGCAGAGGCATTGCCGTGCCTGAGAACTTACTGAAAATCATTACCAATGATAAGTGGAGAGAACTGAGAGTGAAGGGAAGGAAAGGATTGACTTGGGGTGCAGAGGTGGGATGCAGGGTGCATTAGCAAGGAGGAAGTGGAGCAAAAAGAACTCAAAATTTCAGTCACATTTAAACATCTCAAGGGATTGTTCTGAACCAAACCTCCCAACTCTTTAAGGTCCAGGCATCACAGTAAGTGATGTATGTGCCCATCTACCAAGGAACATGAATTCATCCAGCCAGTCTGTCCCTTCCCTTCTGTAAGGGCCAGATTGCCACACCCATATTCATGTTGGGTAGCACCTTACTCCACCAGTGGTCTCATTGACTTCAGTGGGGTTTCTGAAGGGGTAAGTCACTACTCATTATGAAAAAGAGTATTATAGTCTTTCCCTAAGTACAGAAGAAATTTGCTGGTGCACAAGTTAGGAGATTGAAAGCAAATAACATCTGAGACCAGTTTGAGAGTTGTGATCCATTGTTCCCTTTCCTCGATTCCTTAAGATATGGAAGACAGTGAGATTGTTAGAATCGATAATAATGGAGAAAGGAAGATGTACAATGAAAAGAGCACAAGAGACCAGAGACCAGTGGAAAGTGGCAAAATAAGAATCTGAAAAACCCTTGGATATCTAACAGGAGAAAAGAAATAGTGTGGAGACTGGCTGAAAGGTACAGCCTTTGATTATCTGAAAAGCACCATGGGTAATAAATAACAACTAGCTCATTACACCAACAGCAATGTTAACATTTTCTGGGTGCGTATATTAGGCATTAATCTATCTAACTCCCTGATTTGTGTACTTGGAGGCTGTTTGCATATGCAAACACTAGCGTGTCCCAGAATTTGGGGTGTACATTTTTTTTGGCTAAGCCACTTAATTTTCAGAAAGGAAAGTTTAATGTGTCATCTTGCCATTACCATGACTGCCCACACATATTGGGCATTTGCACATGCAAAAGGCCACTTAGACACCTAAACAGCCATGTGTTAATACTGTTATTATAAGAAGCACTCATCAGGATTGGGAAACCAATTTAGATTGTAAGCTCTTTGGAACAGGGACTGTCTTTTCATGTTAACGAGTGGCTACAGCACCTAGAACAATGGGGCCCTGATTCCGAACTGGGAGCTGCTATTTGCTACTGCAATACCAGTTATTAATAAACAATAATAATTGTGATGAGTGCTGTGCAAATGTAACGCCGACAGACCCTGGTCGCTGGTGGCCTGGATCAAACCGGGGACCTCTGGAGCTTAGTGCGTGAGCCTCTACAGCATGAGCTAAAAGCCAACTGGCTGTTAAGCAGACTCATTCTCTCTCTCTCTAAGTGGTCTCGGTGCCACTAGATGGGACAGAACACCACACCCAGGAGGTGTGGGGGTTACACAAACGTAAAATAAAAAGCAGCCCCTGTCTCAAGTAGCTTACCGTCCATATAGGGACAAAACACAACCAGTGGGTATAGAATACCATGGAGGACAGAAGTAGACGTCAAGGGTAGCATTAATAGGAATATGAAGTTGCATATAGTAGATGCATGAACAACTTGAAGGCTTTGTGGCATTTTTTCAATGGTTTGGTTGTAGATAAAAGGATAAGATAAATTAACTAATCTCACCCTCTTCGTACAATAGTCACTGCAGTTGCATAGACATTGAGTTGGCATTTTCTGTGAGCTCCTTGCACGCTTGTGCAGAGCAATGTAAATATCATTGTGTTTGGCCCTCAGGCTTCTTATTCTAAAAATGTGGAACTGAAGGATTGTGTGGGCCAACTTGTAGTTGGACAGAAGTGTCAGCAACAAAGATTTAGTTCAGTACTGCTTGTGCTGATGTACTTATGTCTTGCCATGAAGGGACAAATTTTTAATAATATTTAGGCACCTAATGACATGTTATGGGATAGTGGGGTTTTCAGCAGTATCTAGGTGCCTAACTTCCATTGATTTCAATGGGAGGTAGATGCTTAGACACTCCTGGAAACTCCCGCTAGGCATCTGTTCTTTAGGTGCCTAAATACCCTTAACGATCTGTCCTATGAAACCTGCACCTCAGCATTCTGTGTCTGCATTTTTCTATGGTGAAAGGGCTGTTCCCTGACATTTCCTCATCCATCTACACACTGTTTTCAGCCTTGCCTAAAGCCCATTCAGCAGCAGAGTTACACACAGCGGTAGTTTAGTTTTCTCATTAAATTTATAGTGGAATCCTTATGCTGGCTGCCCTGCAAGAAAGACTAGTTGTGACTTTCATAAACTCTTCTTTAGTAATCTGGCCAAGTGCTTGATAGTGGTGAACTCTACCAACTGCAATACATCTCAGTTAGCTTTTTCATGTGCCAGATGCAAAATATGTCCAGGCACCAATAAATCAGAGATGAGTTTTACAGTCTTGTTGATACATTGATGGCAACAGAATGGAGGCAGACACTGCAAAGCTAAGTGTGTTTCAAGAAAGCCATGCTGGAATGATGTCTTATTCCCAGAATTTTTATTTGATCTCTTTCAGATAAACCTCTAGTTGTTCAGTTTATTGACTGGGTCCTGCGGGGAATATCCCAGGTGATGTTTGTCAACAACCCACTCAGTGGGCTGCTTATTCTAGCCGGACTGTTGATCCAGAATCCTTGGTGGACGCTCACAGGCTGTTCAGGAACTGTTGTCTCAACATTAACGGCACTTATTCTGAGCCAGGACAGGTAGGTTTGGCCTTTACATTTGGAATTTTTAAATAAATTGGCAACTGAACTTTAAAAAATATTGTGCTATCCATTAGTGGTGTGTAAGGCCCAGGTTTGAGCAGATCCGTTCTTTGGTGATGCTGAACAGTGAGTTAAAACTTTTGCTCGCATTACATAAACCACGGTTATTGCACTGAATGGCCTATAATCTCTAATCCAGGAAAGGTACAGTCTAGTACACTAAAAGCACTATAAAACACCTCAAGTTCTAATCCTGGCTCTGTCACTGTCTTGCTATGTGGCAAGTCACTTTCACTTTGCATCTCCATTCTCTTGTCTGGTAAATGGAGCTGATAACAAACATCATGATAGGGTTGTGAGGTTAAGTGTATAAAAGCAGTTTGAGAGCTAGTGGATGGACGTGTTATTTGAGCAGTTATAGGTATTTTATCTTGGCAGTCGAGTGCTCCCCTCAGCTATTGTACCTGAGCACATCACAGTCTTTAATGTATTTATCCTCACAACACCTGCCTGAGGTAGGGCAGTGCCATTATGCCCATTTTTACAGAAAGGGAACTGAGGCACAGAGACACTAAGTGATTTGCCTGAGCTCACACAGGAAGTTTGGGGTAAAACGGGATAAAACCTGGGTCTCTCCAATCTCGGGCCAGCACCTGAGCAACTGGACCAGCCTTTCTCTCCATAGGTTTTGGTTGCAGTTGCATGAGGGAAGAATTGTGGCCCCAATATTCAGGTAAAATAATCAATGAGGAGCGTGACTGTGGTTTGGGGCCTCAAGTAGTTTAGTGAGCAAGGAGGGGTAGCTTTCTGGTTATGTGCAATCTAGAACAGATTTCTTTTACGTTCAGATTTTCTGTTGCTGTTACAATGCAGTGTCTGTGGGTTATTAGAAATGTGCTGGGTAACCCACAAACTTTCAGCTGCCCTCTGAACATGGGGTACCAAGCAACACCATTGCTATGGCACCAATTGTGCTAACCCCAGCTACTTACTTGTGTGAATGGTCACATTGTTCATCAGCTCAGTGTTGTCACTTTGCCAGATGTAGGACTTCTGGAAATTGCATTTCAGTGCAAGAAAGAGTGATTCACTGGGATGCGGCTCTAGTGTATACAGGGCCTTTAGGGCCAATTGCTTTCTAGTAACCATTTCAAGTCAATTGTCTTTCTCCCACAGATCGGCCATAGCAGCAGGACTGTTCGGCTACGATGGGGTCCTGGTGGGACTGCTCATGGCTGTGTTCTCTGACAAAGAAGACTATTATTGGTGGCTTCTACTGCCAGTTGTTGTTACATCCATGGCTTGGTAAGTCACACTGGTTTTATTTTCTGTAGCCCAAGCTAAACATTTCTAGTTCTTCTTTTCCTATATGGCTCTCAATGAACACTTATTGATACTAACAGGAGTTTTGCAAACACTTCAAGCACTTAGTTTCAGATTCTTTCTGTTAAATCCCACCCTACAGTTTCAATTCTGATATTCACCACTTTCTGTCCTAAACTGTGCCATTTTGCTGTGGGCTGTTAAACAACTTCTGCATTGCACCTCAGAGGCGGAAGCACTTGTTTGTTTGTTTGTTTGTTTGTTTGTTTGTTTGTTTGTTTGTTTGAGGAGTCATTCCTATATGTGCATAGCTTGTGGTGAGCTTTGGCGTCCTTTGCCCTGAAATTTAAATGGTTTTTAGTGAACCTATACAATTGATTATAGCAAATGGGCAAAATGCTTCCCCAACTTACAACCTGTGCAAATGCATGAGGTCAGTGGATCAAATTCACTGCTGGTACAATCATACCCACCAGTAAAACTATGCTCACTTGCATCACTAAATCTGACTCAGTGGATTTGCACAGGACTGAATTTGATCCTGCCTTTCTTAGGTCTTTAACTAATACTCTACAAAATTAACCCATGTGAGTACACTTGATTCCAAGCAATGTATTCTTTAAAATTAAATTTAGCTTTTAATTGTGGCTTTTAATCGTGTTACAGAATCAATTTTAATATAAATGTTTTAATCAAAATTAATTCAAGTTTTGCATTTTTAATGGCTTGTCTTAATAAGACGTAAATCTGTGTTGCCTTGTGCTCATCTTACAATTTTATTTCTATAGACTTCATAAATGAAGGTCTCATTGTACCAATCTCTTGAAACCCAGAACATTTTGCAGAATGTTGTAGCGTTTCTTAAGTGCGGCCACCATGGCTGCATGCGGCCACCAGAGGCTTTTCTTGTGGCCACACAGCCTCCTGGGCAGTGATTGTGGGGGGAGGGTACAAAGCAGCGCCCCCTCCCCTGAGCCACAAGGAAGAGTTGGACCCTGCCCCCCTCTGGAGCCACTAACACTGGAGGAGCAGACAACCAGACTGAGTTCCCCACCTTCCTGGGGATGGTGGGACTCAGGCTTCGAGCTTCAGCCCTGGGGTGGCGAGCAGAAGTCTCTGGCTGCGCGGCGCTGGGCTCCGGCCATGGGCTGAGCAGTGGCGGGCTCCATTCCCCAGTCTCAGGGCTCCATCCCTGAGCTCACCACCCCAGTTATTGCCCCTGGCACCCACTGCCTCCCCTGGGCTTACCGCTCCCTTCATCACCCCTGCTGCCTTCCTACCACCTCCCTATCCAAGGGTTAAGAGCAGGACGAGGCAGGGCAGAGGTAGGGGCTTGGGGGAAGTAGGCAGGTGGGGGGAGGGGTCTGGGGCTCAGCAGGGGGTTGAGCATGCCTGGAGGAAGCCGGCGCCTGTGCCCCTGGAGTTGTTCACTGTTTCAGCAACCCACCTTAATCTTCCCCCACCGCGTTTAGTTTCTGGAGGAGCCGTGGTAACCCTTTCCCCCCTGCCTCCCAGACCCATACAATGGAACAGAAGCCATTCATAAATGTAATACAAAGGTCCCCAAAGCTACTGGGTTGCTGTGTCCGCCACAAAGCTATTTGAAAGATTTTAAAACTTGACATTTCAGCGACATTTTTGTCAAAACTTTGAAGTTCAGTTTACAAAAGAGCAACATGTTCTGTGAAAACGCTGTCCTACTTTTCAATCCATTATAGAGCTATGGAGAAACATTAGAAATGTGGCATTTCAACAAAGAAAATGGCGGTGGGGGGGATTCACAGAAGCGCTGACCTCTTTTTCTACTCGTTCTTGCAAAGGAGTCTTCTGCACATTGCTCTGATAACTGAAATCCTTTTAAGAGAAACGCCTTGATCTGAGATTAAATAAGGATTATTACACAGTTTTCCTGTTGATCATAGCCACAAAAGGGGACATAGGATATTGCATTAGAAATGCCAAATGTTTTTGGTTAAAATCAGCACCAACTGAAAATCCCTCTAAAACCCAAACTCACCTGTTAACTCTTTTTTAAAATACGGGCTACGTTGAGCTCTCTGCTAACTTCAGTGGATTTGCACAGGTGTAACTGAGAGCAGAAGTTGACTGTGCTCAGTCCTCAGCTGGTATAAATTGGCATAGCTCTGAAGCCAATAGAGACACACTAATTTCCATCAGTGGGGTATCTGACTCGCCTAGACTTTCCACATGCTTTTAGATTTATTGATTCCAGTCAGGTCTGGGAGATGAATTATCAATGTGCCACCAGAAAGACTGTTTGTATGATATATTCATCTAGACTGGAAACCAGGAGGTCTGGAAATCTCCCAAGAAATCATGTTCTTGTGAGATCTGTTGCCCAATTTCCTGAGCCAAGAGGTTTGGACAAGGTTATGTTAAGCATCCAGTCTTTTGGATCTCCTAATATTTTGTGGATCTCCTAATATTTTGTGGCTCATTCACCACTGCTTTACATGCCAGGAATAAACCTAATTTATTTATCTTTTTTATAAAAAGGAAACTTGGACTTCAAATAATACTTTACAAATTAATGCGGCCTGATTGAAGTGGTGCTGAGCAACATCAATTCTCATTGGTTACAGGTGCTCATCTGGGGCTCATGCCTTAAGATGGTGCTAGGTAGCATTCTGTGAGTGCTTATCTCATGTCGGTTAAAGTGATGTGAGAGATTCACTGATTGGAGTCTCCTAAGGAGATTAGAGTTTTCTGAGTTTCACTGGGACTTCGGACTGAAATGGTGGGGATATTTTTCACCATTCCAGCTGAGATAAACAAGCTGTAACTGTTTCTTTTTATTCTTCTCTTTTCAGCCCCGTTCTTTCCAGTGCTTTAGGTTCGGTCTTCAGGAAATGGGACCTTCCTGTTCTCACCCTGCCTTTCAATATTGCTGTGTCTCTTTACTTGGCCGCCACTGGGCACTGCAACCTCTTCTTCCCTACAACGCTCATTCAGTGCCCAATATCACCTGGTCTGAGATCAAAGCGCCACTGGTAAGGTCCACTATAGAAAGGAGAAATATTCCACACCCTTGCAAAAGATAAATAGGAGGGCTCTTGCCTCTAGGTAACAGGCTCAAATACAGCCCAGGTTAACAACATCTGAACCTCCTGAGCATCCAACAACTCATTTGAAATGAATCGGTCATCTCTGCCCACTTCTTAAAAGAGGAGTAGCCACTTCACAAAAAACTCCACCAAAATGGCATGATGCCCAATTTTGGTGGTTTCAGGGGAAAGACTAAGGATTCAGACTGACCACGGACTTTGAACTACTCCCTCTACTTAGAGGTGGGCCTCACATGACCAGACCTAAGGCAAGTTGCGGGGACAGCTTGGGGAAAACTTGCACTTCAACTGTGCTTGTCCTGTGGTTGAATAGACACTGTCAGTCGGACACCTTTCACCAGAAGCTGACCCCTATATTTGGGGTCGGGAAGGAATTTTTCCCTGAGTCAGTTTGGCAGAGACTCTGAGAAGTTTTTTCCCTTCCTCTACAGTCTGGGGCATGGGTCACTTGCAGGTTTAAACTAGAGCAAATGGTGGATTCTTTGTAACTTGAAGTCTTTAAACCATGATTTGAGGACTTCAGTCACTCAGCCAGGGGTTAGGGGCCTGTTACAGGACTGGGTGGGCGAGGTTATGTGGCCTGCATTGTGCAGGCGGTCAGACTAGATGCTGATGATTTTCCTTTCTGAACTAAAAGTCATTGAACAACCAAACAAAAGAAAGAAAAAACATGATCACAAACAAAGAACCTGAAATGCATTAACACTCAGGCATCTTTATACCACTCTGGCCATGTAAAGGGATGGAAAAGTTGGGAGTAAACTAAATTTCCACTGTCAAAGTGGCATAAACGGGCCTTAGTGTAAATGCCATAATGTTCTAGGCAGGAATTCTAGGGGTTTACAGACTCAGATTGAAGGGGAGTAAACCAGATTGAATTTTGAGTTGATTTATATTAAGGTGAATCAACACTCTCATTATTTGCCATTCTTCATGGTTTAGACTCAGAAGTTCATGGGCCTTCTGCTTATTAAATGAAAAGGATTTTACATCTATCCCTCCAGGCCCACAAAGAACAATTCCAGGCCCCAGGGCCATCCCTAGCGGGGTGCGGGGCCTGGGGCGGAAATGACAAATCCGTCACTTCTGGGACCAACCGTGTTGGCCAATCGCACCGGCCCGCAGGATACCCCAAAGCACGGGGCACAGAGCAGTCACCACCACACAAGCGCCTAGGAGCCCTGCGGCCCACCCAGGTGATTTTAAAGGGAATGGGGACACCCGGCTGCCCAGCTGCCATGGTAGCAGCGGCCGGGGCTCCTTGAGCCCTTTTAAATCACCCAGGCCCCTTGGCAGTAGCCGCCCTTTGCCCTCCCCTCCCATCGGCAGGCATGTATCCTTCACTTCTTGCATGTGTCTGCTTTAGTGTTCTGGAGTCACAGGTAAAAATGCTCCCTGGCTTTCTCTGTGCAGGGTGTATTTGTGATCCAGGATTCCAGAAGATATTAGGAGGAGTTAGTAAAGCTATGCTGACTCAGTAGATGCGTGATGAAACTCTGGGTATTTTTTCCATTTTTTTTTTTCAAATTTGCCAGTTTTATTTAATTAAAAGTCTGAGGAATTATTACAGTATCTAGCACCATGCTCCAGATTCTAGAAGGACACCGAACATACATACCTGGGAGGAAACCCACATTCTGTAGAAGGAGCTATGATATTCTGGGGTGCAATCCAGACCAGTAAGAGGCTGTGTCACCCCTGCCCTGCAAACTCAGGTGCCTCACAATGCTTTGCTGCTCTGGCTCCCAGCTGAGCCCCTCCCAAACAGCCTGCCAGCATGCAGGTTACACCCTGAGTGTCTGTGTACTGCTTCAGCCTGCCAGCCACATATCAGTCACACACTGGCTTTCACCATCCTTGGTTACCACTTGCCGGATGACCCCCAGCACACTCACAGTCCTAGATTTCCCCCCAAAACATGTGTTCTATACTGTCTAGCTATCACCTGGACAGTCCAGACATATTACCTCTGTAGCCCCTATAAGGGGATCAATATACAACAGTCCGCTACCATAAATGAAGTTACCCAAACAATTCACAACACTGGATTGGTTTTAATTGAAGAATAAAACGCATTTATTTAACTACAAGGAGATAGGTTTTACATAAGGACAAGTATAAGGCACTAAAGTCAGAAATGGTGATGAGAAATAAAGATAAAACACTTCCTAGCACTAAACTTAACAAACAAGACTTGGTTCAAGGTGAGATCTCATACCACATGTTTCCAGTAATATTGGCTAGCATCTGCTCCCAAAGTCCAACATCGGTGTCTTTTCTCTTCTTAGGTCAAAAGGAGAGAGATGTATAGGGAGAGATAACTGGAGATGGTTTTTCCCATCACTTTTATTGGTCAGTCACCCTTTGAGATGCAATTTCCTGGGGCTTCCCTCTAGGTAAAGTTCATTCCCACTCCGAGGTTGGAGTCAAAGAGTATGGAGGTGAAAGGGATTCCATGCTGTTGTTTGCTAAGATGCAAATCTCTTTGTTCTTGCCCCCCTTTCCTTGCCAAAGAATGGTCACTTAACATGGGATTGCCTATCAACTTTGAAGATACCTGAGTAGCGGCATCAGCTTGCCCTTTGTCTTTGAGAAACAGGTTTATCCACTCCCCAGCTTGTCTGGTAAACCTGTTCAAACCTATTTCAGTCATGAGTTCAGCTAATGTTAATAACTTTACATATAATGTTGCTACACACATTTCACCATGATATTATTGACCAGCAAGTTATTCATTTTCAAATGATACCTCACAAGGCATATTTTGTACAGATATTATTACAAAGCTGTATAGGATGTGAATACAGGGGTATGTTCCATCACAGGAGCATGCATTGAAAATTATCTGTGACAATTCTGGTTGTTCCTTAAAATGAAAGAGATTCCAGTCTATAGGCTATCCATGGTTATGAGCTATAGGGAGGCATTCTGAGGCAAGGATGACTGGTCAGTTGGCGTGGCCTGCATGTTTATAGGGATACTCCTCAAGAACTGGTCTTTTTCCATGCACAAGGAGTGGGACTAGTTTGCAGAAAGAATCGTCCCAGGGAACTGTGTTACAGTTGCTGATGACTAGACCATGGGGTACGTTATCACTGGTTTTGCAGAATATGTCCACTACAGCTGGTTGGAAAATGTTTGTCAGCATATCTTTTCAACAAAAATTGCCCTTTTCATCTAAATAAAAACACTTAGAAAAATGTTTCTGATTTTTGATGAACATTCCCAGAGGGAAAAAAGCTATTTAAAAATGAAGACATTCATTTCTGAACATTCGTGTTTGGGGGATTGTTCCAAAATTTCATTTCAGATTTTATTTAATTTTTCTATTTTTATATTATTTGTACATTACTTCACAACGTGTAGCATGCACTAGTACTAATGAAATGTCGTAATAGGATATCATATAATAGTTGAAAAAGTCTGTTTTCATTTTATTTTATTTTTAAAATTACTAAGGGCAGCTGCTACTTAGTACTGCCTGAAACACCTTATGCTCTTTTCTAGGGTGAAGTGTCTCCTGTTTGTGTTATAATGCCACAGTCTGACACTTTGACTCCTTGCTTTCTAACAAACGGACACTGAAGTAATTGCCATTTTGCCTTGATTATAATAATGTGTCCTTTTCAAACCAATGCCGCAGCTGCTACAATCCATTCCAGTCGGCATTGGTCAGGTGTATGGCTGTGATAATCCCTGGACTGGTGGCATCTTCCTGGTTGCTTTACTCATCTCCTCTCCACTCATTTGCTTGCATGCTGCAATCGGATCAGCAGTGGGGATGCTGGCAGGTACTAACCAATGACCATGACTTACCAAGGTTATTTTTTTCAGAGTAACAGCCGTGTTAGTCTGTATTCGCAAAAAGAAAAGGAGGACTTGTGGCACCTTAGAGACTAACCAATTTATTTGAGCATAATGAAAGCTTATGCTCAAATAAATTGGTTAGTCTCTAAGGTGCCACAAGTACTCCTTTTCTTTTTTCAAGGTTATTTTTGTAATTTATAACATTTACCAGTACCTTGACTGCAGTTATTACATAGTTCTGTCCAACACTTTGTGGCTTCTGCTTGCATGGGTCTGGACATGGTTTTGATTTGCAGTCAAATCCTTGAGCTTGGATCTCAATTTTGGGTTTTATTCAAACCCAATATGGTGAAGGCAAAACTCGGAACAAAAGTGTAGAGTTCTGAAAAAGCTCTGGTCGTTGCAAGTTTTTGTGTTCTACCAAGGAGACCTGCTGTAGCTCTATGACTAGTTGTCACTAGTTATGTTCTGAAACCAAGACTCATTCACTATGCCCATCTTGGAAAATTTGTACCCATCCAGAGATGGCAGTAAGTTTTGTGTTGTGCTTTGGACCCATAAGTGTTTTGCAGAAGACTCAGGCCATTTTCTTTCCATATTTCATCTGGTTTGGGATGGTTGCTACATTTTGCACAGGTCTAGTATTTAATGCAAATAACTGAGCAGGTTTTCCTACAGGGGAAAGTGAGGAGAGGAAGGGGTGGGAGAAGGGGAATCATAAACAAGAAAGCGAATGGAGGAGTCACAGTGGGAAATGGATTAGTCCAAACAAATGGTGATATGAGCGTCCAATTCAAGTTATCAGAGCTGGTAATGTCTCAGGGTGGCCTGGTCTCCGGAGGTTGTGCTTCCCTGTTTGCTGGTGATGCTGAGGCCAGTGAGAAATCTCCAATGAGCTCTTGTAAGGCCAGCCCAGGAAAAGACCCTGAGTTACTGTCCTGCTGGTGAAAGCCCACATAGGTGGAGACTGACGGGGTCCCAGCATCCCTGGCAGCTTGGGACCATGGGAGATCAGCTAGGAGATCCTGCTTACTTCCCTGCTGCTGCCTTGTCTACTATTGTGCCAGGACTGGTTAATTTTCTTGAGCCAGAACACCCATTGAGCTTAGAAAGAGTTTTGCCTGAGTGAGAACTTTAGGACTGGTCCAAATTCTGGGCTTTATTACATCATCATAAATATGGAATAAGTATAGCCATTGACTTCAGCCTGTTTCCTCCATATTAGCAATGGTGTGACTGAGAACACAGTTATATTTTAGTGCAGATGTAATGGGAAAATAATTCTGTGTTGATGCCAAGGAATTTGTGAAGAATAATATCTGATAGCTAAAACTTGGCTATAGCTAGATATCATAAACTGTGTCTTTTGCCTTACAGCGCTGACCATTGCAACACCATTTGACAGGGTCTACTTTGGCTTGGGGAGTTACAACCGTGTGCTTGCTAGCATTGCAATCGGAGGCATGTTCTATGCTCTTACCTGGCAGACACACTTCCTGGCACTTGCCTGTGGTATGTATCCTACAGGATGTGGAAAGCAGAAATCCAAAGCATGCAAAATAACAGTGGGAATTCTGCAGATTTAGTGTCATTTGTGGCCGTGCTGGCAAAAGCGTGCGCATCCACTGCTCTTGTATAGTCTTCATTGTGCCTTTGTTCTTTTCACAGCATTATTTTGTGCCTATGCTGGAGCAGCCCTTGCTAACATCCTGTCTGTGGTAAGTTTATATGAATTTTGGCTTTGTCATAATATCAGAACACAGAAAATTTTGTATTACAGCAATGACAGTTTTGACAGCAATGGAGTAAGAATTCTGCAGTCCAGTGAGGTTTATTGTATAGATTCTGTCTGGTATATTGTGAGATTATAGACGCTACTGCTGAGAGTAAGAGTTCAGAGAACTTCAAACCACGCTATCCTCTGTGTGTACTTGTGTATATAGTTGAATTCCAACAACCATTTCTGGAATAAGATACAACTTTTTTCTACCCTTCCCTTTTCAGTTGCCCATAACTTTCCCAGATAAACTCCTTTTGGCTGGTATTTTCTTTATTTGTTCCCCATTTTTCCTTGCTTTGTCTCAATCCAATCATTTTTTGTTTAAAGTTTGTTGCAGCCATTTTTGGGGATTGTTAATGTGGAGAAAGAATATCTTTTCTTAAATGGTAAAAATATAAAATGTATGCCCATATAACTCAAAAATAGTTGAAACTAGAACCATCAAACTGTGCTTGTTTTTTAGATCTCACTTGGGGGATCAAAACTAAAGCCAAGTTTGAAGACAATAGGTTTGGTAGCTTTAAATATATGAATGTTTAAAGACAGCAATTTCATATACACATATTAAAATGTACCCATCTGATTTCTTTGTTAACGCATTGTGTCTAGAGTGGTTTAGAGCAGAAAGCCTGTATAAATAGGATGCCTCTGTTACATACACCTGAATTAAGGATGCATCAGGAAAAGGATGGTTGGACCTGGTGTCCTCATTTTTAGAAGAATGCAGTTGGAGAGTCACAAGAACCCAAGAGTAATCTTGGTCAGATACATTTTTGCACCAATTTAATTTTAGACTTTTAGGGTCCCACTGGAACTTGCTCCCTTTTTTCCCTTGTAACCTTGCCGGCTTTGCATTGCTATCTGTGTTGCCAGCAAGGGGTAGGGATATGAGTGTGTTTGGGGGGAATATAGGGGAGGAGAGATGAGGAATCCCAAAGTGCATCATAATCGTCAAAACTGTTCTTTGAGAAAGTACATTCTTCTCAGGCTTCTGACTTAAAGCTGGCGAGTTAAGCAAAGGGAATAATAAAAATGTGATATAAAATTCTGTCAACACATTCTTTTTCCCCCACCCAGATTGGATTACCAGCCTGCACCTGGCCTTTCTGCTTCTCAGCACTTCTCTTTTTGCTACTAACTACAAATAACTCTGCAATCTACAAGCTGCCACTCTGCAAAGTCACTTATCCAGAAGCCAACCGAGTCTATTACCTGAGAATGAAAAGAAGAGAGCAGAAACCCACTGGTGATTAGCCAATACAAATGGGAGACAATTTGTGATCCCCAATGTAGCTGCACATATTGATCTCAAAAGCACATGAATTAGAAGTTTCAGTACTATCTGTCAAACACACACACATGTCAGCAATTCATGTCTTCAACAACTATGTGTTGTTCTATGAGGGCTGAGTTTATATATATATCATATTTTGGAGGAAATGTTTGTTCATGATCTAAGCTTCATAAAATGCATTCAGGTAACATAATGGGTGTCTTACAGATGTATATGATACTAATTTGAAACAAATTATTATTATTAATAATAATAATAATATTGTAGGAGTTGACTTGTATTTTACATTTGCATGGTAGCACAAGAAGGACCCAAACCAGACTAGGATTTTTGGATGCTGCCATAATATAACAATAATACTGTGAGAAGAACCTTGTAATGATCAGTGGTTAAAATCAAGAAGTAGTATGTTAGTAATGCAACAGAAAGACTGACTGATTTACTCTTTTGGCATCACATAAATCTTGTCTAAGCCCTCAAATCCCATAATTAAATCCATAGTATAAATTGTTAAAATACTTATTGAATTCATCATCTTTCTCTGTAGTCTGCTGTCTTTTCCTTATTTTACATTGCAATTAAGATATTCATATTTTCCCTCTATCATCAGACTAGGGAAATGGCTTACTTATAATTGTGTTGGCCATTAACACCATCTTCTCAATCATACAAACAGAAAAATAACAATCCCCAACGAAAAACACAAAAGTATGTGTCCATCTTACCTATTTATCCAGATGAAGCGCTGGACTTAATGCCAGTTGTGGGACATTCTCTGGGCCTGGCTCTCTGTTGCATTGCCCCTTAGGGTGGTTATTTACGTGAGTGCAAAATGAGTGGAGAAGAGAACTGGTCGGGAATTTTTCAACACAACATTTTTTGTCGGAAAAAGCCAATTAATCAGAACCAAAACTTATTGCAGAAAAGGGGTCTGTTTCGATACATTTTTTTCAACTCAAAAATTTTGAGAAGTAAAGTTCTGAAACTGTCAGAATGTTTTGTTTCAACATTGTAAAGAATTCCAATGTTCTGGTTCAAAGTGACTCTTTATTTCAAAATGCACACTGATCGTAGTAAAAAAAAAAATTTTAACGGTCAAAATTAAAATGTTTTGAAATTATGAAAAAATGTTTCACGTGACCAAAAATATTTGGGAGTGGGGAGGGATTTTCAGTTAATGAAATTTTGAGATTTCGACTTTTTGTTCTGATTCATGAAGGGACAATTGTCATTATCCTGAAAATGTTCACAGGATAGGAAAACCATTCCCCTCCCAGCTCTTGTCAAGAACTCTACCAAAACAGAACGGCAGCATTTTGCACAAGGTTTGCCCTCTATTGTCTAAAAAAGCCTTTGTGCCAAGCATAAACATAGACCCAAGCGGGCTTAAGTACTAAAATCAGATCCTACAAGATAAAGCTTCACCTAAAAACTGAAGGAACATAAGGCTTAAGTGAAATGAAGAAGCAGAGAATGAGATGATCTCGTACATCTCCAAACATCCTTGAAGACAAGGCAAAAGAAGAAAAATCCCAGAAGGTTTCTGACAGTGTTAATCAAAACTCTTCTGCCATACTTGGCCAAAGAAGAACTGAGACATAGTGGAGCAGACACAACCTGACATGCCTCCCACTGACATGACATTCCCCCTAGCTCATATCCCCTCGTAATTACTCAAACTGAAAACTTAGCCAGCACACAAGGGTTCACATGGCAATAATTGCACGGGCTCTTTAACGTTTGTAAAAGTCCAGACTTCTCGTTTATGTCTCACCTGCAAGGCAGAACCTCCACAGCACAGTACTAATACTGAGCTGGTTCAGTACCAACTCAGCTGGCAGAGTGCCACTGTGACGCTGACGGACCTGGTGCCTGCTCTTGCCACGGCTGTAGGCCTCAGCCGAGCACTGACTAAATCACTGCAGGAAACTAGTCTGTTTCACCCCTGTGTTAGTATGGTTCGGATGAGTATTGGACTGGTAACAATGTGTTTAGTGTTTAGACTTTTTGAAATGCTTGTAAGTTGCTGCAGGCATTAATCTCCTTTATAATATCTTTATCATGAGCTATAAGGTAATATTTAAGTTTGGCTTTATAACTGTAAAAAGTTTGCTGTGAAACTGTGAACCCAGTCAGCAGGGATCATCTCCTGTCCATCCAGAGGGCCTATCAAAACTAAATGGGCTATTGTGGGATATCTCAATGCAAATAATATTAATTGCCCCCTCACACCAGGAAGAGGCTACATGCAAAAGGGCTTTTCCCATCTTCTTGAATTCTGGAAGAAGGAAATAAAACCTTAGATTGGCTACAAGAGCTGTCTTTGGTGTGAGAACTAAGGTACAAATTGATGCTGGATAAGTGACTGATCTGTTGGGACTGTGAGCAACCTGAATATTTTGTGATCTTTGGTGCATGGAATCCAACTATCACTAAGTCCCCCTTGCCTGGGTGGCAAAATAGACTGAAATGCCAAGGGGACTGTCTGTGACTCCATGGCCCACAGTATGCCAACATTTTTATGGCTGACTTAGAACAACAATTCCTCAGCTCTCGTCCCCTAACACCCCTACTCTACTTGCGCTACATTGATGACATCTTCATCATCTGGACCCATGGAAAAGAAACCCTTGAGGAATTCCACCACGATTTCAACAATTTCCATCCCACTATCAACCTAAGCCTGGACCAGTCCACACAAGAGATCCACTTCCTGGACACTACGATGCTAATAAGCGATGGTCACATAAACACCACCCTATACTGGAAACCTGCTGACCGCTATACTTACCTACATGCCTCCAGCTTTCATCCAGACCACACCACACGATCCATTGTCTACAGCCAAGCTCTACGATACAACCGCATTTGCTCCAACCTCTCAGACAGAGACAAACACCTACAAGATCTCTGTCAAGCGTTCTTACAACTACAATACCCACCTGCTGAAGTGAAGAAACAGATTGACAGAGCCAGAAGACTACCCAGAAGTCACCTACTACAGGACAGGCCCAACAAAGAAAGTAACAGAACGCCACTATCCGTCACCTTCAGCCCCCAATTAAAACCTCTCCCGCGCATCATCAAGGATCTACAACCTATCCTGAAGGACGATCCCTCACTCTCTCAGATCTTGGGAGACAGGCAAGTCCTCACTTACAGAGAACCCCCCAACCTGAAGCAAATACTCACCAGCAACCACACAACAAAAACACTAACCCAGGAACCTATCCTTGCAACAAAGCCCGTTGCCAACTGTATCCACATATCCATTCAAGGGACAACATCATAGGACCTAATCACATCAGCCACACTATCAGAGGCTTGTTCACCTGCACATCTACCAATGTGATATATGCCATCATGTGCCAGCAATGCCCCTTTGCCATGCACATTGGCCTAACCAGACATTCTCTATGCAAAAGAATAAATGGACACAAATCAGACGTCAAGAATTATAACATTCAAAAACCAGTTGGAGAACACTTCAGCCTCCCTGGACACTCAATTACAGACCTAAAAGTCGCAATTATTCAACAAAAAAACTTCAAAACCAGACTCCAACGAGAAACTGCAGAACTGGAATTAATTTGCAAACTGGACACCATTAAATTAGGCTTGAATAAAGACTGGGAGTGGATGAGTCATTACACAAACTAAAAACTATTTCCCCATGCTAATTTTCCCCCTACTGTTACTCACACCTTCTTGTCAACTGTTTGAAATGGGCCATCCTGAGTATCACTACAAAAGTTTTTTTTTCTCCTGCTGATAATAGCCCACCTTAATTGATGAGTCTCGTTAGAGTTGGTATGGCAACACCCATTTTTTCATGTTGTCTGTGTGTGTGTGTGTATATATATATCTTCCTACTGTATTTTCCACTGCATGCATCCAGTGAAGTGGGTTTTAGCCCACAAAAGCTTATGCTCAAATAAATTTGTTAGTCTCTAAGGTGCCACAAGTCCTCCTCATTCTTCATGGTAAGACTGTTCTAGTGCTTTAGGAGTTCACACTTGTTACTGGGCTGGTGAAATCTAATTACAGAACACACAACCAGCTTGGGGTCTCTGTCCTGCTTCTGGACAGTCTGCCCTGAGGCTGGCACTCCCAGTCGTGAACAACTCCACACAATGTCCCAGCCACATCCTGCAGAAAACTGAGTTTGCCTTAGAAGTCTCCCTTGTGAAATCCTGACAGCCCTGCCTAGCGGCTGAGCTCTGATGAGATCCTGGGCTAGATAGAGCTGCAAGCAGGGAAGCATTTCTCCAAAAAAGGAAAAAGCATATTTGGTGATTTCATCCACAGTTCTGCAAAGTTGTAAGTAACTTTAAAGAAATGTGTGTCATCTTGTTGAAGTCCATGGAATAATCACCTGTATAACGTGATTTGTGGAGCCAGGGCTTTCAAACTCTTGGCTAAGGGCCTTTTGACCCAAGTATTATCCACATGTTTGTCAGAGACATTCAACTGCCAAAGAGCAGAATGCAGTATTGTTGTAGCTGGGTTAGTCGCAGGATATTAGAGAAACTAGGTGGGTGAGTTAATATATTTTATTAGACCAACTTCCATTGGTGAGAGAAGAGCTCTGTGTAAGCCTGAAAGTTGGCCCAATAAAAGATATTACCTCACCCACCTTGTCTCTCTAATATCCTGGGACCAACACGGCTGCAACAACACTGCATACAACGTTAGAAAGAGATTGACAAGTAAGAGATGCACCAGAGGTTACATAGAGGTGACAGCAGTCCTCTTTAACAGTCAGGAAAGTTGATGATTTCCAGGATTTGGACATTATTCAAGCACTTAAATTGAGAGATGTATTTATATGTCTATGAAAGCTGTTAGTTTCCAGTGTTTAAACTGAAATCTACAGCACTGGAAAATTATGTAGTAAAGGAGAGCTTTCTAACAGCAGGGTGTTGGGCATCTCCTGAAAGGCTCAGAGTGCTCTCAGCTCAGTGCCTTGCAAGATTCCCTTATGCATGGAGGAAACCAAAAATGACCAGAATTTCTAGGTCTGTACAGTATGACAGGCACATATTTGATAGCAGCACTGAAGAGCACAAACCTCACTTATCAGAGTGAACTCTGTACGAGATTCACTTAATAAACCAGTGGCATCTCCCTCTCTGTGACTCCAACCCAGCAGAACATTTGTGATTCTTTCCAAGACTCCTGTGCCCTGAAGTGTTCTGGGTCGCCATCCAATGGCAGGCTAGCTGGTTCAGTAAGAAGACTGACCTGCCAGGGAAGTTGTATCCATGTAGAATATAGCATGATGGCTACTATCAGCAAAGCCACCTGAGAACTGGAGAATTCAGTCCTGCGGTGAAAGGAGGCCAGTCTCCATAAAGTCAATGGAATTTCACCAAGGCTGGATATGGCCAATGATGTTTGGATTCAGCCTTTTTCGGCAAATTCCCTTGCCTCCAGCTACGTAGTGGGATCCCAATCTAGAACTCATATACACACACACACACACACACATAGACTACACGGTATGCCGATGACACTAAAAGGTTACTCAGAATGAGAAGAGAAACAGAATGTTATCATTTGTCACATACAAAGCTTCCTACCCAGAGCAGTGCAAGAATCACTCATTAAAAGGTGAAAAGAAGAGAGAATAATAAAAGAGCCTACTGAGAAGGAAAGAGGTCTGAGGAAAGCAAATAAGCCTCTTGAGAAGAAAATCCCAGATAATTGCCTTAAAGACAAAGGACACCACCAGAATCGCTAAGAGGAATTACCTGATTAGAGGAGTAGGAGAATTTAATGAACACCTATTTTAGTAGAGCTTGTTTGGCTATGATGAGAGGTAAGTGTATGATCTTCTATAAAGAGCACATCTCTGGGATGATGTGCTGATTAGCAGTCATTAATGTCTTCATATATAAACACATGCTACTATTGCTCCCCCAGGTCTCCCCATGATCGCCCACCACCAACGCAACGCACCTGTCTCCTGAAGAGCCTTGTATCCCAAGGTGCTTTGCCCCAGGTGAAAAATGCAGCTGTGAACATTTAAAATAAAGCACCAGCAAACCAAGAGGGAAGTTAAGAGCTCTAGGCAAAGGAGGAAAGAAACCGGTCTTCAGCTGAGGTTTGAAAGGCGATGGAGAGATGACGTGGGAAAGAGCTACAAGGAGGAAGTTCCAGGTTTCAGAAGCTAAAGAGAAGGTGATTCTTGCCTCAGGAGTTTCTAAGACAGGATGAGCTCATGCTTCCTTCAGGCGTGAACTAATATAGGCTCAGGCCATCCAGGGATGCCAGCACAGAGGGACAACTACAATAGGGAAAGTGATGAAGAAGCTGTTGGGGGTAGAGGGGTGCAAGGCAAGAGTCTGACAAAATGGGCTGGACTAAAGGCCGAACCATAGGTGAAAGGGGGACGAATCCTTTTGCAGACTGAGGGAAAAGCCAGTCTCAGTCAAACTGGCAGAGGAGTGCATTACAATGGAATTGTGTTCTTCCACCCAGGAGCAGAGAGAAGGGATCATCTCAATTTAGTGCTGCAGACAGAGATGCTTTGAAAATCAAGGGTAGGTTTCCAGCTTAAGTGGCACTTAGGTGCCTGACTTCCACTGAAAGTCTTGTACCCTTGGAAATATACCCCTTGGTTTACACACAGGGGATGCATAACAGCCAGCCCCTGGAGTATGTGTACATGCCTATGGAGTGTAACCCTCCCCTGGGCATGACTCGACCTGCCCCTGAGACACCTGAGGGGCCTCTCTTTTCCCTTGCACTTTGGACACACTTGCACAGCTTGTCATCTCAACAAAGCATCATTGAATTGAACTGGATTGGAATTGTATCTGGCTCTTCCCATTCTCAAAGCACTTGACAAGCATTAACTAGTCAATCCTCATCACACCTCTAGGAGAGAGGGACTCAGACACCCATTCTGCAGAAAATGAGAACTGAGTCAGTGAGGTCAGTGACTTCCCCACAAGGCTAATGAGGGACTGAGTGCAGGAGATGGGACTGAAACTCCACTCCAACCACAAGACCACACCTCTCTTCTGCCTGATTGTTCGTTGCATGTTATTCTTGCTTGCTTCCTCTCATTGCCTCACACTCTAAGGGTTTCCCTACACTTGTACCTTCTGTTCACCTTTTTTAAAATGCCACTTTCTGTAAGAAGTTAATGCAGTTTGATTTAGTTTTCCCTCTGTGCCTTTCCCTCAGCATTAGACAGTCCCAGCAGGCATTTACCTTCTCATGTTGCTTTCTTTTCTTGCCCATCAGATGGCATTATGGTTGAACATTTAATTGCATTGGAAGCCGATGAGTGCCAAGGAGATATCCAGACAAAGCAGAGGAACTTGTTTCAATTCGAACAGCAGTCTACACACTGGCCTGTGCGAAGGAGAAGTAAAGGTTCTGTTCAATCCCTTCCTGTCTTTCCTCTCTCACATGGTCCTGGGCAGCCCTGATAGCAGAGCTTGAGATTTTGCAAGTGTAACCCAGATATTTTCATATTTTTGAGGGGGGTTCATAAAAGGAATTGAGTTTTGCTAGACCTTTTTCCTATCAATTCTGTTAAAACCGTACTTCTCTATGCAAGTGGGAGCCTGGGCTGTCTGAACAATGAAGAAATCCATAGTAACCAGGATCACCTTGCATGCCAAGAGGGAATAGCAAATTTGGGTGAGTTATTGAATGCTCAGTTGAAGATATTTTCAAGGGCCAGGTGCTCAGCACCTTCTGAACATATCAAGTTGTTTTGTCACCGTATTGGTCCCAGGATATTAGAGGGGGAAAAGTGGGTGAGGTAATTAATAATAATATTTACATCACTCACCTTGTGTCTCAGGTTCGGCACCTAAAGCCACTAATTGCTTGAAACTCTTGGTCCTTGGTCCTCATCCAGATGCCTTTGAAATTAGGTGTTTCCAGATTGCTCTGCAAATTCATTTGCCCTGCTACCTTCCTCCTCTTCAGCTTTCTAATGTTCTGTAATGGTCAGGATAACAAAAGTATCCTCATTTTGGGGGTGGGCTTTGTTTACTATTAAAGGTCCCATCACAAACAAGGAGGATTGTTTCAATTTAGACAAAAGAAAAGAGTTTAAACAGGGGACCCGCAGCCTACTCAGCTGTTATTAACTTTGGAGTTCACAGGGGGTCTCTTGCAGCGATACAGATGAAGCAATACACATGTTGCTGCAGCTGGAATTCCAAAACCACATCCTATTGACAGGGTTGGTCCATAGTAATCTTACCCCTGAGAGATTTTCATACACTGATATGAAAGGGTATAGGTGCAGTGGGGAGGAAGTAGAAGCTTCTCCCATCAAGATGTTCCCACTGGACCATCAAGATTCTCAAGTACCTGTGGCTTTTTGTATGAGCTTTTGGAGAGATGAACTCAGATGATTCATCTCTACTAAATTACAGAGACGCACCTAATGCAGAGAGATGTCTGCAACCTGGAAGGAAAATCCCATTTTGATTCTCTCACCTCCTGATATGGCTACAATGCCATGGATACTCCCATGTCTCAGGTACTTTTATGGGGCTCCTACCCCCATAATAGCACTGAGATCCACTTTCTTCACTTACAGAGGTAATGGGGTAGCTTTTCAGAGGGATGAGGCCTGGCCTCCCTCTTTGGTGGGCAAAATTTGTGCTTCTGAACATAGCACCCTCATTTTGTGCAGCTGAGATGGACTGCAAACATGAACACCTGATTCAGACCCCGAGGCAGAGGCACAAGTATTCAGATTTGTGACCACAATTCAGTTGCAGCTGCAAATTGTGCCCACAATCGAGTGGCAGATGGATAATGCAAACATAAAAATATAGGCTGCCATTTTGAATATGTGGCCTAACATGGGGCATTGAGGAGAGGAGAACTTTAAGAAACCCGTAGCCCCAGTTCCAGCCTCCAAGTCCAGTTAATGTATAAATATGGGAGCTCTTCGGTGCCTAGCTATCACACCCAGACTTGGATGTCAGAAAATATCATGAGAAAGTTGGCCCGGATACCAAGATTATCACCTACTGTTTTGAAATATGTCATTAGATCTTTAATCTTCATCAGCATAGACCCCCAGACACAGGCAGAAAAGATTTCAGTTTAATGTGAACGGAACCCTTAACTGTGGTGACATCTGTTAATAAATCAGCCATATCAACTATGGAGGCTGAACATACATTCTTTGCTCAGCCAGAATGGCTGCTGATATCAGCTCATTTTGTAAGTCCAGAAAAAATTAGCTGGGAAGCCCTTAAAAATACATATAAGATTTATAGAGCTGGTCAGAAATTGCTAATTATTTTCATGGGAAAAGTTTTTAAAATCATTTCCTTTTTAATTTTCCAACAAAAAAATCAATCTTTTGAAGCAACCTTTAAACCAACCCCCCCCCCCCCCAATGTTTTCTGTGTTCAAAACCTGGGGAAAAAAGGGTTTTGCTAAATATTTTCAGTTTTTAAAATCCAAAACTTTTTACTGAAACCAGAGCAAAGCTATTTTTCACTTTTTCGCTCTGATTTTTTCACTGAAAAACTAGAAAGTTTCAACCAAACTGAAAGCTTTCTGAAAGAAAGTTGACCAGCTCTAAAGATGTAAATGATCCTAGAGATACCCTCTGCTATTTAGGTGCAAAGGTGATTTAAAAGTTAAAGATCAGTGCTATCCTCCCTGGAAAGAGAAATATTTTACAACAACCATCCTGAAGGAAAGTTATAATTGAAATGCTATTGTGGGATATGCCAGAGGTTTAACAAGCAACAATGCACAGCCATCCTGAGTGACTCAGAAGGTGTGCAGCCAATGCACATCCACCATGAGAGGGAGGACTTTGAGGTGCAGTGAGCAAATCTATTTCTTCTGTACCTACAGTGTTTGGAAAAGTTGAACATCCGGATAGACAAAATGAGGATCAGTTTTCCCCTCCACACCACCAACAGGAGAATGAATCAGCTGTAAGTACTGGAGCTATTGCTTTTCCGCTTATTAAATCCAAGTAAAATTAGTGCAGAATTATTGGTGGGGTTTCAGTTTAAAAGATTTAGATTTCATGTAGGCATGAAATCTAAAAAGAAACTGCAAACATTTTTGCTTAAAACAACACTTTTCAATTTCACAAAGCCCTGAGTTACACTGAGCTTTGTTACTCAGTCATTTCAAAGTTTTACATTGTATTGGTACCTTTTCTTCTGACATTTGTACCCCATTTGGACATCAGTGTCATCCCTCTGCCAAGCAGTAGCAGCTGTCCAGGGACTCGGGGGAGGGATAGCTCAGTGGTTTGAGCATTGGCCTGCTAAACCCAGGGTTGTGAGTTCAATCCTTGAGGAGGCCACTTAGGGATCTGGGGCAAAAATTGGGGATTGGTCCTGCTTTGAGCAGGGGGTTGGACTAGATGACCTCCTGAGGTCCCTTTCAACCCTGATATTCTATGATTCTATGACTTGCAGGCCAGCTTCCCAGTGGAGCAGAAATCAGTGAAGTGGGGCCCGAATATAGTCTCAGGCTACGTCTACACTATGAGCTAGGGGTGTGATGCCCAGCTCACATAAACATACTTGTGCTCGTGTAAACCAACAGACCCCAGGCATCGGCAGGCAGGATCGAACCGGGGATCTCTGGAGCTTATTGCATGAGCCTCTACAGCGTGAGTGAAAAGCCAGCTGACTCTTAGCTAAGGCTGTAGAGCAAACTCATTAATCTGTCTCTCTAAGTGGTTTCGGTGCCACTAAACGGGACAGAACCCCACCCCCAGGAGTGTGTGGGTTACACTTGCTCAAGTATAAATAATAGTATACCCGTGTCATCATGCACAGCAGCACCATAGCTTAGCCATGCCAAGTACAAACCCGCCTGGACTACACAGGTAAGCTTCCCCTGCTACCGCGGCTACACTACTGCTTACATGCCTGAGGTGGGAATCACAGCCCTAGCTCATAGTGTAGACACAGCCAAAGTGTAATATACATACCACTCCTAAAATGAGATGGTCAAACAGCATGCAGGGCAATCCCTTCCTCCAGGAATCTCAGCCCAGCACCAATGTCTGGTCCCCAGCAAGCAACTCTGTCTCAAGGATTGACTCCAGTCACAGAGAGCAAACTCTCTTGTTGCTCACACAGCTGCCCCTCTCCTGAAGATGCCTCTAAACCTAACCTTGCATAACCTGAAACTACCACAGTAGTTTCATAAGCCAAAACTTGCTCACACGCTAAGAAAAAGAACGTGCACGACTCTATATGTCAGCACCCCCTGATGACTCCTGCCGTAATAATATTTAAAAATAAATTTAAATAAATTTAAAAAATATCAGTGGCTTTGAAAACAAAACAGCTTGCCTTTGGAGAACTGTAGTAACATTCTCTCCTTTCCTGAAGAAGGATCTGAAGGGCAATATGGCTCCTGAAACCAAAATCACTGAAGAGAAAAGCACTAACAATCAGAACGGAGGGACAACAGGCGTGAAAAGCATCGGCAGAGCTGTGTCCTATATCATGGGAGGAACAAACATGTCTGGAGATGGATCTAAAGGTAAAGCAATTACCAGTCACAAGTATTGACTAAACAGTGTGGCCAATTGTTTGCCTACACTTGTGGTTCATTCTTAAAAATGTTCAAGAGACCAAATAAGTGCCAAATTTACTGTCTAAAGACAAAACAGTATAATATGAAAAGGAGATATACATAACCTCCTGCCAGGTAGCAAATTTTCACGGCATGTTCAGAAAGTGTGCTTCAAAGATACGCGTTTCAGCTAGTAGTATTTATAGTATGGCTTTACAAGTTACCAACCTCTTTACACATCACTTGAACTTTAAGTTTAACCCACTAGTTTTGCCAGCTTGGTACCTCCCTATACTTTCCCATCCCTCATTTGAATGGTATATTCCAAATGTTGATGAGCCATAACAGGGCTCCCTAATTGTGCTTGGTACAAAGTATTCATGAATCTTTACTTTGACAAGTTTCCTATTTTCTAAAGTCAAAACTGACTTCAGCTTTGCAAACTTCTGTGGGCTGTTTGACATGGGTGAACAGAAATTGTGGAAAGAGCATAATGCATTTAATTAATGTAACCTTCCAATACCCATATATGTAAAGTATGTTATATTAATACCATTCACATAGTATCTATGAATGTGTATATTACATCGAACATATATGCATGGGCAAACACAACCATTGTCATTCCAGAGTTGTGGAGTGGTAATTGGTATCTTCTTATTGGCTTGATCATACATGTAGCATGCTCTTAATATGGGGAGATATGTTGGCGCAAGTCTCTAGGGGGAGCACTAGCAGCCTTTGCATCTGAAAGAGTCCTAGAATTGAGACTTACAGGGGAGAATAACTTGCAACACCCTTTTCTGCCTTCAGTGGGAGCCACCTCCACTGGCCAGTGTGTCTAGGGGACAGAGTCATGGCTGCACCTACTCCCTGCCCCTCTCTGCCCAGTTACTCCCAAGGAGAAGCATCTGGAGCACAAATGTAATGCGTTTTGGGGCAGCCCCTGTGGGCTGTGAAAGGCATGGGAGAGGACAATCTTTACCCCTTCCTACAGCCCTGCACAGTCACAATAGCCAGAAGCACAATCTAGTGCTAGACCTACACTAAGGTCCTTTCCTGCTGCTCTTGCTCAAGTTGAGTAGTCCTGTTAGCATCTGCAGTTTGACTTGCATATTTTCATACTCCTCAGCCTGAATAATGATGGTATTATGGGGTCCTAAGTGGCCCGATTTGCCAACAATCAAGCATGCAGTTTGAGTGCACAAGATCACCCATGCAAGTGCATGCCTAGTTGGTGTTGCCATGTCTGTGACTGCTCCCCTTAAAACACAGACCTGTCCATTTGTGCAGACAGATAACTGATTTGCATACACACACAGTCATGGTAATTGAGCATGGTAGCCTCCCATATCATAGCCCAGAGAGGTAGACCCTCCATGAATCTTATACAGCTTCTGAGGATCTGTGACTGTCACTGCACGTGTGCCTGTGTTGGCTCTTTGGGTCTTACATGCCTCTAGCATCTGAGCATCTAGCAAGTCTACACGACAAAATTCAGGTGACCTAAGTTACGTCGATGTACAGCCACCGCAGTAATTGAATTGGTTGTACATGTCCATGCAACGCGCCTTGTGTCAGCGGTGCGAATCCTCACCAGGGGCCCTTGCACTGATTTAACTGCCAGTGTGGGGCATTGTGGGACGGTTTCTGAAAGGCAGCAACAGTTGATGTAAGCAACGCAGTGTCTACACTGACCCTGTGTCGACCTAACTACATCGACTTAAGGCTATGCCTCTCATGGAGGTGAAGTTATTAAGTCAGTGTAGTGGGCAAGTCACATCGATGGTAGCTACATTTTAGTATAGACGCCTACAGAGTTAGGTCGACGTAAGCTGCCTTTTGTCGACCTAACTCTGTAGTGTAGACCACCCTGATACATTTCCTTCCTTTTTTCATTGCAAAAGTGTAAATGGATGAGTAAGACTCTCACCACCATCTGCTATGCAACTTTTGGGGCATCACAAAATAAGCCAGTTTGTACAAGTATATCCCAGTGTGCTTTATAATAGGGAACTCTGCCAAGTACATTCTGGAGCAGTTAGCTTTTCCCATGCCAAATCTAACAGTTGTCCTAGAATGTGATAAATCTGAGATGGCTTTTCCAGTCTGGCTGATACATTGTCCCAGTTCTACTGTAATTGCTTAGGGCATTTGAAAAAAAGCAGAATCCCAGGATTGTTTGCATCATTTACTTAGCTTGTAAGCTCTTTGGGGCAGGGATCATCTTTTCATTGGGTTTGTTGTCCCTAGAGACTTAACCCGTAGATGTGTGTACAGCACCTCGAATAGCGTGGTCCCAATCCTGACTCGATGCCTAGATGCTAAGAGGGCCAAAGAAAATTCCTTACAGTGAGGGAATTGAAGAGAGCCATCTGTTTAGCTTATCAAAAAAGAATGAGAGGCTACTTGCTGATTACCAGCTATTACCAGCAGGATAGTTAGTTTATGTGTGTGTTTTTTGGAGGGGGGTGAGGGGGTGAGAGAACCTGGATTTGTGCAGGAAATGGCCCAACTTGATTATCATGCACATTGTGTAGAGAGTTGTCACTTTGGATGGGCTATTACCAGCAGGAGAGTGAATTTGTGTGGGGTGGAGGGTGAGAAAACCTGGATTTGTGCTGGAAATGGCCCAACCTGATGATCACTTTAGATAAGCTATTACCAGCAGGACAGTGGGGTGGGAGGAGGTATTGTTTCATATTCTCTGTGTGTATATAAAGTCTGCTGCAGTTTCCACGGTACGCATCCGATGAAGTGAGCTGTAGCTCACGAAAGCTCATGCTCAAATAACTTGGTTAGTCTCTAAGGTGCCACAAGTCCTCCTTTTCTTTTTGCGAATACAGACTAACACGGCTGTTCCTCTGATACTTGCTGATGGTGTCCTTCATAGGGAGAAAATACTGTGCTCTTAAGAGCTCTTTCAACTAACAGAGAAGGGCAAAACAAGAACCAAAAGCTGGAAGCAGAAGCCAGACAAATTCAAATTAGAAATGAGATGCAGGTTTTTAACAGTGAGGATGATTAGCCATTGGAACAACTTGCCAAGGGAATGACGGCCTCTCCATCTCTTGATGTCCTTAAGTCAAGACTGGATGCCTTTCTGGAAGATGCTTGAGTGAAACATGTTGAGCTCAGTACAGAGGGGTAACTGGATGAAATCTAAAAGTCTGTGAAAGGATGTCAGACTAGATGCTCTAATGCAGTGGCTCTCAACCTTTCCAGACTACTGGACCCCTTTCAAGAATCTGATTTGTCTTGCGTACCCCCAAGTTCCACCTCACTTAAAAACGACTTGCTTACAAAATCAGACACAAAAGTGTCCCAGCACACTGTTACTGAAAAATTGCTTCCTTTCTCATTTGTACCATGTAATTATAAAAATTAATCAATTGGACTATAAATATTGTACTTACGTTTCAGTATATAGAGCAGTATAAACAAGCCATTATCTGTATGAAATTTTAGTTTGTACTGACTTCACTAGTGCTTTTTATGTAGCTTGTTGTAAAACTAGGCAAATATCTAGATGAATTGATGTACCCAATGGAAGACCTCTGCATACCCCCAGGGGTACATGTACCCCTGGTTGAGAACCACGGTTTTAATGGTCACTTCTGGCCTTAAATTTCACTTCTGGCCTCCGAATCTATGCTATGGTGATACAAATAAAATAAGAATATCCATCTACCTCTTCATTCTGATGATCTTTCCTCTTTCCAATAAACCTCTAGGGTTTCAATTTATTGACTGGGGGGACATCCCAGGTGATGTGTGTCAATAACCCTCTCAGTGGGTTTATCATTATTGCTGGATTCCTGGTCCAGAATCCCTGGTGGGCGCTCACAAGCTCTTTAGGAACATCTGTCTCAACTTTAGCAGCACTTATTCTGAGTCAGGACAGGTATGTTTATCTCTTGTGGGTTGTTCTTGGTGCTGACCAAATTCACCTTTGAACTATGATTACTTTGGCACGAACATTCTTTGACAGTGCTAAGCAGCCAACAGAGTGTTAGCTCAAAGAAACTGCAATAAAGAATAGATATGGACTAAAATGCAAATCACAGAGCTTCTACTCTGTGATTTCCAGCTAAAAAATGACACTTTTTAAAAAAAATGTTTACTTGTTTTGTTGTTTCACACCACTGATTATAAAAATAGAAATAACTTTTAAAACCTGATTTTTTCTTCTCTGTTTATGCTGTTGGTTTCCTTTTTACAGTCTGCTTGGAACATTCCAGCTGGACTGTAATTCCTACTGCATTAGGGAACCCAGTTACCACCAGTTTCCATTGGCATTTTTCAATTTATTTTTGTGGAAACACTTAGGTAGGTCTTGGGTTTTGTTGCTGTAGATATTCTCTGTTAGAAGGACCTCCAGACATGGACAATTGCAAGCAAGCCATGGTTAGATCAAGGTTTTGCTACAAGCCCCAGCTGTTTACCTGTCAGACTCACCACATTGATCATTGCTTTCCACTTCTTCAGACACAGAACTTCCATAAATTACCTTACAGTTCACACACTCTTTCGTGGGGGCTTGAACGGATGTTATTATCTGGACAGCATAATCAGGGTCTTCTAATACATTTTTAAGTGAACATAAAGACTCATCTGTCTCCCACAGATCAGCCATAGAAACAGGACTCCATGGCTATAATGGGACCTTATTGGGATATCTCATGGCTGTGTTTTCTGACAAAGGAGACTATTATTGGTGGCTTCTACTGCCTGTAGTTGTTACATCCATGGCATGGTAAGTTGCTCTTCATTTTTTTTTAATGTGCAATCCTAAATATTTTATATTCTTAGATTGACTTTTTTTCTTTTACTGACCCATCAGTTATCTACTGTATCTTACTTGCATTTTTAATTAGTACAACTTGAAACAAAACTGTATTTACAGCTGGACAAATAAAGCTAAATATTTCTGCTAATGCTTGTTTGCTTTTTTAAACTTCAGCCATGTTTGCGCTCTTTTTCAGTTCACTTTCTCCGGAGGTGAACATGAAAGGCAGTAAGACTCTTCTTAGGTCCTCCCGCAATCTAAAATCTTCCCACGTAAGATGTCAAAATATGACTCCACTTACAGTAGCTTGTGAAGATGTTCAGTATATAATCATATGTCCTCTGTGGGGTTTCACTAGGTATTGTGGGCTTAGTAGAGCTTGGCCCTTAGTAGAGCTTGGGTGGCCCACTGGATTTCTCGAAAGTAAGTGGTGCGTAGATGCCACATCCAGTAGATTTTACAGATCTTCACAATATGATCAGCACTTTCCTTTCTTGAGAGGATTGTTCAACAGTGAATAGTTAACTAGGTGACATTGAAATTATTACCATTAGACTTCTTGCTCTTATATTAATGGAATGTAACTGACCAAGGATCCAGCCATTAGCCACACCCAAACCCTGGATCTGAATGACCCAGAAGTAGGGGCAAGTTCTGGATCTGAACTTTACAGCTTGGGTCCATCTCTCTTTGTTTGCACAAGCTTACATTTGTGGATTCAGTGCTATTCCCGATGAAGTCAATGACACAACTCCCATTGACTTCAGCAGAAGCAAGATCATCCCAGTATGCTTGTAGAAAATGAATGGACATTATAGCTAGTTAATTTGGGGATAAGGGCCAAATTCTCAAAGGTATTTAGGCATCTACATCCCATTGGGACTTAGATGCCTAAATATGTTTAAGGATCTGTGCCAAAGTACCATACTTTCTGCTGTTTTGCTTACTGCTAGAGGCTGACTCGATTGGTGTAAGTGACCCCCTGCAATACCAGTCACTTATAAGTACAGGGAAGACTGTTTGTGTTCACCCTAATCATTGTAAACCCTAAAGATAAAAGGAGGACGCAGAAAGCAACCCATAGGTAACAGATGCCATCACAAGAGATGGACGGAGATAAATCTACGAAGAGATTGTTCTCCTTTTGGGTTCAGCCAGTTTCAGGTGAAGATGTTTTCCACCACCCTCACTGGTATGTAGAATTTATTACTGCTGTCTGAAAGATCTTGTTCTTCTCTTTTCAGCCCCGTTCTTTCCGGTGCTTTAGGCTCAGTCTTTAGTAAATGGGATCTTCCTGTTCTCACCCTGCCTTTCAATATTGCCATGTCTCTTTACTTGGCTGCCACTGGATACTATAACCTCTTCTTCCCTATCACTCTCATTCAGCCTGTAACATCAGTGCTGAACATCACCTGGTCTGAAATCGAAGTGCCACTGGTAAGGTCCACTAAAGGCAGAATCATTCCACTCCATTGCACATAGTCTCTGGGAAAGAAGGGTATTAAATTCTGCATAATCCCAAAACATGGAGCACAGAACTACATAAAAGGGAATTGGAATGGATTTGGCTGGTGCCAAGGAAAGTGCCAAACTGGTAGCAAAGCAAACTGATGTCTAATATTTATCCACAGAACAGGTGTAGAGGATGGTCAGTGTGACAGACTTCTTTATTACTGTGCCGCAGCACTGAATCACTCCCAAAATTGGAACAAAACCAGAAAAAAATTGAAATTCCCTACGAAAGGACATTTAAAAAAATCCATTTATAATGTAACATAAAATAAAATTTAAAACCAAAAAGTCGTTTCAAAACAAAAATTAAAACATTCCATTCCAATAAAGGGAAAGTTTCAATCTTATCAGAATGCTTGTTCCCCCTACCCACTCTCAATTTTTTCCAAAATGAAATTTCATTGAAATTGACATATTCCTAGGGGAAATTTTCATTTTTGGAGAACAGCATTTTCCAGCAGACAATCTACTCTCAGAAGATTTCCAACTAGATCTAATAAAATATCATGCTACATCCCCTGTGGTTACAACCCTGTCATTAACTCTGGCATGTCATTTTTTGTATTTGATTTTGCAGTTGCTAAAATCCATTCCGGTGGGAATCGGTCAGGTGTTTGGTAGTGACAGTCCCTGGAGTGGTGGCATTTTTCTGCTCACTGTGTTCATAGCATCACCGCTCGTCTGCGTATACACTGCAGTTGGGTCAGCAGTGAGCATGCTGGCAGGTATGCAGTTTATCCCACTGAGTACCTGGTCCTACACCTTCAGAACTTTTTTTTTAAGTCATCCTATAAATCTACCAGCCTGTTTTAACCAGTGTTATACCAATAAAATAGAAAGCAGCAGGATCTTATTAAAGGGGATAAGACAAAATGTCAAATTTATTGTGAGTATAGAAAGAATCATAGTAGGCAGTCAGTTATAGCTATAACATTTCATTCAGTTTCACATTCATTCACACAGTCATTCATACACACACACAGGTTCTGCAAATTTGTTATAGTTACCAGCCTAGAGGTTGCTCATGCCAAGTTACTGGCCAGGTAACTTGGGCATGAGGGTGGAGCCGAGTCTTTGACAGATGTGCATCCGATGCTCCTGGAGAACCAGACTCAAAGTTCTCAGTTTCTAGAGTCCATTTTTATAGGAATTTATTCCTATGCCAGTCTATGGGAATTGCTTCATTATGCTGTTGCTGAATCAATCAGCAGATGGCACGTTCCTGAGTGCTCCATGCCGCCAGATGTTATCTTGTTCTTTGGATCTCCCATCCTTGAGGCTGTTGGGTGGACTCCAGTCTCCCCTCCGGGGGTCATCCAGTTGTCTCCACTCTGCGCATTCTTCAGCTGATGGACACTGCATTCTTAGGCTGGCACCTCCCTGATCATTCATCTATTATTATCTACACCAAGCATCCATCCACATACATCCTCTATCTCTATTTTAATCACAATTGTTAACAAAGCGAGATAAATACAATGAAAGGGTGGGGAGTGTCTGTGTGCTGTTTCTGTTGTTACAAAGTATCGCTTTGAGTCTCTCTCTGTCTTAGCATGTACTAACACAAGTAGCAGCTTGCAAGTTTCAACACAGAGAGGGAGAGAAACAGTAACAAAAAATGGTTTCAGAGTAGCAGCCGTGTTAGTCTGTATCCCTAAAAAGAACAGGAGTACTTGTGGCAGCTTAGAGACTAACAAATTTATTTGAGCATAAGCTTTCGTGAGCTACAGCTCACTTCATCGGATGCATGCAGTGGAAAATACAATGGGGAGATTTTATATACACAGAAAACATGAAACAATGGGTGTTACCATACAGGTGAGCTATTACCAGCAGGAGAGCCGGGGGGGGGGGTGAGGGGGGCCTTTTGAAGTGATAATCAAGGTGGGCCATTTCCAGCACTTTACAAGAACTGTGGGAGGGGAAATAAACAAGGGGAAATAGTTTTACTTTGTGTAATGACACATCCACTCCCAGTCTTTATTCAAGCCTAAATTAATTGTATACAGTTTGCACATTAATTCCAATTCAGTAGTCTCTTGTTGGAGTCTGTTTCTGAAGTTTTTTTGTTGAAGAATTGCCACTTTTAGGTCTGTAATCGAGTGACCAAAGAGATTGAAATGTTCTCCGACTGGTTTTTGAATGTTATAATGTTATATGGTAATGCCCCTCTGCCATGTACATTGGCCAAACTGGACACTCTCTACATAAAAGAATAAATGGACACAAATCAGACATCAAGAATTATAACATTCAAAAACCAGTCGGAGAACACTTCGACCTCTTTGGTCACTCAGTTACGGACCTAAAAGTGGCAATTCTGCAACAAAAAAACCCCCAGTAGCCATCCTGAATTGCAGCTGTAAACATTAACAATGAACAGCACAGTAACAGACTTAGCTCTTCTGTGGATCAGATGTAGGCAGGGACACATAACACACAGTTAGTGGGTTACACTGGCAAATGAATGTGTAAAGTGAAGGTGGTTAGGAGCACTCTTAGCACTACTGCATATTCCTTCTTAAAAGTCACATCGTCCATGTTGCTAAAATAGGACCCAGCTGCAGCGCATCACAGCCAGGAGCAACCAGTGAGTTTATTTATCCTGAGATCACTGACCTCCTTTGGCTCTGCATACACAGGGAAGGGGAGCTTCTGACTGGGACACTTGGGTGGGGAGCAAGGACTTGGGAAACGGAGACTCAGTTCAGTAAACAGTCTGTGTTTTCCAGGTACAGATGAGCTGTGATCACTGAATAGCAGATAGCTGCACAGCAGCAATGTTCAGAGTTCATATGCCTGGAATAAGAGGCAGCCGCCCCTGTGATTGGGCAGGTAGATAACAACAGGAAGTGAATGGGGAGCCTGTGTCCTAATGCAGCCATGGGTGGATTTTAGGGGAGGGGACAGAATGGAATAACTGAAGGAGGGTTTTAGCTAGGAGACCAGGGTTCACACCCCACCTCTGAGAGAAAGTGCTGAGGGATCTTTTATGACAATGTGGGACCAGTGAGTTGGTTATGTCTAAAAGGCAGGGGCCCCAATGTTGCAAAAACAGTTGCTTGTGCACACGCTTATACCAGCATGGAAGCCCACTGACTACATGATCTGACCCAGGGCTTGGCTCACTCTTACCTTATAATTTGCATAGATGATGACTCCTGCGCTTCCCAGATCAAATATCTCCCTCTGCTCACAGCCTTTTACACTCACTTTGCCCTGGGGCAAATCTCCAACCTCTTACTAGAGTTCTGTATAAAAGACAGGCGTATATATAGGCATACATGGTAGATAGCTAATGTAAAAAGTGCTGTCTACCAGCATGGAAGATAAAGTAACATTGCTCATAAATTTGTAGGTTCAATAAAGCCATTATTATTGCACACTGTGAAAGGGTTCCTGATTAATGCCACATGCAAGTGGCATGGGGAAGCTCAGGTCTTTGGTGCTCAGAAAACCTGTGATCAGCAGAAATGCTTCCTTGGAACGAATGGAAAAATTACAAACATCAGCCACAACTCTCCCTTTTCCCTACCCAATGATGATAAAACAATTAACAGTTGGTTTTTAAAATCCTCCTGTTTGCAACCCATATGTTGCAGCACTCTGTTCTATTGTATTTTGTGTAGGTTTTTATACCACCCTTACCACTGTAATATCTGCACACCTTCCAGTAGTGCATTAAGTAACATGGCTAATATCTCACATGATTCAGCTCTCCCTGCCTCCCTCCCCCCAGGGGGGGAGGGGTGTTGGAGAATTGTGTGTGAAGTGCAGTTTTGTTTTGTAAATGTCCACACTGATCTGCATTGATGTTAGAGAAGGCTGGTCAAAGAACTACACCTTCAGATTTTAAGCTGGTGATGTTGGAGATGGAATTCATGATTGTCCTGAGCTCCTATGCTCATATTTAAGAAGCAGAAAGTGAAACTGATCATCAGTCTATTTTAATTACCCTTTGCAACACCTAGTGCAAGGAGTAAACAAGCTGCAGAAAGGGTGGCAGGGCATTGGAAGTCTGAATTATTTGAATGTCAGCACTAGTAACAAAGAGAAAGAAACCAGTGATGTTAATAACGAGTGATTTTTTTTAATGCGAGTTTCCCTTGATGTGTCTCCCTTGATTTATAGGCTTGACTGCTGCAGCGCCCTTTGCTGGGATCTACTCTGGCTTTTGGGGCTACAACAGTGTCCTCGCCTGCATTGCAATAGGAGGCACATTCTACGCTCCCACATGGCACACCCACTTGCTAGCAGTTGCCGGCGGCATGCCTGCTACCATCCTTCGTTTTAAATGCACCCAGGCCTTGTGAAAGATGCTAGATGTGCAATCCCAGAGAATGATTGATTAGCTTGGGCTAAAATATTCCATTTGGGCACCAGCCCATGTTTTTCAGGGAGAGGGCAGATCCACACGCTGAAAAGGGACCTCAGGGAGAGACCGTGCCTCAGGGAAGTTCAATCTCATCCCAAGCCTCCCACTGCACTGGTGCATGTGCACAGCTGCCCGCTCCCACGGCATGCCCAGCATGCTCCATGGGTAGTCCTGGTCAGAAAATAGGGGTTTTCCTCAGAAAATGATGACCTTTCAGCTAAATATAAAAAATATATATATATATTCTGACTGAAAACTGAAATATTTTAATTCAAAATGGCACCACCATGCCCCATGGGAGTTGTAGTTTAGATGCCTTGTGCTCCCATTCTGCTCTATAGGCTGGACTACATGTCCTACGAGGCACCACTTTCTCCCATGTTGGTGAGGGGAAAAGGTGCATCATAGGGGTCATGACACTTCATGGAAGACATAGTCACTGCGAGAGCTCAGAGAGGAGAATGGGAGCAAAAGGCACCCGCACTATGGCTTTCATTAGGCACAGCAGCGCCATTTTGAATGAAAATATTTCCACTTTCAGTGAAAACTGTAAACTTTTCTGATTTTAGGCATTCCATTTTTCAATGAAGTGTCAAAATTTCCCATACAGAGCAGGTGCCCTTCACAAAAAAATTAATTGAGTCAAAAACCCAAATTTCTTTTGGAAAACACTTTCAATGGAAAATTTTCAATCAGCCTTAGCTATAGGGGGGTGTAGAGAGAAGGAGCAGATTTATGGGCCTCCCTCCCCATCCCATTTGGGAGAAATTCAGACACAGAGCAGTTTTTAACCAGTTTTTCATTCTGTAAACTCCTTTTCATGCTCACACACAACACGGCAGGATGCAAGGTAAGCACAGAATGTGCCCTCCGTCAACGATGAACAGAAGTTATGCACGATGCAGGAATCATTGGGTGACGCTCTATGGCCTGTTATACAGGAGGTCAGACTAGGTGAACATAATGGTCCCTTCTGGCCTTCGGCTATGTCTACAGTACAGCCTATGTTGGCAAAATTTATGTCACTCAGGGGTGTGAATATTCGACCCCCTGAGCCACATAAGCACTCGTGTGCACAGCACTATGTTGCCAGGAGAGTTTCTCCCGCCGATATAGCTTCTGCAACTTCCGGAGGTGGTTATTTTTAAGCCAACGGGAGAGCTCTCTCCCATCGGCATAGGGCGTCCTCACCAGACGCGCTGCCATGACGCCTCTGTATCGGTATAGCTGGGCTCCTGCAGCATTGTACGTATAGACAAACCCTTAAAATCTATGAATGCCAAACATTTGTGCCCGGCATTGATCCATAGAAAAAACAATGATGCATGTCTCTGTATCTATGAGGAGGTACAGTTAGGGGATCTGGGATTGTGGTGTAATTTTTGCTCGCTGTCTAATGCTGCGAGCAAACACATTTTAACCTGAAGTTTCCTTTGTCCTTTTCACAGCCTTCTTTTGTGCCCATCTGGGAGCAGCACTTGCTAATTCCCTCTCTGTGGCAGGTATTTTTTTATTGTTATTTTCTAATTTTCAGTTCCCAGGACTGTTCTGAGGCTGCCGGCAAGAATGAGATATGGACACTAGAGAGGCAAGGTGGGTGAGGAACAACTTTTATTGGAACAACTTCTGTTCGTGAGAGACAAGCTTTTGAGCTACACAGAGCTCTTCTTCAGGTCTGGGAAAGGTACTCAGGGCAGGTCTACACTTAAACACTGCATTGGCACAGCTGCAACACTTTAGCGAAGGCCCTCTTAGCCGATGGGAGAGAGCTTCTCCCACTGGCTTAGTTAATCCTCCTCCACGCAAGGTGGTAGCTATGTCAAGAGAAGATATTCTCCCGCTGACATAGCACTGTCTATACTGGCACTTAGGTTAGTATAACAATGTCGTTCAGGGGTGTGGATTATTCACACCCTGGAGCAACATAGGCATACCGAACTAATTTTGTGGTGTAGACCAGGCTCAGCATGTCACCACTAAATACAAGTTCAAATAGATAGTTTAGCATAAGTAGTTATCACATCCATTCAAGGTGAAGTGGCCTGTTAGCACTCCTGAAAAGGGGGGTTAGTGAGTTACAGATTGTTGTAATAAGCCATGAATCCAGTTTCATACAACATGGGGACATGAGTCTACTAGGAACTGGATGAGACAACCAACTCATTTCTCATTTGACACTGAGCAGCTGTTTGGTCACCAGCAACCTAAGGCTCTGTAGCCCATCATACAGCCTGTATGCTACAGTCTATGCTCTCTCTCTCTTTATTTATTTATTTAACAACGGGCTTGTTTTGAAGGTCCATGGTTCTTTGCTTTGCATCTATCTAGGGTTGAAGAATTAAGAAAATTGTGAGTGGCATGATCAAGATCCTTTTTCTTTCAGTTTGGATTATCAGCCTGCACCTGGCCTTTCTGCTTCTCCGCATTTCTCTTGCTGCTACTAACTACAGAAAACTCTGCCATCTACAAGCTGCCACTCTGCAAAGTCACTTACCCATAAGCCAACCATGTCTATTACCTGACAGTGGAAAGAAACAGGAAGGCAACAGTGATGACAAAAATAGCAGTCTGACATGCCTTCCTAATGCAGTTGTACAGCTCTGCTCCAAATATGTGAACTAAATCTTCCTTGGGACATTTCTAAACAAAACGATACTGTATTTTGTTTACAGAAGATGATGATTTTCTTTTGTGTATCATGAAATGGATGTACTGTAAGTTCTGAATTGTAATGGATTTCATTTCAGAATTAAGCTGCCTTGCTGTTAGCTGAGCCTTTACACACTCATTTCATATGATGGTATGATGGGATAAAATGATTTTGGCAATTAATTGATCTTTAACTATTCATGGTAAATAGGCCCAACGGCCTGTGATGGGATGTTAGATGGGGTGGGATCTGAGTTACTACAGAGAATTCTTTCCTGGGTATCTGGCTGGTGTATCTTGCCCACATGCCCAGGGTTCAGCTGATCGCCATATTTTGGGGTCGGGAAGGAATTTTCCTCCAGGGCAGATTGGAAGAGGCCCTGGAGGTTTTTCACCTTCCTCTGTAGTATGGGGCACGAGTCACTTGCTGGAGGATTCTCTGCACCTTGAAGTCTTTAAACCACGATTTGAGGACTTCAGTAGCTCAGACATAGGTGAGAGGTTTTTCGCAGGAGTGGGTCGGTGAGATTCTGTGGCCTGCGTTGTGCAGGAAGTCAGACTAGATGATCATAATGGTCCCTTCTGACCTTAGTATCTGTGAATCTATAAACACGGAAAGTGGTAAGAATGGCTGAGTTATTGGAATGCTGATTAACTGCTGACCCAAAACATTCAGTCTGTGCCATGTGTGGAGACAGGTGAAAGGGGTGATGCTGGATGGATCTGTACTAGGTTGCGATTAGCTTTTGTGGGTGCAAGCATTTGGGCAGAGAAATGGCTGAAATAGCCCAAGATCCACTGGTCTCAGGGGATGGTGTAAATCTTACTAGACTAACTATTGTCATGAAGCTCCTGCCTTTCTGAGGTAGAGCAGTAAAATAGAAAATCTTCCTTAGAACCAAAAGGATAGGGACAGTGATGAAAGGGGGGTGATGCTATATGATTGAATATGACCATTTATATTATTGATACTGCCACTGTTATACAACTGCAACAAATCTTGTACAAAGTATGTCATGTAAGGTATCAATGGAAAAGTTATGATTTGCTAAGTATGAATACCCTGTTTATATGCATGTATCATCTTTGTATTTGAAGTTATGAATATTGTCTGCGTACTGGCATAATACACGTGTTGTATTCCTGGGTAACACCCACCTGGTAAAATTGACATGAAGGCCAGACAGCCATGTATCGAGGGCCCGTCAAGGACACTTAGCTCTCACAGTGGGCCATAGAAGAAACTCATTCCACCCAGATAGCTTTTCCTGGGTTACCGCGGACTCCAAGGAGCATATCACATGTCCTTACATGGTTCCACTTTGTAGCCCAGTGGGCCAGCTTACCTGTATTATATTCATTGTTTTGTTATTCTGCTTTATTATATATAGTAGTATTGCAAGGATCCTACAGGCTTTTATCCTGTAAGATTTGGCTTTAGCAGATAGTGTGAGGCTTGAGGCCTATAACCTTTGGCATAGATAAATTTAAGTAACGCAGGAGTTATAGGGAACTGAAAGTAGCATGCAAGAGGGGGAATTTTATCCAGAATACCAACATCAGCCACCCATGAACATAGCTGACACAGGCATCTGGAAGGTTCCAGACAGAACGTCCAACCACAAAGGCACAATGTCAACAAATTGACATGTATGCTAATAGGGTAACATCAAACATATACTAATCTATAGAAAACGGACACCTTAAGGAGAGGAAATACAAATAAGGACCCCTATTGAATATACATTGGACATGGTAATGTCAGCATAACCTACTATAAAAAGTAATATCCCATGGGTAGCAACGAGAGAGATGTAGACCTTGGGAGGGGCCAGAATAATGGCCACCGGGGAAGATGAGGACAGTGACGGTGATAAAAAAGATAATGGTTAACATTCCAGGGTGTAAGTATGGCCGTCCAAATGTACTTTCTGTATTATCTCTATCTGCTGATCTTTATATATGTGTGTGTGTGTGTGTGTGTGTAAGAGTTCCTATAGTGTAAGTGTTGTACATGTGCATGTCAGGGTTCCCAAATTATATGTTAATTTTACAATAATCTAACTGGGCCTGATCTTGGGACAACACCCAGTTTACCCTCAAATTACAATTGTATATCCCTGTTAATTGTATACCTGTTAATTGTATACACCTGTTAACCCTCAAGTTACAATTTTATGCACCCAACTTTGTATACACCCAATTGTGTACACCCAGCTTTGGTTCAGGCTACAGATGGCACCCCAGATGGGACTTTTGGTGTTTCCACTATGTGTTTGGGGATGTCTGAATCTGGTGTTTTGGTTCTGGCTCATCTACGAGTGACTGGGATAATGGGCATCCTGAGGATTCTGACTAAAGCAAATGAGAGTGACGTTAACAAACACTGGTTCCTGACACTAGCATTCCTGAAATGAAGATATGCCTGATCTGAGGATCTAGTCACATTGATTGAGCTGGTCCTCAGTCAGAGACAGCCAAAAAAGGAATGTGGAGTTCTAAAGCGTCTAAGGGAAAAAAGCATTACACCCAGGCCCCAAGCCATCAGCAGCTCAGAGACTCGATCTTAAAAGGGACACAATCAACTTTCACCAGAGTTTTGATCACTTTTTTAACTTCTGTTTCCAAAACACACAGCAACCTGAAAAAGAAAACCCAACCTATCGTGGCTCCCTTTGGAGCCCGAATAGCATTTTAATTAAGTAGCATGGCATGTTTGCATTTCTTTTGCCTCTTCTACAATATACCCTGCACATGTTCTGGGGCAAATGCACATTCCTTCCATAGTTTAACTTCTATAACATTATCCGTATTGATTTTTACATAAGGTGTAACTCTTTGTTTTTTTGCTTACAGAGTTTTCATGTACCTTTATCAAAGTGACAGTCTGATTACTCAGAGCCATTTTAAGGCTCGGTGTTTCTAACATTGCTTCTTTTTGTTTTGTGCACCTCACCCCTGCTGTTGCTTCAGAGGGGCACTGTCTTTTTTCATTTCTTATTATTTATTTATTTACTATAGCTCTCATCTGCTATTTTGTTACAAAAACCAACCAAACAAACAAAAAGAATCCAGATTTTTTTTTCTATTCTCCTGATTTTGACTGCCCTGCTGCAGCCACAACTTAAAAACATTTTAAATTTTGTAAAGCATTGAGTTACCTTTTAAGTGTTAAATGCCAAATCCCAAATCCAAACAACACTAATTACCTGTGTCTAGCAAAAAGGTCTGTCAGTTTTGCAACTTTGAATAAAAGAGTCGAATGGATTTTTAGTGGCATTATTTAAAACAAAAACAAAACAAATTGATCCTTAGAACTTTACATATTTACACACACACAGATAGATACATACACATTTTCTTTTCCTTAACATCCCTTCCACACTGCTCTGTTTTTTACATCTTACATTCCCTTTATACATTTGAGGCAGTTACGTTCCAATAGAACCCCCTCATGTTCTTTTAGCAAATCTGACTAAATTGTCCAGTCAAATGATTTTAATCAGATAGTTTATTTTTGCCTGGCTAATTTACAGACATTCCTTTGGAAAAGGGCCCATTTTTCTTTCAGAATGGCTGCAAAGAAACCAAGCCCTGGTCTACACTAGGACTTTAGGTCGAATTTAGCAGCGTTAAATAGATGTAAACATGCACCCATCCACACGATGAAGCCCTTTTTTTCGACTTAAAGGGCTCTTAAAATCGATTTGCTTACTCCACCCCTGACAAGTGGATTAGCGCTTAAATCGGCCTTGCCGGGTCAAAATTGGGGTACTGTGGACACAATTCGACAGTATTGGCCTCCGGGAGCTATCCCAGAGTGCTCCATTGTGACCGCTCTGGACAGCACTCTCAACTCAGATGCACTGGCCAGGTAGACAGGAAAAGAGCCGCAAACTTTTGAATCTCATTTCCGGAGACTGCGGGAACTGTGGGATAGCTACCCACAGTGCAACTCTCCAGAAGTCAACTCTAGCCTCAGTCCTGTGGAAGCGCTCCGCTGAGTTAATGCACTTAATGCACTTAGAGCATTTTCTGTGGGGACACACACACTCGACTTTATAAAAAGGATTTCTAAAAAACCGACTTCTGTAAATTCGACCTAATTTCATAGTGTAGACATACCCCAAGAATGCTCTTTCTCTAACACTTTTCCTTTTTAACATTTTCACAAAGTTTAGCTGCTTAATTCCCTCCAGCCTCTGCAGAGTTAACTTTTTCACTCTCTTTTCTCTTTGTAATTCTGCCTGGGGGTGTTGTACATAGGACCTTCTCCCCCTTCACCTGCTGTAAGGGCTGCTACCTGTTTAGAAGCAAAGCCCAATTTTTGTCTCAGACTCTTAATTAGTGATTCACAATGACTATGATTTGCAGGTGCTCTGCCCTGCTTCAAGGTTAATTTCTTTACCATACCTTGGAGTACATGATTCGCTCTTTCAATTTTCTCAGAGGCTTTAGCTTGGTCTGCCAGGAATCTTTCTCTCTTTTTGCATTCCGGGAGTGCCTCTTTCACTATTTTCAGCTGACTTTGGGTATTTGTAGCCAGCACCTTCCAATTGTCTGCTCCCTTTTCCGTTTGTGCCTTTTCCTCTTTACATGAAGACAAGCAGCGGTAAGAATCCTTACATGCCTCCCACAACAACCAAATTGCTGCAACTCTTTTGGCAGCACTAGAAGGTTTGTATATGAGGATATACTGAGCCCATCTATCCTCTAGGTCCGAAATAGTGCAGACATCAGCTAGGGCTTGTTTAGTCCGAGGACTGTGCCCAGATTTTTGAAGGATTTGTTTAACAGGTGTAATGTTTTTTAACAAAAGGTGAGGTTGGAGTTCCTTCTGGAAATTGTTGAAATCATGGTGGAATTCCTCAAGGGCTTCTTTTCCATGGGTCCAGATGATGAAGATGTCATCAATATAGCGCAAGTAGAGTAGGGGCGTTAGGGGACGAGAGCTGAGGAAGCATTTTTCTAAGTCAGCCATAAAAATGTGGGCATACTGTGGGGCCATGCAGGTACCCATAGCAGTGCCGCTGATCTGAAGGTATACATTGTCCCCAAATGTGAAATAGTTATGGGTAAGGACAAAGTCACAAAGTTCAGCCACCAGGTTAGCCGTGACATTATCGGGGATAGTGTTCCTGACGGTTTGTAGTCCATTTTTGTGTGGAATGTTGGTGTAGAGGGCTTCTACATCCATAGTGGCCAAGATGGTGTTATCAGGAAGATCACCGATGGATTGTAGTTTCCTCAGGAAGTCAGTGCTGTCTCGAAGGTAGCTGAGAGTGCTGGTAGCATAGGGCCTGAGGAGGGAGTCTACATAGCCAGACAATCCTGCTGTCAGGGTGCCAATGCCTGAGATGATGGGGCGCCCAGGATTTCCAGGTTTATGGATCTTGGGTAGTAGATAGAATTTTCCAGGTCGGGGTTCCAGGGGTGTATCTGTGCGGATTTGATCTTGTGCTTTTTCAGGGAGTTTCTTGAGCATGATTTCAACAATTTCCATCCTACCATCAACCTCAGCCTGGTCCAGTCCACACAAGAGATCCACTTCCTGGACACTACAGTGCTAATAAACGATGGTCACATAAACACCACCCTATACCGGAAACCTACTGACCGCTATTCCTACCTACATGCCTCCAGCTTTCACCCTGACCACACCACATGTCAAGAATTATAACATTCATAAACCAATCTCTCTGGTCACGCGATTACAGACATGAAAGTTGCGATATTACAACAAAAAAACTTCAAATCCAGACTCCAGCGAGAAACTATTGAATTGGAATTCATTTGCAAATTGGATACAATTAACTTAGGCTTGAATAGAGACTGGGAATGGCTAAGTCATTATGAAAGGTAACCTATTTCCCCTTGTTTTTTCCTCCCCCTCAGACTTTCTTGTTAAACCCTAAATTTGTGCTGGAAATGGCCCACCTTGATTATCATACACATTGTAAGGAGAGTGATCACTTTAGATAAGCTATTACCAGCAGGAGAGTGGGGTGGGAGGAGGTATTTTTTCATGCTTTGTGTGTATAAAAAGATCTTCTACACTTTCCACAGTATGCATCCGATGAAGTGAGCTGTAGCTCACGAAAGCTTTTGCTCAAATAAATTGGTTAGTCTCTAAGGTGCCACAAGTACTCCTTTTCTTTTTGCAAATACAGACTAACATGGCTGTTACTCTGAAACCTGTCAGTAAGCAGCTAGTTATAGCTCTAACGTTCCATTCAATCTCATATTTATTCACACATTCACTCAAACACACAAATGCTCATCTAACAAGGCCCTGCTCCCTCCTCATGTCCAGGCCACCTGGCCAGTGGCTTGGCATGAGCAACTCTAAGGCTGGTAACTATGATAACAACCTTGCGGAACCTGTGTCTGTGTGTATGAATGAATGTGTGAATAAATATGAAATTGAATGGAATGTTAGAGCTATGTAAGATCTTCTAAACTTTCCACAGTATGCATCCGATGAAGTGAGCTGTAGCTCACGAAAGCTTATGCTCAAATAAATTGGTTAGTCTCTAAGGTGCCACAAGTCCTCCTTTTCTAACTGCTTACTATGATTCTTTCTGTATTCACAATAAATGTGGCACTTTGTCTTTTCTCCTTTAATAAGATCCTGCTGGTTTTTATTTTATTGGTATAACACAGTCCTGGGATGGTCCTGTTGGCCACTATGTCCCTCCCAGGTAGGGTTACAACCTTTGAAATGCAAAAATACCCAGCCAGCCCGCCCTCCTCACGGCAAGTCTGAGGCAACCCCAACCATAAGGCAACTCCGCAACCGCTACCTTCAACAGCGACTTATAGTATCTGGAGAGATAGCCCATATAGATATGATTGATCATATCAATGATAAATTACGGGACTTTGTTTTATCAGCACATTTTGCCATCTAGGCTTTGTAGTCTGGTTTGTTTAACCAGTTGTGACTGACTGGGCTGTTTCTGATGCAAGCTTTTTTTCCGGGGGTGAAGTAGGATCACTCACACCGTAGTGCTGCTCTTCTATTATTTAATTATACCTTGCATGTCTCCTCACACTCACATGACTCAAACCCTCGTTCAACACACAGGCAGTGCGCTTGCCTTTAGGTGGGCAGCCAGCTGCTGTATTTTCAACCGTTCTGATCTGTTATCACTTAAACTGTGGAAGTGGGAACACTGCAGCATCTTTAGCTGGACACAGAAACTTTTAACATTAGCTATCCCAGTGTATTGTGATAATAACACAAATCCTTACACCCAGGTTAAAAAAACCCCAGCAGAGTAAATAATTTTCCTCGCAACTGCAAATCCATAAAAAAACCGGCTAGGCTGGTCAAGTACTGGCCAGGTGGTAACCCTACACCCAAGCTTCAGCTGCTTCACTATGTGAAGGCCTACTCACTACAAGAACCCTTTTAGCGGGGGGGGGGGGGAACACACACACACAAACACACATTCTCTCGAACGAGCAGCACTTTTTCCCCTCAGGGCAAAGGTTTAAAGGGGCCATGCTCGCTAAACCCCAAAAGGGTTACAGAAACAGTCATCATGGGGAAATCCTTGCACCATTCCTGGAGCAGGTATTCCTTGCTTGTCTTTGTTTCTTTAGAAGGTACAGAGAAAGCAGGCCCAAGGCCAAGAGCCTCAAACGGCTTTAGTCACCTATTTGAGGATCTAAGCCTAGGTGTAGGGCCCTACCAACTTCATGGCTGTGAAATCTGGCCTTTTGTGTGCTTTTACCCCATACTATGCAGAATTCACAGGACAGACGAGTGTTTCTCAAACGGGAGGTCCCAACACAAGAGAATCACGGGGGGGGAGGGGTCACAAGGAGCTGGGGTCACAAGGATCTGGGCAGCCGGTCCTGAAGGCAGCGGCTGCTGGCTCGGCGCCCAGTTCTGAAGGCAACACCCCACCAGCTGCAGCGCAGAAGTAAGGGTGGAAATACCATACCAGGCCACCCTTATTTCTGCCCTGCTGCCTTCAGAGCTGGGCGGCTGGAGAGTGGCGGATGCTGACTGAGGGCCCAGCTCTTCAGGCAGCAGCACAGACGTAAGGGTGACACTCCCATGCCATACCGCACCGGGCCATCCTCACTTCTGTGTTGTTGCTGGTACTGGTGCTGCCTTCAGAGCTGGGCTCCTGACCAGCAGCTGCTGCTCTCCTGCTGTCCAGCAAGGCATCACCAGCAGCAGGGCAGAAGAAAAGGTGGCAGTATGGTGACCTCCCTGTAGTAACCTTGTGATCCCCCCCCCAAACCCTCTTCTGAGTCGGGACCCCCACAACAGTTACAACACCATGAAATTTCAGATTTAAACCTCTGAAATCACGAAATTTACTAAATGTAAAAGTTCTATTGCCATGAAATTGACCAAAATGGACCGTGAATTTAGGCGGGTCTACCTATGTGATGAGGTCTTGGTCTAACCAAGGGGATACATTGACTCAGACAAGACCAACCCCATGTAAATTGTCTTGGGAAAGTGTAAGGACTCAGACCCCCATGTTTCTGGTACACCCTCCCATTAGTTCAGGGGTGGCCAACCAGTGGCTCCGGAGCCCCATGCGACTCTTCAGAAGTTAACATGTGGCTCCTTGTTTAGGCACCGACTCCAGGGCTGGAGCTGCAGGCGCCAACTTTCCAATATGCCGGGGGGTACTCACTGCTCAGCCCCTGGCTCTGCCACAGGTCCTGCCCCCACGCTACGCCTTCCCATCCCCCCCTTGAGCCTGAGGTGCCCTCACTTCTCCCCCCTCCCCCCAGAGCCTCCTGCATGCCACGAAACAGCTGATCAGGAGGTGTGGGGATGGAGGGGGAGGTGCCCATTGGTGGGGCTGCTGGTGGGCGGGAGGTGCTAGAAGCAGAGTGGGGGGGGGAGCTAATGCGGGGGGTTGTTGATGTATTACTGTGGCTCTTTGGCAATGTACATTGGTAAATTCTGGCTCCTTCTCAGGCTCAGGTTGGCCCCCTCCATAGAATCATAGACTCTCAGGGTTGGAAGGGACCGCAGGAGGTCATCTAGTCCAACCCCCTGCTCAAAGCAGGACCGATCTCCAACTAAATCATCCCAGCCAGGGCTTTGTCAAGCCTGACCTTAAAAATATCTAAGGAAGGAGATTCCACCACCTCCCTAGGTAACACATTCCAGTGTTTCACCACCCTCCTAGTGAAAAAGTTTTTCCTAATATCCAACCTAAACCTCCCCCATTGCAACTTGAGACCATTACTCCTTGTTCTGTCATCAGCTACCACTGAGAACAGTCTAGATCCATCCTCTTTGGAACCCCCTTTCAGGTAGCTGAAAGCAGCTATCAAATCCCCCCTCATTCTTCTCTTCCGCAGACTAAACAATCCCAGTTCCCTCAGCCTCTCCTCATAAGTCATGTGCTCCAGTCCCTGAATCATTTTTGTTGCCCTCCGCTGGACTCTTTCCAAATTTTCCACATCTTTCTTGTAGTGTGGGGCCCAAAACTGGACACAGTACTCCAGATGAGGCCTCACCAATGTCGAATAGAGGGGAACGATCACATCCCTAGATCTGCTGGCAATGCCCCTACTTATACATCCCAAAATGCCATTGGCCTTCTTGGCAACAAGGGCACACTGTTGACTCATATCCAGCTTCTCATCCACTGTAACCCCTAGGTCCTTTTCTGCCAAACTGCTGCCGAGCCATTCGGTCCCTAGTCTGTAGCAGTGCATGGGATTCTTCCGTCCTAAGTGCAGGACTCTGCACTTGTCCTTGTTGAACCTCATCAGATTTCTTTTGGTCCAGTCCTCTAATTTGTCTAAGGCCCTCTGTATCCTATCCCTACCCTCCAGCGTATCTACCTCTCCTCCCAGTTTAGTGTCGTCTGCAACCTTGCTGAGGGTGCAATCCACACCATCCTCCAGATCATTTATGAAGATATTGAACAAGCTGCTTGTCCTGCTGTCCCGTCTCTTTGAGGTGTAAATTACTCACAGCTGGGCCAACAAACAGCAGTCACACTCATTAGGCTCCTACATCACTTAGCCCTGGTCTACAATGCAGAGTTAGGGTGACCCAGCTGTGGGACGCCGGGGGTGGACTTCAACCCCCCCAACCCCCACTTCAGCAGGAGGCTCCAACGGTGGGCTTGAGCCCCTACCCGCTCCAGCTTCAACTGCATGGCTCCTGGGGTGGGCTTAACCCCCTTCCATCCCTCTCCTGGCTCCAGCCCGTGCGGCTCTGGCAGCAGGTCTTCAGCAGCGTCTGCCTTAGACGTCACGATGGCCAAGAGGCAAGGAGCAGGGTGAGCCAGGAGTGGCAGAAGGTTCCCTCAAAGTGGGAAGGGGGCCCACTGACACCTGACCCATTTCCCCCCCCCGCATCACCCTTTCTACCTGAGGCCCCACCTCCCACACCATCCATTCCGCCCCCCCAAGACCCCAGCCCCCAATGAGTGCCTCTCCGCCCCTCTCCCTCGCCCGTCACTCACCCTTATGGCCAATAAAAAGTGACGGAGCCACAGTCCCCTGCGCCCCCCCCCCCCGTTCTGGTGTCCCTGGGGTGAGCCTGGGCTGCAAGGCCATGGAAGGGAGCTCAGGACAATGAGGGGGAACAGCAGGGCCCAGCATGGTGATGGGAGGTTGGGGGAGGCAGGGGAGGCTAGAGGGCTCTGTAGAGGCCAGCAGAGGCAGCAGGGGGCCAGGGACACCAAAATACAACTGTCCATTATTGTTATTATTGAATCTGCAAAAAAAATTTTGTTGTGTGACACCCCCCCCCCCCCCGCTCTCCAGCCTCCTTTTGAAAACCTCCAGTGAAGGAGCTTCCACAACCTCCTGAGGCGTCTGTTCCATTGTGCTACTCTTCTTACAGCTGGGAAGTGCTTCCTGTCATTTGGGCTAAATCTGCGATGCTGTAGTTTGAACCCATTGCCTCTTGTCCTGCCCTCCTGTGGCAAAAGAGACCAACTTTTCTCCATTTTTTTTATGGCAGCCTTTCAAGTATCTCAAGCCTGCTCTCATGTTCCCCTTAATCACCTCTTTTCCAAGCAAAACATACCCGGTTCCTTCATCCAAGATGCTAATCCAGATCTCACTTCCATCCCCCCACATGAGTCATCTCATTTGGTTTGGTTAAAAAGGAGCAAGTTTATACTCGTTCACACAGCCCCTGTAAGGAGCTACAGCAATTCAGTAAGGCCTGTGCCCAGGGGATATGTATGCATGGGAATTGTGGCTATGCCAGGAATGGCGTATCAGCATTTACACATCCACCCACCGGAGTAGGAGAGTGAAGGATTTCACACTGGCCCATGTTGCTATTTTTGAAATATGCCACCAGAGGGCACCAAAACAACAGAAAAGGAGTACTTGTGGCACCTTAGAGACTAACCAATTTATTTGAGCATGAGCTTTCGTGAGCTACAGCTCACTTCATCAGATGCATACCGTGGAAACTGCAGCAGACTTTATATACACACAGAGAATATGAAACAATACCTCCTCCCACCCCACTGTCCTGCTGGTAATAGTTTATCTAAAGTGATCAACAGGTGGGCCATTTCCAGCACAAATCCAGGAGGGTGAGAAAACCTGGATTTGTGCTGGAAATGGCCCACCTGTTGATCACTTTAGATAAGCTATTACCAGCAGGACAGTGGGGTGGGAGGAGGTATTGTTTCATATTCTCTGTGTGTATATAAAGTCTGCTGCAGTTTCCACGGTATGCATCTGATGAAGTGAGCTGTAGCTCACGAAAGCTCATGCTCAAATAAATTGGTTAGTCTCTAAGGTGCCACAAGTACTCCTTTTCTTTTTGCGAATACAGACTAACACGGCTGTTCCTCCAAAACAACAGAGCAGACCAAATACTCCTTCTTTTAAGACTGCATGAAGGTTGGTATTTTTTTAACTACAATAGCCCCTCCAGAATGGCAGTTGTTCGTAACTCTGAAATGTCTGTAACTCTGAACAAAGCATTATGTTAGTTCTTTCAAAGGTTTACAAATACTTAATACAGTTTTGATGCTTTACTATGCAGAAGGACAAAGCTGCTTTTACCGTCTTTAGTCAAATGAAACAAGCACAGAAACAGTTTCCTGACCTTGGCAAATCTTTTCTTTAACCAGTGATGAGCTGTAGCTCATGAAAGCTTATGCTCAAATAAATTGGTTAGTCTCTAAGGTGCCACAAGTACTCCTTTTCTTTTTGCGAATACAGACGAACACGGCTGCTACGCTGAAACTCTTCTTTAAACTTTCCCTTTATTTTGTCAGGTTTCAGAGTAACAGCCGTGTTCGTCTGTATTCGCAAAAAGAAAAGGAGGACTTGTGGCACCTTAGAGACTAACCAATTTATTTGAGCATAAGCTTTCGTGAGCTACAGCTCACTTCATCAGATGCATCCGATGAAGTGAGCTGTAGCTCACGAAAGCTTATGCTCAAATAAATTGGTTAGTCTCTAAGGTGTCACAATTACTCCTTTCCTTTATTTTGTAGTAGTTTACACTTAACACAGTACTGTACTGTACAATATTTTGCTGCTTTTTTTGGTCTCTGCTGCTGCCTGATTGCGTCCGTCCGGTTCCAAGTGAGGCGTGGGGTTGATCGATCATAACTCTGGTGTTCACAACTGAGGTTCTACTCTACAGAAGAAATTAAAGTGCAATTCCACACTAATGACACCCCGGGTTTTCACATCCATTGAAGCCCTTCCCAGCACACACTGAGCAGCGGATGGAGGGGGTTTTAATATGACATGCCCCTCCGCACCTAAGCACGTCATGCAGAATTGATGTTACAGCTGCACAAGCTTTGTGCTCCATAGAGAAACACACTAAAATCGAGAAACCAAGACCCTCAAAGACTGCTAAATGACCCACCTGGCAATATGGCCTAATGGGAATAATAGACTGTGGTGGATGACCTATAATTGAATGTTTTATTGCTTTAGTGACAAAGTTGCTTAAGAAAAATGCCAGCTTTGCAGCCTTCGAAGCCACGTATAATCTAGACTCCAGCAATGCCTCCCCTTGCCCCAACTGCTGTGCTGCCTTCTCCCTGCCACATCTCATCCCATCCTCTTCTGAAACTGCCTCCACAGAGATCAATATAGTGGGGTGGCTGCCTGTGCACTCAGGACATCAAATGATCCAGCAGGTTGCCAAAGAGAAGTTTATTATGGGCCAGTTTCAAGGGATGGATTCTCACCCCCACTTACACCAGATTATGGGCATTCCCACTGTATATAAATAAAAAAATAGTCCCCTCAACAAACACGTGCAGGATGGTGACAGACCTGTTGTGTGCGCTTTTCCACTCAGCCTCTGATGTGTTCCTAAGCGGAAATGGCTTGTGGTAACGTGGCTTAGGACATGGAGAGCCACAGAGTTGTTGATGGACGCTCCTCTTGCGTCATGTTGCATCACTGGTTGTGGCAGCCTGACCTGCTCCCTCAGATCTGATCATACCACAAGGCTGCTGAAAATGACCATCCATGCAGCTATCTCGTGGCGTTCCTCAGCGTTCCACTTTTTAGGGGTCTGACTCCATCTGAGTCTCAGGGGGCAACGCATTAGGCTAAGTCGGCTTACACTGAGCATAGTTATACAGCCAAAATGTGACGTCAGCCCAGTCCACTGGCAATCGACTGCTGCATGCACCTCTCCGAGCTGTTGGTAGCTAGGTGGGATGTGGTGGCAGAGCACTCTGCCCCAAGGGAAGAGCTCACGGCACACTTGAAGAAACAGCTTGGAGAGCATCTGGGGGAGAGCAGTCCAGGCTTTATTAACTTGTAGTAGGGCACTGTTGTAATGGGTCTTTGCGAACAGGGCATTCCACCTCCTCCTCCTTCCAAAAAGCATCTGAGCGCTAGTAATTTCAAGTAAAGCTAGTCACCCCTATGCCCCTGATTATCCCGCCGGTGCCAGTTAACTTGGTGACTCTGGGAGTGCGGAATGTACTTGGTACCGTCTCTTGACAGCTCATGGGATTGGAGGTTAGAATGGGCAGCTCCAGACTGGTTTTGAGCTCCCTTACACTGGTCTAACGCAGGAGTCAGATGAGTTACAATGGTGTAAAGCTGGCACAAGTGAGATCTGCATTCACCGACGTATGGCTTTTTAAAGCCAGCAGGGACCATTATCATTATCTAGTCTGACCTCCTACATGACCCAGGCCACAGACTTTCACCAAGGCCCGGGGCCTTAAAGGTATTAAGGCATTACAACACCTAACACATAGGCAGCCTGCTGCCCTCTGGCATTTTCAGACAGAGCTAGGTGTCCAGGCTCTCCATGGGGAGAGGTAGCCAGCTAGGCAGGGCTCCTCAGAAGCCAACCAGCTGAATGGGGAGCCACCTACGGTAGCCAGGAATGCAATACCAAGAAGAAGGGCTTAGCTGGCTGAGCTGGTGCATCTGGCTGATGGGCCGGAGATAGGGATCTCCCTCTGCTCAGGATCCTGAGTTGTGAACCGTCTCCCGGAGTTAGGACCTAAGCCAGGTCAGCCACCTAGATAGCCCATGTCCTACCAGCAGAAATGTCTCCCTCTCTCTCTGTCTCCCCCCCACCCCAACCCACCCCTCCTCTCACCTCTATCATGCACATCCTCCATTTCCCCCTTCCTACAGCTGTCTTTTGTGTGGGTGCCGGGCTCCTTCCCTCCACCATCAATCAGCAGCTTGAGTCCTGCTGCCAGGTCTGACTGGTACCAAGTGGTAGGCATGATCTCAGACAGGTTCCATGCTTCGTTTCTCTGGGGCTTCAGCTAGAGTGAAGGCTCTGAGCAGCTCATTGGGGTGGCAGCAGCAATTCAAAAATGCTGACCAGCAGCCAGTTAGGGGGCTTAGGTATTTAAGGAGTTAGTCAATGGCTCTGACAATGCCGGTGATACTGAAAGGGTGGAGTTAGGCACATAGAGTCTTTCTGGATCGGGCCACTAGTGTTTCCTGCATCAAGTCTAGGCTGTCTGGCTGAGCAAAAATGGATCTTTTCAGACAACGTCCAGTCTTTCTTTAAAGCCCTCATGTGACAACTAGGTAAGTTGTTCCAATGGTTAATTACTCTTATTGTGCACCATATTGCTAGTCTAAATTTGTTAAACTTCAGCTTCCAGCCACTGGGTCTTGTTATATCTTAGTCTGTGAGATTGAAGAGCCAGCTACTGTCGGAAATCTCTTCCCCCTGAAGGAATTTATAGAACATGATCAAGCTACTCTTTGATAAGATCTTCTATTTGACAAGATAAACAGCTAGAGTCTTGCAAAGACATGTATTCCAGGCATCTGATCATTCTTGCAGCTCTTTTCTGAACCCTTTCCAGTTTGTCACTCTCCCTTTTAAAGCGTGCCTCTGCCCCGCAAGACCTGAACATGGTATGCCTGAATTAGCCGAGAGATTTTTTGTTCAGATGAACTTGACAGGGATGCTTGTGAACATTTTGCTGAGAAATGCATTTCCTCCTTGAGTCGCCTTAATGCTAATTAGCTATCTAGTGTCATAGGGGGTTGTTCTGGGGGCATTCTGTGGGGGCAGTCCCAAGGAATGAGGGCGGGGGTTGCAGCACCTTCGTACTTGTTTAGCCTAACCAAAAGAAGGCTGAGGGGAGATATGATTGCTCTCTGTAAATATATCAGAGGGATAAATACCGGAGAGGGAGAAGAATTATTTAAGCTCAGTACCAATGTGGACACAAGAACAAATGGATATAAACTGGCCATCAGGAACTTTAGACTTGAAATTAGATGAAGGTTTCTAACCATCAGAGGAGTGAAGTTCTGGAACAGCCTTCCAAGGGAAGAAGTGGGGGCAAAAGACCTATCTGGCTTTAAGATTAAACTTGATAAGTTTATGGAGGAGATGGTATGATGGGATAACATGATTTTGGCAATCAATTGATCTTTAACTATTCATGGTAAATAGGCCCAATGGCCTGTGATGGGATGTTAGATGGAGTGGGATCTGAGTTACTACAGAGAATTCTTTCCTGGGTACCTGGCTGGTAAATCTTGCCCACATGCTCAGGGTTCAGCTGATCGTCATATTTGGGGTCAGGAAGGAATTTTCCTCCAGGACAGATTGGAAGAGGCCCTGGGGGGTTTTCGCCTTCTTCTTCAGCATGGGGCACGGGTCACTAGCTGAAGGATTCTCTGCACCTTGAAGTCTTTAAACCATGATTTGAGGACTTCAATAGCTCAGACATAGGTGAGAGGTTTATTGCAGGAGTGGGTGGGTGAGATTCGGTGGCCTGCATTGTGCAGAAGATCAGACTAGATGATCATAATGGTCCCTTCTGACCTTAATATCTATGAATCTACTCTAGCATGTAGTACCTAGGAGGCCTGGGGCAGTGCAAATACAATATAGAGTAATAGAAAGCCTGCTTTACCTTACACCAGGAGCCAGGGTTGCATTTGAACAGCCCCAGAATGTGGGAAGTATAAAGGTGGCTTAGAGGTAAGGTCCTGGAACAGAGGTTTTGCGGTCAAACTCTTTATATTAGGACCGTCCGCCCAAATCCTTTTCCTTCCTCTGAGCGGCTGGTGTTTGTTGAACAGGAAAGAAAAGTAAAGGGCTCCCCAAGAGTAACAAACAATGAGAAAAGGCAAACATTATTACTGAGCACTTCCTAGAATAACATCACGCTATCTTATATAACACATGTGCTATGAGCCACAGCTTCAGTTTATCGCACAGTCTGGCGATGTCCCAAGGATGGTGCCTGGGAGATTAAGCGGGGACCAGCTCACACTAATGAATTGAAGCTGAAAACTGCGAGCACAGACCCAGCTAAGAAAAAGTAAGAACATTCTTCCATTAAAAATATCTTGATCAGAATACGGTGCATGTGATTCATAGGCAGGGATGGGCATCTACAATATATATAAATAGAATATCCTCCTTTCAGTTACTGCAGAGCAAGAGCTTGTATTTCTACAGGGTAGGAAGCAAAGCCACAAAACCAGATGTGGTCTGTACTTCAACTACAAGCTGGTGGACTTGATGCAGGAATTCCTGGGAGAGATACTATGGTCTGTGTTCTTCTGACGAGATAATCACGATGGTCTTTTGTGGCCTTAAAATCTATGAAACTGGGTCTTTAATTCATGTGAAAGATATCTAAGCAGAGCTGGTTGGAATTTTACATCCAAAACAGAGGGCTTTCAGAGAATGCTGATTCATGGAACATGAAACCTTCAGCTAATCAAAGGCGGGGTCCTTCAGGAGCTTGTCAAAGATTTGTCATTCGTGCTCAGCATACGCCGCAACGGCAGCGTGCCTGCCAAAACCACAGTTTTCCAGGGAATGCAGCTCTGGGGGGACTTCCCATGCTTCCACTCTCCCTGCCATAGAGTTAGGAACTGAAAGCCCTGGGGTGGTCTCCCAGAATCAGCTCTTCTAGGGCAAATCCACCATGCAGACTGCCCCGGGCTAACAGCAACCATGACATTCACAAGAATGTAAAAAGAAAAGGAGTACTTGTGGCACCTTAGAGACTAACAAATTAGTTACTTTACAAGAATGTAAGTTCCACGCAGCAGCTGTGGGGAGTGGATTTTGTGTCAGAAGCACCGTGTGTCAGTGTTTCTTAAATGAATTTGTTTTTAAGATTTCCAGTTTGCAGGAAATGTTTAAAACAAAAACAAAAACATTAAAATAATAGATTTATTCCCTTTGGAACTGAACCAAAGCAAAATTTCCTGTGAACTGCAAATCCTGCGTTTTGGCCAGCTCTAGATCTAAGTTCATGGGGTTTTCACTGTCCTTTCTTGCACTATTCACCCTTCTTAGATTCCCCTCTGGTACCCTCTTTCTACCTTTCACAGCTATGTATGTTTGCCTTATAAACTTCTCAAAAATGCCAATGTTCTACTATGCTAGATTCCTCCCACAGGCCAGGGGGTCCCGGTGAAAAAAATAACTTGAATTTCTCAAGTGACTAGGAAAAACCCAGTTCACAAAGTAAAGGTCATAAGTGTACTAAGCACCTGGAGCAGAAGCACATTACAGGATTGGGCTCACGGAATGCTGCTGAGAAGCAAATATGAGCCCAAAGCAGTTTCATACAGCCTTAGAATTTGGGGTTAGGGTGGGAAGTTTCAAAAGCCAAATCCATATATCGTAACTGGTTCATATCACAGGACTTGACCAAAGCAAAATCCTGGCTCCGATTCCCTCCTCAGGTTTGGGGGTGTTGGATGGTTCAAATTTTTGCAGCTGACTCCCCTCTCTGCTAAGAAGCCATCTACACTGATGTGTGTATAGATGCATTAAAATGGACAAAGACATACCATAGAAATAAGTTCAGACTCCTCCGGATTCTTCTTTGGTGACCTAACAGGCAAAGTTACACAATTAAATAATTGAATTTTAATGTGGAGTGGAAAAGTGTAGGCTTGATGAAAATGCAAAACAGCAGCAGGAAAGATGGGGTTTAGTAAGATACTTGGCAAGAAACCAAGACAAAAGGTGGAGCAGGTGGCTACCTTCTAGCATTTCTTTCCAATCTGCCATGTAACATGAAATGGTAGGAGGAGTGCTCAATTTGTTGCGTTACGATAGGAGCTGTTCTCGCTATATAAACTGGTGGGGCACTTGGTCTACTATCTCTGGCTCGGCACACATTCTTTAATAGATAGTCAGATACTGCATAGCAACAGCTGCCTTGCTGGACTCAGCTGGAAGGTAAGAAGAGTTTGTTTTCATGCAGAGCTTGAATTTCTTATGTATCTGTGCCTTTTCCCCCATGAATAGGAAAATACAGACAGTTAACAAAACTCTTGAATGGAAGTAAATGAAAGTAAATAAAGCAGATTAGAGTAAGTGAAACAGCACCCGGGGACTGCCTCAATCATATTCATTCCCAGCACTTTTCTGCTAGGCACTCTAATTACATTTATTAACCCGACTGACTGTACCTTTGATACATGCACTGCTTCTCTCTTATCTGTTCTGTTTACTGCCTTTTAATTTTGCAAATGAAAAATGACCAGTCAAAACTGATCAGGATCAACTGTGATAGCAAAGCCAGAGATATTCTAATATTGGACAGATCTTTGAAAGTTGAACTATGGATGGATTTAATGCGTGTTTGATTGTCACAGTTGAGCTACATTTGAAATGAGTGTTTTAAGAAGGCATTTATCTATGAGCAATGTGCTGGAATTATGAATAGGCAGCAGGTTTAAAACAAAGAAAAGGATGTACTACTTCACACAATACACAGTCAACCTGTGGAACTCATTGCCAGGGGATGCTGTGAATGCCAAAACTATAACTAGGTTCAAAAAAGAACTACATAAGTTCATGGAGGATAGGTCCATCAATGGTTACTAGCCAAGATGGTCAGGGATACAAACTGATGTGCTGAGTGTTCCTAGCCTCTGATTACCAAAAGCTGGGTGGGATTGACAGGGGATGTATCACTGGATGATTGCTTGTTCTGTTCATTCGCTCTGAAGCAATTGGATTGGCCACTGTCGGAAGACAGAATACTGGGCTAAATGGACCATTGGTCTGACCCAGTATGGCCATTCTTATGGGAAAGCACCAAACACCAATTTAACCATAAATTCCTTTATTAAATCCAAAAACCAAATGATACTTTATGCAGTAGCTCTAAATATAGCTAAGACCCTAAAAATGAGCAGTCACTACACCCAATACAATAACAGAGTATTCTTAAGTATGTGATCAGTATACTTACAAATAGGCCAGACCTTGGGCTAACCCTCTCATTCTGGTGTACTCCAGCTAGTACCAGGTTTCCCATGGCGCCACAGTGCCGGGCCCAGGCTCCAAAGGGGCCCTGCCCCCAATCCGCTCTGCTTGGGATGCAAGGCCCCCAAAGCTCCTCTCTGCCCCTGCCCACCACTCTCTCCTGCGGGGGAGGCAGAAGCTTGGTCCTGCCGGCTCCTGGGCTCCTGCTGCAAGGCTGGCTCCTCCCGCACCCACCAGCAGCCAAGCTTCCCCGCCTCTTCTCCAGAGTGCGCCACATTCCCACCCCTTCCCCTCCCTCCCAGCGCTTCCCCCACCACCAAACAGCTGTTTGCCAGTGCTCCGGGAGGGGGAGCGAGGAGTGGGGCCACAGCATGCTTGGGGGAAGAGGCAGAAAAGAGGCAGGGGCAGGGCCTTGGGGAAGGGGGTGGAATCAGGGCAGGGCAGAGCAAAGGCGGGGCCCCAGCACTCCCCCATCCCATCCTCCCCACCCCCCGCCATGAGCCACTCAGGGCAGGGGGCTGCGGTGTGGGCTGGAGTCATGGGGGTGCTCCCTGCCCTGACTCCAACACCCCTCCCCCCAACCACATTCCCACCTCCACCCCTCGCACCAAACAGGAGCTGCCCCAGGTAAGCGCCCCACACCCCAACTTCCTGCTCCAGGCCTGAGCCCCCTCCCACGCCCTAACTCCTGGCCAGACCCCACACCCCGATGGTTTTTTTACTTTCTTTTTTATATAAAGTGATCTTATCCAAAGCGCTTTACAGTAGGTAGCTAAAGATACAAACAATATTTGGAAAGATCATTAAGTGGTCCGCCGAGACCCCCCCCCCCAGCAATGATTTTCAGGTGGCCTGTGGAAAAATAAGTTAGACTAGAAAAACAATCAAGCTATCTCACTCTATTTTCGTGTACTCGCTATTACTTACAGGAGGAGGGTGAAGAAAAAAAGAATGAAAAATGGGGGCGGGGGGGAACTAAAAGAGAACGTTCTTTTTCTCGGCTGGGTCCCAAGGAGGGGCCCCAAAAATGAAGCTGAGCCCAGGGCCCCACTAACCCTAAATCTACCACTGGGGCTGACCCCTCCCCCACAGCTCCCCACGCCGCAGCCAGGGGCTGACCCTCCCCCCCCACTCCCCGAGCTCTGCGTGAACTGGGGCTGACCCCTCCCTTGCCCCAGCTCCCCACACCGCTGCCAGGGGCTGACGTTGGCCCCTAAACCTCCCCCTCCCCCCCCCAAGCTGCATTCTGGCTGGGTCTGGGGCTGACCCCTCAAGCCCTGCTGCCTGACACCTCGCATCGGCGCTCCCCGCACGCACATTCCTCCACACCCCGCTATGGGGGGGCACACTGGACTTTTTTGGTAAACTGGGCATTTGTTCATTTGCTCTTGCCAACTGATCGGTGCAAGAGCAAACAGGATAAATGCCCGGTTTTGTCAAAATAGTCAGGCTGGCCGGGACAGAGCTTAAAAAGGGAACAGTCCCAGCCAAACAGGGACATATGGTCACCCTATCTCCAGGCAAGTGGATCCTGAGGGAGTTTTGGGGCGGGGAGGGAGGTCTGTGTGTTGGGATACTGGGAAGTGGGGGGTCTGAGTGGGATGCTGTGTAGTTGTGATGGTGGGCTGTGGGGAAGTGCATTGGGCAGTAGTGGTGCGGCTGTGTGTGTGTGTGGGGGGTGCTGGGTTGGGGGGGAGTGCAGGCCGCTGTGCGTTTGTGGTGGAGGGTCTGTGTGTGGGGCTGCTGGGCATAGCAGTTCCAGGAGATGCTGGGCATAGGGAGTTGGGGGCTGTGTGGCACAGCCTGGGCCCACCCCCGAGAGGAAGGGGCACACTGGCAGCACAGGGCTGGGCGGGCCAGTGTGCGTCTGACAACTGCCGGTTTGAATACAGTGCCCTTGCACTGGGCTGGGTGGAGCAGGGCCGGCCCCACCGTGCTATGCCCTATTGCCCCTGGCTGGTCCCTTGCTCTGGGGACCAAACTCCCCACGCCATGCTCCTTTGCCCCCGTGGGGGCCCACAAATATGTTTGGGGCTGGGCCCACAAAAGGTTAATCCAGCCCTGAGTCTCCAGCATAATCAGGTAGAGTCTGACCAAGAACTTTCAGATTCATGGCTCTCTTTATACTCTTCAGGTAACTTGACAGCTTTAACAAAAACCCAGTCTGAGGCAGTTTATCCTTGCCCCTTTCCTTCCTCTAAGCTTCCCTTTCTTGTCTTCTCCCCACATCCTTGCTTGCCAGCAGAACAGTGGAAACTTTTGTGCTTGTTTCTTTTAAGACAATTTTTCTTTGTCTTGTTGGTGCAGCTCTTTGTTAGTTTTGGAATCATACATTTTCCCCACATTACGAGTTATATTACTTATTATTCTCACGGCCTTCTTTTATTTGATTTTTGAGGCCCTCTCCGTATTAGCCACAATCCATAAAGCAAATACATTATTTTCTTAACCAAACTTATGCTAATGCTAATTGTTTAATTTCATAATTATCCTACATTCACCACCTTAGAACCCTACATACTACATGGGCTTTACTACATTAAGCATTTTAAACATACATCTATAATTTTGCAACATCTTGTACAACTAATAAACTTGACAATACAAAATCAAAACTACAATTACCATAATCACACTGATAACTATCAAAGCTCTGAATGACAATCTTCACCATGACAGGTTTCAGAGTAGCAGCCGTGTTAGTCTGTATTCGCAAAATGAAAAGGCGGACTTGTGGCACCTTAGAGACTAACAAATTTATTTGCGCGTAAGCTTTCGTGAGCTACACCTCACTTCTGTAGCTCATGAAAGCTTATGCTCAAATAAATTTGTTAGTCTCTAAGGTGCCACAAGTACTCCGTTTCTTTTTGCAAATCTTCACCATGAATGTAATTCCACTTTGTACCCTTGTTCCCACCAGGTGGAGCTAGTTAACTGCCGAATTCTCTGTGCATGGCTATTAAGCTTTTAAGATCCAGGTTCAAGTGAGGATAGCATGCCCAAATTTGGGTATTGCTTTTCAAGCATTCTCCTCTCATCTGAATTCAGCCCATCATTCAGTTACATTATGGAAAATGGATATGGGATGTAAAGTCTTTCCATTTATCACTGCAGTGAATTTTGGTGGGGTACAAAAAATTGGCCAATCAGAATAACATTTTTTGGATCTAGCCACTGAAAGTGGCTATTGCCATCCACCAAGCAATATTTACAAATCCCAGCATAAGCAGTTTTCATTTCACCAGTTCCCCAGCATCTCTACTGTACTGTGCAGTTTGGAGATTGCTCCCGCAGAGTTAACTCACATGCCAGCAGCTCTGTCTGTAAGACATTACATGGGCATCTATTGGTGTCTCCCGGGTGTGAGCAACAGGACAAGCTCAGTGCTTTCAAGACCTTGTCCTCATCTTGCAACAGTATTTGAGGAGGAGAAACAAACTCTTTTCCAACTTTATTAGTTGCCGTATCTTCCAGTACTTTGAGAGGTTTAACAGGGGTTTGAATGACCTGATCTGCAATTACTGGGACAGATAGCGTAGGTGGGATAAGGAGTCCTGTATTCTTTTCATGATATTGGAGCCTGGAGAGGTTTTGTTGTTATAGTTTTACACCAATCAGCCTCATCACATTTTCAGTTTCTCTGGGGTTATACAAGAGGGCAATTTACCTTATTCCATATCAGTGAGAGTGGCCTTGATTTTGGCTAATACATTCTCTCCAGGCATAGAACAGGGTATGGCCCTGGCCATTGCCCCACTTTGATAACCTTAATTGGTTTGGTTAACTTGTTCGTTGACTTTGTGCTGTACTTCCTTAAACAAACTGCATATTATATACATTCAAAAGTTATTGATTAATGAGTTCTTTCCTATGCTCAGTCACTGGGCTCAGGATGTCCTGGCGTTGGAATGCATGGTCATGTTCCCACAAGGGCTCAATGTCTGCCTGGTTTCAGATTGATGCTCTGGCTCCAAACCACCTGCTACATCACTGGCAGATAGGCTCCGTTGGCTTTGCCTTTGAATTGATTTGGGTGCCTTTACTTCTGCATTTGTACCAACAAAGTCTTCCCAAGAGTCCTTTATCATTTTGCCATACAATTAGCCAAGCTCCGGCAGACAGAATCCTTTTGGCAAAGGCAATGAAATCAAATTAAACAACACAGGTACATGTCTACATTGAACATTGTTGTATAGCTCTTCTTTAAGGGGCCTTAATACCAATCCATTACCGGGTCCTGCCTCTACCCTGAAGCACTCTAAGTTTTTCTTTTCAATGTACTTTTGTGCCACTCTTATTTCTACCCTTCCTGATCCCCAGAAGGGTACATATTGATAAGCCCTGTTTGCATAAACTTTTACAGGAAACACAAACTCTGTATAATGCCCCTCAGGCCTAGCATACCCATATGGAATATTCAAGGTACTGTTCCCTAAATAGGGATTGGTGCGATGCCTGTCAATTCTTACACAAGTATCATGGCTTTGCTTGTTCTTAGACCACTTACAGAATTGAATGCAATATCCAGAGGCATTGTCTATTTCACCCCACAACTGACCAGGGCTTCTGGCTCTCACCTCAGTGACAGAGACTTCTTCATATCTCCAAACTTAGATTGTTATTTCTGTGTTTATTGAGTTGCATTTTCCATGTACCGCAGTGGTAGACTTCTTATGTGCAATGACACCAGCTTCTTCATACACTGACAGTAGTCTGAAAAATCCAACCCAATTTTTGGTGTTCCCTTTACGGGAACCTTTGTGCAACTTTCACTGAGTAGCAGGAGCCATCGATCCTTGCTTTTAGGTCCTGCTTCTATTTGTACCAAATAAATGGCAGGGCTGAGGTTTTATATTATATAGTATGGGCCTCCCCACCTAGATGCCAAAAATGGGGGGTTGTCTGGGGTCAGCTGCACCATCACTCTGTCCCCAACTTGCCAATCTACAGTTCGGGCTTGTTTGTTAAAGTATGCCCTCATTTTGGCATGATCCTGCCCCTGCTGCTGTGCAATAGACACTTACATGTCTCATAAATTTTCTCCCAGCAGTCTTACCGGCTGAGCTGTGACCAACCCTTCCTTCATTAGGTTTGGCAATGAGGACTGCAAACAAATATTCTGGGAGTCTCATCTCTCCGCCCATCATGGCAATAAAAGGAGTGACACCGGCTGGTTTACTTTGGCTTCCCCCTTAAATCCATAAGAATCAAAGGCCACTTTTCATCCCAGTCTTTGCCTGATTCACACACCGTGTTGTTTCACTTGTTCTGTTTGTCCTTTCCGCCAAGCCAGAAGCCTAGGGCTGATAGGGTATGTGACATTTTTGCTCTTTTCCCAGAATGATGAAAGCACCTTTCATTGCCTTCCCTGTGAAAGTTGTTCCTCGAGCACTGTCTACGCCCTGGGGCATTCCCACCTAGAAGAGACATTCTACAATCTTGCTGTAACAGGTGCAGTGGCTTTTCAAGTAGGCAAGGCCTCTATCCATTTAGTAAAAGGCATCAGCAATCACAGGCTATGGCTACACTACAGCGCTTACAGCTCTGCCACTGTACACTGTCCCTACAGAGGCTCTAAGCCAACAAAAGATAACACTTCTGCCAGCATAGTGCTGTCCACACCGGCGCTCAGGTCAGCTTACATCGCTCGGGGTGGGGGTGGGGGTGTTATTCACACTCCTGAGTGACATAGCTTATACCCACTTAAGCTGCTGTGTGTACATAGCCACAAGTAAATATTGGTTGCCTCTTCTTGTAAGTGGTAACTCCCCTGCATTGGCACTTGGCAAGCTTTCCCAGGACCCCCTGCAGTGTTGGGCCTGGCTAAATCCACGTTTTGTTTTCCCTGGTGGATTGTTTTTAGCACAAAACATGAAGTTTTACGTTTGTTTTACTATTGGGCCGCCAGGCCACCTTACTTAGTCGCTGATAAGTGGCATCAGCGTTTTGGTGGGCCCCTGATGGCACATCATGCATCAGTCTTAACATTTCCCTTTTAAGGGGAATCCAGATCGGGTCATCTAAATCATCCCCTTCACTAAGCAACAAGTTTCCCCTGGCAAGGAGCCATTTACCCTTCAGCTGGTTTAGCTCCCCGTGTGTTACTTTGGGTGTAAAAGCAGATAGCCCTGGATCAGACTCTTGCAGTGTTACTAAATCACCGTTTTCTGCTTGCGCTCAGGTGGTACCAGCAAGGACTGGATAATTAGGGGCTGGACCCACACAAACAGCAAATCCTGGGCTTAATTTGTGCCAGGGCTGAGCCCCGGCACCTCTCAGCTTGGCAGATCATAGCCCTCGTGCCTCTGGGCTTGTGACGTCAGTTATGAAAGCAAAAGAATTGCTTGGGCCCAGCCCCTAATTGCTTGAGCCCCCGCCCTTCTTTCATTACAAATTAAGCATTGAGCAAATCCTGTGAGTGGGTCCCTTTCTGGTGATATAGGGAGAGGGGTCAGCCTAACATAAGCCGCTCAGGTTGCAGCCCTTGAGAAGTTAGATTCTGTACTGCACCTGGGATAAAAGGGTGAGGGGGCCCCTCTTGAGAGGGAATTCCTCCAGGACACTCCTCTGGAGCACCATCAATTAAGACTCCTACCCTGGCAAAGGTGAGGGTTGTTTAAGAGGACAGACAGCAGTTTGCTGCTCTCAGCAGCCAGCGGTTGTGTTAAACTAGGACTAGACACTGTACTGTCATTACAGTTTTACGTGTCCCAACCCACCCGACATCTGAAATGTGTCCCGGACCGCCACAAAGCTAATACGTGTTTTTCACCGAGGCTTTACTGCTTTTCAACTCCGTTCAGTACTCTGGAAGCATAAGCAATAGGTTTTCCTCTCCCGTGATAGCCCTGAGTTAACACAGCTGAAATGGCTGTGTCCCTGGTTGCTACAAATAGTCCAAAAGGTTTTGTATAATTTGGGACTGGAGTCCAAACCTCTTTGAAATAATACACTACCTGGATATGCTGGAGGTTCCATTCCCAGTCTACCTTTTTCCGCTGCAGCGGGGAGACGGCAGTGTGCCGCAGTGGCTGAGGTAGTCAGGGACAAAATCCCAGCAAAAGCTTCTCATGCCAAGTGTTGTTTCTGAGGTAGGGAGGGGCAGCTCCAAAATCACTTTAATATTTTGTTTGTCTGGAGCCTGCTGACTGGGTTGCAGGGTTAGTCCCAGGAAGGAAACCTCCTGTTTCACTAGCTGGGCCTTTTTCTGAGTTTAGCTTGAGTCCAGCTTTCATCGAAACCTTAAACAGGGCTTCCAATACTTTTAAATGGCTTTCCCTGTCAGTAAGATGCACAAGAATATCGTCTACAAATTGCACAACGTTTTCTTCATAGGTTTAACACTAATTAGTTGAAGTTGTTTTCTATCTCGGGCATTTTAATCTTTTCTACTATTGCTTTAGTTTCAATACAGTTATTCTTTTTCACTTACAAAAGACCACCAGACAGATTTTTCGCTCCCTAATAACATTTACTTTACACCACAGTTAATCATAATTTTTAGATACGATTTTTCATGGTTAAGCACCATTTTTTTATATTTACTGATCTTTCTTGGCGCGGGGTTGTGGTTCCAAAGCACACAGCAATCTGAAAAAGAAAGCACAACCTACCATGGCTCCTCTCTGGAGCCCTCATAGGATTTTAATTAAGGAGCATGTTTTGTTTACATTCCTTTTACGCCTGCATATGCTATGGGGACATACACATTCCTCCATAATTCACCATGCACTTTTTATTTGCTACAACATTATAATAGCCATATCAGTTTTCACATGAAGTATAACCATTTATTTTGTGCTCACAGAATTTCCATAAAAAGAACAGGAGGACTTGTAGCACCTTAGAGACTAACCAATTTATTAGAGCATAAGCTTTCGTGAGCTACCGCTCACTTCACGAAAGCTTATGCTCTAATAAATTGGTTAGTCTCTAAGGTGCCACAAGTCCTCCTTTTCTTTTTACGGATACAGACTAACACGGCGGCTACTCTGAAACCTGTCAGAATTTCCATGCACAATTATCAACGTGACTGTCTGATTACTCAGAGCCACCTTAAGGCCCAGTGTTCCTAACTGCATCTCGTATGTACCTCACCCCTGCCATTGCTCCAGAGGGGCACTGTCATTTTAATTTCTCATTCTTCTCCAGCAGCTCTGAGCTGCTGTTTTATTACTGAAAAAGGATCCAGAGTCTCTCCCCGCTCTTCTGGGTCTGGCTGCCCCTGCCACCACAGCCACGATCAGGACGCTGAACTTTATAAAAACACTGAGACACCCAAAGGATTAAATGCTAAATAACAAAGCCAAACAACACTAGCTAGCTGTGTCTGGCAAAATGTGTCTATCATTGTTGCAACTTTGAATGAACAATTCAAATGGATTTTTAGTGGCATTTTTAAAAAGCCAGTTCATTTTAAACATACAAAATAGGGTTTTATAAACCAGAAGTGTTTCTTTAGGTCCTTAAACCCTTACCTAATTACACAAATAGAGTTTTACATTAAAAAAAAAATCTTTTCTTAACGTCCCTGGCACTGGCCTAATTATTTTTACACAGTTGTACCCAGATTACACTCCCCAGTCAAGTTCCAATGGAAAACCCTGATTTCCTTTTAGTAACTTTGACTAAATCGTTCATAGTGAAATTATTCAAATCACACTGTCTCTCTGCCTGCAGCTGTCATTTATAATTGTTTATTTTCAGGTGATTCCTTTCAGAAAAGGCCCAATTTTCCTTCAGGACGGCTGTAAAGATTCCTGGGGACAAAAGCATAGTGGTAGTAATTGCTGCCCCTTGACCCCTCACCTCCCCGCCCTCCTGTATAATTTGTTTGACTGCCAGGGCTCCACCCGGCATGAGTGTACCAAGCTGTACTGCCATAAGTGGGTTTTATTATCAAACCAAGCATTCTCTTCTTATAACACTTTCACGCTACCATTTCCACAACACCCTCCAAACTCTGTAGCGTTAATTTGTGCAAATGCTCCTTTGAACTCCTCACTCTCTTTCCTTAAATCACTTACTTATCTCCCAAAGAGACATACATTCACCAGCTGATTTCTCTCAGTGGCACAGAACTTATTTCTGGGGTTTTTTGCACTCCTACATCAAGGTGGTGCTCTTTGCCCGGACAGACTTCACCACCGCGTCCAGTGCCTGAAACACAGCTGCCTTAGTCTGTGCTTTCTTTAACCTTCGGATTGCTTAAGAAGGCAGTATTGATATTTGTCTCCAGGGTCGTCAAATTTCTTTTAAAATTCTTTAAAATTTTAGCGGCATTTAATGGCCCACTGTCATGCTTTGCCAATAATGTATCTATTTACAGCATAGAATCACAGAATCATAGAATATCAGGGTTCGAACGGACCTCAGGAGGTCATCTAGTCCAACCCCCTGCTCAAAGCAGGACCAATCCCCAACTAAATCATCCCAGCCAGGGCTTTGTCAAGCCTGATCTTAAAAACTTCAAAGGAAGGAGATTCCACCAGGTAACGCATTCCAGTGCTTCACCACCCTCCTGGTGAAAAAGTTTTTCCTAATACACAACCTAAACCTCCCTCACTGCAACTTGAGATCATTACTCCTCATTCTGTCATCTGCTACCACTGAGAACAGTCTAGATCCATCCTCGTTGGAACCCCCTTTCAGGTAGTTGAAAGCAGCTATCAAATCCCCCCTCATTCTTCTCTTCCGCAGACTAAACAATCCCAGTTCCCTCAGCCTCTCCTCATAAGTCATGTGCTCCAGCCCCCTAATCATTTTTGTTGCCCCCCGCTGGACTCTTTCCAATTTTTTCACATCCTTCTTGTAGTGTGGGGCCCAAAACTGGACACAGTACTCCAGACGAGGCCTCACCAACGTCGAATAGAGGGGAACAATCATGTCCCTCGATCTGCTGGCGATGCCCCTACTTATACAGACCAAAATGCCATTGGCCTTCTTGGCAACAAGGGTATACTGTTGACTCATATCCAGCTTCTCGTCCACTGTAACCCCTATGTCCTTTTCTGCAGAATTGGTCCCTAGTCTGTAGCAGTGCATGGGATTCTTCCATCCTAAGTGCAGGACTCTGCACTTGTCCTTGTTGAACCTCATCAGATTTCTTTTAGCCCAATCCTCCAATTTATCTAGGTCCCTCTGTATCCTATCCCTACCTCCAGTGTATCTACCTCTCTTCCCAGTTTAGTGTCATCTGCAAACTTGCTGAAGGTACAATCCACGCCATCCTCCAGATCATTAATGAAGATATTGAACAAAACCGGCCCCAGGACCGACCCTTGGGGCACTACGCTTGATACTGCATGCCAGCTAGACATGGATCCATTGATCGCTACCCGTTGAGTCCCACAATCTAGCCAGCTTTCTATCCACCTTATAGTCCATTCATCCAGTCCATACTTCTTTAACTTGCTGGCAAGAATACTGTGGGAGACAGTGTCAAAAGCTTTGCTAAAGTCAAGCAACAACACGTCCACTGCTTTCCCCTCATCCACAGAGCCAGTTTTCTCCTCATAGAAGGCAATTAGATTAGTCAGGCATGACTTGCCCTTGGTGAATCCATGCTGACTGTTCCTGATTGCTTTCCTCTCCTCTAAGTGCTTCAGAATTGATTCCTTGAGGACCTGCTCCATGATTTTTCCAGGGACTGAGGTGAGGCTGACTGGCCTGTAGTTCCCTGGATCCTCCTCCGTCCCTTTTTTAAAGATGGGCACTACATTAGCCTTTTACCCAGCCTTTTTCCCAGCATTCACCAGGCCTTTGCAGGGCTCTGTCACGAATTTCTTTATGGCATTCAGCAGACCTTGGTCATGCTCTGTCAGGCATTCTTTTACAGCGGTATCCAAAGTACCTCCCTCGGTTCCCCTGGTGTTACTGAATTTCTCTTGAGGAGAGAATTGTATACTGGCCCCCGAGGATAGATTGCTACCCCTTCATTCTGGGGGGTTTACAGCAACTGATGTTCATTTCTGCGGTCCCTTCAGGGGTCATCAAAATGTTGGAATAATGAATAATAATATGAGAAATCACCAAACACTAATTTAACTATAAATTTCTTCATTAAATCCAAAGCCCAAATGGTATTTTATGCAGTTGCTGTAAACATGTCAGCCTAAAAATAAGCAGTCACCACACCCAATATAGTAACAGAGTGTTCTTAAATTTGTGAGCAGTATACTTACAAATAGGCCAAACCTAGGGATGACCATCTCATTCTGGCGTCTTTCAGTATGATCAGGTAGGGTCTGACCAAGAACCTATAGTTTCATGTCTGTCTTTATACTCTTCAGCTAACTTGTTAGTTTTAGCAAAAACCCAGTTTGAAGCACTTTATCTTTGCTCATTCCTTCCTCCAAGGCCTTCCTTTCTTATTTCTCTCCCCATCCTTGCTTGCCAGCAGAACAGGCTTGTTTCTTTGGGCTTGTTTCTTTGAAGACAATTTCCCTTTGTCTTGTTACTGCAGCTCTTTATTTTATTAGTTAGTTTTGGAATCATACATAAGAACATAAGAATGGCCATACTGGGTCAGACCAAAGGTCCATCCAGTCCAGTATCCTGTCTACTGACAGTGGCCAATGCCAATTGCCCCAGAGGGAGTGAACTTAACAGTTAATGATCAAGTGATCTCTCTCCTACCATCCATCTCCACCGTCTTACAAACAGAGGCTAGGGACACCATTCCTTACCCATCCTGGCTAATAGGCATTAATGGACTTAACCTCCATGAATTTATCCAGTTCTCTTTTAAACCCTGTTATACTCCTATACATCCTTCCCACACTACAAGTAAGATTAATTATTATTCTCACAGCCTTCTTTTACTTGCTGGTTGGGGCCTTCTTCCTACTAGTCACAAACGATAAACCAAATATGTTATTTTCTTAACCAAATGTAAGCTAACTCTACTTTTCTAATTGCACATTTACCCTATGCAATGGAGCATGTCTAGCAAGCATAATAAATGCATTAGAAGCTTGCCAACATTTGGGATTGTGTGTGCGCGTGCACGCATGCACATCACAAAATATGCATTTTGTACTTAATATTGAGCAACATGAACTTAGATATATGGGAACAGATCTTAATCAGCGTCAATGGAGCCACATTGACTTACGCCAGCTCAAAATCTTTCACAATAACAATCCTGAAGGAAGTGAGATATAATGAATGTAACTGCATGCTGGAATCTACTGGAATAAAGAAGGACCACCTGGGGCTTTAAATCCTCTTAAAATTATAGAGAAACTTGAAAATCCTCAGGGTCACATTGGCAACAAGAGAAATTCTAGTGTAGAGAAGAGAATACCTTTTCTATCTGCAGATCAGTAGGCAAAGATCAACTCCCTCCTCCCCCCAAAACGCACAGGAGAGAAGTTGGAAATCAGCATTATCTGTGAGTATTGAGCTAATAATTCTAATGACAGTCTCTGGTCCTTTACCCGCTACAAGTAGAGCTTGTACTCGTGTATTATAATGTATATTTTCTAATGAATGGACTACAATTTTATTTCAATATGTGAAATAATATTTACAGCCCATGCCAGATGTTCCAGGATTCAAACCCCACCATCCACTTCACCTCTCTTCAGCTTTAGTAGGTCACTCCTGTAGGTGTGGTGGCAGCAGAATGCTATGGTTGCAATGTACAGCAGAATGGAATTGACTTGATTTGGGGAGAGGATAAACTTATGCAATACCCAGAGCTCCATTTAAGACATATTGGTTCTGGATAGATGAGAGAGAACAATCAATTGGCTTCTCATTCACTGCAGAAGAATCACTTCCGTAGCTTAATTTTTGTACATCAGAAATTCATGTAGGTTTTTTTTCTTCCGATAGGGCTATTTCATTATAACTATGAAATATTTGAACTAAACAGTATTGTTCTTCGAAAGGCTATAATTTACTTACGGCTACAGTGAGATATTTTATCTGACAGCTCAAAATTCTCAAGGCAAGGGGAGTCTAAAAAAGTAGTTGGAATCTTTGGATAATGTAAGCAATGCACCCACTTTGTGTAAATCAGCAGTAAATAGAGTAACTCTGTGATGTGACAGGTCAGAATTTGGTCAGATAAATTCCTTGCATCCTGATCACTTTCTAAATGCAGTTCTTGGGTGTTTATCTCTCACTCTTGAGCTGTATAAAATAGGAGTTGGAGCAGACCCATACATTGAGTTGTATCGTGTTCCAAATGAAACTCCCACAAAATAAGGAATATTCCTTAGCTCATCTACTTTTATTGTAGGTTCTATCGATCAACCAGCAGATTTTGGTTTTGTTTTTTTAATGATTTCATACCAAACCAGTAGGGAGCACATGTTATACATTATCACTGTAAATCCATAGAGACCAATGGAGTTACTCTGGATTTACAGAGGCATAATCAAGAACAGGAGTACTTGTGGCACCTTAGAGACTAACCAATTTATTTGAGCATAAGCTTTCGTGAGCTACAGCTCACTTCATCGGATCTGAAGTGAGCTGTAGCTCACGAAAGCTTATGCTCAAATAAATTGGTTAGTCTCTAAGGTGCCACAAGTACTCCTTTTCTTTTTGCGAATACAGACTAACACGGCTGTTACTCTGAAACCTGTCATAATCAAGAACAGAATTTAACCCTTCACTGGAATCTTAGAACAAAAAAAAAAACATTTTTTTTACAGGATCACGAAACTCAGAGAGAAACAAAAGAAATTGAAGCCAATTATTCCAGTCACATGTCACTGCAGAATTGTCCCTTGATGTACATTTTCCAGTTCCTCCTCACCTCTCCTTTAAAATACTCTTTAGAAGAGTAAAAATCAATGTTAATTTTACTTTAATAGCATATTTATTTATTAAAGGACGACTTGCTGGCCTGAGTAACTACCATGAATTCAAGAGACTTACTCCAACTTTACTCCCATGTAACCTAGATCAGAATGTGGCCCTGTGAGCACATTTTTCAACTTAAGATTTCATGTTATTACCTTATAGTATCTTAGACTGCAATGAAAACCTCTGTAAGTCTGCAGTTTCATTAAAAACATTCAAAAACCTCCTCTGTCAGACTCAATTTTTCAATGGGTCAGATCTCACTTCAGCTTTCCTTTGAGCACGAGATGGAGCCATAAATATTTAGTTTACACCTTGCAGGTTGTACAGAGTTCTCTGTCCTTTTGGGTAGGGGCAGGGTTGGGTAGGAGAGATACTCATCTTGTTCTTTATTAATATATTTGTTTATAACAATATAAAGACCAAATCATACAAGACTTTTGGGCAAAATAAAGTGATTTCCCCATCCTCCAGCAGCAAGCATACTGCTAATATCATGGCAAGAAAGCCAGGACACATTACATAGCTATTTTGATAGATGAGCCATTTCATACAAGAATAAGCCAGTAATTTGGAATCCAAGCTTTGATCCTGCATCATTTAAGTCAATGAAAACAGGATTTGGCCCTTAATAATCCCATGACCCTTCCTGAGATTAATCATGAACTCTGCCTACTACATGCCATGCTGCTGTGGGCATGTTTCCTACTGATTTTCTTATGCTTGCCCTTTATCACACATGACACGCTAGGAGGAATGAATGGATGTTCTCTGAGCCATATTTGTGACATCTCCAGTAGGCCACTCTCGGCTGACTCTTCTCTTGATGGACGCAGGCCTAACGAATCTGAGTGAAAGCACCACCTCTGGCCAGCACACTCTCCAGACCTCCCTGCAAGAGTGCCGCTTTTGGATATGCTGGAAGAACAGATAGGCATAGCTTTAATGCAGCTTCTTCTGAGGTTGAAGTTCAGGCCAGAACAGTGGAGGGACACATCCAAACAAATGTCACACTCTCCTCTCACTTTGCCTCGCTGCCCCTCACAGAGAACTGGAGCAATTTCTGCCCTCAGTTATGCCCATGAAAATCCAGGGCAATTCCACTCAATTCAGTGGAGTTCCCCAGATTTACACCTGCATAGTGGAGAGCAGAATTTGTCCCATAAGATAATTGTATTTAAACTAATTGACTGTCCCCTTAAGCGTTTCAGAACACGTGACCTGATGAATAACATAATGACTAGGTCCTCTTGGCATTCACACATTCTCTTACATTAAGAACTCCACATTTCACTGAAGCTTAAAGCACTAATGTGCCAGCATTAATCTATATCCCAGGGCAAGTGTTCCTTTGAACAAAGAGCGGAAACTATTGGAAGCTGCCCTAACCATGTTTTTCATCACAGGGCAGGTTCTGCATAGACACTACGCACCAATAAAGTTTAAATTTCACTATTAATGTAGGCTCCTGTTCAACAGAACACTTAAATCCCTTGTTGGCTTCAATGGAATAAGCCTATTCTTAAATTCCTTACTTAATAGGAATGGACTTGTGCATATACAGACAGTTAAGTATGTGCTGTCTTGAATTTAGGCCTTAAGCATATACCATTTTCATCTCTACTATACAACTTACCTGACCAGGTATGCAGACCCTTCTTAGTAGGGACATTATGTTCCCTACTGTGTAACTTTTCCAAATTACTTTGATGTAAACAATCTCAGTTAGCTTTCCAGCTGCAAACCATTGTACAGGCAATCATAAAATCTGAGTTTTACGGCCTTATGGGTAGATGCCTTGGTTTTGCTGCCAAGCAGTGTGGCGTCATTGTATTTCTTTGTGTGTTTTAAAAAACCCGTCCTGGACAGACCATCTCATTTACAAAGTGTTTACTGCATGATCTCTTTCAGATAAACCACTCGTGTTTCAGTTTGTCAGTTGGGTCCTGCGAGGGACATCCCAGGTGATCTTCGTCAATAACCCTATCAGTAGGCTTATCGTGTACACAAATACCTAGTTACTCAATTAGAATGCAAGGAAGCATGTGAGGAATGCTAAATGCTGCATACAGATTGCATTTTTCTGCCAAACCCAAAACACACTTTCTATTGGTTTTATGAAGTAGCCAGTTTTTTTCTGCATAATAATTAACGGGGGGGGGGGGGGGAAATCATTCTTTTGTTTAAGTGCTGAGTCATTTGTTTGTACATTCATCCATTGCCTGCAAGCACTTTTCTCGGATGGGAAAATTCTGATACTTGATTTTTGATACTGGAATGGCCAAGTAGAACCCCATTCTGAAATGAAAGATTTAAAAAATAATAAAAGTACAACGCATCTGGTGCAGCGATTATGCCTAGGAAAGTGAAGAACGTGGGAAGATTAAACAAAAAACAAAAATGAGTAACAGAACCATGGAGATATGTACGCACAGCCCGTGCTGCACTGAGTAACCACATGATCTTATTATTGTCATCATTTTCTTCCTTTTCGCTCCCCTTACTGGTCTGTTGATACCGCCTATTGATTGGGTCACACACCTGAAATAAGATTGTACGCTCTTCCAAGCAGGGATCACAACTGCACTGGTTTTGGTGAGGCACCTACACTAGCAGAGTTTTGGTTTTTCAAAAAAAAATGTGATTTTTGTATGTTTGGGCAAAAATTGATTTTTATATTTTTTTCAAAGTTGTGCCATAGTCTATGGCAGTAAACTGGTGACCAGTGTGTGCATGTAACCATGTGTTCCTCCAGACTGAGTCAGAACTGCTCAGCTGTGTGTTATAGGCCCTAAACTGCTACAGCTAAGGGAGAGTCTCCTTTAGTGTAAATAATAGGGCCTGTACTTTTGGAGCATGATTTCTATCCCTACTGCTGCCATGAAGCTCCAAATGACCATAATGTGCAGCATAGTGATAACTGTTAAGTCCTAACCAGCTATAGATTTATTATAATCTTTGTGTGTGAAATAGTGTCATATTTAAATTATCTACTCACAGTCTTAACCAGTAGGGGTGCCCTAGTACATTTTGCTTCCTGTGTAGGCAATAGTCCACCAATCAGAACAGATGTAGCTTTAGTTTGCCGTTCACTGCAATGTCTGCTTTTCCTCAACAATTGGCCTGGATGGGTCCTATCACTCCAAATAGTGAGTGAATTCCAGTGAAAGCTTTGTGGATTTTGAGCTCGTGGCACTAAATTGGGAACTGCTCCCTAAGCACTTGAGACAAGAGTTTCAAAAATTGTGTGTGTGATTAGGATCCTACATTCATAAAGTCTTTCCAATGACTTCAACAGGCCTCAGATCGGGCCCCTAGTCTCTTAAATAAGTGCTGAGCACTTTTGAAAATCAGGCATTCAGGCCTATAACCGCAAGGACATTTAGATGCCTAACTCACATTGATCTCCATGGGAACTAGGCACCTACATATCTTTGAGGATCTGCACCTACGACCCTAATTCAGCCAAACATATAAGCACACGCTTATTTTTATCCAAGGGAGTAGTGGTGTGAGGGACAATGCACATGTTTAAAGTTAAGCCTGGGTTTTTTTGTGCTTTGCTGTATTTGACTTCATTTAAGTGATTAAATATGGACACGTGGTCCTAACTTTAAGCACTCACTTTTGAAGGCTGGAAGAAACAGCTAGACAAATTCAAGCCAAAAATAAGGTGAAAAAAATGTTAACAGTGAGTGTACATATCCATTGGAACAGCTTCCCAAGGGATGTGGTGGATTCTCCATAACATGGAATTTTGGGACAAAATCTTGGCTCCACTGACATCAGTGGCAAAACTCTCATTGGCTTCAATAGGGCCATGGTTTCACCCTTTAAATCAAGGATTGATTTATTTCTAGGTTGTAGCTGAACCACATGTTATTACTGAGATAAACTATGGCCCAGGTTATGCCTCAGGTAATTCTAGATGACCATGGTTCCTTCTGGCCTTCAGATTTATGAAACTATGAAAATCTTGACCTTGGGTATTGTGGTGAGGGGCAATACAGAGAACCTGAGAGAGATTAAAGATATGACCTTCTCTTCCAGTGAAGAGCGATACTTTAAAGAAAAGCAGATAGTTCCATAATAGACCACCTTCTCTCTAATTGCTCCCAGTTCCAGTGTGCAATACATACTAAGTGGCAGAGGGAATAAATAACAGACATATTGGGGCATCGTAATGCATTGTCTCCTTTTCTGAATTCCTTCAAAGGCTCTAAAAGCAACCATGGAGGGTGCTGAAGTCAAGATAGAAATGAAAGGGGAAAAGAAGACACAAAACCAGACTCCAGTGAGAAAATGTGGGAAACAAGTCTGCAAAGCCATTTGCTATATCACAGGAGACATGAAAGAGTTTGGAGACTGGCTTCAAGGTAAGCCCATTTCAACTGAGCCAATTTGAATACATCAGAAAAGCACTGTGGCTAATAAATAGCGACCAGCATGTTCGATCTGTGTTAACTAATTCAAGGATGAGCTGGTTCAATAAACTGCAGAACAGAAATGATAATACTGAACCATTCCTACATTGTAGGGGAAATGCCCCCTTGTGCAAAGAGCCAAACCAAGGCTCATCCACCATCCAAGTCCAGAGGGTGCATAAGCTGAAATTCACCCCATTGTGCCGGCCCCTCTGCAGAGGAGTGAATTTCATCTTGTGAGCGTAACAGAGGATGTTTATTTCAATGCTGGCTCATTCCTTATCATGTGCCCCTTTCTTTCCCACAGACTAATGTTTATCATGCCCAAACACCAGTGTGAAGTTAAATCATTCATCCATGGGTTTTGATCTCTCAATAAATCAGCATCAAGATACTCACCTAACCTGCCATCCAAGATGCAGACATCATACGTCAGCAGTTTGTATAAATCTGGCACCGTATGCTTTAGAATAGGGAATTCTAACAGCTGTGCTATTCATCTCAGTTAGTTTTCCAGCTGCAGACCATTATCCAGGCAATCATAAAATCTGAGTTGAATTTTACAGCCTCGTTGATACATGCCTTGGTTTTGCTGCCAAGCAGTGCGGCATCCTTGCATTTCTCCATGCGTTTCCAGAAAACCATCCTGGACAGACCATCTCATTTACCAAGTGTTTACAATGTGATCTATTTCAGATAAACCGCTCCCGTTTCAGTTTGTCGACTGGGTCCTGCGAGGGACATCCCAGGTGATGTTCGTCAATAACCCTATCAGTGGGCTTATCATGATTGTTGGGTTCCTTGTCCAGAATCGTTGGTGGACGCTCACAGGCTGTTTAGGAACTGTTGTCTCAACGTTAACAGCACTTATTCTGAGTCAGGACAGGTAGGTTGGTCTTGTGATTTAAAATATTGTGATAAGTGAGAAATAGGATCCTGATGTGCTGAGTAGCTAGTACTGCCTTAGCTTAACATATTAATAGAAAGAAAAAGTGCTTATATAGGTTGTTATACTCTGAAACATAACCTCTGGGGAATGCTGTCTTCACTAAGAAATACATTTTTCCTACACCTTCAAGGCCCGAGCTCCTGAAATCCTAACTGAGGCAAAACAAGCCCAGGAGTTAGGATAGGTGCACGCTGCAATAGACAAACCTGAGCTAGCTTTGGCCTAGCCAGCTGGAATAACAATAACAGTGAAGCCATAGCTGCTGAAGTACATACCAGAGTGCTGGGCGGGGCTGTACAACCCAGGCTGCTATGGCTTCACCTCGGTTGTAGTCTGAGCTAGCTATATCATAGAATTATAGAATCGTAGGACTGGAAGGGACCTGGAGAGGTCGTCTACTCTAGTCCCCTGCACTCATGGCAGGACAAAGTATTATCTAGATCATCCCTGACAGGTGCTTGTCTAATCTGCTCTTTGAAATATCCAATGAGGGAGATTCCACAACCTCTCTAGGCAATTTATTCCAGTGCTTAACCACCCTGGCAGTTAGGAAATTTTTCCTAATGTCCAACCTAAACCGCCATTGCTGCAATTTAAGCCCATTGCTTCTTGTCCTACCCTCATGAGCGGTGGGTATAATAGGCCAGGGGAGGCTAAGCCACCTTCCTATGGAGGAGCACCGAACTGCAACCTTTGGAGAGCCACTGCTGAAAGGGTGCTGGGGCTATGGCCCTGCCCACGCTGCTCCTCTTACACCCATGTTCCGCCTCTTCCTCCTGAGGGCCTGTCCCCACTCCTCCCCTTACCCAGAGACCCCACCCACCTGCCACTCGCACCTCTCCGCCCCCGGCAGGCAGGGCAGGTCTGGAAAGGGGGTGAAAAGGGGCCAGTAGTGGGCAGGAGGGGATCTTGGGAGAAAGGGTGAAGAGTCAAGCCCTGCATGGATCCAAATGTATATCCATGGATGCAGATATCTGTAGATATAAATCGGATATCCGTGAAGCTGCAGGGCTGTACCGGGAACCGCAACAGCAAAACCAGCAGCACATCGGGCTGCTGCTACCAGGAAGCCATGCCCTGTGCCGGCAGCTCTTCCAGTGTGGCTGAAGGGCACCAGGCTCACCAGCAGCTGTCCCTGGTCGCACTAGTCTTGTCCAGGAGCGTGCAGCCACTTGCATGACTAGGGACAGCGGTTCCCAGTAAAGCCCTGCAGCTCCACGGACATCCAATTTATATCCGCATTCGCGGGGATGGAGAATGGGTGGGGCCTTAGGGAGAGAAGCCCAAGCAGGTGTGGGCCTCAAAGCAGAGCAAGGGGCATGGTCCCCCACTTTTAGGGAGTGTCCGGCACTTGCACACAGCATCCCAAAATGCAGGAGTCACACACCACCCATGGCTGTCCTCAGAAGTTAAGGAGAGCAAATTTTTCCCCTCCTTGTAACAACCATTTATGTACTTGAAAACTGTTATCATGTCCCCTCTCAGTCTTCTCTTCCCTAGACTAAACAAATCCATTTTTTTTCAAATTTCCCTTATAAGTCAGGTTTTCTAGACGTTTAATCATTTTTGTTGCTCTCCTCCTGACTTTCTCCAATTTGTCCACATCTTTCCTGAAATGTGGCACCCAGAATTGGACACAATACTCCAGTTGAGGCCTAATCAGCACAGAGTAGAGCGGAAGAATTACTTCTCGTGTCTTCAGAGTAACAGCCGTGTTAGTCTGTATTCGCAAAAAGAAAAGGAGTACTTGTGGCACCTTAGAGACTAACCAATTTATTTGAGCATAAGCTTTCGTGAGCTACAGTGTCTTGCTTACAACACTCCCAGAATGATGTTTGCTTTTTTTGCAACAGTGTTACACTGTTGACTCATATTTAGCTTGTGATCCACTATGACCCCCAGATCCCTTTCTGCAGTACTCCTGCCTAGGCAGTCATTTCCCATTTTGTATGTGTGCAGGTGATTGTTCCTTCCTAAGTGGACTACTTTGCATTTGTCCTTATTGAATTTCATCCTGTTTGCTACAGACCATTTTGAATTTTCATCCTATCCTCCAAAGCCCTTGCAACCCCTCCCCAGAGCTGGCCCTATACCGAATGGCACCCCAGGTGAGGAGCGTGTTTGGCGCCCCTCCCCCTCCATTAAACTTTTGAATACCTTATTTTTTATTGCATTGTAGCTCATTGCATGACTTTGATGCACGATTTGCATACATGATTTATCCCTATCACACAAGACGATAAATTTGCACGCTAGGATCTGTACATCTGTATTTATTCTTGCCATATATAAGCAAATTTAAAAAATTGATTTCCTCTTAGCTTATAGAAACTTTTTAATTTTAAGTATAACTGAAATGTACTAACATCAAGAAATGGAAGTGTGCACCAGCACTGGGTGGACCGGTATCAAATAGTGTTACAGTAGGTGACAGCCTTAGAAGAGGTGGGGCCGGAGCACAGCAGCTACCTAGGAGAGCACCTAGTTGTGGTGGCTGCCCCTTGCCCAGGCTGGGTTTCCACGGACAGTGGCCAAGCAAGCTGGAGCCCCCCTAAAGTCCCCAGAAGCCAAGCCTGGGCAGGGAGAAGGTTTTGCTGCCGCGCCTCCCTGACCAGGTTCTCTCCCAGGCAGGTGCTGCTGCGCACAGAGCATGCCGGTGGGTGGGGGGGGGGAAGGAGGGGGGGTCCAGCTTGCTCAGCCTGTGTCCCGGAAGCTGAGCTGCAGCAGGGAGTGGGCTGCCGCTACCGCCCCTCTCTAGCCAGGCTGTCTCCCAGACAACTGACTAGGCTGCACCGAGCAGCAGCGACTGGGAGCAGCTCCGGCCCGCTCCCAGCACTGGGCAGGCTGCCAGGGAGAGCAGCTGAACATAGCCGGGGGTGGAAGGGGAAGCTGGCACAGCAGAAGGACAGAGCCCCTCCCCCCGCCCCACAGGTAATGTACGGTGGGGTGAGGGGGCGGGGACAGTGTAGGGCCCCAGGCTGGGGTTAGGGCAGGGAGGAGACACGTGGGGAGGTCACATGTCCTCCATTTTAGCTGGTGCCCCCCCAAATATAGGGAGGCACCAGTCATCATCATCAGTCAAAGATAGGTTTCACAAGCCTCAGCTTCGAAAAGCTGCACTCATCACTCGCAACTGTGACTGGCACCGTGAGCAGAAGCCTCAAAGCTACGCCCAGGTTAGGAAAAGTGTCCTTCAGCTCTGCCTCATGAATGAACTGGAGAACTTGGAATGGAGAGTGCTTCCCGTGTTGCAAAATGTGGCGGATGTTGTCCAATTCAACATAGAGGCCTTTATCATTGACATCCTAACATTACCCATGTGTCAGCGTCCGGCGAAGGTCCATGCAATTGTTCAAGAGTGTTTTCCTGTCCGCCAGCAGCTTACTAAGGTCATACAACCCCCCGCCCAGGTCATTTCATGGTGCTTCATTTGTCCAAAGCTTTCTTTGATAGACACTTGAGCAGTGTCTATGAGCATGCAGAAAAACTCTTGAATTTTATTTCCAAGCTTCCCATCACCTCATCTCTTCCCTCATAAGCAAACTGTCTCTTCTTCCAATGAATACGAATTTCCTTGAAGACAGGCTCAACTCTTTACGTTTTCTGCCATTTCTTTGGCAGTAGTGGTAGCATCTTCAAATCCATTGTCTCTGTAGGCCACTGTGAAATCACGGCAGCTTCTCATCAAAGTAGTAGTAGTCGCGATGTCCACTGACTGAGGTTTGTAATCCCTGGCTTACAACATTTACTTGGAACAAGATATCGTGCCAAACCACAACTGAGACCAGAAATTTGAAGTCGGTGATGTGGTTTGCCAGGCTTTACGCCTCATGTCAGATTCCGGCTTCCGCTTTACTCAATTGTGCCAGTTCCATCAGGGCATTGTAAACCTCAGTCACTGAGCTATCTCACTGGCCTTACACTGTCAGTGCGACTCTCCCAGTGAGTATCACTGATTTGTAACATTGTCTGTGAGGATCTTCCATCTGATAGTTGACGCTGAAGACAGGATGTATCTCCTTTGCAGTACTCTGGAGAGAGATATTGAATCTAATGAAGATGACACTGCATCTGACAGAACCAGGCTGAGGGAATGGCAGCCACAAGACACGAAGAAAGCTCTTGGATTCAGCGCACGGATCCTTGCCTGGACACCACTGTTTCTTCCCTTCATGTTTGCATCACTGTCATAGTCTTGGTCGTGGCAGTCCTGAAGCTTTATTTTATTCTCATTCAAAAGGTTCATAAACAGTTCTGTTAGGCCTTTTCCAGTAGCGTCATCCACAAACCAGAAAATGGTCTTCTGCTGGTTTTCCGTGTCTATGCGTTTATTCAACTTGAGCCTGGACTTGATTTCCATCCGTTGGGAGTAGGCTGTAAAATTACCTGGTGACTTTTCATTGTGCTTCTGATCATCAGCTAAGTTATGCCAGGAGCTGTACCCGGAAAGCGCAAGCAACGATTTAGTATTCTGGTCAAATATTTTGCAACAAAAACAGAATATGTTGTCAGTTGATTTCAAGTAAACTAGCCAACACCGAGTCAGCTTCTCACCATTCTTTAGCACTCTTTTGCAGTGTGACTTTGAGAAGTGTCGCTTCTGCTCACTGACTGGAAATGTCATGTCCTTGATTTTGCCCAGCCCATTCAAAATTGTATGATCAGTATCGGCAGAGTTTAGGATCACTGGCCATAAAGCGGGATCTGATGTATCGATTTGTGGGGTGCAATTTTTCTCACTGCTGTTTCTGTCATCATGCAAGGCTGATTCTTCTCTATTGTTTCTCTCCTTTTCATGTAAACCAGATTTTTCTTTTATCATCACTCTCCTTTACACCGCCAGGAAAACTGGACAATTCTTCACCACTTTCCTCATATTTCCATTCCTTATCTTTAAGTAAATCTGCTAATTCCTTAGTAACAGGACTTCCATCATTTATGCTTTGCTCTTCAATTTCTTCTGCACTGGGACGATCACTAGTGCCTAAAGCCCAGTATGTGTTGTTCTGTTTCAGATATGTTCCCATCCAATTTGCCCCTTGCTGCAAACGAGATTGCACCTGAGCTTTTCACTTCCTATACTGAGCTCCTGAAGGCTTCTTTGGGGGCATCTTTTATTTTCTATGGGGGGGAAACAGACAGTATTAGGGAGAGCAAACATCTATGTTCCACAGTCTTGTTCAGCAGAAATGAGGGGTTCAGGATGCGGGAGGAGGCTCTAGGCTGGGGTGTGGCGGGGGGGGAGTGACGACTCCTGCAGGGAGTCCAAGCTCCAGGGTGGGGCTGGTGAAGGATTTGGGGTGCAAGAGGGTGCTTCAGGCTGGGATTCAGGGGTTCAGAGGGCGGGAGGGAGATCAGGGCTGAGGCAGGAGCCTGGGGTGCAGGGGGGAGTGAGGGCTCTGGCTGGGAGTGCAGGCTCTGGGGCGGGGCTGGGGATGAGGGGTTTGGGGTGCAAGAGGGTGCTTCAGGCTGGGATTGAGGGGTTCGGAGGGCGGGAGGGGGATCAGGGCTGGGGCTGGGGGTTGGGGCCCGGGAGGAGGTCAAGGGTGCAGGCTCTGGGTGGCGCTTACCTCAAGCAGCTCCCAGAAGTAGCCAGCATGTCACCCCTCTGGCTCCTATGCAGAGGCTCTGCATGCTGCCCCCTCCACATGTGCCATGCCTGCAGCTCCCATTGGCTCTGGTTCCTGGCCAATGGGAGCTACGAGGGAAGCACTTGGGGCGGGGGCAGAGTGCAGAGCCTCCTGGCTTCCACTATGCATAGAAGCCGGAGGGGGGACATACCGGCTGCTTCCCGGGACACGCATGGTGCAGAAGCTAGCAGGGAGCCTGCCAGCCCTGCTGTATGGTGCTGCCAACCAGACAGTCAACAGCCTGGTCAGCTGTGCTGACCAGAGCCACCAGGATCCCTTGTCAACTGGGTGTTCCGGTCGAAAACCAGACACCTGGTCACCCTAACTGTGCTAGGCACTGTACATACACATAGTAAGAGACAATCCATGCCCCAAAGAGCTTACAGTCTCAATCGACATGACAGGCAGAGGGTGGGAGAAAGAAAGTATCACTTTCCCCATTACAAATGGGGAACAGAAGCCCAGGGAAGTTAAATGACTTGCTCCTTGTCATCAAGAAGCCTGTATCATAGGTGAGACTTGAATCCAGATTTCTCAATGAGCAGTCCAGTACCTTAACCACAAGACCAAGGACCTGGCAGCCAGGACTTTTAGGGCTTGATTCTTCTCTCACACTGGTTTTACACTGGTATAATTCCACTGGTATGCAGCACACCTGGAAATTACATTCCAGCACAGGAAGCAGCGATTCACAACAGGTGAAGGGACAGTGTTAAGTGATGATGCATTTCAATAACAACAAAACCTTCAAGTCAATTGTCTTTCTCCCACAGATCATCCATAGCAGCGGGACTGCATGGCTATAATGGGGTCCTGGTGGGACTGCTCATAGCTGTATTCTCTGACAAGGGAGATTTCTATTGGTGGCTTCTACTGCCTGTTGCTCTTGTATCCATGACATGGTAAGTCGCACACTTTTAGGCTTCTGTGTTGTAGAATTTAAGGGCAGAAGGGACCACCAGATCATCTAGTCTGACCTCCTGCATATCATAGACCACCAACACCCACCCACTAAACCCAACAACTGAAATGAGACCAAAATATTACAGCCCCCACAGACTAGACTCCTATGTGTCACAGGCAGAGAATAAGAGGAACTGAGGTGCACCGGTGCTTGGATTCTGATTCCTTCTGTTCCTGAGACATTGGTTGTCATATGTTGTCTTGCATTTATTTTAATAATATCTAATAAAATCATGCTACTCTTACTCCTGGGGGAATTCTGGGCCACTGTGCACATGCAGAATTTATGTCCCCCACAGATTTCTTTGCTTCTCTGCAGAAAAATGACTTTTTGACAGGGAAGTAAAGGGAAGCCGCAAGAGCGGTCATGCGCCCCTCCCCAGGAGCGCAGGCAAGTCGTTTCAGGCACCTGGAGCAGCTAGCAGAGAGGGAAATCACTGCACCAGCGCGGGGGTTGGGGGATGGGAACGCCCTGGTTGGTGGCTCCTACCCTGTGCCAGGCATAACTCCTCTTCTCCTGAAAGGAGCGGCTAGGACTGGGTCAGCCCCACCCCCAGAAACCTCCTCAGGCTGCAGGAAGCTGTGACGCACACACACATGCACTTCCTGCCCCCATCGCTCCTCAGTCATGGGGAGATAGATCACTGTATAGGGAGCTGCTCCCCAGTCTGCCCAAAGCCTGCACGTCCGGATCCCCCCATACCCAGATCCCCCGCCAAGCCTCACTCCCCCAGCATCCAGAACCTTTACCACCAATCGCCCACTCCACCAAGACTCACCTCCCTGCACCCAGACTCCCCCGTCAAGCCCCACCTCCCCACCCGGACTCCCCTGATCCCCACCCTCCCTGCATCTGGACCCCCACCCCTGCACCCAGACCATCCCCCACTGAGCTCCCTGCACTCAAACACCCATCCTGGTGAGCCCCATCCCACCTGCACCACCCGGACCCTCACCTCACTGAGCCCCAACCAGCTGCATCTGGACCCCCACCAAGTCCCACTCCCTCCCTAAGTCCCCCACACCCAGACCCCCTCTGCTGAGCCCCAACCACCTTTGCCTGAATCCCCCTGCAGAGTCCAATTGTCCCCCAATGAGCCCCTGTGCATCCAGATCCGTCCCCCGCACCCAGACCGCCCACAGAGCTGCCCACACCCAGATTGCCCTGCACAGAGCCCTCTCACCCTACACCTGGATCCCCCACAATAAACCCCTCCACACTTGGCTCCTGCCAGGCTGAGCCTCCCCAGCCACACCTGGTGTGCCTGGGTGGAGAAGCAGAGCCCTGGGGTGTTTCTGGGGCAGGTGGGGCAGGTGCAGCCTCACCGCCAAGTCCGGGGCCAGGGCCGGGGGCTGCAGGGTGATCTCCCACCTCTGTGCAGCCAGTGGCCTCTGTTCCCCATGGCCATGTGGGAGACTCCACATTTATTTATTGAAAAAATTTGCAACATTTTAAAATACTGTATTCAGAATTTTGGGGGGAGGGATGCAAAATTCCCTCAGGAGTATACCACTCAGGTATTGGCTTCTAAAGCTGTGATTTTTTGCTGTCATTTACCTTTTTAATCCTTTCTAAAATAAATTCCCAGTTTACATGTAAATTCCATGTTTAACTGAAATTAATTCAATGTCCTCAATGTTAGCCATATGGCTGTATGTCAGTTGCCCATTGTAATGTGAAGAACAACATTATTTTCACCATTTCCCTGCCCTTGTAAACCATATTTTTTTCATCTATTCTTTTACTTGTATAAATGGGTATTGTAAAAATGTTATAAAAATTTACCAGCCCAGGCACAAAACCTACTCACCTGCCCTTAACCATGATGATGGATGATAATGAAAACAACTAATGATATTTTACTGGCCTATCAAACAACGATGTGCCCAGGCAGATTGGCAGTCATCTTCTGAACTCAGGACATTTTGCCGGAAAGGGCTGAAACTCATAGATTCTCTTGTCTGCCTGAAGATCAGGTGGTGAATTATAACCAGTTTTGTTGCTGTAACTCGAATGGTCATAGGTTTTGTCTATTGTTTTAATTATCCAGGGTCCCAACCCATAAGCTTGGATAGACTCCAAGCTTTCTCCTAGCTCACGGCTTGGCTCTGGTCTGATTTGGGCCCCTCTCTAGCAATAATAAATTAAGGCCAGATCCTCAGCTGGTGTAAATCAGCTTCATTGAAGTCAATAAAGCTTCACTAGTTCACACCAACTGAAAATCTGTCCCTAAATATTTTTAGGGTAATTAAAGCAAGGAGGAAATCTGAATATTGCTGATTGCAATGCACAAGTATGGATGCAGGACTTTCAAGATAACCTGAAATAAATCTGATTGTATCAGAAGGACCTTTGGAACTCAAACAGCTCCTAACAAAAACCAAAAGGCATGAAGAGTATGCGTTTCCTAAATTATTTGTCAGGATAATGGACAGTTTTTGCCTGGCTGAGTGATCTGAGGAATTAATCTTCATGAGCTTCTAATGAGATAATTTTGTTTTTCTCTTTCAGCCCTGTTTTCTCCAGTGCTTTAGGCTCAATCTTCAGTAAGTGGGATATTCCTGTTTTCACACTGCCTTTCAATGCAGCACTGACATTATACTCTGCGGCCACTGGACATTACAACCTTTTCTTCCCTACAGTCCTCATTAAACCTATAACATCAGTGCCCAATATCACCTGGTCCAACATTGATGTGCCAAAGGTAAGAGTCACTAAAGAAACATTCCACGCCATTTACGCAGTAGGCCAATAAACAGTCATGTCCTTTTATTTTGCATGACAAAGACAGAGCCCCAAAATACAATTCTGTATTTACATGGTAACAAGTAAACAATATGTAATACTTTACTATGGCAACTGTCTGTTTTGGTGACTTCAGTTTTAGAGTTGCCAAGTATCTTAAGCACACAACTGGACCTAAATACATGCTATAATCCTCAGTGAATTTCTTTGGCTTCTAGTAATCCATTACCATGGAGACATAGCTCCATAGTTTTGTTCAAATTTTCATGTAATGCCGGGATTACACCTTTGTATCACATATGATTAATATAGTCCATTAAGTTTTTTTTTTAAAACCACCTTTCTGTTAAGAAATTGGCACAGACACTACCAGGATGGGATCATTAGAAACTCATATACAGGAGGACATCCAGATTTTTTTATAGCCAATATTTATGCTGGACCTACACAAAAACAGTCTTTTATACTCTAGTGGTCCCTCTACTATTAACCAACCAGTTGTACTGCCATCATTAATTAATGCCAATGTATAAAAAAAGCTTGTAGAAATGGGTATTTCCATTTTAAACTTGTTAAGACAGATAGGAAAAGGAAATCAACCTTTGCCAAGTGGAGAACAATAAAAACCAAAAAACCCCAATGATAATAGATGTTATTTATAAGCTTCTAACAAGAATTTAAAATATATGTAGAGCAATAAAACAAAGTACAACTCCACAGGGCACATCATCAAATGAGAGCCATAGAACTAAGTCAAAACTGCAAATGACTCTATATGTGGCTGGTGACCTCCCCAACACTGCAGTCCGTGCACACCTCAAATGCCTATTGATTCCAAAGAGAATTTGGGGTGCAAAGGAAGGAACAGATTCTCTGCTGAGGGAAATGAGCAAAGCTCCTTTGAAGTGAATGGAAGGAGGCCCATTTATGACAGCAAAGAATGTGGCCTGGCCTTTACTTGGAAAATATCTTTATTAGAGACCACATAAACGCTGCTTCAGTGGAGATTTATTAATATTAAAGGAAAGAATTAGAAACATCTTCTTATCTTCACAAATGACTTGAAAGGTGAAAGAGAAGATCATCTAGAAATGCCAGCTGGCTACCCAAACCTGTAAGAACTATCTGCTGACAGAAAGAGCCGTTTCCATGGAACTAATGTTCACTAAAATGAGGCCTTTTGGCGGGCGGGGGAGGCCAAAGCATCAGCTTTCCATTTATTCTGGTATCGATATTTGAACACAACATCAGTCATGGGAAAAAAATGTCCGGTTGGTGACTTCGCCTTGCAATATCTAATACTTCAAAGGAAGTCTGCAGCCTGAAGCAGGAAAAGGTGAAAGCTGTCAGTGCTTTTGAACAGGTGACTACCAAGGCTCACCATCCACGTGGCTTGTTTCTGGACTCCTTATTAACACATCCCTTGGTTAGGTTTGCACAGAGCGAAAAACCCTGCAGGACAATCAGAGAGTAAGTCACAGAGAGGCACGGTCAGTAGTGTCAGCCCCCTGGCACACCCTGAATAGAATTTTCAGAATAACTGCTTTGTCGCAAAGTGAAAGGAGGCTGATATGTATGAAATCGCAGCACCTGAATTTGACAGGAGGTCTGAAGGAGCTTTGGCCTATTTACACAAGGCTAATTTCTCTCCTGTGTAGATGAAACAAAAGGCCAAAGAGAATGTTGAGGTGCTGATCTAGAATGCTGAAATGCAAGGGCAGGGGAGGGACTAACAACAAACAGCCTTCTTCAACTCCAGGGACCATGGGCCTGATCCAACGCTCATTGTGGTCAATGGAAAGACTCCTATGGTCTATAATGGGAATTAGATCAGGCCTTGTGCTATCAGATGAAATGTAAAATCCCCAAGAGATCCAGGTGGTGGCAGCCACAGAACACAGACTGATCTGTGAGTGATGATCTGTGAGTGAGATCACTTCATCTGATGAAGTGAGCTGTAGCTCACGAAAGCTCATGCTCAAATAAATTGGTTAGTCTCTAAGGTGCCACAAGTACTCCTTTTCTTTTTGCGAATACAGACTAACACGGCTGTTACTCTGAAACAGAACACAGACTGGCAGTAATCACTGGGAAAGCCTGAGGCCTGGCTTTGAAATACTTCACTGTTTAACGACAGGTTTCAGAGTAGCAGCCGTGTTAGTCTGTATTCGCAAAAAGAAAAGGAGTACTTGTGGCACCTTAGAGACTAAAAAATTTATTTGAGCATAAGCTTTCGTGAGCTACAGCTCACTTCATCGGATGCATTCAGTGGAAAATAAAGTGGGGAGATACAGTGTGTATGGTAACACCCATTGTTTCATGTTCTCTATGTATATAAATCTCCCCACTGTATTTTCCACTGAATGTATCCGATGAAGTGAGCTGTAGCTCACAAAAGCTTATGCTCAAATAAATTTGTTAGTCTCTAAGGTTCCCCAAGTCCTCCTTTTCTTTCCACTGTTTAAGCTTCAGCTTTGCTGCCAGGACTTCACTCTGATTAAACTCTCCCATAGACTTTCATATGGAATTTGAGGGGCAGAAGGGGGCCTTTCTGGTGTTTTTTCTACCTCAACAGTGTGCAGTGAAGCAATTGCATTAGGACTGAGAGCAGCAGTTGCAGTAAGAGACTTAAGGAACTCAATCTGTTTAGCTGATCAAAAAAGAAAATCAAGAAATGTCTTGATCGTGGTGTATAAGTCACTTCATGGGAAGAAAATACCAGATAGTAAAGGATTCTTTAACCTAGTGGAGAAAGGCATAATAGGAATCAATGGCTGGAAGTTAAACCCAGACAAATTCCACTTACAAATTCTTAACAGTGAGGTTGATTAATTACTGGAACAAACTACTAAGGAAAGTGGTGGATTCTCCGTATCTTGATGTCTTCACATCAAGACTGGAGGCCTTTCCTAAAGATAGTGTTTAGTCAAACACAAGTTACTGTGCTCAATTCAGCAGTAATTGGATGAAATTCTATGGTCTGTGATAGAGAGGAAAGCACACTAGATGATATAATGATTCCTTCCGCTCTTAAAATCTATGTTTCTATGAAGATCTGCTCCATACAGGAGGACCCAGCACAGATAAAGTCAAAATCCTATCCTCTGTGCATCATGGTTAAAAATTACATGGCTCATCACAGGGGTTAAAGGAAGTGGGTGGCGAGGAGTGTGGCCATTCCCTATGGAAAATCCCTGTAGAATTTAATAGATACATTTTCTGTGAGTATTTTCTACTGAATTCTATAGGATGATCCAAAACTACATCCAGGCTATAGAATTTTGTAGGCTGATTAAAAAATAAACTATTAACAAGTTGTTAGAGTGACAAGGTGGGTGAGGGAATATCTTTTCTTGGACCAACTTCTGTTGGTGAAAGAGACAAGTTTTCAAGCCACACAGAGCTGCTTCTTCCTCCCCCACCACATCTCTCTAATATCCTAGGACCGACCTGGCTACAGCCACACTGCATAGAAACAGGTTGGCATTTTTATTAAATTCTATAGGTATTTGGAGGGCTTTTTATTGAATCCCATTAGTTTAAATTATACAGGATCTTTCCATTATTGGGGGTACAAGTCCAGTGCAGATTCATGGGGCCACAAAATGAGTGGAGGGGGGGCGAATGTGGGCTCTATCTGCTACTCCAATCCATAAGCACTAGTAGTGCCCTCCTCTCAGATGCATAAGGCCCTAGAAGTGAGGATTTCTTCCTCCTAATCCCTGTGTCATTACTATGGGAAATCCCCGTTTATTTGGTTTTGTTTGTATGTTCAGAAAAATGAAATAACGAACTCTATAACAAGCTGAGACACAAAATGGGTGAGATAATATCTTTGGACCAATTTCTCTTGGTGAAAGAGACAAGCTTTCAAGCACCACAGGGCTCTTCCTCAGAACTAGGAAAGGTAATCAGAGGGTACGTCTACAATGCAGTTAACCACCTTCAGCCGGACCCAGTCAGCTGATTCGGGCTGTGGGGCTGTTTAATTGCCATGTAGACATTTGGGCTCTGAGATCCTCCTGATTTGTGGGGTCCCAGCGCTCAGACTCCAGCCCAAGCCTGAAAGTCTACACTGCAATTATACAGTCCCATAGCCCAAGCACCCCTAGTCCAAGTCATCAGATCTGGGCCACCCATGGGAGTTAAATTGCAGTGTAGACATACCTCAAGTGTCACTGAGAAATACAAGGTGGAACTGATTGTTAAGTGTAAGAAGTTAACACATGTGGCAAGAAAATATTCAAAATGAAGTGGGCATTAACACCTCAGAAGTAGGTCCAATAAAAGATATTACCTCACCCATCTTGTCTCTTTTATATTCTGGGACCAACATGGCTACAACAGCACTGCAAATAATATATACTAACCGCTCCTTTTAAAATGTCTATAGCTGCTACAATCCATTCCAGTCGGTGTCGGCCAGGTGTACGGCTGTGATAACCCCTGGACTGGTGGCATCTTCCTGATTGCTTTATTACTCTCCTCTCCTCTCATTTGCTTGCATGCTGCAATTGGATCAACAGTGGGGATGCTGGCAGGTATTACAGACTATTTCTCTCTTACAGATGTCATACACGATCACTTAATATGAAAAGAATTAAAGCCGGTGGAAACATTTGCAATCTATACATGGTTTTCCTCATGGAAAATGGCTTTTTTGACAAAAATGAAAACTTTTCCAAAAAGCGTTTTGGTTGAAGTTTTGCTTTTTTCAAAAAAAAAAAAACATTTTGTTGCAGTGAGAGGGGAAAGCGACTTTCACTCCTCCTCTCCCCTTTCTCAATGGACAAACAGTTTTAAAAAAAAAAGTGAGAGAAAGAGAGCGAGAGAGAGAGAGTGCAAGTGATTTTTACAGACCAAAGTGAAACAACATTTTTCAAATATCTTTTTTAAAATTTTGTTTAGAAATTTTTCATTGAAAACTTGAAATATATTTTGTGGTAAAGTTCAAATAAAACAAAAAAATGTTCAAGAAATATACCAATCTTTTTGACCAGCTCTACAAAGAACAAGAGATTTCTGTGGTTCTGAAATGTAGGGCTGCTAGGCTCAGATTCACAAAGGTACTTAGATGGCTAACTTCCCCTGGGAGTTAGGTGCCTAAATACCTTTGTGAATCTAGGCCTCACGGTCCAAATCTGCCTTAATTCATCGGCTGCCAGTGAGGTCATAGAAGACAGGGATTCTGTCCTCAGTCACCCAGGAAGTCCAGAGTAACTCCACTGGCTTTGTTGGTGTAACTCTGGATTTACACCAGTGGGAATGAAACCAGAGCTTGGCCCAATGGGAGTGATACCCCTGAGCGCAGAACTGAACCCTTTATAAGTCTGATTCATTCTAATTCTTAGCTTCTTTTATTCCTTAAGCCCAGCAGTGACATTTTTCTGACTTTCTTTACAGCACTGAGCCTAGCAGCACCTTTTAGCAATATCTATGCTGGCTTATGGAATTACAACAGTTGCCTCGCATGCATCGCTATCGGGGGCATGTTCTATGCTCTGACATGGCAGACCCACCTGCTAGCAATTGCCTGTGGTATGTACCTGATGGGTGTCTATTACTGGGGTGATTCCTTCTGAAAACGAAAATACAGGAGGCTTTTGTACGAGAGAGGGGTGAAGCCACAAAGTTCACAGCTAGGTCTGCAGATGAACTTAGGCAAGGCTGAAGATTATTTCCCTCAAAGGTATTGATTAGGAACCATCCCTATAATTTATGCAATCAAAACAAAAATGATACCTTTGCCTTCTGCCATGCCAAAGGAAACATCCTTCAAGAGCTGTTTACCTAATGACTCTGTGACTTATCACTAGATGTTCTGATGTATAAAATGTATCTATTCAGTGCTCTTCAACATGTCATGCTGGTATAGCTGAAACTAGGGATGGACCCAAACTATTTCCCCAGATATGGACATGCCTAAACTCTGGAGACAATCAGCACCAGACTGCTCCATATCCATCTCTACCTGAAACTACATTGCACAACTTACTATCCCTATTTAAATGGAGAGTGGAATTGTGAGTTAGCACAGAGTTCTTGATATGCCTTTATAAAGCAATTCATGTCAGGTTTCAGTATATCCGCATCAGGAATGGACCCTTTTCTCATTCAACAAATGAGATTTGATTTCTTCACTGGCTTCACCCATTATAGTCTGGCTGTATCCTAAAGACAGAAGAGATACAGGGGGGAACAGTGTTTTCCGTACCAGCCTTCGTGGTGCATCCTTGCAATTTCAGCAGACATGTTTCCAATGATTCTCTCTCCACAGTCACACTCTGAGACTTAGACTCATAGATATAGACTCATAGATATTAAAGTCAGAAGGGACCATTATGATCATCTAGTCTGACCTCCTGCACAATGCAGGCCACTGAATCTCACCCACCCATTCCTGCGATAGACCTCTCACCTATGTCTCAGATACTGAAGTCCTCAAATCATGGTTTAAAGATTTCAAGGTGCAGAGAATCCTCCAGCAAGTGACCCGTGCCCCATGATGCGGAGGAAGGCGAAAAACCCCCAGGGCCTCTTCCAATCTGCCCTGGAGGAAAATTCCTTCCCGACCCCAAATATGGCGATCAGCTGAACCCTGAGCATGTGGGCAAGATTCACCAGCCAGATACCCAGGAAAGAATTCTCTGTAGTAATTCAAATTCCACCCCATCTAACATCCCATCACAGGCCGTTGGGCCTATTTACCATGAATAGTTAAAGATCAGTTAATTGCCAAAATCATGTTATCCCATCATACTTGTAAACTTTAAGGCCAGAAGGAGCCATCATGATCATTTAGTCTGACCTACTGCTCACCTCATGAACCTCACTCACCCACTCCTGTAATATGCCCATAACCTCTGGCTGAGTTACTGAAATCCTGAAATCTTGATTAAAAGACTTCAAGTTACAGAGAAGCCACTATTTACAGTAACTCAAACCAGCAAGTGACCCACACTATGGAGGAAGGTGAAAAAAACCCCAGTGTCTCTGACCTGAGGGAAAATTCCTTCCCGATCCCAAATATAGCAGTCAGCTGAGACCCTGAGACAAGGTCATTAATTAACATGTTAAGATTGGTGGCAAGTCTGATCCCTGAGGAACTCCACTAGTAAACCTCCCTCCAGCCTGATAGTTCAATACCCATTATAGACTCCCATTTAACCAGTTCCTTAACCACCTTTCAATTCTCTTATTAATCCCCATCTTCTCCAATGTAACGAATAATACCCCATGTGGGACTGCTTTCCTGAAATCCAGGTAGATTAGATCTTTTCGTTGTTTCATTTCTATTGCTGGGCATGAACTATTGTGCCTTTGGCATGGTTGGAAGGAGCACACACTTTCTGTGAAAAGAAGAGTTCAGAATGAGACTAATCCTTATGCTCTCATGAATGACAGGAGGAGGGGATTGTACAGTGCAGTGGTAGGTCTTGCCCAAAACCGCTGTCCTTACTCGTTTCTTCAGTGCTGTGAGTAATCTTATTTATCAGGAATTGTCTGTCTGTCTCTTTTCACAGCATTCTTTTGTGCTTACCTGGGAGCAACTGTGGCCAATATGTTTTCTGTGGTAAGTTTTTAATAGCTCGGGGCCAACTAATAGGGAAGTGAGATGTGTTTCCAAAGACAGATTTAAATCCTTGATATTTAGTTTCCTAATCTCCAGTGTGGTATAAACAGGTTATATGAATAGAGCCAATCCATCCCATTGAGAAGGCATCCCTCAAGCCTGCCAGAGCTGGAACAGGTTTTGCCACATGGGACAGTTGCAGTGCTCAGTAAAATATATTATAAATAACTTTGAACTTTTCATCTTCAAAGTGCAGGCCCTACATTAACTAATCGTCCCTCAATATCTCCACAAGGTAGGGATCATTAGCCATATTTTACAGCTGAAGACACTAAGGTCCCACTCATCAAAGGTATGTAGGCGCCTAACTCCCACAATGGGAATTAGGCACCTGAATGCCTTTGAGGACATACGACTAAGTGACTTGCCCAGGTAGACCACCTTAAGGACCGAGCCAGAGATTGATCCAGATGGCCCTCAATTTGCAAGGAAGCCAGGTCCCTTTGGGATTTGTCATGATGATGATGATGAGGACAACAACTTGCCCCGGTCCCCAAAAGGCGTTGGTTTAAGAACCAGGGTTAATTAACCAGTTAATTTTCTGGCTTCTACTCCTGCATTCATATCTATAGCCTGCTGGCCACATTCTGCCCTGCTTCACACTTGACCTCACTGGAGTTGCATAGATGTGACAGAGGGAAAGATTTAGTCATATACCATTCTCTGTGCAGCCCGTACTCATTGTATGTGACCGGTCCCATAATGTTGTTACCATCCCACAAGCAAATGGCTATGCTTTGGTAAAGAGGAGAAAGGCAGCTACCCACTTGGGAAACAAGACTCCCCTGAGAAGGCTCATCGTGGACCACCTAGCTTTGAATTATGTTTAAGGCTGGAGGATTAAGTTAAGGAGGATCATAGAATGATTAAAATGATGAATATTCTCTTCTTTTCAGTTTGGATTACCATCATTTACCTGGCCTTTCTGCTTGTCTGCACTCACCTTTCTGTTACTAACCACAAACAACTCCGCCATCTACAAGTTACCTCTCGCCAAAGCCACTTACCCAGAAGCCAACCGAGTGTATTACCTCACAATGAAGAAGCAGTACCGGGTTTACCATAGCTCCAGTGGCACCATGGCACCGGGCCCAGACTCAGAAGGGGCCCCGGCCAGCCTGATACCCCAGCCAGCTGAGCCGGCCAGGAAAGCTGTACCCGCCCATGCTCCTCCCTCGCCCCACCACTTCCCACCCCTGCTCCGCCCCAGCCCCACCCACACTCCACCCCCTTCCCTGAGCTATGCATCATGGGGGACTGCAGCAGGGGTCAGGCCCACCCTGCACTCACCGGGCACCGGGAAGTGGAGCGACCCAGCCCCAGGCCGCTCCACTCTGCCGGCTCCCAGCCGCGCCACCGGTGAGTGCTGGGGGAAGGTTCCCCCCTACCCCCCAAGTCCCAAGGCTGGGAGCCAGGGGAACAGAGCGGATCAGGCTGGGGCCGTGTCACTCCACTTCCTGACGCCCCATGAGTGTGGGGTCGGGCCCGCCCTGCAACCGCCGGCTGGCAGGAAGTGGAGCGACCCGACCCCAACCCGCTCTGCTCCGCTGGCTCGTGCTGGGGGGCGGTTTCTCCCCTGCCCCCCAAGCCTGGGGAGGAGATGGAGCAGTGGGGAAGGGGCATGGGATGGGGAAGAGAAGGGGATAGGGGAAGCGGGGGCAGGGAGGAAGAGGCAGGGGGGAACGAAGGGGATGGGATGGGGAGGAGATGGAGCTGTGGGGAAGGGACATGGGATGGGGAAGAGAAAGGGATAGGGGAAGCAGGGGCAGGGGGAAGAGGCAGTGGGGAAGGAAGGGGTGGGGTGGGGAGGAGATGGGGCAGTGGGGATGGGAAAAATAAGGGGATGGGGGAAGCAGGGGCAGAGGGGAAGAGGCAGGGGGGAAGGAAGGGAGTGGGATGGGGAGGAGATGGAGCAATGGGGAAGAGGCATGGGATGGGGAAGAGAAGGGGAAGTGCGGGTGGGGGGGAAGAGGCAGGGGGGAAGGAAGGGGGTGGGATGGGGAGGAGATGGAGCTGGAGCTGGGGGGAAGGGGCATGGGATGGGGAAGAGAAAAGGATAGGGGAAGCGGGGGTAGGCGGAAGAGGCAGTGGGGAAGGAAGGGGTGGGGTGGGGAGGAGATGGAGCAGTGGGGAAGGGGCATGGGAGGGGGAAGAGAAAGGGGTGGGGCAAGCAGGGGCAGGGGGGAAGCTAGAGCCCAGCATGCGGCATCCCCTTGGCAGAAGCTGGGGCTCCCCTGTTCAGCAGGCCCATCAAACCCTCACCCTGACAAGCCCCACCTCCCCTGCAGCTGTACCACCCCAATGCACCCCTCCCCAGACACCCTTGCTACTGAGCCCCAATCACCTGCACCTGGACCCTCATCCAAATGAAGCCCACCTCCCCTGCACCAACCCCCCCGATCCTGCTGAGCCCCAAACACCTTCACCTAGATCCCCTGCAGAGTCCCGTTGCCCCAGCACTTGGAACCCCCTCCCCCCAATGAGCTTCTGTGCATCCAGATCTCCCACTAAGCCACCAACACCCAGATTGCCCCACAGAGAACTCTCTTACCCCCACCTGGATCCCCCCACACAAAGTCCCTCTGCACTTGGATCCTGCTGCCGGGCTGAACCTGCTCCCCCACACCTGGTGGGTGTTTATGAGGTGTGAGGCGGGCCACATGGGAGAGAGCAAAAAGATATTGAAAATGTAACAAGTGGGCAATGGAGGCTGATACGTTGGGCCTACTGGCGGCAAGAGTCAGCATCTTGAAACTGAATGAAAGATGCGAGGTAGGGTGAGGATAAGCTGTGAAGGGCCTTGAAAGTGAACGCAAGTAAGTCAAGTGCCAAAAGAGAAATATTCAAGGTGACTAGGCAGTATTTTCCTGAAAATTTTTTATTGATTTTTCAAACTGGAATATTTAAATATGAACAATGCTTCAAAAATCACTTGAAAAATGATACCGTTTGCCATGCTTTACTTGCTAAAGCTCTGCAGAGCATTTTGTGGTGTTAATAAAAAATAGCACATCTAGGTTTCAGATATGCATTTTCTTGCTCTGTTTAGTCACAGAGTTTTCTCAAAGGTACATATTGTTTAAGTGATCTTAAAGGTAGCAAATAGACCAAAAAGAGCTTGAAGACGTAAGTTCTATGTGAAGACAAGCAACAGAAAAATCAGTGGCTTTTCAGATTTTTAGGAGACTGTAACCAAAGCCTGATGCAATATTTAGGGTTTGATTTTACAACTCAGCCCCTATTTTAGCTCATGCAAATTTACATCTTCAATTAATTGCCTCTACATTAGAACAATGCCACACAAATCAATTAGTAGATGCACAAGTGCTCACTTTTGCACCTGCAGCTGTGAGCACAGGTAACTGAAGGCCCAGTTTTGTGCCTGCAGACCCGGAGGCCGGGATGAGGTCTTTAATATCAAGGCATAAGAGTCCAATCCAATTCTCTTGCAAGTCAACAGGTCCCTTCAGTGGGTATTGGATTGGGTCATATTTTGTCCTGAGCATGTGCATGTTTATATTTCTCTGTATAGCTGTATTCCTGTGGAAAGTGTTAGCTCTCACTGTCTGAACTGAAATCTACCTTGTCAAGGGAATCTGCAACAGAGAAGGTAAAAACCACAGAGGACAGGAGAAGACCAGATTTCATTGATATTGCAAAATCTAGAGCATTATATGGCATATACATTTTAAGGGCCTGATCCTCAGGTGGTGGAAATCAGCCTCGTTGCACTGACTTTAATGGAGTTATTTCAGTTTATACCCACTGAGAATCGGGGTTGTTATAGCAATAATGAAGCAAGTCAATCAGAAAAAAATAGAGATGAAGTGTCTTCTTAAATCATTCATAAGATCCTGTATGTCGCTGGCAGTGAACTGTGCCTTAGACGATATATATCAAATACAGAACTAGCATTTGTCTCACTATGACAAATAGTCTACTCCACACTGTGCATATTAGATAGACTTTAATTTATCACAGAAATGTTGTCCAGGAATCCCTGCCATTCACTGTTGTATCTACATGAATCTATTTTGTTACGGTTTCGCAGGATAACAAACAGCTCCATCCTTGCTTACAGAAATAACTTACCTTATTATTGAAACTATGTTGTTGCATTTCTCTGTCATTTATACCAAATAAACTATACTCGGAGTTCACAAATTGTGCGAGTTTTCAAGCTGTCTTTTGCATTCTCATTTTTTTGGCACTGAAATATGAGCAACTCTGGGATTATGAGAAATGTCTCCAGTATGAGGGAGCTGTTCACTCTGAGTGTTTTCTGTCCTACTCCTTCTTACATAGCCCCCATAACTGTCAATATCATGTCACAAAACCCCTCCAGCAGTTTTTAAAGCTACATTAAAAAGTTACATTTGAATAAAATTAGAATGTTTGCATCAAGTTCTGCTTGATGACCAAAGAAAAGGAGTACTTGTGGCACCTTAGAGACTAACCAATTTATTTGAGCATGAGCTTTCGTGAGCTACAGCTCACTTCATCAGATGCATACCGTGGAAACTGCAGCAGACTTTATATATACACAGAGAATATGAAACAATACCTCCTCCCACCCCACTGTCCTGCTGGTAATAGCTTATCTAAAGTGATCATCAGGTGGGCCATTTCCAGCACAAATCCAGGTTTTCTCACCCTCCACCCCCCCACACAAATTCACTCTCCTGCTGGTGCTAGCCCATCCAAAGTGACAACTCTTTACATAATCAAGTCGGGCTATTTCCTGCATAAATCCAGGTTTTCTCACATCCCCCCCACCCCCATACACACACAAACTCACTCTCCTGCTGGTAATAGCTCATCTAAACTGACCACTAGATGAGCTATTACCAGCAGGAGAGTGAGTTTGTGTGTGTATGGGGGTGGGGGGGATGTGAGAAAACCTGGATTTATGCAGGAAATAGCCCGACTTGATTATGTAAAGAGTTGTCACTTTGGATGGGCTAGCACCAGCAGGAGAGTGAATTTGTGTGGGGGGGTGGAGGGTGAGAAAACCTGGATTTGTGCTGGAAATGGCCCACCTGTTGATCACTTTAGATAAGCTATTACCAGCAGGACAGTGGGGTGGGAGGAGGTATTGTTTCATATTCTCTGTGTATATATAAAGTCTGCTGCAGTTTCCACGGTATGCATCTGATGAAGTGAGCTGTAGCTCACGAAAGCTCATGCTCAAATAAATTGGTTAGTCTCTAAGGTGCCACAAGTACTCCTTTTCTTTTTGTGAATACAGACTAACACGGCTGTTCCTCTGAAACTTGATGACCAAAGGATTTCCATCTCCTCCTGAAAAACATGGATGCCAATTAATTAATTGTGTGTCCCCTAATTCAGTCTCACATGTTCCCCCTGGTCTAGTCCTACATCAGTTTAATTCTGCACGCCTGCACTGTCAGATCAGTTACCCCTGTGACCTCACCCTGCTCCCAGACCCACATAAATGACCTCTGCATCCCATCCTGGACAATAACCCCACATCAATGAAATTTGTGACTCCCCCAACCAGTATCTGCATCTGCACATCACCACTCCTGCTGCCAGTTCTTCAACAACCATCCAACCTCCCTCAGGAGAAGGGGGACACTTCATCCCTCGCCCCCAATCTCAAGAGGCAGGTGAAGGCACTGACAGTCATTGAGTGTGAATGGGCACTGAGCCAGCAGGGAACACAGCTGGCTCTGAGAATACAGAGATTAGTGTTTTGGCAGCATCCCTGCCCTTTGCACGCTGTGGGAGGTGAGAGGAAATAGCCTGCTCTGCCTGCTGAGGCAGGAATCTACCCTGGGGAAGTACCGTAACGGCAGGAACCAATCAGGCTGGTTAAGTGATTCCCAAATCCCACACCCCCTGCCTGAGAACTCCACTTGTGGTGATGCTCTGTACCTTGGGGAAACACCCAGCACCCCCATGTTCATCCTTGTAAAATGATTGTGTGGTATCTGATTTAGTTGGGGATTGGTCCTGCTTTGAGCAGCGGGTTGGACTAGATGACCTCCTGAGGTCCCTTCCAACCCTGATATTCTATGATTCAGTGCAAAGTTTGTCATGTTGGGTGTCTTCGGAAGGCATGGTTGTTATAGTGATGTTATAGTAATTGTTACAATAATGTTATAGGTTATAATTTCATGTATATAGTTATGAGGCTGAAAATGTGTCCTCATGGCTTAAAGACAGCCCAGGCAAAAACTCTCCAAGAACAGAGAGGCAGTTCACACCTCACCCGGGCATGTATGGGACAAACCCCGCCCACCCTCACAGGAAAAAAGGAAGCTGGCCTAGGCAACAACAAAAGGACCTGCTAGTCTCTAGGGAATTGCCCCCCTTCCTTTGGTCAGTTTGGGACTGCAATGAGGTAATTCTCACCTGACTCGGAAGGGGAGGGGACAAAACCCAGAGGGAAGAAAGGACACGATAAAAGGGAGAGACATTTGCCATGCTCTTCCTCTCTCTCCCACCTCCATCTACAGACACACCACCAAGCGACTGAAGTTCTGATCAAAGGGGAGAGCCTGGCTGAAGGGCAACCTGCCAGCCTGTGGTGAGAAGCATTTAAGTTTGTAAGGGCACTGAAAGTGTTAAGATCAGCTTAGAATGTATTTTGCTTTTATTTCATTTGACCAAATCTGACTTCTTATGTTTTGACTTATAATCACTTAAAATCTATCCTTATAATTAATAAATCTGTTTGTTTATTCTACCTGAAGCCGTGTGTTTGGTTTGAAGTGCCTCAGAGACTCCCCTTGGGATAACAAGCCTGGTACATATCAATTTCTTTGTTAAATTGATGAACTCATATAAGCTTGCAGCATCCAGCAGGCATAACTGGATACTGCCAGACGGAGGTTCCTAGGGTTGCATCTGGGACCGGAGATATTGGCTAGTGTCATTTGGTTGCACAATCCAAGGAGCAGCTTACATGCCAGAGGCTGTGCGTGAACAGCCCAGGAATGGGGGTTCTCACAGCAGAGCAGGGTAAGGCTGGCTCCCAGAGTCAAGGATTGGCGTGACCTAGCAGATCACCGGTCCAGATAACACCAGAGGGGAACGTCACACCTCAAATTTCAAGAGGCAGGTGAAGGCACTGAGCATCATTGAGCCTGAGTGGGTACAGAGCCAGCAAGGAACACAGATGGCTCAGAGAATACAGAGATTAGTGTTTTGGTAGCACTCCAGTGCTTTGCGTGCCATGAGAGGTGAGCGGCAATAGCCTGCTCTGCCTGCTGAGGCAGGAATCTACCCCTTAGATTCCTGCCTCAGCAGGACTGGAAGAGCAGGAACCACCCAGGCTGGTTAAGTGCTTCCTAGATACCACGCCCCGTGCCTGAGAACTCCACTTGCCTCTGACTTGGCCTGAACCCCATTGGGACCCTTCCACAGCCCTTGGGGTCACAGTGGTGCTGGAACACTTTTAGTAGTGGGGGTGCTGAAAGCCAGCCCCCTTACCCTTCCCCAAAGGCTGGGAGCAGGGCTGTGCCTTCGGGAAAGGGGGACCCAGACAGGAGAAAGGAGGCCGAGGCCACAGTTGGAGGCAGGTGTGGGGTCAGGAGCGGAGCCCCAGGCAGAGGCCGGCAGCCAGGACCCCACATGTGGGGCCAGGTGCGGGCCCAGGCACAGGGCCAGGGCCCCAGGAGCAGAGCCCCGGGCACAGGGCCAGGAGTGGGGTGGGCCCTGGGAGAGGAGGCCTGGGAGCAGGGGTGGAGCCGGCAGCCATGATCCGAGCCCCAGACGAGATGAGGGGTTGGGGAGCAAAGTGTGCGCAGAAGGCTGGGAGCAGGGCATAGGCACAGGAAACACCCCCAGGTTTTATGTGAAGAGCCAGTGCCAGGGAAGCGGGGCACTGGGCCACTGGCCCTGCATAAAACCTGGGCATGCTGCAGCACCCCCCCTTCCCGTGCCTATGCTTGGGGAGGCATGAATAAACCCCAGAAACAAAGGCTTCCAGAACAGTTTCATCAAAACAGAGACCAGGTGAGGGACGATTCAGGGGCCCCTATAGGGAGTCACGCATACACCCCCTCCAGTAGCACAGTGCACCCAGTCCCCAGTGCCCAAATACACAAGTTAATGCTCACTAAACCGTTCCTAACCACAGTCTATAGACATAGCTTCGAATGGCCATCCAGGTCAGAACACTGCAAGCTTTCATAAAAGACCGTACTTGATGTATTTTAATAATACAAAATCACTACATGTAATCTGCTGATGTAACTAATTATTCCTGGGGTTTAACACTCCCCTCACCAGGCTAATTCCTGGGGTTCTCCCTTTGGGATGTCTGGACCCTCTTTGTCACAGGAGTCCATATTACCATCAGCCGCAGTCTCTCAGCCCCAATCAGGGCATCTTCTGCCCCAGAACTGGCCACAGAAGCAGTGTTGACAACCTCAAGTGCTCAAAAGGCATGAGCCAGACCCCACAAATCATGAATTTAGGTTAAAAGATAAAGAAAACTTGAAGTTGCATTTCTTTTGGTCTGTCTTTTGATTTTCAGCTTCCCCCTGCCCAGCTCCAAAGGGTTTGGCTGCCAGTCACTGGTGCCCACGGGCCCAGATGTATTGAGTCAAGGCATTTTCAGCTCCTGCTGCAGGAGCTCTCACCCCCACATCTGCCCATCTCCTGCCCAGGCTCTCTCTGATCAGCTTACCTGCTGCCCCTCATCCATTCAGCCCTCCCCTCCCCCCCAGCCTCACCTCTGCTCCTTCTGAGGTTCTTCACCCCCCTCTCCCAGGCCAGGGGGGAGGTACAGCAGGGTCCCCTAAAGGATGACCCAACACTCTCAAGTCTTGGGAGACAGGCCAGTCCTTGCCTACAGACAGCCCTGCAACCTGAAGCAAATACTCACCAACAACCACATACCACACAACAGAACCACTAACCCAGGAACTTATCCTTGCAACAAAGCCCGTTGCCAATTGTGCCCACATATCTATTCAGGGGACACCATCACAGGGCCTAATAATATCAGCCACACTATCAGAGGCTCGTTCACCTGCACATCCACCAATGTGATATATGCCATCATGTGCCAGCAATGCCCCTCTGCCATGTACATTGGTCAAACTGGACAGTCTCTACGTAAAAGAATAAATGGACACAAATCAGATGTCAAGAATTATAACATTCATAAACCAGTCGGAGAACACTTCAATCTCTCTGGTCACGCAATCACAGACATGAAGGTCGCTATCTTAAAACAAAAAAACTTCAAATCCAGACTCCAGCGAGAAACTGCTGAATTGGAATTCATTTGCAAATTGGATACTATTAATTTAGGCTTAAATAGAGACTGGGAGTGGCTAAGTCATTATGCAAGGTAGCCTGTTTCCTCTTGCTTTTTCCTACCCCCCCCCCCAGATGTTCTTGGATTTAAACTTGGAGAGTGGTCAGTTTAGATGAGCTATTACCAGCAGGAGAGTGAGTTTGTGTGTGTATGGGGGTGGGGGGGATGTGAGAAAACCTGGATTTATGCAGGAAATAGCCCGACTTGATTATGTAAAGAGTTGTCACTTTGGATGGGCTAGCACCAGCAGGAGAGTGAATTTGTGTGGGGGGGTGGAGGGTGAGAAAACCTGGATTTGTGCTGGAAATGGCCCACCTGTTGATCACTTTAGATAAGCTATTACCAGCAGGACAGTGGGGTGGGAGGAGGTATTGTTTCATATTCTCTGTGTATATATAAAGTCTGCTGCAGTTTCCACAGTATGCATCTGATGAAGTGAGCTGTAGCTCACGAAAGCTCATGCTCAAATAAATTGGTTAGTCTCTAAGGTGCCACAAGTACTCCTTTTCTTTTTGCGAATACAGACTAACACGGCTGTTCCTTTGAAACCTGTCATTGTAGGGAGAGTGGTCACTTTGGATGAGCTATTACCAGCAGGATAGTGAGTTTGTGTGTGTGGTTTTTGGAGTGGGGTGAGGGGGTGAGAGAACCTGGATTTGTGCAGGAAATGGCCCACCTTGATTATCATGCACATTGTGAAGAGAGTTGTCACTTTGGATGGGCTATTACCAGCAGGAGAGTGAGTTTGTGTGTAGGGGGGTGGAGGGTGAGAAAACCTGGATTTGTGCTGGAAATGGCCCAACTTGATGATCACTTTAGATAAGCTATTACCAGCAGGACAGTGGGGTGGGAGGAGGTATTGTTTCATGATCTCTGTGTGTATATAATATCTGCTGCAGTTTCCACGGTATGCATCCGATGAAGTGAGCTGTAGCTCACGAAAGCTCATGCTCAAATAAATTGGTTAGTCTCTAAGGTGCCACAAGTACTCCTTTTCTTTTTGCAAATACAGACTAACACAGCTGTTCCTCTGAAACAGGGTCCCCTTGTGACATTCTATACCTTGGGGGAGCGCTCTGTAACCCCCATATTCCTCATTTATATATAATTGATCTTGCATATAAAGCAGGCTGTGTGAGGTATCAGGGGAAAGGTTATGATCTGCTGAAATTCATTTTTCTATCTAAATATGTATATCATCAATGCATATGAAGTTATGAGAATGTGTTGTATGGTTGTCACTAAAATATGCTGTGAGTTTGGAAGGTACCCAGATACTAGCTCTCCAGAGACAATGACAAGGGAGGTAAACAACACCCGGGTGGATGCTGAACAGCCATTGTCCAGCAAGGGAGCTACAATTCAATGACTCACCTGCATAAGGCCACACCAGGGAAATTTTTCAACCTTGCCTGGGGACTCAGCAATGCCCACCAGACATGCCTGGACTTGTATTCTACAAGCATATGGAACTGAGGGTATAAAACAGAACACAGTGGCCACATACTTGGCTTTTCTCCTTCCCCCACCTACACTGCAAGCAATGAGGACACTCTGAAGACTCCAACAGAGGGGACTGGCCCAGGTTTCAAGGGTGAAACCTGTGTACTATGAACTTCAATATCCAGTGGGGTGAGAAAAACTGCTTAATCTAGATGTTGCCCAGTCTAATAGGTTGAGAGTTTAGACTCCGTGCTTATATTTTTCTTTTGGTAACTCTGATGTTTTGTCTATCACTTATAATCACTTAAGATCTATCTTTTGTAGTAAATCAACTTCTTTACCAGTGAGTTTGCCCGAAGTGTGTGGTAAATCTACTCAGGTTTGCAAGGGCTGGTGTTTATCCACTTTCAATTGATGAAGTGGTGGACCTATTCATAAATTTGCACTGCTTGCCTTGAGCAGTGCAAGATGGTACCTTCCTGGGGTACAAGGCTGGGAGCTGGGGGGATTTGGCTGGCGCCTTTCTCTTCGATTCAGGAGTGGCTCTGGGAGCATTCACACAATCTAGCTGTGTGTGGAGCTCCACATGCTGGTGGCTGAGTGATCACAGGGCCTGGAGGGGTTTGCTGCTTGTCACTAGTAAAGCATTGTGAGAGACAGCCCAGGCCGGAGAGATGAGGGAGCACAGTGGTCTCACAGTCCCAGGCTGCACCCCCTGGGATCCCATCACACCCCTCTCCCCTTCCAGGGTGGGGCAGCTCCAGGGGCCCTTCATTCCCCTTCCCAGGTGGATGTTGCAGTGAGGGAAGGGGGCAGGAGCAGAGGAACTGTCCTGTTCCTAAAAAGAAAAGGAGGACTTGTGACACCTTAGAGACTATCGACTTTATTTGAGCATGAGCTTTCGTGAGCTACAGCTCACTTCATCGGATGCATGCCGTGGAAAATACAAGAGGGAGATTTTATATACACAGAGAACATGAAACAATGGGTGTTACCATACACACTGTAACCAGAGTGGTCAGGTAAGGTGAGCTGTTCCTGTTGCTCAAAGGATGTGGGGGGAGCAGAACTGCCCAGAGCTGCTGGGCAATTCCTGCTCCGCCCTCTGAGCATGACTTCAAATTGCTATGGGGAGCGAGCCCTTCCTTCTGCCGCTCTGACTGGTTACTCTGCCCCAGGAGGGCAACCAATCAGAGGGCCCAGAGTCTCCAGCGGACTGGAACATCTCACGTCACCGCGAGACCAGCCCCAGCCAAAACTGTCTTTCTTGTGATAAAATGGCATGTGCAGGCGGTTTGGGTGGCACTTGCCTGAGGCATGAGCGCAGAGCACCGAGGCCTGGTCCATGCTGCAGTGACTGGTTTCCACCCCCACGGTCACCTGTTGGTCAGGACTCCTGTGCTGGGCTTTGGCTCCTCCCTCAGCCCAGCTGCAGCCACGCCCCCGGTCTGTTCTCTTGGCCGATCCTCTCCCCGCAGGTTCAGGCTGCGTTTGGGACTGCTCCCCCCAGACAGCAGCAAACAACCACCCTGTATGCTCAGACCTTAGCATCTGTGTTCACTCGCTAGTTCTCTCCCTGATCCAGCCAATTAACCCAGAGCCAATTGGATGCCCTGTAGCCAGTGCCCTGTCCTTGTTTTGGAGAGAGATTTCTGCCCTCTAATGGGCAGCAAGAAGTCAGTGGGTGGTGTTTCCACCTTGTCCTCTAGGCCCAGCTCCCCTGACTGCCCATGCCCTCGCCAATCAGGGCTCTGGGGGACAGAGCTGACCCTTCTTTAATGTAGCCACTCCACAGCAGGATTATGGGGGAGGGCAGCAATTTCCTCATAGCGGGATGGGCTTCCCAACAGACATACATGAGCCTACAGAGGAAGCAGTGGTAGGTCTACCACCCAGTTCCCTTGCACAAGCTCAACAGGGCTCTTACCCTGCAGCCCAGACACTGCCCTAGGTTTATTACCCAGCCCTTGTGGGCTTAATCTTGCAGCTCCTCCTGGTGCAAAACTCCCAGTAAAATCAAAGGGAGTCTGGCCAGTGTAGGGCATAGAGGGGCCGTAGCAGCACTGCTATAAAAGAGAGGAACACTCAACTTTCACAAAGAGCTCAAGGAATTAGACAGCTGAAGTGATGAAACATGCGCACGTTCGCACACACACACCCACACACACACACACACCCCTCTTGGGCAGTGCAGCCCTCAGAATGGCTGTTCCTGTTATCAGGCAGTTCCTAGAACTGGAGTTGTGTAAGGAAGGCTCCAACTGGGATATTCCCTCCCACACGCACTTCTTCTCTAGTCCTCTCTGTCCTAGCATGTCAAAGTCAGGGTGTAGCCCTCTGTCTGGCAGGCAGAGAATATGGAGGACTGCCTCCATGGCTACTAAGCCAGGGAGACCCACCCGGTGCCTAAGTACCCTGGAGGCTCTGTAGCATAAACAGGATTGTTGTACACACTCCCCATCAGTGGATGGATTTAATCCAGAAGGAGCATTAGTTCACAGGACCTGGACACCAGAACTTTTAAACCAATAGGGTATCCTCGGGAATCCCATGTTCAGAACCTCTATAAGAAGGCGGATGTGTGGGAATCGATGCAACATAAACATGGCTTAAGACCCACCATCTCTTCCTCTTAGTTTGGGTTCTGTGCTGTCTCAAGGATTTGGGTGTTAAAGCGCACATCCTGCATTTGTTAGAGATAGGCCTGAGTCACTGACTTTCAATCCAGATCACAACTTCCCTAGAACTTGTGGCTGTTTGTATCAGGTATTTTGATTTGACCCAGAGACAACACATACCTGCCAATAGGGGGTGGGAGGGCAAAGTGAGGGCAGTGGCTTCGGCAGATGTTACTGAGCACACTCAGTCCATGGAAACATGCTCAGTACAAGCCAACCAGCAACTTGGGGCGGGGTAGGGCATGTGATCCCCCCCCCCCATGTGCCCTCTTCTCCCTCCCCCACAGTCACCTCTGATTTAACCTATTGCAGAGTTAGAGTCTTGCAGGGAAGTTCAAACCTGTTACCGAGGTACTGATGGCCCAGTTCATTCCTGGGAATGGCTGCAGAGGAAAGTTCATGGGAACTGGCAGCCCATGCTGTTTCACATTACTTCTTGCAATAAAGTTAGGTAAACAAACAACAGGCAGGCTCCAGCCAGAAGCTGCCAACTGGGACATTGTTTAAGGCACATGGAATTGCTGGCTGGACACAGGGCTGTGACCGAAATATATTAGCTTGAATTCCATTCATGGACATTTTAAAATCAAGATGGGATGTTTTTTCGAAAAGATCTGCTCTAGTCCAAACAGGAATTAATTCAGGGAAGTTTTATGGCCCGTGTTATTCAGGAGGTCAGACCAGATGACGACCAGAATGGTCCCTTCTGGCCTTAAAAAAAACCCTATGGGTCTGAGCAAAGAGCAGAAGTGGGGAAAAGTAGATGATACAAGCATGGGGAAATAAGGGGTAGGAATACTGTAAAGAGATGACAGAGTTGAGCAGGAGGAACGAGGCTCCTGAAAGCCCATGTCAGGGCTGAGGCCCCACTGTGATAGGTGCTGTACAAACACATAGGAAGACATGGTCCCTACCCCTAGGAGCTTGCAATCTGGAAAGAAACCCCTGAGGAGGGGGTGACAGAAGAGGATACAACAAACTAGCACAGTGCCAAGGGGTGGCACTTGGTGGTTTTAGATGCATCTTGGTGGTTTCAGACATATTTGTTAAGCTGTGTAGTTTGGGGAGCTGGGAAGGGAGGGAAGGGTATTGAGGGGATATTTAGGGATCAGGTGATGAGGAGGAAATGATTGTTGGAGTAAGAGATGGGGTGGGTAAAGGGAGAGAGAAACTGATGTGCAGGAGGTAAATGGGCAGGAGAACAAGGCTGGGCAGCTGATGGGATGTGGAGGTAGGAGAGGGGCGGGATGAAGGGAGCCAGCAACCAATGATAATATAGCAAAGCGGGAAGGGGGGTGTGGAATCCAGAGTCCAAGCTTGAGCTAAGTAAATGCTCATGTCAGGAGGCTGTAAAGTCTCCTTCCAGATGCTACTTCCTACATGGAGTGAGGGAAGAGGAGGAGGAAGGCATCGACACAGAAAGCCACCATCGGGATCAGGGCTCCACTGTGCAATAAAAACAGCTGTAGAAACAGACAGGAAGACATGGTCCCACTCTCTGCCCTGAGGAGCAATCCAAGGCCCATCTCCTACAATTGTGGCATTGTGGGTGGGACCTAGGGGCATTGTATCTATCTACCTAAAATAATCCCTCTAATTTGGTCTAATTTAGCTACTTGTAAGATGTCTATCAACTTGGTATCCCTGAAAATCGGTGGGGTGGTCCGATGAGACACACAACTCCCCTGAGTGAGGGCTGCAGGATCAGATCCATAACGTGGACTTCTAGAGTGATTTTCATACAAAGATCTCAGACTACCTTAGAATTATTGTTTAACTAAGCCTGGCACACACCTGTGAAGTAGACAATAATAATGGTAACTCACCCAATAGCTTTCTTTGATAAGGTAACAAGCCTCGTGGATGCAGGGGGGAGCGGTAGATGTGGTCTATCTTGACTTTAGTAAGGCTTTTGATACTGTCTCGCATGACCTTCTCCTGAAAAACTAAGGAAATACAACCTAGATGGAGCTACTATAAGGTGGGTGCATAACTGGTTGGAAAACTGTTCCCAGAGAGTAATTATCAGAGGTTCACAGTCAAGCTGGAAGGGCATATCAAGCAGGGTCCCACAGGTATCAGTTCTCAGTCCAGTTCTGTTCAATATCTTCAACAATGATTTCAATAATGGCATAGAGAAACTTTAAAAAGTGTGGAGACAATGCCAAGCTGGGAGGGGTTGCAAGGGCTTTGGAGGATCAGATGAAAATTCAAAATGATCTGGACAAACGGGAGAAATGGTCTGAAGTAAATAGGATGAAATTCAATAAGGACAAATGCAAAGTACTCCATTTAGGAAGGAACAATCAGTTGCACACATACAAAATGGGAAATGGCTGCCTAGGAAGGAGTACTGCGGAAAGGGATCTGGGGGTCATAGTGAATCACAAGCTAAATATGAGTCAACAGTGTAACACTTTTGCAAAAAAAAGCAACCATCATTCTGGGATATTTTAGCAGGAGTGTGGTAAGCAAGACATGAGAAGTAATTCTTCCTCTCTACTCCATGCTGATTAGGCCTCAGATGCACTATTGTGCCCAGTTCTGGCCACCACGTTTCAGGAAAGATGTGGAGAAAGTCCAGAGGAGAGAAACAAAAATGATTAAAGGTCTAGAAAACATGACCTGTGAGAGAAGATTGAAAAAATTGGGTTTGTTTAGTCTGGAGAAGAGAAGACTGAGAAGGGACATAACAGTGTTCAAGTACATAAGGTTGTTACAAGGAGGAGAGGAAAAAATTGTTCTCCTTAACCTTTTAGGATAGGACAAGAAGCAATGGGCTTAAATTGCAGCAAGGGCAGTTTAGATTGGACATTAGGAAAAACTTCCTGTCAGGGTAGTTAAGCACTGGAATAAATTGCCTAGGGAGGTGGTGGAATCTCTGTCACTGGAGATTTTTAAAAGCCGGTTAGACAAACACCTGTCAGGGATGATCTAGATAATACTTAGTTCTGCCTTGAGTGCAGGGGACAAGACTACATGACCTCTTGAGGTCCCCGCCGGTCCTATAATTATATATTCATAGTGTCTTTGATGCCAATGCATTAAAAAAAAAACTTAATAAACTGATATACAATTTATATCCAGGGACCACTAAAACACAGCCACTTCTAAGGTGAAACATGATAGTTACACAATAACATCTAGCTTTCCTGAACTCAGAGTTAGCTACCACAAAAAGTAGTGTGGCTAAGAAAGCTTTAAACATCCGATGAAGTGAGCTGTAGCTCACGAAAGCTTATGCTCAGATAAATTTGTTAGTCTCTAAGGTGCCACAAGCCCTCCTTTTCTTTTTGTGGATACAGACTAACACGGCTGCTACTCTGAAACCAATTAAACATGAATGTGCCTCTCACATATTTTCAGAAGGGTTCCAGATTTTATGTTTTAGGTTTATAAAATCCTCCTTTTATTACAAAAGCTTTAGCTTGGCTTGAGGATTTAACATAAAAAAGAACATAGGGTAAAAATTTCAAAAGTGCCTAACTGACTTCAGAGCCTAAGTCCTCATTTATTTTCAAAAAGAAAAGGAGTACTTGTGGCACCTTAGAGACTAACAAATTTATTTGAGCATAAGCTTTCGTGAGCTACAGCTCACTTCATCGGATGCATTCTGTGGAAAATACAGTGGGGAGATTTATATACACAGAGAACATGACTCAATGGGTGTTACCATACACACTGTAACGAGAGTGATCAGGTAAGGTGAGCTATTACCAGCAGGAGAGCCGGGGTGGGGGGGGGGGGGGGAAGAAACCTTTTGTAGTGATAATCAAGGTGGGCCATTTCCAGCAGTTGACAAGAACGTCTGAGGAACAGCAGGAGGAAGCGCGGGGCGGGGAATAAACATGGGGAAATAGTTTTACTTTGTGTAATGACCCATCCACTCCCAGTCTTTATTCAAGACTAAGTTAATTGTATCCAGTTTGCAAATTAATTCCAATTCAGCAGTCTCTCGTTGGAGTCTGTTTTTGAAGCTTTTTGTTGAAGAATTGCCACTTTTAGGTCTGTAATCGAGTGACCAAAGAGATTGAAGTGTTCTCCGACTGGTTTTTGAATATTATAATTCTTGACGTCTGATTTGTATCCATTTATTCTTTTATGTAGAGACTGTCCAGTTTGGCCAATGTACATGGCAGAGGGGCATTACTGGCACATGATGGCATATATCACATTGGTAGATGTGCAGGTGAACGAGCCTCTGATAGTGTGGCTGATGTGATTAGGCCCTATGATGGTGTCCCCTGAATAGATATGTGGACACAGTTGGCAATGGGCTTTGTTGCAAGGATAGGTTCCTGGGTTAGTGGTTCTGTTGTGTGGTGTGTGGTTGCTGGTGAGTATTTGCTTCAGGTTGGGGGGCTGTCGTAAGCAAGGACTGGCCTGTCTCCCAAGATCTGTGAGAGTGATGGGTCGTCCTTCAGGATAGGTTGTAGATCCTTGATGATGAGTTGGAGAGGTTTTAGTTGGGGGCTGAAGGTGATGGCTATTGGCCTTCTGATATTTTCTTTGTTGGGCCTGTCCTGTAGTAGGTAACTTCTGGATACTCTTCTGGCTCTGTCAATCTGTTTCTTCATTTCAGCAGGTGGGTATTGTAGTTGTAAGAACGCTTGATAGAGATCTTGTAGGTGTTTGTCTCTGTCTGAGGGGTTGGAGCAAATGCGGTTGTATCGTAGAGCTTGGCTGTAGACAATGGATTGTGTGGTGTGGTCAGGGTGAAAGCTGGAGGCATGTAGGTAGGCATAGCGGTCAGTAGGTTTCCGGTATAGGGTGGTGTTTATGTGACCATCGCTTATTAGCACTGTAGTGTCCAGGAAGTGGAACTCTTGTGTGGACTGGTCCAGGCTGAGGTTGATGGTGGGATGGAAATTGTTGAAATCATGGTGGAATTCCTCAAGGGCTTCTTTTCCATGGGTCCAGATGATGAAGATGTCATCAATGTAGAGCAAGTAGAGTAGGGGCATTGGGGGACGAGAGCTGAGGAAGCGTTGTTCTAAGTCAGTCATAAAAATGTTGGCATACTGTGTGGCCATGCGTGTACCCATAGCAGTGCCGCTGATCTGAAGGTATACATTGTCCCCAAATGTGAAATAGTTACGGGTGAGGACAAAGTCACAAAGTTCAGCCACCAGGTTTGCCATGACATTATCGGGGATACTGTTCCTGATGGCTTGTAGTCCATCTTTGTGTGGAATGTTGGTGTAGAGGGCTTCTACATCCATAGTAGCCAGGATGGTGTTTTCAGGAAGATCACTGATGGATTGTAGTTTCCTCAGGAAGTCAGTGGTGTCTCGAAGATAGCTGGGAGTGCTGGTAGCATAGGGCCTGAGGAGGGAGTCTACATAGCCAGACAATTCTGCTGTCAGGGTGCCAATGCCTGAGATGATGGGGCGTCCAGGATTTCCAGGTTTATGGATCTTGGGTAGCAGATAGAATACCCCAGGTTGGGGTTCCAGGGGTGTGCTGATTTGTTCTTGTGCTTTTTCAGAGAGTTTCTTGAGCAAATGCTGTAGTTTCTTTTGCAAAAAGAAAAGGAGTACTTGTGGCACCTTAGAGACTAACCAATTTATTTGAGCATGAGCTTTCGTGAGCTACAGCTCACTTCATCAGATGTATACCGTGGAAACTGCAGCAGACTTTATATACACACAGAGAATATGAAACAATACCTCCTCCCACCCCACTGTCCTGCTGGTAATAGCTTATCTAAAGTGATCAACAGGTGGGCCATTTCCAGCACAAATCCAGGTTTTCTCACCCTCCACCCCCCACACAAATTCACTCTCCTGCTGGTGCTAGCCCATCCAAAGTGACAACTCTTTACATAATCAAGTCGGGCTATTTCCTGCATAGATCAAGGTTTTCTCACATCCCCCCCACCCCCATACACACACAAACTCACTCTCTGTATCAACCGCATTTGCTCCAACCCCTCAGACAGAGACAAACACCTACAAGATCTCTGTCAAGCTCTCTTACAACTACAATACCCACCTGCAGAAGTAAAGGAACAGATTGATAGAGCCAGAAGAGTTCCCAGAAGTTACCTACTACAGGACAGGCCTAACAAAGAAAATAACAGAACGCCACTAGCGGTCACCTTCAGCCCCCAACTAAAACCCCTCCAACGCATTATTAAGGATCTACAACCTATCCTAAAGGATGACCCAACACTCTCACAAGTCTTGGGAGACAGGCCAGTCCTTGCCTACAGACAGCCCCGCAACCTGAAGCAAATACTCACCAACAACCACATACCACACAACAGAACCACTAACCCAGGAACTTATCCTTGCAACAAAGCCCGTTGCCAATTGTGCCCACATATCTATTCAGGGGACACCATCACAGGGCCTAATAACATCAGCCACACTATCAGAGGCTCGTTCACCTGCACATCCACCAATGTGATATATGCCATCATGTGCCAGCAATGCCCCTCTGCCATGTACATTGGTCAAACTGGACAGTCTCTACGTAAAAGAATAAATGGACACAAATCAGATGTCAAGAATTATAACATTCATAAACCAGTCGGAGAACACTTCAATCTCTCTGGTCACGCAATCACAGACATGAAGGTCGCTATCTTAAAACAAAAAAACTTCAAATCCAGACTCCAGCGAGAAACTGCTGAATTGGAATTCATTTGCAAATTGGATACTATTAATTTAGGCTTAAATAGAGACTGGGAGTGGCTAAGTCATTATGCAAGGTAGCCTGTTTCTTCTTGTTTTTTCCTACCCCCCCCCCCCAGATGTTCTGGTTTAACTTGGATTTAAACTTGGAGAGTGGTCAGTTTAGATGAGCTATTACCAGCAGGAGAGTGAGTTTGTGTGTTTATGGGGGTGGGGGGGATGTGAGAAAACCTTGATCTATGCAGGAAATAGCCCGACTTGATTATGTAAAGAGTTGTCACTTTGGATGGGCTAGCACCAGCAGGAGAGTGAATTTGTGTGGGGGGTGGAGGGTGAGAAAACCTGGATTTGTGCTGGAAATGGCCCACCTGTTGATCACTTTAGATAAGCTATTACCAGCAGGACAGTGGGGTGGGAGGAGGTATTGTTTCATATTCTCTGTGTGTATATAAAGTCTGCTGCAGTTTCCACGGTAAACATCTGATGAAGTGAGCTGTAGCTCACGAAAGCTCATGCTCAAATAAATTGGTTAGTCTTCTAAGGTGCCACAAGTACTCCTTTTCTTTTTGCGAATACAGACTAACACGGCTGTTCCTCTGAAACCTAGTTTCTTTTGGTAACTCTCAGTGGGATCAGAGGGTAATGGCTTGTAGAAAGTGGTGTTGGAGAGCTGCCTAGCAGCCTCTTGTTCATATTCCAACCTATTCATGATGACAACAGCACCTCCTTTGTCAGCCTGTTTGATTATGATGTCAGAGTTGTTTCTGAGGCTGTGGATGGCATCGTGTTCCGCACGGCTGAGGTTATGGGGTAAGTGATGCTGCTTTTCCACAATTTCAGCCCGTGCACGTCGGCGGAAGCACTCTATGTAGAAGTCCAGTCTGTTGTTTCGACCTTCAGGAGGAGTCCACCCAGAATCCTTCTTTTTGCAGTCTTGGTAGGAAGGTCTCTGTGGGTTAGGCTTATTCACCTGCACATCTACCAGTGTGATATATGCCATCATGTGCCAGCAATGCCCCTCTGCCATGTACATTGGCCAAACTGGACAGTCTCTACATAAAAGAATCAATGGACACAAATCAGACGTCAAGAATTATAACATTCAAAAACCAGTCGGAGAACACTTCAATCTCTTTGGTCACTCGATTACAGACCTAAAAGTGCCAATTCTTCAAAAAAAACCCTTCAAAAACAGACTCCAACGAGAGACTGCTGAATTGGAATTAATTTGCAAACTGGATACAATTAACTTAGTCTTGAATAAAGACTGGGAGTGGATGGGTCATTACACAAAGTAAAACTATTTCCCCATGTTTATTTTCTCCCCCCCGCTGTTCCTCAGATGTTCTTGTCAACTGCTGGAAATGGCCCACCTTGATTATCACTACAAAAGATTCCCTCCCCATCCCCCCCCCCCCCTCCTGCTGGTAATAGCTCACCTTACCTGATCACTCTCATTACAGTGTGTATGGTAACACCCATTGTTTCATGTTCTCTGTATATATAAATCTCCCCACTGTATTTTCCACTGAATGCATCCGATGAAGTGAGCTGTAGCTCACGAAAGCTTATGCTCAAATAAATTTGTTAGTCTCTAAGGTGGCCACAAATCCTCCTTTTCTTTTTGCCGATACAGACTAACACGGCTGCTACTCTGAAACCATTTATTTTCAAAGAGACTTAGAGCTAGATTTTAAAGGTATTTAGCAGCCTAAAATGCATATAGATGCTAGTGAAATTTTCAAAAGTGCCTAGGTGCTTAACACCCATTGAAATCAAGCATCTATCTCCATCTTTAGGAACCTAAATACCTTTAACAATCCAGCCTTTAAACTCATAAGTGCCTAAATCACTGCTATCTCACTCAAACCAATCACAGCAGTAGTCAGTTAACCCAAATATCTTGGTTATATTTGTTTGTGGTTATGGTTTTTGTGGGGTATTTTTAATTCCACAGGGAGTCACTGATGGAGCCAAAATAGCACGAGACCCATGTGGTCTGCTCACGATATCTACACCAGCCAGGAACTGAAATACCATGAGGAGAGCCTGATCTCATGTTTACTTTGTGTCCCTAAATGGCACCTTGATACATTAAAGAAGTCTATGAAAAAACAAGTACAAACACTAGAGCCTAAAAACTAGTACAAACGCTCTAGGTTCAGGCCTTTTCTTCAAGGTGCTCAATAGCCTGGGGCTAAAAGATCACCTAAAACTCTGGGATAAAGATTGTGTTCAACCACTCCACTCCTAAACCATAATGGAACTTCCTACCATAATGATACAACTCATCTGTGCAAGAGATAGAGCTTTCTCAGGAGTTGGGGACCATGACAACCTCACCACTTCCCACTCCAAATGCAACGTGCATTTCTTTGCCCTTGCCTTCTCCATCAAACATGGAGCAACCTGTGTCTATATACATTAAAAAAATCAAATTCCAAACCAAAATACTGCACACACATACTCCCTGGGGAAAGGATGAGAGAACAAATAGCATGTGAGGGATGTCAGTCGTGTGGCTTAATGAAGTATTGCTCAGTGATGATCATGGCATAAGAACCTATACAGAATAGAGTGAGTAGTTATTTCAGCATCAGAGCAATTATTTGCACTTGTGGGCCTGGATCCTGCAAACTTGAATGAGATTACTCATGTGCGTAAAGTAAAGCACATGCACACATTCTGCAAGATCAGGGTCTTAAACCCAAACATGCTCAGTGAAAAAATGCATTTTCCTATCTTTTGCCCCCAAATAAAAATATAGACATTGGAAAATTAATGAGAAAAATACATATTGGCACTAAAAAGCTCCTAGATTTAGATTAATCTCAGATCAGACCTCAATTTAATCAGATAAGTAGGAAAACAGCAGGGTTCAGGGTCTGATTTGTTGATTAGTATAACTGAAAAAATAATGCTAGAAAAGCGTACTCTTGGCAGCTTGCTCTGGAAAGGAAAAGCAAAGTTTACGAATGGAATTTTCCAACCTTCTTTGCAAATAGTTTCAATGCCTCAGAACCAAAGGAAATTGTCAACTTGTTCTAAAACGTGTTTTCAGACACAAGTTTTCTGTGGGGGAGTACGGTAGCCCTATAACAAAGGTTTGCTACAACAAAGCAGCCATTCAAGACTAGTTCACTCCAGAAAGGCCTTGTAAATGCAGACACTGTTAATACCAAAATATTGGAGACAGCAGCAAGTCTGCAAAGTGAGAAGACCAAGGGGATTTGTGGGTTTCTAAGTGAATTGTATAACTCCTTTTAATGATCTTCTAAAAGCAGATTCCTTCTGATTTTAAGAACAGGTAAGTCAAGATGAACAAAGACACCTCTTTCTTACCTTTGGGCTACCAAGCAGCCCTTTAAGAGGTCTCTCTCCGAATCCTGCTTTCTGCAAAGCTTGCATCGATTACTCTATGAAGATGATTTACCGTTCCATAGGTTTCAGAGGAACAGCCGTGTTAGTCTGTATTCGCAAAAAGAAAAGGAGTACTTGTGGCACCTTAGAGACTAACCAATTTATGCACTTATTTGGAATGAGACCTAATAGGGAAACACTAGGATGCCTGTAAAATACAACCAAGCTTTAAAATACCCCATAGGAAGCTGACGGGGAATTATTAAATACTATGAATAGAACATTAACACCTGGGCCTGATTCCCCACAGCCTTTCACATTGTGTTGACCTCACTCTTGTGCAGAATGTAAAACCTCCCCTAGTCTGACCTGGTGGCATCTGACATCTGTGTTGCCCAGATGTGGATAGCCACGTAAGGTACAAGACAGTGGAGAATCATATTTATAGAACAAAACAATTAGGTACTTCTATGCAAAAGGTATGGAAAATCAGATACCTTTAAATTTCCCAAGAAAATAGAAAAGGAGTACTTGTGGCACCTTAGAGACTAACCAATTTATTTGAGCATGAGCTTTCGTGAGCTACAGCTCACTTCATCAGATGCATACCGTGGAAACTGCAGCAGACGGTATGCATCTGATGAAGTGAGCTGTAGCTCACGAAAGCTCATGCTCAAATAAATTGGTTAGTCTCTACGGTGCCACAAGTACTCCTTTTCTTTTTGCGAATACAGACTAACACGGCTGTTACTCTGAAACCAAGAAAATAGGAACTTCACTTGCAAAAAAGCACAGAACTTGGCATATAACAACCTAATAATTAATAGGCATCCACATCTAAAGCCCAAAGACTAATCCCCAGATGAGAGAGAACTGAAGGATGTTCTTGTGGCTAAGACTCTGGACTGAACCTCAGGAGATCCAGATTCAATTCCTGGCCCTGCCACAGAATTCCTGCATGACTTTGGACAAATCTCTCTTTGATTCAATTTCTCATCTGTAAAATGCAAATAATAATGCTTCCTTTCTCCTGACATTTGCCTGTCTTGTCAGTTTAGATTGTAAACAGCTCTGGGCAGGGACTGTCGAATGCCTAGCACAATAGAGCCTTGAGCACGGTTGGGCCCGCTAGGTGCTAAAGGAAAAAATAAAAACAACATGAACCATGTAGTTTCCTAAAAATGATGGGAGTGATGTTGCTCCCTATCTTGTTTCCTGTTGTGACTCAGGATTTGGGTTCTCTGAGGACCTAAGAACAGCCATATTGGGTCAGGCAAATGGTCCATCTAGCCTGGTATCCTGTCTTCTGACAGTGGACAGTGCCAGATGCTTCTGGCAGGTTAAGGTTTAGGGGCACTTTTTTTTTTGAGATAGGGTGACCAGAACTGCACACGATATTCAAGGTGTGGGCATATCATAAATTTTCTATTATCTATCACTTTACTAATGGCTCCTAATATTCTGTTCGCTTTTTTGACTGCCACTGCACTTAGAGTGGATGTTTTCAGAGAATTATCCACGATGACTCCAAGATCTCTTTTTTGAGTGGTAACAGCTAATTTAGACCCCATCATTTTGTAGGTATAGTTGGGAGTATTTTTTCCAGTGTGCATTATTTTTGCACTTATCAACATTAAAGTTCATCTGTCATTTCATCGCCCAGTTACCCAGTTTTATGAGAGCCCTTAACTATCTTGAGTAAGTTTGCATCAGCTACAGATTTTGTTGAACAACACAGGTCTCTTCCTGCAAGGAAAGAAAAGGGAGGTAGAATAGTATGTTCCCTTGGATATAGCAAGAGAAATATATAAAAGATGGAGTACTTGTGGCACCTTGGAGACTAACCAATTTATTTGAGCATGAGCTTTCGTGAGCCACAGCTCACTTCATCAGATGTGTACCGTGGAAACTGCAGCAGACTTTATATACACACAGAGAATATGAAACAATACCTCCTCCCACCCCACTGTCCTGCTGGTAATAGCTTATCTAAAGTGATCAGCAGGTGGGCCATTTCCAGCACAAATCCAGGTTTTCTCACCCTCCACCCCCCCACACAAATTCACTCTCCTGCTGGTGCTAGCACAAAACCTGGATTTGTGCTGGAAATGGCCCACCTGCTGATCACTTTAGATAAGCTATTACCAGCAGGACAGTGGGGTGGGAGGAGGTATTGTTTCATATTCTCTGTGTGTATATAAAGTCTGCTGCAGTTTCCACGGTACACATCTGATGAAGTGAGCTGTGGCTCACGAAAGCTCATGCTCAAATAAATTGGTTAGTCTCCAAGGTGCCACAAGTACTCCTTTTCTTTTTGCGAATACAGACTAACACGGCTGTTCCTCTGAAACATATAAAAGATGGGAAATCTGTTTGCCCATCTAAATAGAATTAGGTGATGGAAACAGTGTCTTTATTGCCCTTCAAACAAACAAAATTACCTGCTCATAAAAATAAAATGTCACCTGTTTTTTTTATAGATGGGGGGAGAATAAATCCACGCTGATTTCTTCCCTTTCAGATGTAAGGCCTAGCACCTGAGATTCACAGCAGCCAGGCTGAGTTTTTCCAGAAGATCTCTGATGATATGAGGGTTGTGTTACCTGATCGGTGGGCTGCAGATGGCATGGGGGATGTGCCACATCCCTTGCTAGCTTCATCCGCAGCAGCTGCCATTGTGACACTAGGGCCAATGGGCCTACTTTCATCATGAGTAAAGACTATTCATATGGGTAAAGCAAGTGTTTGTAGGTCCTGAGATTGTTAACTCCCCAGGGCGAGAGCCTGTCATTTAATTGCCTGTAGAACCCTTTTACACGAGTGCTATATAACAAAAATAACCAATAGTAGATGGCTACTCTGACAATTATCTCATTGTGATGGCCAAGCTGCCTATGTATTCTTGTGTCTGCATGTCTGTTCCATGCTGCAATATACTGTGAGATGACTCAGTGGAAACAAAACCAGTGTTCATAGGATCCTCTCCCAGTACCAAACAAACAGTAAAGCATGTCTCTATGCTTTTTCATTATTATTTTCATTGTGGAGAGAGACCGCCTGGTTTTTTGCTCCCTGTCACTCAGATATTTATAAGCACTCTCTGTCCCTGACTCAGTCCAGGAGCTGGAAGCATTTGCAGGTATTGGCTTTAAACATTCAGTTATAATTAGATGTCTTAGACTTGCTGTCTCTCCAGAGTGCAATCCTCTAGAGAAATAAGGAGCAAGAGAACCCGGTTCTAAAACATCTTTGCACACAAGTGTGCACAGGAATTTAAATTAGACCACTTTTGGAGGGGAGTAGCAGCCAGGGGCTGGATCGGTGATTGGGGCTGAGTCAGCAGCTGGGGCTGGGGATGAGCCTGAATCTGGGGGTGTAGCCAGAGAAACAGCTGGGGCTGGGGCCCCAACAGTGGCCGGGGATGGGGCCAGAGCAGCAGCCAGGGCTCAGGCTGAGGCTGGAGCAGCAGCCGGGACTCAGGCTGAGGCTGGAGCAGTGGCCAGGGCTGAGTCAGCAGCCAGGGCTGGGTCCGGTGCCAAAGCAGCAGCCAGGGTTGGAGCTGAAGCAGTGCATGGCCAGGGCTGGAGTCGGGGCTGAGTCAGCAGCCAGGGCTGGGTCCAGGGCCACAGCAGTGGCTCGGGCAGTGACCAGCGGTCAGCGATCAGGAATAGCAGCTGGAGCTGGGGTCTGGGCAGCAGCTGGGGCAGGGTCTGTGCCGGAGCAGAAATACATATTTTTAAATGCATATTGAGGTGTGCCCCTGCTTGCCCCCGGTGCACGCCCCCGTTTGCACATATAAGAGTTGGGGATAGGGCGCTATCAGCTGATATGTTAAAAATAGAGATGGATGAAAATCTTCTGTCAAAACGTTCTTAAATCAAAATTTCTTCTTCACTTCAATGGAATTTTTCATGGAAAACATCTCTTTGCAATAAAAAAAAATCATGTTTTCATAGTAAACTTGAAAGAAAATATTTTGGCTGAAAACAAAAATGTTTAGGTATTTGTGAAATATTTTCTGTAGTCTGGTTTTCAATTGAAACCTCAAATTGTAAACAAAAAATGTCAATGAAAATGAAACCATTTTCATCGACATTTTGAGCAAGAAAAGCATTGCTTGACCAGCTCTAGAGTGAACCCTGACCTCCACTTATCTCTGAGACCCAACCTGTACAAGTTTTCCAGAAAAACAACGAAGAGTCTGGTGGCACCTTAAAGACTAACAGATTTATTTGGGCATAAGCTTTCGTGGGTAAAAAACCCTACTTCTTCAGATGCGTGGAGTGAAAATTACAGATGCAGGCATAAATACACTGGCATATGAAGAGAAGGGAGTTATCTTACAAGTGGAGAATCAGCGTGAACAAGGCCAATTCAGTCAGGGTGGATGTGGTTCACTCCCAATAATTGATGAGGAGGTGTTTATACCCAGGGGGGAAAATTGCTTTTGTCATGAGCCAGCCACTCCCAGTCCCTATTCAAGCCTAAATTAATGATGTTAAATCTGCAAATGAATTGTAGCTCTGCAGTTTCTCTTTGAAGTCTGTTTTTGAAATTTTTTGTTGCAGGGTGGCTACTTTAAATCTGTTATTGAATGTCCAGAGAGATTGAAGTGTTTTCCTACTGGTTTTGTATGTTACCATTCCTGATGTCTGATTTGTGTCAATTTATTCTTTTGTGTAGAGACTGTCCGGTTTGGCCACTGTACATGGCTGAGGGGCATTGCTGGTACATGATGGCATATGTCACGTTAGTAGATGTGCAGGAGAATGAGCCCCTGATGGTGTGGCTGATGTGGTTCGGTCCTCTGATGGTGCTGCTAGAGTAGATATGGGGACAGAGTAGGCAACGGGATTTGTTACAGGGATTGGTTCCTGGGTTAGTGTTTCTGTGGTGTGGTTTGTAGTTGCTGGTGAGTATTTGCTTCAGGTTGGGGGGCTGTCTGTAAGCGAGGACTGGCCTGCCTCCCAAGGTCTGTGAGAGTGAGGGATCATTTTCCAGGATAGGCTGTAGATCGTTGATAATGTGCTGGAGAGGTTTTAGCTGGGGGCTGTACGTGATGGCCAATGGTGTTCTGTTATCTGAAGAAATGGGTTTTTTTACCCACGAAAGCTAATGCCCAAATAAATCTGTTAGTCTTTAAGGTGCCACAAGACTCTTCCTTGTTTTTCTGGAAAACTTGTACAGGTTGGGTCTCAGAGATAAGTAGAGGTCAGGGTTTACTCTAGAGCTGGTCAAGCAATGCTTTTCTTGCCCAAAATGTCAATGAAAATGAAAATGGTTTCATTTTCATCAACATTTTTTGTTCACAATTTTGAGGTTTCAATTGAAAGCCAGACTAGAGAAAATATTTCACAAATACCTAAACATTTTTGTTTTCAGCCAAAACGTTTTTTTTTTCAAGTTTTCTATGAAAACGTGATTTTTTTTATTGCAAAGAGATGTTTTCCATGAAAAATTCCATTGAAGTGAAGAAGAAATTTTGGTTTAAGAACGTTTTGACAGAAGATTTTCATCCATCTCTATTTTTAACATATCAGCTGATAGCGCCCTATTCCCAACTCTTATATGTGCAAACAGGGGCATGCACAAGGGGGGCAAGCAGGGGCACACCTCAATATGCATTTAAAAATATGTATTTCTGCTCCGGCACAGACCCTGCCCCAGCTGGTCCGCAGACCCCAGCCCCAGCTGTTATTCCAGCCCTGATCGCTGACCGCTGGTCACTGCCCTGGCCCCAGCCCCAGCTCCAGCTGCTATTCCAGCCCTGATCGTTGACCGCTGGTCACTGTGGCCCTGGACCCAGCCCTGGCTGCTGACTCAGCCCCGACTCCAGCCCTGGCCATGCACTGCTCCAGCTCCAGCCCTGGCCGCTGACTCAGCCCTGGCCCCAGCCCTGGCCACTGTTCTGTCTCTAGCCCGAGTCCCGGCTGCTGCTCCAGCCTCAGCCCCAGCCCTGGCCACTGCTCTGGCCCCAGCCCTGGCCACTCCTGGGTACCCAGCCCCAGCCACTTCTCTGGCTCTACCCCCAGATTCAGGCCCATCCCCAACCCCTACCCACTGCTCTAGCCCCAGCTGCTGACTCAGCCCCAATCACTGATCCAGCCCCTGGCCGCAACTCTAACGTGCCCCTCCAAAAGTGGTCCAATTTAAATTCCTGTGCACGCTTGTGTGCACAGATGTTTTAGAACCAGGTTCTCTCACTCCTTGTTTCTCTAGAGGATTGCACTCTTTAGAGACAGCAAGTCTAAGATGTTTAATTACAGAAAAACAGAACTACAAAAACAGACTTCAAAGAAACCCTGCAGAGCTACAATTCATTTCCTAATTTAACACCATTAATTTGGGCTTGAATAGGAACTGGGAGTGGCTGGCTCATGACAAAAGCAATTTTCCCTCTCTGGGTATTGACACCTCCGCATCAATTATTGGGAGTGAACCACATCCACCCTGACTGAATTGGCCTTGTTCACACTAGTTCTCCACTTGTTAAGGTAACTCCCTTCTCTTCATATGTCAGTATATTTATGCCTGCATCTGTAATTTTCACTCCACGCGTCTGAAGAAGTAGGGTTTTTTACCCACGAAAGCTAATGCTCAAATAAACCTGTTAGTCTTTAAGATGCCACCGGACTCCTCGTTGTTTTAGTGGATACAGACTATCACGGCTGCCCCTCTAATATCTGGCACCACGGAAGTTTTCTATAGTTTTCAAAATGATGAGCTAAATGCTTTTTTTAAGAGGTGGACCCAAGCTCCCAAGTTTGCATCCCGTGACCAGGATCCCAGTGGGGGCCAGCTGAGGTCACTCAATTAGGGTGAACTGCAAAGAATAAGAAAGACAATCCCCAAAACTCTGGATTTTTCAATATCTCGATTTACCAAGCCAGCACAAAACTGCTTCTTTATTACCTCACTGGTTGCCCAGAAACCAACAACCATTAAAGTAACCTAGCCTCAGGCCTCCATCCAGGTACCCAGGTCAAATAAGATGAAGATTTCTGAAAATCTTATTTCATCATATAGAACAAAAGGTTCTACCAATCCCAAAGGATCGGACACATTACCTTTCAGATTAATGAATATTCCAGATCTTACTCAAATTCATGCTTACAGCCAATTCTTATTAACTAAACTGAAATTTGAGAGAGACTATGGTTAAAAGATCAATTTACATAGAGACAGGAGTTCAATTCTTGAGGTTCAGATACATAGTAGAGATGGTGAGCTTTGTAATTGCAGAGTTCTTTTAGAATTTAGTCCATACGTTATAGTCCAATGTCCAATATCATATCCAGGATGTACTAGCTGAACTGGGATCTCATCTTGTGACTCAAACTTCCCCGGATGAATGTTAACCAGATCTGAGATATCAGGATCAGAACCCAATGGCCTTTTATACAGCTTTTTAGCAGCCACCTGACCATACCTGGGTAAACTGCAATAGGCTTTTGATGTAACCTTCTGCTTCCTAAACACCACCAGTAATTAGTTACACAAATTAGCATAGAATAATTTATCCATTATGGAGTCTATCACAAACTTCATGGAACTAGATAACTATATGAACAGGATTATATGATGGGGTTGCCTGCGATAGAAGGGAACTGGACTCGATGACTCCCTCATTCCAGTCCTATGTTCCTATGAAATTAGGTTTTGGACCAAACTGTCATAGAAACTGGGAAAGGCCTAATTGCTCAGATCTAGAACCCAATTTCCATGAAGTTTGGGGCTGCTCGGAGCTGGGGTTTTGGGTCAAGTCCATCTGCCCTCCTTCCCCACTCCCTTTATTTTAAAAATAATTCCCATGAGCCTCTGCATGAACTAGATTATCCTCTTCACCCACCACAGGATTCATGTCAAGTCAATAAAAATCAGCTCCATCCTCCATGGTATGACAGTGAAAAAAATCCCTCTTGCAGATTGATTTCTTCCCTGTGATTATTCCTACACGAGCTGTGGAGAAGTCCCTGCATTTGTTGGTGATCTCTGTCCCCTCCAGTAGTGAGCCTGGAGAGGGGTTTTGTGGTTCCTATCCATCTCTCTCTAGACCGTGCAGTAAAGAATTCATCTCTCCAGGGATGGGACTATCTCTAATTAAAAAAGAAACCACTAGAGAATGGAGGAACAGCTGATCTGATCTGTGAAACCGAAAACCCACTATGAAACTCAGCCATAATTACTAGGTTTTACCTGATTTCATGTCAAAACCGTAACAAACTGAGTTCCTCATTGCTTCCACTCAGGACCCCACAAGGCAAAGACAGAAAAGCCTGGAAGGGATCTTTGCCTGGCTAGGCTGGACTATAGCAATACAGCCTCCTGAGAACTAGATAGTAGCCCAGTACAGGGACTGACTGGCTGGAGAACCAAGACACCACTTCCCATGAAGGAGTGTCTGCTGCAACCCAACGGAAGAGTGAGGGACAATACACAGAAGCAGTTGTGAGAATGCCAAGTTAAGCTGCAAAAGTAGCCAGGGACCTGCCTGGGGCCACTACACAAAAGGGAGCAGTCTTGGTCCAACCATAGATTACTATCCGCATACAGAAACGTCAAAAGGCAGCAGTCCAAACTGCAGCATACAAGGTAGTTGCAGACTCAGAACCTCAGTGGAGGAAAAAACAATGACAACTGCAGATTAATGGCAGACACCTGGCACCTGGGACTCAGGTCAGGACGAGGATGACTCAGAATGAGCCTCAGCCATCAGCTGGCCTGGTGTAGGAAAGCCAGCAGCATGGGGTTTACGGACACCACAAAAGACCATAGGAAACTGCTCAGCTGAAAGAAGGCAGCCACAGGGTGGCAGCAATTCCTCCACCAACAGCAGTAACACAAATAAGGCATGGGAGACTCATTCGCAGACCAGCACATTTGAAGGAATCTGAAGTCTAAGAGACTGTAATGGGATAGAGGTAAAGGCTATGCCCCCATGGTGAGCTATGCACTGGGATCCTCTGGCCACAGCAAGTCAGCAAGCTCTTGTGAAAAAGGCAGGCATTTGGGATGGAGCAGCATATCTTGCAAAATGGAATTGCACCTGGAAGTTAGTCTGTGTACACATGACTAGTCTGTGTACACATGGGGGAGATTTAGGTTGGATATTAGGAAAAACTTTTTCACTATGAGGGTAGTGAAACACTGGAATGCGTTACCTAGGGTGGTGGTGGAGGAATCTCCTTCCCTAGAAGTTTTTAAGGTCAGGCTTGACAAAGCCCTGGCTGGGATGATTTAGTCGGGGATCGGTCCTGCTTTGAGCAGGGGGTTGGGACTAGATGAACTCCTGAGGTCAGACCTCCTGGGTCAGACCAAAGGTCCAGCTAGCCCAGTATCTTGTCTTCTGACAGTGGCCAATGCCAGGCGCCCCAGAGGAAATGAACAGAACAGGTAATCATCAAGTGATCCATCCCCTGTCGCCCATTCCCAGCTTCTGGCAAACAGCAAAAATCTCCCCCAACCAGCTCTCCTGATTAGCCCTGGTGTTACCTGGGGTTTTTAGAACCCAAAATAGTGGTACTTAACTGTTTCAGTCCAGGTGGTGTCAGGAATACATCAATGGGAAAACAGCAATTTTGCCTGATAAATAATTAATAGAAGTAAGCATGCTTTTATTTAAATCTACAATTTATTAGATATTAAGCGCACACAGACATAAGGATTAGGTTTAGGACATCCCAGAGATAGTTACTTACAGTCTGAGGTGGTTTTGAGTAATTACCAGCTGGACTTTCAGGGGCCCTCTTTCTGTCCGGCAGATGGGAAGTTTAGATGTCAGCTCCTTGCCAGAAGGAAAGCTCCCTCAGACTGCTCCGAGGTATTTACTTTTACCTAATTTCTTATAACTAACTTTAACAAAACACATAACCTATAGTGACTCCTAATGGGTCAACATAATAACCTTTACTCGGTCACCAATTCTTTTAATTTCAATAAACTATTCATTATGTTAAAACATTTCTAGTATTTCTAGCCATAACAATAGGTCAGAGGCACCTAAAATCAAGGTTGCTCTTCACTCACTCTCTTTCATAACTTTCTGTCCTATCCTCCCATTCTGATTAACAAACTGCAAGTATGCAGCTGTCTGACCTTGTCTCACAAAGGCCTAAGATTATTCCTAGCTATGTGATGTCTGGTTTTCAGCCAGCAGTGGCTGAACGTACAAAATGGCTGACCGCAGTACTGTCAAGTTCTGAGGTATATGCAGGAATATCAATTTCCGGGGCTAACACTTGAACAGGCATATAAACAGCTAACAAGGTGAACAGAAAGATGCCATGAATTGGAGATCATGCTAGGGCCTGCAAGTGGAATAGCAAAGAACTGACCAAAAAAGGACATGGATTGCTTCATCTCTTTCTCCTCTGTCACTGAGCGCACATACCCTGATTGATATCCATGTACATTGGCTGGAAATAGATCACAGAACTGGAATATTTCAATGGTTTCTGTACCTGGGAGATGCACTGGTTTTATGGCTGGGTGTTTGGGTTTTCATTACAGACTATTGTAAGTTTTATGGTGGAAGAGTTTATTTTTTAATGTTTTGTATACACTGGGAGTACAGGCAGGGGTTACTCTCCTGCTTACAATCTGAGGCTGTCTCTTCTCTGATAGAAACAAACCAAAGTCTCTATTTGTTTGCATTTTACAAGGGAAGTATGGCACCACAACATCAAAGAATGAATGAAGTTGGCAGAGGATAGTAATCTCAATGGTTCCAATCTAAATTATTCACAATTTATGGTCTGGAGAATGGGCCTCTCTAGCTGATAACACAACACCCTACCAACAACTTTTCAATATGCCTTAAAATCATTGCCACAAGCATTTATTGCCCAGCCCCTCATGATAATGCTGCATAAATCGAGTGATTTGAAGCCCGCCATATGAGGGCTTTCATGTGTGTCCTATTAAATACAGACAGAGAAACCAGAAATGGGAAATCATTCATGCTACTGCACATGGCAGGCCCAAAGACATTTGAGATCTACAATACATTCTAGCAGAAAGAAAAGGAGTGCTAGTTACTAGACAAAGTCATTCACAAAAATCAAGACTGCTGTAGTTCATACAAGAAAGTCACTTGGGAAAGGAACATTTTCTTTAACTTAGCTTTATTAAGTACAGTAGGTCTGTAACATACAGATCAATGGTTTTACCTGGCAGCTGATTCCTCATAAGGGGTCATAGAATATCAGGGTTGGAAGGGACCTCAGGAGGTCATCTAGTCCGAGTCCTGCTTTGAGCAGAGCGTTGGACTAGATGACCTCCTGAGGTCCCTTCCAACCCTGATATTCTATGACCCTTTATGAGGAATCAGCAGCCAGGTAAAACCATTGATCTGTATGTTACAGACCTACTGTACTTAATAAAGCTAAGTTGTATAAATTGTTAACAGAGGGACTCTTTAGAGGCTGGATTATTTGTGATATAACTGATAACCAGTCAAGGGAAGGTTATTGGAAGAAATGGACTTGGCCATTCAAAGAATAGTAGCTATTTGTTGGACTAGTGAAAACTGTGCTTTCCAGATTAAAATGCAAAGAAGCAATGGAAGAAATGAAGTGCATCTAAACTCCTTTAACTGCAAGGAGAGGAGGATCAGGCCTCATTTGTATGCTCATCGGATATAAGATTTCACACAGACTTCACTGCATGCACACCAGGGCAATTAGCAAGCTGTGCTGGAGAGGATGTGATGCAAAAGCTGCTTTCAGATATGCGATGGAACTACCCAAAGATGGAGAGCTTTAGTAGAATGATCAAGCAATAAACTACTATTTACAATAGATAAGCTTCAAAACAATAGCAACACATGGAATGTGTCCCTCGGAGAGGAAAGGTGACTTGCTACCTGATAGAAACTGAGATGGACCTGAACCTAATCCCCAAATACAAACATATTTCACAAGCAACCTCACTTTACTCTTTCAACAGCTTATAGAATCATAGAATTGTAGGACTGGAAGGGACCTCAAGAGGTCTTCTGGTCCAGTCCCCTTCACTCAAGGCAGGACTAAGTATTATCTAGACCATCCCTGACAGGCGTTTGTCTAACCTGTTCTTAAAAATCTCCAATGACAGAGATTCCACAACCTCCCTAGGCAATTTATTCCAGTGCTTAACTACCTTAACGGTTAGGAAGTTTTTCCTAATGTCCAAACTAAACCGCCCTTGCTGCAATTTAAGCCCATTGCTTCTTGTCCTAGGGTATGTCTACACTACGAAATTAGGTCGAATTTATAGAAGTCGTTTTTTTAGAAATCGGTTTTATATATTCGAGTGTGTGTGTGTCCCCACAGAAAATGCTCTAAGTGCATTAAGTGCATTAACTCGGCAGAGCGCTTCCACAGTACCGTGGCAAGCGTCGACTTCCGGAGCGTTGCACTGTGGGTAGCTATCCCACAGTTCCCGCAGTCTCCGCTGCCCATTGGAATTCTGGGTTGAGATCCCAATGCCTGATGGGGCTAAAACATTGTCGCGGGTGGTTCTGGGTACATATCGTCAGCCCCCCGTTCCCTCCCCCCCCCCCGTGAAAGCAAGGGCAGACAATCATTTCGCGCCTTTTTTCCTGAGTTACCTGTGCAGACGCCATACCACTGCAAGCATGGAGCCCGCTCAGGTAACCGTCACCCTATGTCCCCTGGGTGCTGGCAGACGCGGTACGGCATTGCTACACAGTAGCAGCAACCCCTTGCCTTGTGGCAGCAGACGGTACAGTACGACTGGTAGCCGTCATCGTCATGTCTGAGGTGCTCCTGGTCGCCTCTGTGAGGTCGATCAGGAGCGCCTGGGCAGACATGGGCGCAGGGACTAAATTTGGAGTGACTTGACCAGGTCATTCTCTTTAGTCCTGCAGTCAGTCCTATTGGGCAGGCGATACGGACTGCTAGCAGTCGTACTGTACCATCTTCTACCGAGCAGCCATGAGATGTGGATGGCATGCAGTCCTTCTGCACCGTCTGCTGCCAGCCAAAGATGTAAAAGATAGATGGAGTGGATCAAAACAAGAAATAGACCAGATTTGTTTTGTACTCATTTGCTTCCCCCCCTCCCCTGTCTAGGGGACTCATTCTTCTAGATCACACTGCAGTCACTCACAGAGAAGGTGCAGCGAGGTAAATCTAGCCATGTATCAATCAGAGGCCAGGCTAACCTTCTTGTTCCAATAAGGACAATAACTTAGGTGCACCATTTCTTATTGGAACCCTCCGTGAAGTCCTGCCTGAAATACTCCTTGATGTAAAGCCACCCCCTTTGTTGATTTTAGCTCCCTGAAGCCAACCCTGTAAGCGCCCCTCCCAGAGTCAGAGCAATGGCAAACAATCAGGCATCTGAGAGTGCTGTCCAGAGCAGTCACAATGGAGCACTCTGATGGGGCTAAAACATTGTCGCGGGTGCTTCTGGGTACGTGTCGTCAGGCCCCCGTTCCCTCCCTCCCTCCATGAAAGCAAGGGCAGACAATCATTTCGCGCCTTTTTTCCTGAGTTACCTGTGCAGACGCCATACCATGGCAAGCATGGAGCCCCCTCAGGTAACCATCACCCTATGTCTCCTGGGTGCTGGCAGATGCGGTACAGCTTTGCTGCACAGTAGCAGCAACCCATTGCCTTCTGGCAGCAGACGGTGCAATACGACTGGTAGTCGTCCTCGTCGTGTCCGAGGTGCTCCTGGCCACGTCGGCTGGGAGCGCCTGGGCAGACATGGGCGCAGGGACTACATTTGGAGTGACTTGACCAGGTCATTCTCTTTAGTCCTGCAGTCAGTCCTATTGAACCGTCTTATGGTGAGCAGGCAGGCAATACGGACTGCTAGCAGTCGTACTGTACCATCTTCTGCCAGGCAGGCAAGAGATGAGGATTGCTAGCAGTCGTATTGTACCATCTTATGCCAGGCAGGCAAGAGATGAAGATGGCTAGCAGTCGTACTGTACCATCTTCTGCCGAGCAGCCATGAGATGTGGATGGCATGCAGTCCTTCTGCACCGTCTGCTGCCAGCCAAAGATGTAAAAGATAGATGGAGTGGGTCAGAACAAGAAATAGACCAGATTTGTTTTGTACTCATTTGCCTCCTCCCCTGTCTAGATCACACTGCAGTCACTCACAGAGAAGGTGCAGCGAGGTAAATCTAGCCATGTATCAATCAGAGGCCAGGCTAACCTCCTTGTTCCAATAACAATGATAACTTAGGTGCACCATTTCTTATTGGAACCCTCCGTGCAGTCCTGCCTGAAATACTCCTTGATGTACAGGCACACCCTTTGTTGATTTTAGCTCCCTGAAGCCAACCCTGTAAGCCGTGTCGTCAGTCGCCCCTCCCTCCGTCAGAGCAACGGCAGACAATCGTTCCGCGCCTTTTTTCTGTGCGGACGCCATACCAAGGCAAGCATGGAGGCCGCTCAGCTCACTTTGGCAATTAGGAGCACATTAACCACCACACGCATTATCCAGCAGTATATGCAGCACCAGAACATGGCAACGCGATACCGGGCGAGGAGGCGACGTCAGCGCGGTCCCGTGAGTGATCAGGACATGGACACAGATTTCTCTGAAAGCATGGGCCCTGACAATGCATGCATCATGGTGCTAATGGGGCAGGTTCATGCTGTGGAACGCCGATTCTGGGCTCGGGAAACAAGCACAGACTGGTGGGACACCATAGTGTTGCAGGTCTGGGACGATTCCCAGTGGCTGCGAAACTTTCGCATGCGTAGGGGCACTTTCATGGAACTTTGTGACTTGCTTTCCCCTGCCCTGAAGCGCATGAATACCAAGATGAGAGCAGCCCTCACAGTTGAGAAGCGAGTGGCGATAGCCCTGTGGAAGCTTGCAACGCCAGACAGCTACCGGTCAGTTGGGAATCAATTTGGAGTGGGCAAATCTACTGTGGGGGCTGCTGTGATGCAAGTAGCCCACGCAATCAAAGATCTGCTGATATCAAGGGTAGTGACCCTGGGAAATGTGCAGGTCATAGTGGATGGCTTTGCTGCAATGGGATTCCCTAACTGTGGTGGGGCTATAGACGGAACCCATATCCCTATCTTGGCACCAGAGCACCAAGCCGCCGAGTACATAAACCGCAAGGGGTACTTTTCGATAGTGCTGCAAGCTCTGGTGGATCACAAGGGACGTTTCACCAACATCAACGTGGGATGGCCGGGAAAGGTGCATGATGCTCGCATCTTCAGGAACTCTGGTCTGTTTCAAAAGCTGCAGGAAGGGACTTTATTCCCAGACCAGAAAATAACTGTTGGGGATGTTGAAATGCCTATATGTATCCTTGGGGACCCAGCCTACCCCTTAATGCCATGGCTCATGAAGCCGTACACAGTAGTCAGGAGCTGTTCAACTACAGGCTGAGCAAGTGCAGAATGGTGGTAGAATGTGCATTTGGACGTTTAAAGGCGCGCTGGCGCAGTTTACTGACTCGCTTAGACCTCAGCGAAACCAATCTTCCCACTGTTATTACTGCTTGCTGTGTGCTCCACAATATCTGTGAGAGTAAGGGGGAGACGTTTATGGCGGGGTGGGAGGTTGAGGCAAATCGCCTGGCTGCTGGTTACGTGCAGCCAGACACCAGGGCGGTTAGAAGAGCACAGGAGGGCGCGGTAAGCATCAGAGAAGCTTTGAAAACCAGTTTCATGACTGGCCAGGCTACGGTGTGAAAGTTCTGTTTGTTTCTCCTTGATGAAACCCCCCGCCCCTTGGTTCACTCTACTTCCCTGTAAGCTAACCACCCTCCCCTCCTCCCTTTAATCATTGCTTGCAGAGGCAATAAAGTCATTGCTGCTTCACAGTCATGCATTCGTTATTCATTCATCACACAAATAGGGGGATGACTACCAAGGTAGCCCAGGAGGGGTGGTGGAGGAGGGAAGGAAAATGCCACACAGCACTTTAAGCACAGCACTTTAAAAGTTTACAACTTTAAAATTTATTGAATGACAGCCTTCTTTTTTTTGGGCAATCCTCTGTGGTGGAGTGGCTGGTTGGCCGGAGGCCCCCCCACCGCGTTCTTGGGCGTCTGGGTGTGGAGACTATGGAACTTGGGGAGGAGGGCGGTTGGTTACAGAGGGGCAGCAGTGGCAGTCTGTGCTCCAGCTGCCTTTGCTGCAGCTCAACCATACACTGGAGCATACTGGTTTGGTCCTGCAGCAGCCTCAGCATTGAATCCTGCCTCCTCTCATCACGCTGCCGCCACCTTTGAGCTTCAGCCCTGTCTTCAGCCCGCCACTTACTCTCTTCAGCCCTCCACCTCTCCTCCCGGTCATTTTGTGCTTTCCTGCACTCTGACATTATTTGCCTCCACACATTCGTCTGTGCTCTGTCACTATGGGAGGACAGCATGAGCTCGGAGAACATTTCATCGCGAGTGCGTTTTTTTTTCTTTCTAAGCTTCACTAGCCTCTGGGAAGGAGAAGATCCTGTGATCATTGAAACACATGCAGCTGGTGGAGAAAAAAAAAGGGACAGCGGTATTTAAAAAGACACATTTTATAAAACAGTCGCTACAGTCTTTCAGGGTAAACCTTGCTGTTAACATTACATACATAGCACATGTGCTTTCGTTACAAGGTCGCATTTTGCCTCCTCCCACCGCGTGACTACCCCCTCAACCTTCTCCCCTCCCTGTGGCTAACAGCGGGGAACATTTCTGTTTAGCCACAGGCAAACAGCCCAGCAGGAATGGGCTCCTCTGAGTGTCCCCTGAAGAAAAGCACTCTATTTCAACCAGGTGACCATGAATTATATCTCACTCTCCTGAGGATAACACAGAGAGATAAAGAACGGATTTTGGTTGAATGCCAGCAAACATACACTGCAATGCTTTGTTCTACAGTGATTCCCGAGTACGTGTTACTGGCCTGGAGTGGTAAAGTGTCCTACCATGAAGGACGAAATAAGGCTGCCCTCCCCAGAAACCTTTTGCAAAGGCTTTAGGACTACATCTAGGAGAACCGCAAATGCCAGGGCAAAGTAATCCTTTCACATGCTTGCTTTTAAACCATGTATAGCATTTTAAAAGGTACACTCACCAGAGGTCCCTTCTCCGCCTGCTGGGTCCAGGAGGCAGCCTTGGGTGGGTTCGGGGGGTACTGGCTCCAGGTCTAGGGTGAGAAACAGTTCCTGGCTGTCGGGAAAACCGGTTTCTCCACTTGCTTGCTGTGAGCTATCTACAACCTCCTCCTCATCATCATCTTCTTCGTCCCCAAAACCTACTTCCGTATTGCCTCCATCTCCATTGAAGGAGTCAAACAACACGGCTGGGGTAGTGGTGGCTGAACCCCCTAAAATGGCATGCAGCTCATCATAGAAGCGGCATGTTTGGGGCTCTGACCCAGAGCGGCTGTTCGCCTCTCTGGTTTTCTGGTAGGCTTGCCTCAGCTCCTTCAGTTTCACGCGGCACTGCTTCGGGTCCCTGTTATGGCCTCTGTCCTTCATGCCCTGGGAGATTTTCACAAAGGTTTTGGCATTTCGAAAACTGGAACAGAGTTCTGATAGCACGGATTCCTCTCCCCAAACAGCGATCAGATCCCGTACCTCCCGTTCGGTCCATGCTGGAGCTCTTTTGCGATTCTGGGACTCCATCATGGTCACCTGTGCTGATGAGCTCTGCATGGTCACCTGCAGCTTGCCACGCTGGCCAAACAGGAAATGAGATTCAAAAGTTCGCGGTTCTTTTCCTGTCTACCTGGCCAGTGCATCTGAGTTGAGAGTGCTGTCCAGAGCGGTCATAATGGAGCACTCTGGGATAGCTCCCGGAGGCCAATACCATCGAATTGTGTCCACAGTACCCCAAATTCGAGCCGGCAACGTCGATTTAAGCGCTAATCCACTTGTCAGGGGTGGAGTAAGGAAATCGATTTTAAGAGCCCTTTAAGTCGAAATAAAGGGCTTCATTGTGTGGATGGGTGCAGGTTTAAAATCGATTTAACGCTGCTAAATTCGACCTAAAGTCCTAGTGTAGACCAGGGCCTAGCCTCAGAGGTTAAGCAGAACAATTTTTCTCTCTCCTCCTTGTAACAGCCTTTTATGTGCTTGAAAACGGTTATCATGTCTCCTGTCAGTCTTCTCTTCTCCAGACTAAACAAATCCAGTTTTTTCAATTTTCCCTCATAGGTCATGTTTTCCAGACCTTTAATCATTTTTGTTGCTCTTCTCTGGACTTTCTCTGGCTTGTCCACATCTTTCCCGAAGCATGGTGCCCAGATCTGGACATGATACTACTACAGTTGATGCCTTAACAGTACTGAGTAAAGTGGAAGAATTACTACTTGTGTCTTGCTCATAACACTCCTGCTAATACATCCCAGAATGATGTTTGCTTTTTCTGCAACAGTGCGACATTGTTGACTCTCATTTAGTTTGTGATCCACTATGTCCCCTAGATCCATTTCCGCAGTACTCCTTCCCATTTTGTATGTGTGCAACTGACTGTTCCTTCCTAAGTTGAGTACTTTGCATTTGTCCTTATTGAATTTCATCCTATTTACATCAGACCATTTCTCCAGTTTGTCCAGATCATTTTGAATTTTAATCCTATCCTCCAAAGCACTTGCAACCCTTCCCAGCTTGGTATCGTCAGCAGACTTTAAAAGTGTACTCTCTGTGTCATTATCTAAATCATTGATGAAGATATTGAACAGAACCAGTCCCAGAACTCATGCCTGCAGGACCCCACTCGATGTGCCCTTCCAGCTTGACTATGAACCACCGATAACTACTCTCCGGGAACGGTTTTCCAACCAGTTATGCACCCACCTTATAGTAGCTCCATCTAGGTTGTATTTCCCTAGTTTGTTTATGAGAAGATCATGTGAGATGGTATTAAAAGCCTTACTAAAGTCAAGATATCTATTTAATCTTTCTATCTAACTCTCAATCTAAGGTGCTTATCCAGCACCCATTACCCTACTACCCAAGCACCGAGCTGTCTTTAACGTATGTATCCTGGGAGGTAGGAAGTGCTATTGTCCCTGCCTTACACATGGGAACTGAAGCACAGTGGGGCTAAGGGCCAGATTTTTAAAGATATTTAGGTACCTAACGATGCAGATAGGCACCTAGTGGGTTTTCAAATGCTGAACTCGCATTGAAATCCCTGGATGCTCTTGACACCATCCTGCATCTTTAGGCACCTAAATACCTTTAAAAATCCTGCCCTAAGAGACTTGCTCAAGGACACCCAGCACGTCTTTGGTGCAGCAGGGTGCAGAACCGAGGTCTCCTGGATTCCAAGTTAGTGCCCTTATGTCAAAGGGTGCACCTGCCCTGTAGTGCCCCCTTCTGGCCAAGTGTGTCTCTGCTGAGGCCTGCCTCAGTCTCCCTTTCACTCAGGCTACCTTAAAAAGCCTGCACAGTCCAGACGTTCAAAACGTTCCCCCTTTCTGTGGTCCAATTTACTGAGTACTGTAAAAAGTCTTTCAAAAAGAACTCACTCCCAAAGCCTTCACCCCAGGTTCAGCTGAGCCCAGCCCCACCCTGAGAGTCACTCTTCCTGCTCTCCCAGTACCTCTCGCCTGGAGTTTGGGCCTTCTCTACAGGCCTCCCCTGCTGGTGTCTTCTCCTGGCTAACTCAGGGCCCTGCAGGAGCCTTCTTACTCCCTGCTGTGTCTACAGGCAACTGCTAGCACCCACAGGTACCTGTCTCCCCCTTCATAGGACCCACCTGGGCAGCAGGTAATCAGTTCAGGTGCACTGAACCCCAGGGCTGGCTCTAGGCCCCAGCAAAACAAGCAGGTGTTTGGGGCAGCACATGACCCAAACAGTTCCCTCTCCCAATTCCCTACTTTGGCTCACCCGAACTGAGCAAGCCCAGTAACCTTCGCCTTTGCCCCTGCCCTTACTTCTCCTTACAATTTGCTGCCTCCTCTTTGGAGGGGTTTAAAAGGATCAAGGGGGGCAAGTCGCAGTTGGGGGGGGTGTCACGATCTGAGCAGGGGGCAGAAATTTACTGGCCGGGGGGGATCAAGCTACTGTAGGTAGTGGCAGGAGAGGGGCTGAAGGGGAAAAATCGGGGGTGGGAACTGTGATTAAGCCCGGGCAGGGGGGAGACCCTGCCAGACCCTGTGGAGGGACAAAACCCCCGTTTAGGGAGGGGGAGAGCGGGGAACAGGGGCACCCTTGGGATTGAGCTACGTGCTGTGCTCAGAAATCTAGGGATGGGGGGGCGGGGCAGAGGCTTTTTTCGTTCTCCTCCCAGGACGCTGCATGTCAGCCCCGGAGCAGAGGGCGGGTTCCTGGGGCTGGGTTCTTAAAGGCCCAGGCCTCCCAATCCCAAGACTGTCAATACTCAGACACCGCAGCTCCTCTGAATCGTATCCAAGTGCTGCGGGGCTACGTTACTGCTACAGCCAGGAGACTGAATGCTGGGAAATATTGCACAGACACGCCCTCCCTCAAACTCTGCCTATCACATTTTGAATATGTAAAAGAGTCTTCTATCAGTTTTTATGTCTATATGAAATCACTGCAGCTCCTTTCTCTTATATAACGTGCTGAGTTGCTAACTCCCTCCCACGGCCCACGTCTGCACCCCCTCCTGTACCCCAATCCCCTGCCCCATGTCAGAGCCTGCACCTCTCACTAAAACTCCCAAAATCCTGCAACCCTCCAGCACCCCAACTCCATCCCAGAGCCTGCACCCCAAAAAGGGCCGGATTAATCTTTTGTGGGCCCGGTGCTAAACATATTGTGGGCCCCCATTTTCCCTCTCTGTTTCCCAGGGGGCCAATGGGGACATGGGGCAGGGGGGCAGAGTCCTCAGAGCAAGGGGCTGGTCAGGGGCAATGGGAGATGGGTCATGGCACAGCAGGGACAGCCCCGCTCCACCCAGACCAGTACAAGTATTTACAAACTGGGAGCTGCCAGACGCACGCTGGCCAGCCCAGCCCCGCGCTGCCATCATGTTTCTTCCCCTTGTGGGCGGGCCCATGCTGCACCATGCTACCCCCCTGCCCAGCACCCCTCTGACTCCCTACACCCAGTGCCACACCACCCAGAGACCCCCACAAGCCCCCCTGCCCAGTGCCCTCCCACAGACCACTATGCCCAGCACAGCCCCCCCACCCAGAACTCCTCCACAGCTCCTCTCACTGCCCAGTGCCTCCCTAGCCGAACACCCCCCACAGCCCTCCCACAACTGCACAGCACCCTGCACCTCCCTGCCCAGAGACCCCCCCACAGATCTCCTCACTGCCCAGTGCCCCCCACCACCACAACTGCACAGTGTCCCACCCAGACCCCCCACACTTCCCAGCACCCTGACACACACAGATCTCCCCCACTGCACAGCCCCCCAACACACACATCTCCCCACCCCCCCACTACCCAGCACCTTCCCCCCCCCGACCCACTAGAGACCTACTGTCCCACAACCTGACCCCCAGCCGGCCCTGATGGGAGGTGACTGTGTCTGCCAGGCTGAGCCGGCAGTGCAGCCAGAGCTTGTCCTGGGGCAGAATAACTCCGGCCCCTTGGGAGTGGTGCAGTCAGCCAGGCTGGAGCAGGAGCAGAGCCTACCCGGGCCAGGCTCCCTCAGGACCCACATGCCTGGCAGGACCCACCCAGCTGAGCCCCCCAACACTGTCCCCTGTGACTGGCTGAGACTGGCCCAGCCTCTGCACCAGTCCCAGGTGGCTCTTCCCCCGAGGAGGCCGGTGGGGCCCCACAGGTCCCAGGCAGCGGAGACAGCTCAGAGCTGGAGCAGTGCTGTGGAGCGGGGCAGATCCCTGGGACGTGACTCCCGAGATCCCACCCAGCCCACCCACATTCATTGGCCCTGTGGCCAGCAGCCCTGCCGAGCCCGCATGGTGGCCCCCAGCTGCTGGGTGATGAGCCCCCTACAGGCGCGTGGAACCTGCTGGCTGAGAGATGCTCACACAGCAAGGCCTATGTGCTGGACTGCCCCAGATGAGAAGCCAGACCCGGCTATGCGGATGGGCTAGAGGGGTCTGTAATGGGCCCCTTCCCAGGGTGGGTCTGGTGCCATGGCACCATTGTAAACCCGGTATTGACCCCAAGCCCCCTCCTACAGCAAAGCTCCCTTGGACCATTTCTCAACGGCCCCCCAAAAATATAAAAACCTGCTGCCCCGGTGCTACTTTACTGCTACAGGAGACTTGATGCCGTGAAATAATTTCCCTACATTCCATGAAACTCTGCTTCACACATTTTGAGTATTTAAAAGAGTCTCTTATCACTATTTTTCTATGTGAAGTCTCATAACAGTTCACAAATTTTAGGATTGCCTTTTGCTGCATTTATCTTGCCTGTGAATCCAGCCCTTAGAATCCCATGTTCACACATCATTGCTTGTGTGTAGAAGCTGATTCACAAATATTCAGTAAGTGTATTATATGGTGTCATCTTACATCCTTCCCAAGAGCAAAAATCGTCTGCAACAATGAAGGCTTGGGCTCATAAGCAGTGGCTGCAGAACTTTCGGTTGCGCAAGTCCACATTTCTGCATCTGTGAGCAAAACTCACCAAAATAAAAGCTGCACTTACAATGGAGAAGAAAAAATAATTGCACTATGGGGATCTGCAACACCAGATTCTTACTGGTCAATCAGAGGTCTCTCTCCTAAACCAAGGTGGAATGGATTTCTTTAATGTAAGTAGTCACAACATATTGTTAAAGATCATTTCATGCTCAATGTCCTGGTAAGACCTCTGCAGTCACAGATAATACCTGTCTTCTTGGGGAACCAGGGCACAGTATCCAGTCTGTCTGACTCATGAAAGAACCCCCCCACTGCTTGAACCAAAACTGATCAGAGAAAAAACTTGCATAGAGCAGTGAATGGCGGTGTGAGACACGCCTTAGATTCCTGATGACAAGTTTCAGGCAACTCCCCTATCCTCACCTGCATTAAAGATATGACAGACTCATCTCAATTAGCATACAGAATGGAGAACAGAGGCCACTCCCCTATCCTCATCTGCATGAAAGATGGGACAACCAGACATCGCATTAGCATATAGAATGGGAAAAAAGAACCACACAGAACTCTGGGACCAAAAAAGCAGGGAACAACGGCATCATGGGAGATCTGTGCTCCAGACGTTAATGAACCTATGCTGCACAGACCCAGCTCAGCAGTGAGACCAATTCTAGTAGTGAAACCTTGATTGATATCCAAAATATTGAAGCAGCCCGATTTCATGGTCAGCCCTCGGAAGGAACACCAGCCATAGTTAGAAGTGATCAGCTCCTATTGTCTAACCTAAAGAAATTCCTTGAGTCATCAGTGTACCCATAAACAAATCTAGTTTTCTCCCTTGAACCACTGTATTTTCTCTACAAAATCATAGAATCATAGAATATCAGGGTTGGAAGGGACCTCAGAAGGTCATCTAGTCCAACCCCCTGCTCAAAGCAGGACCAATCCCCAATTAAATCCATCTACTCACACTCCAGTAAGTTTTCTGATGCGTGCATAGACCCAAATTCTGCTTCATTTCCACTGGGGTTTCATCTACTCCTGACTGATCCAAGACTCTGAGCTACCACCATTGCCTGGGAAGCCTCACGAGTTCAAGCTTCTGGAGTGGGTGAGATCCCCCATTTTCCCTCTCTGTTTCCTTTTCTACCTCAGGTATTAACCTTTAATAATGTAACTTATTTTGTTTAGGCTCTCCTTGAGTAGTTATCACTATTAGTCCATAAATAACTTTACTCTTGTGTTTGTATCTTCCACATTTATTCTGCAGCAATGCTTCTTTTACCTCAGATCCCTGTTGCGCCCAAAAATACTCTGCGGTATGCTCATCAAGTGGCTTACTACCAGTACAATTGGTATGTGCTTCATAGAATATCAGGGCTGGAAGGGACCTCAGGAGGTCATCTAATCCAACCCCCTGCTCAAAGCAGGACCAATCCCCAATTATTGTCTCAGATCCCTAAATGGCCCCCTCAAGGATTGAACTCACAACACTGGTTTTAGCAGGCCATTGCTCAAACCACTGAGCTATCCCTCCCCCCTAAGGTGATGTTAGAGTGGGGAGAGGGACATGCTAAATCTGAGACAAATAAGGGTGTCAGCTTGAAAGTGCTGTTCGACTCATTCCATTGGGCACACAAGCAATACATTGTTAGAATTACACAACCACACCCCTCCAGAAGAGTAACACTAATAAATGAGCATACCCCAAAGTAATGGGTAAAGCTGATCACAAATTGTTGAACAAACACAGGCAGCACGTGACCCTAATCACATGTTAATTGTTGAGTAGTTGCTGTGGAGTAGGGAAACTGAGGCACAGACCTGAGCAAGCTTTCTTTTTCAGACCAAGCTCCTTTACCAAGGTCTCTCTCTCTCTGTCTCTCTCACTCATAGAATATTTGTTAACCTTCTGTTAAGAATCTTGCTTAGAATACCTGTAGAACTGTGCAGTAAGGAGTTAAGAGTTGTACCTTAAAAATAAAGGTTTTACAGCAATACTGTTAGTAGTGAAAGAGGGGTGCTTTACAACAGCTTTATACACAAGCGGTACATTAGTAGAATGATCGGGGGAAAAAACCCAAACAAGTAACCCCAATAAATGAGCATACCCCAAGTAATGGGCAAATCTGGTAAAAGTACACAAATACTTAGGGTCTTCCTGGCTAACTGCATGAATAATCAAGAATCTTTACAATAACTGTATAGTCATTTCTTAAATGGTTTGCATGCCTGTAATCATGGTGATTTATTTATTGCTCACCATTTCTCTATTGTTTATCTGTGTGGTCTCTGTCTGGTTTTTTTATTTTCTTTGGTTGATGTATAAGTAATTTTGCTGGGTGTAAACCAGTTAAGGTGGTGGTATCTAATTTGTTAGATAATCAAGTAACATTATGTTAAGATTGATTAGTTAAATTACAGTAAAATGATTGATTAAAGGCATAGCTGAGAATGAGGTGATACTGATATGCATATGTTACAGAGGTTTCTTTATTTCAGATTCTTCAGAATTTCAGAAAACTATTTTCTCCCAAAAAGTTGTACCAAGCAAAAAATAACCTCTACAACACATTGGTCTACCAAACCCAGGATTGTGAGTTCAATCTTTAAGGGCACCATTTAGGGATCAGTTTAAAAAAAAAAAAACTGTCAGGGACAGTACTTGGTCCTGCTAGTGAAGGCAGGGGACTGGACTCAATGACCTTTCAAGGTCCCTTCCAGTTCTATGAGACAGGTATATCTCCATATATTATTAAATATATTAATTATTCATTTGTTTTCAGAATCCATTATCTTCAAGCAACTCTGCTTGTGTTTTCTTTTTTTATTGACATTTTTGTGCAGTTACATTTACTGTCCTGAGTCACTATGTCTGTACATGGTTACAATCTTGTAGGTGATATCCTTATCTCTGATAACATTCAATCTGCATTGATCGAATACAGCCATAATTTACAAGCCACAAATACTTCAAAATTATGCACATCTGCAATTTATTTATGTCTGTCTTGTGACTGGCCTATGAATGATGCATTGTTGATTTAGGTTTACCCTGCTTACAGGTCTGCAATGTACATTTCATACCTTCTAACTCAGCTTTGAGTCTTATATGGATTGATATGCCACGTTTGCACTTAAGTAACTGTTTTCTCTTTTAAACAATTCTCAGGGAAATCTTTTGAGGAAAAAATTGTAAATGTTTTGGCATACCTAAGGAGTAGCACATATCCTGAAGGAATGAATAAAGCAGGCAGACTGAACCTGCGTCAATTTGCTGTCAACTTTTCTTTGGAAGGCAAGGAATACTTTTTTTAAGATAATACTGACACATTACTCTGGAAACGTCAGCCTGTAAATGATGGTCCTGATGTCCCAACACTGGGATTATTTGCAGTGTTAACCTTACCTTCAAAGGGACCGGAATTGGGTTTTATTAAAATTTTCCAGAAAATCTCCTTTGCTATCTATGCTGGTGGTGCAACAAACGGAGTGTGCAGTTATTTGAGACATTAGGATAAATTTTACCAAAAAACCCCTATGGCTTTGCTGCATTTCTTAAGTATCAGAGTAACAGCCGTGTTAGTCTGTATTCGCAAAAAGAAAAGGAGGACTTGTGGCACCTTAGCGACTAACCAATTTATTTGAGCATAAGCTTTCGTGAGCTACAGCTCACTTCATCGGAGGCATACTGTGGAAAGTACGGAAGATCTTTTTATACACACAAACCATGAAAAAATGGGTGTTTACCGCTACAAAAGGTTTTCTCTCCCCCACCCCACTCTCCTGCTGGTAATAGCTTATCTAAAGTGATCACTCTCCTAACAATGTGTATGATAATCAAGTTGGGCCATTTCCAGCTCAAATCCAGCTTTTCTCCCCCCCCCAAACTCACTCTCCTGTTGGTAATAGCTTATCTAAAGTGATCACCCTCCTTACAATGTGTATGATAATCAAGGTGGGCCATTTCCAGCACAAATCCAGGGTTTAACAAGAACGTCTGGGGCTGGGAGGTAGGAAAAAACAAGGGGAAATAGGTTACCTTGCATAATGACTTAGCCACTCCCAGTCTCTATTCAAGCCTAAGTTAATTGTATCCAATTTGCAAATGAATTCCAATTCAACAGTCTCTCGCTGGAGTCTGGTTTTGAAGTTTTTCTGTTGTAATATCGCAACTTTCATATCTGTAATCGCATGACCAGAGAGATTGAAGTGTTCTCCGACTGGTTTATGAATGTTATAATTCTTGACATCTGATTTGTGTCCATTTATTCTTAAGTATGTTATCCAGTCTGCTGCAAGCACCAACAACAATCACTATATGTTCAATGAGCAATAATTTCTAACTATTCACTAACCACCTGATCAGCATCCTATACAGCAAACAGGAAAACATCAAAAAAGAGCTCTCCAACCTGCAGACTCTCATAAATAACCAACCTTCCATACAAACGGACTTTACTAAAATAAGACAGGGGATCTACATTACACACTTCACCTCTCTACAAAGGAAAAAGGACTGTCTAAAATCCTACCTGCCAATGGGGCCACAACAGTGGTACCCCTAACTCACCCAGCAATATCGTCAATCTATCCAGCTACACACTTAGCCCGGCAGAAGAGTCTTCCTATCTCGGGGACTCTCTTTCTGCCCTGCCACCCCCACAAACATGATACAGTTCTGCAGTGATCTGGAAGCCTATTTTCGCCATCTCTGACTCAATGAATACTTTCAAGATAACACTGAACAGCACAGTGATACACAGATACCCTCCCACCAACAGCACAAGAAGAACTCCCCATGGACTCCTCCTGAGGGTCGAAATGACAGTCTGGACCTATACATAGAATGCTTCCACCGACGTGCACAGGCAGAAATTGTAGAAAAACAATATAGCTTGCCTCATAACCTAAGTTGTGCAGAATGCAATGCCATCCACAGCCTCAGAAACAATCCTGACATTATAATCAAAGAGGCTGATAAAGGAGGTACTGTTGTCATCATGAACAGGTCTGACTACCAAAAGGAGGCTGCCAGGCAACTCTCTAATACCAAATTCTACAGGCCACTTTCCTCAGATCCCACTGAGGAATACACTAAAGAAAGTGCACCATCTACTCAGGACACTCCCTACACTAACACAGGAACAAATCAACATAGAATAACCCTGGTTGGGGTTCTAAGGGTATCTATTACCCAAGATCCACAAACCCGGAAATCCTGAACGCCCCATCATCTGGTAGCCATCTTGCAGCAAAAAACCTTCAGGACCAGACTTTAACAAGAAACTGCTGAGCTTCAGTTCATTTGCAAATTTGACACCGTCAGCTCAGGATTAAACAAAGACTGTGAATGGCTCGCCAACTACAAAAGCACTTTCTTCTCCCTCAGTGTTCACACCTCCACTGCTAGAAGAGGGCCTCATCCTCCCTGATTGAACTAACCTCGTTATCCCTAGCCTGATTCTTGCTTGCATATTTATACCTGCCTCTGGGAATTTCCACTACATGCATCCAACGAAGTGGGTATTCACCCATGAAAGCTTATGCTCCAGAACGTCTGTTAGTCTATAAGGTGCCACAGGACTCTTTGCCGCTTTTACAGATCCAGACTAACACGGCTACCCCTCTGATACTTAACTATACACTGAAATTCCCCCCTTGTACTCAAGGCATTATGAACCATACTGTATATAGATGTCTTTGGTAGGCATAGCTTTATAATTAATGAATGGCTTTGCAAATAACCGATCATAGCTTAAGTGCAACATGTTGCCCCCACCCCAACCTTGGCAGAAGCCGCAGAGCAGCAGGGGAAGCCCCTATGCCCGACCCCGTCTCCAGCAGAAGTGCCTGGTGGGGCAGGAGAATCCACAGCACCCCGCTCCTGGTCCCCTAAAGAACCACAGTATCCAAACCCCCGCCACAGCCCTGGGACTGGAGGAGCTCTCACTCCCTAGTACAGCCCTGGAGCTGTGACACAGGGACAGAGCTTCTCCAGTCCTGGGGCTGTGTGGGAGAGCAGGACGGGTGGGAAATGATCAAAGGAGTTGTGGGGCAGGCAAAATGGTGGGGAGCCTAGGTGGAACATGGCTGAGATCTTGGGGAAGAGGACGAAAGGAATAGGACCATAGGTGGTGCAGCCGGCAGACAGGGTGAGTGGGGCCCAACAATTGATCTGGCCCAGGGCCCCAAGAAACCTTAATCATCCCCCATGCTCCATCTTCTACGATCAACAGAGGGGACATTGTTCCATTCTGCGAAAGGAAGAAAGGTTGTCGTTGTGCATACCATGAAAGAAGCCCTGCAACTCTTTGAAAGGTATCATGGGTGGACATCTAGGAATATTCAAAACGAGGAGTATGCTGACATCAAAATACTATTGGCCAGGGATGACAAAAGACATTGCCAATTGGGTATGTAAAATAATGAAACTAAATCCTGAAGAATGCTATTTACAATTGAAATAGAAGTTCAAAATGTATTAAAGAAATATAAAAATATATTTGGTGTGCAAATGTGAACTCTGTTCCCTCGAAATACTATTTCCATAACAAAATGTTAATATCATCATATTGTTCCACCAAAAACAGGTTGCACGATATCTGACTTGCCAGAAAGAGGGAAAGGAATTAAATCTGGATACCACCTAGAAAAGCATAAAGGTGAATTTTGGAATCAGACACATTATTGTTTATCGTTATCCATGGTTATTTCTGCGATACAATGACGCTTTGATTTTGAAACGAGTCCAATGCATACAAGTGGCACAGCACAGTGTAGCAATTACCTCTAATGCACCTTTGCATTTCTTCAGCTTCACTCTTGTATTGTTTTCCATAACGCATTCCTGTCCTTCTTTTTGTTTGTCTTTTCTTTCTTTCTTTCTTTAAAAGTGGGCTTTACATTCTCTGCTTATGACATATGCGTGGAAGCCTTTCCACTTAGAAGTCAGCCAGCATCTCATCATTAGTTTCCACTGTCATTCTCTCAGGCAGAGCTCCACAAACGAAAGTGAAGGTAAATGCTAACACAATTTCATACGTAGCATGAGCAAAGCACAGTTTCATTCAGTGAGTTAAACACAGTGTGAAACAGCAAATACAATGCTATGTTTGATGTGGAGGAATACTCTAATAGTAATACATGTAATGAAATTGGGAAATACAGTGTAATGTACATTTCATGGTTTGCTTCACTGGAAACTATAATTGCATTTCTAATTTTTTTTTAAAATAAATACAGAGTGAATTACTTCAAAATGATATATTATCGCTTCCCTACCACACACCAGGTCATTGGGTTCTTGCAATAAGATGTTTTGTCTTGTACTTCTGGATTATGGGCAATAAATGTGGTATTAAATAAGAGATTTGTAACACAACTATGGTAGCAGTGATATAATTTCCCGTGTTGCGGGTTTTCAGTGAGTTCAGTGCATCCAAAGGAAAGTGGAATGTGAATGTTAAAAATAAAATGCTTCTGTCAAGTTACATTGTTAATGTAACTGGGAAGAATACATTCTGTATTGAATTGATCAATGATTTCACAATATGCTTTTCTCTTGTGTGTTACTGAGACATTACAAATGAGAATATGTTAATTGCATAATGATTTTTGATACATCAGCATAAAATTTTTGAAATAATCACATTACCAATATAATTTGTGAATATATTTACACTTACAGATAGCCTTGATGAAAAAAAAAAGGAATTGTTAATAATTGATCCTTTGTGTGATGAGATGAGATATGAAAGAACATGCCTGAGGAATTGGAGGTGATTTATTAGATACTTACTTTTACAGTGGACATGAACTGTTCCATTGAAAATTTTGTTAAAGGGAATGTAACAATAGTGAGACTAATATCTTCCTGTCATCTACAAATAAAAATGGAAACAGCATGTACTTGTACTAAATATGCTTACTAATGGACTTTGAGTGAACTTGTGTGATTTGACCGTGGGGAAAGACTTCACAGAATGTGGACACGAAACAGTAGCATGCTGCATGATTGAGAATGTGTTATTATCAACATGGGGCACAGCAAATCAGGTGATACACTGTGTAAGAGTGAGACAATCATATGAAAGCAAGTGTGTTTATATGTGAGCAATAAGTCATTTAAATCATTAAGTAAAAAGAGCTAGAATTGATTTGTATCTATGTCCAGAAACCAGAGTGGGGCGGGGGGCAGGAAGGAAAGAAAAGCTCATTTATGCAGTCCGCTAATGTACTCTCTAAAAATTTCAGAAACTTCATCAAACGATTAACTAGAAAGTCGTCATCCGATTGGAATAGTAAAATTGTTCAGCATCGCAGACAAAGTGATGGCCACAACTGCGGACCACTCATCTTCAAGGTATTGAATACCAAATTGCCATTATCATTTGTTATGTACGTGTAATTATCCAGGATGAAAGTAAATGCCAGAGATTACCAGTGTGTACTGCACTGGCATCCTTGCCAAGGTGTGTGGGGTGGGCTTGTGGCCCCCAGAAGGGATGGAGTCTCCGGTGGAAGGTGCAGTGCTGGGGGGCCAGATTCCACCAGCCAGCCCTTCCTGACAGCTGCTGCTGCAGTGGCCAGGAGCACCAGGTCCTTGTAAATTGCCAGAACACAGGGTCCCTTTTGCTCCCCCACTGTCAGCGGCCATGCCAGTAGCATGCAACAGCACTGCCGGACCCTATGGCAGGGCCGCTGATGCGGGGGGGGGGGGGAGGGAGAAGAATGTGATAAAGGGGGCAGCAACGTTAAAGCATAACGCACTGCCACAGCAGAAGTGTAACGTCAGCCATGTACAGGCCGGTACCAGTGGTCGTTTCTTACCAATATGCTGGGCCGGCCCACTTTCACCTCTGGTAATTATGATGTTTATTCTAAATATCAGTGTTGTTAGTCTGCAGAAACGTATTTGCAGCACAAAGACATCAGTACGGTAGAAACAACCCAAGAGGCTAATACTGCGTTTAGAAGACATATAGCAATTCTTCTAATGAAGGAGTCAGGTAATTACTTTCTACCATGTACTGTGGACTCATTAGGCACATGTGAAGATAACAGGAAGAGTGGAATTATGTCACGTAGCAGACAGTTATCTTAATACCCCTAAAGTGGGATATCTCACAGATTTGGTTCTGTAATGGTGACTATGCATCAATAACGTCTTTAAGGACACAAAAATCTGAATGGGGTGAATGGTTGCTATTGATCGACCAGTTGAATGAAATTGGTATTCTTACATACAGGTGCAGTAAAGTAAAAATTTGAGAAAATATGACTCACAAAAAAGAAAAAGATATGTTCAAACCAGTGACTGGATTAAAATATTGACATTAATTAATAAATCAAGATTTGCATTTTCAGTGTTGGTCGTAACGTATTCATCATTTCATAGCGCTGTATTTATTTTTAAGAAAGCGTGGAGGACTACTGCACCTACCGCAACCCTGTCAACTGTGAAAAGGAAAGTGAGGATTGCACAACGGTAAGAAATACAGAATTGTATGAGAAATAAATGCCATAAACTGCCTCAGGATCATGATTCTTGTAAAAATTCCACATCAGTAAACATTTTCATCATGCTGATAGGCATATGTTAGGTAATGTGACATGTGGAAGGAACAGCACGAGTGAATGCAAAGTATGTGTAACATTATAACTTCGGTGATTTCATTTTCTCAATTGTTACTTCTCAAAGTTCCAGTGTGATTCTTGCAAGAGGTGGGCACATATGCCCTGCATTACAGAAGGAACCAATCAAGACTACCTGACTGAGGAGAAGAAAGAGTACAACTGCAAAAAATGTGCATAGTTCCCTTCTTTACCAAAAAAAAAACAAAAAAAAACACCATTATATTTAAATGCCTCTTGTTCAAAACATAATGCAACCAAACAAAAAATTTTATTTATATTATATAAATTATAATATACCAGATAAATTATATATATATTATATATAATCTGGTATATATAAATTATATATACCAGATTACAATAATAAATGTTTTTTATTTGAAAACAATTATCCTTGGTATTTGTGTCCATGTGTACAATGCAAATTATAAAAAGCAGCATCTTGAGCTGTAGGTCACGAAAGCTGTAGGTCAAATAAATTGGTTAGTCTCTAAGGTGCCACTAGTACTCCTTTTCTAAAAGCAGCAAAGAGGAAGCAAATCGTGACTGTTTTCGACCAGAAACGCCATCCCTCCTGATTCACAACCCCTGGACCAAGCGGTAAAGTCAATTTGGCACATGAGCAAGGAGGAAGCAAATTGTGAGTGTTTTCGACCAAAAACCCCATCCCTCCTGATTTGCAACCATCCCTGGACCAGTGACAGGTGCATGGGCAGCCAAGTCATTGGAAATAAGCAAGGAGGAAGCCAGTGAAAAAAATCAAAGGGGCCACTCTGGTATCACCTTGGGCTCATGGGCATGCTCCATACCCCCAAACCTTACCTCACTTTTCACGTACTCACATGCAAAATGAAGCAGCACGCTTCAATCATCAAATACATCAACTGCGCAAATTAGCTAGGAGGAAGGTAACTGTGAGTGTTTTCGACCACAAAACCCCATCCCTCCTGATTCGCAACCTCTGGACCAGGCAGTAAAATCAATTTGGCACATTAGCAAGGAGGAAGCAAATCGTGAGTATTTTCGACCAAAAACCCCATCCCTCCTGATCTGCAACCCTGGCAGGTAGTAACAAGTCCTGAGAGGTAGCCAAGATGGTCACATTTGCGTGGCGGAAACTGCACCTAGTTGCAAAAGGGGAGGGTTGCTAGCCATGCCGCCCCAAGAAATGTGCTCACGCCGCCCCAGCTCGCCTCCGCCTGCTCCCCTGAGCATGCCGCCACCACTCCGATTCTCCCCCCTCCCTCCCACCCAGGCTTGCCACGCGCCAAACAGCCGTTTCACGCGGCAAGCCTGGGAGGGAGGGAGGAGAAGCTGAGAGGCGGCGCGCTCGGGGGAGGCGGTGGTGGTGGAGCGGAGGTGAGCTGGCTAGCTCCCTATCCTGCAGACCAGCCTCTCTCGATGCTGCTGCATGTTGCAAAAAAAGAGGACTCTGATCGATGGGAGCAAAACCAAGGCAGCCAGTTCTCTGAGACTCCAGCACACGGTCCCAGGATGGATGCCGTGGTTGACAACATGAAAAACAGCGCAGAGGTCAGGAAGGCTGGCGAATGAGAGTCAGATGAGAAGAGATCACTTAACTCCCCAGGGGTGGTAGGTTCTGCCCCAGGCTGGTTTGTAGAGCAATGGCTGCTGGGCAATTTTACATTTTAACTGAAAACCATTTTGTCATCATTTTTTGTTCTGAGTTTGAGAAAAGGAAGAAATGAGAAAGTGTCATATAAGTATCAAATGGGTTTATGCCTCAAATTCTTAGGGTTTCAGCTATATTCAGGCCAATTCCAGAACAAAGAACAGAAGCTGCATCCACAGAGTCCATAAAGTCAATGATTATTGTCATGATTTGCATTATTCATTGGGGCACCATCTGTGTACTCAGCACTGTTCAGAATATGCCAGAAAATCTAGTCCCTGAGCCAATGCATATAAGATACGTAACTCTGGATAAGATGACTCAGATATTTAAGTATGAAGTGTATAGTTATTGACCACACATGTTATCACATGTTCACTGTGATGTTTATATCTGAGCGGAGGCGCTGATGGCAACAGAAGTTTTAGTTGTTTAAGAGCTAGAAGATTTGACCCTCCAATTTTCTTTCTAAAGGAAGAGCTGCCCAAAGCTCCTGTGCTTGTTTATTTTCCTTTCCTGCCTGCAGTGGCCCTGAGATACCTCAGAAGTCTCAGGTTTTTTTCTCAATTTAAAATACAGAATTTTCTTGTGTTTGGTTTTAAATAGTCTCGTCTGAGAACTGCCACTCAATTGCTGTGGTGTTGTGTTTAAGAGCCTCCTGGAAAGTAACTAGCCTTTAAACAGAAGTAAAAGCAGTGTTGCCAACTCTCATGATTTTGTCATGAGTCTCATGATAATTGTTTACCTTAAAGCCCCAACTCCTGGAGTCAGGTGGATAGGTGATGATTTCACCCTTCATTCTTAAAGAAAAATGAAGTTTCTAGTCCTCCTGATTGTGGAGAAAGCTTCAAAATGTGACCCCAGTGCACCCTATGGGCTCAAAAAGCAGAAGGCAAATAAAAAGAACCCCAAATCTGTTATTTTTACATAATCTCATGATGTTAAAGCCAATTTCATGATTTTTGGTGAGCCTGATTCATGAATTTTGAACATTTGGGATTGGCAATACTGTGAAAGTGACTTGAAAGTGTCAGTTTCACGCCGGTTTAAGGTTAGTTTCTAGTCTATTACCTGGAGTGAGGTAACACCTCTAGAGCCCCAGGCAGGTGTAGTATAAACTCGTGGGGCCTTGCCCTAGTAGGATGTTTCCAAAGTTAAATGATCTATTCCAAGCTTGGTGAACTGCAAAAAGAGCGATAGAAAGTCATCTAGATTTTTCTACAGTTGTTTCAATTGTTGTATTCAAGAGATGGTAACAAAGAATATACATTATATATTGGACCTAGGGGTGACAGTGGACGAGAAGCTGGATATGAGTCAGCAGTGTGCCCTTGTTGCCAAGAAGGCCAATGGCATTTTGGGATGTATAAGTAGGGGCATAGCGAGCAGATCGAGGGACGTGATCATCCCCCTCTATTCGACATTGGTGAGGCCTCATCTGGAGTACTGTGTCCAGTTTTGGGCCCCACACTACAAGAAGGATGTGGATAAATTGGAGAGAGTCCAGCGAAGGGCAACAAAAATGATTAGGGGTCTGGAACACATGACTTATGAGGAGAGGCTGAGGGAACTGGGATTGTTTAGTCTGCGGAAGAGAAGAATGAGGGGGGATTTGATAGCTGCTTTCAACTACCTGAGAGGTGGTTCCGGAGAGGATGGTTCTAGACTATTCTCAGTGGTGGAAGAGGACAGGACAAGGAGTAATGGTCTCAAGTTGCAGTGGGGGAGGTTTAGGTTGGATATTAGGAAAAACTTTTTCACTAGGAGGGTGGTGAAACACTGGAATGCGTTGCCTAGGGAGGTGGTGGAATCTCCTTCCTTAGAAGTTTTTAAGGTCAGGCTTGACAAAGCCCTGGCTGGGATGATTTAATTGGGGATGGGTCCTGCTTTTGAGCAGGGGGTTGGACTAGATGACCTCCTGAGGTCCCTTCCAACCCTGATATTCTATGATTCTATGATTCTATTAAAATTTTAAACCTAACCAGTGTTCTTTAAGTGATTTGACACAAAATGTGAGAACATGTTAGTATTAGAGCTCAGTAGGTTTAATATTTATTAAATCCTCTTTTTTTATATAAGAATTAGATACAGTGCCCTGTCAGCTAATTTCTAAATTATTATCTTAAAAAAAAAAAAACCCTAGAGTTTTCAGGTGCCTACATAGCCCTTGGAATCAAGGTTGAAGTTGCCTCCCCCCCTACCAAAATTGGAAATGGCGCCCCTGTCCAGGAAATACACCTTAACACACTCAAAACTGCCTTCACCAAACAAGGACACTCCACCAGAGATGTAGATTGCATCATGGAATGGGCCATCCAAATACTTCAAGAGAACCTGCTTCAATTCAGAAATAAAACCCCTCTGATGCACACTCATAGTTATCACCTAGCACCCCACGCTGGAGCCCACATGGGGTATCATCAAACAGTTACAACCCATACTTGATGGGGATCCCATCCTGAAATAAATACTTCCAGAACTCCCTCTTCTAGCCTTCAAACAACCCCCCATCTCACCAAGCTCATCATCAGAAGCAAGCTCCACACAGCCCAGGAGACACCAACTCAAAGCAGCACCAGACCCTGCCAGAACAACAGATGCAAAACCTGCAGACACATCTCCACGGCTACAATGATCAACACCCCACAACACACCTTTCAAGATACATGAGTCCTGCGCATACCTATCACAACATGTGGTGTACCTCATCCAGTGCACTAAATGCCCCAATAACGACTGTATGGATGAAATCAGACAATCACTATGCTCTTAAATTAGCTCACAAAGGAAAATGAAAAAAGACAAAAACATCCTATCACCTGTGGGTGAACGCTATTCACAAAGCAATCACTGTCTATCTGACCTATCAGTCGTCAGTCTCTAAGGAAACATGCACACAACACTTTCAAAAGACAAGCCTGGGAGCTTAAATTCACAACTTTGCTAGACACTAAAAATCATGGTGTTAATAAAGACACTGGATTTATGGTTTATTACAACAATCTGTAACCCACTAAACCCCCATTTTTGTCCTATGACTACAGAGGTGTTAATGGGCCACTTCACGTTGAATGGTCCCTTAGAATATATGCTAACTGTTTACAGGGGTGGCAGGTTTGTAGAAATTTTGGTGGTGCCCAGAACCCGCCCCCCCCAAAAACTCTGCCCCCCCCCCACCTGCCTAAGGCTCTGGGAGGGAGTTTGGGTGCTGGGTGCAGGCTCCGGGCTGGGGCAGGGGGTGGGGGTGCAGGAGGGGATGAGGGGTGAAGGCTCTGGGCTGGGGCTGGGGGTGGGGGTGTAGGAGGGGTGACAGGTACAGGCTCTGGGAGGGAGTTTGGGGGCAGGAGGGGGTGTGTGGGAAGGGGAGGAGGTGCAGGCTCTGGGAGGGAGCTTGGGGATAGGAGCGAGTGCAGTGGTGAGGGCTGTGGGGCTGAAGATGAGAGGTTTGGGGTGTGGGAAGGGGGAGGAGGTGCAGGCTCTGGGCTGGGGGTGGGGTGTAGGAGGGGTGAGGGGTACAGGCTCTGGGAAGGAGTTTGGGGGGCAGGAGGGGGTGTGTGGGAAGGGGAGGAGGTGCAGGCTCTGGGAGGGAGTTTGGGGATAGGAGCGGATGCAGGGGTGAGGCTGTGGGGCTGAGGATGAGAGGTTTGGGGTGTGGGAGGGGGCTCAGAGCTAGGACAGAGGGTTAGGGTGCGGGGGTAGGAGGGCTCTGTCTGGGGCTGGGATTGAGGGGTTTGGGACATTGGAGAGGCTTAGGGCTAGGGCGGAAGGGCAGGGTAAGAGCAGCCTGCCCTGCCATTAGTGAATGAGGGCACCAGGACCCCGTGGCAGCAGTTGATGCGGGGAGCCAGCGGAGCAGAGCCAGGGTGAGCTGCAGGCTCCAGGGCTGGGGAGGTGCACAGGGGCAGCAAATGGGGGCCAGGGGACACTCTGGGGAAGGTGCGGGGGGGCCGGCAGGCGGGACCGGGGGAAAGACCCGGCCCCAAACATTGGTGGAGCTGGGCCCCCAGGCCCTGAATATTGCTGGAAACCGGGCACCACGAGTGTATATAACTCGCCGCCCCTGACTGCTTACGCTAAACAATCTGTTCCACCTCGTATTTAGCTTAGTACCTTTCCCAGACTGGAAGTAGAGCTCTGTGTAGCTTGAAACCTTATTTCTCTCACCAAAAGAAGTTGGTCCAATAAAAGATATTATGTCACCCATGGACAGCAGGTGAACCCCCCTTCGGGGACACTAGCCCCCTGGCCAGCCCCCGCCCGCCGGAGCCCAGAGGCCCGCCCCCAGGGCCCGAGGAGCCCCGGCTTGCCCACCCCAGCCGCATTGGCCAGCCTGAACCCAGGCCAGACCAAGCACCAGGCCGCCGGCTGACACATGCACCAACCCAAGCACCAAGCTGCTGGCCAGCCGAAGCCGCCCCGTGCTGCTGGCCCAACACCCGGGCCAGCCTGAGCCACCCCAAGCCGCCAGCCCAACCCACTGGCTACCAGCCAGCCCAAGCCGCCCCAGGCTCTGGCCGCCAGCACCAGCCCAAGCCCCCAGCTGAAGCTGAACCCCCGCTGGCTTCAGGGGAGAGGGGGAGCGAGGGCAGGGCCTCGGGGCAGAGTGTGGGCAGGGCCACGGCCTTGGTTAGGGGAGGCTTGGCCTCCCCTGGCCTATGATACCCACCACCATACCCACCTTGTCTCTCTAACATCCTGGGACCAATATGGCTACAGCAACTAGGTGGAACATGGTGCTACATGGAATGGCAAATAAGGTTCCTGTGTAACGAAGGGATGAAAGTCACGGTAGTAATGGGGTTATATCTTTAACACCATGCATCTATTTTATCTTGTCTGTTTCTCCCAAAATCAGTGCTTCCTGTGCAAGACCTACACCCAGCTGTATCATCCGGCACTCACAGCCTGTTCCACCGTTCCTAGGGTTTCCCTCCAACTCCCTGCTACCATGCAGGCCCCACGCCCAGGTCCTGAGCCTGGCCACCCCCTGGCCAGGAGAAGGGGGGTGCGATGGGGGGAAGGCTGATGGGTAGGTTTGCAAACTTTCCAATTTCTGAAAACTGGACACTACAGCAGGAATGCCAGATCCTCCCCCACCCATGTTTCTTTCCCTGAGGCCCCACCCCCAGCCCCGTCGCTCCCTGCTCTCCCCTCTCCTTCTCCATCACTGGATCCTATCCAGCTCTCCCTGCTCTCCTGCAACCCCCCAGGAGTTTAAGCAAAGTAAATGAAGGCACTGTATGCTTTGCCTTTATATGTCCATATACTTCCTTTCTGCCAAACAACAAAAGAATCAAGTGGACCAATTATCCACTTCCAAGAAATGCAGGCGTCAACATGCATGAGACTTTTCCCCATAAATCAGCCTAGTTTGATCCTTCATACCAGATAATTTTTGACCACTCGGTGCATGGCACTTTCTAAAGCCGGAGCTTAATTACTAAATCATGTTTTAATCTGATAAATGAGTGTTTAATTTCTTTGGCATCCAAAAATCAAAGACTTCTGGACATGGTAACAAACTCTACATAATAGTCAAATTATAAAACAAAGCTATATATTGTGATTATAGCAGAGCAGGATTAGAATTAAAATCCTAGAGATTTCAATATCTGCAGAGAAGATAAGATGCACAACTTCCAGTAACTACAATAGAAAAGTCATGTCTAATGCTCTTCTCACTGTGCTGAAGAGAGGGGAGGGTTGGGAGCTTTTTGTGTTATTTTTCTTTTGCCTTCATCTATCACTATTCCTTAAGTTCTACTTTGGAATCTGCTAATTCTGAAAATATTGAGAGAAGTCAAAATGTCTCAGCATTGTGCCAGGTTGCATATTGTGCTAGCTATCTAATAGGAATCTTTACAGTATAAATATAGGATGACTGAGACAAAGAATTCCTTTATGAATTCACTGTGGCAATTTCAAACTTCATTTGCGTCAAATGGAGACCCTGTAGGTATTGCCTGCATGGAAGTCACTGCTGGATGGGAGTGAGGTGGATCCGGCCAGCACAGTACCCTGCTTGGTGAGGTTGGTGCCTGGGGCAGCCCCGGGAGCAGAACTCCATGAACACTGGTGCCTTCTCCCAGGTGGGATGGGAGACAGTGCACTGGTTGGGGGGGGCAAGCAGTAGCACGGGGTGTATGTGGTGGAGTGTGGGGGGCACGTGGCTGTCCCAGTGTTTTGCCCCTCAGAGATGGCAACCCTAGTTCGGAATGCAGGGCGCAGTCTCCTGGCTGTAAGCCGCCACTGCCTTATAGGCATGGCCACAACCCAAAAGAAGTAAAAACAAACAAACTAATCCTGCAACCCACAACACAATCCAGGCTCACACACTTCTCTCAAGGCAAACAATCAATAGTCTCGGTCAAGCGGGCAGGGTTCCTAACCCCCGAGCGTCTGAGGGACCCAGGCTGCACACCCTGAAAAAGCAAAGTAAAGATGGTCCCTCAACCTCTCCAGGGGGTCTTGTCAGAAGATGCTCTTCAGCAGCTTTCTGGGTAAGCAGCCCTGCCTGCCCAGTGGGGCTAGGGAGCTCTGTTCTGTAGCTCTGCTTCCCTCTGAGGATAATTTACACTGCACATTAAGCCTAGGCCCTGACTCAGGTTTGAACCCATGCCCCCTTTCTGTCCACACACAAATCAGTCTGACTTGGGTCAGCAAGCACTCAGGACCTGAGTCCCAGCACCCTGCTGGGGGGCCGGGGGAGGGGTGTCAGAGCCAGAGTCCTGCTGTGACTCAGGCCCAAGCTGTGTAGACGCAGCTCAAGCCATAGACCCGAGTCAGGCGGCCTGCATAGCACAGCATGGATGCGTTAGCGTGGCTGTGAGACCCAGGTCCAGCAATTGCAAGCGCCGGTTTGGAATACCAAGTGCGCAAGCCTGAGTGCCATAGACCCGGGTTTACAATGCAGCGTAGACATATCCTGAACCCCATCCAGCACAGAGCAGGGATCCGCCCTGTCAGGGCCTGCCCAACACCAGGCTTGAAAACATTACGGGTGCTCCGGGGCGAAGCGGATTGTGCCCGGAGGAGCTCTTGAACCCTTCCCTGGCTGGGGTGGGGAGTCTGCCCCATCACAAAGCCAAACTGAAAATGAACATTTCGGGAGTTTTTAGCACATCACAAAGTAAAAAAGAAGTCGTTTCACTCCGAACAGCCCATTTTGTTTTGACCACACCGAACAGCTTCATTGAGACGGGCAGCCATTTTTAAACATTTTGGACAGTTCTTCCAATAAACACAAAGGACAATTTTGAAACAGAAATTCATCTCGAATCAAAAAAATTAAAACGTTTCATTTTGAAAATGTCAAAACAACACACTGTAGCTCACGAAAGCTCATGCTCAAATAAATTTGTTAGTCTCTACAGTGCCACAAGTACTCCTTTTCTTTTTGCAGATACAGACTAACAAGGCTGCTACTCTGAAACCTGCTACACTTTGGTTCATTATGAAATAAAAACATAAAACTAAATACTCAATATTAATTACTTTTATTGCTACAAATCAACAATGGTATAAAGGTTCAATACAATGTCAGTTTTCAGGAAGTCAATTTGTGCAGCGTAGTTAAATTCGCCTGACACAGGAGTGCTTTCGAAGTTACACACCTCAGCTAGGAGTATTTATTTGATGATTTTACAAGTTATATAACTTTTTATATGTTACTAAAATCTAATTCATTAGTTTGTACTAGTGCTTTAACTTGTTGCACTGCACCTTTACCCTCCCTAGCTTTGTCTTGGATATTAACATTCAAGTCACCGATCCGTGAAGGTATTTCCCCAATATGTACTAAGCCGTGAAAGAGGAAATTTGCTGTTTAAGAAAGCTGGCAAAGGTTTAAAAAGTTCAGCTAATACTAGCTGAAACTGCAGTATTGTGAATTTATGAGGGTTATTCCTGACATGTGCTTTTAAAGAGTTGTGTTCATGTTTGCTCTTGCTTGCAATCTGAGTTACATAAGTTGCTATGCAGGCACAAAAGAATGTTTTCAAAATGATTAATTGACCCATTTATCTATAGCACTATAATCTGCCAGAAGATCGGGGGGGAACGTTAACTGTGAAAGTCACCTCCCTTGGGCATACAAGGTGCCGTCAACTCAGGCCGATCAAAAAGAGGACCTGGCAGTGTCTGGTCAGCGCTGCTGACAGGACACTAAAAGTCCGGTTCCCAGAGTCCCCCCAATCAGTCTCCGCCCCAGGAAGGTGGGAAGAGCAGCTGCTGCTGCCTGGAAAGGCTGCAGCTCAGCTGGAGGCATAGGTGTTGGAACTAGAGGTGCATCTTAAAACAAAAAAACTTCAAATCCAGACTCCAGCGAGAAACTGCTGAATTGGAATTCATTTGCAAATTGGATACTATTAATTTAGGATTAAATAGAGACTGGGAGTGGCTAAGTCATTATGCAAGGTAGCCTGTTTCCTCTTGTTTTTTCCTACCCCCCCCCCCCCCCCCGATGTTCTGGTTTAACTTGGATTTAAACTTGGAGAGTGGTCAGTTTGGATGAGCTATTACCAGCAGGAGAGTGAGTTTGTGTGTGTATGGGGGTGGGGGGGATGTGAGAAAACCTGGATTTATGCAGGAAATAGCCCGACTTGATTATGTAAAGAGTTGTCACTTTGGATGGGCTAGCACCAGCAGGAGAGTGAATTTGTGTGGGGGGGTGGAGGGTGAGAAAACCTGGATTTGTGCTGGAAATGGCCCACCTGATGATCACTTTAGATAAGCTATTACCAGCAGGACAGTGGGGTGGGAGGAGGTATTGTTTCATATTCTCTGTGTATATATAAAGTCTGCTGCAGTTTCCACGGTATGCATCCGATGAAGTGAGCTGTAGCTCACGAAAGCTCATGCTCAAATAAATTGGTTAGTCTCTAGAGAGAGAACTGGCTCCCAAGGACCCGGCTCCAGCAGAGAGAGACAGGTACACCCCCCGCAGAGGTGATCCTGTCCCCTCCCCAGCCCCACTGTGCTTTCCCCTGGCCCCTGCCTCACTCTGGGGACCAACCCCCCCAGCCCACAACAGATGAACTTCTGGATGCATATCCGAGCCAAATCTTGAGTTTCGTCCATCACTTATTATCATTTGTGGTGGCCTACTTGCACTTTAAACAAGAAGCTACTTAATAATTTCAACTAACACCATTACTGCTGTCGTGGGAAACAAAAGAATAATAATAACTGCTGTGAAATGAGTTATAGCCTTTCTACATTTATAAACATTATTAGTTTGTTACACACTGTCTCTCATTCCAGTTACATTCATCTTTTCCACACAAGGAATACAAATTTAGACAATATTTTCCAGATGACTTTGCTTCCTTCTTATCGCCTTTCACCACATAACGTACTGTAGCTTTAAGAAAATTAATGTTTCCAAGTTTGTCTGAGTTAGCAAAGCTAGTACTGAATTGATGAGACCTTTTATGCCCAAGGGTGATGACAGTCACATCTTACTAACGTTTTTTCCCCCGATCTTCTGGCAGATTATAGTGCTATAGATAAATGGGCCAATTAATCATTTTGAAAACATTATTTTCTGCTTGCATAGCAATTTATGTAACTCAGATTGCAAGCAAGAGCAAACATGAACACAACTCTTTAAAGGCACATGTCAGGAATAACACCCGTAAATTCACAATGCTGCAGTTTCAACTAGTATTAGCTGAACTTTTTAAACCTTTGCCAGCTTTCTTAAACAGCGAATTGCCTTTGAGGAACAGGGTCTCCATTTGACTCAAATGAAGTTTGAAATTGCCACAGTGAATTCATAAAGGAATTCTTTGTCTCAGTCATTCTATATTTGTATTGTAAAGATTCCTATTAGATAGCTAGCACAATATGCAACCTGGCACAATGCTGAGATATTTTGATTTCTCTCAATATTTTCAGAATTAGCAGGTCGCAAACTAGAAATTAAGGAATAGTGGTAGATGAGGGACACCCCCCCACACATACATACACACACACACAAAGAACCCAAACCTCTTCAGTGCAATGAGAAGAGCATTAGACATGAATTTCTATTGTTGTTACTAAAAGTTGTGCATTTTATTCTCTCTGCACATGTTAAAATCTCTAGGATTTTAATTCTAATCCTGCTCTGATATATACACAATATATAGCTTTGTTTTATAATTTAACTATTAGGTAGAGTTTGTTACCATGTCCAGAAGTCTTTGATTTTTGGATACCAAAGAAATTAAACACTCATTTATCAGATTAAGACATTATTTAGTAATAAATGTAATTAAAGTCTGGTTTTAAAAAAGTGCCATGCACTGAGTGGTCAACTGTATGGGGTTGTGAAAGATCAAACTAGGCTCATTTATGGGGAAAAGTCTCATGCATGTTTATGCCTGCATTTCTTGGAAGTGGATAGCTGGTCCACATAAATTAGTTTTCTTGTTTATCAGGTTTATCAGAAAGGAAGTATATGGACATATAAAGGCAAAGCATACAGTGACTTCATTCACTTTGCTTAAACCTCTGGAGGGGAAAGAGGGGGAGAGGATCAAGCAATGGAGAAGGGAGGGGAGAAAGCAGGGAGCCACAGAGATGGGGGGGGAGAGGAGCAGGCAGGAGGTGGGGCCTTAGGGGAAGAGGCAGGGTAGGGGAAGTTTCCAGCACTCTGGCTGTAGTGTCCGGTTTTCAGAAATTGAAAAGTTGACAACCCCATTCAGGATGGACGGGGCTGGTTCCTGGAGCAAGGCAGGGTCTTGGGGCAAGCACAGTGGGGCAGGGCAGACAGAATCCCCGCCAGGGCAGCACAGAGCCGGTGCCTACCTCTCTCTGCCAGAACCGGGTCCTTGGGAGTCAGTTCTCTCTCTGACTCTCTCTCTCCAGCTGAGCTGCAGCTCCTCCAGGCAGCAGCTGCTCTTCCTGACCTCCTGGAGGGGAGGCTGATTGCAGTTACTCCATAACTGGACTTTCAGTGTCCAGTCAGAAATGCTGACTGGAGACTGCCAGGTCCCCTTTTCGACTGGACTTTCTGGCAGAAAACTGGTCGCCTGGCAACCCTACAGATGGGAAATGTAGTCTCTGCTCAGCCAGGAGAAAGGGGATGTACAATGGGGAGGAGGCTGATGGGATTTGTAGCTCCCGGCTTTGCAGAGCCATCACATTGAGTTTAACACCTGGAAAGAAGAAATCAGAGGCGGGTCCCCGCTCTCTCGTAGAGACCCCCTTTTTCTGCAAGCAAAAATGACTCCTTCCTCTGAGGGAACTAGAGGTTCACTCCTCTCCATCAATTTTTTTTTGTTTGCTTGGAACTTGAAATAATAATTTTTAAAAGATTGCTTCAGGACTGTCGTAGATTATACCTCTGGGGCGCCCCTTGAGATGAGGATGGGTGCTTCTCCCATCTCAGGTGTGGGTGATACTGTAGCACTGGTTTGGAGCAGGGTGGCCAGCTGTCCCCGTTTTCCCAAGATGGTCCCTTTTTTTGTAGGGAACTGTCCCAGGAAATCCATACATCTCCCCGGGACAACAGAACTTTTTGTCAGTTACTCCCTCATGGTTCCTCCCAGCCACTAGAGACAGTGGTGGTGGGAGCCGGGGGGTAGCGGCACCAGCATAGAGGGAAGTCTGGCTCTAGGCTGTCTGGGAGCCATGGGGATGGGGCAGCTTAGGAGCAGTGAGTGGAACGGGGAAGCTGAGCACTGGCAGTGGCCAGTCACCACCATGTAGGTATTGCCTGAACGGAGGTCATTGCTGGATGGGAGCGACGTGGATCCGGCCAGCATGGTATCCTGCTTGGTGAGGTCGGTGCCTGGGGCAGCCCTGGGTGCAGGACTCCATGAACTCTGGTGCCTTCTCCCAGGTGGGATGCAAGACAGTCCATTGGTTGGGGGGGGGGGGCAAGCAGCAGCCTGGGGTGTATGTGGTGGAGTGGGGAGGGCACGTGTTTTGGACGTGGCAACCCTAGTTCGGAATGCAGGGCGCAGTCTCCTGGCTGTAAGCCGCCACTGCCTTATAGGCATGGCCACAACCCAAAAGAAGTAAAAACAAACAAACTAATCCTGCAACCCACAGCACAATCCAGGCTCACACACTTCTCGCAAGGCAAACAATAAATAGTCTTGGTGAAGTGGGCAGGGTTCCTAACCCCCGAGCGTCTGAGGGACCCAGGCTGCACACCCTGGGCTTTACTGAAAAAGCAAAGTAAAGATGGTCCCTCAACCTCTCCAGGGGGTTTTGTCAGAAGATGCTCTTCAGCAGCTTTCTGGGTAAGCAGCCCTGCCTGCCCAGTGGGGCTAGGGAGCTCTGTTCTGTAGCTCTGCTTCCCTCTGAGGATAATTTACACTGCACACTAAGCCTAGGCCCTGACTCAGGTTTGAGCCCATGCCCCCTTTCTGTCCACACACAAATCAGTCTGACTTGGGTCAGCAAGCACTCAGGACCTGAGTCCCAGGACCCTGCTGGGGGGCCAGGGGAGGGGTGTCAGAGCCAGAGTCCTGCTGTGACTCAGGCCCAAGCTGTGTAGACGCAGCTCAAGCCATAGACCTGAGTCAGGCGGCCTGCATAGCGCAGCATGGATGCGTTAGCGTGGCTGTGAGACCCAGGTCCAGCAATTGCAAGCGCCGGTTTGGAATACCAAGTGCGCAAGCCTGAGTGCCACAGACCCGGGTTTACAATGCAGCGTAGACATATTCTGAACCCCATCCAGCACAGAGCAGGGATCTGTCCTGTCAGGGCCTGCCCAACACCAGGCTTGAAAACATTACAGGTGCTCCGGGGCAAGTCGGATTGTGCCCGGAGGAGCTCTTGAACCCTTCCCTGGCTGGGGTGGGGAGTCTGCCCCATCACAAAGCCAAACTGAAAATGAACATTTCGGGAGTTTTTAGCACATCACAAAGTAAAAAAGAAGTCGTTTCACTCCGAACAGCCCATTTTGTTTTGACCACACCGAACAGCTTCATTGAGACGGGCAGCCATTTTTAAACATTTTGGACAGTTCTTCCAATAAACACAAAGGACAATTTTGAAACAGAAATTCATCTCGAAACAAAAAAATTAAAACGTTTCATTTTGTAAATGTCAAAACAACACACTGAGATTTTTTTCTGAATTTATTTTTATGTTTTGGGGGTTTTGCAATTGAAACAACTCAGCAAAACCTACACAAATCTGCAAAATCTGTCACCAATCTGCATTCTTTACTGAAAGGTGTTTTGGCTGAAAATTTCACGCAAGTCACATAAGGTGGTCTACTGTACTACTGTCTCTGCTTTACCCAGGTCTTCCTTCCATTAGGGAAGCAGCAGGTGCTGCATGCCCAGGCTGTGCTGATCACTCAGGTGAGGGCATCCTCTTTCAACAGTCCCTGCACCGCTCTCCTTTAAGCCAGCCATTTTGGCTGCCTGCCCAGCCAACACCTGTGTGTATTTGATGACGTTAATATCAATGGCTGTGGTCTCTTTAAATGTCTCTTTACAAATCAGTCATCTCTCCCCATCAATCAACTGAAGATTTAACAAAAGTATTTAGAATCTTGAGATGAAGAATCCAAGCCTGTTGATGAACATGACCTGTTTCCTGGGATCTGTATTCAAAGGCATCACTCATCTTTGTGAGGTCACTGACATAGTGTGAAACTGGCTCTTTAAGAGGAATGAGGCCAGTGCTCCTGTGACTCAACTGACCCCACTGGGCTTAAAAGAGGGCACCTGGCCCCTAGAAGGGGTGAGACCCAGTGAGTCAGAGCAGACTGTTTCAGTCAGGAAATGGGCAAGTGAGAGCTGTCTGAGACAAGGCGATGGACCCCAAAGGAAGCTGTAGGGGGTTCCTGGGGTAAGCTGAAGGCAGGAGAACAGCAAGTGGGGTTTGCCAGATGATCTCCCCAAGCCAGAGGGCCAGGGCTGAAGGCAAAGAAACAACAGAGGCAGTTGCCTGCTGACTCTTAAGCCAAAGAAGGCTGAAGGTAGGGGAGGGCTGCTAACATCTCCAGCACACTGGAACCAGTGGGCCAGTGAGGGCTGAGGGCCAGGGGGAGTGAAGCATGCTCCACTAGTGAAGATGAACTCCCAGCAGAGAAGCTGCAGGGCTCCCAGCTGGGAAGAGCGGGGTTTCGCTCCAGCTGGAGTGGAGGTCCTGGTGAAAGGATCAATTAGGGCTGAAAAACCCAGATGAAGCCGAAGACACCAGAGTATGGTACGGAGGTGCGGGGTGCTGAGGGATGCAATGTCTTGGGATTTTCAGGCCCATGTGCATGGAGGTCATAATGGACTAGGTCTGGGACTTCTTTTGGCCCGAGGAGGGGCTTGCTTAAGGAAAGAGAGTCTGATGTGGAGTTAATGGGGACTCTGAAGGAGGGAAGCAGAGGCAGGCATGTGTATTCTGCTATAAACCTATGCTTTTATGTGATCTCTTCTGAATGTATCTGCTTGGATTTAAATAAAGTAACATAAAAGAGTGCTGATCCCTTCCCCCACATACCCATCACCAGACAGCAAAACCTCTTACAAGTTCAACCAAATCACTGTAACCCTTTGTTGACAGACTGAATTGTCAACTGCTTGACTACACTTTAAAAAGAAAAGGAGGACTTGTGGCACCTTAGAGACTAACCAATTTATTTGAGCATACAGCTGTAGCTCACGAAAGCTTATACTCAAATAAATTGGTTAGTCTCTAAGGTGCCACAAGTCCTCCTTTTCTTTTGCAGATACAGACTAACAAGGCTGCTACTCTGAAACCTGACTACACTTTGGTTCATTATGAAATAAAAACAAGAAACTAAATACTCAATATTAATTACTTTTATTGCTGCAAGTCAACAATGGTATAAAGGTTCAATACAATGTCAGTTTTCAGGAAGCCAATTTGTGCAGCGTTGTTAAATTCGCCTGACACAGGAGTGCTTTCGAAGTTACACACCTCAGCTAGGAGTATTTATTTGATGATTTTACAAGTTATATAACTTTTTATATGTTACTAAAATCTAATTCGTTAGTTTGTACTAGTGCTTTAACTTGTTGCGCTGCACCTTTACCCTCCCTAGCTTTGTCTTGGATACTAACATTCAAGGTACTGGTCTGTGAAGGTACTCCCCAGTATGTACTAAGCTGTAGAGCAAACATATTTGATTTGGACAGTTTTCCTATCTGCATATGCCAAATACTTAGTTGTACTGTTTCAGGGTATTGTGGGATGTAGATTAGCATGAGAACAGAACTCTGGGAAAAAACATAGTCCATTTTAGCGCTTATAACTGCCAGGCATTTGTATAATGTGGAATATGCTAACCTAACATATATGTGTTGGCTAACACCTTGCATTCCTTAAATATCCAACAACAACCCAATCCCTCTGCCCTTCCCCAATCCACTTCAGACAGGCCTCACAGAATGCCTGGAAAGCCAAAACTGTATGGTTCTGCCTCATACCGAGAAAGTCTCTGGCTGCTGTAAAGACCCTGAGCAGGCACCTGCTTTAATATGTGTGCTCAAAGACAAGCGCTAAATCACAGTTTTCTTTTTCAATATGTTGTTTCTGTGGCAAAAGGAGGCAGAGGGAAATCAAGAATCTCAATCTGACATGGACCTTCATGATCACCAACTCCCAGCTGTCAAACCCACCTGCAACCTACAGAAAAGTAATCCAGTCCTGGCCCCTCAATTGGAAAACCAGCTCCAAACACTCACCACAAAAACCTAAGTTTCTGTGATGGGGTGTCTACTTCACACATGCCGTGAAAAGGTTAAGCTAGGCCAGAGGTCAGCATTCAGCCCATCAGGGTAATCCGCAAGACATTTCGTTTATGTTGACCCTCCGCAGGCACGGCCACCTGCAGCTCCCAGTGGCCGCGGTTCACCATTCCAATGGAAGGTTGCTAACCCCAGACCTAGGCACAAGGTTAATCTACGCAGGAGAGCAGGGCTTATTTCTAGGGAGAGTAGGGTGAGTTCATCTGGAGTGGAAGGAGACTCAGAGGAGTGGAGGGACAGAATCATGGAATCATAGAAATATAGGACTGGGAGGGACCTCGACAGGTCAGCTAGTCCAGTCCTCTGCACTGAGGCAGGACTAAGTAGTATCCCTGACAGATATTTGTCCAGTGATGGGGATTCAACAACCTCCCTAGGTAATTTGTTCCAGTGGTTAACTCCCCTAACAGTTAGGAATTTTTTCCTAATGTCTAACCTAAATCTCCCTTGCTGCAATTTAAGCCCATTGCTTCCTGTCCTGTCCTCGGTGCACAAAGAGAACAATTTATCACCCTCCTCTTTATAACAAAAAGAAAAGGAGTACTTGTGGCACCTTAGAGACTAACCAATTTATTTGAGCATGAGCTTTCGTGAGCTACAGCTCACTTCATCAGCTGTAGCTCACGAAAGCTCATGCTCAAATAAATTGGTTAGTCTCTAAGGTGCCACAAGTACTCCTTTTCTTTTTGCGAATACAGACTAACACGGCTGTTCCTCTGAAACCTCTCTTTATAACAACATTTTACGTACTTGAATACTGTTATGTCCCCCTTCAGTCTTCCCGTCTCCAGACTAACCAAACCCAATATTTTCAATCTTTCTTCACCGGTCGTGTTTTCTAGACCTTTAACATTTGTGTTGCTCTTCTCTGGACTTTCTCCAGTTGTCCACCTCTTTCCTGAAACGTGGCGGCCCGAACTGGACACAATACTTCAGCTGAGACCTAATCAGTGCGTAGTAGAGCAGAAGAATTACTTCTCGTGTCTTGCTCACAACGGCTCCTGCTAATTCATCCCGGAATGATGTTTGCTTTTTCTGCAACGGTGTGACATTGTTGACTCTTGCAACGGTGTGACATTGTTGACTCTCGTTTAGTTTGTGATCACTATGACCCCCAGATCCTTTTCTGCGGTTCTCCTTCCTACACAGTCGTTTCCCATGGCGTATGGGACTGTCTGGGAAGCAAGAAATAACGCTGAGGAGGAGAGAAGAGCAGAATGACTGAGGAGGAGAGAAGAGCAGAGTGGCTACTCTAGAGTGAGCCGGAAGCCTGACTGGAGAGGAGTTAGAGCACGCCTGATTCTCTGAGTGAGGGGAGGAGCGTGCCACGCACTGAGCAGTGAGGTTAATCAAGCTCCAGAAGGCAGTGGTTAGAGAGGGGGACAGTTTAGAGGAGCAGAGGCATGCCTGCCATGAGGTGCCTGACAGCTGAGCCCATCTGGGTAAAGGCCTCGGGGTCCTCCGAAGGGACAGGACTCTGTAAAGTGGTCTGGCTGGAGGGCCAGGACATGCCTACGGCCAGAGCAGGCCAAAAGATGGTGGGGGGAAACGGACACAAGGTTCTGCAATGCTACAGCTAGCCCAGGAAGGGGTGTGTTGGGGTGGCAGCTTTGCCCACTCACAAGTACTGCCACTGAGAAACCAGTAAAAGGCAAGGAAATCAGGAGAATTCACAGGGTCTGATATTTATTATCTGTTAAAGTGTGGTAGCACCTAGAATTCCCAGTCATGGTCCAAGACTCCATTGTGCTAAGCACTGTACAAGCACAATAAAAAGTTGGACCCTGCTCCCAAAGGAATTGCAACTGAGTGTAAGACAAGAGATAACAGGTGGCTACAGACAGACAGTGGAGCCCAGTGGAAACAATAAAACAATATTGGCTAACGTGATGGGCAGCCACCACAGCACACCAGCTGCCTAACTGTTTTCAAAGTTTCCAGCAAAGGACAGATTATAAGGGTTGTCCTGCAGGAAAGGAGGAACTTTCATTAACTTCATAGGAGTTATTGATACAAGACTCCAGGAGAAGTGGACCATTGACTTCACTGTCAATATGTCTTAGGTGGTGAATTCTTCAAGGAACGTTATGTATCGATGGAGAATGCAGTACCAGCTGATGGTGACTCCATCTCAAAACAATAGCAGTGCTTATCAAAACGATCAAGTCAGGCTTGTTTTAACCATTTGTCTGTACTGGTCACAGGGAAGCTTTGTGCCAGCACTTGAGTCCAGGCTAGAAGTGAGGAAACCTGGGGTCCTATTCTCAGCTCTGCCACTGATATCCTGTATGACCATGGGCCTTAGTTTCCTCACTTGTAAATGAAGGAGATGCTGTCCCATCCTTTGAGAGATTTACACTTCTTCTACAGAGAAGAACTGTAATTCTCTTTAAATTATTAGTAGCATTCACTAAATAGAGAAAATTAAACCAGATAAACTCCTGCAGGCTGACTCCAAAACACAGAAGCAGGGCTGGGTGATTATTCTCTCTGTTGTGATTGTTCAAAATGCACTTAATCCAAGATGCAGACAATTCATTTGTATTAGACTGATGGGTAGATTTATTGTCCCCCTCTTACTGGGTTGGTCTGAATATATTTTCCAGCCAGACTTATTTATGCATGAAGGAGCCATTTCTGAGCACAAATGGCTGCCCCCTGTACTCAGATTAATTCTCGCTATCTGCCACTTTTCTCTGAGCAACTTTTCAACACTTTTCAATCCAGTGGAAATAAATTACACAGGAATGACTTCTCTGCTGAGCCAAAGCTTGGCACACAGGTCACATTCAGCTTGGAGGAGAGACAAAAATAGAGAGTGAGATCTCCCCTGTGCATCAGCCTGCCCCCCCCCCCCCACACACACACACAAGTGAGCCAGAAAACAAAAACAAGGAACAGGTGATTTTGATATGAAGATCAAGTATTTGGGTAATAGGGAAGGGAGATTAATGAGGTTTCCTCAATTCTATTAGGAATGCCATAAAAACATGTGTTGTTCCCATTTCATCAGTATTTTCATCCTGTTTGCTTGCTGGGACAGAATCCATGTCCTGCCCTTCCAGGGCCAATGTGACCATATGCATCAGTGGTACTTACACAGTGCCCATCACCACAGCATCTGAGCAACTTGAATGTCTTTAGCATCTCTATACCCTTGTGTAACCCTTCTGCCCGTCAGAGTTGGCAGCAACAAGGGCCGGGTTCAATATCTAGGGGATCCATTCCAATAACACAATGCAAACCGGCTCGAGCCCCCACCCAGTGACCTGGGACAAATATATACCACCCCCGCTGGGCGCCTCCAAGAGGCGATACTTCCCCTCTCGCAAGCACATAGTCTGAGTGTAGCAAAAGCCTTTTAATAACAGAGAGAAACAATGTGGCATTATGTTTGGGAAACACCACCAACAGGATTCATAACAAAACCCATGAGCAAAAACCCACCCCAAGCAAATTGGGGCATGCCCTTTTCCCTTTGGTTCTTGAGTCCAGCAACCCCAAATCACCCAAAGTCCCAAAAGTCCAATGCCCCAAAAGTCTCTGTCGCTGGTCAGGGTAGCCCCAGAGTTCGAAAGTTTATCTGCGGAGCTTTACCTCCCAACCTGGGTGGAAATGGGACGGGGGTAAGAGGCACCTTACGTGATCTGAAGCTGACCGCCCCATAGCTCCATAGCGGCGCTCCGCTCCGCCAGCCGCCCCACGAACTCCTTCGCTCAGCTGCACTCCGCTCCGCCAGCCGCCCCACGAACTCCTTCGCTCCGCTCCGCCAGCCGCCCCACGAACTCCTTCGCTCAGCTCCACGGCCCACAAGCAGCTCCTGCCATCCACACACTGCTCCGCGTCGAACTGCTTCACCAGCCGTCCCGCAAACTGCTCCACAATATATCTTCAGGCTCCCCCACTACTTAACACAACACTCAGTGATTTCAGCTCTTAGGTGAATTCAGCTTGTAGTAGGGGAGCCCCAGTGCTGGTGCACTGTCAGCCCAAAGTGAGCTCAGCAGCCTATAACTAGACTTCTAATGAAATCAAAATTAGCTCTGATATTCCACAGTGGAGAGAGGAGAAAGTGCAATTAGCATGTAAGGCCCTCACCAAGGGGCCCATGCCACCAAGTATTAATACTTGTCCCCAGCCTCTCTCCCTTCACACAGTTTTGGAACCCATGACCCTTGCCTAGCGAGTGCTACTTAGTTGATGGTGAATCCCTCCATCATAACAAAAGGCCACGTACAGTTCCAAGCACCGTTCCCATAATCAGGGTAATAACAATTTATTCTTCCTGCCCCAATAACAGAGACACTGGGGATCCCACAGCAGCCAAAGTGACCATTTGGGCAGCTATGGTCTCATTCGAGGCGTGGTGGGTGTGCCTATGTAAATGAGATCGGCCCCTGAAGTTCTTTTCCACAACTTGCCACACCTCACCACCAGATGTCAGGGTGGAGCTCATCCTGACACTGCTTACACTTGTGCAATAGGGAAGTGCTATTAACCCCATTTCACAGGTGAGAAGCGTAGCACAGAAAGAGTAAATGACTTTCCCAGGAGCACATAGGAAGTGTGAGGCCAGGCTATCACCCTCATCACTGGTCCATGCTTTCTCACTTCTCTCTCTCATTTGTCCACTGCCTTCATCTCTTCCTCTCCTTTTACTCCTAAAGCATCATCTCTCTGGCTGCCCACTTCATAGCCCTCACTGTATTTCCACGGTCTCTCTTTTGCCCTCTCTCTACCTTGAAGGTCTGTCTCCCTCACTCAGCCCAGTATGTCCTGGGTCTAACGCAAACAGCCTTAACTCTGCCTTCTTATGCAACATTATAATATAGTTTATAATCACATAGCCATGTGCTGGTCACCAAAACCATATGAAATAATACCATTTTTCCGCCTTCTTGCAAGATGCATCTTGCACATCAATGTGGCACCTAGCAAGACACGGCATGATTTGGAGCATAAATTGTATTATTTGCCTTTTGTCTGTCTGGCATGCACAGAGTAATTCAGTAATACAGTTGTAGAAAATACTAAAGGAGTACTTGTGGCACCTTAGAGACTAACCAATTTATTTGAGCATAAGCTTTCGTGAGCTACAGCTCACTTCAAGTGTAGCTTGAGCTGCTGTAGCTCACGAAAGCTCATGCTCAAATAAATTGGTTAGTCTCTAAGGTGCCACAAGTACTCCTTTTCTTTTTGCGAATACAAACTAACACGGCTGTTATTCTGAAACCTGTAGAAAATACTGTTGACATATAGCTGAAGCTGTAGACAAAATTCTGTGTGCAGGCTATCTATCTTAGATCGTTATAGAGCAACCAGCATTGTTGTTATTTTTTCTGCAATAGTAGCAGAAAGCAGTGTAAAGTTGTGTCTGTGAAAAAGCCAAAAATGGCTGAGAACTGAAAAATTGGACCCTAACAGATGATGAATCTCAGTGATGACTGACTCTGGGGGTGTTCTAAACAATACTCCTAGGGGACTCCTGAACCACTGCGCACACTCAGAATTCATGTGCCGCACAGAATTTTTTTTTCGCCGCAGAAAATATATTCTGCCTAGAAATGCTGTAATTATGCCTTTCACCCACCAGCTGTGGCACCAGAACAGAGAGCAGCCACTCCCAGGTGGAAGCAGCCCCACCTGTGGCTAGGGAAGAGAAAAGGCTGTGTTCCTCAAAGTGCCCTGCCTGTGGGGCCAGGTCAGGAGGCATGGGATATGGTGGGGATGGATAGTGTGGGGCACATGGGGATGCTGGGGGTGTCACAGACTGGGGTTCAGAAGGGCTAGTGGAGGGTCAGACTGGGGGGCTGAATGTTACTGGTGGTGTAGGGACACGTAGTGACGGGGAGGGGGTGCAGGGAACACATTGGAAGGGGGCTGGCTGAATTGAGGTGCATGGACACATGGGGGAAGAGGAGAAGGGGAAGAAGGGATGACTGAGTGATGGTGCAGGGACACATGAGGACAGGGGCAGATGTGCCTGAGTGAATGAGAGAGGCTAGGGATCAGCCAGGGTCTACATGCGGAAGGCTCCCTAACAATCCCTGCCTCCCTCCCAAAAAACTGTTCCATACTTTTCCTACCCACACCCAACAACCCTCCAAGTTCACACCCAGGCTCCTTCCCAGCAATAACTTCCCTCTCCCTCAGTTCCTCCATTACCCCTGACTCCCCCAAGCCTTTGCACTGTTTCTGAGGGGTGCGGAAAATATGTTTCTGGGTTGTAGTTTAATGAATTATGACTCAGAGTTCTGTATTAATATGCCTAGTAAGGAATCTATTTGTTAAAAAACATTTCCTGAATCTTTTTTGTTGTCTGTATTGTTACAGACTGAAATAAGTGACCAAAATAATTGAAACTGGCATGATTATATTGTGTTATTTTGTCAAATAAAATATGCAGGCAGAATTTTAAAATATTGTGCGCAGAATTTTTAAAATTTTTTTTGTGTGCAGAATTCTCTCAGAATTAAAACAAGGAAAGCCCTCAGCCAGGCTCAGAGCTGCTCCCAGCACTTCACACTGACTCAGCAGACATCCTCGGCTTCAGGGAAGCAATCCAGGAATCTTGGTGTACAGAGGACAGTAACTGCTAGAGGCCTCAGCTGAGCTCCATCATGGAGGAAGGGTGGTCCAGGGGTGAGGGTCACAGGACGCTGGGGTTTAAGTCCTTGCTCTGTCATGGACTTCCAATGTGACCTTGAGTAAGTCACTGAGGGGAAAGATTTCAAGAGCACCAAAGTGTCTTAGCACCAAAGTGTCTTAAATCCTTTTTTCAGACGGGACAGATTTAGGAGCATAAGTCCTGGTTGCGATCACTCCTGCCTTGTTGCACACTTTGCCTTCACTCTAGGTTACCCGGTCTTGATCTCTGGCTCCTCTTTCTGACATGAGCTCTGGCGCCTGGCTTCTGACTCTGGTTCATACCTTAGGTTCCAATTTTTTATTTCAGCTCTGGCACCTGGACTCTGACTCCAGCCTGGGCTCCAATTTCTGACTCCTGCTCCAACCACTAGGCAGGAGCCCCTATATGCTGGTCATTGACAGCCTGGTTGGCATGAGCCACATACTGTGATGAAATGCAAGAAAGCAAAGGCACAAACCCAATAGCCCATTACTAAGGCTAAGATTTTGTCATGGATGTTTTTAGTAAAAGTCACGGACACGTCACGGGCAAAAAAGAAAAATTCACAGAAGCTGTGACCTGTCCATGACTTTTACTAAAAATATCCATGACAAAATGGGGATCTGTGGGTCCCCACACTGCCTGAAGCAGGGTAGCTGTACAGGGGCTAGGAGCTGCCTGCAGCACCTGAGGGCTGAGAGGTACCCCTGCCACCCCCAGCAGCCAGGAGCTCAGGGGTCCCACAGGGCACACAACACCTGGGAGCTCAGTCGTTCCCCGGCCAGGAGTTCTGGGGGTTCCCCTGCCGCCCATGGCAGCTGGGAGCTGCAGGGGCCACCAGGGAGCGTGTACCCCACAGCCTCCTGCCCCCGCAGATGGCAGGGGACCATGCAGCTCCCAACCACCGCAGGCTGAAGTCACGGAGTGCACAAGAAGTCATGGATTCCATGTCTTCCACGACCTCCGTGACTAAATCGTAGCCTTACCCTTACCATTGGCCGAGGATTAGACAGAACCAGCCTGAGTTATGATACCACCATCTTCTCCTGTGCTTGCAAATTACTAGGATGAGGCTGCATGACAGATGGAAAATGTAGGGCTCCATTGCCACGGTCTCATTTTGATGCCAGAAAACAGCTCTTCTTAGGACCCAGATAAAACGCAAACATATGGCAGAGTTGCGGGCCGAAGATTTTCTCCTCAATCTTAACAGCAAGCAGTTATCTTTGTTTATAAAAAAAAAAAAAAAAAAAAAAGCTAAGACTCTACAGAACAATTGAGGACTGTCCAGAGCCCCTGGCTAGTCTTTTGTGTCCCCCAACCCCACCCCTTTAAAATTTAAATCTAAAACAGTGAAGCTGTAGAGTTTCCATTTCCTTTCATTTGTACCATACTTTGTTGAAGGTGGTTTGTGTTTCTTGAGAGATGGAAGCCATAACCCTTCACTGCCCCTTATTTTCTTTAATCTGATATAATATATTGAGATGGCTTTTGAGGGTCAGAGGTTTTAAAGTTCATGTTGCCAGCCTAACACTCTGAGTGCTGGTCACTTGAGAAACCATTGCTGCATCACAAGAAAAACTCACCACAATATCTTACAGCAGAAATGGACCACATTTCAACAGAGAGAGGGGAGCTTCGTGCACACCTTCACTCCCACTCCTGATCACTCAGACCACTTCCCCCCACCTCAATCAAATCACCTTGATCGAACAACATTCCTATGACAACTATGTGACAGAGGAAAAGCTTTATAGTGTACTCTTTAGCTTCTTTTAATGTAATTTAGGTGGTGGAAACAAGGAAGAGGAGACAGCCAAGCAACCAACTCTCTGCGGACCATCAGCAAGTGTGTCCCCACTGTCTAGGCTAGGTTGGCATGACCTCAAACACTGCAGCAACTCCATTGCAAGCAGGAGGCTTTTTGAACAGTATTGGGTTTGGGTTTTTTTAAACTAAAAGGCTGAAATGAGCAAAGGCTGTCTGTGAGCCTTTGAACCCTGTGAATTTCCAAATTGGATCAGCTCTGGGCAGACATAGCTGCGTGTTCTGCGACTGTGCTAAGCCACAGCAACCAAGCTCAGCGCCAGGTGCAGGAATGCTAGCTGGCCTATGCTGACCCGAGGTGTTTTTCTGCTTGCACTTCAGATGCCTCATATTTCTCCTCATATTTGTGTAAGGATCAAACAAACACACAGGGGAGATTGGCAGCCCAGCCTTAGAACATAGCAGGACTCTAAATGATTCAGCACAGTACAGCTTTGGCTGACACTGGTAGGGAATATTCCCTTGGCCTGTTGGATTCACTTCCCGGCTACCTCAGAGGTCCAGTCTCCTAAGGGAACCAGGCCAAATTTTACAGAACATACCGTTTTTGCCTCTACATTTGTGGATTGGCACATGAAAGGGGGAATGACAGGATCTTTACATGCCATTGAAATAATTAAAGTAGAACACCATGGAAAAATTAAGATTCCAGGGGAAAAGGGAAACAAACAACATTCAACGCTCCACTCTGACCTTATGCTGCATGGAAGTGCATTGCCAGCAAAGCCACAGCTGTGTACACGAGCAGGGGAAAGCATTATTATTTGGAAGCACGATGCGTTTATCCTAATCCCCTCTCCTCCTGCGGGCTGTGATGTGTGTGTACTGTCAGGAAGGAGTTCGAATCCAGCCAGCAGAAAAGACAGAAACTGCTGAAAAGCAAGGACATAGTTTCTGTTAACTTAGCTCATCTTATATGGTCTGTTAACTTAGCTCAACTTATATGGTCAATGCCCGCCCAGTAACTCAGCTCTTAGAACAATGCTAACCCTCCCTTCACAACCCACCAGATGTCTGCAAGCACTCCTCCCTACCCCTTGTTACGAATTATTCCAGGTAGGACACGTACAGTTCGTTTCTAGGCTGAGGCAACCAAATAAAGACAGGCTGCAGAGTGTCTCAAAGTTTGTAGGTTTATTATGCTCGAGCGTGGTACCGCTCCGTTAAGCAGAGTGGGACCCCGATTACAGGTTACACAAAGCTTATATACTGTTGGCAAAACATCCTGCCTGTGTGCCTGGGGGGCCTAAAGCAATAAACAGGCCTTCTCCTTACCTATCACCAATCCCCTGCAGCCACCTTCCCCCTGCAAAAAGGCTGAATTAGCAGCTATTTCAGGCATGTCGGCTGGTTCCTGTCTCCTTTGTTTCCCTTATCTTGAAACTGTCCAGCTGTCCACCTTGAAGGATGCTCCCTTGGTACGTGATGTGCTCGCTTCTAGTTAATGGCCGAGGGGAAACCCAAAATGGAGTCACATATGCTAACTAGGTTGATTTCCCCTAACACCCTCCCACTCCACCCCACCTCCTTCCCCTACAAGGTAGCCATAGATGTTTGATACAATTAGGATGACCTCTATATGTCCGTACTGTTCTTATTTTTATCTTTGTTCAGGGTTCTCTCTTGACTTGTAACATCATCTGTCTCTGTATGTACAGATAAATGCAAATTAATTGATAAGAGAATGTATATAACTGGCCACTATGGCACCATATCTTTGAAGCTGCTTGTCAGTCTTCCCGGTACCGTGAATAAACCCCCTTCAGTATTGTCTGTGCTTGCCTGATTCTTGGCGAAAAGAATGTTTTTGCCTAACAATTTTGGCACAGCGACCAGGGTGTGATCGGGAATCCTCGGAGAGTTTCTCACAACCAGGGATAGGAGTGAGTACCCTTTTCCTTACCACCTCTAGTGCACACCTTGGTTTGGGACTCCCTGAGACACCCCTTCCCACCCCTTTTTTAATACGAACCACATATAGGATGCACAGGCAAGAGGACTGAATGGGACTGTGTTTGTGGCCAAGATTGTTGGGGTGCAGGGATCGTTGGAGGTGAAGGCTGCACTGCCAAGTACTGATTACCAGAGAGTGTGCTGCAATAAAAGGAGTACAAGGGTGTGCTCAGTCAGTCTCCCCTGACGCGCCGCTGAAGTGGGTTTCAGGAAGCTGGGACACAGTGTCTTCTGAATTGCCCCAGAATGCGCCAATGATACACTCCACGGGGGGGGAGGGACTTGGCATGCCCCGGCATGCACCAATGTTACCCTACACAGGAGGGAGACTCATTGATTTTATAAAAGGGAAACATGAGACGGTTCAAAAGACGATGGCAAAAGATGGATGGAATGAGGGTATGAATACGATGGATAGCGTGTTGTTGTGGTCTGGTCAGACGAAAGGAAGATTAGAGAAAGGGATCGTAATAATGTATTGCGAATATGAAAGAAAATTACATGAGTTGGAAACACTCCAAAAAGCTCTTATATCAGAGCTGAATCAAAAGGCAGATTTCAACCACAAGCTAAGTCAGCTTGAAGCAGAAAACATGGCTCTAAAAGCAAAACTAAAAAAACCAACTCGTCTGCACATCATATTGTTGCTAGCACACAACAGAAGGGTAATTTTACTGACCCTGACTCAAGCAGCGATACTGATAAAGACCAAAATGAAATTAATTGGAAACACCTAAAGAAGCAAATTCAGAATTGGAACCTCGCACACAAGGGGGAAGATCGAGATGATTGGTCCCCTTCTCCTCCTCCCCCGACTTTTAACCCAAAATTAAGTGCCAGTGCTCCCTTGGCCCTCTCCAAGTGACCACTCGGTGGTCAGGGACAGGTGAAAACAGAGTGGCCCATAATACTTATAAGGACACTCCTCTCAGCACAGAGGAAATGAGGGGCTTGCTGAAAGATCTCCCTGATCTAAAGCCCAAAGACCCAAATTTGATATTCTGGAAAAGAATAAGCCAGATGGTTACCACCTATATGTTACATCCCAGGGATCTTTATATCTTAACAAAAGCTAAATGCCCCAATCTATCATGGGCCAAGATCCCTACAGAAGGACACTGAAATGGCGTTTGGGCCTCTGTTAAATTTGAATCTGAAAATGATATGACTCGTGCCTGCACTGAGTTTAAGGAAGCCATCCAAGGAGCCTTGGGAAACGGAGCCGGTAATTGGAGACTGATCATGGGCTGCGTACAAGACAAGGACGAGCCTGCCTCTCAATACTGGGAGAGAAAGTGGGAGATGTATTCCAGCAATGCAGGGATTGCGGACCCAAAGAAAACTGATCAGGCATTTTTAAAGATGTTAAAGGAAGGTTTTAACTCCCACCTGCAAACAGCCCTTAATTTGGGAGTGAACCCAGGCTCTGATTATGAATCCATCTGTATGTGGGCCTCTGAATGTGAAGCCAGACAGGCCAAAGAGATAAAGAGCAAGTCTACTCGCATTGCCATGGTAATAGCAAAAGATAATGTAATCTGTTATAACTGTGGATGTCTTGGACATACCCAAAAGAACTGCACGCGCAAAACCCAAAAGCCTAGTCAGGGACAGAATCACGGCCAGTTGAATCCCTGCAGTACCTCACTGCCTTTTCAATCAGGTCCTAGTCCCGTCCCCACCCTCCCCTCTACCTCACAGTGTTTTGTATGTGGCGAAACCGGACATTGGGCACCTGGATGCCCAGGCAAAGTAGCCCTGGGCAACTGGCCCCAACCGGTATTTCAACCAGCTGCCAACCCTTACTCACACCTAAGCAAAAAGGAAATGGCCAGGCTTTTAAATTCCATGACCTGCTAGGATCCAGCGGCCTCCTCTTGCCTGTCAGTACTGCTGATGCAGATATAAATCCCTCAAGGCCACACTTACAAGCATGGATAAGGGGCCGGCCATGCACAATTCTCGTGGACCCAGAAGCGTCAGTTTCCATTACTGACCTCCCCTTCCCCACTACTAAACAGGATATTACTATTTCAGAGGTAGGAGGTGCACAACTCACGGCTTATAAAAGCTACTCTGTTCTTGTAAAATCTAATCTATTCTTCTGGACTCAGTCTTTGTTTTAAATGTAGCTCCAAATGCAGAGGAGACTATTTTGGGCATGGATGTCCTCTGCAACCTTGCAGCAACTCTTAACCTCGCTCAGAGTACAGTTACTGATAAATTTATGCGTACTCATACCATCCCCCTCCGCAATGATACATCCCTCTCTTCTGTTGCAACTGCCAAATCTGTGGCTCTTACTTGGGATACATCTAACCCTTTTCAAGAATTATGTTCCAGGTTCCCCTCTGTTTGGGCAGAAAATAAGCTGCCTTGCAGTTCGATGCTTGCTCATCTTTGCCCACCCATCCAGGTTACCAGTCAACTCCCTCCACCTACCAAGCAATACCCTCTCAAACCTGAGGCCGTGGATGTGGTAGGTAACATTATTCACTCTACTTCAGCAAGGCATACTGGTTCCTTGTGGAAGCACACCCTCTTAAGCCCAGGACCCTCCAGAGAACCTCTCTTGGGCGGACATTGAGGGAAATCAGGTCACGGTATTGGCCCATACAAATACCTCTGTGAACGTGCAAGGAATTCCAGCATGGGTCCATAAAACCAGAATTAAAATGTATAAATAAATTCATTTTGTTTATATTGTATCCTTTTAGGTAACAAATGTGACTCCCCACATTAATCCTCCTGGCAAACATACCTGATGCAGCCTCCTGGGATCTGTCCTTGGTACATGTTGCACAAGATACCTGCTTCAAAGCTGGCCAGTACATGCAACTCCCTACAGGAGACAGCGGTGAATGGGTAAAGAAACCAGACACTTGGCTTGCCCCCAGATTGGACCACCTGGGACCTATCGTGGTTACAGCTCGCCTCCAGAAACATCCAGGCTCAAAGGTCTCAATCCAACTACCACAGCCCGGGAGCAGTCTTCGGCTCCCTCCCTGCATTTCACCGGATCTGGACTGTAACTGGGTATTTAGCTTCAGGGGATGTGGGCACACACATATAGACCCCCAATTTCAGGATGCAAGGTCATACAATTCTTGGATCAAAGGCCAAACCACCCAAGCCATTAAGCATACCAACACCGGGTTATCTTATGCTCTGATCACAATTGATGTAGCCATAAAGGATTTTTACAAAATCATTGAGAAAAACTCGGATGCTATAGTCAACCTGGCCAAGTCACAAGCTAAAGGTTGTGCTTTTGATATGCTGGCTCCTGATCTGTTTAACATTGAAAAAAAAAAAAAAAACATGTTAGATGTATGCCTGGGTTTTCCCCCATCCCAAACCCTTTCCTCCCCCACCCTTGCCCACATTGCAGGCATTTCTACTCAACTAATAGTAGCCTCTCTACTTCCTCCAGACTCACCCTTCACCTTCAATTTCCTTCTTGTGTATCCTTCTGTCATTCCTACTTATGTGTTTTCTTCTTCCTTCCGTTTCAGGTCTGTTGAATATGTGGCTAATAATATGGTGTATAACGTAGGGCTGTCTGGATACCTGACCATCCCCTGACAATGCTACACTGATGACAACCTTGGGCTGTTGCACAGAAACGAACTGTTACATTGTGTGTTCCTGTTCTACCCTTCATCCTTTAACCTCATCCTCTTCTGTGGTTGTGGATGTCAGTCCTCTTGCAGATGGTGAAGTTCTGTACAAGTAGCCGCTACCCAGTGGTGTTTCATCACCACTGCATCTTATTACATGTACGGACCATTACAGTGCCAGGCAAACGCTGCCAAGGGCCTGCAGATTACTGACTCATTAATCCTAGGTGATGTGCACATCCCTGGCCATGTGTTCACTGGAATGACAACAGCTCCTCGGTGGTATAAGAACCTATACTTAGACAACAACTGGTTCAACTGGCCAGGGAGGTTCTACTCAAAGTGGTCCTGGCTGCTGCGTCTGTGTTTACCACCATTCATAACCACGTCACCAAAGGTCGCATTCAAGTCCAGCTCTCCAATCAAACCATCACCCGACTGAAAGATCCTGTTCGTAATGCATCTTACAGCCCCATCTCCTGGTGGACAATTGTCCAAATAACAGTTGCCACTGCTTCTTTATTTGTGTTAATAACCTCTCTTGTCATAGGTGGGTACTTCTTTAGACACGCTTAAAAATCTTACTATGTTTCCTACCTTTACCCCCTTCCCCCAATTCCCCTCTCCCTCCCCCCCCCCCAACCTTCCTTGGGCAACCCTAAAACAGATCATGTATATCAAAGTATTTAAAGTATTGACTTTATCTTACTTAAAAGTTCGATTTGTCAAAAGGAGGGAATTGTCAGGAAGGAGTTAAAATTCAGCCAGCAGAAAAGGCAGAAACTGCTGAAAAGCAAGGACATAGTTTCTGTTGATACCTGATAACTTAGCTCAGCTTATATGGTCAATGCCCACTCAGTAACTCAGCTCTTAGAACAATGCTAACCTTCCCTTCACAACCCACCGGATGTCTGTAAGCACTCATCCCTACCTCCTCCCTTCTCCCCCCTCTTCCTTCCCCTACAAGGTAGCCATAGATGTTTGATACAATTAGGATGACCTCTATATGTACGTACTGTTCTTATTTTTATCTTTGTTTAGGGTTCTCTCTTGACTTGTCACAACGTCTGTCTCTGTATGTACAGATAAATGCAAATTAATTGATCAGAGAATGTATATAACTGGCCACTATGGCACCATATCTTTGAAGCCGCTTGTCAGTCTTCCCGGTACCGTGAGTAAACCCCCTTCAGTATTGTCTGTGCTTGCCTGATTCTTGAGGAAAAGAACCTTTTTGCCTAATGACAGGTTTCAGAGTAGCCGCCGTGTTAGTCTGTATTCGCAAAAAGAAAAGGAGTACTTGTGGCACCTTAGAGACTAACCAATTTATTTGAGCGTAAGCTTTCGTGAGCGACAGCTCACTTCATTGGATGTAGCTCACGAAAGCTCATGCTCAAATAAATTGGTTAGTCTCTAAGGTGCCACAAGTCCTCCTTTTCTTTTTTTGCCTAACAGTACCCTGCTGCCCTCTGCTGGGCAGGAGATACATGATTATTACTGCGACTAACTACTGTGCTACATCCACAGGCAGTGAAAAGCATCACCTTAAACACCCAGAGGGGTTTGTGAACAAGGAGTTGTTTGATAAGGGGTGAGCATTCGAGGGGTATCCGTGGAGGGATGGGTCCATGGGGTGTTACACACTTGTGAGTCTCCCTGCAGACTCTAACACCATTCAACGTGCGAGGCTGCTGGCTTCTCTCAGAGCCAGAAGTTAGTTACCTCCACTCTTTCCTCATAGACTGTACCCAGATGGGCAACGGGGGGTTCCACAAGGATCCATTTTGTCCCCCGCTATATTCAATGTCTATGTCAGGACCTAACAGATGCCACAGCCTTGACAATACCTAGGCTGCTAGTGAGTTGAGACCAATGCCTATTGTATTGACCAATATTGTCTCATTGTTTCCTTGTACTCCCCATTAGTCTGTCAGTCTCCATCTGTTGTCTCTTGTTTTATACTGAGATGGGAAGGACAAAGATTGTCTTTTTGTTGTGTGGTTGTACCGCACCTAGCACAGGAGAGTCCTTGTCCAGGACTGGGGTCCCTAGAGGATACAGTAATAGAAATAAAGAAATAAATGCTAGCAATAAGCAGATAATCCACAAGGTCATCCACATCCTCCTCACATCTCCTGAAGGCCAATATCGGCAAGAAATTGGCCAACTCACAATGGAAAAGATTAGGGGACATTAAGGATAGTTTGCATGGCTAATTTAAAAAAATGGATTAGCAAGGTGCAGCCAGTTACCACCTTCATCAATTAACGTGTAGGTTATGCTCCTTTCCCCCCTACTCCTTGCAAATCTTATTTTCTTTTTTGGACTGTAGGCTGTTGGGGTAGGGATTGTACCTTACCATAGATTTTTACAGTGCTCCTAGAAACAAATCATAACTGCAGTGTAAAAAATGGTTGCATACCTGTTCTGTAACTGTTGTTCTTCAAGCTGTATTGCATGTGTCCATTCCACTTCAGACGTGTGCACGCCCAAGGCACCGAAGCTGGACATTTTTTCCTCATAGTATTACCCATCGGGACGGCGCACACACCCTCCGCAAGCTCATGCCACCACCCAATGGTATAAAGGGTAGGGCTGCCCCCGGCTCTCCTTCAGTCGCATCCAGTAGGCAGAGACTCTGAGGCAGAGGGGAAGGAGGGTGAGTCACGGTACGGACACAGTGCAACACAGCTCAAAGAACGAGAGTTACAGACCAGATAAGCAATCGTGTTTTCGTCTTCCACTGACTGCACGTATCCAAGCCCCATCAGAAAACTCACAAGCAGTTCAGAACGGAGGAGGGTTTTGGAGTCTACCTGATCAAGGGCTGCAGCACCACTGTAACTACATTGTACTGAGCTATTTACAAAAAGTACTTCGGGGGTGGGGGGGAAATTCTCCTTAGAGGACAAAAGAGAAGTTGTGTGATGAGGCACCCATGCTCCAACTACTAACCACTGGGGCTGAGAAGAAACTGAAGGGAGTCAGGGCAGCTCTCCCTTTTACACCATCAGTTGGCTGCACAAGTGTGTGAAGTGCACATGTGCTGCTCCAATAGGTGCTACTAAGGGAAAAATATCTTTGGTTTTGATGCACTGGGTGCACGTGCACCAGAAGTGGAATGGACTTGAGCAGTCAAAGAAGAAGAATCACACCCACCCACATACCTCCTTCACCTCAAGAGAAACCACAGCATCTCCCACCTGTCCCAGTGTCTGAAGGGATCAGCTTCTGGATTAGGAGCAGCTGGATGAAAGTGAACCCAGGAAAGCCCAGGGTGATGCAAGTGGCTCAGGGAGACACTTTATAGAACTAATCAGCATTGCACTATAGGTGCCGCCATCAGAAGCAAAGTGAACATGCTAAAAATGTGCTTTTTATTTGCTTTTTAAACTGGCCCCTATATGTTCTGTGATGGGTTCCCAAGGTGCAACCTGGAACTGGGCTACCACTGAGCCCTCTCACGTTGTGATGCTGTGACATGCTGCAAACCTCTCCAGGTACTGCGCTTACACAGCCATCCACAGGCAGGGACACACCCAGCTGAGTTACATGAATGCTTTCACCAGCCACTCATGAACCAACAATAGAGAGGCTCCAGCCAATTTCCATCAGGGAAAACTCAGAAACCTTCATCCCTGCTTTTGAATAATACCTAGTTCAGCAGACATGGTGTTTTTCCATTGCACAGGAAGGGGCCAGGAATTGGAGAGCCCATGTAACCAAGCTCTATGATTATTTTCTCTGTAGGAGCACTGAGGCAGGACTGGAGGACAGAACAGTGGGTATCATGATATATGAAGCTACAGTCCTTCTTCAGAAAGGGATTATTAGGGAGATCAGCAACATGTGATGAACAAAACAAGACGGCTTCCATCTTACTCTGGGACTGGATACTATGCCCTAGTCTACACTACAGGGTTAGGTCGATTTTAAAATGAATGCGTCTACACAACCAACCCTGTTCAGTCGACCTAAAGGACTCTTAAAATTGACTTCTGTACTCCTCCCCGGCAAGGAAAGTAGCAGTAAATTCGACCTTGCTGGGTCGAATTTGGGGTAGTGAGGACGCAAATCAATGTTATTGGCCTCCAGGAGCTATCCCAGAGTGCTCCAATGTGACCGCTCTAGACAGCACTTTCAACTCCGATGCACTAGCCAGGTACACAGGAAAAGCCCCAGGAAATTTTGAATTTCATTTCCTGTGTGGTCAGCGTGGTGAGCTCAGCAGCACAGGTGACCATGCAGTCCACCCAGAATCACAAACGAGCTCCAGCATGGACCAAAAGGGAGACACTGGATCTGTTTGCTTTATGGGGAGAAGAATCTGTGCAGGCAGAACTCCAGCCAAAAAGAAGAAATGCTAGTATATATGCCAAAATCTCACAGGGCATGATGGAGAGAGGCTACAACAGGGACACACAGCAGTGCCACGTGAAAGTCAAGGAGCTCAGGCAAGCCTATCAAAAGACAAAGGAGGCAAACGGTTGCTCTGAGTCAGAGCCCCATACATGCTGCTTCTATGATCAGCTCCATGGCATTAAAGGGGGGGGGGGCCTACCACTACCCCACCACTGTCCATGGACACCTGCAAGGGGGGAGTCTCATGCAACACGGAGGAGTTTTGGGGATGAGGAGTAGGTGGAGGAGGAGAATGAGAATGCGCAGCAAGCAAGTGATGAATCCGTTCTCCCTGGCAGCCAGCATCTTTTCATCACCCTGGATCACCCTCCCAAGGAGGGATCCCTGACCCTGAAGACGGAGAAGGCACCTCTGGTGAGTGCACATTTGTAACTATGGTACAGGGTTTAAAAGCAATAGTGTTTGATTTGCACTGAAGACTTGGGATGCATTCGCAGCCAGTACAGCTACTGGAAAACTCCGTTAATGTGTCTGGGGATGGAGTGGGAATCCTCCAGGGACATCTCCATGAAGCTCTCCTGGAGGTACTCTGAAAGCCTTTGCAGAAGGTTTCTGGGGAGGGCTACCTGATTTCGTCCTCCACAGTAGGACACTTTACCACGCCAAGCCAGTAGCACGTAGTCTGGAATCATTGCAGCACAAAGCATGGCAGCGAATGGTCCTGGGTTTTGGTCACATTCAAGCAACATTCGGTCTATATCTTTCTGTGTTAGCCTCAGGAGAGCGATATCATTCATGGTCACCTGGTTGAAGCAGGAGAATTTTTGTAAGGGAACAGTAAAAGGACCCCGTTCATGCTGAGCTGTTTGCGTTTGGCTAAAAGGGATCATCCCATAGCCACACAGCGGGGGGAGGGGTGAAGGAATCATCCCAAATAGCCACACGGAGCGATGGTGGGAGGGGTGTGCTGCACATCCACCCGAAAACCACAGCCCCTCCTTTTAAATGGCAAACCCAACCGGCATTGCTTGCTGTCGGAAAGGAGGGTGCTGCAGTTTGAAAACATTCCCACATGTTATGAAGGCATTAGAAGCCAACCCCACATACCCTTTGGCTTATCATGGCTGCCTGGAAACCGAATTCTGTTGCCCAGCCATGTGTGATGTGTCACCACACCGGCAGGTGCTCAATATAAAAGGCAAAATGCAACCTTGTACCAAAAGCACATGTGCTGTCTGCTGTGAATTGCTTGATTCACTGTGAAAGAGTCTCCCTTTTCTTCTCTGAAATGTATCATCTTAAATTTTAATCTCCCTTTTTATCCCCCCGCAGGTACAAATGTTTCTATGCTCCCCCATCATCTCCGTCCCTGAGGTTATCGCAGATTAGAAGGCGAAAAAAAGGCACTCACAATGACATGATTTCTGAGCTCATGCAGTCCTCCCACACTGATAGGGCACAGTGTGGAGGCATGGAGGCATTCAGTGGCAGAGGCCAGAAAAGCATTAAGTGAGCGCAAAGAGCAGAGGCAGGAGGCGATGCGGAGGCTAATGGGGGAGCAAATGGACATGCTCAGCTGTCTGGTGGAGCTGCAGGAAAGCCAATGAGAGCAAAGACTGCCACTGCATCCACTGTACAACCGCCTGCCCTCCTCCCCAAGTTCCATATCCTCCTCACCCAAACGCCCAAGAATGCGGGGGGAGGCGGCTCCAGGCACCCAGCCACTGCACTCCAGAGGATGGCCCAAGCAACAGAAGGCTGTCATTCAAACTGTTTTGATTTGTAGTATGGCTACAATAAGCAATGTGGCCTTGTCCTTCCCCCGGGCTACCTTATCAATTTTATCCCTTTTTTTATTGTTTAATAAAGAAAGAATACATGGTTTCAAAACAATAGAGACTTTATTTCCTTTGCCAGCTGTGATCGAAGGGGGAGGGTGGTTGGCTTACAGGGAATTAAAATCAACAAAGGGGGCAGGGCTGCATCAAGGAGAAACACACACAAAACTGTCACACCGTAGCCTGGCCAGTCATGAAACTGGTTTTCAAAGCCTCTCTGATGCGCAGCGCACCTACCTGTGCTCTTCTAATCGCCCTGGTGTCTGGATGTTCCAAATTGGCAGCCAGGTGATTTGCCTCAACCTCCCATCCTGCCATAAATGTCTCCCCTTACTCTCACAGATATTATGGAGCACACAGCAAGCAGTAATAACAATGGGAATATTGGTTGCGCTGAGGTCTAACCTAGTCAGCAAACAGCACCAGCGAGCTTTTAAATGTCCAAAGGCACATTCACATTCTACCACCATTCTGCACTTGCTCAGCCTATAGTTGAACTGCTCCTTACTACTGGCCAGGCTGCCTGTGTATGGCTTCATGAGCCATGGGAGCAAGGGGTAGGCTGGGTCTCCAAGGATAACTATTGACATTTCAACATCCCCAACAGTAATTTTCTGGTCTGGAAAGTAAGTCCCTTCCTACAGCTGCTCAAACAGCTCTGAGTTCCTAAAGATGTGAGCGTCATGCACCTTTCCCGGCCATCCCACGCTGATGTCAGTGAAACGTCCCTTGTGATCCACCAGTGCTTGCAGCACCATTGAGAAGTACCCCTTGTGGTTTATGTACTGGTTGGCAACGTGGTCCGGTGCCAAGATAGGGATATGGGTTCCGTCTATTGCACCACCACAGTTAGGTAAACCCATTGCAGCAAAGCCATCCACTGTGACCTGCACATTTCCCAGAGTCACTACCCTTGATAGCAGAATGTCAGTGATTGCGTTGGCTACTTGGAGCACAGCAGCCCCCACGGTAGATTTGCCCACTCCAAATTGATTCCCAACTGACCGGCAGCAGTCAGGCATTGCAAGCTTCCACAGGGCTATCGCCACTCGCTTCTCAACTGTCAGGGAAGCTCTCATCTTGGTATTCCTGCACTTCAGGGTGGGGGAAAGCAACTCACAAAGTTCCAGGAAGTGGCCTTATGCATGCGAAAGTTTCGCAGCCACTGGGGATCATCCCATACCTGCAACACTATGTGGTGACACCAGTCTGTGCTTGTTTGCTGGTCCCAGAATCAGCACTCCACTGTATCAACCAGCCCCACTGCTACCATGATATCCCAACTGCCACAGCCCATGCTTTCAGGAACGTCTGTGTCCATGTCCTCATCACAATCGTCCTTGTGCTGCCGTCTCTTAGCCAGGTTCTGCACATACTGCAGTATAATGTGCAAGGTGTTTACAATGCTCGCAACAGCAGCAGTGAGCTGAGCGGGCTCCATGCTTGCTGTGCTATGGCACCTGCATGGGTAACCCAAGAAAAAAAGGCACGAAATTATTGTCTACAGTTGCTTTCAAGGAGGGAGGGAGGGGAGACTGACGACATGTACCCAAAACCACCCACGACAATGTTTTTGCCCCATCAGGCATTGGGAGCTTAACCCAGAATTCCAATGGGCAGCAGAGACTGCGGGAACTGTGGGATAGCTTCCCACAGCACTGCTCTGAGAGTCGATGCTAGCCACGGTAGTGAGGACGCACTCCGCCAACTTAATGCGCTTAGTGGGGGCATACACAATCGTCTGTATAAAATCAATTTCTAAAACTCGACTTCTATAAAATCGACCTAATTCCGTAGTGTAGACATACCCTTCGGCTTTTATGGAACCCTCAACAGGGCACAGAGACATCTAGTGGCCAAACATTAGAACTTCAGATAAATATGACAGCAGGAAGATCAGATCCATGAACAGCATGGATTGAGTGGTAAAAGACTGCAACCATTTCTTCGACATACATATTCAGTCTGACATTCAATTTGGGCTCTCCAGAGAATTTTTTTCTCAGGTGTCTGGCTGTTGAGTCTTGCTGAAATGCTCAGGGTCCAACTGACTGTGATATTTGAGGTCAGGAAAGAATTTTCCCTTGGGTCAGAGGGGCAGGGAGGGCAATCACCTTCCTCTGCAGCATGGGGCATGGCATGGGTCACTTTCAGGTTTAAACTCATGTAAAAGGTGAATTCTCTTTAACTTGAAGTCTTTAAATCGTGATTTGAGGACTTCAGTAACTTAGCCAGAAGTTAGGGGGTCTATTACAGGAGCGGGTGGGTGAAGTTCTATGGCCTGCAATGTGCAGAAGGTCAGACTAGATCAGTGGTTCTCAACCAGGGGTACACATATCCTGGGGGGTATGCAGAGGTCTTCCAGGGGGTACTCAACTCATCTAGATATCTGCCTAGTTGTACAACAGGCTACGTAAAAAGCACTAGCAAAGTAAGTACAAACTAAAATTTCATACAATTACTTGTGTATACTGCTCTATATACTATACACTGAAATATAAGTACAATATTTATATTCCAATTGATTTATTTTATAATTATATGGTAAAAATGAGAAAGCAAGTAGTTTTTGAGTAATAGTGTGCTGTGACTCTTTTGTATTTTTATGTCTGATTTTGTAAGCAAGTAGTTTTTATGTGAAGTGAAACTTGGGGGTGCACAAGACAAATCAGACTTCTGAAAGGGGTCCAGTAGTCTGGAAAGGTTGAGAGCCACTGGACTAGATGATCATGATGGTCCTTACTGGCCTTAACGTTTATGAGTGTTTCCTCCTTGAGTTCAGAGTAACAGCCGTGTTAGTCTGTCTTTGCAAAAAGAAAAGGAGTACTTGTGGCACCTTAGAGACTAACCAATTTATTTGAGCATGAGCTTTCGTGAGCTACAGCTAGTGCCACAAGTACTCCTTTCCTCCTTGAGTGTCATCAGCAGTCACACAGGTTCTCTGTAGGCCCATTTCTGCCCTCAGTAACTTCCTTGTAGCCAAATTGCTTCCAATGGGGTTGCACAGACGTAACAGAGTAGGATTTAGTAAACAATTCTGTTGATGTTGCACAGGTAGAAAGGAATCCAGCTAACTCTGTCTTTGCTGTGCTGTCAGGACACAGGAATAAAATACTATAAAAATTAGACATCCTTTATGGGTGGACCATTTTATCACTATACTAATAATGCTGCTCTTTGCTGTGATTTGACTCCTCAGAGTTGGTGTCAGATCCCCCATTTTGTACTATTGTATTATTTTGTATTATTGGAGGGGTGGTATTTCCAAAAAGATGTATTTTTAATACTCAACACATCATTTAAGCAAGTCACAAATCCCTTGGTTATGTGATGGAGGGTGACTGGATTTTAGAGACGGTATATTGTATTGCCAGGATCTTTCATAAACCAGAGCACAGGTCCAGTATTCTGAATCAGTGAAAGACATGATGGCACCTAGCCATTCGAAAAAGGAGTGGAAAGGAGAAAGAAGAACAGTTAAAAATAAAATCATTTCCTTTTATCTACATTTTTGGTCAAAAAACAAAGTTTCAGCGAAGCACGGATGCACACAGCACAAAGCAGCTAAGCAAAGTGCAGGGGTCTCTGTGGAATGCTCACAAGACAAAGTATCAGTTACAGAGCCTCAGACAAATGCCTAGTAAAACCCATCCCAAATATCTTAACTTGACCTACAACTACCTTCTGTTTACATCACAAGACACAGCACCACACATACTGCAGTATTTCAACTGTTCAACAAAATATTAACCCTTAATGACCACAAAGCACATTCTAGGCTAGAGTTTCAAAGACACAATATTGCATAGCTTGCAGTGAGCAGAGCTGGTCAAAATTTTCAGAACAAAAAAATTAAATGTTAATAAAAATGGGCAGGTCTTGTTTCAAATGCTTGGGGGTTTTCCCCTCCAAATTTCTCATTTTTCTGATATTTATTATGGAAACTTTTGATAAAAATGGTTCCTTTGCCTTTTCTTTTTGTTAGTTTTCATTACATCTTGCTGGTTGTTGAGGAGAGTTGTTTGCTTCCTTGCTTGGTTTTTTTTTTTTTTTTTTTTTTTTTTGCATTGACAATTTTTCGAAATTAGTTTAGTCCCATGGTAGGATTTTTTTCAAAATTAAAAAAAAATCACGTTCAAGTGTTTTTGATTTCAAGTCTGAAAGAAATTTTGTTTTCAGAAGTGAAAGATATTTCCACAAAAAAATTCCACGGCATATTTTGAGAAAAGCAAAAATCAGTCTGTTAAAAAAAATTAAAATGCTTAAAAACTATTTGCAAACTTTTGTTTTAAGTTTTTGAGAAGCTCCAGTAAAAAGTTACAATTTTCAGCAGCAAATTCTGGGAATCTAGAGTATTCTACAGCAGTGATCTAACACACTTGGGACAAATTCATCCCCATGTTAACTCTGTTGAAGTTAATGGCATTATACTAGACTAGAATTTGGCTCCACAGCACAATATTGCAGTAAATACTACTTTGCCTTTCTATATTACCTTTCAGCCAAGGATTTCTAAGTATTTTATAATCATTATGGGCCTGAATCCAAAGCCCTTTGACATCAATGGAAGTCTTCACAATGACTTCAGTAAGTATTGGATCAGATTCTAGCCAATAATGCTGCACGACAAGCTATAAGGTAGGTATGGGTGATATAGTCCACTTGTCGTGGCTATGTCTACATCACAAGCTGCAGTTATGCTGCTGTATCATAGAAGCTTCCTACATCAACAAAAGGGAGGTTTTCCATCGATGTAGTTAATCTGCCTCTCCAAGATGCGGTAGTTAGGTTGATGGAAGAATTCTTCAAGTGACCTAGATGCATCTACACTGGCGGTTAGATTGACCTAACTGAGCGTACACTGGAAATTAAGTCGACCTAAACACAGCTCAAAATTTTTCACACTCCTGAGCAATGCAGCTAGGTCGATCTAATTTTTAAGAGTAGACCGGGCCTTGTACAACTACCAAATTTCAGATGTTGGGCTAAATCTTAAAAATAAAGAAACTGGAAATGACAGGGACTTTCAACTGGTCATGTCAGCCTTAATTCTGCAATACTTACAGTTAAGCAGAGGTTTAAGTGTATGTACTTAAATCCCATTGAAACTCATTTTTCAAATACGTAATAAGACCCCATCACTGTCCCTAAAAATGTCCTAAATAGGAAACGTCAAACAAAGGTCCTGAAGGGAAACAAACAAACACTGAAGTCACTTGCCCAAGGTAACAGTGGAAGAGCTGAGACTAGAATGCAAGTCTCCTGGCTCATAGTTCAGTGCCCTGCCCCCTAGGTCATGTTGCCTCTGCAACTCAGATCACGTGATTATTCAATCTGAAGAGGCTAAGTTTTTAAAATTATGACTAGACTCATTTCTTGCAGACATCACTGAGGAAGCAAGTCTTGTTTTATCTGTTCTTCTGTAGTCTGAGTTTGGGACTATGTTCGTACAGCATCTTGCACAACGGTCCAGGACTAGGGCTTCTAGGTGCTATTGTAATACCAACAAATAGTAATCATAAATGTGAGAACAGTTACTATGCTATGTTATATTGCTAATAGACATTTGTTGAAATATTACTGCCCTCTTGGGGTTATTTAGCTAGCCATATCTACCACACACACTAATAATAATGTTATCATCTACATCCGGGGCGGGCAAACCTTATGGTCTGAGGGCCACATCGGGTTTCTGAAATTGTATGGAGGGCCGGTTAGGGGAGGCTGTGCCTCCCCAAACAGCCAGGCATGGCCCAACCCCCGACCCCTATCCGACCCCCCCCCCGTTTCTCGCCCCCTGACAGCCCCCCCGGGACTCCTGCCCCATCCAACCCCCCCATTCCCTGTCCCCTGATGGCCCCCCCCGGGACTCCTGCCCCATCCAACCCCTCCATTCCCTGTCCTCTGATGGCCCCCCCAGGACTCCTGCCCCATCTACACCACCCTGTCCCCTGACCACCCCCGGACCCTCCCGCCCCTAACTGCCCCCTACCTCCCCATCCAACCCCTTCTCTCATTCCTGACTGCCCCCCTGGGACCCCTGCCCCATCCAACCACCCCTTCTCCCTGACCACCCCCCAGAACCCCTGCCCCTGACTGCCCCCCACTGCCCAATCCAACCCCCCCTCCTTCCTGACTGCAGCCCCAGGACCCCTGCCCCATCCAAAACCCCCTTCTCCCTGGCAGCCCCCGGAACCCCTGCCCACCCATCTAACCCCCCCTCTCCTTCCTGACTGCCCCCCCCGGTACCGCAGCCCCCATTCAACACCCCTGTTCCCCACCCTCTAACCGCCCCGACCCCTATCCACACCCCCGCCCCCTGACCACCACCCTGAACTCCCCTGCCCTCTATCCAACCCACCCTGCTCCCTGCCCCCTTACTGCACCGCCCAGAGCACCAGGTCAGGCAGCCACACACCTCGCAGCACAGAGCACCGGGTCAGGCCACCCAGAGCATGGTGCCAGCGGCCCAGTGAGCTGAAGCTGTGGGGGTGGGGGGACAGCGGAGGAAGGGCTGGGGGCAAGCCTCCTGGGCCAGGAGCTCAGGGGCCAGGCAGGAGGGTCCCGCGGGCCGGATGTAGCCCTTGGGACACCGTAGTTTGCCCGCCTCTGAGCTACATGGTATCAGAACTTCTAGCAAAGTGCTCAGGGCATTGTATAACAATAAAAATAGAGAATCCAACCCTTTAAAATACAAACACATGAAGATCAAGGTGGAGGTCCACTTTTTAAAAAGAAGAGAAAGGGATTGGAAGGAGAGAGTGAGAGACTAAATACAGAGGCATCCAATCTTTAAATCTCTCTTTTGAGAGTGCTTCTTGCGGAGGGAAATAGGGGTCAGAGGGCATAAGGGGAAGAAGCTATAAGGAGGAAGAGATTGGAAAGAGAATTTAAAGCTCCTCCAATGCCCATGTGATTATTCTTGTAACATAGAACAAAAGTGCGTAACAGCATCAAAAGCCCATTGTGGAGAAAGAGGTGGGCCATGGTAAGTCTGTTGCTGTTAACTGTGAGCGCCCCCTGGCGGATCATTCCTCTGTCATAGCTGTCTGAAATATATGTTGCAACAAGAGGGGTTGAAAAGAATTAAACCTAGATGGAACTGGTGTGGGTGGGAGCCTTTGTGTAAGGATTTTGAGCAAAGCATGGAGTTCAGTCTAAAATGGTTTATTTCAGATGATGGATAACAGCAAGGAAGGACAAAAGGACAGTCTCCGCAAGAGAACACAGGGTGTGTCCCCTCTCTCTCTGATAGTCTGCAAAGAACTGAACACAAGCAGGCCATATCTCTCTAGACAGCAGAGATCTTTCAGATTTAAATGTGCATCACCAAATGCATTGCAAATGATAAAAAGACCACTTCAGATTCCCGCAAAACCAGTGCATGTGGTTCCTAATAGTATTTAAAACTCATAGGAGTCACATGCATATCTCAATTTAAAGGCAATGTACAGCAAAGGAATTGGTTATGTAGTCCAAGTGTGTTGTGGTATGAAATAGAGCAAAGGCAAATGAGATCGGTAGAATATTCTTCTTAAGGAAAGTCGTGGCAGTTCTCTTCCTGAGTCATTTAAAACAGGACAGATCACTGGATGTTGGGAACAATTCTGTGTTAGAATGACTGTGTTAGAACAATGACTGGGTTTGATGATTTAAAGAACTCTTTTCCATCTCAAACTGCTATGATTCATCAGAGTCACAGACAAACTCAGATACCAAGCTGATGTGCATAGTGGTGTTCAAATCTGAACAGAATGTAATAATGTGGGATTATTACCAGAAAAGTGATCAAAAATTGCCCCTCCATACTTGGTACTGCAAACATCTGATCCCTAGCCAGGTTTGTTTCAAATCACATTTTTTTTTTCTTTTTCACAATTGACCCCCACCACTAACGGGGGTCAGGGGCTTTATCTGAAAGTAATGTTGGGTGAATTACAAGGGTGAGAGGTCACTGCTGGGTCCCTTTGTGCAGAGGAAACCACTGTGGGGCGACTTGGGAGGGAGGGGTTTGCACAAGCTGCCTGGGCCCCTCCCCAGAAAGGTGAGGAGGGATCTCTGCAGCTGCTGTGCCGGGGGGCACTGGGATCAGGAGGGCAAAGGCAGTGTCCCACTGGATCCTTGGATGCTGGGCTCAGCATGGGTAGAGGCCCCCGCTCCCAAGGGCTGCTGGTTCACAAGGCGCCGTGGGGTGGAGCACCTGTGGGTGAAGTGGACCCAGCTGACTGCTTCCCTGATAACAAAACAGAGCCATGAAGGCTCTGGAAGAGTGGACTGTAAGATATTATTCCTCCTCCATCATCAGCAACAGGGCCACTGCTATGCTCATTCAAAATTCTCTAGCACTGGTTCAGCAATTTATAGATTTTAAGACCAGAAGGGACCACTCTATCTTGTATAACACAGGCCAAAGAATTTCACCCACTGAGTCCTGTCTCAAGCCCAATAACTTGTGGATAAACTAGACCATCTCTTTCAGAAAGCTGTGATCATGTACCAAGTGGACAAAACACAGGGTTATTTCCCACCTGGCTTTTCAGACAATAGGTAGGATCTGTAGGGCTGGTAGTTGGAGTAAGTAAATTTAAAAGCCAAAGACACTGATAAGAAACACAGACCAGCACAATGTCATTGCTAAGGCATCCTTCTAAACCAGAGACCCCTTTCAGCAGATCTGTGACACTGAGCAGAATCCAACCCATGGAGACATAGTCCATATTCTCCTAGGCTCTACAGTGTCTCATGCTCCCACAGCACTGATCACTGATTTCAGTCTGGGGAGGCAGCCTGTGAAGGAGAAAGATTGAAATAATGAAAAACAGCTACATATTTTTAAAATGCATTCTGAAAAGCAACAGCTAGCTGCAAGGGGAAATAAGGGTCTTTGATGCAGCTACACTCCTTCACCTTCTGCCATACAATGAATCATACCAGAGTTCCTTATCTGCTCACTCCTGCTCACTCCTCCCTGCCTCTGCTCCCTGGGCAAAGTGAGTCCTACAAAGAGATTATCTCAAATGCTGCTTCAGGCCACAAAACTGTTCCTGAAAGCCTTGAGAACAGCAATATCAGACAGACAGATGGTTCGGGGTTAAGAGAGGGACCTCCGGGATCATTGGATCTGAGTCTCTATTATTTATTATTACAGGAGTGTCTAGGGACCCCAACCGAGATGGGAGCTCATTGTCCTAGGTGCTGTACACACTCAGAGTAAATCCACTTTCACTAACCCCACTCTCACTCTCGCTTTCTGAGTGTTTCCAGTCACGGGGACCTGATTCCTGCGCACGATGATTTATTTCCTTGTCAGATCCTCATGACCCCTATTGTTAAGAAACATTTCTAATATGGGATATAAAGTGTCCCGTTTTTGTCTTTTTAGGCGACTAATTTCCTTAGATCTCCACTCTGAAAAATAGCTAATGAAATATTCCCCCAATCTAAGCATCTTTGTTCCAGCTTACAGCCCTCCCAATAATACTTATGCCTGTGTTGTGTTCTCCAGTTCTCACTCCATCTGTCTTTGTGTTCTCTATAAACTTTTCCACGGCCCTTCTGTGGTCTTTAAAATATCAGCTTCCCCAGCCCTCTTCACCTGTCTCCTCCCATTCTGTCCCACTTCTCCTTCCCCTGTATATCTTCAGTGTGCAGGCTCAGCAGCACACATGCCCTGCCTGGCTCCGATCCTAAGTGCCTCCTTTCAGCACATCCTGCCTCATGGTACCATAGCTCTAGAAAGTTCTGATGAGCAGTGCCAGGTTTACAATGGTGCCAGTGGCTCCATGGAGCCAGGCCCATGCTCAGAAGGGGCCCCGGCCTACACCATTTGCACTGCGCCCCGAGACCCTGCTCCTCCTCCCGCCCACCACTTGCTCCTCTTGGCCTGCCTGCCGGCTGGCCGCAACCTCCTCTATGCCCCCGGTCCCACCCCCCTGCTCCTTTCTGCCCCCTGACAGGACTGCAGTGCACCTCTGACTCCAGGCCTGTGGGGCCCCACCTGTCTCCCCAGAGCTGAGCTACCTGGGACTGGTACAGAAGCCTGGCCAGTCTCAGCTGGGGGAGGGGGACCGGGGAACAGCCCCCTTCAAGCCACAGGAGCCAGAGTGTCACTTGTTGACCCACTTTGTCAGACTCTTATAACTTCCCCATGGGTCGATGGGTTTGGAGCACTTAGGACCTTTGTCGCTTTGGCTCACCCATGTATAATAAAGGTTACAAATGGAGATGCTGTTCAGCAGGGATTTCTTGGCCCCTCCCTCGGGGGGAAAATGATCAGATGTTGAGCTCCCTTTATGTTTTCCACATGACTGACCACAAAAGTATTTTTAACCAAACCCATTGCCAGCTCTGCTGAACTCACTCATTCCCTCCGGGGAGAGGGAAACCACTGAGGGTTCCACTCCTCAGCCAAACAGCCTGGGGCTGCGCGTCTGACCCCTCGGCTTCGGCGTGAACAATGCTGGTTTGCTGATCCAAAATCTGTCCGGAGTGAGGTGCACCAGCGACCATGAAAGGGTTTGGGTTATTTCTTGCGTGTCTACTTTGCATCTTCAAGAAGGGTGAGTTCTGAATGCTATCCCTGCCTCTATTATCACTGTCGGCCTTCTTGCTCAGCCGAGATGCCGATGGAACTGCACAATGCAATTCATTCGATAGGAACCAGAATGCTGCTTTACAGTGCCCGGAAATTCCAGCTGGCTTTGGCAAGAATTACTAAATATGGCTAATAACTTATGGAAAAGACCAGCGTTCTGACTCTTTGCGGCCATGAGAGAGCCCAGGACCATCTAGGGGGGTTAATCCCAGTATCACAGCCAAATTCCAACTCAGGAGTTTATATTTACCTAAATTCCCCCTGCATTGTCAATCGGTTACAGCATTTTTCTCTGCCTGCCCTGAATTGTTGTGTAGTGTCCCTGGGAGCTATTTTACAATGAACATAGTTTGCTTTAGAGTTTACTGCCCTTCAGTGGTAGACAAAATTAATGTGTGTGCACACATACCCACCACCCACATACAAGCAGAGCTGCAATGCAGTGCTTACACTTGTGATTCATAAATCAGCTCATAAAATTTAGGATTCCTACGGAGGGATGACATAATGGCCCAGATTTAGCAAAGCTTTAAAGCACATGCTTAAGCATATTATTTTAATGGGACTTACGCACATGCTTAAAGTTAAGCCTCTCTTTAAGTGTCTTCTTTTCTGAATCCAGGCCCATCTGAGAATAAGATCGTTATCAGTGTGCAAGAAGATCTCTTTTGCCTGATCTTTTCAGAGTCCAAGATGAATGCTAACCAAGCCCATCATCATAGGTTTTGATCTGTGACCTCAAAATTAAGACATTTTCCACTGACAATACAGCCGCCACTAAAATATAAAACACTGAGGGCCAGAGAGGGGCAATATATAGGAAACCTAATGAAATAAATAATAATTTGCACATATATTTGCCCTTACATTGGCTTTTCCCCCTCAGAAAACATGCAGTTGACTGATGCCAGTTGTACAGGCCCAGAGATACCTGCCAGGTACCATGGAAGAACATCACATGTATAAATAAAACAACCTGTAGTCTCTACCTAACCTCTCTAGGCAGTTACCCAGTGTTCACTAATTCATAAATCCCAGGGAAGTCAAGCGGAGCTGAGAGTGCTCTGCCCTTTTGGACACCAGCTATTCAGTTTTTCCATCTACTCCGGTCTCTGATACTCAGGAAAAAGTTACGTCTGCAGTGAGCTGTCAGGGAAGATCTATTACAGAGGTGGGCAAACTACAGCTCGGAGGCCGCATCCGGCTCTTCAGACATATTAACCTGGCCCTTGAGCTCCAGCCAGGGAGCGGGGTCCAGGGCTTGCCCCACTCCAGCCGGGGAGCAGGGTCAGGGATTTGCCCCACTCCACGCATGCCAGGGCTCCGCGCCTCTCCCGGAAGCAGTGGCATGTCCCCCCACCACCTCCTACACGTAGGAGCAGCCAGGGGACTCCACACGCTTCCCCCACAGCTCCCATTGGCCAGCAACAATAGCCAATGGGAGCTGCAGGGCAGCAGCTGTGGACGGGGCAGCGCGCAGAGCCGCCTGGCCACACTGCTGCATAGGAGCCAGAGGGAGCTTCTGCTTCCGGGAGTTGATTGAGGTAAGCGCTGCCTGGATCCTGCACCCCTGACCCCCTCCCATGCCCCAACCCCAGGCCTGATCCCCCTCCCGCCCTCCAAACCCCTCGGTCCCAGTCCAGAGCACTCTCCTACACCCCCAACCCCTCATCCCCAGCCCCACCCCAGAACCCGCACCAGCAGCCAAAGTCCTTACCCCCTCCTGCACCCCAACCCCTAATTTCATAAACATTCATGGCCCGCCATACAATTTCCATAGCTAGATGTAGCCCTCGGGCCAAAATGTTTGCCCACCCCGATCTATATGTAACCCTTCTGCCCGTCAGAGTTGGCAGCAACAAGGGCCGGGTTCAGTATCTAGGGGTTCCATTCCAATAACACAATGCAAAGCCGTCTCGAGCCCCCACCCAGTGACCTGGGACAAATATATACCACCCCGCTGTGCGCCTCTAAGAGGCAATACTTCCCCTCTCGCAAGTGTTAGGGGGCTTATTCCTTCACCCACTTTCTTCCCTGGTCCTTCTCACATGAACAGAGAGCAACAATACCCGAAGTCCAAAGGTACAAACAATTCGATGTTTATTGGGGTGAACTTCCAGCAAGCATGATTCCAGTTTCCTTCCTTAGTGTCCCCTTTCCCAACTCTGACACCACAGAGCCTTATCTGTGTCCCTGTTCCCATTCCTGCCCTTAGCCAAACATGATTCCAATTTCCTTACCCACATTCCCTGTTCCCATTTCCCACACACACACTTCCTGATTGACTGCAGACTATATAGTAAAACTTCAGTTCTGCTTAGCTATACCTTAACCAATCATTTTCCTGAAATTTAACTAACCAATCCTAACATATTGTAAACATGATTATTTAACCAATTATATCCCACCACCTTAATTAGTTTACACCCAGCAAAATTAATTATACAGCAGACAGAAACAATCACAGAACCAGACATTGATTATACAGACAGACAATAGGAAAATGGGGACTACAGTGATAGAACAACAAAGAAATGACGATTTCACATCCCAGCTATTGATAAGTGAGTTCTTGCCAGACAGGATGCTATCAAACTAAGTTTCCTTTTACATCTTCTAGGCACTTCCCTTTCTCTGGAGGCGATAGGCTTTATCAGGACAGGATTGTATTCCTAACAGCCCAATAGCACCTTATTTCAACGTGACTAGTTTGGAATGTGAGGATGTGACTGATCGCTTCCCAGATTATGGCTGCCTCTGTTGCTCAGCCAAAGATCTCAGCCTAAGCACAGGGTCTCAGACTGTCACAGTAAGAGAAGGACCTTACACCAGCAGACAGTGATTTTGATTCTCTTCCTTTCTTTTATACCTCTATAACTAGCTAAGTGATAAGAATACACCTAAATTCTTAGAGTATAAGCCTTTACAGACAGGCCTGACAGGATATCTATATCCTAACAGCAAGCACAGAGTCTGAGTGTAGCAAAAGCCTTTTAATAACGGAGAGAAACAATGTGGCATTATGTTGGGGAAACAGCATCTACAGGATTCATAAGCAATGAGCAAAAAAATTCACCCCAAGCAAATTGGTTTCCCTTTCCCTTTGGTTCTTGAGTCCAGCAACCCAAAAGTCACCCAAAATCCCAAAAGTCCAACAACCCAAAAGTCTCTGTCCCTGGTCAGTGCAGCGCCAGAGTTCGAAAGTTTATCTGCAGAGTTTTACCTCCCAACCTGGGTTGAGATGGGGGGGAGTTAAGGGGCACCTTACATAATCCAAAGCCAATTGCCCCACCGCTCCGCTCCACCAGCTGTCCCACAAATCAGTCTGCTCTGCCAGCCACCCCATGAGCCACTCCAGCCATCCCACAAACTGCTCTGCAATATATTTTCAGGCCCCCCACTATTTAACACAACAATCAGTGATTTCAGCTCTTAGTAATTTTAGCTCTTTTGTGATTTTAACTTGTAGTAGGGGAGCCTCAGTGCTGGTGCACCATTGGCCCAAAGTGAATTCAGCTCAGCAGCCTGTAATTAGACTCCTAATGGAATCAAAATTAGCTCTGATATTCCACAGCGGAGAGAGGAGGTGCAATTAGCATGCAAGGCCCTCACCAGGGGCCCATCCTACCAGATATTAATACCTGTCCCCAGCCTCTCTCAATTCACTCAGTTTTGGAACCCATGTCCCTTGCCTAGCGAGTACTACTTAGTTGATGGTGAGTCCCTCCATCATAACAAAAGGCCAAGTACAGTTCCACTGTCCTTGATTCACATAATCAGGATAATAACAATTTATTCTTCCTGCCTCAATAACAGAGACACTGGGGATCCCACAGCAGCCAAAGTGACCATTTGGGCAGCTATGGGCTCATGCTAGGCAGGGTGGGTGTGCCTATGCAAATGAGATCAGCCCCTGAAGTTCTTTTCCACAACTTGCCACAACTCACCACCAGATGTCAGGGTGGAGCTCATCCTGACTCTGCTTACATCTAAGATACTGAGCCACACCACGTTCCTGGAAGCATTACCTGGTGCTGCAGCTGTTATTGCTTCCGCCAACGGGTAGAAATGAGAGCAGCCTTCCCAGAGGTTCTGTTTGTGGCAGCTTGGTTATTAGCTACCTGTCAAGGTAACGACATCAGATTCTGACACTTCTATGTGTATTCCACTCCGGTGAAAGCTGGTTTTGTGAAGAGGTTTCGAGAGAAGGATTAACAAACAGCAAAGATTAAATCTGGCCCAGGCATGAAGGAAATGCAGTTCCCACTAACTGCAACTAGATTTTTATCAGGGCTGGATTTGTCAAGAGAGAGATTTTTTGTTTTGTTTCCTGCAACACTTTTGGGTGGGGTTCTCACGGTGTAGTTCCAGGGAAAGAGATGGTTTACGGAAGTTACTGGCAGCTGTAGGGTACTATAGGGCCGTGGTTCCACTGCTCTGCCTCGAACACTGACTGCTTTCCTCTAACAGTCAAAGACGCTCTCTCTCCTCCAAGACAGCTGGGGGGAAGGTGCTGGGAACTGGCATGCACACTCCAGCCTTGCCATGTTCGTTAGATCAGTATTGCCAGCAGCTCTTAAGTCTGCCTTTAGAGCCCATCACTCACAAATGACATGTCCCCGGGTTGATAAGAAGGTGGACTTCTGGAAATGTCAGAAACCACAACGTCCCTACGGAGAATGCTGCCATTCTAACTGAGCGTGCAGTGAAGAAGGTGGCACATTAATGTGTGCGCTCCTATTGGAGCTGCTGAACCCACTGGGTTAAATGGCTTGATCATGCCCAAAGGACAAAGGCATAACATAACCTACAGATCTGTGAGATGGCTCCTCGCACAAAAAAGAGAGGATATAAAATGCCTGGAGCCAATGAAGTATCTATAAGCTCACTAAGGATGGATCAGGTAGGACTCAGGGTAAGGTGGGGCTCTCCTGATTTATGGGAGAAAAAGCCATTCTTCAGGTTTGGTACATCAGCCTTTATGGTTTATTCAGGTTCCTGAAGCCAGTTCCTTTGGTTCCAGGTTTGCAGTCCAATGGGTGGTCCATTCAGGTTCCATCAGATGCTACTGGTGAGATTGGAAAGGCAGTTGTTCTGCCCTGTACTTTCACACACCCCCACAAAACATATGACCGGACCCTCACAACCATTTGGAGGATCAAGGAACCTTACGATGGGATGGTAGTGTTCAAATGCGTTACTCACAGCTCGAGCGACCTCTGTAAAACTGCAGTTAGCTACAAGAACAAGTACAAACTGATTGGAAACCCCAGGCACAATAACCTCTCCATCAAGATCGACAACCTGACCTGGAGCGACAGCAACAGATACTTCTGCCGGGTGGAGTTTTCTGGGGATCTTCATGACAAGTACGAAAGCAGGACTGGGATAAGGCTCCATTTGATAGGTAAGAGAACATCAGCTCTAAAGGTGCTACCGACAGAGGCTAGAGCTGGAAGGATGTGGAAGCTGGAGGGACCACTTCATGCTAGTTGCCACTGAACTCCACACTGAGACTTCGTCTACACTATGGGGGTAAGTCGACCAAAGTTACGCAACTCCAGCTACATGAATAACGTAGCTGGAGTCGACATAGCTTAGGTCAATTTACTGCGGGGTCTACACCGTGCTGGGTCTACGGGAGTCTCCCGTCAATATACCTTACACTTCTCCTTCTGTGGGGAGTACTGGGGTCGACCAGAAAGCGATCTGCCGTCGATTTAGTGAGTCTTCACTAGACCCATTAAATCGACCCCCAGCGCATCAATTGCCAGAGCATCAATCCCGCGGTAGTGTAGACATAGCCACAGCATTGAACCAATACTAGTCATTCCTGAGGAGCTCTACAACATCAGATTAGGGCATTTTTCTGAGCATCTAAGATGCTCAGATACTATGCTGATGTGTACAATATAAGAACCAGAATAAATAGAATAGAATAGAAGCTAGGGGGAACTGTGGCAGGGAAAAGGGCTGGCTTCTGGCCACCAGGAGTAAGAAACAAATTGAGATTGGGGTGCAGGAAGGGGCGAGGGCTCTGGTTGGCGATGCAGGCTCTGGGCTGGGGCTGGGGATGAGAGGTTTGGGGTGCAGGAGGGTGCTCTGGGCGGGGCTCGAGGGGTTTGGAGGGCAGGAAGGGGATCAGGGCTAGGGCAGGGGATTGGGGTGTGGGGAGAGGCTCAGGGGTGCAGGTTCTGGGTGGCACTTATCTCAAGTGGCTCCTGAAATCAGCGGCATGTCCTTTCTCCATCTCCTACGTGGAGACGCAGCCAGGCAACTTTGCATGCTGCCCTGTTCACAGGCACTGCTCCTGCAGCTCCCTTTGGCTGCGGTTCCCCACCAATGGGAGCTGCAGGGGTGGTGGCTGGGTCGGGGGCAGCATGCAGAGCGGAGGTCCCTCACTACCCCTACATGTAGGAGCCGGAGAGGGAGCCATGCCACTGCTTCCGGGAGCCACATGGAGGGGCCCCCAACCCTGCTCCCCAGCTGGAGCGCCGGAGCAGAGCAAGCCTTAAACCCCACTTCCCAGCAGGAGTTCGAGGGACAGATTAAAACAGCTGGCAGGCCAGATCCAGCCCGTGGGGAGTAGTTTGCCCACGCCTGATCTAGAGCCCCAACTGAGCTTGGGGACTCATCATACCAGGCACTGAGCAGACAGATAGTATGAGAGAGACCCCACCTGACAGGTCTGCAATCGAATCAGACAACGGGAAAGAGGGGAAGTGGAGGCCCAGACAGGTGAAGCGATTTGCCCAAGGTCACATGGCAGCTCAGCGTCAGCAGCAGAACCCAGGTCTCTGAGTCCAGTTGCCATGCCCTATCCACTAAACCATGCTGCAGCCATTGAAATCAATAGGGCTTTCATGGATGCAGGGTCCAACTGTGCAGAACTCACAGCAGCATCAGGGCCACGGTTCTGTTAGCTCAGTGGTTTTCAAGCTTTTTAGGCTGTGTACTCCTTTCCAAAGTCTACCGTGTACCACATCTGAGATAGGGTCACAATATACCTAGGATTAGCTTGCCAAGCCTGACTAAACAAAGTGTGTTGTCCGCCATTACAGGATTTTTCTCGAGTACCCTTTGACGAGATCTTGCATGTCCCTAGAGGTACGCGTAACCCTGTTCAGAAACCACCATTAGCTGATAATCCGGCTCTAGTTGCATCTGGGGAAGTTTCTTCACTTCCTTTGCTGGGTGTAGCACTACTGGTAGGCAATGGCAGGAGTACTACACCCCCAAAGACTGTCCAGGGTCCAGCAACGGATGAGTTATCCCTTCCTGTGGGGGTCTGCAAAGTGTCTGAGGTTATTTTTTAAAAAAATAGCAGTAATACCTTTAAAAGAACATATTCGTCTGCACCTGGGTGACATTTTACATCTGAGGAAGGCACTTCACACCCACGAATTCATTCACACAACTCCTCCATGCAAGGGATACACTGTATTTGCAGTCCAATCGTTGCAGGCATTGTGCGATTGCATAAGAAACAGGCCGTGAAACTGACTAGTCTATTTTCATTGCTCAGGCTGCATGAGACACTAACAATAAATAAACCAAACCACACAGAGAGCGAAGGGAAAATTAGATTGATGACATTCTTTCTATTTTTAATCACCCCGATGTCAACAGTAATAATAAAACAGGGAAGGAACTCCGATCCCCTGACTCTGAGGCCTGGGCCCTATTTGCTTGAACCCAGTGATTCTCTCTAAAGCACAGGGGTGATGACGAAATCAAGAGCCAGGAAATGTTGAAGGAAAAGGAGCGATGAGAGACTTGATCTCAACGTTACAAAATCATAGCAGTCTAGGAATCAGCTCAGGCCAACAATGGGGAGAGGCTACACAGTGGATGCAGGGTCCAACTGTGCAGAACTCACAGCAGCATCAGGCCAACATTGGCACTAAATGCTTTGAGCCCCAAACCAGCATGGTATTTGAATCTTCATTTGATTTTAATCACTTCTTGTGACCCGCACAGCTGCTCCCAGGATTGTTAACATCACCATTGGCTCCAACCAGGACCGTACCTTCAGAGCGCAGTGTACAGCCGAAGGGGAGCCGCTGCCTTCTCTGACATGGACCGGCCCTCTCTTCAGCAATGCAACGTCAGTCACAAGCTTGAACCACCAGATAACCAAAGAGTTGCACTACCTGACTCGCGATGGAAAATACACGTGCACAGCCGTTAACAGCCACGGGAGAGCGGAGGGAGCCGTGTATTTCTATAAATTCAAAGCAGCAAGCAGCTCCTTGATTCCGATCCTGATGTTTGTAGCACTAGGAATTAAAGCACTGGTGTTGCTGATGATATTAGGAATTGCTGGGTTTTGGAGGGCAGGTATGTGCCGTTATTTATTTGCTTTCATACCCTTCTCTGCGTTTAATCAGACTGTTAACTAGTGGAGTGACTCAGCGGAAAGAAAAAGACGCAATCCGCCAGGATTTTCCTCCTCTAGGGATGTTTAATAACTGAAAAGCCAAGCAGAGTAACAAGGAAAGAAGGAGAAACGCAAAACTGCCCAGATGCCAGTTACAGGGCTGCTGGATTCAGCCCTTGTATTTTTTTTAAAAGACACAGTAAACAGGAGTTTCCATATGTCTAACACTATGGGTTTAGGAAGCAAGATGTATGGCTGGGAGGTGCCATTTTAAAACAGACTAATTATTAATGCTTTGCGCCTAGACACCGTCACAACTTGCCTTCAGTACACGTCACAGAATAGTTTAATCCTCACAGTATCGTCATCCTCATTTCACAGATGGCAAAACTGAGGAGAGGGGTTAAGGGACTTGCTCAAGGCCACAGAGAGTATGTCTACACAGCCCACAGCACTGAGTTTCAGAGCCCAGGTCGACAGACTTGGGCTCATGCTACAGCACTAAAAATTGGTGCCCAGATGTTGCAGCTCAGGCTCGGGAGCCCAGGGATGGGGGTGGGCTTTGCGGCCCTAACTCCAGCCCAACCTGCAATGTCCACACAGCTGGTTTTAACGCTGTAGGTCGAGCCCGGTTCTGAGACTTGCTGCGTAAATGTAACACAGAGGGAGAATCACTGTCTATCTGCGTACTCCCGTGGCCCATGTCACCGTATTAGCTGGGTGCTTCACAAGCATTCGTGGATTTTCATCCTCACAATGCCCCAGTCAGGCTGGAGTAGGGAAATATTATTCCCCTGTTGCGGCTGCTGCTGTTCCCCCAACCCCTGGCCCTGGGGTTCCCGCTGCTGCCTGGTGGGTCCCCGGCTGCTCTGCTGGGCCAGGGCTGCGTCCTGCTGCTCTCCCCGTGAGCACCCACCGCCCTCCCCGCAGCCAGCCCCTGCCTGCAGCCAGCCCCTGCCTCCGGCCACCCCTGCCGCACTCCCTGCCCTGCCTCCAGCCACCACCACACCCGCTGCCCTGCCTCCAGCCCCCGTCTCCAGCCACCCCCTGCCCTGTCTCCAGCCACCCCCGCACCCCCTGCCTGCAGCCAGCCCCTGTCTCCAGCCACCCCCGCACCCCCTGCCTGCAGCCAGCCCATCTTCAGCCACCCCCGCACCCCCTGCCTGCAGCCAGCCCCTGCCGCACACACCCCCTGCCCTGCCCGCAGCCAGCCCCTGCCGCACACACCCCCTGCCCTGCCCGCAGCCAGCCCCTGCCGCACCCCCTGCCCTGCCCGCAGCCAGCCCCTGCCGCACCCCCTGCCCTGCCCGCAGCCAGCCCCTGCCGCACCCCCTGCCCTGCCCGCAGCCAGCCCCTACCTCCAGCCGGCCCCGCACCCTCTTGCCTCCAGCCAACCCCGCACCCCCTTGCCTCCAGCCAACCCCACACCCCCTTGCCTCCAGCCAACCCCACACCCCCTTGCCTCCAGCTAGCCCTGCCCCACGCCCATGTCTGCAGCTGGCCCCACGTCCACTGGTGCCCTGCAGTTCCCAGGCCAGTAACCCTGCACACCTGCTTCAATGAGGGGGGCAGGGAGCAGCTGGGACCCACACATGTGCACACCCTAGGATGACCAGACAGCAAGTGTGAAAAATCAGGACAGGGGTTGGGGGGTAATAGGAGCCTATATAAGAAAAAGACCCAAAAATCGGGACAGTGCCTATAAAATCGGGACATCTGGTCCCCCTAGCACACCCCCAGGGAGTGGCGGGGACCCACACATGTGAAACGGAGCTCATTTCTAGTTCAGGCCCATCTTTTTAAAAAAGAACTTTTGGCAGGGTTAACACACACCTGTATTTTCGCGGACGGGTCAGGCTTTTTGGTTCTTAAATCGCCATCCGGGAGGAATTTTTAAATTTTAAAAATTCCTCCCGGGAAAATATGGACGTATGGTAACCCTGTTGGTACAAAAAATACATACTGGGGCACATCCCTTAACTCAGAACTTTTTATAGGGAACTGGTTGTTAAGATTTTGGCAGCTCATCACTGCATCTAGGAAGGAGCAGCGAGATGCTTTGTTCCTTGTATTTAGACTTCAGTCCCACTATATTGAAAGACTAACCATAAACAGAACTTAAGAAATTTTTTCCCATTCATTGTGGTTCAGAAACCCACCATCAATGCTGGATTATCAGCTCTTCCAACTGAAATTTGCAGTAAACTAATACGCATCTTTATTCTCACCTAACAGGTCATGGCACAGCCCCATCCAGGCTGTCCAGGTAAGAACATCATGCCTTCTGTCAAGTTAACAAGCTTGGACTTCCTTTTTAAGCAGGAAACTGCAACTTATCCTTGACTTGGTAACCACCTTAGAATCTAAGGGCTGGTCTATACACAGTTCTTGTTCCAATGAAACTATATTGCTTTAGAAATAGACGTGAATCAAAGCAGCTCTCTACTGTGGACTGTTACCCCAGTATAAAGGTGCTTGTATCAATATACCAAAATAAGCTATACTGATATAAGCCCCTTTATATCAGTATCATGGTCTGCACACTAGAGGGGTGAATCATTTTTGTTTTTTGCCTGCGACCTGTCCATGACTTTTACTAAAAATGCCCACGACAAAATCTTAACCTTACTGATTGTCAGTTGGCTCCACGTAGGTAATCCAATTTTTAAGGCTAATCTCCCAAAACATTTGTTCCAGGCTGAACCTCAAAAGTAAACCACAAACATCTGTAGCCTAAAGGAAACTTTTGGGGATTAAACGAGTCTTTAAAAATGTGTTAGCTGACTTCCACTTAACTCAAGGGTAGATCTAGCCTAACAAAATTGTAAATTTAAGTGGAAAACACCTAGCTGTACCAGGAACATGTCTTTCAACACTGCTAGGAGTGACTCATCCCTTGACCTTGTTAAAGTTGATGAACTGGGTCCCATGCATTTGGCTGTGTCTTGTGGGCTTGGTCTACACTGTGAAGTTTTGCTGGCATAGCTATGCCAGCGAGGATCCTGGGGAAAAAAATCACACTCCCCATCCGCCTCCCCAGCCCACATTGTTATGTCAACAAAACCCTGGCACCGGCGTAACTGTGCCAAAAGAAGAGAGCTTTTGTTGACATTGCTAATGTTGTTCGGGAAGGTGGTGTAGGTATGCCCACAGAACAACTTTTGCTGGCATACTCTGCATCTCCACTAGGGGGCTTTGCTGACATAGTTATACTGCCAAAAGCTCTATGGGGTGGAAATGCCCTATGTCACTTTATCAAGAATCAGGGGGTAGCCATGTTAGTCTGTACCCACAAAAACAACGAGGAATCCGGTGGCACCTTAAAGACTAACAGATTTATTTGGGCATATAAATCTGTTAGTCTTTAAGGTGCTACCGGACTCCTCGTTGTTCTTATGTCACTTTAGATAACAGCTTAAAAACCAAGGTCCTGGATGCTCCACATGAATATTCAAGATCCCATGACACCTCTCATGAGTGGAGAGGTTTGTCCCTGTCGTCTAAGGCTCAGAAGCAGCCGCCTGGCAGTAGTGTTGTATGCATATAGTTTGTGAAATGCTTTTGGATCCTTCAGGATGAAAAACACTACATACAAACAAATGAAACTTAAAAAACAAAACAAAAGATGGCAGGATCAACTTCAAATAAAATGGGTTATCATCAGGTTGATTATGACGCCCTGAAACTGTGATCTGAAATCAGCTAAGTTCTAAAGATCGCATCATTTCAAAAGCCCTGCATAGGGAAGCCAGCATTTATATTTACTGCCAACAGACACACTAGCCTTTACCTTTCTCGACTCTTTGGTTGGCAGGCAACAAGCGCAAGACTCTACATATGAAAATCTTGACCGCAGAAACAACTGTGGCAGTCAGAGTTTGCCGACAGAATGACCTGCAGCAACTTGGCCTTTGGAATCTGGACCACATCATTTTCCACATATTTACACATGTTGATCTCCTATTCATTACATGTAAAACAAAACAGGTTATGTTTGTGTGTCTTTTCTCCCACAACGTGCATCTGTGCTACCGGCTCTGATGAATGGACTGTCAGACTGGTCATGCATGAGCAGGTTGGGCCCTACGGGCTGCAACCTGCAGAAAATGTAAGCTCTGAGGAAGGAAAAAGGAACGGTAGGTAAAGAGAGCGAGAAAAGGGAAGGAATATCCAGGGCAAAGAAGAAGACGACTACTTTAGATGTCAGTTCCAACCAACCGGCATATTTTCAGCCTGTACCACTCAGCATTCAGGACACAGTTAAAAGTCAAACGCTGGCTCCTGGCTGCATTTTCCAAACATTATTTCAAAACCATTTGCCCCCCACCACTAGAACTTAACAAAACGCATGCAGCTTATTAAAGACAACAAACGGACTGAGGGTCCTGTTTCAAACTTCAGCCTTTCTTCAGATGTGAAGGAAAAGGTTGTTGGGTTGTTTTTTTTAAGTGGCAGGAAAATATATATTTTGTATATTTTATAAATATTTACTCTTCCTCTTAAAACCTGCTGAAAAAAGTTATTCCATCTTTTTTTTAAAAAGAAACCACCTTGGCCCCTCCCTCTCCCCCAAATATACTTACCTTCTGGCAGAGACGGTCAGCCCAAAAGGGGGGTTTTCAGAAAGCCGTGGGAGTGGAAAACAGGACACTGGAATGAGAACTTTATTGCAGCCTCAATTCTAGCAGTATATACGTTATATGACATTTGCTTATGATAAGAGGCTTCACAGACTACATTGCAGCAAAAATTGTGTTAGCTATATCATCAACCTCTCTCTCTCACACACACACATGCAGATAAGATCGATTATAGCTGGTTAAAAATTTTCTGTCCAACTGTTTTTCCAATGGAAAATGGCTATTTGACTAAACAGAAATTTCTGCAAAAAACTGTTGGTTTTTTTTTTTTGTCAAAAATGTTTTAATTTTTGTGGAAAAAAAATCACCTGGGAAAAGGATTGTTTTCAGCAACTGAAAACCAACATTTTTCAAATCTTGTCCAAAAAAAATTCATTTTTCTATGAAAACCCCCAAAATATTCAAAATTTTTTTTTCCAAAAAAGAAATATTCCCAGCCAACTCTCATACATATATGCGTTATGCAGAACGGTTCCTTCAGCAGGCTCACCCCGCACTTTATATACTGCGCTACGGTGGTCACTATTAAAGAGTCGCCATTCACCAACAATTACCACTGACACACCTGTTTGTTATTACTACATTTTGATATCATGGTAGCACATAAAGGCCTTGAATGAGGATGCGGATGCCAGCATGATGGCTGCTGTACTAACATGCATAAAGATGGCTATGCTATGGATGGCTTACAGTCAAAGGGTACGTCTACACTTGCAATCCTGAAATGCTACTGCTGCGCATGGAAATATACCCAATCTTTAATCTAGTTAGCTCAACCGCATGGGCATCACCATGGGCTAGCTGCATGAGTAGTTACCCAGGGTCCAGGCGGGCTTGCCCAGCCAGCCTGCAGATTCACGACTCTGGTGCCCAAGGTGGCTCGGGTACATCTGCTCAAACTGCAGTCACAGCCTGGGATTACAGTAAGGATGTACTCTAAAAGGCACAAACGGACGACGGGTTGGGGATAGGGAATAAAATACAAGCTAATGAACATGGTGGTGACAGGCCGTTTTGTTGCTGTTGGCTTTTGCTGCTTTGAACTGAGAGTAGCAGGGAGGTAACAGCAGGACCCTAGGTATCTAATTACATGGCCTCCATTACCGTGGCATATGAACACCTCACGATCTTTTTTTAAAGCAAAGTTACAATGAACCATTAACATACAACATTGCCCACTACTTATTCAGGGTGAGGCTAATAGTCAAAGAGCTTGGTTAAAGATTCTGGCTTGCCAGCTTCTCCTCTGAGCATACCAAAAAATGCATTTATCCTCACACGCCCGTGTGGTAGGGCAGGGCTGGAATCCCTTTTCGACAGATGAGGAACGAAGGCATAGAGAGAATAAGTGATGTGTCCTAGGTCACGCAAAATGGGTGGCAGAGAAGGGACTTGAAACCAGGTCTCCGAAGTGCTTAGCCAATGCCCTAACCACTCGGGGAGTTACCAGTAGTAAGGGAGAGAGAAAAGACAGGAATGAGGACAGCGATAGTCACAGCTGGTCACAGGACCAGCCATGACAGCTGGCCGGGTTTTGTAGGCACCACAATAGAGTGGAGTTTTAATGGGGGGCTGTGGAGGAGGATGACCTAGTGGCTGTACAGATATTCATTGGGGAATTTTCCCCTTGCAAAATGGCAACATAGAAGAAAGCAGGGAGTTGTTTGAAGAAGCCAGGTGAGGAATAAAGGCTGGGAATGTTGGCAGAGTTGCGGTGGGGAAAGGGGTCAACATTGCAATATGTTACTCTTTCAGGCCTGATTTCCTGTGGTTGTTTCCTTATCTACATAGCAAGAACTAGCTGCAGGATCTGATGCTGCAGTGTGGAAACCATGGGGATATTTTGGCTTAATGGTGACCATCGCGCAGGATACATTGAATTCCAATTTGGGGATCAATCCTGCATCCATTGGAGGCAGTGGGAAAACTCCCTGACATCCACGGAAGTGGGAATAGGCTTTAAAAACTGCAGCAAGGAGTTCAATCTTGAGGTCTCAACCTGACCACCCTCCTACCGTTCCCATAGTGCTAAATGGGACAAGGCCTTTATATGGAAAAGGCCTGGGACAACCTAATAAGACTGTGTCTAAAGTCCTATCCAAAACAGGTTAGAAATACCGGCCTCTGGTTTAGAAGCTCCTTTTGGTGAGCGATGGCTACTGTCACTTTAAATGACTCACCACCCGAGGAGGCCGTTCCCGGTGATGGTGCAGATGGAGTCCTTGTCTTTTGGCAAGCAAGAAAGCAGGAGTCAGTGAGCTGCAGAACTGCCACAAGAGAAATTTAGTATTTTATTTTATTTTTTTAAAACCTTTTCAGTTGTCTGAACTGTTTTGAGGTACTCGTTCTTCATCTTCAGCTGATGTCATTTACCTTTCAGTGTTGCCCTGGAATTGCTGTGGATTCATTATCAAAGACGGTCAAATTAATAAGGACTCAGGAAATCTTGAGTTCAATACCAGGCTCTGCCACAGACTTCGTGTGTCACCCTGCGCAGGTCACTTCAATCTAGTCTGTGCCTTGGTTCCCCATCTGTAAAATGGGGCTAGTTCTTCCCTGTTTGGAGGCTAAAATCCATTGATGATTGCTAGATGGTCAGATACTATGGTGATAAGAGCCATGTAAGTAATTACATAGATACCCTTGATTTAATTAATGTGTTTCACAACAGCTTGAACTCCGTTTTGGGATGCATAGAATTTACTTTCAGTAACTCTGAAACCCTAATTCCTCCAAGCCCCACACTGCACCTTCCTCTTTGGTAATTACCCTCCATAACATTCACTTTGACTGACCGCAATAACCTACCATTTGTAACTGCTGTGACTAGAATGGTGGTTATGTTGGGTTTCAGTATTAAGCAGTCAATTAAATCTAAAGTACAGTGCGTGTTTGCTAGACTCATGGGCCGGAGAGCAGATTAGATCTCCTTTACTTCTGCATCACTGCCCTCGCCCAGCAAACAAAATTCTAGGCAATCTGCCCACAGTGCATTCACTCTCATCACTGCGTTACAGCAGGAGCCACAACAAAAGGCCCCTGCAGTGAGAGAGCTGCCCCCTGACCTCAAGATACCTACTGGATCTCATTTCCTTCCTCACCTGACTCTATAAAGGGATAGAAAGAATAAGGAAAGGAAGCCTGTCCATCAGGTGGGGAAAGAAGCGCACACACATTTTGGGAGTGGGACAGAGGAAGCAAAATAAATGCTTTTTCGCACCTCACTGGAGAATCCTCCCCCTGGCGTGGAGGTCCTGGTTCTGGGGACACACAGAAGGCAGACTAGATGCTGCCTGTATTTTGTTTCTGTGTAATATACTAGCTAGTAAGTACACAGTTCTCTGCTCTAAGCAGATTGCCAGATCTACTCAGATATGTGATTATGTAACCATCCAGTGACAATGCCATCGCAAGCCCGTCCTTTGGCTCAGATCGTTTTTGGAGCATAAGATCCAAGTTCTACTCCTAGGTGCACAATTTAAATGATGTCTAATATCCACACATTGCCGTGGCTTTGTCTCAACCGACAGTGGAAGACTCTGGATGCTGATGTCAGATGCACTGTGTAGTTTAATAGCAAAAAATAGGCAGTCTGTAGTTCAACAACATGCAGTTAATATTGTACTTGGCTTTGTTTATTGGGGGAGGGGGGAGTTCTAATTAGAATACAAGCTGCATTTTGTTCCTATTAAAATAATAGTGTCAGAAATTTGAGATGGAAATTAGCCACTAGGGTCACATTATCCTTAACCCATCCTAGTACAGGATTGTTCCTTAACAGGACAAACTGGATCTTGAAAAATACTTCTTTGCTCTGACTGTGTCTTCCCCACTTACACGCTGATCCCTCAAGCTGTTCTGCAGGGGGAAAGGGCTCCACGGGTGTTAGTGTTAAATAAAATACATTTAAAGGGGGGAACATACATTTTCAGATTATTTCTAGGACATATAATACAGTAGTTACTACGGACTCTGTTTGTTGCAACAATCAACACGTACCACATGTACACTCCCACTGCCTCCCTCTTTCTTATACACACACATTTTACAATTGTTTGTTGGGTAGATGGGCAACATTAAATCATTCAGCTTGGCGAGTCACAAAATGTCCACGAATCTATCTTCTCCTAAGACATGCAAAATATACAGAGTTGGGAGCAGTGTGAGATCAGGACCAGGTCTCAGGTCATAGAAGGCTCGATTCCTGGCTTTGCAATGGACTCCCTGCGCAAACTTGTGAAGTACATGGAGTTCTGCAGATAAAAACATTGTACATAAGTATTATGCTTCAGTTTTTCTCCTGCGCTGCATTATCACAGGTTACTGCAACTCTTAAATTAGCACTAGTAATCAAAGTACCAAAGGACATGAAGAGGAGAAATTCTTAAATTGCCTATACACCAATGCCTATACAGGCTGAGTAACAAACAAGAGGAATTGGAATTGCTCATTTATGAGCATAAATTCAATCTAATTGGTATTACTGAAACCTGGTGGGATGATTTGCACTATTGGAATGTTAAAAATCAACGGTTATAACCTAGTCGGGAAGGATCAAGTGGGCCAAAGGGGACAGGGAGTGGCACTTTGTGTCAAAAATGGCATTACCGAGTCACTGATAACTCAGAAGAAAATGATCTTGAATGCGTAAGGATAAATGTCCTAACAGATAAAACACAAGATGGGGTGTTAGTTGGGGGTCTGCTATAGGCCACCAAATCACACTGAGAACAGGATGACCAATTTATTTGAGCATAAGCTTTCGTGAGCTACAGCTCACTTCATCGGATGCATAATTAAAGTTTAATTTATTTATGCATCTGATGAAGTGGGCTGTAGCTCACGAAAGCTTATGCTCAAATAAATTGGTTAGTCTCTAAGGTGCCACAAGTACTCCTTTTCTTTTTGCGGATACAGACTAACACGTTTGCTACTCTGAAACCTGAGAACAGGATGGCCATCTTCTCATACACCTATCTATATGGCGTAGGAAAACCACCTGCATGAGCATGGGGAACTTCAATCTGAGGGACAAATGTTGGAAGTCTCATGCTGTCAGTATTAAAACATCCTTGGAATTTCTAAACATTGCTGATGACAATCTCCTGCCACATACGCACACACAAAAGTTTCAGAGTAGCAGCTGTGTTAGTCTATCCGCAAAAAGAACAGGAGGACTTGCGGCACCTTAGAGACTAACCAATTTATTAGAGCAAAAAGAAAAGGAGTACTTGTGGCACCTTAGAGACTAACCAATTTATTTGAGCATGAGCTTTCGTGAGCTACAGCTCATGCTCAAATAAATTGGTTAGTCTCTAAGGTGCCACAAGTACTCCTTTTCTTTTTGCGAATACAGACTAACACGGCTGTTCCTCTGAAACCAATTTATTAGAGCATAAGCTTTCGTGAGCTACAGCCCACTTCATCGGATGCTCAGGAAAGCTCATGCTCAAATAAATTGGTTAGTCTCTAAGGTGCCACAAGTCCTCCTTTTCTTTTTGCGAATACAGACTAACACGGCTGCTACTCTGAAACCTGTCATTATGCAAGGCACTGAATTTAGCCGTATGGAGTGGAAATCTATCAACTTCATGAAAAAACACGTAGGCATGCATCCGATGAAGTGAGCTGTAGCTCACAAAAGCTTATGCTCAAATAAATTGGTTAGTCTCTAAAGGTGCCACAAGTACACAAAAAAGTTTTGCTGCCAACATGGGGAAATTCTTTGTTAGACCTTGTCCTGACATAGAAAGAAGAGCTGAATTACAACTTAATGGTAACTTAAGTTCAAGTGGTCATGACTGGGGGGGATATGATAGAGGTCTATAAAATCATGCCTGGTGTGGAGAAAGTAAATAAGGAAGTGCTATTTACTCCTTTTCATAACACAAGAACTAGGGGTCACCAAATGAAATTAATAGGCAGCAGGTTTAAAACAAACAAAAGGAAGCATCTTTTCACACTATGCACAGTCAACCTGTGGAACTCCTTGCCAGAGGATGTCATGAAGGCCAAGGCTATAGCAGGGTTCAAAAAAAGAAAAAGAACTAGATAAGTTTATGGAGGATAGGTCCATCAATGGCTATGAGCCAGGATGGGCAGGGATGGTGTCCCTAGCCTCTGTTTGCCAGAAGCTGGGAATGGGTGACAGGGGATGGATCACTTGATGATTACCTGTTCTTTTCATTCCCTCTGGGGCACCTGGCGTTGGCCACTGTCGGAAGATAGGATACTGGGCTAGATGGACCTTTGGTCTGACTCAGTATGGCCATTCTTATGTTACTATATCACATTTATAAACCTGCAAGCAGAATTTCAAGTCCAGATCAGTAATATATATATTTTGTGATTTAATAGGGCCAATTTCAAAAAGCTGAAAACAATTATGAGCCAGATCAGCTGGGAGGAAGAATTTAATCAGAAAAATGTGAATGATAATTGGCAATTATTTAAGAACACCTTAATAGATGACAAAACCCACAAATATTACAATTGAGGAACAAGGCTGTGCTGGTTAAAAAACTGACCTGATTTAGAGGGGAAGTGAAGGCAGTTATAAAAAATTTTAAAAAATAGATTAATGGAAGAAAGGGAAAGTTGATAAAGTATAAATCAGAAGTTAGGAATTGTATAATTGTATAATATTGATAAGGAAAGCAAAGGGACACAAGGAGAAATCTATGGCCACCAAAGTTAAGTACAATAAGGAATTTTTTTAAAAATATACTAACAACAAGAATCCTGACAAAGTATTGGTCCGTTACTCAATGGAAATGATAGAATTATCAATAATAATAAGGAAGAAGAGACAAAAGTGTTCACTATATATTTTTGTTCTGAAATTGATGGGAAAACAGCTGATATAGTCTGATCACATGGTGGTAACTCTCCTCCCATTCCACTAGTATCTCTGGAGGACGTTAAATAGAAGTTACTAATGTTAGATATTTTTAAATCAGCAGGTCCAGATAATTTGCATCCCAAATTTTTAAAAGAGCTGGCTGGACAGTTAGTATTTGACTTTCAATAAGTCTTGGAGCACTGGGGAAGCTCCAGAAGACTGGAAGAAAGCGAATGATGTGCCTAATTTTAAAAAGCGGTAAACGGGATAAGATCAGTCAGCCTGACATCAATCCTGGACAATATAATGGTGGGCTTCTATGGGGCTCAATGAATAGAGAATTAAAAGAATTAAAGGAAGGAAATGTAATTAATACAAATCAATTTGGGTTTATGGAAAATAGATCCTATCAAACTAATTTGATTGCTTTTTAATGAGATTACATGTTTAGTTGATAAGGGTAATATTGATGACATAACCTGAAAGGCATTTGACTTGCCACACAACATTTTGATTAAAAACCTAGAATGATATAACATTAAAATGGCATACACTAAATGAATTAAAAACTGGCTAACTGATAGGTCTCAAACTGTAATTGTAAATGGTGAATTATCATCAAGTAGGTGTGTTTCTAGTGGGGCCCTGAAGAGATCAGTTCTTGGCCCTACACTATTTAACATTTTTATCAGTGACCTGGAAGAAAAGAAAATCATCACAGGTAACATTTCAGATGACACAAAAATTGGGCGAGTGGTAAATAATGAAGAGGACAGATCACTGATTCAGAGCTATCTGGATTGCTTGGTAAATGGCACTCAAGTAAACAACATGTGTTTTAATAAGGTTAAATGTAAAAGTATTCATCTGGAAACAAAGAAGGTAGGCCATATTATAGGAGGGGGGACTTTATCCTGGGAATCAGTGACTCTGGAAAAGATTTGGAGGTTGTGGTGGATAATCAGCTGAACATGAGCTCCCTGTGTCATACTGCGGCCAAAAACGCCAATATGCTCCTTTGATGCACAGACAAGGGAACATCAAGTAGGAGGAGAGAGGTTATTTTACCTATACATTTGACACTTCTGGAATTCTGTGTCCAGTTCTGGTGCCCAAAGTTCAAGAAGGATGTTGATAAACTGAGGAGGGTTTAGAGAAGAGCCATGGGAATGACCGGAAATCACGTCTTATAGACTCAACAAGCTCAATCTATTTATCTTAAAGAGGTTAAGGGGTGACTTGGATTACAGTCTATCAGTATCTACATGGGGAACAAATATTGAATAATGAGGCTCTTCAATCTAGCAGAGAAAGGTCGAACATGATCCAATGGCTGGAAGTTGAAGCTAGACAAATTCAGACCGAAAATAAGGTATAAATTTTTCAGTGAGAGCAATTAACCATTGGAACAATATACCACAGGTCATAGTGGATTCTCCATCACTGGCAATTTTTAAATCAAGATAGGATGTTTTTCTAAAAGATCTGTGTGACATTACATCCCATATTCTTCACTGAAATATGCTTAGGCTATGCATATGGCAAAACTAAGACGTATTTTATGTAAGATGGGTCATGTGAGTTATCATTGGAAAGGTTATGATTTACTGAATGTGATTATCCTATTTGTATGCATGTATCATTTCTGTATCTGAAGTTAGTAATACGAACTATGTATCAGTTACAAAAGAGCTTGCACCTGGGGAATGCCCACCAGACAGTAGGCAACCAGCTTGGATGGGCTATTAGGAAGGACAATACGTCTTTGAAGATGCTAATCTCCCTCTTTCTTGATGCATCCGATGAAGTGAGCTGTAGCTCACGAAAGCTCATGTTCAAATAAATTGGTTAGTCTCTAAGGTGCCACAAGTACTCCTCCTCTTTCTTGAGAAGTTTCCTGGGATGCTGCTTTAACACTGCAGGGTCAGGTGATCATGTCACCTTGTACTGGACATCGTTTTGGACTTCTGGTATTTTTCCACTGGAAGGGGGTGGGGGTCAAACTGGGAAACAAAGGATTCCTGCCATAAGCAAATTCTATTTAAGGCTGGGGAATGAGTTAATCTTGGCTCTTCTCCACTGCCTCCCCACCCAAGAAGGAAGACAGCTGAAAACACCTGAAGAAACAAAAGAAACTAAGATTGCGGGGTGGGGGGAGGGGGTGGCGTGGGCAGGGTCAGGGGCTGAACCCAGGCAAGAAAGGTCAACCTGTAAAGGGAAAACCTGGAGATTTAAACTGCAAGCAGTGCAGTTTACCTTCAAGAAACTGTGCAACCTGCATAAAACAATATTTAGGGTAAGAAATTACTATTTGTAACCAATTTCTTTAACATATTAAGCCTAGTTTGTGTGATTGTTTTATTTGCTCAGTAATCTGCTTTAATCTGTTTGCTATCCCTTATAATCACTTAAAATCTACCTTTTGTAGTTTTTTGTTTATTCTAAAACCCTAGTTTGTGCTATTCATAACTGGAGGGGGTGCAAAGCTGTGCATATCTTCCTCCACATTGAGGGAGGGAGCGAATTCCATGAGCTTATACTGTATAGATCTCTATAGAGCGCAAGACAATATAATTTTGGGTTTACACTCCAGAGGATGTGTGCACCTGAGTGCTGGGCAATTCACTGAGCTGAGTCTTCCCACACAGAGCTGGTTGCAGAGACTGTGCGATTCTACAGCTGGGTGTGTTCCTACCTGTAAGACAGGATGAGGGAGCCCAGGCTGGTGGTACAGGTGGGCTCAGTGGGACCCCAATACATCAGGTGGCACCCTGGAAGAGGGGTCCAACCTGTCACAATCTGCTCTATGAATTCTATGGCCTGTGCTATACAGGAGGTCAGACTAGATGGTCCCAAAGAGTCCAAGGCCAGAAGGGATCAATGAATTTGCCTTTCCAGTCTTCATTTTCTTAACAGAAATTAGGTTGTAGTCCAGCAGACCATTCAATTTATTGCAATGGACACAGTTCAAGTTTTCCAAAAGCCACAAATATAGGGATCAGAAGTGCACAAAATTAACTTCAAACAGCTTTTATTTCCAAAATTGTAATAAATATTACCATGAAGAAAAAGCAACATTCTTGCCATTCTCCTCCTGGGCCTCTTAGGACCTCTGCCAATCATATAACATGCTAGTGCAACGGGCACACAAGGAATAGAGTCAGGAAAGGCAACTAACCTAACTTGAAGACTTCAAACACCCAGACGATACCGTCATCTCCCAAGTGTGGGATAATACGGCTGTTTCTTGTGGCTCAATGGAATTATTGGGACCTTTACCAGGAGCTACTTGATTTTCCTTTTTTTTTAATTTCATCTGGTCTTTGCAGGCCTAGTACATTATAAATTCACCATCTGTAAAAACTCAAGTGCTGACACAATGGTTTTAAAACCTGCATGTCATATATATATATATATATATATATATATATATATATATATATATATATATATATATATATATATATATATATATATATATATATATCTCTAGAATAGTCCTGTGTTTTCACATTTTTTACACAACTGATGCATAACATTACTTCTACTAAAGCGCTAAAACCAGTGCCTTAAGCCTAAATGAAAAAAGCAGTAGAATTTATTTTTCCAGTTGCAAAGTTCTCAAATGGGTCTGTTAAAAACATGCAGAGTGATGGTTGGCTGATGCACAAAACAAAGGACATAGCAAATATAGGCTGGTATACAGAGAACAAAACTACAAGACCAATTGGAGAATAGGTGTTGTCTGAAGTCTCAACTGACATGGTTTACATAATTTGGCAAGAAGAGAAAGGGAAATCACAAAACAAGTGAGTCATTCAGTAACTGGTTTGTTCTCTAACACTAAAACTATATTTAAGTGCAATACTGGAGAATGTGCTGATGATCAATTATGGAAGAGGTTGTAGGTAGAACTTTTCCTTTATTGGTGACCAGAGCTAAGTGTTTTAAAATGTGAGCGTGTCCTAAACATAAAGGCACTGAGTAATAGCTGGAAAAAAGATATCATGGTTCCTTTGCAAAAATCCTGAGGTATTCACAGACCATGGCTACAGAACTTTAAGGCCATCTGGAACACATCAGATCCTACAGCGGCAAATAAAATGGCCATAGAGCCATATAAACACAGCTGGGAAGACCTGTTCTCTGCTTTCTTATTACATGTTCCTTTCATTAATGCTCTCAAAGAAGGCAACAAAGATTATGATAATTAAACTGACAAATTTACAGGCCCACGGTTCACACCTTGGTAACAGAATTTTAAGAAGGAATCCCCAAATTCAACACAGAGTAGGTCACTTCTCATAGTGTCATCTCCAATATCAAGATACCCAACTAGTGAGGAAGGAAAGTCACAATAGTCTCCATGCTGGTCAATTCAGTCATAAAACAACCAGTCTCCTTCAGCAGCACTGAGGAACTGGTGAGCTAACATGAATACCATTGGCTATTTTCCCTTCTACATCTAGAAACTCAGTTCTTGACTTTATCTGTCTTTATAATAGAAGCAACATGGACATGAATGGTTCATTCTAGCAAACAACATGGAATCAGATTCAGTAACTTCTGGAACTTGGGAAAAATCTCAAGTGCTTAGTTTAAACTTCAGCTACTGCTTAGAGGGGTGGAAAGAAACGTAAAAGTCACATTCAACTGCAGAGGTCTGTGCGATTTTTAAAGAGACACTATATTCATGGATATAGTGAGTTTCCAAGTTTCAGAATAGGTAGGTTGATAACTTTTAGAGGTGCAATGGTTAAACAGTGGTTCAAAACTCTGCTTACACGCAATCCTGACATTTGGATTGGCCCAAGCAATGAAGTCTCAGAAGAAGAAAAAGGCACAAAGCAAAAAAACAACTGCTGTATACAAGACAAGGACAAGCTACATCCTGTCAAAGGATTCACATATCTATTCTCAATTACCCTTTTAGACTGTACTATACACGGGAAGCCATTCAAGTGTTTCCACCAGATAGAAATTGAGTGACTCCACTTAAAGCAGTAAGTTAAGAACTTAACAAAAAACCCCAAGAGGTGAAAACATGCCCGTGGACATTTCCCACCCAGGCTCCCCCTTTGATATAAAGTACAACTCTCCAAGTGAAAATTACTTGTGCAATAACAACTTTGAACGTAAACTGGAGAAAGCCAAAACTGTAAAAAGGTTTCTGGTGATCTCAGTGCTTGCTATCGTATCATGTCCAAGTAATGCACTTCTGGGTACAGAGTGTTCACAAGGAGAGCCAAGAGATTATTTCCATCTTGAAGACAATGATCTGGGTGCTTGATAAACTGGGATGCCTGGGAGAGCTGTTCCTGATACTCCATATATTGTTTGTTTGATGCCATAGATTCAAGGATATTCAGTGCCTACAAATACAGGAAAAAAATTAAAGTTAGCTAAGTATATTCTGTCCCTATTTTCTGCAGTTATAATTCACGGGCCAGATCATTAGCTGGTGTAAACAAATGTGATTCCATTTACTGCAATGGATCTATATTGATTTACACTACTTGAGAATCTGACCCCGCATCTACCTAGTGGTTTTATACAAATATTTGTATAACAAGCTCCCATGATCGTGTAATATTCAACATGCACATTTTGTATAGTACAGTATCAGCAGATTAGATTCACACTACATATGCCAATGTTGTTCTCTCTCTATGGGGGATAGGAACAAATACCCTGTCTTAAGTTTCACTGTGGTTCTTTAATAGGCATTCCATTTATATTTACATCAGGCACTAAAGAGTTAACCTTTGGGGAAAAACACATCAAATACAGCTCATAGTACTCTTGCAATTCACTTCACAATGTTCTTATCAGTTCCCATGATTTCCATGTAAGTATATATATTGTTTCTGCCCAACATTGTCAGGATAAAAATAATGTTAAAAAGAAATCCCTAACCTAAGTTAGCAATAACACCAGTGATTAATTAAAGCTGGAAGAATTCTGAATGGGATGGAGGGATAGCTCAGTGGTTTGAGCATTGCCCTGCTAAACCCAAGGTTGCAAGTTCAATCCTTGAGGGGGCCATTTAGGGATCTGGGGCAAAAATTGAGGATTGGTCCGCAGGGGGTTGGACTAGATGAGCTCCTGAGGTCCCTTCCAGCCCTGAGATACTATGATTCTAACCTCATTTACTTTTCACTCATACCAAAGAAGGAAAAGAGAATAGTCAGCTTCGCTTTCATTTCTGGTTAATTCCGCTGTCAGCTTCTCATGCACTAGCATTGCTGCGATGTGCGGGTTGCAAACACTCTGCAGGGGGATGTTTTTCTGTTGTCTGAGTCATTTAAAGGTTTGTATTCACAAAACTTAAAATGTTGGGCTAAACATAGCCTGAATAAAATCCTTTAAAGAGAATATATTAAAGTGAAGGCTGACATTTTTTTATCTCTTCTACCGCTGTTGCTGGGTCCCAATGTTCCTGAACTCAGCTATCGTGGACATGAAAAAGTTGCACTGATTTACCCAAAGAAACAATTTTAAGCCAGTTAAGTTAAATTGGTACAAAAGGCTTCACAGACACTCTTGTTTGGATTTAAACCAGTCTTATTTAGCTTAGACAATTAGGAATCAGTTAAACTGAAATAAGCCCCTCTTAAATAGAAATATGAGAGAGAGACCACACAGAGGTATGCACTAGTTTAAATCAATTTAAAAATCACACTTTTAATTAAGCCAGTGAATCTTGTCTATACAGACAAGACCTCAGAAGAACTTAACCCTTTCCTGTCTGCTTTTTATTGACACCTTTTGTATTCTGAAGATATTGGAAAGGTTTATTTTTGATCCAAAGTTTAAGAAACACACAAAATACTGGAAATCGATGTTCCATTGATAAAAGTGTTCACTCCTCTCCTTCGCCTCACTGCCAAAGAGTATATTTTCCAGTTCCTTCTGTTATCTAGTTTCCATTATTTCTTACTCAGTGTATTGAACTTACTATTTCACTGAAAGCGGTGTGTTTTAAGATTTCTAATGTGACAAAATATTCCTGCCAAACAACATGGGTAGCTGTGCAACCAGCTTTGCCTATACAACTCCCTGCCCTCGCCTAGATCACCTCAAGTATCTTAGTCTTGCTCTCTCAAATACATGCTAGCAGTCTTGCCAAGTTATATCCAATAGTGCAGTAGTCTGTGATACAAACAAATGTGCCTCAAGTTACAAGGATACGATCAACTAATTGTGTTTGAAATTCAGAATTTAGACCCAGATATAAAGAGGGGGAAAGCATTGAGGGCCAAATTAGGACGGACATTTCGCTCTCACTGATATCAGGCATTTCAGAGAAGGTAGGCTTAATATACATTGTTTGTAACGATTCCCATGAGCCTCACACTGCAACTTGATTAGCCAATACAGAGACAGAGGATGCTCAGTGAAATCAATGGCTGGCACACTACCTGCTGGGCTTTCTGTGAGAGCTGCAATTCTGAACCAGGCTTCAGACGGATTTGATTCTCCTGAGGAATCTGCACTGACAGGAAGGCTGACATACTGCGGGCAACCACCCGGAACCTTAAATGTCAAGAGGAAGAGAGAAATTGATGTAAAATGTAGATGTTACTGAGCATTAGGATTAGACATGTCAAAAATATCACCCTATTATTTCTTGCACTAAACCAGGTGAGCGATCTTTCTACTTTTTTTTTTTTAATGCAATGCACCTCTTAGAATCATAGAATCATAGAATATCAGGGTTGGAAGGGACCCCAGAAGGTCATCTAGTCCAACCCCCTGCTCAAAGCAGGACCAATTCCCAGTTAAATCATCCCAGCCAGGGCTTTGTCAAGCCTGACCTTAAAAACCTCTAAGGAAGGAGATTCTACCACCTCCCTAGGTAACGCATTCCAGTGTTTCACCACCCTCTTAGTGAAAAAGTTTTTCCTAATATCCAATCTAAACCTCCCCCACTGCAACTTGAGACCATTACTCCTCGTTCTGTCATCTGATACCATTGAGAACAGTCTAGAGCCATCCTCTTTGGAACCCCCTTTCAGGTAGTTGAAAGCAGCTATCAAATCCCCCCTCATTCTTCTCTTCTGCAGGCTAAACAATCCCAGCTCCCTCAGCCTCTCCTCATAACTCATGTGTTCCAGTCCCCTAATCATTTTTGTTGCCCTTCGCTGGACTCTCTCCAATTTATCCACATCCTTCTTGAAGTGTGGGGCCCAAAACTGGACACAGTACTCCAGATGAGGCCTCACCAATGTTGAATAGAGGGGAACGATCACGTCCCTCGATCTGCTCGCTATGCCCCTACTTATCTTGCAGTATAATATAAATTAACAAATAAACTGGAGATCTCGTTGGTCCCTAATTATATCCTCAGATCACCCCAAAGCACTTTTTTTAATTCTTTGTACTTACATCTTTTGTGCATTTTCAGATGTTTATTACTGGAATCCAAAGGTGAAATCCTGGCCCCACTCAGCTTAATGGGAGCTTTGCCATTGGTAAGGTTAAGATTCTGTCACTTGCATTTTTAGTAAAGGTCAGGGACAGGGCACGGGCAATAAACAATATATTCATGGAAGCCTGTGACCTGTCCCTGACTTTTCACTAAAAAATACCCTAAGGGAAGACTAATAGTCAGAGTGATGCTGGGATTGATCTCCGGCAGCCACTCCAGCCCACGGCCGCTCCAGTCCCAGTGGGGCGGCCCCGGGGTTGACCACCACTGCTCCAGCAGCAGTGGGGCTGACCCAACCCCTGCTGCTGCTCCAGTGGCCCCGGGGCTGACAGCTTCTCCAGCCCTGCCCTGGAAGTAGTCATGGAGGTCCCGAAAAGTCACAGAATCCATGACCTCTGTGACAGAATTGTATTCTTAGCCTTTGGTTTCCATGGGGGTAGGATTTCACCCAAAAGAAACTACTCGCATTCTTAAAGTTATGCTCATGCTCAAGTGCTTTGCTGGATCCGGGCCAAACTAGAAACAAATATTTCTGGTTTGGATTAGTTTCCCTTTCATTTTTCAGTTGAATTCCTTTTTCTTCTCTTATTACCAAGCTTCCTATCCATCTCTTCAGGAAGGAAACTGCATAACACGCAAAGTTTGGTGTTTCTTTGAACCACTCTCACATGTTTTCCAACAAATACAGGATAATATAGGACAGGCAGAGCGGAACATGAATATACACATGCTGGTAATGTAAGACATGCAAGACAGTTGACTGCTAGAGACAAGGTAAAAGAAAGCCAGGCAAGTATTCTCTTTGATAGATCTCTCTGCAAACGTAACTAGAAATGGCACCAAACCAGAACTCCCAACTTCCCCTCTCTCCAGCACAAATTATGGGAAAGTTTACATTCAGATCTTAATGCAATCCCAAACCCCATTGCTTCTCTATAATGGGCCAAAACAAGACGACCCCCAAACCTTCAGGAACTTTGGATTCCTAACCCAACTTCAGAGCTTAGTTCCATCCATTCATAAAGTGCATAGGAGTTGAGCAAGTATTTTCAAAATACGTGCCTTCTCAATCAGAGCACTCCTTCCTAAATTCTTACCTGGGTGACAAAGGAGATTTCTTGCCTAGACCAATAACACCCAATATTCCAGACATCAGTCTCTCCTCAGCCAGCTGATTCTGCCTGCCCTGTATTGAGAGCAATATCCGGATGACTGATTCAATCAGGACGGCATCATTCTGCTCCGTTTGGAGTAAGGATAACTGCAGGGCTTTATGCCACCAAAGAAACAGCTTTGCCTCTTCCTTCACTGAGCTTTTGGTAGATGAAAGAACAATGCTTAGAAACTGATCTTCCTTCTATTCCAACATCTCTTAAGCCTGTGGTACTGCGAAGTGTCCCTGTGCCCACCAGCCCAGTGAGGTGTTTAGTTGACAAGTTTGTGAAGGACATTTAGATACACTAGTCTTTATGCTGGAATAACTCCAGTGAAATATGAGCTTGATGTAGAAGTTAAAGGGGGAGGTTCAAAGGCCTGTATTATGGAGGAGGTCAAACTAGACTATCACAATGACTCCTTCTGCCCTTAAATTTATTAATAAATGGTATAAAATCTGGTGTAACGGACTGGGGAGTCAGGCCCATTGTTCTTTGATCTGGGCTTTGTTTACAGGTATTTGATTCTCTGAGAAGCAGTAGATTTTGTGTTTTAACCATGATTTTAAAACTTTCCACTTCATTGTATAGCAGTGGAAACATTGAAGGCTTCTGCTGAGCAAGGCACACAGCACAAGTTCCTCTGTGGATATTTTTAAAGATTGTTTTAAAACCAAACGGTCTGAAGTCACACCCAAGGTTAATGAACTCAGATATTCCACAGAAAGCATCAGCACAAGATATCTGCAACAGGCAGTGCTCCAATAACGTCTACCCAGTCCTTCTACCACCAAAAACCCTGCAGCAATCTTGGGGCAAGCTTTTAGCATTGGAGAAGGTACCAAAACAGCCTTTTTCAGATTGCTGTCTCTCCCCACTTTGGCAATCAAGTGAATAGAGCTGGAGGGTACTACAGTCATCAGACAGCCAAGAGATCTGAATTGCAAACAGGAGAGCATACATTTTCCTAACAAGACTTTTTAATCAAGAAAATTTTGCCCTTATTGCCACTGAAACGTAGAGGCATTTACCAGCCAATAGATTTGCGACATTCTGGATAGAACTGTTGATCAGCATGTAATACTTGCTAGTGCATTATACACCAGCACTATTTGTATTTTAATAAACAGCACTTACAGTACACCATAGCACTTTACAGCTTCAAAGCTCTTTACAAACAACAGTCAATTCTCTTCCTGTTCAGGTTTAATCTATGTTTTACAGGGATGCAGGGACATGAAGACCTCCACTTTCAAAAAGTGCCCACCAATACTGGGTGCCCAGTTGGAAATACTCGGGCCTGAATTTTTTCCCCCAAAGTTCCCGTATTAGCTTCAGGACCTTATAAAAAAAAATCAGGCCCCAAGCATCTCACATTGAACACTGAGGGCAGGTCTTCACTACCCACCGGATCGGCAGGTAGTGATCGATTTATCGCGTCTTGTCTAGACGCGATAAATCGATCCCCGAACGTGCGCCCCGTCCACTCCAGAACTCCAGCTTGCGAGAGGCGGAAGCGGAGTCGATGGGGGAGTGGCAGCGATCGACTCGCCGCCGTCCTCACGGCCAGGTAAGTCGACCTAAGATATGTTGACTTCAGCTACGCTATTCGCATAACTGAAGTTGCGTATCTTAGGTTGACCCACACCCCAGTGTAGACCAGGGCTGAGAATGTAACATATTCTAAATTAGTGGACATCTGAAAATGTAGGCCAAGATGACTTGCTCAAGAAACAGTGGCAGAGCTGGAATTAGAAAGCCTGGAATATAGAACTATACCAGAAAGAATGACTGTACTGAATCAAACTTTAAATACCTTGGATACACTTGCTCTAGCCATTTGCCAAGAGTTAGCAGCATTTTCATTTCATTGGTCAGAGTCTGCTCAGTGTTTAAACGCTGCAGCATGTAGACATAGAGGGTCAGGTAGCTTCCCAAGGATAAACATTCCTGCAGAAATTCTTCCATTGTGAGTTCAGGAACTTGAAGGGAGGCAAGTATAGGGCCCCAGCCTAAATCCTGGTTGAGAGGAAATTCTTAAAACAAAGGGAGAGAAGAGAATACAGAAAGGACAGAACGTTAAAACAGTTTTAGGACAAGGTAAAGCGTTTGACCTAACCTGCTTGTTTATGTTCCTTTCAATTAAGTAATTCATACTTTGGCAGCTATTTTCCAAATCATCAGTTTGTCAGAGAATCATGGAGGTTAAAGATGGAAAAGACCTATTAGGTTATCTCATCCATCTCCATACAACCAAGTACATTTGCTGGTGTTACAGCAGTATTAATTTTATAAGTCCCAGTGATAGGACTTCAAACACTTCCCTTGGGCAGGCTAAAATCTTACAGAATTGACTGGGGCAGAAATAGATATATAGTTCCATAGAAATCACTCCAAAAACCTACACAATTTGAGAGAGAACATGATCCTCTCTACATGGCTTCTTATAACCATCCCACAGAATTCTACCAAACATCATAAAATTTGTATTAAATTTTACATGACTGTTTTTAAAATCTATCCTTTTCTATTAAATTCTGTATGACTTTTCCATAACAGGATGGACTAGAATACATAGGAAGAGTCATTTAATTCCCCTCAGCTAGAAAGAGAGAGTAGCCATCAGGTAAATCCAGACAGTATCAGAAAGTGATGTGTGGATGGAAACAACTCTAAGAAATCATTACATTAAGACTGTAAAATATACAACCAAAGAAATTCAAAAATAAGCAACAACACTGTCCATAACCTACTTGACTGTGTATTACTGCAGATACCTACACGGAGCACAGTAAGTAACATCAACAACGTACTTCAGGAAAGAAGGTCTGATTATGAAATTAAAACCAAGTTAAAGCTATTACTAAGTAGCCTGAGGTTATAAGGAGCTTTAACCTAGCAATTATTAGTGGACATTTCAAGGGTGATCTTTAATGTTAGCTCAGAACTTGGCATAAGTGACAGAATGAGAGGTTCTCTCTTACCTTCATTAAAGTAAGCTGTAATACAAGCTTCCGTAGTCTCCGCCATATGTCTGACCGAGGCCATGCTCTGGCATGCTGCTGTTAACAGGGGCATCACTAGCAAGCCATGCACTTTGGTGTTGATCCAGTTTTGTAAGATACCCCGTAGCGACTCTGCTGTTGTGATGCTAGCATTATTCATCATCATCAGCGCTTCTGAAAAGAGACTACTGAGGGCCATATGACGCGTTTGCATATCCATGTCTGAAAGTCAAAGAAAAAAATATCAGTAAGAATAAGTCAGGTGTGAAAATAAAATGAAAGAAGGAAGGAGGGATGGTCCTGTGTTTAAGGCACTGGACTGGGACTCAGGAGATCTGGGTTCAATTCTTGCCACTGCAATAGCCTTCCTGTATGACCTTGAACAAGCCACTTATTCACTGTGTGCCTCAGTTCTACAGCTATAAAAAGGAGATGATAATCCTTCCTAAGAATCCACTTTGTCTTGCCGAATTAGACATTTCAGGCTAGGCTCTACAACTATATACTTGTACAGTACCTCACTCTAACAGAGTCCTGATCTCAGTTGGGGCCTCTACGTGCTACTATTATTTAAGGGGGAGGAGGGGCGGACATTTACTGGGCTACCACTCAACCCAACTTGGTTATAAAATAAAGTTAATGAACACCTTACAGCCGTTTGATCACTTCAAATATGACCAGAGGAGTCCTAGAGATTTTAGCAGTCCCACGGCATTTCCCAAAATACTAGATTATCCAGATAATCTTGCCAATCTAAGCAGCTGAACCCCTTGCTTCATATTCAGACCCTGAATCTCTTTTCATAATGCCTATTCTATTTCATAGGGACCCTTTAAACAGCAACCACTTAAAACAATTTTCTTTAAAGCAATTTAAACATGTAATTATAATGCTTAGTTCTTATAATCCTTATATAAAGATGGCACTTTTCACAATTTAATTCAACAACTTACATTACTAAATGGAAATTAAGTATTTTAATACTATTTTTATAAACTGAATAACTAACTCATTAATCTTCACAGCCCGCTGCAAGGAAGTATTACTGTCACCATAGTTCAAATGGCGAAATGGAGGCTAAGAAGTTAAATGACTTTGCCAAGGCCACAGCCACTTAGACCCGGCTGTAAAAATTTTTACCAGACACCTAATGAACCAAATGATGACCAAAAAAAGAGAGAATTCCATATGAGCAAGGCCCTGGGGCAATGCTCTTGTGAGAAGTCTGGCCTTCCCTACCCCAGCTGCTGTGAAGTGGGAATGTGCTGTCATTGGATGCTGCTAAGGGAGCTGCACCTTTCCCCCAGCCCCCCTCCAGCCAGCTTCTAACTAGCAAGTGTCTGACAAAGCTGATACATGACAACATGCTGTTCAGCTGCTAAAAGGAGGGCTCTTCCACCACCCGTTCCAAATCGCCTACACCCAAGGACCTTCTTTCGTTTGGCTGATGAGCGTGAGAGGGAATTCTCTCCCCTTCAGCTGTGTGAGAGCGCATACGTGTTCTTCAAAACCAAGATACTTTCCAAGGGACATTCATTACATGGTCAATAAATCCTCAGAGGTCCAATGCCCATCTCAGAAATATTGCATGTATTGTAAATGCATGAAATAGTTCAAAAATTATCTGTATCTGTAACTAGCCTAACTCTATAAATAATATGTTTTGACAACTGTAAAAAACATGACATTTCCTTCAAACCAACCTGGAGGGTTAAAGATGACAATATCGTCTAAGAGCTTTGACATTTCTTGTTCCAATACCGAAAGAGTTATTTTTCCATTTTGTTCCAGGGTGATGAGAAACTGAACCACCTGGTGAATGTATGCTTGGCATTTTAGTGTTGCATCCTATTAAAATTTAAAAGAGTTGGCACACTTAGCTCTATTCTCATGGACCAGATGACCACATGACTCATCAAAACCTCAACAAGACAACTAGAAGATGATCAAGAACAGTCCAGAGGAACTGCCAGTCATACTTACAAGATGTACATGACTATCGGAAGAAGCACCAAAGCCTGCAGAAACTTTTAAGAGTTTCACTATCTGTTCAGCTGCAGAATCCTTGGCTAAGATGATGGAAGGAGGATAGTGGCTGCTAAAGTAGCTGATGATGCTTTGATAAGATGCAATGCGCACAAGTTGCCACGGAAGAGAGCAGGTCTGTCCAAGAAGGTTAATCAATGGCGATTCCTGAAGTTAAAAAAAACCAAATTACTTTTTAAATTCCTTTCTATGAACACTCACAATACTAAATATTGGAAACTAATGGAGAGATCAATCCACAATGTTTAGATTAGAGATGCAGAGTGTAATAAAAAATCCACCGAACAGCTGACTGCTAGCAGTGTGGCTTTAATAGTTCATTGTACTAAAATAATACTCATTGTATTTGTACGTACTATTGTATTACAGTGGCATCTGAAAGCCCCAACCAAAATTAGCAGGCCAATGTGTTGGCACAATAACATGAACAGAGCTTCAATCTAAACACATAGGAAACTGTAAGAGGGCAAATGGACCAACAGAGACATGACCTGACTTCCCTAAGGTCACACCAGTCAGATAACATATGTCAGTGACAGAGGCGGGAACAGAACCCAGGTGTCCCATCATTTGGTCTCTCACACACACACACACTCTCTCTCTCTCTCTCAACTTCTTCCCTCCTCCCACCTATGAAATTCCAAAAACGTTCCACTCCAAGAAAGCTGCAGCCACAAAGATTCTCCTAATACAATGGAACTTTCCAAAGTTAGTTCATTGCGAATTTACTTATAAATCAGAATGATTGAATATTCCTAGGTTTCTCAATTGCAGTTAACTCAGTACAATCTAATACCCTAATGACCTGGAAATAACCCAAATGAAATCAGATGGACAAGAATGTTACAATTATAATTTTAATACAGATCTAACAATTCAGACATGTTGGGTCCATTTTAGGACACTCTCAGGAACAAAGGACTCAAATCAGAACTTGTCATTCAGGTAAAGAAGTCACACGAAAGTTCTAAGGGGAGAAAATAGTTCAGATGCTAATGAACCTTACTCTAATGGGTTTTACACTGAGTCCCCTGGAGGTGGGAGGAAAAGCTTTTTGGGGGTGTCACACATTATACACAAGTGTATCTCAATCCATGAAAGGATCTTCCCGCTTATCTAAACTGGTTAAGCGACAGGGAACGAAGGGTAGGAATAAATGGTAAATTTTCAAAATGGAGAGGGGTAACCAGCGGTGTTCCCCAAGGGTCAGTCCTAGGACCAATCCTATTCAACTTATTCATAAATGATCTGGAGAAAGGGGTAAACAGCGAGGTGGCAAAGTTTGCAGACGATACTAAACTGCTCAAGATAGTTAAGACCAAAGCAGACTGTGAAGAACTTCAAAAAGATCTCACAAAACTAAGTGACTGGGCAACAAAATGGCAAATGAAATTTAATGTGGATAAACGTAAAGTAATGCACATTGGAAAAAATAACCCCAACTCTACATACAATAAGATGGGGGCTAAATTAGCTACAACTACTCAGGAGCAAGATCTTGGAGTCATAGTGGATAGTTCTCTGACGACAGGTGGAATAAGCTCAGCCAGAGGCAGCTGGTTACAAAAATATTCAGATGGTGCTGCAATCTCTGCCCAATGAGGAGCCACAGCCAATGTCAAGCTGGCACAGAGACGAATCAGGCCTCGGGAACGCTGTATCACCCTGACCTGTTGCTATAGTTACATAGCCTCTCCATGTGTATGTTCAGAAGGGAAGGGAGAGTTTTATGGTAAGAAATAAATGTTTGCAGAAGCAGCTATACGGAGAAGGCTATACATAATATTCCAGGAAATGTAAAGAATGCTGATGACTGATTCAATTTGCTTATGTCATGCTATAAAAGTACAGAATCAGAGTGTATCTGGGTTTAAACAGGATGCTGATTGTTTTATGCTCCTTGGCAATTATGTCTGGGTTCCTGCACCACAGGTTTAGGTCTTTGCTTAATACTGTTCTCCAGTTTTGAACAGCCCTAGGCTGACCAGGGATAGATGCAGATGTGGGCAGCAGCAGTTCAAGCTAATTGTACTTAAAAATCATACAGGAAAATGAAAAGAGCTCCTATAGATTTTTACATGGGGGAGAAGGGCAGCCTCTCTAGGAAGAGCCTTCCATGGCTATTAGGGAAGGATCACCTGGAGGAGTGAGATAAAGAATCAGTGGTGGGGACAGGTATGTTTAGGGGGAGGGATAGCTCAGTGGTTTGAGCATTGGCCTGCTAAACCCAACTTGTGAGTTCAATCCTTGAGGGGGCCATTTAGGGATCTGGGGCAAAAATTGGGGATTGGTCCTGCTTTGAGCAGGGGGTTGGACTAGATGATCTCCTGAGGTCCCTTCCAACCCTGATAGTCTGAGTTTATTTGGTTTTTTACAACCCCTAAAAGGTCACTGGAGGCTCAGTTGCAGCTAGATCACTGCTTCTTACAACCACTTCCTATGCCAGGACAACTTCCCCTTAAGCAATACACAAAACATTACTATGCTTTCAAATCTCTTAGCTGTACTCCAGGGAGGGCTGTTTATTACATTTAGGAGTAGCACATGTCTGTTAATCATTCCCTGCTTGAGAAAATACAGCAGCCTGCTTCCTTGTAGAGGGCTGACTCCTCATTAGAAAGGCCTGGAACCAGATATATCTATCTGGATTCATCTAACATGTCTCCCCTCTCCCCCAAGCTCTGGATGCATTTACATTAAAAAACTGTAAAATTCAATTCACAGAGAGGTTATCATGCCACATGCAACACAGTATAGAAGTCCAGTCTGAATTAAACTGAAACAACATAGCTAAGGGTATTTTCAGTCCTTATTCTCACAGAAAGGCCCTAACCAGTGAAATGCTCTTATTTACAGGGGCCATGGGGAGCAGGGTGAAGCAATAATTTTATTTAATACACCAGGGTAAGTCAGGCTCTTCACATGAAGATGTCCCACTGTTGGCACTGGAAAGCTACCTCAAAAGAGAGAAGTGATCCAGTGGTTAGGGCACTGGGCTGGGACTTGGGTAACCTGGCTACAAGTCCCTGTTCCACTAAACACTTCCTATGTGATCTTTGTGCCTCAGTTGCCCATCTGTAAAATGGGCATAATAGCACTTCCCTGCGTTTTGAAAGGACATTATGCTAAAGGGAACCATATATATGTTAAAAGAAAAGGAGGACTTGGGGCACCTTAGAGACTAACAAATTTATTTGAGCATAAGCTTTCGTGATCTACAGCTCACTTCATCCGATGCATTCCATATATATCTGTTGTGACAGTGACAGACCAGATGCCGGCTCAGGTCAGAGCCAGGTTAATTCGCTTGTGTATTAGCATAGATCAAAGTGATTGTTAAATGTATGAATGTATTTGGTGTTTAAACATAATGAAAATGAATGGATCGTTACTTGCATAGTTTTCAATCATTTGTGTTCTGTTATAATGTAATAGCAAACATTTACATAACATATACACCTGTAACTAAGGCCATGTGAAAAGCAAATGAAGAGCTTTATCATCAGAAAAAAGACTAATTTCAAAGCACATGGTCAGTGTGTGTGATGGCCTGAGGTCAAATAGACTCAAAATGCATTCCTCACTGCCCATCAACTTGGAGTCGGCAAAGGGCACCGAGCGGCAGGAGAGCACGCGGCAAGACCATCAACCATGGTAGGACATGACTCTGGAACACAGCACAAGTTCACTGGTATTCAGAAATACTTCAGTTCCTACACCACAACAGGCAGAAGGAATTATGTAATAGCTACATATGCAAGCATTGCCATGATCATCTTATATTTCAAGCAAAAGCCTAAAAAACAAACTCCAGCAGTGACGGAAAAATAGTGGTTGTTGGCATGTGTGTTAGTGTTGGACCTCATATTGCAAAGGAAACAGGAGTTGATGTACTATTATGTACAATTCAACAAAACAAAACATCAAAGGAAAAGCCCACATTGGGTAGCATCACTGTAAGCTTGCTGTCTGTGAGAAGAAGCTGTAAGTCTGGATTCAAGGAAAGCTCCTTCATCTCTGGACTGTTTGGACTCTTACAGGGAAGTGTACCAGATGCAAAAGTAGAGATCCCTAGAAGTCACCTGGGTACCCTGAAGAGACTTTTGGGAAACTGGCAGTTTATTACATCATTGCTACCATTTGGAATTACTCAATGTACTTATATTTTACCTGTTTTAACCTTTTAATAACTCTCATTTCCTTTTCTTAGCTAATAAAACTGTACTTAGTTTACTATAGAAATTGGCTACCAGCATTGTCTTTGGTGTAAGATCTAGAGTACCAATTGATCTGGACTGTCCCTTGGGACTGGGAGCAACCTGATGTGGTGTGATTTTTGGTCTGAGTGAACTTTTATCACAAAGTTCAGTTTGTCTCAGTGGCAAGACAGACTGGACAGTCTGAATGGACTGTCTGTGACTCCATGGAAAGACTAGTGTAGTAATCCAAGAGTTCCCATTTGTCAGTGGGTTGTGGTGAAATCTAATTATAGAAAACACCAGCAGTTTGGGCTGTCTGTCCTCTTTTTTGACAGTTTACCCTGAGACAGGCACTCACAGCTGAGAGCCACTCCAGACAGCGTGACATACATATCTAAGATAGACAGACCCAATGGATCCAGGTTTGGACATAGTTCATGGAATTTCTTTTACCAGTGTGCTGCAGCTCAGGCAGGCCTTAGATATGGTACACTTGCTTGCCTGATAATGGCAAACAACATAGAGATTAATGGATGCAAGGTATATTTCTGTAAACCTGACGGACCACTCTGTCAACAGCCTATCAGACACATTGACTGGCCTCAACCATTAATATAGTGGCTTCTAATTGCCATCTCCACATATGTCATCTGCATAGGTCCCCGTAAGCACACAGAAATCTTAGCATACTAAGCTTTGTTTACGTTTGTGACAAACCCAAGGCAATCTGATCCATCTCTGAACCTTTTCAAAATTACCTCTTTGCTTATAAGCTGCTCCTCCTTTGCCAACAGGACTACCATATAGAGCAAGCAGACAATCATGTGGTGTGTTTCAGGATGGGGCTTGGGATTCCAGGCATCAGACAGGACGCTGACCCAGTTTACATCACATAAAACAGAACCCAAGAAAATGAAACAACTCTTTGGGCTGCCTCTTTCAACCTAGGAGAAAAGAGACAGGCACCTTTATTTATTTAGATTTAAATAACTAAAAAGACACTGTCCATAGCTTTAGGCACCCTAGCATCATTAATAAAGCAATTCAATCTCCGCAGCTTTAAATAATCCATTCAACAGGACCTCAAATCAGCCAGTCATCTACTAGAATTCCCTTCTACCCCTTCATCATAAAGGAAGCATAACCTTCAGCCCTCCCAAAACCCCAGTCAAAGAAATGTCTTTCGCAGTAGACTAAATTCAGACCATTTCAAATGCAGGGGCAATATTCAGGCTATTGTGGACTTTCAGTTGAAAAACTGCAACTGGCTTTTCTCTCTTTGGGGAAGACCGAAAAATTCTGTAACAATTTTAGACGTGCATGGACAATGCAACACCAACAGGAAGGCAGTAAAGGCCTTGGGGGAAAGATTCTGGAGTTCCACTTCTATACGTACCACAATTTTAGGGTGCAAATCAGAAGCAGTCAACTAGAAAATGGAAGTACGGTGATCATCATTTTAGTTAGCAAAAAACTGGTTTATAATTCACTGATTGATACTTCACACATTGTCTCTATATTGATACGTATTTTCCAAAAAGTCATGTTAATTATGCATTATAAACCCAAAGTGATTGAGAAGTCAATTTTTTGGGAAAGGTTCAGTACATTACCAAAATAAACACTAATTTGATTAATATTCTCTCTCAAGCTCACTACTTGTCTAGAAATTCATTTATAAGCTGTCCTCGGCGCAAATGCCTGAAAGCCTAGAGCCAAGCTGTCAAAATCATTCTTAGAAAGTTTAATACCTCACTGCATGGTGACAATGGCTAGGCATCTGGTATGCTGTGGCCACTGCCCATCATGCTGCCATGGAAGAACTGGGCTCAATTGCTGATCGACCAAGCACATCCTGTGACACTTTGTGCAAGTCACTATGTTTTACAGTTTCCCATCTGTAAAATGGGGATAATAGCACTGCCCTACCTCACCAGGAGGTTGAGGATAAGAACATAAGAACAGCCATACTGGCTCAGACCAAGTATCGTGTATTCCAGCAGTGGCCAATGCCAAGCGCCCCAGAGGGAGTGAACAGAACAGGTAATCAACAAGTGATCCATCCCCTGTCTCCCATTCCCAGCTTCCGGCAAACAGAAGCTAGGAACATCAACCCTGCCCATCCTGGCTAATAGCCACTGATGGACCTATCCTCCATGAATTTATCTAGTTCTTTTTTCAACCTTGTTATAGTCTTGGCCTTCACAACATCCTCTGGCAAGGAATTCTACAGGTTGACTGTGTGTTGTGTGAAAAAATACTTCCTTTTGTTTGCTTTAAACCTGCTGCCTATTAATTTCACTTGGTGAAGCCTAGTTCTTGTGTTATGAGAAGGAGTAAATAACACTTCCTTATTTACTTCCTCCACATCAGTCATGATTTTATAGACCTCTATCATATACCCTCTTAGTCGTCTCTTTTCCAAGCTGAAAAGTCCCAGTCTTATTAATCTCTCCTCATATGGTAGCTGTTCCATACCCGTAAACATTTTTGTTGCCCTTTTCTGAACCTTTTCCCATTTCAATAATCTTTTCTGAGATGGAGTGACCACATCTGCACACACTATTCAAGATGTGGGAGTACCATGGATTGATATAGAGGCAATATGATATTTTCTCGGTCCTATTATCTATCCCTTTCTTAATGATTCCCAACATTCTGTTCACTTTTTTGACTAACGCTGCACACTGAGTGGATGTTTTCAGACTGTGATGCTCAGATACCATAAGTTCAGATAGTACCACTGAGGGCCATACATCAATGTAACTGAATCCCACAGCAGTAGTATTGTACTGATAAATTATTATAGTATTAATAATTATAAATAATATATTGTAAACCCTCAGATTCTACAATAAACCTAATTGATGTACTCTGGCTAAATAAACTGCAACAGACATCCATTTAATTTCAAAGACGGAATTAACTAAAGTATAAATGGTCTTATTTCAATACGCATTAGGTGCTTACTTTAAAGAATTCTTCCATGAGCATCTGATCTGGGTGCATCTCTCTCCATGGAAGTCTGCTGAATTCAGCATGGAAAGTATAGAGAATGAATTCTGGCATTTTGGGGCCTGTGCATGAGTCACAATAATGCATCAGATGTAACCAGAGAGCCCCGTGGTAGCCTGGCAACAACTTATCTAGATTAAAAGGAAACAGCCCATTTAAAACACAACTCTAGGGAAACCTAGCCAAACATGGACAAATCTGACTATAAAGGGGACACACACACACACACACTCACTCTACAAGTTCTTCCATGGACATAACATTCAAAGAAAAAGGACAATTTTCTAAGCTTTGTTTATTTCAATCTATCACTCAGGTGCTTCTTCTCCTGAACATCGCTCACTCTGAAAAACTTAATTGGACAATAAGGGTTGTGATCAGGGATCCTAGAAATCCATGTTTTTCCGTGGCAAAAGGAATTTGCATTGTTAAAAAGAATCTTTAGTTTTTACATTTTGTGAACAAATAAAACCATATTAACTATTAACTAAATTTTACTGAAAGTACCAGTGTCACTTATTCAATGCGCACAACCTCCCCCTCTTGGGGTTGATTTTTGAATGCACTTTAAATTTACATAGCTAAACATACTCCAATAAACTGCTTCAGGCATATAGAGGTTACTCAATGGTATGTAGGGGTTTGTGTTTTAATGCATCTCAAACTTCACTTCAGCCTCCAGATGCGAGTAATTAAAGTTATGAAAAAAATGCCCAAAACTTTAAAAAAAAAAATCATCCCCTAAAGACCACGTCACTGAGCTTGGCAAGGAGAAATTTCATGTGGATGGTAATGTGCTGTTCTGAACTGCATGCAGCAAGGCTGTAGGTTACATTCAAAGGCAGACAGTTGTAGAACACATGGAAAGCGCTAAACTGAATGAAAAGAAACAAAAACAAGAAGCTGAAACAGCAGGGCCATCAACAGTAAAGAAACAATGCACTGTGAGTGGAACATTCCAACGTTTTACAACTGAAATATATCAATCAAACATCGTGTTCTACTGATCCCTAGCCACAATATATATAGGTAACTATACATATTGTGGCTAGGGAAACTAAAGTTCAGCATTTCATTTTAATTGCAGAAAAACACAGATTTTTATGTTTTTCTTCTTGGGAAACTTTGGGTTTTTATCATGGAAAACTAGGATCCCTGCTTATAAACCACTTCTTTCTGTAAGTAGTGAACTCATTCTGTGCATCCTTTCAAAACTGTTAAAGAATTTGGAAACCATCAAAGACATCACAACATATTTTTGCTTCATATCTATTGTCACCAGTCTGAGCTCAGCGCAGCCACCCCAAGTTATTACCGTGTGATGGCTGTTTAGTGTCCTATGTAGTATGAATTAGTGGGGACAGTTCCATTGCTGGTGGATAAGCATTTACATGTACATAAAAACCACCATGACAAATGGCAACACCGTTTGCAATCTCAACAGCCACGTCTAAGAACGGATGAGCCTGGAGATTAGGTTGCCCCTCCAGGTCAGGGGTTGAGACACATTAGCAGGCTAATGACAGGAAGGTTACAGTCCGGGCAGTAGCAGTACATGGGCACTGTTGATAAATGGAGGAGGCAAGTATTCAGGATGGTCAGTCAGGCACCCTCCATCAGCAGAAGTTACACACAAAGTTTTGAAACAAACAAAACCCCTATTTTGCCTAGAGCTGTTGCCATCTATTCTGTGGCTATGTAATTGGGATATCCTTGTAAGATACCACGGTGTTACAGTTCAGGCCCAGCAGTACCCGTATGCATGTGCCTTGTAGCCCCAGCCCACACCCAAGACCTCTCTCACCCCTAGTGGCTTGCCAGGAATCCTAGAACATGGAAGACTAATTGCTCAAACCCTGCCCAAAGCCCTTCTCACTCCCAGCCCTCAACCAATGACAACACCCGGATCACCATTAATCCTCCTGCTTTACCACCTTTACGACATATGCCCATGAACCACCCTACTAATGCTGAACCCTCCCAATTCTCAAGTGAGTAATGAACATTTCAGAAAACTGATCTGAGCACTGTAACACATAGAGTGCCCTCTACTGGGCTGTTCAAGAATGCACAAATATCTGTCTGAGACTATCTCCTAATGATTCAGGACCAAGACAGGATTTTCCCCAAACTGCATCTGCCATTGGAACCAGAAATATTTGTGGCTGGTTTTAAATTTCCCTTTCCTCCTCTTCTCATCTCCAGGTCCTTTGCCAAAACTTTTTGCTTTGTCCTCTCCAACCTTTCTAAAAATCTAACCCTTCCTCTCTGTCCGAGCCACCAAAACCCTTTTCATTTCATGAACGAGTTAGAGGACAGTTCTCATAACAGACATAAGCTTGGCTAGAAATTCATACCCACTAAACACATCCACCCAAAACACTGTTTGAGCTGCTAGGGCAGAAAGTGCAAATGGATAGAAACAACGAGTGCATAAATCTGGACTTCACCCACCTTTAAAGCTTTGGTGTAAAACCAATATGCAATCTGTGAACAACTGTACCATGCTGGAGGCTACAGGAGTGTCACTCTCCAACCAGGGGTAGCACTGCTGTTTACTTCAAAACACAAACAATGAAGTCGTGTCACTGCATTTATCAAGCCACCATAGGTAATAAACATTTATGTAATTCAGAAATATCTGCACAAGCCACCCTAGCTTGTCCCTGGATGGGAATATTACAAGTGTGTGCACGCCATTCAAATTCAAGCATTTACATTCACCTGTTCCTTGCTTGGAACAGGTACGCATTATGGGACTGTAGTAAAGTGACCCTTGAGGTCCACAGTATTATCTAGTCACCTGAGCCAACATTCCCAGATCTCTTTCACAAGTGCCAAGCTACAGAATACACCAGCAATAGTCAACTTTTCAATTATATGCGGGAGATACATTCACAGCTAACGAAGATTGGGGGTTTAAAAGGAAACCGCACTAATTTGCTAATATGAGAAGTGTTTCCCCAAGTGAAAACTCTGAGATGTATTTGAAAACACACATCCCACAGGAGGTATAATGCGAGAGCTGACTCATGATAATGGTTTTTAACTACAATTGGCATTTCTGTTTCTTGCTGAAAAGTGGAAGACATCTGTATTATGGAAACTGAAGGCAGGAATCTGGAAGCCACTTTTTTAACCTGTATCCAGTACTAATTGACAACATCCATATTTTTCTTATCATCATCTGTGGTTCCACACCAGTGTTGGGTCAAGTGTACAAGGTCCAGAAAGGATTGTCCCTCTATGGCAAGATATTTTTTGTCCTGACAGTAGCAAGTTATTAGCTCTCAGTACTGCCCCTAGTCCCTCAGCCTGGCAGTACTTCTTTTTCACTGGTCCAAGACTGAATGAAGCAAGGGTAGGACAGCGGATTAAGGTAATTCATTTACTGTGTGTTGTTTTTTTAAACACACTTATGATAAGTTAGGTGCCTTTTCAGGTTTTATCTGAAACAAGTCAAACACAACACTGACTGGAATGAGTGAGAGGACTCTGAACAAGTACTTTTCTTAGTGAAGTGCAATTCCTTAAAAAAATTAAGATAAAAAACAGTGTTCTAATGAATTCACTGATTAGTTCCACAATTGATCAATGCCGTGACTTTAAATTATAAACAGCTTTGCTGGTTAAACAGAGGATTACAATGAAACTACTACTTTAAAAAAAATACCCCTTTAATAACAGTTCATTTAATTATGAAAAATAAAATTGCATTAGTGTTTACCTGGCATCATCTTCATTTAAAACCAGAATCCATGGTTTAAAGAGCTCAGTGATGGTTGAATGCAAGGACCGCACCACTAAAAACAAACAAACAGCTTTGTTTCTCAAGTATAACTGTAGCAACCAAATTACACATAGCCACCAAACCTGGATAAAAGATCTTAACCTCTTCCTTCAAAAGGGGCGCAAAACCAGACTAAATCATGGGCAAATGAAGATTGGAAATAAATTAATAAGTACTTTATATTTTCCAATAGCTTCACAGATATTACCTCATTAAATCTCACAACCCCTATCAGGTAAATATTAACATGATTTTTATAAACTGAATCACAGGAGCAAAGGGACTTGCTCACGGCAAAAAGGGTCTGTGTCACAACTGAGGAATCTAGTTCCCACTCCTGTGTTCAAATCACAATGCCACACTTCTTTCTCTGAGAACAGTGGAAGCGGCACATATGCATCTGAAGGGAATCTGGCACTAGGACACACAACTCACAGCAGTAAATCTAGATTTCTCCCATCTCTATAGAGGGGAGAAGTTATACGGCATGCCTGCAATGTGAAGTACTAAAGACAAAGTGCTCCCACAATATCTCGCCCTGGTTTTTTTAAAAATGCCAAATACAGATCAACCTGGATTTCCTGAACTCTGGATAAGTATGGGTTAATTATGTTCCCTGGGTTCCCTGACTGCAGCTCCTGATAACTGGGCTCATATGGAGCCTCAGCTCTGGGGAGATGATAAACTCCTTAGGAGTTAAGCTAAATGATTTCACAGCTCATAAGCTGAGATCTTTATAAGGCTGGGCCCTCTACTGTATTTGCAAGCGCAAAGGTCTTCAATAGAAGATCTTAAACCACCAGATTGTTGATATTCAATGTGTCTCTTTAAATAATTTGCTTTATGCACATTACCTGCTAGAATTCTGCTGCTGCCTACTGGTTCCTGTGCTAAATTGACCACCTCAGAATCAATAAGCCGTTTCACGAGGTACTCCAGCAACGTCTTCACTTCAGTCATGTAGGGACTCCACTTTGAAAACAGGCCAAAGCTCCTGAAATTCAGTGAAGCTACCCGTAGCTTGTGGAAAGACTTGCAAAGCCATTCTATTGTCTCTGTGACCTGCAGAGAGTAGAGAGCTCTGAATCAACCAAGGAGGATACAAATTCAAGGGGAAAAGTGTTACAGCGCTATGTTGTTGTTCAATGGTGGATACTGATTGCAGCTGAGAATTACAGTAAACTTCAGAGATCAGCCAGAAATCTTCCCACCTGTTCTACAGACAAAAGGATTTTTGCAGAGCTTCGCAGTACTGGACTTTTAGCAGAGTCACCCTTGCTCCTTCGTTCAGTTTCTGAGGTACAGCAGCCCAAAGTATTAAGCAATGCCTTCCAACACTCAGGGCTAAGGAGCTGCTCTGCAGAACCTTAGGACAAAGAGAATGGGAGTTGTGTTTTTTATTTAGGAAAAATACATTAAAATCACAATGATAACTTTAATTCCTCTTTCATAGAATTACAGAATATCAGGGTTGGAAGGGACCTCAGGAGGTCATCCAGTCCAACCCCCTGCTCAAAGCAGGACCAACACCAATTAAATCATCCCAGCCAAGGCTTTGTCAAGCTGGGCCTTAAAAACTTAACATTAGGCATAGGAGCCTGCTATTAGATCAACAAGTATAGCCAATGACAAAATTATGAGAGAGATGGTGGCTTGAATCTTAGGATATTAAAGCTATTCCCCAGATGTGGATATTTTAATGTTCAGATTTAGTGTTATTTTTATTACAGCTTACAGGGCCCCAAGTAAGATCAAGGCCTCACTGCAGTAGGGGCAGTATGCAGACATAGCATGACACAGATAATGCCTCCAAAAGTTTGGAACCTAACAAACAAGACAATGGGTGAAAGAAAAAGAGTATTGTCACCCCATTTTACAGATGGGGGAATTGAGGAATAGCAAGATTAAGGAATTTCCCCAGTCACACTGGACATGTGTGGCAGAGCTGAGAATCAAATCCAGGTTCCAGAATTCCAGTGTTTTAACCGCAAGGCCAGTCAAAAGTGTCTCAAAAACATGATGTAACATAACTGATGGCAAAACGGCTCATTGATATGAGACACTCCAGCTTTGCCAGTGAGAGAAACCTGTGCTCTACCTCCCTACAGCAATGCAGGCTGAAAATCTATCACCCCAGATCTGTGAATTTTAATATGAAGGAAAATGTAGCTTTTTAACACAGTAACATACAACTAGCAGAAAATATACACACAAATCTGTATTTACTAAACTGTGGCAATTTTTAAATCATACTGTATGTGCAGTGGTTTAACTGTATTGCAATCCCTCTCCATCCCCCAGTCCAAATTTTAGAAGTATAAATACTGAAGCAGGCTAGTACAGTTCAATGTACTAGTTACTTTAAAATTAATCTGAGGCTTGCCCTGGTTGACCCAGATACTCACTTTGCATGAGCAGTCTTAGAAAGTCACTGTAATGGTCAGGGAACTGGTACTGAAGGAGATATGTCCAGTGCTTGCAGAAAATATTAAATGGCATCAAAATGTCTTCTTCGGGCTCAAGGCCACATGCGCTGAGCGCCATGTGAATGGACTCCAGAAGCCGGGTACGTTCAGACAGAGAAGGCTTAGTGAGGTTTAGCCATTGTGGGAGGTCAAACTAAAACAGAAGAGAGAGGCAGTGTTTGTTCAAGAAAGCTCTATGTTAAAAACAGAGTTAACTGAAGAGCTAAATTTTAAGAATAAAGGACTTGCTGGGACAGAAAAAGGATATTTTTGTTTCAAGAAAGGCCAGGAAAGAAGGGATGGCTGCATGGCTCGTAAGTTTGAAAACAGGGATAGCATCTGTCTAACCTGTAGGTTCTCTGTTCAAATCCAACCTAGGTCAACAGTGACTGAACATAATCATTACCCGATGGTTGCTTGGCTGCCTCCGGGAAGTGTGTTGGGGCATTCAGTCAGGTTCCCAGTGGACATGTGTCCGTGTCTCCAACACTGCCATCACAATGGGACTGATTGGCTCCCTTGTGGTTGCCTCTTCAGAGGCACCAAGGACGGACTGAGCCAAGGAGACCCCAGCTCAGAAGTAAACCATGCTGAAAGGGAAGCACTGGAAAGTGTGCACTGCTGCTGCCCATGATGGGAAATGATCTCTTTTTCGTCTCCTTTATAGCCTTCACCTCCAGCCCCGCTTCAACTTAGCCACAACAAGAGCTGTGCTATACTAGCAATATACTCCTAACGAATAATTTATCACTGCTACTTTTTAAAAAATCAGATATGTATTTATTTCTCTGTTAGTCTGAATTCAGATTCTTTTGGAAAACAGTCCTGAGATGCAACCCATATAACACTATATTGCGGGCATTCAAGAGCATGTTACCTTCGTCAGCAACGTGAAAACAACATCACTGTTGTCATCACTCAGAAACGCGACAACTTTTTCATACAAATTTACAAATTCATCAGGCGAGGCAACTGGAGTGAAGAAGGGAGAGAGCAAATTACAGAGTCTTCGATTCTGCAGGATGGTTTGGAGGACTAATTTGCATTCAGATTTGGTCCCGCTGATAAATACCTTAAAACAGAGACAGAGTTATTAAAGAAATTCCTGGAGAATGTAGTTTCATTCTTTACAGCAGGCTTTTTCTTTTTTTTTTTTTTTGGGGGGGGGGGGTGGAGAATTCAGTTGGATTAGGATTCTCTGAAAAACAGATAATCCAATGCATGTCTTTTTAAATACATCCCATCAGATCTGTCTCTAGACACACATAAAAATTACTCTTAAAACGCAATACAAACTGAACTGAGATTGTAAGCTCTTTGGGGCTGGGACTGACTTTTTTGTTCTGTGTCTGTCCAGGACCGAGCCACTGGTCCATGATCTGGGCAGCTAGGTAATACAAATAAACAAACATAACAGAAACACCTCCAAAATCCATTTGTAAAATAAATATGTTCCACCACTGCCTTTAGCAAAAGCCCAAGTGTCCAGAAAAGTCTTACACCACGGTCCTAGAAGTCAAAAATTCTGGCTCCGATGGGCCAACAAGAGGAAATGAATTCCTGATTCAAGAGCTCTTCCTCTGTTGCTATACATTTGAAATGCAGGGGCAGTAAACAAGAACTCTTCAGCTGATCTCAAATGCCGCAGTGGCACATAGGGAAAGTGGTACCGAGAACCCAAACTATACGGGGTTTAATAAATCAACATAAACACCATGAATTGCTAATGGCTTCTCTGGAGCACTGGTGTAATATGCTCCCTATAGTCAACACTACCAAGCAGTAGGAATTATGTTTTGCACCAGCAGTATCTTCTGATTGGTGCTCTACATCAACCATACTGTAACAGTTTAATCTCAAGGTGACAAAGGCCTGGGTGACCGGCCAGGTCCACGGAAGCAACGAAACAGTCAATCAATGAACCAAAATGCTAAAATGCCCTTGTAAGCAGTGCAGCTACCTGGGATCCAAAGGGCAAACTGAAGATCCAGACTTCTTAACAACTAAACTCTATCGTTTTCTTCTCACATTGATCCTGCAGTAGCTATAAAAGGCATCTCAGAACAACAATCTTCATGCTGCTTATGTGTGACACAACTGAGGTATTGTGCAATGTGGTGGTAGGAGAATGAGTGACATACGTAGCTATGAATTCCCAGATTTCTGTGGATTTCTTTTAGACCTTAGATATTAGCAGGCAGTTCGCATTAAAAAATTGTGAGGCATGCAGAATTAGAGCGCATACAGAATAAACTTACTTGGCCTAGGATCTCGATGCAGGAGGTAAAGAACTGCCTTGTGGGTGGATGGCGTTGAGTTTCATCACACACAAAATCTATTACTGCAAAGAACAAGCTAATTCCAACTTTCTGAATTGTAGACGTAGGCCGCACCTTGTAGATATTTATTAAGGCTCTGCAGAAGAATGCATATAAAACTGCTAGTCTGTACACAAATTATCACCCATAACAAAAACCACATTACTACGGCTGGTATCTATGAGGCGGACTTTTGGGTTTGGTGGGATTTTTTAAGAGTGGTTCTGCCCTGAAAAATGGCTCCAGTATGTACAAGCAGCACCTTAGATCTTGACCTTTGTAATTAGAGTCAGATAAAGTCACTTTATTTTCAAAGGTTTCAGAGTAACAGCCGTGTTAGTCTGTATTCGCAAAAAAGATTTTACTGCATTTTACTCGTTAGCCTTGAAGAACCAGCATAAAATATAGAGAGTACTGTACTCTAATGCTCCACTCTAATGCTCCAGCCAGTTCTGGTGTCCACAATTCAAGAAGGATGTTGGTAAATTGAAAAGGGTTCAGAGAAGAGCCACAGGATTAGAAAATATGCCTTAAAGCGATAGATGCAAGGAGCTCAATCTATTTAGCTTAACAAAGAGAAGTGTAAGGGGTGATTTCATCACAGTCTGTAAGTACTTATATGGGGAATATATTTGATAATAGTCTCAATCTAGCAGAGAAAAGTATAATACAAAATGTGTGTAATGCACATATACAAAATGGGAAATGACTGTCTAGGAAGGAGTACTGCGGAAAGGAATCTGGGGGTCATAGTGGACCACAAGCTAAATATGAGCCAACAGTGTAATGCTGTTGCAAAAAAAGCAAACATCATTCTGGGGTGTATTAGCAGGAGTGGTGTAAGCAAGATACGAGAAGTAATTCTTCTGCTCTACTCCGCACTGATTAGGCCTCAGCTGGAGTATTATGGCCAGTTCTGGGCATCACATTTCAGGAAGGATGTGGACAAATTGAAGAGAGTCCAGAGAAGAGCAACAAAAATGATTAAAGGTCTGGAAACATGACCTATGAGGGAAGATTGAAAAAACTGGGTTTGTTTAGTCTGTAAAAGAGAAGACTGAGGCCTAGTCTACACGGGGTGGGGGGGGCGGCAAGAGCTAAGTCGGTCTAAGTTATGCAACTTCTGCAACAAAAATAGCAAAGCTGAAGTTGACGTACTTAGAGCTACTTACCGCCCTGCGGTAGGTCGACTGCTGACACTCCCCCATCAACTCCGCCTGTGCTTCTCACGCCGGTGGAGTACTGAGTCGATTGGAGAGCGCTCGGTGGTTGATTTATCATGTCTTCACTAGACACGATAAATCAACCCACGCTGGATCAATCGCTACGGAGGTAAGTCGAGGGGAGACATGATAATAATTTTCAAGTATGTAAAAGGTTGTTACAAGGAGGAGGAAGAAAAAAATTTTTTTCTTAACCTCTGAGGGTAGGACAAGAAGCAATGGGCTTAAATTGCAAGAAGGGAGGTTTAGGTTGGACATTAATTCAGTCAACAGCAGACTGAATTACAAAGCCCTCTTCCATTACATTATGCCCACAAACATTTTGGAAAGCTGGTGTGACAGCTCTGAATCATAGCTCTGACTATCAAAGCCCTGTTGATTGCATTGGGGAGAGTCCATAAACACTGACATTATAAACACCTATTTTTAGTTCATGGCCAATCTAAACGCTGTAAAATTTTGCTGTGGCCTGATATTTAGTACACCATGCCATTGCACAAAGGAAGTGCTGTCATTTGCTTTTGCAAAGGAGTTAAAAAGCAATGGTTATACTAGTGCAGAGTATAAAAAATGAAAGTGTAACATGCAAAACACTATGAGATAAGATAGGCTGGATAAGAAGAGCCTACTACTGCTGCCAAAAGACAGAGTCAAGCCTTTTGTTCATGTGGTAGAGGTCTGTGTTATGAACCAATAAACCTGAGGGTTCAAATCCTGCTATGACTCAGACTGGTGGGCATTACAAAAGCATGAAAATAGATTTTGCCTTTTCACTTGGCTGTACAGAAAGACAAATTCTCATTGTAAAACACTACTGTATATAGCAGTAACTGTGTTACTTACGTTATAAAGTTTTCCACATGTACAGCTGCTTCCACAATACTCAGAAAAGGCGGCTTTGTGGCTTCTGCTTGTAGTAGTTTTACTTCTTTACGCAGAGCGTGAAGCTGCTGACTTATTGCTTCATTTTTATGCTTCCCTGCAAACTAAGGGAGACAGAGCCAATTACTTAAAATTTAAGAACCTTTACAAGACAAGTTTTTCTAAAATTCTCCCTCCTGTCACAACAAAAGTAAAAAGAAACTGGAACCCAGCAGCAAGGTCCTGAAGAGAGAGGATTTCCTGATTTTGGGCCTAGAGCACGTCTTGATTCTGTGGAATGTACTGCTTAAGCACACACATGTTGGTAATTTTCATAGTTAACGATTGCGTAGTAACATAATTTATGCTCTTCTATTTAGTATTTTTAAATATATATAACCAAATGGATAAAATCTAAACAATTAGAATAGACTAAAACTCAGTTTACACAACCAGCGAGGTTGTCTATAAACATCCCATTTTGGTTCCGTTATTCCCATCAACAAACATATTTGCCTAGTGTCTTTCAGCAAAATCATTTAACAAGATTAAATACAAACTGTACAAAGGGACCATTTCTTTAGTTGAGGAAATGCAACCACCTCTAGAGTGAAATGTAGCAACTGTACAACAGTGCATATCTGCACTGCCCCAAGTACAAGAACTCTTAACTGGGTGCTTTCAGTATACCAATTCAGCGATCCAAAAACACGGAGCAAGAGCAGAGGTCCCCAAAGTGTGGGCAGTGCCCCACTACAGGGGTGTGGAGGAACGTCCACAGAGGCGTGACAGGGACCTCCCCGCCCCCAGCTCTGCTCTGGTGCCGTCCCCAGCCACGTCCCCGGCTCCGCGCCCGGTCCCATCCCCAGCCTCGGCATGGCTCCATTGATGGCCCAACACCTGCTCCCAGCCTTGCTGCTGGCCACAGCTCCACTCCCAGCCCAGGACCAAGGCCGGAGCGGCTCCGCCCCTGGCTGCAGGCACAGACCACAGACCAGCTGCAGCTCTGCCCCCAGCCTCAGCCCCGCCCCCAACCCTAGACTCACCCCCAGTTGAGGCCCCAACCTCAGCCCCCTTGCCCCTGTCCTCATCCCTCTGCCCCAAGCTGCGGCACCACTGGCTCCGGGGGGCACAATCCTCAAAAGTTTGGGGACCGCCGAGCTAGAGGATGTGAAATTAGATTTCTAACCTGGACTGTCACAAGAGCTGCTCCCTGACAGCTTTTATTTGAAGTACCCGGACACTTCAACTCAAGGGTAATCTGTTCTTCCCTGTTGATATAGAGTTTGGGGATCGTGTCCAATATTTCACCGTCAAGAGCAACCTGCTGGGTCTCCCGGCGAGCCGCAGTTCTGCAAAATATAGACAAGAAGTTAGCAAAACCTTTAGCACAGAGCTGGGCATTGGAAACTTTAATAGCAAGAGATACCATGACTGCAAGATTACGGGTTTTACAAGGAAAAAGGTAGTTAACTATAGTTCTAGATAGTATATAATCCAAACTTCAGGCAGTATAGAAGTTTACTAAATGAAAAACGGAATAAATAAAAACAGACGTACATTTCACAAGCAGCAATTCATAACAACGGGGAAGTAACTTCACCAGGAGGATCATAAACTACTCAAATATAGCACCTAAAAAAGATTCTGGGACAACCAAGCAGGAAATTAATTAGGCCACATATTGTAACTAGGTATAAATAGTCTTTAAATAAAAGGGCTGGATGGTTCAGTTAACACAGTGAAGCACACAGAGTTACTGCTGAAAAAAAAAAATTTTTTTTTGAGGATTTGTTCTGTATCTCAAGCAGGTTGATATATCTCTTCTCCATGAGCATGCCAACTCTTTAAAAGGATTGAGAGACTCCAATGACAGAAGCGACCATTGTGATCATCTAGCCTGATTTCCTGCATAACCCAGGCCATAGAACTTCCCCCAAATAATTCCTATAGGAGATCTTTTTGAAAAACATCTAATCTCAATTTTAAAATGGTCGGTGAGGGAGAATCCACCATGGCCTTGGTAAATTGTTCCAATGGTTATTTACTCTCACTTAAAAATCTCATTCCCAGTCTGAATTTGTCTAGCTCCAACTTCCAGCCGTTGGGAAAACATGATACCTTTTTCTGCTAGATTGAAGAGCCCATTATTAAATATTTATTCCCTATGTAGATACTTATAGACTAATCAAATCACCTTTAAATTTTCTCTTTGTTAAGTTAAATAGATCGAGTTCTTTGAGTCTACCACTATGGCAGGTTTTCTAATCCTTTAATCATTCTCATGGCTCTTCTCTGAATCCCCTCCAATTTATCAACATCCTTCCTGGATTATAGGCTCTAGAACAGGACACCATATTCTGGCATCCAACACACCAGTGCCAAAAACAAAGGTAAAATAACCTCTCTACTCAGACTGCATCTGTTTTTTCCCCAAATACAGAATAGGAATATTTAGTGAACACTTTTGCCTTTTTTTCATTATTATGGATAATTCTACTATTTCCATCTATTAATGGACCAATACCATTGCCAGGATTCTTTGTTCCTAATAAATTTAAAAAATTCCTTCTTATTGAACTTAACTCTGCTAGCCATAGAATTCTTTTTGTGGTTGTTTGTCAGGTCTCTTTGTAGTCTTTTGCTTCCCCTATCAATTGTCTACAATTACTAACTTTATATTATTATCAACCTCCCATTTCTTCTCTTATTTTTTTTTTAAATTTTATATTTACCTTCACTTCCCCTTTAAACCAGGTTTTTTGTTTTGGGGTTTTTCTTTACCCAATATGGCCTCCTTCCTCAGTTGTAAGATTGTGCCTTTTTGGTCATCTATTGAAGTGTTCTTAAATGATTTCCCAATTACCATTCACATTTTTCTGATTAAATTATTCCTCTCAGCTGATTTGGCTCAATTGTTTTCAGCTTTGTGAAACTCGCTCTATTAATGCAATAAGTACATTTATTTATTCTGCTTGCACATTACAAATGTGATCAAGTCAAGATTGTTTCTGAACGGCTAAAAAGGGTAACATTTTTTAAACTATTCATTTATCAGTTTTTTTACAACGCTACGTTCTTCTTCAGCTGCATTTTGCTATGAGAATGTACAGATTATTCTGTCACCAAAAACAATGTATGAAGTTACCAGAACTTGAGATCAGATTTTCCTCTTGCCGGCTCCATTGCAAGAAATGGCCACAGTAGGATGACTTATGTAAAAGGATTAGTTAACTAATTACTGACTATAACAATCTAGAGTAGGAATAGGTTATGTCTTAATTAGAATGAGGTGATTGTTCGACTCTTTTCCATGGAACAGAATAAATCCTAGTAGTTAGTTCTGGTCCTAAATTTGTTATATCAATTAAATTATCATGCAATCTACAAGAAAAACACAAAATAGGTCAGTAATAGTGAATCAGGTTCTGTTATTTCTAATCATGCTAACAATGCAGACATGAAGGCTGCTTCCGAAGTCAACTGAACATACCAGCAAAGCAGACAAAACATAGCTAAATCTTACTTGGCATGTTGCTGCAAGTTGTTAAGGTCCATGCGCACAAGCTGTGTTGCTTCTTTCTGACTTACTAGACTGGCAGAGGAAATAACAGGCACAGGAGGTTTCACTGGTTGTAGGGGAAGAGGGGGTTTGGGTGCATCATACTTCTTCAAATTACTCATTATTCTCTCCTTGGCTAGAAAGGAAAGGAGGGGCAATTCTTGTCACTCTTAAAGAAAAACATTTAGGTTATAATCTGACCATACAAATAATTTGATTATTACTGGTTGTGACGCTGACAGACCAGCTCAAATCAAAGCTGTGGGCCAATTCATCTGCATGTGAATAGCAAAGAAATGTTAAGTGAGCTAGTAGGCACAGGCCAATTCACTTGTTAGAACAGAACTAAGGGGGAAGTTATCATATTACATTTATATGGCATATACCCCGGTAATTCCATTTACACCAAATTTAACTGTTGGTTGCTATTGCCTTACTTTATGTATATCGTTGTACTTAGTTAACCCTAGATCAAAAGTATGTATTAATACCAAGATGAGGAGATGTTTGATGTGTAAATGTCATGAAAACTAACGAAAGATTGCTTGGACTGCTGTAACTAAATGCATTGTGTATATCTCTAACTGGATTGCCCATCAAACAGGATTGGAGCCTTGGAACTGTAAATGAAGAAGCATGCTAACGTCAAAGTATGGGTCACTGTGTTCAGCAATGGGAAATCCACAGACCCAGTCTGCATTTAGTCAACAAGGAAAAAGCCCATGCTGTGATGGAGACGCTGGTCAGATTGTTTTCAGGGGAAAACAGCTATGAGAACAGATCCCGGGAAATGATTCTGAACCTCTGATCTGTTCTGGATTCTAGCAGGATGGAATACTGAATGAGTTGACAGAGATATCCAGATTTACCCTGGGTGACCCTGAAAAGACTTTTGGAAAACTAGCAAATTACTACATCTCTCCTATCATTTTGGGCTTACAAGCTTGGACTCACCTGTTAATGTATCTTATCTGCTTTAACCACTCTAACTCTCACTTCTTTTTATTAACTAATAACTCAACCTCCTTGTGTGCATTATGTGTATGCATTATGATATAGTCTTTAATTATATGATCACATGCTATTTTCTCCCCAAGACCTCTGCCTCATTCATTGCACAAAACAGATGATGCTCAATTAAATATTCTTTTTCCCCTCATTGTTCAGTGTGGGGCTTCAGTCCTTTTTTACTGCACACTATTCAAACCCTGCTCTGGAAATAGATTGGTTTCCTTTAGGGCTTTTCTATGATGCTCATCACTACAGTATAGGAGTGCTTGACAAACATTAATGTCTTTATTGTGACAGCACTGAGATGAGGGGGTATTTTTATCCCCATTTTACAAAAAGGGAACTGAGGTAGAGAGATTAAGATTAAAAGTATCCACTAATTTTGCGTGCCCAATTTGAGATACCCGTGATCTGATTTTTCAGAGTACTTATCAATATATAGCACTTGACACTTTCAGAGCACAGCTCCCTTTGGCTTCAGGTTCAGCTCAGATTGCTCAGCACTTGTGCAAATCAGACCCCAGGGTCTCAAGTAAGACACCCAAAAAACAAAGACACAAAATTATTGGCTATCTGCAAGAAGTCTGATTTAAGTGACCTGACTAGCATCATACAGGAGCTCTTGGCAGAGGCAGGGATAGAATCCAGCTATCCAGGGAAGACATTCAACTACCTTTACCATGAGCCCATTGTGATAGACGCGAGACCTACTTTGGGAGTAGGGACACTTCAAAGACTAGTATACTAACATGTCGTGCACATAGAACCATAGATTTACACTGGGGAATTACAGACCAGTCAACTTAACGTCAGTACCCGGAAAGATAAAGAAGCAAATAATTAAGCAAATTGCGAACACCTAGAAGATAATAAGGTGATAAGTAACCATCAGAATGGATTTTCAAGAACAAATCATGTCAAACCAACCTAACAGCTTTCTTTAATAGGGTAACAAGCCTTGTGGATGGGAGGAAACAGTAGATGTGGTATATCTTGACTTTAGTAAGGCTTTTGATACTGTCTCACATGACCATCTCATAAACAAGCTATGGAAATACAACCTAGATGGAGCTCCTATAAGGTGGGTGCATAACTGGCTGGAAAACCATTCCCAGAGAGTAATCATCAGTGGTTCACAGTCAAGCTGGAAGGGCATATCAAGTGGGGTCCTGCAGGGATCAGTTCTCGGTCCAGTTCCGTTCAATATCTTCATTAAATCATTTAGATAACGGCATAGAGAGTACACTTGCAGAGTTTGTAGATGATACCAAGCTGGGAACGGTTACAATTGCTTTGGAGGATAGGATTAAAATTCAAAATGATCTGGACAAATTGGAGAAATGGTCTGAAGTAAATAGGATGAAATTCAATAAAGACAAATGCAAAGTACTCCACTTAGAAAGGAACAATCAGTTGCACACATACAAAATGGGAAATGACTGCCTAGGACGGAGTACTGAAGAAAGGGTCTGGGGGTCATGGTGGAGCACAAGCTAAATATGAGTCAATAGTGTAGCACTGTTGCAAAACAAAAACAAAAAAATACAACCCCATCATTCTGGGATATATTAGCAGGAGTGTTGTAAGCAAGATGCGAGAAGTAATTCTTCCACTCTACTCCACGCTGATTAGGCCTCACCTGTCCACTTCTGGTTACCACTTTTCAGGAAAGATGTGGACAAACTAGAAAGTCCAGAAAAGAGCACAAAAATTATTAAAGGTCTAGAAAAACATGACCTAGGATGGACTGAAAGAATTGGGTTTGTTTAGTCTGGAGGAGAGAAGACTGAGAGGGGACATGACAACAGTTTTCAAGTACATACAAGGTTGTGGCAAGGAGGAGGGAGAAAAATTGTTCTCCTTAACCTCTGAGGATAGCACAAGAAGCAATGGGCTGAAAATGCAGTTTAGGTAGGACATTAGGAAAAACTTCCTAACTGTCAGGGTGGTTAATAAATTGCCTAGGGAGGTTGTGGAATCTCTATCATTGGAGATTTTTAAGAGCAAGTTAGACATACACCTGCCAGGGATGGTCTAGAAGATAATACTTAGTCCTGCCGCAAGTGCAGGGGACTGGACTAGATAGTCTCTTGAGGTCCCTTCCAGTCCTACAATTCTATATGCCAGACACCATAGGCAAATGGGGTATTCAGACTATCGTATCTATAAATGTCATACATATCTGCGTGAGCTAGACAGCGTATTCTATGTCCATGGGGGAAGGTACAGCGCTTTCTCCAGGAACTAAAAATCAGTGGGGGGAGAAGGGGGTAACAATTACAAAAGGTAAACAACTGCTGCAGAGAAGTCTCACCCCCGGAGGGACTCCATAAACTGGTTCAAAAGGCCCAGCAGAAACATCTTTTGGTATAGGGGGCAGCCTGAATTGACTCAGGGACCTTCTTTTGATACTCAAATGGACATGAGACTATGAGGGCAAAACCCTGCTGAAGAATGTAGGGCACTTAATAGGCTCTCCGTGCAGATGATGGGTTGATACTTGGTAAGCCTAGCATGTACATAGACTGTTTATTGTTTTGTGACGTTTTCTCTATAATGCTTTTGTTCTACACATACCGTGGTTTGTGAAAGCTGGCCAGCCCCTACTAACAATGTCGTAGCTCCTAGGAGAGAGCACGATGGCAGGCACTGGACTAGGGTCAGACCTACTGAGATAAGCCCAGTGAATTGCAAGGGGACTGCAAACCTAAATCCCAGGTCTGGAGGGAAAGGGATGCAAGTCACCACCAATAGAGAAGTGACAGCTAGAGGCCTAAGACCTAAGGGGGCACCTTTGAACAGACAACAGAGGAGGAAGAGGTGCAGTCAACTCAGGAACTGTGACAATCATCCCATTTCTTCCTACAATCCCGTTTCATTCACTATACATCTTCCAACTTCTGCAACAAAAAAGGGTCCTACAGCCTCCTTCACTACACAACCCTGATTCATTCCCAGAGAAGGTCCATCATGTGCACTGAATGAGACAGGGGTCCTGTGGGTAATAAACAGCATACGAGTATGTAATTAGGATTGTATCATAAGGCATATGCACAAGTGGACCAAGTTAAGGTTGTACAGACAGCCTTAATTCTGATATCTCCTAACGTTTAGGTGCTTGATTTTGCAACCTTAATATTTTCTTTTACCATAGTTTGTGTGTGTAATTTCTACGTTTTTCAAAAAAATCCATCATCAAGCACCAGCCTTGCCCACACCCCAACTCCCAGTTTCCCTTCCCTCCCGCCCTCCACGTCCAGTTTCAAGTGTTTCCCCCCCTTGTCCCAATACACTCCCCTCTTCTGCTTTTGTCCCCTCTGCAGTCCAGTCAGGGAGCTTCCTCCTCCAGGCTGCTTGGCTCCACCAGGGGAAGCAGTGAAAGCACAGGGAAGGGAGGATCCCTGCTCTCAGATGCGATGTGGTGCCCAGCCCCAGCCCACAGCAGCCCAGAACTACTACACTGCGGAGAAAGTCCAACTTCATCCCTTCAGACCCAGGCTGGAGCATGGTCGGTCACAGAATCTTCAGGGAATTTAGCGGCAAAGCTCTAGCAAAACTCTACTGAGCATGTGCAAACTGCAATTTTTCAAAAGTTTATAATTTGGCCAAATTTCGGAGGATTTTCATGGGGACAGCAAAAGGCACATCCCTGATTCAAAGGCCACCCCCTCCCAAATTTCAAATCCCTGCTCCAAAGCATGGGGGTACTTCAGCTTCTCTAAGGAAAGATCACCAGAATTTTTGAACACAATTTACTTTTCAATAGCCTTGTTCTGAGAAGCACCTGAAAATATTTTGGCTGAAATTTTCCCAAACCAGTTCAGCCAGAGGCAGACATCAAATGTTAAACCCAAATGGTTAAAGTTTGGCAAAGTTATACACAGAGTCTTATAATGGCACATTTCAGGCAACCTTAATATTAGGCAGTGCTAGCAACCTCACCTCTAATATTTTGAGCACTTATAGTTAACGAAACACAGAAATTCATGAATTTTGCAAAATGATAAAGAGAAAAAGGCACATCGCAACACTGACAGTGTCTCCCCAAGTTACCCAATAAAAGTGATGCACACTAGATGGAACCACATTCAAACTGTTTGTGAACATGTGAGGTCATAATCTTGGAATTAATACTTGCCTTGAGATATTTCTTAGATAATTCTTGCCTTTAGATATACTTCTGCATAGCCACATGGAGCCAAGATTTTCAAGAGTCAGGAGCCTAACGTTAGGCCCCAAATCCAAAATTAGGCATTTAAGTAAGTGGCCTAAAAGTGCTCAACATCCATGTAACTTTCAACTGAAGTCAACAGGAGCTGCTGGGTGGCTCAGGACTTTTGAATAATCAGGCTACTTATTTAGGTGCCTAAATGAGGATTTAGTAGTCCCCTAATTTCTGAAAATCTTGGCCATTAACTGCATTACAAAAATGTTATCCTATTGCAAGCCAAAATTACTTCAATTAAGAATATATGAACTGCATTAACCCACTAGTTATGATAAACACCACTGTGTTCCCAAAGCAGCCTAATGCTAAAATGAGCTTTTTTCCACAACAGTCCTAAATGTACACTCGTTGCTTCTGCAATAGCTTGAACAATGTTGTGTTTGTGGCTTACCTGACAAAGGGTTAGTGAAATCTGTCTGCACTGATGAAGTGCTAGGGGTTGCATGGGATTCAAGTTTGACTTGAAGCCAAAGGTGTAGAGCTTCCTGAAATTCATGCTGTATGCGTTCAATATTGACATATTCCATCCACAAATCCTGTGGCATGAGAGAAGGCTCAAATTATTATAGAGAACTTTGCACAGCTGACAAAGTACAATATACAGTGCACCCATCTCCATGTACAGTACCAGGGAGACAGTACAATCATGGAGTAGAAACCAGGCCCAATATTTTAAAGAAAATCTTTCCCAGAAAAACTGAGCTCCCAAAAGAGAAAAATTGAAGATAAGCAGCAGCTAGAGATAAACCCATCTACACACACACAGAGCACTGACAGGCACTCATGACCATCATGGAAGGAATCTAACAGATAGTCTCCGGGAGGAACTTCTATAAATGAGTTCCCCGAGCCTAAAGGGATCCATTCCAGGCCCAGTTCAAACTGAACCCCAAGACAGTAGGGGCAAGCACAACTCAAACAACTGCTTGCAAGAAATGGAGAGGAAGCTGCAGTTCCTTAAATATCAAGGGCATAAGTTATTGAAATCAGGTAAAAAAAGGGCTGTATTTCCTAGAGTTTATCCATACTCAAAATGAGTGGGGGAAAAACACAGCTCCAGCCACAAGGAGTAACTTTCAAGGGTTCACCTAATGAAAGAGGCCTCAACCAATAGTGCCATGCAAGGTTTGACATGCACAGTATATACAGTGAACAGAATAATGTAAGCTTCCCTCTGGCTCATTTTTGCTTGATCAGGAAATAATACATAACATTTCAGTGAGAGCAGGTCTGAGCCTCAACTGTTTTATTTGCTATCTAAAATCCAGTTCTGGACAGTTCCCAGAGCCATCTGAAAAAGCACAAGTACGTGCAGAATAAGAGCTATGTTCTTGTTGTAGCATGCAAGAACTCTGGGCATGAGCTCTGGCTCACATATGGAGGGAGGCTGTTTGGGTCAGCATACAGGAGTCTAAGAAAAAGCCCACTCATGCTGGAGAGCCACAGCTTGCAGAATGGACAGTGCTGCAGACTATCAGGGCACAGGGTGCTCCACAATTTACGAAGTTACTAAGTGTCTCTGTTAACCAGTGAGCTGAATTTTGGATCACCAATCAACCCAGCCCTGCACTGTCAGTGATACTGAAGTCCCTGTTTCACCTGCTGGTTTTGCATGATCTTAGCAAGTCTGTACACATCATATTGCTTCGGTAAAGACGGAATGTATGCATCGCCTTTCTGAAAGCTCTCTTCTTCCAGCCACAGAACAAACACATTAAAAAGCCTAAAAGAGAAAAATGAGGGGAGAGAGGAGGAGAAAAAAAAAGTTAGACGTTTACAGAGTGTGTGTTTTCTTCCTTAATGGCACATGAACACATACATACACACACACACACACACACAGTGTGTATTCACAGCAGCTCGTGATGATCACCATTCTGATCAACACTAATAACTGAAATGGGAACCTCTGGAGCTAAAAAGAATGAGGCTTTTCAACTTGAGCTAAAGAACCAGGCTCAGTAACTGGGAGATGTAATAGACTAATATCCTTTACACATTTAACATAAAGGGGGACATGTAACACACACTGACTGGTGGGTTACACCAGAGCCCAGCTCAATGGCCTTGTTACTCTCCAGTGTGGAACACGGCATGTCAGCCTAGACTGAAGTATGGGACAGCAGGAAGAAAGAGCTTTGGAGAGTTAATTTTCAAGGATTAGAGGGGTCCCTGAAGTGGGACGGGGATGCGGGGGGAAAGGCGGGGTAGAAATTAACTGAAGGGTGTAACCCTGTGCCACTGTATCGAGGACGCATCGGTCCGATATTATAGACACCCATGCAGGGAGGAAGGAAGAAAGAAAGGCTGTTGGCAAACAGAGGGCAGGAAGGATCTGGGGAATAGTCCAGTAGGTCTATCCTGTCCTGCTGCTAGGGAACCTTTCTCCAAACCTGAGCGAGAGCCCGAGCGGTCACCCCCCTGCGACCAGGACCGGGTTGATTGGTGGCTCTGTCCCGACCAGTACCGGTCACCCCTCCCAGAGTTATATCTGGCTGACCTCAACGAGCGTCTGGATCGGGGTTTGGCAACCAGCAGTGCTCAGCGGATCTGCGACAGCCCCAAGCTGGCGATCTAAGCCTCATGCTTAACGTGTAGTACCGGGATGTGGAGCAGGACCGGGAACCAGAGCGGGCCTGGTGTCGCGAAGATGAAGCCACACACGGTGAAGCTGCCCTGGAGGATCAGCTACGGACCGGAAAATGGTACCGTTGGTCCCTCGACCTGTCCCTGGAGCGGTACTGGTGCCGCAGAGATTTTGGGTGCCAACTCCAAAACTCCTGCCAGGAGGTGCGTGCCTCCAGAGGTCTGCGTCCGGCTACCTGTGAGCCACACCTCGAGCCTCTCTGCCCTTGTCCGAGGTCCAGAGACCAGATGGGGCTGCAAAGCTTCTGCCTATCACAAGCAGAAGCACGCCGGATGCGAGAGGCGACCGTTGGCAGGATGTCCCCCGCGATGGAGAGCACTGCCAGAAAGGTGGAGACTATGGTGGTGCCAACGTGGGTTTACCCCAGGACCAGGACCCTGCAGGGGCTAGCGTGGGCAGCACTGGGAGGGACATATTTCTTGTGCCGCTTGCAGGGCCTCTGGTGTGGACGGCACCCGGAGCTGACTAGGACCTCCACTGCTATCTGGAGTATCCGGCGCGGAGCGGGCTGGGCTACACTGCTCGACCTGAGTTGGGGCCCAGGACCCCGAAGGGGTTGAAGAGGCACCCGAAACAGGGCCTTGGTCCACCCCAGACTTGTCCTTTCCCTTACGGGAAGCTGGAGACCTTCCACGCCCTGTCTTCCTGAGCTTCTTGGCTGGAGTCACGGAAGGAGACCAGTGCCGGCTCATAGACAGTATCGGCGGAGCGCTGCGCAATGAGGTCATGGTGCTCGGTGCCGAATCGGCTTTGGGGTAAGGGCAGACTCCATCAGGAGAGCCTTCAAGTGAATGTCACACTCCTTTTCAACCTGGCCTTGAAGGACTTGTAGATTCTGCACTTATCACTAATGTGACCTTTACCCAAGAACCGTAAACAACTATTCTGTGGATCGCTAATGGGCTTGGCCTTTTACAGTGATTGTGGGGTTTAAAGCCTGGGGACTGGGGCATGCCCCATCCCGAAGCGAAGTCCCTTTAGGGACCTACTAAGCCTCTAACTTAACAAATAGGTTGAACTAAACTAGAGGGAAACTATATACAATAAAATTTGCAGGAGGCAAATAAGTTCGAACGAACGAAAGCAACAGCTCTAGCTGAAGCAGCACCAGTTCCATGCACCATCACTGGCGGCAAGAAGGAACTGAGGGTGGAGGGGGCCGGAGGTGCCCTATATGCCACGGCATATGCATGCCACTCCAGGGAGCGCCAGAGCTGGTCCCCTATGGATACTGCTGAGGGGAAAACTTCCAGCACCAGTGCATGTGGCAAGCACACACACCTAAGTTGAATGGACACTTCGAGCAATCACTCGAAGAAGAATGTGTCTCGTACATACTAGATAATAGTAGGATCTCAGTAACTGCCATAGCGAAATTAGCTGTGAAACAGGACTGGCTTTCTTTACCTGACAAGTTCTTTATGCAGTTCTGGTGAAGTCAGGTAATCTGGTGAGCAGTTCCCCCTTTGTGACAAGCCTTCACTGCCGTCTGCAGCACTCTCCACTCTAAGCGCTTTACTAGCTGCATGATGGAAGTCTGCCACCTCCGTCAAACGCTGCTTCATTGAACTTAATAGGTTAACATGAGCTGGACTCTGGAAAAATCTTCTTCCGATACAGCCATCTACAGGTAACCTTCAAAACAAAAGTCTCGTTAATGCCAAATCAACATCTCTGCCTCATAAACTGGTTTTTGCTTCACGGAGACGGCTAACACTAAATACTGCTCTGAACTGAGCTCTTGGCACCATGGAAAAGGGGTTGTACAAGGCACTTAGTAATCTCATTTATACTGTAAACACAAACGCCGGCCACTAATTATATTAGAACCTTTAACAAATAACAAACTTACCCATACTGCGGCCCAGGTCGGTGAAGGTAAAGGAGGAAAAATTTTTGCCAGATGAGGGGCAGAAGGGGGTGATCTGCAGGGGTAACAAGGGCCTGATGAGCCCAACGGTAGATCATTAGTCTTTGGAGAGAAGGTACAATAGGGAGCTTCAGCTGGGCCTGGGCTTTCTGCAAAAGAAGTGGAGAACTCTTTTCAACAAGTGTTCCAGGAGGCCCATTTCCATTGCAGTTCCCTACAATAGACTTTGTTCTACTTTATTCCTACGTCTTTAATTTTGATTAACAGAGCAAGGATGGTTTGGGAACTGTGAATAAACTACGGCTATTAGATAGCAATAACCCATGAAACAGTCGTGCTTCTGCAGTAATGTTAAGGCCAAGGTGCCCAACTCTCAGCTATAGGCGCAATCCGGTCCACTTGATTTGCTGTTGGAGGGCCAAATTATACCTTCGATCTTCATGCAAACGTACTGCTGGCACCAGCAGAAGGACTGCTGCGGACCAAAGGCCACATCGGGGCATAGAATTTAATTCAGATTGTAAGTTGTCCTTCTCCACAGAACAAGTTTGACATTTCCGTATGGGGGCTTACATCCCCTTGCCATCCTGTAGACAACAGCGGACCATATATATTTTGTGAGGCCCAAGAACCCAATAGGGTACTAATGAATGTAATAAGTGCTGAGCACTTTTAATAGTGTTTTGCAAATGTAAGGACAACTAGTGTAGTGGAGCAGTACAGAATGGAAAGCTAACTTTTTCACTAAAGAGAAATTGCATCAGCTTTTCCAAAGATAGAGGAGATGAAGGCAAAGCAAAATGATACAGGTGCGTCCACCAAACCCTGAACCCTTCCAACATAAGACCACCTGTACTGGTTTCATATTAGCAATAAGCTATTTTATTATCCAGTTCAATATTTATGACCAATGGTTTAAGGCTCACTCAGTAAACACAATTTCACAACAAAATTATTGTGTACATTTACACTGCAAAAGTTGAAGGAAGGATGGTCCAGTGGTTAGGGCACTAGTCTGGAACTCCAGAGACATGAGTTCCTGACTCCAGAGACATTCACTGACTCAGCTTGGGCAAATCACTTAGTTGCTTTATGCCTCAGTTTCCCCATTTATACCAGGAGGATAATAGCACTGCCCTATCCTCACAGCACCTTTGTGAGATAAATACACCGAAGACTGAGAGGTGTTCAGATGCCATAGTAAATATGCTATGTAAGTATTTTATATACAGATGGAAGATTTACTATAAAAAGACATTAAAATAATAACATATTAAAAAACAGGCCTTTGGCATGCTGGTTTTAAAATGTTAAACGAAAAAAAGAGAATGGAAAATCCTTTAGAGCATTTTTTTTTTCCCCTGTAAACCAAGCAAATAAGGTCTTACAGAGATACACTGGTGTCCGTGCAAGCAAAATTGCCAGGAATGGCTCAAGAGAAGACTCAATTTTCTATGTATGAAGGGGTAACTGTTCTCTTGCCTTAAGAGCCTGATCAGGAGTTAAAGCATTGATGATCAATTCACCCTCCACGACTCTGCGAAGTTGGGAATCTTCTTCAAATATGGACTCCATATTCAGAACCATCCATGAAAACCAAACCTGTAAGATACAGTGTACAGAAAATCTTGACTACAGAAGAAATCCTTCTGTTTTCTAAGTATTTTTAATAGATCCTTACTATGAAGTTCTGAAAGCATCATCACATGGAGCCAGGAAGTTTTATGAACAGATACCCTATTCCCCATGTATATGCAACCAAACCTTCAATTTCACTGCTGACCTATTAGAACTAGAAGGATCTTAGTTGACAAAGGGGTGAGATCCGTAACTACCATTATCCATTCAGAGAATTCCAGATAAAATAACCAACCCACATATTTTATCGTCAGAACTCCTCTCCCACACAACACGTGCAACAAGTCTCCACTTAGGGACTTGTGACATGTTGTAAACAGAGAGGAGGGTGATCAGTTTTTAGAACATTTGTCAGACATGGCAGCCCAGTCTCTCACACTGAAGCCTACAAGGGATTATCTGGGGAAGGTACACATTATGTATGTACTGACAGTCACATTAAATGAGTTCTTGGATATAGATTTAGGATTTAAATTGCCAACTCCCTCATGCCAAAAAATGTCAGTGCCAAAGGCCTGTGACATCTCCAGTCTGATAAGCCTGCAGTGCCCTCTCAGACTAAATTAGAATTTTATTTCATCCCAAGAGACCTTTTGCAATAAGAAAAAAAAAAAAAAAAAGGAATGGCAAGAGTAGAAGAGGACAGTTCAAACAGATGTCATGGGAAAAACAGAGCACTTTAGAGTAATGTAACTGCCTACCTGTGTGGAATTCGCACTGCCCTCGATGAAGGAAGGGGTCACATTTCCTGCCACAATCCAGCTGACCAGGGAAGAGAGCAGACCTTTGTCACAGTGATAACCTAAGGCATTCTGTATGGAAAGTTTGCATAAAAGAAAGAATGAATGTGAGAGAGTGATGGGGAATTTACTTAGCAACGGAACTGTCTCTGTGCCTTTTTTCCGGCCTGCCCCTTATGCGTGTAACCAATTCCCAATCCTGCTTCACAAAGCCATCACTGAAAAGCCAGCTAAAAACCTCATTTCTTCCAGGAGGTCCACAGGGGGCCAAATAACAATTAATATAATTAAACCATCCTAGCTTGGAAAATCCAAAAGCAAGACCAATGCGTTCTGTCTTGCGTCTTTTAGGGCTGGGCCTGTATAGTTTTGTACCATGTAAAGCACTGAGAACACGATAAACACAATATTAGTAAATCAGGAACCATAATTTAAAGATACAGTTAAACTCCCTTTACCCAAAACTCCATACTTCAAAATTCCCTATTTGTCTTAATGCCAGCGATGCCCCCACCCCAATTCACTCAGTACCACAGTACCACCCAATTAGTCAAACCAATGTACTCAATTGCTACCGGTTTCAGAGTAGCAGCCACGTTAGTCTGTATTCGCAAAAAGAAAAAGAGTACTTGTGGCACCTTAGAGACTAACCAATTTATTTGAGCATAAGCTTTCATGAGCTACAGCTCACTTCATCGGATGCATTCAGTGGAAAATACAGTGGGGAGATTTATATAAATAGAGAACATGAAACAACGGGTTTTACCATACACACTGTAACAAGAGTGATCACTTAAGGTATCCCCGATATTAACAGTATCCCCGATAATGTCATGGCAAACCTGGTGGTTGAACTTTGTGACTTTGTCCTCACCCATAATTATTTCACATTTGGGGACAATGTATACCTTCAAATCAGCAGCACTGCTATGGGTACCCGTATGGCCCCACAGTATGCCAACATTTTTATGGCTGATTTAGAACTATGCTTCCTCAGCTCTCACCCCCTAATGCCCCTACTCTACTTGCGCTACATTGATGACATCTTCATCATCTGGACCCATGGAAATGAAGCCTTTGAGGAATTCCACCATGATTTCAACAATTTCCATCACACCATCAAACCTCAGCCTGGACCAGTCCACACAAGAGATCCACTTCCTGGACACTACGGTGCTAATAAGTGATGGTCACATAAACACCACCCTATACCGGAAACCTACTGACCGCTATTCCTATCTACATGCCTCCAGCTTTCATCCAGACCACACCACACGATCCATTGTCTACAGCCAAGCTCTACGATACAACCGCATTTGCTCCAACCCCTCAGACAGAGACAAACACCTACAAGATCTCTACAAGCATTCTTACAACTACAATACCCACCTGCTGAACTGAAGAAACAGATTGACAGAGCCAGAAGAGTACTCAGAAGTCACCTATTACAGGACAGGCCCAACAAAGAAAATAACAGAATGCCACTAGCCATCACCTTCAGCCCCCAACTAAAACCTCTCCAACGCATCATCAAGGATCTACAACCTATCCTGAAGGATAACCCATCACTCTCACAGATCTTGGGAGACAGGCCAGTCCTTGCTTACAGACAGCCCCCCAACCTGAAGCAAATACTCACCAGCAACCACACACCACACAACAGAACCACTAACCCAGGAACCTATCCTTGCAACAAAGCCCATTGCCAACTGTGTCCACATATCTATTCAGGGGACACCATCATAGGGCCTAATCACATCAGCCACACTATCAGAGGCTCATTCACCTGCACATCTACCAATGTGATATATGCCATCCTGTGCCAGCAATGCCCCTCTGCCATGTACATTGGCCAAACTGGACAGTCTCTACATAAAAGAATCAATGGACACAAATCAGACGTCAAGAATTATAACATTCAAAAACCAGTCGGAGAACACTTCAATCTCTTTGGTCACTCGATTACAGACCTAAGAGCGGCAATTCTTCAACAAAAAAACTTCAAAAACAGACTCCAACAAGAGACTGCTGAATTGGAATTAATTTGCAAACTGGATACAATTAACTTAGGCTTGAATAAAGACTGGGAGTGGAGGGGTCATTACACAAAGTAAAACTATTTCTCCATGTGTATTCCATCCGCCACCATTCCTCAGACATTCTTGTCAACTGCTGGAAATGGCCCACCTTGATTATCACTCCAAAAGGTGTTTTCCCCCGCTCTCCTGCTGGTAATAGCTCACCTTAAGTGATCACTCTCGTTACAGTGTGTATGGTAACACCCATTGTTTCATGTTCTCTATGTATATAAATCTCCCCACTGTATTTTCCACTGAATGCATCCGATGAAGTGAGCTGTAGCTCACGGAAGCTTATGCTCAAATAAATTTGTTAGTCTCTAAGGTGCCAGAAGTCCTCCTTTTCAATTGTTACCGACATCCCTGTTACTTTTCAGATAAATGGGCTCATGCTACATATAGAACAGAGATTTATTTGGAACTGATAATCCCAGACCTAAACCTTTAGAACTTTTCTACAGCTGCACTAATTCATCTGTTTTACCTTATGCTGTTGGTAGAGCAGTTTTTGCACACAGTCCTCTTGACTATACTGAAAAGCTGCTTTGCACAGATGATCCAGCAGGTAGACCGTTGCTCTCTCTCTGTGCCACAGCTGTTGAGCAGTGAGAACTTGCACCCAGAACTCCAGCACCGCAGCTGGCCACACTCCATCAGGCTGACGGCTCATAAAAATGTGGGTCTGCCAAGTTAAAGGGTGAAATTAACAAACAGCACCCAGCCTGAATTACTAAAGCACAAAACGGTACTGAACAATTGTCCAATTTCCATTGGTTGGTTTTTGTGACAGCATCAAGGGCTCTAATGATATCCGTCTCTTTTCAGAAGGACACGGATGACGTCACTGTAAACGGTTTGCTATTTTTGTTCTTTATCCCTGACCACAGAAATTCTCAGGATAAAGAGATGTTGAAGCGGGGGTCCCTGGAGCTTACCAACACTGCTGGAGAGGAGACCATTTCTAAGGCTTCTAACTCTGCAGCAGAAGAAACAGCCACTGAGGCCATACATTTGAGACCCTGCAGGCTCCCAGCCTGGCAATGCCTACCCTGTAGCTTTCACTCTGCTCTCCCTGCAAGGCAGAACTTGCAATCTCAGCGTGGGTATCAGTTTATCATCTTTTCTAACCCTAGTATTTTTTCCATTTAACTCCATTGGGGTCTAGACTTCATGAGCAGATAGGGCTACAGGTACTTTGGCAGACCAGTGACAATTCTTTCTATACCAGTACCATCTTCCAAAGCACAAACCCGCAACCAGAAAGGAAAACTTACAAACCCTAACAGCAGCCAGATAGGCCTCTTAATCCCTGCTGTACCCAACCCTAATGTGTGCAAATTACGCTTCATACCACATTCTAAGCAACACTGGTGAGAATTCTCTCTTTTTAACAATCAAGAGCTGCAACACTAAGTAAAAAAAAGACAAAACAAAAAATGGTCAGCACTGGAGCTCTGCAGAGTGAAATCCTAATCCATCACCCTCCAGCCATTAGATGTACAGTTTATTCATGCTTCATTTTCTGACCTGGATCATGCTGTTGAGAAACTTAACATTTTCTCCATCGCTTGCTCCTGTCAAGTGTTGCACCACTTTGTGTGTAACCTGCTGAGTCATGCCTTGTGGAACTCCACTATCCAGGTGAAGGAACAGCTGGATGTAAGATAAAAACCTAGAGACCATAATAATCACAAATGAAATTCATTCGATTCTAAGGTTTCTCCTACATCATACATAAAGGGCTGGGTTGGTTTGTTCTGAGGAATTTAAGTGTCATAATACCGAAGGTGACAATGACTAGACTTAAACCCAAACCATTATAAAGAAGTCCACATTTTTAAAAATCAGCACATGAACATCTGAACTACCATCTTAAGTTTATACCATAATTTTCATCTCAACCCTTCCTAAACGCCCCACTGCTGAAATACAGCAGCACCAGGAGCAAAAGGCACGAGCCACTATACAGAACTTGTAAGGAAGGAAAATTCCGACCAAAGACATCCTACTCTAAAGATCTCATCATGCTTTTTCATAAATATTAGCAAAGAGAAGATAGGACACAGGCTTTTACAGCCTCATCTGACACACCAACATGTTGTAAACTGCATGGGACCCAATTTATCACCCTTACTGCATCAGAAATGCACAGAGCTCACATATGAGCTACCTCAGTCTAATTCAGACAGTTCAGATGCCACAGCCCCTCAAATTGTATAATCTCAGATCAACGAAATTTCTTTTTCAAAGATGTTTGGATTGCTGACTCTAGATCAACACTGAAACATTTGGTAGAAATAGTGTTTTTTCAAGAGAGAACTGAATTATGAAAGGGAAGTTGACTGGTGTGGGAAGAGACGGAAAGAATTCCAGGAACAGGGACCAACATGGAACAAGGCATGAAGATGTGTGTGTGACAAAGCTAGGCCAGTGATATTTAGGAGGGTGAGTTCCATCAGTTTGTGTATACAGGTCTCAGATGAGATCTTAAAAAAACTGAGGTCCAGCCTGCTCTTCAGGGATCACGGTACTACTTGTGATAGATTTGCCCAATTGTCATTAGCCAAAATTCCCCATTACCTGGTGTTGCACAGTGTGCCAATGGACTGCCACCCTCTACATCAGCAGTTCTATATGCAGAGTTTGTAATACACCCTGCAATGCTATATAAGCACAGGAGTGCCTGACACTTGCAGACTTCTGCAAGAGGAAACGGGAAGAACAGGAGAAAAACTCAAATCAAGAAAGCATAGTATGGCATCACAACCAGGAAAGGCAGTGGGGCAGAGGAGGAACAGCCTGTTAAGAAAACCTGATCTTGCTCCTCAGACAGCTCGGGTGGTATCAGTGCACATTAGTCTTGAAGAACATCTGGAGAGATGTCTGACAAGAACTGACATAGATCAGCATTCAGGAGAAAGGCACATGGAACACTGATGGAAGGAGCTGTTTATATTTCAGGATTTCTTTGCAGAAGTTACCCTGCAGAGGAAAGCACTCTCAGAAGTACCTGCTGCTTTGAAAGAGACTGAAAACTACCCTTGCCTGCCCCAGGGGGCTCTAAGTACCGACCAGTCAGTCCCAGAACAGACCATGTTTCAGCATGACAGCAATGAGGACTTTGGAGGAGGTTGATTCTGGATAGAAAATTATGCAGCCTGGCCTAGTAACATAGCAATTAGTCATGACAGGGCGTTGTGTTAACAGGCCTTTGAGCCACGCCCTATGGAGACTCTGACTGGAACTTTAACATGCTTAGCAGTAACGGAATTAACAGCTTGACACTCAGAGTGTTGCCTGCTCCTCTACCTAGCCCATCCACTGACAGAACATGTCAGGCTGTCCAGAGACTGGAGAACTGTGCTACAAGCTACAGCACTGGTCTCAGGACCATGCCTGCACACATAGTGATAGCCCATGTGGTGGGTGTTTCCATCACAGCTGTGCCACTGATCATAATCGTAAAAAAACAACTTGGCAAATATGCCGGTTACATTTCTAGTCAACTGTTACCACACACTAATAACGCTCTCCCTTGGTACTACAGTTAAATAAAAATCATGCTTACTGTTCGTTCTTCAGAAGGTAATACTGGCAGGGATAGAACAAGGGTAAAACTTTATCCAGTACATGGACTACTGTTCTCAGGTACCTAGACTGCACCAGTATGCCCAGCAGAGGGATCCCTTCAGCACAGAACTTTTCAATGCTGCAAGGAGAGAAACAAAAAAAAGTGACCAACAAATACTAAATAGCGTCAGTCTTTGTGACTTTATCCAAGCAGATTAAAGTTTTTCCACCTCATTCCCCCCAAAGGAGAAGGAATTTAAGGGTGGTGAAACTTCCTGGTTTGTCAGCCCTAGAGAATTAAGGCTTCTAATCATGATAGGTATTTGCTGCCTATGGAGATGGGGACCCATTCAATAGCTGGCAATGCATTTCACTACAGGAGATGCTAGGTGAGGAGCTATATGGGATTCCTGCTCTTATCTTGCAGCAGCCTCAGACACTGCAGGGAAAAGGGAGCCTGCATCTTATTCAGTGCAGTTCCTGGTATCCAGTGTTAGCAGTACGAACACGCAGCCCTGGGGCAATGTCAAACATAGTGAGGATAACATTTCTATGCCCAGATCTTCCATGCCAGGAAGACATAACATTAATATTAAACACCTCCACTTTCATAGCTCTTTACTTTTTCAGTTTGCTTAAACATTAATCGGCCTTCAACATTCCTGTGATATAAGATCAGTATTAGCCCCCATTTTTCATATGGGGAGCCAGAGCAAAAGATTTTCTCAAAGCCACAGTAGGAGTCAATATCATAGCACAGATCAGAAGTTCCTCGCTTCTCATCCTATGCTCAGATCACACCACCCACTTTCTCAAGCTAGAACTGTTCTTTAAAAACATGGAATCAAACTGCTCTGACCATACATGCAAGAGAGGAAGAACATAAGAACAGTCATACTGGGTCAGACCAAAGGTCCATCTAGTCCAGTATTCTGTCTTCCGACAGTGGCCAATGCCAGCTGCTTCAGAGGGAATGAACAGAACAGGTAATCATCAAGTGATCCATCCCCTGTTGCCCATTCCCAGCTTTTGGCAAACTGAGACTAGGGACACCATCCCTGCCCATCCTGGCTAATAGCCATTGATGGACCTAACCTCCATGAATTTATCTAGTTCTTTTTTGAACCCTGTTATAGTCTTGGCCTTAACAACACCCTTTGGCAAGGAGTTCCACAGGTTCACTGTGCATTTTATGAAAAAATACTTTTGTTTGTTTTAAACCTGCTGCCTATTAATTTCATTTGGTGACCCCTAGTTCTTATGTTATGAGGCGTAAATAACACTTATTTACTCTCTCCACATCAGTCATAATTTCATAAACCTCTATCATATCCCCCCTTAGTCATCTCTTTTCCAAGCTGAAAAGTCCCAGTCTTACTAATCTCCCCTCATATGGAAGCTGTTCTATACCCCTAATAATGTGTGTTGCCCTTTTCTGAACTTTTTCCAATTCCAATATATATTTTTGAGACGGGGCGAGCAGATCTGCAGGCAGTATTCAAGATGTGGGCATATCACGGATTTACAGAGGGGCAATATGATATTTTCTGTCTTATTATCTATCCCTTTCCTAACGATTCCCAACATTCTGTTAGCCTTTTTGACTGCCACTGCACATTGACTGGATGTTTTCAGAAGAACACTAAGGCAATTTCTCCTCACAAATTAAATCAACATTGTATGGAGAAAGCAAAATGGCTGAAACTTGGAAAAAGAGTGAAAATATTGAGGCAGGACAAGAGTAGCATCACTGTAGAGTTTTGAACTAATCAAAGGAGAACCCCATAGAGAGCCTAACCACAAAGTAGCTGAGACTATGCTAGGAAGGACTATTTTGAAACACGTTTAATACTAGGTTAGGATGCTCATTAACATATTGATTGAAGTAACAAGGGTCTTACCAATTTCTAGTATACAACACAGACAGGGATGTTCTTCAATTTTCTGAACATCCTATTGCAACACTGTTAGAACATTGCTGCAGACTAATATGGGAGGGAATACAAGACAGCACTTTTTGGTTAGCAGGGTTAAGAAAGAATCCTTGTCTGCAACGGGTAGAGACATTACGCCAGCAATTTTTGTTTTAACACTGTCATCACTTCGTCCTGTTTCAACCATAATGTGAAGAGAGCCTAAGGTATAACTGAGGAAATAAATACATCAGCATGTTACTGGAAAGCATTCTCTTGAGGCGGCCAGAGAAAAGGGTTTTCTGTTCCCCTCAGCAAAACACTGAGACCATTTGAAGATGAACAAGAAGAATTTATTAGCCCTCCCAATCCATTACCATTAGGATGGATCAGCCCACTGAAGTTACCCACTCATCACAAGCACCAGTAAAAGGCACACTTACCTATGACCCAGTGTAGTCATTGCCAATGCGAGGTAACAGCCAATAGGGATGCCTGATTTGACGGCCTTCAGCAGTGGATGAAGCATGACTGATTCTGTCATGTCGAGCATAGTGCTGAAAGCAGGAACTGCAGGCCAACACTGCTGCACACCATGGTCATTTCTGTGCAGCTTTAACCTCAAAATCAAGCCCCACGCCCACTGATTAAAGGATGTCTCGGGTGTCTCTCCATAACGAACAACACTAGCCAAGTAGGAGACCTATAACAAAGAAGTAACACGACCAGAGAGGAAGGATGATCCAGGGATTAGGGCATTAGACTAGGACTAGAGACTATGATTCAATTCCCTGTTCGCCACAGATCCCTGTGTGACACTGGGCCTCAGTTCCCCATCTGTAAAATGGGATTAATAGCACTGTCCCACCCGACAGGGATGTTGTGAGGATAAATACATTGACGATTGTGAGGCATTCAGATACAACGTAATGAAGGCCCTATTATAGGCAAGGCTGGTAACCCCACCTATTATTAAGCTCGTCCCAAACTATCCATTATAAAGATCCTGTTTTAGTTGCTTATAAATGCCAAACTTTAAGTGCTTGCGTTGAAATTTCCCATAACAGGCATCTGTCTCAGGCTGAATGTTTTGGGGAAATTTCAGCCAAAACAATTCAGCTGTTCCAAGAACAAAGCTAGGGAAAAATAAGTCATTTTGCCCATGTCAAAAAAAATGCTGGCAAACTTTTCTTTGAGAAGCTCTGTATGCCCATGCTTTAGAGGAGAGACTTGAAATTTGGCACAGGGGTGCTCTATCAGGGATGTGCCTTTTGCTGCCCTATGAAAATCCACCCAACTTTGGTCAAACTATAAGCCTTTGGGGTGGGGGGGAAATCAGTTTGCATATGCTCAGTAGAGACTAGCTAAAGCACAGCAGCTAAAAACTCTGGAGATTCCATCCACAGTGAGCATGCTCCAACTCACGGCTATGGAGGACTCAGCAGGACTTTCCCTGCAATTGCAGCAGTGGGCTGATGTGGACCAGGCCAGACTTGACACTGGAACTGAGAGCCTGTCTTTTTTGTGCCCTTCTCTGCTGGTCCCAGACAGTGTGGAAGAGGAAGCTGCTTGATTCGAATGCAAAGGGGATGGGAAGTACATTGGGGCAAGGCACCTGGATAGGAAGGACACAAGCATGACTGGGACTGGTGGCTGGCGGGGGTGAGGGAAAGGAGTAGGACTAAGAGATAGGATCGTGGGGAGATGGATTGGCTGGGCAAGGAGACAGAGAGCCAGATGGGACAGGACAGAGCTAGGGGGATAGATACTTTTGACTTTAATCTCTCTGTACCTCAGTTCCCCATCTGTAAAATGTGGATAATACTACCCTCCCAACTGGGGTGCTAGAAAAGTAATTTAATGTTTGTGAAGTATGCAGATGCTACAGAGATGAGCACCAAGGAAAACCCCATGAGGAAATTAATAATTTTGTATTCACAGCAGGGTCTGAATAGGTATCAGGGCCAACCACTGAACCAGGAGAAGAAAACATAATACTCAATAGCTTGCTCATTAATTGAGCATCATCCACTCTGTGCACTGTATCGGAAGTGTTCCTGTGCAAATTACATGGGATCACATAATTAAAGACTGTATCATCATGCATACGCATAAGGGGGAATGAATCAAAATTTCACAGATAAAAGTTAGGAAATGCAAGAATTAAGGTTGAGAGCTTGACTTTGCTAACTTTATATTGTTCTTTTAACATACACACACACACACAGAGAAACAAATACCTTAGCTCGAGCATCATAACTATCCTTTCAGTCATGAAATGCCCAATACAACAGCATGAGTGTTTGGGTTTTTTAGAATTAAGCTTGAGGTTCCCATCCTACACTTCCTTCTACCACCACCACCAAAAATTCAGAGAGAGAGGGAAAGAGGAAGAAGTACCTGTTTCATGCTTTCAGAAAGCAGCCCGCCATACGGTTTTTGAGGGAGGTATTTCTGGTATGCTTCTAGGACCATTAATGCAACTTCAGCATGGACAGCTGGATCGAGGTGAAGAGTAGTATCCTGTTAAAGTTTGTTTTCTTTATTAAAGAAGACCTTTAAAATTGTATCATCATTCTCAGTGTAATGTACCCTCACCAGGCTTCTGGTTACATCATCAAGGAACAGATGTCAATATAAATAGAAAAGGGAAGAACATAACTGGTGCATTAGATTAGCCAAATGCTTGGTCAGCAAGAGGAATCTTGCACCGTACACTGAAGGATAATGAACTCAGGCTCAGAGACTTCTAGACACAGAGCTCTACAGCTGAGGACCTGTCTATTGAAAATGACCCTCCTAGAGACCCCAAGAGTTTATTGATTTGTTTTTGACTTTTCTGACCCCATCCAAAAAAAAAAACATATAAAAACATTTCAAAAGTTTCTGTACGATATTTCAAACCACAACTCCAAAGATTAGTTTCCAATTTGAAGGACTTTTCCACAACCACCAAAGGACTCCAGCCAACCATATCATAACATATGAAAGACTTCACACTTAAATTAGCTCAATTTCCAGACACACACACACCCCTCTCCTATAAATCCACCGGCCTCCTTAAATGCAGGAAAGGAAAAGGTGATCTATGCCATGCACCTGAAAATGTGGGTACTGGCTGGCCCAGGAGAGAAGCACATTTCAGAGTCATCAGGTCCTCAGAAAAGACACTGCCAGTTGCCTCCTCTGGTTTATAATGAGGGAGCTCTAGCTCAAATGCCTCTACCAGTCACAACCGTGACAGTATGGCAGGGGAACAGAATTGGTTCCTCCAGTAGCATCTTCCAAAACCATTGGGATACCAGCATTCTTGCACCTTCAAATGCATACAAAGCAACCCATCACATCCCAATAGAATGTGTTAGTGCTGTTAACTGATCTCCAACATTTGTGATTAGTTACAATGCTAGCTGAACAGTTTTTCTCAGGTCTGACTGAGTGTCAAGCTTTCAATTTTTAATACATACATGCTCACCAAATCCCCAGTTTAGCCCTTCCAGGATAATGCAGGCTAGTTTATTCTCCACCATGTTCAGATTGTAATTCAATAGCCAGCCACGGATCAGCGTTATCTCCGAGGAAGAGGGCTTCCAAAGATACAATGGCAGCTCTTTAAACAAGTATAAGGAAACCTGTAGGGGGGTCAGGGGGGGAGTACACATATTACAAATCAATAGTTAAAGAGACTGGTTTCTTTAGTGCTGACAATGTGCTCAGAACTGTACAACACCCTGGAAAAGGACTGACTGTTACCCAACACCGATCCCAACATCCTCCTTCCCCCATTCTATTTACTCCCATCTAAACACACTGAGCATATTTGCTCACAGCCACAGCACAACCAACGTCTATTTGCACCCCCTAACAAAGCACTGTGTGCCAAAATTTCAAGTTATTCATCCTTAATACACTAGGTCATAACATCCACTTTAAGCTCTTAACAGTGGCTGTTTTAAAGGACACAGATCAGCTCTTACCATGCCGACTTTTTCAATGGTGTCTCTAACTCGATCCAGGAGTACAGAAATGACCCCTGTATGGACACCAGTGATTGCTCCCAAGAGTTCTCTGCCAACCTTTGAAAATGTCTCTCTTGTGGAAATGCTGACATAAGATACCTGAGAAGGTGAGAACAAAAAAGGGGTGAGGGGACAGGACCAAAAAACCACCACACACTATGATTGGGTTCATTGGCAGTGTAGTGGAGAATACAATAAAATAATATGTATTTTCTTCTGCTGATCCTGGACAGTGGTGTTTACAAACTGCAAACTCCAGTCCAAGTTCTTAACTGTTTATCCTGACACAGCATGAAAAGTTATTGGACCGGACTGCCTAGACTGCATGGACTCCATCAGTCGCAGAAAATTAAAATGGAGCACACATGGGGAGCAATAAAATTGGAGAGTCAGAGCTCCAGGTCAGTCAGTTCTGATGCACTGCAGGCCACCTCCAACAGGGAAAGGGAACAAGACAAGGAAAGGAAAAGATTTCCCATATCCTGACTTTGTTCATTTCAGCCTGTTCTCCAGAAGTGACATTCCTATGTAGCAATGACAAACGAGCCATCCAGGATACTTTATTTCAGTCCTAGAGTATTAAACGATCAAACCAGGAGAAGAGAACAGTTTGATAGGGTTATAAATTAAAGCCCTAATTCTAAGGGATGTTGAATGCCTTGAACTTTCCATTTAACTTAACAATGGAAGACTGCTCAGTGCCCCACAGTAGTGCTCAGCACCTCACAGAATTGACCCCGTGGCATTGCCCACCTCGTATATCTCCAGTACGACGACTCTGATGAAGTCCTCATCCACATCAGCCCGCTTGGCTTGTGCCATCTGAGCAAACGTGGTGAGCAGACAAATTTCTTCCGAGCAGTTCATGGATGTAAGATACTTCTCAAAATTTTCAATGTGTTCTGGGTCTGCAAATCACATGGAGGGAACACAGGTCAATATAGGTGAAATGGTTAATTGCCTCCTGTAACAAAACATATATTTTACCTGTAGTCTTAATACCAGGAACAGAAACAGAGACATACTAATTGCTAGGATGGATTGAACCCAGTGGCCCACATAGTGCAGTATCCGGTCTCCAAAAGTGGCCAGTCCCAGCCCTTTTAGATAAAGTGCAAGAAACCCAGCAGCAGGCAGTTATGGAATACCCTGCCCACCTGAAAGATTCCTTCCAAACCCCAATAGTTATAGGTTGGTTTATGTCCTGAAGCATGAAGATTTATATTCTTTCCAAAACTCCTAGGGTGGGGGAGGGGGGTGTTAATTGTTATTACTCTAACTCTGGATGCTCGTTAGTCATAAACATGGTTGGGTTTTTAAAGAATTTATTAACCTGTTGGCTTCAATGATATCTTGTGGCAATGATTTCCACAAATGAACTACAAATTGTGTGAAAAGACCTGTGATGGGGTGAACTAGGTCTGGAGGCCCTCTGCTGGAGGCCTCGTGACCCGGCCTCACCCCAGAAAAAAGCAGAACAGAAGTCCTCCAGACAGCCAATCAGAGAGGCTGCTGGAGCAGCTAATCAGGGGCCAAAAGGGCCATATAAAAGGAAACAGCACAGGCAGAGCACTCAGTTACCAGCTGGAGCCTGAAGAGGGAAAACCGGGTTCCTGGCTGCCTGGAAAAGCAGCAGGACCGCAGACAGCTCACCGCAGGCAGGATTAAGCCCAGGGAAGGCTCCCAATAACTGGGTGCCTGGCTGGCTTGAAGAGCAGCAGGACCATGGACAGGTCAGTGCAGGCAGGATTGAGCCCAGGAAACTGAACCCAGAACCTAGGTGATGGTACTGTGATGGGTGCTGCTGATCTTGTTGAACACTGACCCCGGGCAGGGGCACTCAAGAGGTGAGTCCCGATGCTGTTACAAGACCTTTTCCTTTTATCAGTTTTAAACAGTTTATATAATCAGTCAAGGCAAGATCAGAACTGGGGACAGCCAAGCAGGTAGGTTTTAAGTAAGTTCAGGGATTTTGCTCATCCCATATACCATAATTTTAGACAGCAATTAAGCTAGTGAAGTCATTCTGCACTAACTGAAAACTAAAGTGAGCACTGGAATACTGAACCCCAAGACCAACTGATGTCCAAGAATTCTGTGTTACAAAGCCTTGGGGAAGCTCTGCTTCTCCCAGACGTAGTACAACAAAAGTTGTTGTGCCATGTACTGGATTAAAGAGAACACTACACAACCGCTGAGTGTTTGAACTGAAGATTTCAACCTTGTTTTTAGAAAACTGTGTGAATGCAGTTAACTTTGCAGTAACACAGAAGGGTGCCATCCCATTATAAGAACTGAAAGAAAGGGGCCGCCCATCCAGAAAGGGGCTGCCCGTGAGAGGTGGGCGCCACCTTGTTCAAAACTGAGTGATTGCAGTCACCAATCAGAAGGGGCAACATCCTTGTTCTTTGGAATTCACAAGCCTAGGCACTGGAAGAAGGGCCGTGTTTAGCTACGGATCCAGAACAGAATTCAAAACACTGCCCTGCAGGTTCCGCAAGCAAAGGAATTCTACCTCCGAGTTTGTGCTTGCAGTCGGCAGGCTGCACGGTGGAGCAGATATTTTCCAGGTGTTCATTTTCTGCACAATGCATGATGAAGAAGAGCTTCCAAAGCATGCGACTCGATAACGTTCCATAAGGCATCTCAGACATGAACAGCCAGACGCCCAGCCTGTTGGATTTTAAGCCAAGGAGAAATAATTTGCACAATAATAAGCCTCAGTACCTGAAAAGAAGTTACAGGTCCAGACCCTCTGCTGAGGAGCCCACACCTCATTTGGGGAAGAGGAGTACAAGAGTGGGCTTTCTGTTCCCTTGATCTTGATCCCACTTTGTGCTGGGCAAGTCCCCACAGCATAAAAGTTACAGAAGCCTGAAATTTGAATTCTAACCTCTCCCCTTTTTGGTAACCATCTACATGTTTAAAGGATCTTGTATGTTACAGTCTAGTCTGAATCCACAGAAAATACTGAAACACTATTAAAATATTAAGTCACAATCAGATCAAAGCTGTCCATGCAGATTCTGGATTCTGCAGCCTGGGCTGTTCGGATGCAGGGTTTTATTTTGTCCCACCTGTAGACACAACTTTCACCCTCTTATTGTTTTTAATAGCATTTGGGTGTGAGTTTTTATATCCTTCAGTGGGATTTCCTACCTTTTTGCCTTCAGCACATGTAGAACAGCCCGAAGAAACAGTTCATCAAATTCTACTTGCAGTTTCTCTACAGAATAGGGGTGCGCTATTGATCCATATTCTTTATTGCAGCTAACATACTGGGCCCAGTGGTCGCTCACATAACAAACTGTCATCCTATGCAACGGGGGTTAAGGGAAAGGAGGATAAAAAGATCAGAGAGTACATCAACACTGTCCAGAAACAGCAACTCTGATCACAAGCAAGAGCCAAAAACTCAATCTTCTGTCCTCAAGTTTCAGAGAGTCTGGCACCTATACCCTCAGAGTTTTCCATCTGTGGAGAACTTTACAGAGTCATAATTCCTATGTTATCTTTCCTAGGTCTTACAGATAAATAAGTTGACATTTTACTAGACCAAATTGGTTAGGACACATAAGCTTGTGTGTCAAATACATCCCTTCCTTAGGGATTGGCAGTATACACAAAAAAGTCCACACATCTAATAATCAATAAAGCACCATTAACGTGCTCAGCACCAAACAAGTATGAAGGAAGCCATAACCTTTGTCCTAAAGAGAGTACTCTCACATTCATACCCTCACATACATTTATGCCTACACACATTCTAACATTGCTAGAACTATTGCTGCCCCTATTAAACCCCTGTTAAACTCCAAGATCTGTCTGTGCAGATTCACATGACAGAGGAAAGAAAGCTGTTCCTCTTACCTGATAAGATGACCAATTCGTTTCACAAACTGCCTGTAGCGTGCTCTGTTAAATGTTTCCAGCCCCACAGCTAGAAGCTCCACTAAGGAGTTTGCAAAGGAAAAAATCTTCATCATCTCCTGAGGGGTTGTTTTTTCAGGGAAATAAACACCTACAAAATCAAAACACTGAACCATAAGCTTCACAAAAATCAGAAAGTTACCTAGAAATTTAGAACTCAAAACACATTAGAAGCAATGAGGAATGCATTTCTATTCTGCTATCTATATGACTTATTTCATACAACATGAATACCATTTTATAACAAACAGATTCACAGTAGATTAAAATCTAATTGTGCAAGTACAAATAATTTATGTAAGTTACAAGATCCCCTGCAGGCAATCTCTTCAGGTGGGTGGACAGAGATGGAGAAGCTGATGGAGCACAAGGAGTGAGTGGTTTATAACTCATAGGCCAGGGAAAAGAGATGGGATCTGAAAAGCAGATCTACTGCTAGTTACCAAAAAGGAACTGTTTAACAGATCAGAGTGAAAGAAAGAATAAAATCTAATCCTTCAGAATACACTGGAAAAATAGAAGTCCCTGACATGTTTAACATTAAAAATCATTCCTTATCCCCTATAAGTCTACATATTTAGCAGCCAATTCACCTTTAGAGTTAAACCCAAGAAAATGATGAAACAGTTCATGGAATGGAAACTGTGACAGGAGGACAATCAAGTCATCTTCCAAAAGGAGAATCCAGCTAGTTTCAGGATCTTCATCCTACAAAAAAAAAAAAAAAAAAAAGAAAAAAGAAAAAAAAAATCAGAGTGGATTTTATTACCTTCCCCAAGGGTGGAGGGAGGGAGGGAGACAGACAGACAATGAATGGACCTGACTATTGTACTATCTACCTCCAGTTTTCTTTTGAAGGGAAGTGGGGGGAGGGTAGAGAAAGAATGTAGAAAAGGGGATACTGGTCTTCTTCCCACTCCTCACTGTGACCCCTGAATGTCAGTGCCAACTGTCATGGCGCACAGAGGGGGTGCATGGGGGCTATAGGAATCTTTTGAGGCTATGTGTGTTCTAGTTCACCAAAGAACGTCATGTAAGATTTCCAATAAAAGTCTATATCACTCTGGTCACCAATAACATTGACATTTCTGTACAGGTACTATGTAAGGAGTTATGTACATGCACTAAAAATTGTAAGGTCAGGGTTTAGGGACAGGTTGCCAGCCAAGGTGAAAAACTAGTTTCCTGTCAAACAAGAAATGTTTTATCTAGATGGCTGTTTGAATGTAAACTAAGTAGAATACACTTCACAATAAGTCTCCTATCATCAGTCTGAGCTGAATGCAAATGAAGGATTGTGGGGACTTCAGAAAGAAACTAACATGAAGAGAAAGAGCAATGGGAAGAACCGTATCTGAAGGTGCACATCAAAGGCTTGCTCAACTATATTTGTGGGGGCAAAGAGGACACCCTGTCACCCTTCACTGAGGAAGTAAAAGGACAGTGATTCTGTTTTACGAAAGGTCTCAGTAAGGCTTGGCTGAAAATGCTGGAAAAAACTTTGGGCAAGATAAACTTCTGTAGACAATGATTTTATTTTATATGTAAGCCTTTGTTTCCAATATTCTTACTCATTGTCAATGGAGTCTCTGTTCTTCGGTAACCAAAGTTATTCTTGTTTTCACTATAAATATACCTAAGTGCTGTGGTGTTAAGCAAAGCAGTGATTTTGGGTTGACTCTTACAAGTTAGTGTGTACGGTTCCCTTGTGAACAGCAGGGCCTGCTAATTCTGCGTGTGTCCAATGGATAAGATGCTGGGCCCTGCAGGGAACACTCTGAGGACGGAGGAGGCAGGGCGGTGTAGCGGAGAGGGTTTGGTGTGTGCCTATTGTGTCCTGCAGAGGCCTGGAAAGCAGCGCTTGTGCTGCCAGAGGCCGGTGGTTTCAGGGAACTGACCCACAGAAGGCACAGACAAGACTGCTCAATGCTAAGGGCAGGTGCAGTGCGGTACCTCACATCGCTGGGCACGCCTAGGAAGTATCACACTCACAACGTACTTTTCATTCCCCTTCTCTGTGTGTTCCTATATGACAGCAGCCATCAACTATAAAGAAGTGGTAGATACCATCTTTAAAGTAAGAGGGGAAAAACATCATAGCCCCCAGTACAGTAATATTTCCATGATGACTGAAAGGAGGAAAGTTCTCAAACGGGTATCTATTTCCACACTATTAAATAACAAGGGTAATTTTAAACAACTATTTTTAGAACAGTCTATTCTATCTCCCTCCTTCCCAACAGAATACCTCAGGTAATTTAATCTCAGATTTATATTACTGGAAATGTAATACTCTAGGACAGTGATACTCAGACTGCAGCTCAAGAGCCACAAGTAGCTCTTTAATGCGTCTCCTGCAGCTCTTTGCAGAACATGGTATTAAAACAGTGTGATTTAATTATTAACCAATCTAAATTATTAACCACTCAAGATACTTTTATTATGTTATTAACCAATGTGTTATCAACTTGCATTAAGTTATTTGCTGCGAGAATTTTTTATAACTAAATATTGCCCGTGATACTGTTTAAAAATGAAGAGTACTATGGTAAATGACACCATGAATGCATACTTGTGTGGCTCTTTTGGGTAATGTTGATCAGCGGTACTGGAACAATTTGTATAATGGGGGTGCTGAGAGCTATTGAAGCAAACTATAAACCCTATATATAACTGAAAAAACTTCAAGCCAGGGGGTGCAGTAGCACCCCCAGTTCCAGCACCTATGATGTTGATTGCTAATTTGGCTCCTGAACAACTGAGGGCTGAGTATCACTGTTCTATGATGAAGGGAATATAAAATTTATTGTTTGAAATGGAAATCCATTACAGGAGAATATTTAATTTTTCCCTCCTCCAACCCTTCAGTACGACCCCTACAACAGGCTTGAGCACAAGCATTAAGCAGAGCTGTTTAGTTTTAAAGTACCTCTTCTCCTCCCTCATCCACTAACGTCCAGTTCCCAGATTCCTTCCCAGAGGAGGAGGAGGATTTTCTTTCACTTGGTGTCATGTGGCACATGAAGTCTGCTCGATTTCTGGGGAATACAAGTTTATTTCATATGAAAGCCAGGCTTAAGTAAATTAGAGAAACAAAGTAAACATTCGAGATTTGCAGTCCAACTATTCTTTTTGTTTTAAAAACCCCTTAAAACTCACACAGGAACAAGAAACTAACAAGGTTGCCCAATGCATCAAGTGTGGAACAAGTTACCAGTCAATAAAAACTCATACTCAAGTTGATTACCAATTTAATGAGTTGATTTATGCACCATACCCTGAAAAATGTAAACTGCTATCAACCCTTGTTTGCAAGACGCCCATTCTAAGGGACACTGCTGTTACAATTTACAGCACACGCATTGCTGGGTACCTTTGTGAATCCTTAATAAACAAAATGGAAAAAAAGAGACAGCTTATGCCAACCATTGACAAACATCTGCAGGTGAACCAGGGGCTGAAAGTTACACTGATCTCACAGCCAGTATTTGCTATGGTCAGTCCAAAAGCAGTGACAGTGATTAATTGTATTGTGGTAGCACCTAGGAGCTCCAGTCACAAACTAGGATCCCACTGTGCCAGACACTGTACAAATACAGAACAAAAAGATGATCCCTGCCCAAAAGATCTTAGAGTCCAAGTGTAAGATAAGACAACAGGTGAATACAGGCAGACAGGAAAGCACAAAGAAATAATGAGACAATGTTGGTGAGCATGATGGGCAACGGTTTAGCACCCACTGCCTAATCGTTGTTAAGTTCTTTTAAGCATCACAGCAACAGAGAGTTTTAAAGAGGGATTTGGAGCATGACAAGACAGTGAACGTTTTCAAGGAGTTCCACCCAAGTGTGAGGGGAAGCATGGGAGACAGCACAAAGGTGCATGTTTGAAAATTTAACAAGTGGGCAATGAAGGCTGGCATCATAAGGGGAAGGATCATCCAGTGGATCTGGGCACCAACCTAGGATCCTAATCTGAACTAGGTCAACTCCCTGCCCTACCAAACTTCCTGGGTGACCTTGGGCACATCACTTAGCCTCTTTGTGCCTCAGTTCCAAGTATGTAAAATGGGAATAACAGCACTACCCAACCTCACAGGGATGTTGTGGGGATAAATTCATGAAGGACTGTCATACTATGGTCATGAGGGCCATAAAAGTATCTTAGATGGATTGATCGATCATTGGCCAATCCAAAACAGGAGTCTATGTCTTGATAGTGAATGAAAGATGGCTAGAAGCGTGGTGATAGGCCATGAAGGGCCTTGAAAAGTGAATACAAGCCATAAGTTCATAAATCAAAAGGACTGTAACCAAATGTTTTATATACTAGCTGAAAGCTGGGACTCCTCCCGTGGCATGAAGCACTCATATCTAGCTCTGACAGCTAGTCACTGGACCTTAAACTCCTCATTCTGGTTGTCAAGGTTCCTTCCCCACTCTGAACACTAGGGTACAGACGTGGGGACCTGAATGAAAACCTCCTAAGCTTATCTTTACCAGCTTAGGTCAAAACTTCCCCAAGGTTCAAAATATTCCCCCCTTTGTCCTTGGATTGGCCGCTACTACCACCAAACAAATACTAGTTACTGGGGAAGAGCTGTTTGGAAACGTCTTTCCCCCCAAAATACTTCTCAAAACCTTGCACCCCACTTCCTGGACAAGGTTTGGTAAAAAGCCTCACCAATTTGCCTAGGTGACTACAGACCCAGACCCTTGGATCTTAAGAACAATGAACAATCCTCCCAACACTTGCACCCCCCCTTTTCTGGGAAATGTTGGATAAAAAGCCTCACCAATTTGCATAGGTGACCACAGACCCAAACCCTTGGATCTGAGAACAATGAAAAAGCATTCAGTTTTCTTACAAGAAGACTTTTAATAGAAATAGGAGTAAATAGAAGTAAAGAAATCCCCTCTGTAAAATCAGGATGGTAGATACCTTACAGGGTAATTAGATTCAAAACATAGAGAACCCCTCTAGGCAAAACCTTAAGTTACAAAAAAGATACACAGACAGAAATAGTTATTCTATTCAGCACAATTATTTTCTCAGCCATTTAAAGAAATCATAATCTAACACATACCTAGCTAGATTACTTACTAAAAGTTCTAAGACTCCATTCCTGGTCTATCCCCGGCAAAAGCAGCATATAGACAGACAGAGACCCTTTGTTTGTCTCCCTCCTCCCAGCTTTTGAAAACATCTTGTCTCCTCATTGGTCATTTTGGTCAGGTGCCAGCGAGGTTACCTTTAGCTTCTTAACCCTTTACAGGTGAAAGGAGTTTTCTTCTGGCCAGGAGGGATTTTAAAGGGGTTTACCCTTCCCTTTATATTTATGACACTGGTCATCATGTTTTTCTTCAGACTTCCATTTCAAGATTATTTTAGTGGCTATTAACTTGAAAGCCTCTAGAGACAGAATCCCATACTTTAGATCACCTAATATCCTGAAATACTAGTTTACAAACGGTGTACACGATTCATTAAGTGTACAGGTGATGTCAGCTGATACTTCCACATCAAAAATGAAGTAAGGGGAAAAGCAACATAGTAACCAAAATGACATGATCTTAAGGTCTAATTTCTCTCAACCTGTCAGGGCCAGCAACATGTTGGTGAAACACTACACATACTGTCAGGATAACTACATCTTCTCTCAGCATCCAACACCGATCAGAAAAAAGAAAAGTTGATCGCTGTAAATTCATACTCATTTTAAGACACTAGATTCACTGCTACTGTTATTGACTTGAAATAGCTACAGTGCAACTATGCAAGGTTTCTGGGGACACCCAAACCCTGGCTCAGACTGAAGTCTGCCCTCGGGGAACCAGATCCTCAGCTGATGTACTTCAGTATAGCTTCAAGAAGTTCAGTGAAGCTTTGCAGATTTACAAGAGATGAAGGATCTGCTCCACGCTTTTCAATCTAGCCTGCAAACTCTGAGCACAGACGTCAAAATGTGTAGGCCAATTTCTTTCCCCCACTGCCTCAGCCAGTTCAGCTTAGCATATAAATCCTTACGCACTGAAATCAAGGCTCCAACAGATGGTTGAAGTTTCAGTTAACTGGAGTTCAGACAATCCAGGCTTGACCAATATTAACTCTAAAAATAACTCAGTCCAGCTCTCTCCTTAGCCATTTAAAATATTTCTGTAGACCTGCTTCAGATCAATTAAGCTCAATAGCTACTATCTTGACACTCAGAAAACGAGTGGCTGTAACTCTCATAATGCAGTGAGCACACAAAAACATAAAACTTTACCTTTACTAAACTTTACCTCACACTAACCTTTACTAATCTAACAGAGCGGGGTGGGGAGGAGGCCACTCAAACAGGAGAAGATTGTGGTTTGATCAGATCATTTAATTTTATTTTATTTGTTAACATTGGTCCTTGACGTCACTGTTTTCATCAAGTATTGCAATTGTTTTTTCTGACTAAAGTTAGAAGTATAGGGGAAAATATTAAACAGCATAATCTTTGCATGCAACAATTGTTCCAGACCTACTGACTCAGGAACTTCCTTTTCATCCATAACAATTATTCCTCCAAACAGTAGCCAAGAACTTTATTTCAACGTTGAGAAGAACAATAGGGCTACTGCACATTCATCATGATAAACATTTAGCATCTGAGAATAGTGCTGAGGCTGTAAATAGGGGATGAGTGAATAACGACAAGGCTTTAGACTTAACTACCAGTTCACTGTGCCCATTTTGACAATTCCTCAACGTCATCTGAATATACCTAGTGCCACCATGTGTTTGAATATCCACAGATAAGCTTTTACAGAACACGTGTACAAATTCTCTCCTTTCCCACTTACTTGACAGGAGACATAAGCAAGGCAAGAGACTGCATAAACTGAAAGACTCCTGATGGGTTATCCAAGACTTTGATCTGAAATTAAAACAAAATTTCAGTCTAAGCAAACCAGAATCCACAGCTGCTTAGTTTCAGCATCTACATAAAATCTCTGAATTTCCATTATGTGGCTTTTCCTTTAACTTTCTAACATTAAAGGAAAATCTTGACAAAGCCCACTTGCTGATCTAAGAGAGAAACAAGTCTTCAAAGGAGACACAGCTTCTGCCTTTAGCTGCAGATCTCACTACAAGATTTGTAGGGCTGAAAATCCAGCCCACGAAAACCCCACAGAAAGACTTTGGCTCCTCTCCTTCCTAGGCCCCAGATTCCATATTTCTGGAATCTGCCAGTTACTCTAGTAATAGTCTTATGGTTTCAAGCAGGAGGGATACTCTTCTTTTCTCCTACCCACTCCAAAATCTCAGCCAAAAAAAGCAAAGCACACAGGATTAAACATTCACACCTGAATGAACGAAGCAGCCCATCTGCTAACACCAGCTGGGCAACGGAGGATGTGGTTTAAAAGGAAGAGGTGGTCCCCTGGACAGCCAACTCTTTGCAAGACTGACACCTAAACAATAAAGAGCAACATGTAAGGGCAATTTTAAGGTTGGCTCCTTCACAGACTTGTTAAAACCTGGCATTTCTATAATTCTCCTTCCACTTTCCAACACCCAGTGGGTTTGTACAAAGAATGCTGTATCACCAAAACGCTGAAGGGGACAACAGTGCTCTTTTACAAGCAGGGGCCGCTGCTTGATTTAAGAGCTACAATACAAAGAATTGATGTAGTGAAACTGAGTAATGAAAGATTACCAGATTGACAGCGATGAAGACCTCCATCTCCAACATGAGCTGAAGTACTGTGAGTTTACCCCATGCTGCCTTATTAATGTGCTCTGTCCTATCCAAACCAACCACTTTGGGGTTCACAGGCTCCAGTCCTCTCAACACTTGGCCTCTCCATTGATTCTATCAACAATTATCCTAGTGGTTTCAGTGATGTGGCCATTGTCTGCTAAGACCTGGAATGAAACCACCAAATTCTTTTCACCCAGGACACCAAACAGCAAGAGCAGTGGTGAGGTTTCCAGGGATGGCCACTGGGACCGATTCAGTTCATTTTAATAAACAGCACTTACTCCACACACTCCTCCCTTACCAGCCTTTGCAGCCAACAGAGGAGGTCACTCTGGAACTGAGGATCTTCGATAACTCTGCGCGTGAAACCGAAAAGAATGCTGACACATTCTTTCAGGTGACCCAAGTCCGAGGAAAGGTTTTCTGATTGCTTAGAAGCTGTGAATTATAAACAGAATTAGAACTCTGACGCTGCTGACTCTTAAGAGCCCTGCTAGGCTGACTAATGCCCTCATGGCTTTAGGGGTTCTATAGAAAATTTCTCTTTTGTCCTTTATATGTACGGGACAACCTCAGAGTTATGAACACCTCGGGAATGTTGTTCGTCACTCTGAACAAAACATTATGGTGGTTCTTTCAAAAGTTTACAACTGAATATTGACTTAATACAGCTTTGAAACTTTACAGAAGAAAAATGCTGCTTTTAACCATCTTACTATAAATTAAACAAGCAGAATTTCCTTATCTTGTCAATCTTTTTTTTAAATTCCCCTTTTTTTTTTAGTAGCTTACATTTAACACAGCACGATATACTGCGTTTGGTGTTTTGTTTTGGGGGTTTTTTTTTTTTGGTTTTTTTTGTTTGTTTTGGGGGGGGGGGTAGGGGGGGTCCTCTGCTGCTGCCTGATTGCGTATTTCCGGTTCCAAATGAGGTGTGTGGTTGACCAGTCAATTTGTAACTCTGGTGTTCGTAACTCTGAGGTTCTACTGTATATTACATTAAATCCAAACAAATACCCTACTACACTCTAAAACTAAGACACTAGTTTTTTAGAGTGGCTTTTTAAAACATCTTATAATCACTAAATAGCAACTTTGAGATAAAAATCTCTGTTACTTTAAGTTAAAGCTTCCCTTCTGCACCCCCCCTGCAGGCAGAACTACAATATTTTTCTGACACAGGCAAAGCCAGCGGCACGACATAGATCAGGTGTAGTATTCTGCATGCCAGGGACACCAGAGGCGGAAACTCAGATCGGGGACACACCTTGCTCTTGTTGTTGAACAGTCACAGATCTCAGCAGGGATGAGCTATTAAGCAATCCATAGATATAAGACTCCACCTGCAAGCGGGACAACATTGAAGTGTACGAGTGAAGCACCAACGTCTGATGCACGTGCTCCGCTTTGGCTTCAAACAATCTCTTTAGTTCCCCCAACACACTTGCATTCATCTCTACTGTCTGGTAGCGATGGTAGTCAGACACTTGGCACTGATCTGCACAGATACCCTGCAAAGAGAACAATTATTTTATGCGCTTTCTTTTTAAAGTGTGTTAAAAAAAATGTGCACTTACATGAGCTTTTAAGCCACAGATTTCAAAGCTCTTTGCAAAGGCGGGTCAGCAATATTCTGCGCAGATAACAGATGGGGAAACAGGCCAAGACATTTTTGAAAGCAGATTCTGATTTTAGATGTCCAACTTGATTTTCAGGGGCACTGAGCACTGGAGCGGATGACTGCCCAGCACCTCTGAAAAATCAGGCCCTGCAAACCCAAGTACCCAAAATCAGAAACTATTTTTAAAAATTTGAGTTTCAGTGACTGGCCCAAGATCACGCAGTGAGTCAGTGGCAGAAGTGAGAATAAAATCAGGTCTCTCGACTCCCACCCTCACACCCAATCCAGCAGAGCACACCTGCCTCACAGCCTTGGTCCAGTCTAGTCATAAAATGTATGTATAAAACATACAAAGAATTTCCAGGCCCACCCTGATCTTATTTTAAAGTCACAATATGTACGCAAGCAAGAGGAGGATTTTTCTAGACTCCAGCCCACCTTACATCAATTTGCCACAATATATTTTAAAATTATTCAGACTTGCCAAGAGTGAAAGGACTTTCCTCAAACTGCAAATCAGGTCATTGAGTGGAGTCTTTCCAAACCTCATCCGATGTTCTTTAATATAATGAAGCCATTATTTCATTCTGCCCATGTCATTGCTTCCTACAGCCATACAACTAAGTTTCAAAGCACACACTTATAAACTTTGGTTTGAAACTTGTTCACAGCACATGCAGGATTTTACACTAGGAAATCAGTTATATTAATGTAAAAGTCGGTGGATAGAGTGTAGATGTTTTGCACATAAAAATGGATAAATACTAAATTTAAGAGACTGACAAAATTCAATCGTAATTAAACTCTATAATGTTAATTTAGACCACATTCATCTAAAAAAAGAGTAATATCCATACATTGGGGCCCTCAAGTCTCATCTAGTGTAGGAAAAATTGGACAGGGAATTCACCAGGCTTGTAGCTCAACTCATGGGAGCAAAAGAGGAAGTTCTCGAATACATACGGCTTACACATTCTTGCTATCTAAACTTGCTCTGGGAAGGACCGGACAGGGGTAAGAACATCTACACTGACTACAACTTCTACCACTCCTGAGTATCTCCCATTTTCCTTGTTGAAGACAGGGCCCTATAAGACCAACTCCTGCAAATCAGCATACAGCTGAAACATCAAGCTGTGTGATGGGGTTCTCCCGAGACATGGGCAGAACAATCCTTCCCCATTAGGCAACTGCAGAGCTACACAGGCTATGTCTACAGTGCACTGCAGTGTGGACTACAGGGGTGCGAACTGCAGAGCACACTGAAGTATTGTGCTGTACCTGCCCCACATTGAAGCTGCTGGTGCAAACTAGATGGTACCTAGTTCTCAGTAACACAGTCCTCTTGCAAACAGGACTATGTTAATATGAAGTCGGTACCTTCTTTTGAATGGGGTAGCTGAGCGTAACACTTTGGTGCACTCTGCAATTCACACCCCGGTAGTCCACACTGCGGTGCAGCATAGACAAGCCCAGAGATACTTCAGGGCTGCAGTGGTAGCCACAAACAGGAATCTCTGTGCTGCATAAAGGAAGCAACAACCAGTGGAAGTGGATCTAGCCCCTCAGTCCCCTTGCTCCAAATAACCAGGCTGCTGCGCTGCATCTTCAAATCCTTCCAGAACCACTGTACCAAGACTATTGGACATGGAGTCATCCACACCCAGGAAGGAGGCTGGACAGGATAGGCACCATAATGAATTATTTCGCTAACAGCAGAAGGTGATTCTAAGCTAAATTCCAGTTTTTATATTGCAATGCATTGGAACTCTCACTCCAATTCACTGCATACAGGAATTTTAGTATATCAGAGCTCATTGTAAGGGAGACTGCACTCCACTATATTAGTTACAAGTTTAAAATCAAGGATTCAGTGGAATAAAGTATTTCTATGTAATGAACTTGACTTAAGCAGTGACAGGTTTATTTTCCTTTGAACAGAAAAATTTAAAAAAAAAAAAAAAAAAGACAACATCCAAGGCAAATAAATCTCTCTGTACAAGCCAGCTTAAATACAGCAAACATCCACATTCAGCAGAGCACATGACTAGGATCATAGCCAAGCCAGGATCAAAAGCAACTTCAGTTACACCACCTTGACAGACTGCTGTTCCTCCTTAAAAATCCATAACCTGCCCTTGGCACTTTGGCAATCTGATGTCATGGCCTGTAGCTCAGCCTCAGCCAGCAAGAGCTGCTTCCTACAGCGCCAATAGTTCAGGAGCAATTCGTGAAACTCATGTCTATCCTGATGAGCAATGTTATCAAACTCCTCCAGGTAGGAATCAACATTCTCCAGCCATGAACACGGCTCAAAGATTTTCAGCTGCTCTTTGGTAAATGGCACTAGTTCTGGTTCAGACGGAATCTCTGGATATAGCCTCTCGTGATGTAATAGCGGTTTTACTGCGAGTGTGGTCAGTCTCGCTTGGGACAATTCAGCAGATAAATCGGGATACAAAGTTTTCAACCCGGAGGGTTGAGCACACTCTTTGGCTTCATTAGAGAGCTGTGACAGAACAGGTTGTGCCTCTAAAGAAAGAACAGGATTTGTAGCCTCTTGTACTTTCTCAGTTCCTCTGTCCCGTACAATTCCCATTAGTGACTGAGTGCAAGCAGCACTGCATTTAAAGGTACTTTCTCCTATGCCAGAGTTTTCTGATTGATTAGCAAGTGCTTCCATAATGCTCTGGGGTTTGTCCAATTTATTTCTACCATCTTCCTCAGACCACTCCCTGCATTTCTCATGCAAGAGACTAGCTTTGAATTCTTCTCCGTGTTTTAGAGGTTCTAGGGTAGCTGATCGGGATCCTTCATCTGCTATGGTTAAAGAAGTCAAGGAGATATCACACACATCATTCACATTTTTTCCATCTTCTACTTCATCACTGAGCCGAATCTCTGTAAACACTTCAGGATGTTCCACCTGCACCTTGCTAGCTCGAGAAGACACCTCTTGATCTCTAGCTTTGTTGGGGAGGAAGACCTCGTCCAAGTCCTGCTTCTGGGGCTCTTCAGTGCATTTTTTCTTTTTTTCCTAGAAACAAAAGAATAGACAGCGTATCAGGAATTTGACATTCATAAATGAACAACAAAAGAAAGTCAGCATTTGTCTTGCATTACAATGTACCTAAAGCTTACATCACCAGCCTATTTTCCGTAGTTATGAAGGTAAGAAAAAAATGCATATTTCAACTTGCATGCTGACATGGAATAAGTATATTTGGAGAGCCAGCTGCAGTCACAAGGCTCCTTGTTTCATTTAATCCACGAATGATAAGGGATTCTGCTAAACAGAGCACATTTTAAATTCATCAGATGTCTATAGACCATGCCAAAGGTACCAAACACTGCACATGATCCCTGGTTAAGCAGATTGTGTTCCTCTATTCATTTCCTCTTTTTTGAACTCCTCTATTTCTTACTCAATGTCTTGTTTGGGAAGCAAGTAGGTGAGTTAATACACAGCATGAGAGAAACTGTGCAAGCTGTAACTTTCAGTCCCCACCATGCCTGACACACTCTCAGTCTTCAGCTTCCCCACCCCTTAGTCCCAAAAGATAGCAGCCCGTGCCCTATCAATTTCATTTCCCTGCTTTCATGTGCTGGAATGATGCCCACCATGTTGTTAATGAAAAACTGTCAGCATTCAGGGGCACAGACTGTCTTTGCGCTATGTGCTGTACAGATGAGTAAAACAATGGGGCCCTGATCTTTGACTGAAAAACCTCTAGGCTGTACCATAATATAAATACGTTGGAAGGTGTTTTTAATTTCATGGAAACATGCCTAATGGTCTTCAGTTCTGTAAGAGCTTATTTTCACAAAACCTAAATTTTCAGCTGATATTGCTCTTGCAATGTCCAATTAATTAAAGACTGACCCTGCGATGCAATCCATAACCTAGAAATTAGCAGTTTCACTAGGAATTATGTCACTTGGAGAAGTAGAAAAGCTGAATAAAATGAGCGGTGTGAATTTTAAATTGATTATTCCCTATTCAATTAACATTAGCTATTACTGAACAGGGATGCTTATGCTTGTGAGGAGACAAACAGCTAGCCTAGTCTGAAGTATATTTTTATGACTTTCTCACCAAAAGCACAAACATGTGGAATCATCACATGATATGACAATACAACCAGTATATGATACAAGCACTCCTGTGCAAACAGCTAAAATTCAGAGTTCAAAAGACTAAATGAGAGCAGAACCGAGAAAATAAAGGGAAAGTTAGCTTATACTGCTCTAATTTCTCTATATTATGCAACAGATTGCGAAAATCATCATGTGACAAAAGTCAGAGAGAGGGAACTAACGAAGAGCTCTCAGTCCCTACTCAACACTGGAAAAAGGCTAAGTAACAAAAGTAAAGTTCTGAACATTTACTGACAATTTCACACATTTCCTAGCAGAGCGGTTCTGCCTTATAAAGCAGCTAAAAGACAACAATAGATATCAAGGCCCCAGCTAATTTAGCATATTTGTTTTCACCCTCCCACTGAACATCTTTTAATCCAAACATATGCTTGCAGCTTCTTTATACAATGGCAATATATTTGGCTTGCTTTTGGATCCCACATCTCCCATTCTCCTGTTCTTCTTTCGTATGGCTTGGGTAGGTAGCAACAACTACAAATGTATATCTAAGCTTGACAGCCAGCACATTGCCCCAACAGTTAGCTGGTGAATGTCCTTCAGGCCCCCGGCAAAAGAACGAAGGGGACATTCAGATATGATGTGCTCTGTCATTTGTGCCTGGTGACCACAGTCGCATACGGGTGTTTGCCTCATTTTCCATTTAAAGAGGTATACTCTACTTTATACTCTCCTGTTCACTTCTTTCTATAGGATCATTAGTCTGGACTTTATTGTCTTATTTTCCTGTACATTCCCCATGCTCCTTGATGCTTAAAATCCAAAGAGACCACCTTGCAGGTTTTATTCAGGTAAAATCAACCTCTCTCTTACATTAGCATTTTATACTGCTGCCCACCACCACCATATCTGAGCACCTTCCCCATAAAATTGATACTGAAGTCCCCAGCAGACTACATGAAGTCTGACATTTCTTCCTTTTCAGGGTAAAAATTCTACAAACTCAATAGAAACTTCATCTGAGTAAGAACTGCAAGATCAGGCTCTGAATTCAAAGAAGAACATAACACCTGTTGTTTCTCTTTTTATACTTGGAGTGTAAACTTATCAAGCAGGAACCATCTTTTCATTGTGTTTGTTCAATGCCTCCTAGAACAGTGCAGACAGGCCTCTAGGCACTACTGCAACGAACAACAACAGATTACAGCAGTGGAGACAGCCATAACACAAGGCAAGAGGGTATAGTTACTTCCACATAAAGCAGAGTGAGTTGGTTAGTCTTCTTCTTTTTGGATATTTGCGGGCTATTTTTATTTAATAGCTGGATTTATAGGTTTATATTCAGTATTAGATGGGCAACTGTTAATGTACTTACCACATGCAATATTTTTAATTCCCTCTTCAAAATTAGGTGTTTGCTTGGTGCAGAAGGGGACACTGCCCCAAGCATAACGGGCAGCATGGAAGAACGCTCAAAGGGAAGAGCTGAAGGAGGATACAAAGGGAGCAACCACATAAAAGGTTTGAGGGGAACAAACAAGAAATATGTGTAGGAAGGGAGAAGAGCAGAGATGTAAGAAAGAGAAGAGACAGCCTGAACTTAATGCAGATGACAAGAAGAAACCAGAGAAAGGATTTAAAGGAGAGAGTGATGTAATCAGAGTGGCAGGACAGGAAGATGATTTTCACAGCACAAAATGATTTGGAGAGGAACAAATTGAAATGCAGAGATGCCAAAGACTAAGAGTATGCAGTAATTGAGGTCGGACACGACAAAAGTACGGTAAAAAATCTCAGTGCTCAGAAAGTAAAGCATAGGTTTTAGACACTGTAAAGGAAAATCCAATAAGATTTGGCCAGAGCCTGGGTATGGAAGGGGGCAGAGGAATCTAAAAATGGCTCCATGTTGCCTGAGTGATGGGACAGGGTGCAGTTAAATGTGACAGACGGTTTAGGGGCCAAGATGAGTTCACTTTCGAGTTGTGAGGGAATGACAGGAAGTCCTTCCACTCCACAGGGGATTTCCTTCCCTGCAAGCTGAATTCCACTGAACATGTTCCCAAAAAAGACACTTTTCCTATATGAAAGAAGACTTATAGTGACAGGACTGAACCTGGCATCTGAAATACATCTGGTTGTGCCTATCAGGTAACTTACATAAAAAAAAATTGGATTATTTACTTTATGTCAAACAGAACTAATTCCAACAGCAAGTTATGTATGGGTTGGGTTTTGTATATTTGAAGACTAAATAGTCAATATTAAAATACGTGAATTCTAATTCTGTATGGAATAGGTTTCAGAGTGGTAGCCGTGTTAGTCTGTATCAGCAAAAACAACGAGAAGTACTTGTGGCACCTTACAGACGAACAAATTTATTTGGGCATAAGCTTTCATGGGCTAAAACCCACTTCATCAGCTGCATGGAATGGAAAATACAGTAGGAAGATATATATACACAGAACATGAAAAGATGGGAGTTGCTTTACCAAGTGGGGGGTCAGTTCTAACGAGACAGTTCAATTAAAATGGGCTATTATCAACAGGAGGAAAAATCACTTTTGTAGTGGTAATCAGGGTGGCTCATTTCAAACAGTTGACAAGAAGGTGTGAGTAACAGTAGGGGGAAATTAGTCTTTTTATTGACCCATCCACTCCCAGTCTTTATTCAGGCCTAATTTGACAGTGTCCAGTTTGCAAATTAATTCCAGTTCTGCAGTTTCTCGTTTGAGTCTGGTTTTGAAGTTTTTTTGTTGAAGAATTGCCACTCCAACCCCTCAGACAGAGACAAACACCTAAAAGATCTCTATCAAGCATTCTTACAACTACAGTACCCACCTGCTGAACTGAAGAAACAGACTGATAGAGCCAGAAGAGTTCCCAGAAGTCACCTACTACAGGACAGGCCTAACAAAGAAAATAACAGAACGCCACTAGCCGTCACCTTCAGCCCCCAACTAAAACCCCTCCAACGCATTATTAAGGATCTACAACCTATCCTGAAGGATGACCCAACACTCTCACAAATCTTGGGAGACAGGCCAGTTCTTGCCTACAGACAGCCCCCCAACCTGAAGCAAATACTCACCAGCAACCACATACCACACAACAGAACCACTAACCCAGGAACCTATCCTTGCAACAAAGCCCGTTGCCAACTGTGCCCACATATCTATTCCGGGACACCACCACAGGGCCTAATAACATCAGCCACACTATCAGAGGCTCGTTCACCTGCACATCCACCAATATGATATATGCCATCATGTGCCAGCAATGCCCCTCTGCCATGTACATTGGGCAAACTGGACAGTCTCTACGTAAAAGAATAAATGGACACAAATCAGATGTCAAGAATTATAACATTCATAAACCAGTCGGAGAACACTTCAATCTCTCTGGTCACGCGATTACAGACATGACAGTTGCTATATTACAATAAAAAAACTTCAAATCCAGACTCCAGCGAGAAACTGTTGAATTGGAATTCATTTGCAAATTGGATACAATTAACTTAGGCTTGAATAGAGACTGGGAGTGGCTAAGTCATTATGCAAGGTAACCTATTTCCCCTTGTTTTCTCCTCCTCCCCCTCCCCCCCAGACGTTCTTGTTAACCCCTGGATTTGTGCTGGAAATGGCCCACCTTGATTATCATACACATTGTAAGGAGAGTGATCACTTTAGATAAGCTATTACCAGCAGGAGAGTGGAGTGGGAGGAGGTATTTTTTCATGCTTTGTGTGTATATAAAAAGATCTTCTCCACTTTCCACAGTATGCATCCGATGAAGTGAGCTATAGCTCACGAAAGCTTATGCTCAAATAAATTGGTTAGTCTCTAAGGTGCCACAAGCACTCCTTTTCTTTTTGCGAATACAGACTAACATGGCTGTTACTGTGAAACCTGTCACTTTTAAGTCTGTTATTGAGTGTCCAGGAAGTGTCAAAAACCAGTAGAACACTTCAACCTCCCTGGACACTCAATAACAGACTGGAAAGTATTTGAGTTACTTTCCCGACTTACTACACTGATGGATGTCCTAGAAGTAATGTAGGTGTCTTATGACCCGTAAGTTTGTAACTGTTTCATACAGAAACAATGAGAAGTACTTGTAGCACCTTATAGACTAACAAATTTATTTGGGCATAAGACTGTATGGAACAGTCTGTTACTTTCCTAATGGACTGTTTTTTCTAAATGGACAACCAATCCTAAATTGTCAATGACTGAGGGACAATCTTCACTCATTGATACATTTTCCTTTCCTCCACCAGCTCTGTGTAACTTTTTTCATGAGTAATGTACCTGAATACTTAGACGCTAAAGATCTAAACTGTATTCTTAAATTCATTCACCTAAATATGGGTTATTGCTGATTATGCACTATATGTATCTTATGACTTTAAAAACAAACTTTGTGAATAATCTAAGCACTATACGCAGATGTACAAACACTCTTTTCTCAACCTGTATTTTAATAAAATTTTCAGCTGTGTTCTGAGTCATACGCAGTAATTAAGAGTTACACAGATGCCAGTGGTAAACGGCTCTTCACCTCTCGCAGCTTCAGTAGCTTTGACACCTTATTGTGTTTTGTTTCTTGTTAGTGATGTAAGTACTAATCTTTGTTTATTGTATCTTTTGCAAAAAGGTGAGTCTTGAAGCGTTCTCTGAAAACCTCAGATTCAGTTTTCTGCCCTCTAGTTCTTGGTTACACAACTGAGCAAGTTCAGCAAAGGATGGATGCCTCATCTCCTGCTCCCAAGAACATAATGTTGTCAGATGCACTGTCCCAGAGGATCACATATGGTTCAGTGGGTTATGAATGGAAAAGCAGGTACTGATGTGGTTGGGCCCCAACTTGTACCCTGAAATTACACTGAATGTAAACAGAGCCAGTTTTTCTGCTAAGGATGAAGGTTGATGTGTTCTGGCAAACTGGAGTTCCCAAGTTGCCCGCACCTCAGATGTACTGAATTACAAGAGTTTAGTCAGGATGATCAGCAGAGATCACTAGCTATAGTCTCATCAAGAAAAGCAGCTTGTAATTTTCTGGCAAACTAGAGGTGAAAAAATATTTCCAATCATTGTTGCTTCCTAGGTGGGGTGTCCAAAATTAGTAGTGAGTTCAGAAACACCCCAAGACTCAATACCTCCTTGATGAATTGACAGAAGATGCATTTGATGAAGGGGGAGGGCTGTGTGTCATTCAAAGGATTTCCCCATTTAGCCAACATTACTTCTGTCTTGACTGGGTTCAGACAGAACTACAGCTGCTTTTCATCCATGTGCTAACCTTTTAGAGGTTGTCAAGGCTGAATCCCCACTCTGTCACTCCGAGCGCAGAAGTGGGGGCCCGCAAGGATTTTAAAAATTAATACTTGCCACTCCAGGCTTGTATTACAAAGCAAGCAGAGAACAGACCAAGAGGGATTTTACAGCTAACTGGCTGGCTGGGTGTCCATCAAAGGGAGCTAGTCCCCCTCCCACCCCCCACTTTATGCATCACAGAGGTACTGATACATCTGTAATGGCTTGAGAAGTATCCAGCAAACAGGAGACAAAACTGTGAATCATCAGCAAGTTGCTGGCAAAGCAGCCCAGGGTCTTTCAACCTCTCCAAAATTATCTGCAGATCACCACATGTGAGGCTTCTTGAGTGATCAGTAGTAGCTGTTCATCGTAACTCCTATAAGTCCTATTTGAAAGGATAAACAGGAACCACTATGACATTTCTCTGCTCACTCCAGTTAGGTCTTGGGTACAGGGGAGCAGCACCAGGGTAGATAAAAATCAATGATTTTAAAAAAAAATTTAAAAAACGGATTTTTTAATTTAAATAGGTTTTTTTCTCAAAAAGCATTTTATAAAAAAAACTGATCTAGTTTTAATTAAGATACATTATAGCTCAAAGATATCTCATCAAGGAATAGGGATTATAAATTCTAATTCTATGTTATGAGACAATATATTCATGTAATGTTTAAGAAAAGTTTTGTAAATGAGTTCCAGTAGTTCATGGATTAGTGACCCAACCTTATGGGGTTCCAGGGGCTTCTGTATAAATTACTTAGGTTAATCTTTCTATCTACCCAATGGGACTCAGGGCTAAGTCTAGAAGATACCATCAGAGATGCTTAGTTTTGCAGTCCCCAAACTGTGGATTTCTGTCTCCAAAGATAACATGCTTGTTAACAGCAAAAATGTTTTTAAATAAATAAATAGATAGATAGATAATGGATAGAGGTGAAATAACAGACCTCAAAACTATTGTCCCTCTGCAAATGTGTGTTCACAGAGTCAATCCCTTACCTCTCTCTAGAAGTGCAAAGTTTCATCGTTGGGGACGGAATAGATCTGGACAAGAAGAAATCTGGAGATAGATGTGAGAAGGGAGGGACAGGCAGTAGAAACAAAAGTGAAACTGTTTCAGCAGCATATTCCAGAAGTCTTGAGGTCTTTCTGAGTGTAGCCTTCATTGATTTGAGATCTACCATACCATTATCTCACTAGAAGGGAAAACCTATAATGGCAGAAGCCCTAAAAGAGACCCAGTTTGGTCTCAACTATCTCAGAGTTGTGAAAAATATGTATTAAGGTTATAACAACCAACAAGAATACACTTTTGTGTAGAAATCCATGATTAAATTGAATCTTCGTGACTAGTTATTTAAATCATGATTTAAATCAAATCCACCCTGAGCAGCACTATGGATCAACTTTGTAAAAGGCTTGAGACAGCAAGTACTCTAAACCGACATCCATAGCCATAGAGAAGCTACCCACTCATGTCACTAGAGAACAATTGGTGCCATGTTCTCATCTGAAAAATGACTGTGCAAAGTTTCAGGATAACAAATGCCAAGAGTTGCTGGAGTTTGATTGTCACTACCTTGTAATGGTGTTAAAAGAAAGAGGAGGTTGAAGACAGAGCAGTAGTTGAAGAGACTGTCTACATGAAGTGTTTATTTCTCAGGAACTATATGGACTATCACATTCTTCAGGAGGTTCACCTTCTCTGAAAGAGGCACTGATAACTCCCACCACTAACAGGCCAGTTGCTTTTCACTGGCTTTCAACAACCATGAGAGAAATTAATCCTTCACAAACAGTGGCCTGGAATTCAGTTTTGTGTGTGCAATGAGGCTGAATTTAGACAAAGATGGTGGAACAGTTATTATTCTCAGCTCTGGTTTGGAGTCCTTTCTCCAACCCATATTTGGGTAATGTTTTCTCTGAAGTAGGTTAACAGCTCTTAGCAGTGGTTGACACTTGAGACTGATATTTGGTTTGATATGGGTTGATGGTTCTCTACTCAGACCAGTTCTGACTGACATGATTTCACAGACCGTTATCCACGCACAACAGTTTATTACATCAATGGAGAGGGACAACTGCAAAATGAGAAGAGTGAGCAATCCTTGGGATTCAAATCCAACACAAGATATAACGGTTTAGATCTTAATGTCAGATGGGTGAGGATTAGCAGCAAGCAAATGAAAGCCCTGAGAGATTGCATTTCAAGATGCTAAAACAAAACAGACAACTAGAAGCCCAAATCTCATCTACAACAGGATTAAAAGCTAAGATATGTAGGTAGTTGTATGTTTAAAATATGAACAAACAAATACTGGCTCTTGCAGGAGTAATACGCGGTCCCTTACCCCATGTGGCCTCATATTTTGGATATTTCAAAGCCAACATTACACATGGCTACAGTTTTAACCAGAAGAGGTATTAGGACTCTTAGCCCTAATTAAAACAGCATAGGATGTCAAGCAATTAAAAAAATTAATCACAATTAATCATGTGATTAATCACACTGTTAAACAATAATAGAATACCATTTATTTAAATATTTTGGATGTTTTCTACAATTTCAAATATAATGATTTCAATTACAACACAGAATACAAAGTGTACATCATCATCCAAGACTATTATAACATGAAATATATGGCAGAATGTGGGTAAAACAGAACCGGAGACATACAATTCTCCCCAAAGGAGTTCAGTCACAAATTTAATTAACACATTTTTTTAAATGAGCGTTATCAGCATGGAAGCATGTCCTCTGGAATTGTGGCTGAAGCCTGAAGGGGCGTACGAATGTTTAACGTATCTGGAACGTAAATATCTTGCAATGTCAGCTACAAAAGTCCCATGTAAACACCTGTTCTCACTTTCTGGTGACATTGTAAATAAGAAGCAGGCAGCATTATCTCCCGTAAATGTAAACGAACTTGTTTGTCTTAGCGATTGGTAGAACAAGTAGTAGGACTGAGTGAACTTGTAGGCTCTAAAATTTTACAGTTTTTTTTTTTGAGTGCAGTTATGTAACAAAAAAAAAATCTACATTTGTAAACTGCACTTTCATGATAAAGAGATTGCACTACAGTACTTGCATGAGACGAACTGAAAAATACTATTTCTTTATCATTTTTACAGTGCAAATATTTGTAATAAAAATAATATAAAGTGAGCAATGTACACTTTGTATTCTGTGTTGTAATTGAAATATATTTGAAAATGTAGTAAAACATCCAAAAATATTTAATAACTTAAATTGGTATTCTATTGTTTAACAGTGTGATTAAAACTGCGATTAATCTCGATGAATTTTTTTGAATTAATCACATGAGTTAACTGCGATTCATCGACAGCCCTAGTTTTAATGCTATACACAATTAAGTAGTTACAATGCTCCACCCCAGAGCTGACTGACATAATTCCTGTCTATGTATCAGTTTGCTAAACAAAAATAAATTTCCTTTAATTCAATCCCCGATTAATCGAAGCCTCGTTATAATTTGATCGAAATACCAGCAACCCAATCATTAATATAAGAAGTTCCAATTGCTTTCAGCAGGAATGACGGGACAGTTCCTTCGGTGACTAAAGCAGGCTGCTATTTAAATCGGGGAGGAAAGAGGCTCGAAGTCTGCAGGAGACCCAAGATGCTACGGCAAAGCCAGGTGACAAGTGGTGCCCGCGGGCGAGGGGTGTTATTTGTAATGACGGAGTGAATCCCGTCACTTGCGATGGGAACCAGGACACGCACCGGGGGGATCGCACCGGAGAGGATCAGCGGCTAGACCCAGTCACAGGGACGAGGGTCGAGCCATGTTTAACTAGAATAAAACAGTACCAGCGAAGGCAGCGCCCAGAGGCCCGCCAGGCCCCAGGCAGACCCCGCCAGTGGCAGCCCCTGCCCCGCAACGCGCAGCCCAGGCGGCAGCGGGCGGGCCGGCGGGAGCGAAGGCGGAGCACAGGGCGGCTCTGGAGCTCCGGGGGGCCGAGTCAGCTCCCGCGGGGACACGCCCGCGCTGTGCTCCCCTCTCCCGCCAGGCCCGGCCCCTGGGGGACCAGCTCCGGGAGCGAGCTCCAGCCCCCCTCACGACCGGGACCAGGCGCCTCCCTCCCGTCCCGTCCCGTCCCGTGCGGAGCCGGGCGCGGCCCGGGGAGCGGGGGTGGCCGAGGGTCCCCGCCCGCCCGCCGCGCCCCGCCCCGTACCTTGGCCTTGCCCCTGCCGGGCTTGGGGCGCTCCCTGCGCGGGGGTCTCACGGCCTCCGCCATCCCCGGCGGCCGCCTCGCTCCCGCAGCTCACACCGGAAGCGCCGGGCAGGGGCGAAATCACATGACCGGCCTCTCCACCCCGGGCCCAGCCCATCAGCGCCGCGGTGGCTATGGAACGCGAGGAGGGACATTTTCGTTCTCCAGGACGGAACGCGGCTCGGCCGCGGCGCCCCCTAGTGCCGCACAAGGCAGCGGCAGGGCGCAAAGCCAGACCGCTGAGAGCTAGCTCAGCCGGCGCGGCTAGCCCCCCCCTGCCAGGGCCAGCCCCCCCTGCCGGGGCCCACCTCTGGCCCCTTGGGCACCCAGTGCCATTGCCCTCCCCACACCTGCCAGGGCCAGCTGCCCAGCCAGCCCCACCCTCTCTAGGGCCCAGCCACACCTCTGCCATCCCCACCCATCTCAGCCACCCCCCACCACTGATACCCACCCTGCCTACCCCTGCCCGTCCCATCCCCGCTGCTACGGCCACCCCCGTGATATCCCATTCCCAGCCCCTGCTCTGGAGCTCCCCAACGTGACATCCACCCCATCACTTCCACCCACCACCGCACCTGTCCGTGTCATCCCCGTCAGCCCCTCAGCCACCCCAGCGCTTCTCGTGGATACCCGCCAGCCACCTCACACACCGCCAACACCGATAGCCTGGTCACGCCACCGTCAACACATGCCAGAAGCAGTGCCAGGCATATTACCCCGAACACTAACCCAGGCAACTCCAAATACACCCTGCCCTGCAACAGCACACACGGCCAAGCTGACAGGGGGTTCCACTGGACCAAAGGAGCTTTGATCACCTTGATCAGAGATGAACAACTTCACACAGACCTGTATCATGACCATTTTATTAACTATTCCGAAAAATGATAGCAGGGAACTGCTAGATCTTAATTTACATGACAAACAAATCATTACAAGTTTACAAAAACAATCCAATAAAATGCACAGTTCATGACGAAGCAGCCCATTTGTTTTCATTTCATTGTTTTCATCCATAGCACTGCACATCTTACTCAGCACAGACAAAACTCATCACACAGATAATTTACCAGTCAAAACTCATTCGTTTTCTATTAACAAAAATCAGTTCTGGACAAGTATTTTGTAAGGCTCTCTGCAAACCAACAGTTCTGCTGTGTTTTACAAGCAACGAGACAGTATGTCGTTGTGTTGTCACTGGACGGCACATTTCCCCTCTCTCACAACCCCAGCATTCCAACAGCGTTGGATCTAGCCACACTGACCTACCACATGGTGTTCAGACACAGATTAAACTGTGCATGCATGGTTGCTAAAATGTGCAGGAAGGTCTATGGACACAAGGTTAAAATCCTGGTTAGAAAGCCCATTACAGATAGGCGAACATAAGCAAAAATAACTTCCACTAACTTACTTCAAGCTTTTTTTCCCTCGCCTTTACTGCAGTGGTGAGTGATATCTTTGTGACACATTAACTGATGTCCTCTTCTGTACCACAACAGTTTAGCTATCTTAAAATTCTTATTGCCACTAACTAATGTTCCCTCCATCTAAGTCACACTACAGATCACTTACCTGCCCTCAGGGCTCTGTTGTATTGGCTACAACATTGGCAAGTCTAGTGGTGTCAATAACAGTTCACACAATGAGTAACAAAGATGCAATCGCAATTTCCAGTGCAGATAAGAAAGAGTTTTGCACTTAATTTCCAAATTAGCTCAAATTCTCTTTTCATTCAGTTAACAGCTTTAACATAGAATGCAGCAATCTCTGCGCTGCAAGTGCACAGAGAAATACAGCAGGATATTCACAGGAGGTTTAATGTGTAGAAAAGTTACGGTTTCCAAAAGCAGCTAGCAAATCTCATGCTTTGGAAACAAACATTCAATGAGAGTTTTTTCTGGTGACTCCCATCTTTTCATATGCTGTGTATTTATACCTCCCTACTATATTTTCTACTCCATGCATCTGATGAAATGGGGTTTAGCCCACGAAAGCTTATGCCCAAATAAATTTGTTATTCTCTAAGGTCCCACAAGGACTCGTCATTGTTTTTTCTGGTGATGTATCACTTGTAACTCTGCAGCTACAGGGATGGGGGGGTGTTGGTTGATGGAGTTCTGCGGCTCCAGATTGAAAGCTCCCTTGTACCACTTGCTTGTGAAGTTTCACTTTAGCTCAGTTGTGCTAAACTCTTAATAAATTCAGGTATATTCCAAATTTACCTCAACTCTTACATACTATTGCTCTAATCACAATAATAAAAAGCTTTTACAATAGCCACTGACCACACTTGTCATTTTTATCATTAACATTTTACAGTTTGAAACAATCTGCCTTTTCAAATTCCTTTAGAAACTGAAAATGTCAGGCTAGAAATGAAAGTATTTCCACACGCCTACCACCATCCTAATTCACGTCCTGAAAAACAACTCAATATTGCGTTGCTTGTGGTTTCAAACCTTCCTCTTTTATCTAGGGAGTACTGACCTATTGATTTTGAAGTGCTTTTAGACACTCTCTAGGACACAACTCGGAGAAGAACCTTGATTTTTGGTGGCAGCTTGCTTTCTTTCTCTTTAAGAGTGGCTCGGCAGAATACTCGTACTTTTTGCTTTCACTTTCAGGACTGGCTTCTTTAAATCAGAGGGAAAATACAGTGAAGCAATCCACATTTCAAATGTTCATGGCATTGCCCTGTGATTAACTACACTCTGAACTAAAAAGATCCTTTCGAAAAGCACTTATAAATTGGGGTCCTGGTGTATTTATTTCAGTCAACTAAATAAGGAAATAATCGCAGTCCCTACTCTCAGGACTGAGATAGGATCCTCACTCTTGGACAACTGATATGGGGCTGCATTTTAACCCCTCCATTTTTCAAGTGAGGCATGTGGGGTTAGCTGCATGACTTCCATTACAATTATTGCGAGTCATGTGCCTAAACCGCAGTGCACCACTTTGAAAGTTGTTGAGTAGCAGTTTTTGTAGGCAAGAAACAAAATAAGACCATCTACTGCCCTGAGTCAGCCTGGAAATCCCAACAGAGAAAAGGAGCTTCTTGTCCAATATGCTCATGAGTACTAGTTCTTATACTATGGTCCTGACCTTACTATACTGCCATCCCAGTAATCTCTAATGAAAGGCCCTAGCTGTAGATCTAGGGTCAATTCTCTTTCTACAGCTCTCAGATGGAAGTAACATTTGGTCACTACTCAAAAAGGCTCTGTACCAATGCTAACTCTCTCACACACTGAGGCTGTGTGGCCTCGTGGAGAGAATGCAGGACTGGGACTCAGGAGACCTAGATTCTAGTCCTGTCTCTACCACTGACTTGCTTGGTGACAGATCAAGTTGCTATGCCTGTTTCCCCACCTGTCAAATGGGAATAATTATACTGATCTCCTTTCAGAGTAACAGCCGTGTTAGTCTGTATTCGCAAAAAGAAAAGGAGTACTTGTGGCACCTTAGAGACTAACCAATTTATTTATCTCCTTTGTTAAGCACTTTGAGAACAAATGATGAAAAAGCACCATATAAGGGCCAGGTGGTATCACCAGGTGGTATCAACTGTTCTGGTGTCCACAAAACAATGAAGGATTTTCTCATCTGCACTTTACCTGTTTGCTCTTTTAATGCTCTGTGGTCTGGATTTACAAATGAAATCCAGGCTTGATCAGCTTCTGGCATCTTTTAAATAAGGGGTTCTCATCTTGGGAGTTGCAACTACTAGAACAGGGATAGGGACTGTCACAAACAAGTGTTGGGATCACAGGGATCACAATCACCCCATCTTTCCCATGTTTCTAAATGGGTCGGGATTTCAGCTAGATGGGAAGGGGGCCTAGGATGGAAAAGAGAGTGAGAACCACTGTTTAAATTCAACGAGTGTTACATCAGCATTTTCAACCACATTAAAGTCAGGGCTTCCCTTGCATTTACAGGAACCCGTGGGATCAGTTTCCCACCTCCACTCCCCTCCAATCTGAGGCAAGAGAAAAACAGAGTCTGCCCAATGGGCCATTATATATGGAGATCCAGTCAATGAAGTTCCATACATCCGTAGGTGTCTTGCACTGGAATAGACACAGTATATGTGCTAGAGGCTACACACTCCAGAACGGGAGGAAAAGCACAAGTCCATACCCCAGCAAGCTCAAGCTGAGCATTGAGGTGCATTGGCAGGATGCTGTTGGAGACCCAGGACTGGACTAGCATAGTGGTCCCCAACGCGGTGCCCATGGGAACCAGCCGCCGAAATGCTGCCCAGAAGCGACAACGCCAAGAAGCACCGCTGCTTCTCGGTGGCATTTCGGCGGCTGGTCGTCCGGCGCCCGCCACACTCTTCTGGGAACACGAATATGCTATTGCAACAGAAAGGTTGGGGACCACGTTGCGCTGCATTAGCAAGTTTGCATCAAAGGCCCAGCAGAAGCGGAATACAGGCCAGCACTTACATGCTACAAGGACCAGCGTTCAATTAATTCTTCAGATCGAGAGTGTTGGGAAGCATCGACAGAACTCTTTGGGGGGAGAGATTTGAAAGAGTAGTGGGCTGCAGTGTAGGACTGAGATCCAAAGGGAGGGCTGGGAGTGGCAGAGCAGAGAGAGGTTAGATCAGGGAAAAGGTGCCGTAGCTGAGCTCTAATCTTCAACGCCTCCTGCCTGCACGCTGTACTTGTGGCTACAACCAGTCTGTCCAGGCCTTTGCATGTGGGAGGAGCAGTCACCCCCCACACTGAAGTCTATTTTAGAGCATATATAATTACATGTTCAGTATGCAAGCCACAAATCTAAAATATATATCTATATCTATATTGAGAGAGATTAAAAATAATCTACAATATAAAATTATATTGGGATATTTAAGGGTCTTTTTTTATAAGACAACATATTCCTCGAATTGTGCATTTCGTACAGGTCATTCAAATGTAGCAGGGAAGAATTCAAATCTCACTTATCAAATTGGGGTCTTTCCCACACAAGGGAACAAAGCGACATTCCCTAGGTTTGTACAAATCACGCATAGCTCAGGCACAATTTGATGCAGAATCATCCCTGTTGCTCTAGAGCAAGACATTAAAACCTGTACACCCTCGCACTGAGAGCTACACACAAATGGGCAGACTTCATCAGTGTCTGTGCACCTGACAGGTAACAGCCAATGGAGATGGACATAAAAGCTGGGGAAGTTCTGGTTCGGAAATGAGTTTTGCAGCTCTAGGCCAACAACAGTAACCAAGTTAGTTTGTGCTTTATTAGAAACAAAAGAGCCAGACCCCACAACACTATAACAAATGGGAATTCTGCCATTGACTTCAATGGGAGCAGGATTAGACCCCCAAGAAATGGGCGGGGGAGAGGAAGGTTTGCTAAATGGAGACAGGAAAAGCCAATAAGAAAATAGTAAGGAGTCCGGTGGCACCTTAAAGACTAACAGATTTATTTATTTGAGCATAAGCTTTCGTGGGTAAAAACCTCACTTCTTCAGATGCATGGGGCGAAAGAAAATATTATTTCTTTTATTTTCAAGCGTATTGGACAGTGGAACGCAAAAGATAGAAGAAGCAGCTGACAACGTCCCTGAATTGTTGCCTCCAATGGCCAAAACCTCACGAGGTTCTGACTCTGGGTCCTGGTCAAAAAATATACCCAAGAGTCCAGCTGCTCACACAGATTAACCTGATTGGAGTTTGCAGAATCTGTCGAGAGTAGGCTAAGTGGCGGGTAGCTGAACGGTGGCAAGCCCTGCCTTGCGGATGTACCTCTCCAGACAGTCAGCTCATGTCCTCCAGTTATTCAAGAAGAATGGAGGGGTCACCAGCCTGGACCTGCAAGGATGGCTCTGTATTGTACTGCTATGCCACAGCAGAACCAGGGAAGGGAGGGAGGTAACTACTGAAGGGCCATAACTTGTTCACCTTCCTCTCGTCAGAACCCATATTGAAGTCAACGGACCATTCGTGTAATCCATAGAGGCTCCTGAAGCATGCTAGATAGAGACAGGATATAAATCAACTTCTCCCAACATCACTTGCGTAGCCTGGAGCAAATGCACAGTACAGCCATATAAATACCCCCTCGAGTTCTAACTCTCAGCATTGCCATGAGTAAGCAGTCTAATGAGCACTCCACAATTAGGGCTAGGCTATGATCTTAATCACCCTGGTGAAAATCCAGCATAACAGACCAAACCCATACTTTGACCTGTGTGCTATGCGCACGCCCCAGCATGCCCAACGCACTGCACATGATTCCCATTGGCAGCACTGCAGTGGCACATGTGAATTCTCAGTCGTCATGGTGAGAAGAAATTCCTTTTTTTAAAATCCTTTAGAGTCTTCCACATGGATGTTGAGGTTTGCACATCACAAAGAATTCTCACCAATACCAGAACACAAGTGTCTCTTATTGTTAGGAGAGATTCCATTGGATCAGCGAATATTATTCAAAGATTCAATGTCCTCCTTGCTGACCTTGAAAATAGGACATCAGTCCATGTAGTTTGTCGCCATGAAGGAAGAGGGACCTTGTTGGATCTTGTGTGGATCCTCAGAACATACTAAATAATTACCCTAGAGTTTCAAAATATTTTTTAAAAGAAGAAACAGTTCCATGCTGTATCACTGTGCCCGATGCTGGAATTGCAACTGAATACACGGTCTCTGATGGGTGGATCAGACGACTCATTTCTTGCACTCAGTGGCACTACTGGGCAAGCAGCTTTGAGACCCTGGAGAAGAGGATGGAATTGTAAGAGTCAATATTTCAGTGAAAGAAACGTAGACAGAATCAAATGTAATGATGGGAGGAAAAGTAGCCAGCTAGATCATCCAGTCCCCCTCCCAACCTATGCAGGACTGTTCCACCACAGCACTGTGCTTTTAAAATATCAAATATGGGACCTCCAATTCTTCCCATGGGAGACTATTCCACAACCTATGCAATCTCACCTTTGGGAAGTTTTCCCAGATTTTCAGCCTATAGTTCTCTTTCCTAACCGTCTCTCCTAAATATATAACTGTTTCTTGCGCTTTCTCTGTGCCGCGTGTCAGTCCGCACTAGTGTGACATGCACTAACTGGGCCGTGTGGACCTTGCTGACACGCACTAAAAGTTCCCTAGTGAGCACTGACATAGTACTGTTTGAAACCAGACTACATTAACACGCACTAGGGACCTCGGAGTGCACACTAGCAGGGTCTCCACAGGGCAGTTAGTGTGCAGCATGCCGGTGAGGACTAGACCCTACACCTCACTGGTGTGACTAACGCCGGCCCCAAGTAATTCCTTTTCAGAATGAAAATACTTACGGCTCATGCTAGTGATGTATTAAACTGTAACCATCAATCGTAGCATAATCAGGGTCACCTGTAATATAGAGATCACAATAGTAACACGTAGCTGTTACATAGCACTTTTCATCCATAAAGCTCAGAGCACTTTACAAAAGAGGTGGATAACATTATCCCCATTTTTACAGATGGGGAAATAGAAGCAGACAGAGATAAAGTGCTTGATCTAGGTCACCCAATAAGTAAGTGGCAGAGCCAAGAACAGAACCCAGGTCTTCTAAGTCCAAGTCCACTATCTACTGGGCCACACTGCAAATAATAAAAATCAATGCTTTCCAAGTAGAGAAGACCCCAGGCTGCAGCCTTCAGGTCCAGGTCTTGCCTTTCTCAAAGTTCAGGACTGTCCATAACCAGGACTTTGGTTTGAACCTCTTGCTCGGTGAACTCCTGGCCCCATTGAAATCAGTGACAAAATTCCAATTGACTTCAATGGAGCCATGATGTCACCCTCTATTTCTAACAGAAGCTTACAGGTGCCAAGAACAACATATCAATGGCTAGAATGATCAGGGGAATATGAGAATCAGGCAAGACCACCAATATTTACATGGCAGTGGAATTACAGACAGAACCTGCAACACCTGCAAAATTGAAATACAAAAGAAGATTGCACATAAAAATGCTTAAAAATGTGTGATTTCTAGAATGACTTGGTGTAACTCACCGGGCCCACTTGCAGGGATTGGTAACGGCCCCCTCCTGCACAAAAACAAATAAGACAACACTTGTCTCCTTGTTGCTAAATGATCTGATTGTTTCATATTATGAAACAAATGTGCCATCATTTAGGCAGTTCAGTATTCCAACGCAAGCCATCAGGTAGTCATTATTGTGACGGACTCTTATTGCATAGCAGCCATGGACATTAGCCTTCAGTGATGACAAGGGTGCTCTCAAATCCTTCTCTCCCCACAGAAGACCCATCCCGCATCCGTAGTCCAACTCCCCTCTTTGGTCAGCAGATTCCCTTGCTCTCCCAGTGCATCCGATTTAGATTCTCTCCTCTGCCCACGTGGGCATGTGTTCTTAGATGATCCAGCTCTCCGCAGACAAAAATGGGGAGAAGGGAGCCATGCAAGGAATGAAGGAAGGTTTCCAGCAGCAGGGATGGGCTAGGGAGCAAAGGAGGTGGCAAACCAGTGCCCAAGATCTCCAAGGGTTTCCTGGTACAGAGGGGGACTCAATCCAGGCAAAATTCCCAACCTGCCCTGCCTCCCTGCTGACCACATACCCCAACCCCCACCAACTTTTATGGGACCCTGAAACAGCCTAAGAGCCAAACAGTTCCGAAAGACTTAAAGAAGCAAAACTCATTTTTAACCTATAGGTTCCCAATAGCCAGGCCATTCCTTTTATTATTTGGTTTGTGTTGGGTTTGTTTATTCTTACCTCCCTATCCCAGGTGCTGGGGCCTGATTTCTTGCTGAAGTTGCATTTCTTTGTGTGCTATAGTAATTTTCATAGACCACAGGAGCTGGGGGCATGGAAATACAAGTCAGCTGTAAAAAATGTTTTTGTGAGTGGTTGGCATGCAATGTACAGCATCACATCTGCACAACAGGAGATCCTATTTCTTCTTCAGCTCCATCCCTTCCACGCTGAAAAAACTGTATTTTTAGAAACCAAAGTCTACAGAAATGAGGTTTGAGTTCTCTTCAGGGTCTGGTGGCAATTGCCTGCTATCCTGGTGCAAGGATGCCACTCTAGAAACAGGCTTCATTTTGAGACCAACACAGAAGCAGAACCATCAAGCATGCTTGCTTTCTGCACCAAGCTTTGTTTAATAAAACCCAGACCCTTGCTAGAGCCGAGAAGCTGTATGGAATGCTGATGGCCACGCTGCTTAGAAAGCATACATCAAGCAGTTACCTGGGGGCACATTTCCTGTTTTACGGAAATTTACAAAAAATTCGATATCCTTCTCGATGCTGCACATTTCTAGACTCCTACGGGTTTCTTCGTACCTCTATAAAAAGAACAAACAAAAAAAAAGGTGTTTTCTTTTAAAAGCATAAAGTGCAGAAACAAAAATTCATTCGTCTTTCTTGAAGGAGAAAGGATACAATTTGCATCAGCAAAATAAGTGTCAATAGTACAAGAGGCAAGGGGTGCAAGTCTTGGCCGCAATAAAAGCAACGGGAGCTCTTGCCATTGACTTCATTGGAGCCAGGGTTTCAAATCCTGTTCCACACTATTGACGGGGTGTTCGTTATTGCTATCTGCTGGATTACCCATGAGAATATCAAGAAAGCAAAAGCTGCGCGCAGACCACCCTACCCGAGCTAGCTTGAATAGAGCAAGCACAGATAACAATAGCAGTGAAGACAGTGCAATGCGAGTGAGGAAACTTCCCTTCTGCTCGGCAAATAAAAGGGTTGGAGGGCCTTGGTTTTTTCAGGCCTACCTCATCACTCTGGACGCACTCCTGAGAGAGCTGATTAAGGTGCAGCCACAGCGCATTGCGGAAGTAGTTTATCCGTTCAGACTCCTGGGTCTCAAAGAACTGAAGAGATACAGGGAGGCAAGTCAGGGTATGTTAACAGAATAACTAACAGCCACGGTCCCAGCCAGCTGGGATTAATCATGGAAGTTAGAGAAGGAGAAGACATACAACACCTAGGTGACCTCCCTGCCAATACAGGTTTGAGCCATATTGGACCCATGCTAGTGCTTTGCTTGTCCTGTTTTCAGATGTTCTAAGCAATGACCTGACCTTGGGTCTAACTTCACCACTTCTTGGCATTTTGGCCTTAATCTCCCCCTCTCTGGGGGAGTCTTTCCTACCTTCGTACGGGGCTAGACTTGGTCTAATGAGTCTTTTCCATCTCTAACTGCTACCATCCTTTATTCTTTATGAGAAAAATAGATTAACAGCCAGCAACAATGAACTGATGCCTTTTTATTGTGTATTTTACACCACTACATGAGATTATAAACAGAAGCCTGCATCAAGGCAGGAGCCACCAGGTCCAGCTGGTCCCGGCATTCTGCTCCATCAGGGTTTGCACGTTTTCTGAAAGGACCCCTTTCCTTCAAAATGGGTCTTCAACTTTCCCTCCAGCCCCATCTCATCCACACACACCCCACCTTAAGTGAGATCATCCTGCCTGCCACATCACATGGCCAAAACTTAAAAGGGAAGCTCAGTCAGGTTATTGGGTCCTGCTGCACCATGGCGGGAGGACTGACCCCAGAAGCTGACACCTGCGGACGGTGGGGAGGCAAGCCAGCTAGCCAATGCACTGTTTGGTCACCGCTTGATTTAGTGATCCGAGGCCACTCCTCTCATCCTTACACCCAGACCCACACCAACATTTGGATCGTTCCGATAGGATGGAACTGTCTGGATGCTCCTCAGAGCCCAAACCTTCTGAAGTCTGCCCTTCAATATGTATTCATTCCATCAGGAAGAGCCCTTTTCACATTTCCACTGAGAACAAGTAAACTCTCACCTAGAGCACACATTTGATCAGCAGGACCTTTTGTAATGGACCTGCATCAGAACTTCCATACGTGGCAGGCCTAATCAACACAACCTGACTGATTTGAGGAAGTGAATCTTTGTTTCCCACCCCTCACTACCAGCGGACGGGTTTTCGTTACACAGAGCCATTGCAAGGTTTGGATGGGCAAAGCACACACAGGCAGGTCATTTCATTTTAAGAAACCAAAGCAAAATGGAAGAACGAGCAGCAATATTTTCGGAAGGAGCCAGCGCTGGGGCATGGGCTGAGCTGAACTTATGACAGTGCCACCCTTTTGGAGCCCTTTTTAATCCAGAGATGTCAGAGCACTTTACAAAGGGCATGAGTATCATCCCTATTTTACAGATGGGATCATCCCTATTTTACAGATGGGAAACTGAGGCACAGAGCAATGGCATGACGTGCCCGAGGTTACCCAGCAGGCCAGTGGCAGAGAAGGGAACAGAACCCAGCTGCTCTGTCTGGAACAGCAGTGTCACCAATGCAAAATACTGATGCTTAAGCAACGTGACAGGCTCATAAGTGTGTCGGAAACCTCAAGATTTGCCCAAGATGATGCACGGAGTTCTTGGCTGAATTGGGGGTAGAACTTAGATGCGAGTCTCGGTCTGGTGCCATCCATCTCTTTCTCATCGTAAATGCATGTGGTGCTTTACAGGCAAAGGGCCTGATTCTCCTCTCATTGACACATGTGTCATGCTGGTGTAGGAGCTACTCCTGGTTTTATACCAGTCTAATTGAGAGGAGAAAGAGGCCAAACATCCCTGGCTGAGAGGGTTTGCAGGATAAGGTAAGATATGACCTGACAAGGAGTGCCATCAAGCCTCAGGGAAAGTACAAAGGTTACAACAATAATACCATGCAGCTCATTTCTTTGAATAGAATAGGGAAAGAGTTTATGGGCTGCTCCGAGAAATAAAAGTGGCAAAGAGTCCTGTCATGCATCCGATGAAGTGAGCTGTAGCTCACGAAAGCTTATGCTCAAATAAATTGGTTAGTCTCTAAGGTGCCACAAGTACTCCTTTTCTTTTTAAAGAGTCCTGTGGCGCCTTATAGACTAACAGACGTACTGGAGCATGAGCTTTCGATGCAGTGGGTATTCACCCACAAAAGCTTATGCTCCAATACGTCTGTTAGTCTATAAGGTGCCACAGGACTCTTTGCCGCTTTTACAGATCCAGACTAACATGGCTACCCCTCTGAAGCTTGACACCAGAGGAATAAAGTAATAAAGGCAAATCTTAATCTCCCTGAGCCTGTCCATTATTGTATTAAATAATCTAAGATTCCATCCAGTAGATGGCAGCACTTTACATACAAAGACGCCAGCGCACAAAATTGCCACTATTTTGCATGCTGACACTTGAAGGCTTTCCAATATATTTCCCTACTTTTAAATGCCAAATTCCGGGGCTTTGTATCCAGAAACCAAGAGTCAGGGACATGCAAGTTAAATTGGGAAGTGTCTTGAAGTTTAACCACTAAGGAAACAGAAGAGGCCAACTGTGGTCCCTCACTAGCATTGGCAGCGAAGGAAATGAAATCCCAACCTCAAAGACAGAGTGTTGCAGCATTAAAACCCTTCATTATCTCTAGGATGGATGGCAGGCTTTGGTGTGTTACCTCGCAGGCTTTGGTGTGTTCATTCTGCCATTCTTCCCTGATCCTCTCAAGCGAACCAACATTCAGCTGATATAGCCTGTCTGATAGGGAAATCCAACAGCAATTTGGTCACATGTACAACACACAGGTCTGGATGCATGAAAGGCTCAGGTAAACAATTCTAAACACTGTGATCAGAATATTTTGGACTCTGGGTTTAATTTGGGTCTAGAGCACGTGAAATGAGTTTTGAACTCATTTCAAAAGGATCAAATTTTGTAAATTATAACACAGAGACACTTTCACCTAGAAAAGCGAAGCTATTTCAATCAGTTCTAGGTAGCAGCTGCTCTTAATTGTTAAAAGAAAAATAGAATATTTCAATCACATATCATATCATGACATGACAGCAGTTGTAGTGAACATTAAGCACGACTTTCACTGACGTGTCATGAAATAACGCTATCAAAATATTCAAAACGATATTTTGAAATCCCAAAATGAAATAACGAAATTTCAAAACAAAAAATTCCCAAAACTGAAACTTTTGAGAAATTCCATTTGGTGGGAAATTTCAAAAATATCTGTTTTCATTTTGAATCAGAACAAAAAGAAATTCTGAGGTGTTGAAATGTTTTGCAAACCAGGAATTCCAAGTTGCAGCCAGTTCTAGTCCAGACAATGCCGCACAAACAAGAAACTCTTGACATTTTCCAAGACAAGCATATTCCAAAATGGAAATATTTTTATTTCAAAATATTTTTTTCTGCTGAAATATTTGTCTCAGTCGAATACAACTGTTATTCCAAAATTATTCCCAGTATGACAAAAAAGGCATTTTCCATCAAAAAAAGTTTCAACTAAACATTTCCAACCAGCTCTAGCTGGGACATTGTCTCATCACAAGGAGACAATGAGCCATCAAGACATAACATTTGACTCCCTGGGGCAAATTTATCCAGCGTATAACTGTGCAACCCACTGTTTTAGGAAAGGGAGGTCTATGCCAGTCACCCCGAATAGAGCACTTGTGTAATGGGTTCCCCTCCATCCCATCCCCTACCTGCCGCTCCCAGCATGTCCCAGCCCCTCCAAATGTAACAGATACTCCACGTTATCAGCACTCACCAGAATCTTCCAGAACTGACTTGCTCTGAGCCAACTTTACAAACAGCTGAAAAACAGAAAGATAAAGGGGTCATTGTGAGACAGCAGCTCAACCTAAAAACACTGCAGAGAAAGTAAGGTTGGACCTCATTTCTATCCCGCAAATCCATCCTTAACCAGAGGGTGAAGTCAAACCACCAACCCAGATTTTTTTCCCCCCAAGCTCTGTGTCAATGATTCCTCACTAGTGGTTGAGGTCTTCCATGCTGGCTGTCAACTGACAGGCCTCCAGCCAGCTACCAAGTAGCCAGAACCACCTCTGAACTCCTGGCGCTTCCACTACCAGAGCCTCCGGGCAGTGAAAGGAGGCTCTCCTGTGTAAATCCAACAGCAGGGTCAGGGTCCCGGTTTGGCAGGTTTCTTAGAAACTGTAGCCACTATCTTTAGTTTTAAAATTACTATAACATGGTTAAAAAAAGAACTAGATAAATTAGTAGAGGATAGGTCCATCAATGGCTATTAGCCAGGATGGGCAGGGATGGTGTACCTAGCCTCTGTTTGCAAGAGCCTGGGAATGAGTGAAGGGATCACTTGATGATTACCTGTGCTGTTCACTCCCTCTGGGGCACCTGGCATTGGCCACTGTCGGAAGACAGGGCACTGAGCTAGATGGACCATTGGTCTGACCCAATATGGCTGTTTTATGTTCTTAATGGTATTTTTTCCTGGAGGTGATTTAGTTGTTGAACAGTACCTAAAGCAGAACAGGAAAACTGTCTTCCTTTCACCCTCCCTGTGTTACCTTTTCTTGTTGCCTTTGTGTTACAAGATTTGCATTGCGGTGCACGGCCTGTTCCGCTTCATCTTTATCCCTGCATCGCTGCTCGTACAGCCTCTTTGCCTAGGAGAGAGGTAGGTATGTAAGCCAGTTGGAAATGCAACACAACACACACTCAACTGTTGGATCAAATCCTGCATGCACGTTAAGGATTCTATAGGATCTGCCACATACATTATTGGAACTTCAGTTCAGTATCCTGCCTCTGGTGGCCACCAACATCTGATGCTTCAGAGGAAGACAAGCCCCTCAAATGAAGGCAGCCAACTGTGCAATGCTGCATATGTAAGGACACCTTTCCTTCCTGACCCGAGATCAGTTTATGCCCTGAAGCATGAGATTTGATCACCCTTATCACAGCCTGCATAACACAGCTGGTCCCACATTCATTTCCTCCCACATTCTTTGCATTTGCTCTGTAGCTCCTGGTCTGGATGACACTCGCCAGGTGCAGAACAAAAATACAGTAAATACAAAGACAATGAAAAGATTTGGTGGCTTAGTCAGCTTCAGGGCTTGGACACAGGGCGTGTGCTCATGCAAATACCATTACCTCTGTTTAACCATGCAAATACAAAACTATTGTAGGTAACATGGACAGTGTTATATTTCTAATGTGACTGCATGTTACAGATCTATGGCCGGTAAGAACCAGATGATAGGGGCCACTTACCTCCACTGTTTTCTTATACTGCAAATTCCTGTTTTTATGAATAGCCTCCATTACAAGCTCTATCTGTGAAGGGAACAACACCTGCATTAGTGCACCATCCACGCCAGAAGCGCTGCAAGGACGAAAGCTGCCAAGGAGCTTAGCAACTAAGACGGTCACCTTGATAGGTTCCCAGTTCAAGTCCTGTCTTGTGTGTGTGTGACATCATCTCAGCAATGCAAGACCAGCAAATCTCATAACGATATATTGCATCACATGACCGACACCCTTCATGACTAGGGCCCTACCAAATTCATGGCCAGGAAAAATGTGTCACAGACCATGAAATTTGGTCTCACCCCCGTGAAATCTGGTCTTTTGTGTGCTTTTACCCTATACTATAAGGATTTCACAAGGAGTTGCGGGGTGGGGGGGTCACAAGGTTATTTGAGGGGGGTCACGGTATTGCCACCCTTACTTCTGAGCTGCCTTCAGAGCTGGGCTCCTGGCCAGCAGCCGCCACTCTCCAGCTGCCCAGCTCTGAAGGCCGCACTGCCGCCAGCAGCAGCGGAGAAATAAGGGTAACTGTACTTCAACCCTCTCCCTCCTCCCGCACAACTCCTTTTTGGGTCAGGTTTCCTGCAATTACAGCAGCATGAAATTTCAGATTTAAACAGCTAAAAAAAATCAATACATTTATGATTTTTTTAAATCCTGTGACTATGAAATTGACCAACATGGACCGTGAATTTGGTAGGGCCCTATTCATGAGGTCTGGCAACATCGGTGAGTCCTCTCCTTCCTGTTTGGTATAAACTGTACAACTTTAACTACTGATGGACTATTGTTACCCTTCCTTTTACAGACAGAGGGCAAACTACAGCACAGAGGAGTTAAGTGGCTTGGCCCAAAGTCCAACAGGAAAGAGTCAGGAATAGAACCCAGCTTTCCTGGATCCTGTACATAATACAACCCAGTCAGAGCTTGATTTTCAGATGCAATCCAGCCCACAGTGAGAACAAAGGCAACTACTGGATACTGTGTGTGTCTGAAAACCGGGCCATAGACCACAGCTGCCCCATTAAAAGCAATTGTATGTTGTAAAGATCACTTGTCAAGATGTGAAGTTCAGGGAGCAGAAAGGCCCCGGGCGCAGCTTTCGATGGGAAGAAAATACAAAAATGATCTATTTTTCCGAAAAAGAAGCGTAGGAACCCAAAGGCAAACACAGGCAGCTTGAATGAGGAAGTTGTAAATCACTGCACTGATGCAGTCTGGTGCAGTTACAGCATTTAGGAATGAACTCTGGACTTCCCGGAGCAGCAGGGAGTTCATGGGCGAGGGAAAGGGCGGGACAGAGAAAGAAAACCCCTACCCAGCATCCGGCATATACACTTAGCACACTTGCAGACTTCCAGTAAAGCCTGGGCTCTTTCACAGCTCCCAGGCCCAGGCCCAAAGCTAAAGAGCTGGCCATTTGGGGTCCTCACAGATCCCACAGCGCCATTTGAAGTCAAGGTTTTAATCCTGGCATTCTGGCCAGATTCCAGCTCACAGAACCACGTGACGCCTTCCCAAATTCCCGACCTTTTTCTGATGAAGTTTTTGCTTTTCCCTGAAGTCCTCCATCTTCCTAGCCTCTTCCCGGAGGGTCTGGGCCAGCTGGATGTGACTCTGCCCTACACCATCTACCTCTGCAAGTGAAAAAAAACAAACAAAACCCACATGCTCACAAAGACCGTCTTGACTGGAGTCACTTGTGTTATCTAACTCATAACTCTAGTCAGCATTTCTAAAACACCTTCTCTGAGAGTTTCAACTAGAGCCAGGCGAAGTTCTTCAGGCAAATGGCAATCACCTGGGATGTGGGAGACAGTTTCAAATCCCGCCCTCTGCCTGATGTGGAGAAGAGATTTTAATTTAGCTCTCCCACATTGTAGGCGAGTGCCCCAACTACTGGGTATGGGAGAGCCTAGTGTGGGGGTTTCTCAGTCTCCTCTGTTGAAACTGTAACTGTGTATAAAATACATGAATAGTCACTCAGCCAGAGAAAGAGAGAGAGAGAGAAAGTGAGACTAACTCAACAGCTGGTGGTTAGAGCACTTACCTGTGAGACCCAAGTTTGTATCCCTGTTCCAACCTGGCCAATGGGCAAGTTGTTTGGTGAATCTAACCCTTTGTTTCCTGTGCTTTTATGTGGACAGGGTGCCCGGAAATGAACCAGTTCATTCTGGGTTGAACAAAACATTTAGTTCAACCCACAGTGACATTTTTGTGGACTTTTTCGATTTGCTGACTTTTGGGGAGGAAATTTTCAGATTCGGTCTGAATTTTTTTTGTTTTTTTGGAACTGCCAACCGACTGAAAAATCAGTTATTTGCCCAGCTCTAGCTCCATCATGCTTCATAGGCATCAAACCCTAAAAACACCCCTGTGAGGTAGGTCAGCCTATTACGCCCACTGTACAGATAGATAAACGGAGGCACAGGGACAGGTGAAGGACTAGATTTAGATAACAGCAACAGTTAGCTTGAGTTACACCTCTCAAGTTAGCCTAGCTCAAGCAAGAGCACCCACACACTGCGAAACAACACTCGAGATCTGATTAACAGTGCAGAGCGATTGCATTAGCAGAGTGATAAGCTGTACTAAAAATTGAGCTGTAGCCAGTAGCTGTGTCCCCACTACATTACTCAAGCTTCACCCCACGCCCTCTCACAGGCCAGCTAAATGGCACCACCTAACTCAGCTAGAGATTTCTGTCTATGAACAGGAGTCCAGTTAGGGGCAACACTTGAGTTATACCTCAAGGTGCAGTGAACACAAGCCCTTTAGTGCTGTGTCCATGGATTTGGAGGGCCCAATTTGAAACACCTAGCACCTGATTCTCACAAGTTTTGAGCACCCACATCTCCCATTGATGGACCCTGAATCAGAAAAGAAAAGACTCAAGATTGGTTTCATTTTCCTATGAACCCCCTTGACTGGGTACTGGCCTTGCCTGGGGTTAGAGGCCACCTGGTTTACAGATGAAAGTTTTGTTTCATCCCACAAGGCACTATATAGAACTACACCCAGAACTCAGACAATTGACAGCTTCTGTTCAAGACTTCCAGGCCTGGAAGAGTAGGGGACGCAACGGGTCAGGATCCAGGTGGGCTGGCAGAGTTTTGTGGGAAGTCAGGGGAAGACTGATACTCAAGCTGCGCCTCATAAGCCGCCAGTGGCTCTTTAATGTGTCTCCTGCGGCTCTTTGCAACATATGATATTAAATCACTGTGTGATTTAATTATTAACCAATCAGGATGCTTTTACTATGTCATTAAACCAATTAATTTATTAACTTGCACTAAGTTATCAACTTATTTGCTGTGAGAATAAATATCTCTATATAAACTAAATATTTCCCTGTCGTACTGTTTAAATATGAATAGTACAAGAGTAAATGAAACAATGAATTCACACGACTGTGGCTCTTTTGGGCAATATTGATCACTAATTTGGCTCCTGGTCCACTGAGGTCTGCGTATCCCTGCTTTAGACTGAATAAAACAACACAGGGTGTACCACAAAGGCTGGGTTTTAACTGACATAATTTGATTTAAATGTTTTCAAGTGAATTGCTGCCCCGCTCGATTTTGCGCCCTGTGCAGTTCAAAAAACAGGAAAATGTTGAAAGGCCAGCACTTGCCATGACCGCAGCACTAGCCTCTACCAAGACATTACAATGAGCTGGCTCGGGCTTGTGTGCACCACTGTCCTCTATTGGATGTAATCGGAATTGTGCATCTGTGTGTCATCGGTAGGGCCCTACCAAATTCACAGCCGTGAAAAACACGTCATAGACCGTGAAATCAGACCTTCCCCATGAAATCTAGCTATTGGAGGGGCGGAGGAGAGACAGGCCTGGGGGCGCCCCAGCCAGGGTCTCCTACTGTTCAACAGGGTCCAGCTACTAGTCCACCGGCCTGGAGAGGAATGGGACTTTCTCTTCCCCTGCATGGCCGCTCTCGGGGGGAGATCAGACCTACCTCTGGGTACCTCCCCTGGCTGCAGAAAGCTCTGTGGCTGTACCTTCCGAGCCCAGCTCTGAAGGCAGCACAGAAGTGAGGGTGGCAATCCTGTGACCCCCCCTCCCCCATAAGCTTTGTGACCACCACCCACCATAACCTCTTTCTCAGTCAGGAACCCCACCTTTACAACACCACGAAATTTCAGATGTATACATCTGAAAATGTGAAACTGACCAATTTTAAAACCTTCCAGCTGTGAAATTGACCAAAATGGACCCTGAATTTGGTAGGGTCCTAGTCTCTATGCAGGAGAGCTCGTCAGGAAAAGGCTGACAAAACATTTTTTTCCATCAGAATTTGAAGATTTAGCTAAATGTTTCACAGACACAGAACGATTTCAACAAAGTTACAACAGAAACCTGCCTGATTTCCTGCCAGCTTCCCCATCTGGCTCCTCTGCAGCCCAGCTGGTAGACTCAGCCTCCAAGGTTGGCAGCCCGCCAGGCAGACTGCCGGGAAGCTGGGGCTCCATTCCGTTTGGCAGCAAATTTCAAAATTTCTCTTTTGGTTTCATTCGGATCCAGAAGCAAGTTTCGAAATATCAAAAATCTCCCACAAAACGGAATTGCCTTTCCCTGCCCTGCTCTAACGGACACCAGCTTGCTTGTAGTTCTAGCCCTACAGATGCCATGACACGCCGAGTGACTGCGGCGTGCAGAATAGTGACAAGTGTGCCGTTCCTAGAGCACCACAGATTTCCGGCAATGTTATTGTGTTGTCACATTCTTCTCAGCCTCTCTCACTTCCAACAATGTCGTGCGTGGGTGTTGAAATCCCAGCACTGCTATTCTTGCGCAATCAGCTTCCTCCCTTTCAGATTATCTGCCAGGAAAGAAACAGTTATCACGAAAATAACTGCACTGTCCACCTAGTGCCAGCCTGTTTTAAAATGCACATTAGGACCCCAAGGCTGCATTAGTGGCTCTATCAAGCCAGTTACTTCTCATTAACCTCAACTGTTTTTAAGAGACAAAGAAAGAGACTTCCAAGCTCTCCAGTAGTGGTCAGCATGTGCTTAGAACAGAGCAGCATGAAGTACACCAAAAACCTTCCTGTAGGACCCAATCACTTTACTGTTCCATTCTCCACGCTGTCATTCCATTTTTCCCACTGGTGTAACATAACTGAAGTTGATGGAGTTACCCCTGATTTTATACGATTATAAGTGGAAGGCCAAACAGGCCCATTGGACACACACACAAGGAAAATAACTTAAAAGTATACAGCATGAGAGCTGGCCAAAACTCGGGGTTTTTAGCTCACAAAAAATTTTGGTATTTGGGAAGTTGGTTTCTCTCTGATTTGAAATTTACTGATATATTTTGTTAACTGACAAACCACAAAAACCTGCATCTGGCAAACACTGAAATGTGGCCTTTTGGATACAAAACAGGTGAAATGGACATTTCTGCTATTCAGGGAGGGCAGCCCAGGGAGCCAGCTGGCCCAGGAGTCTGGAAGCCCAGGGCTCCCCAGCCCGGGCCATCTGCCCCAGAGCCACAGACACCGGAAGTTCGTTCCAGGAATTGCAGACTCCCAGGTCTGTAGCAGGAAGCCTAGAAGCCCTGATGAGCCCCACCTAGAGCCATGGTTCTCAGGGCTTCCAGGCTCCTCGCTGTGGAGCTGGGAGCCACACGGCTGCTAGAGCCACAGCACCAGGGGTTTTCAGATTCCTGGCTCCAAGCAGGGAGGCTGGAAGGCCTGACATGGTGGGGCTGCCCCAGAGCAGCAGCTGGAGCTCAGGCTCTTGAGTTCTTATCTCCCCACTCCACAGCGGGGACCCTGGAGTCCCTGGCTCCAGCCAGCGCTCACAAGGCTGCCTGAGTCTCTGTTGCATAGCGCGGAGCCAAGTAGGCCCCAAGCAGGCTGCGTGGTGGGACTGTCCTAGAGCTGTGGGCCCTGGAACAAGGGCTTCCCAGCAGCCCACCAGGAAAGCAGGCAGGTTTCCAGTAGAAAGCTGCCTGTGTCCCTATGAAAGTTTCATGTAACCTGTAATAGGATTGGTTAAACACTGCAGTCTGCTGATTTGTCATTTTCCAACTAAACTTTGGTTTCCTCAGAAAATTTCCAATCAGCACCTCGCTGTAGTCTAACTAGTCTCTTTGATATGCGAAAGAAATGTTTCCTATCAGAGCATGCAGTGTTGTTGTGTCCTGGGACCAACAGGGCTAGAAGAGAGACAAGGTGGGTGAGGTAATATCTTTTACTGGGCCAGCGTCTGCTGGTGAGAGAGACAAGCTCTGGGGCTTACACAGAGCTCTTCTTCTCATATCAGATCAGTTTTTTCTCTAGTGTTAAAAATTAACCACCACAGTAAGCAGGTTCTCTCTTTCCACCACCACACTAAGCAATACAATGAGCTGTTACATACAGGATGATACGGGTTAGCTGCAGGCTGGAGAAAGACATAAAATATTTGGGCCACAATGGAACAACCAAGCACATCCACAAATGTAAATACTCCAAACCAGGACGAGACATGAAGCTGAACAGAAGGTGAAAGTGGAGACACTTTGAACATAGCACCAATATCTCTCCTCCAAATCCCTTCTTAGAATCCCAGCATTCCCATCAAAGACATTAGACAAATCAAAAGTACAAACAGGGCGTGTGCTAAACCACACTGCCAAGGCAGTTTGCTTTCTGTCACATCCCTGCTCTTCCCCCCACTACTTCATCTGATCTATTTAGATGGTTAGCTTCTCAGGGATCCAGTAAGTATAATGCAAATTACATTTTGCAGGGATGCCCTGTGACTAACAATGCTTCCAACTGACACGGGTTTTAGGCAAGTCACTTCTTCTCTCTTTGCAACAGCTCCCCAGTCTGTGAACCAAAGATTACACTGCCCTCTCTGATCTGCCCACAGAGTATCTTTGTAAGGCTTCATTGGTTAAGGTTTGTAAAATGCTCTGAAGGGAAAGGTGCTGTGCGTTCTATAATGGCACTATGCTCCTAGAAAGTATGGAGTGAAAGTAACTGCTAAGGAGACGAAAACAAATGAATGTAAAATGGGAATAGCTCACTGTACCCCCAGCTAATCTGATTTTACAGTCTATTTCTGAGACAAACGACTGTACAGGTTCACAGACTTTTGTATATGCTTTTTCAAACTGTCATCCACAGTCGCCAATGCAGCCGGATTTCTTGACAAATACAAAGAATGATGTTAAGCAGTTACTTACGTTGCTTAAAAACTTCAAGAGCTCTCTTCAGCGTGCTGAAAAACACAGGCACAGAGTTACAGGGTAGGTAAGAGAATTGCCAGATTCCCCACGTTTCAGAGAAGCAGCCGTGTTAGTCTGTATTCGCAAAAAGAAAAGGAGGACTTGTGGCACCTTAGAGACTAAGTGCCATAAGTACTCCTTTTCTTTTTGCAGATTCCCCATGGCATGTAATGACGGCTTAATGACAGCTTCACTGACAGGGGCAAGATTCCCCCTTCGCTCTAACCTGGCAGGAGTTGATCCTTTTCGCATGCTGCTCACATCCACTCCGACAATCTTTTGAGATCATGTACACTAATGGGGGGGGGCTGTGGGGGTGTGTGTGAGCTCTTGAAGTCAGGCTCAAATGGAGATTTGGGCTTTTCACCGTTCTGTCATTCAAGGACAAGATTTCAGTCCCTTTGCAGCAGCCACACAGATGGTGGGGACAGGAGACACTACATACGCCAACCAACTGGGCAGTCCAGGATGACATTCCTGTGACACCCGGGGCAGCTTTAACCCACACTTATATTATCATCAGCATTCACATTTGTTGGTATTATAGTAGGACCTAGATCAGGTCCCACTGGTTTAGGCACCGTACATAAACACAGCCGCTTTCTATGTTTAGGGCAGGGACTGTCTAAACAGACAAGACAGGCAAAGAAAGAGATATGATCCCCATTTTACAGATGGGGAGCTGAGGTGCTCTGACAGACATTACAAACTCAAAAGAACATAAAACTAGCTTGTTTGCTCTCATTCCCCATCCTTTTCTGTGACTGTAGCAAGGGTAGGCTGTAGTCTAGCTAGCACAGGTCACAGTAGCAATGTAGACAGGGTGGCACAGATGTCAGCGTGGGCTAGCCACCCATCGGGGACCTTGAGTAAGCATTTGGGTTGCTGGCCCACACTGAAGCCCATGCAAGCAAGTCTACACACTGCCCCGGAGTCCACTTACCCAGCCCACGGCACCAAGCCTCCCAGCCCAGGTCTGCAGACTTGGGCTTGCACTATGGTCCTACCCATAGCTGGCAGAGGTTGTGGCTCAGGCTGGAGCTCAGGCTCAGAAGCCTAAGGTGTTGGGGGGCAGAGGGGAGACTTCCGAGTGTGAGTTCACTCAAGCCACGACTTCAGAGTGCAGCTATTTTTACAGCACTCGTGTAAGCCCAAGTGTGCAGACCGGGGCTGGGAGGCTCACTGCCGTGGGCTGTGGAGACATACCCACTTTTACCCGGCTAGCACAGATATGCCTAGCTGGGATATAACTACACCTTCATTTGCAGTGTAGTCCTAGGGTATCCGAACAGGAAAGCTGTTGCAGAAAAGGAAGTGTAATTAACATAAAGAAACCTGGTCATATGTTCTCTTGCGTTTGCAGTGTCTTTCAGAGCATAGTAGGTTCAACCTAGACATCCCCTTCACCACCCCTAACATACACATGTTGAAATGTGTCCCAAGAAATTGGAATCTTGTGGATAGTGAATTTCAATGATGAAGTGTACAGGAGATCTTATTTCCATTCTATACAAAGCCCAGACACAGGAAGATGCAAGCAAATAGAGAATACAGCCTTTCACATACGTCCACACACCGCAGCTTCGGGAAGTGAAGGGACTTGCCCAAGGCCACCCATGAAGTCAGGAAGAGAACCCAGCTCTCACGGCTCCCAGTCCTCTACTCTGACCACTAGACCACAACAGCTAGTCTTGACTTCCTGTAAGTAGTGTTAATTTCTGAAAACAGGAAGTTGGTTAATGGGAGGTTAAAGTCAGCAGATTCCAATTACTGGCATGTCTCTCATTCACAAGAATCTGATTTTAGTCAGCCTTTTTCCAGACATATCAATACTAATTTCAGCCTCCTTCTAACTTGCACTCCCTTTTTTGGATTTGACATCACAGCCCCCTCCATCAGCATTCCAAGTCAAGGTAGCTTTTGTTATGAACACAAATAGGAATGAGAACATACACAAGGATCTAAACTTACTTCAATTCTGTCTGCCCACAGGGCTTCTTCTTTGTCAGGTTAATAAGCTCTTTGCCATATTTTTCTTCGATAGTTGCCCTGTTGTGGAAAGAGAGGAGGTTAGGGGAAACTCACATGCAATGTAGAGTCTGCAAGGTGCTTGCTAGAAGGGTAAAGGCTGGAAGGAGATGGTGCTAGAATGAAATCTAGGTCCCAAACCAACTACACACAACCTGCACTGCCTCGTACTGCCATACTGTGTCTTGCAGAGTCCTGACTGGTCTAAGGGGCCATGAAAGACTGCTAACTATTCTACCAGGTCTGAACCACCAGAAGACTAATAGCTGAGGTTTGGCCAAAAATGGAAATGAAGTATTGTGAATTTCACCCTTCTGCCTCCGAGGTTTCCGGCCACGGACAAGCTGCTACAGACAGGCTGCACGTGGTGATTCCAAAAGAGCAGCAGTTAAGATTATATTGTCGCTGTTTACTCAACGGACACCCCCCCCAATGCATTTTTCAGTGAAAAAAAAATCTGTTAAAACAAAACAAAAGTCACCCAATACTCCTGGACGAGGCTTCCAAGGGAGGTGGTAGAAGCCCCGTCACTGGAAGATTTTAAGAACAGGCTGGAAAAACACCTGTCGGGATGGTGTAATGATACTTGGTCCTGCCTCCGTGCAGGTGGCTGAACTAGATGACCTTTCAAGTTTCCTTCCAGACCTACTTTTCTATGATTCTATGATTCCCAGTGGATGCGTGTCCCCATCACTAAAAGGCACCAGTTGGCAATTTCGCTGGCAGTCTCAGACTGGACCATGGAGGCTGAACTAATTCTTATTCCATAGATGTGGTCCCTCCAAGTCAGGTTTGAAACCTATTAGTGGGTTGAGAAAGCTCGTCTTGCCGCTCGACTGTACCTGGGCATAACTAGAGGAGATTGGCCTCCTGGGCTGCCCATACAGCACCTTTTGCGCCAAAAGAGTTAAAAAATTAAAAAATAATCTCTTCTAGTATTAAATGGCTACAGAAGAAGATCAACATGCCTATTTAAGCCTCACACCTCAGGGAAGGCGGTGTTAGACCCATCTTCTAGATCGGAGTGGGCAAACTTTTTGGCCCGAGGGCCACATCGGGGTGCGAAACTTTATGGAGGGCCGGGTGGAGAAGGCTGTGCCTCCCCCAACAGCTTGGCCCCCGCCCCCCTATCCGTCCCCTCCCACTTCATGCCCCCTGACTGCCCCCCTACCCATCCAAAACCCCCCCCTGCTCCTTGTCCCCTGACTGCCCCCTCCTGGGACCCCCATCCCTAACCACTCCCCGGGACCCCACCCCCTCTCCAACCCCCTTTTTCCCCACTCCCTGCCCCCCCAAACCTCTGCCCTATCCAACCACGCCCTGTTCCCCGATTGCCCCCCAGGACACTCCGGCCCCCTTACCATGCTGCTCAGAGCAGCATGCTTGGGAGCCACGCCGCCCAGCCAGAGCCAGACACGCTGCCGCGCTGCCCTGCATAAGCGCGCAGCCCCGCCTCCCAGAGCGCTGCCCGCGCTGTGGCATGGCTGCGGGGGAGGGGCCAGGGGCTAACCTCCCCGGCGGGGAGCTCAGGGGCTGGGCAGGACGGTCCCGCAGGCCAGATGTGGCCCGCGGGTTGTAGTTTGCCCACCTCTGTTCTAGATGATGAAACTGAGACAAGAAAGAGTTACGTGATTTACCCAAGGTCACACCACAAGTAAGCATCAGGAACAGAAACATAAAGACCTAATTTAGTCCCTTGCTTTAAGCACTAGATCATGTTGCTTCTCCTGCACATTTGAGCGCAATGACACAGAGATGCATGATGCCAAGAAGTGCTTGCTGAATAGCCTGTAAAAAAAATACGCATGTCCACAAAGTGCATGTATAGTTTTCAGTACAACCTTAAGTGCTTCTAATTCAGCAAACATAAGACCACTGTCCCCACTCTAGTGAGTAAAGGGTGCTCCAGGCAGAGGTACCAACACCCACCCCCAAAGAATTAAAGGAAAAAATAAAAAAAACTCTACTGGCACTATTCCCATTTATTTTATTTTTAACTGAAATGGTCAAACACAAAACACAAGACTTGGCCCGAAAAATTCCCAACTGCCAATTTGAAAGTCATGAGAGTCCCTGGAAAATAGAAAGCGACCACTCCGAAGCCATCTGGGAGTCACGCACCTCCAGTTTATGGGCACACGTGCCAGGCTTCAGAGATTCCATCATGTAAGTCAACAAAACAATAATGGCCAGAAATCCAGATTACACGTTCAAAGTACTCTTGAGCTGCTGGCGTAAGAAACACTTTTAGTTTGTTGGGTGGATCGACGTTGAAATTCTTCACAAAGCCACAGGGCAAGACTATAGTGAAAATAGTTTCAAGTAGACTTTTTTGCCCCCTCTCCCTTCCAATGTTTTCCATAAAATGCCAGCTGCCTAACTGGCCTAACCTGAGAGGAAGGATGGTCTAGTGGTTACGGCATCATTCCAAGACCTGGGTTCAATTCCTCGCTCCACCACATGCTTCCTGTGGGACCCTGAGAAGTCGCCTCCGTTCCCCAGGGGGAACATATAAAATAGAGATAACAGCCCCTCCTCGCTTTACAAGAATGTTGGGGGGCTACACACATTGAAAAGTCATAAGGTGTGACCAAGGCCATAAGATGTGACCATCTAATCTGACCTCCTGTGTAACACAGGCTCTAGAACTGCCGGAATACTTCCTAGAGCAGATTTCAGGAAAAAACAGCCAACAATCACTACAGTATCTGAGCACCTCACAATGGGGGCCACATAAGAACCATAGATTGAACTCCCTATGCCCAGAGAAACCTCCCATTGACTTCAATAGGAGTTATGGGCACGTAATGGCTGCAGAATCGAACACAAGGCTCGGGAACTGACATTAAATTTCATTGGCACAGGATTTCAAGCACAACACACACATAAGGTGACCAGATAGCAAGTGTGAAAAATCAGGAAAGGCAGGGCGGGGGGTAATAGGCACCTATATAAGACAAAGCCCCGAATATCGGGACTGACCCTATAAATTCGGGACATCTGGTCACCCTTCACACACAGGACCAGCCTCAAACCAGAGAAAGCATAAAAATGCATGTTCCATATAGTTCAACATGGAAGATTTTTACATTATCTGTGGACGGTGAAAGACAGAAAAACCAGATGTGGAACAGCAGATCAAAATATTACTAACCCATTTCCTAGTCATGACTAACTAGTGTGATGGGGCAAGGTCAGATGGCTATAGAAAAGTAGTGGGAGATAGATATATTAGCTCCAGTCTAAACAAATCCCTGGTACCAGAATAAGTTAAATGGCAGCTGTTCCAGGTCAATTAAGACACCTGGGGCCAATTAAGAACTTTCCAGAAGGCAGGGAGAACTCTAGGTTGATTGGGACACCTGAAGCCAATCAGGGACTGGCTGAAACGAGTTAAAAGCCTCCCAGTTAGTCAGGTGGGTGTGGATGTCAGGAGCTGTGGGAGGAAGTTGTGCTGTTGGAGAGACTGAGTAGTACACACCAGATCAGGCACAAGGAAGGAGGCCCTGAGGTAAGGGTGAAGTGGAGCCTGAGGAAGTGGGGGCTGCTGTGGGGAAGTAGCCCAGAGAATTGTATGTGTCATGTTTCTAAAAGGTCAGCTAACATAGCTGATACTATTAGGGCCCCTGGGCTGGAGCCTCGAGTAGAGGATGGGCCTGGGCTCCCCCCTTTGCGCCCCCCCCCGATTAATCACTGAGACTGGGAGACAACAGAGACTGCAAGGGAGGATAGCTTCTCCTCACCTCCCTCGCTGGCTTATGATGAAAATGGCTCAGTAGACTGTGACCCTTGTCCCTAGAGAGAGAAGGGTTATGTGGAGGGTCACAGTGAGAACTCTGAGGCTAGCGAAATCTGCCAGGAAACGTGGGACATATGGAGACAAGGACAGAGCTTTGTCACACTAGGTGGTTAGAGAAAGCTCTGTACCTTTCCTTCAGAAAGTCTTCAAATTCCTTGCAGTTCTTCCTGCCATCATTCAGATGTTGAATGATGCTGTCGTAGCCAACTGTGCTTGTTAAATCGGTACTCTGCAAGCACAAATAAAAAACATGTCACATTGGCATCAAGACAGATCATTGTCAATATTCCCCACCTCCACTTGGAGTTTAAGATGCTCACAGTTTAGCCATTTCTAATACTTGGAAAGGAAACTAACATTTTTTCTCCTGTATCTGAAGATTATATAAAATGAGATCCCTTTATTCTGGACTGGACGAGGTCTCAGTTTGAGAGCCTAGGACAATGGATCTATGCTGACTTTCAGGAAAACATAACAGCCAGGCTTAAATACTACAAAGATCTAGTGCAGAGTTTTGCACAATGGGGCCCTGATCTTGACTGAGATTTGTAGGCGCTCCTGCAGTATAAATAATCGAAACAGTCTCAACTCACAATGGTTATCTAAGGTAATTATAGGGCCACCATCACATTCCTATCTCAGTGCCTCATGCTCTTTACCAGGGTCTTGTGAGGGCATATACATTAAAGGAGAGTAGTGCTATTATACCCCTTTTTACATATAGGAACCTGAGGCTCAAGCAGACTAAGGAATTTGCCCAAGGTCACACAAAAAGTTAGTGGCAGAGCAGGCATTGAACCAGACTTTCCCATGGCCCAGGTTAGTGATCTAAGCACCAAACTGTCTTTCCTCTATATAAGAAGCCTGAAGCAGATGCCGCAAGCCACATCTGAATGGAAGATGTCCCAAGCTGAAGAGGATAGCTCTGTGTTGTGTGCGTGAGAGTTTAAGCTGGTTGAGAAGAGACAAACATATGGGCAGACGGTATAGCGACACAAGTGGTAGGAAAAGGAAGCAGTGGTAGGGATGGGTATGCAGCTTGCAGAAAAGAACTAGAAGCCACAATCTGACAGCTAACAGGAAGCCTAAAGAGGAATAATGTCAGGACTAAGATTCAGGAAATGGTTCAAACCCAAGATAGTCATTGGAGGGGAGGGGGATTTCTAGAGGATTTGTACACAAGTACATAGGAGAAGTTGCAGCAGCACAGCCTGCACACAGCAAGGATTTCAGCACTGCAGACTTAACCTCTGGATGTCAAGGAAGTGAAAGTCGGTGATGGCTAGAGAGCAAGGAATCCCATGTAGATCTGGTGAACCCCAGGGCTGAAACAGCAGGAGGCCCATGAGATTCTGTATGAGTTTAAAGTGGCCTGCAACCAGAGGCAGATCCCCAGCTGTCCTGCTCTGTGCCATCTACAGGCACTCCTTGGAATGCAAATATCCCCTAACTGTGCCAGGCAACTGTAAGCGGACGCAGCGAGCCTCGTCATGCAGAGGGAGAGCCTTCGCAAGAGCGGTATTTCAACATGGTCCTGGCTACATGAGTGCTAAGACTGCACAGTGCCTATGGCCAGCACCAGTGGGGACAAAGCAGGTTTATAAGCCTGTGGCTGCCCACCCCAGATGGCATGGCAGCAGTAACTCTGCCTCTGTTTCCCTCCGAGTCTTTCGCTGTTCCACCCTGTCTCCAACACCTTACCCTCCAGCTAGATCATGTAACAGTTCTATCCCTCCCCAGCTACCCACAGGCTAAAAGAATCACAAAGAACCATAAGTTTTTCCCTTCACTGAGGGAGGCTCCGTTAGGCAGCAGCCTTCCCCAGTTCCTGGCCCCAGCCAGCCATCTCTCCCACAGTCAGAGTACAAGCTCTGCTCCCTATCCCCACCAGACAGCAACTGGACTGGGCTCTCCCTTTTTGGCTCCTCTCTCAAAGCTTGACACCTTGAAGGTGGTGTAGGGTGGGACTGCCTGGGCCCCGAGCAGCCCATTAACCCTTTCCTGACTCGTCTGGGGTTTGCACACCCCATCACAAAGCCATTTTACAAAACCATGCTTTTATAAGACCCTATAGATAGGTTTCTACCCAGTCGATTCTGGCCAGTAAAATAGCGTTTGTATCCAGCTAGCAAAAACCATGCAAAAGCAGATGGAGCCCAGATTAAGTAAGATCTGCCATACTGGGTCAGATCAATGGTTCATGTAACCCAGTATCCTGTCTTCTGACAGCAGTCAGTATCAGACTTCAGGGGGAGTGTACAGATCAGGGCAACTAGAGTGATCCACCCATCTTCCCCTCCTGGCTTGTGGGTATCAGAGGTTTAAGGTCACCTCAAGCATGGGGTTGTCTCTCTGACCATCTTAATTAATAACCATTGATGGACTTAACCTCCAGGAACTTACCTCATTCTTTTTAGAACCCAGTTATACTTTTGGCCATCACAACATCCCCTGGCGATGAGTTCCACAGGTTAGCGGAGCATTGTGTGAAGAACTGCCTTATTTTGTATTAAATCTGCTGCCTGCTAATTTAATTGGGTGACCCCTGGTTTTTGTATCCTGGCAAAGGGTAAACAACACAGCCCTATTCACTTTCTCCCCACCAGGCGTGATGTTCTAGCCCTCCCTCAGATCCCTTCTCAGTCATCTCTTTTCCCCAGCCTTTTTAGTCTCTCCCTGTATGGAATCATAGAATCATAGAATCATAGAATATAAGGGTTGGAAGGGACCCCAGAAGGTCATCTAGTCCAACCCCCTGCTCGAAGCAGGACCAAATCCCAGTTAAATCATCCCAGCCAGGGCTTTGTCAAGCCTGACCTTAAAAACCTCTAAGGAAGGAGATTCTACCACCTCCCTAGGTAACGCATTCCAGTGTTTCACCACCCTCTTAGTGAAAAAGTTTTTCCTAATATCCAATCTAAACCTCCCCCACTGCAACTTGAGACCATTACTCCTCGTTCTGTCATCTGCTACCATTGAGAACAGTCTAGAGCCATCCTCTTTGGAACCCCCTTTCAGGTAGTTGAAAGCAGCTATCAAATCCCCCCTCATTCTTCTCTTCTGCAGGCTAAACAATCCCAGCTCCCTCAGCCTCTCCTCATAACTCATGTGTTCCAGACCCCTAATCATTTTTGTTGCCCTTCGCTGGACTCTCTCCAATTTATCCACATCCTTCTTGAAGTGTGGGGCCCAAAACTGGACACAGTACTCCAGATGAGGCCTCACCAATGTCGAATAGAGGGGAACGATCACGTCCCTCGATCTGCTCGCTATGCCCCTACTTATACATCCCAAAATGCCATTGGCCTTCTTGGCAACAAGGGCACACTGCTGACTCATATCCAGCTTCTCGTCCACTGTCACCCCTAGGTCCTTTTCCGCAGAACTGCTGCCTAGCCATTCGGTCCCTAGTCTGTAGCTGCGCATTGGGTTCTTCCGAAGCTGCTCCATCCCCTTGGTCACCTTTGTTACCCGTCTCTGAACCTTTCCCAGTTCCAATAGGTATTAGACGGGGTGGGGGGCAGCACTCAGGGGTCCCAGGCAACTCTCTGAAAGTTCCGATCCCAGAAATCTCCCTCCCAGGTGTATATTTACAGGGGACGTACAAGAGAAGGGGCAGGGAAGAGGAACAAAGGGAGCAAGGCTCCTTCTGACCTCACCTGGAGATCCCAGGCCCGGTACTAGGCAGGCCTCAGCAAAGGACGGGGGACGCTTTAGATCAACATCGCCATCAGCATGCACCAGCAGAGTGGGTCCAGCATGGAGGAGCCCTCACTGCAGCCTGGTCTAGCACCTACTCAGGCCTAGTCTTCCCCACAGAGCAATTCTGGCTATTCCTCTACAGACTCCTGTGTCTGCTTGGCTTCTCCTCACTCCACCCTACCCCCCAACACAGCCAGTGGCTTAAAAAATATTGTCTTACTGTTACTCCCCCGTCGGTCTGTCTTTATCTGTTGCCTTGTGCCTTACACTTAGATTGTAAGCCCCTTGGGAGCAGAGACGGTCTTCTTGTTCCGGTCTGTGACTAGGGCTTCCAGGCATTATGGTAATACAAACCAATAATACATACGTACACTCGACCCACACTGTTTAATACAGCTGCCCCTTTGTACAAACCTAATGGAGGTGAAATGGTCTCCACATGCTCTGGAGCCAATTTTCAGACAGATACATCCTCTGCCAGCCACCCACTCTCCGGTTCGGGAAAACGGTTCTCCCTCCAGCACTCTACCCCACTGCCAAAGCCAGCACATCACTGTGCATCAAGCACACCAGTCAGCCAGTACTCTCATGGTTCAGAATCTTAGACGTTAGAGATGGCAACACCCCACTAGATTATCCAACCCATCTCCCTGCCGCTGCAGATTTGCTCTCTCCAGCATATTCTCTTGTGTTTTGTCCAGTCATTAGATGTCCCAAGAGACAGAGTTACCTCCACTACCTTTTGGAGACACCATTTCACACCCTAAAAGATCATACTCTCTGAAGCCGTGGGAGTCAGCCTTAGAGCTGTTTGGGAATTTTCCAATGAAAACAGATTTTTGTTGGAAAACTTTGATTTGTGAAGAGAGATTTCTAAGGTACAGAGGAAAAGAAATCTACTCCAGGTTGTCCTATTCACCAAGCTGTTGGCTACTCACCTGGGGTATGACAGACCTGGGCTCAAGTGTTTGCTCCAGATCAGGCAGAACAGGAATTTAAAGCCAGGCTTCCCACCTCCCAAGTGAGTAGGCACCAAGCTACTGGGCTGTTCTGGATTTATGCTTTGTGTCTCTACCTTGAAAAACTTTAAAAGGTCTATTTTATCCTAATGTGGAATGGGGGGAGGGGAGATATTTCCCACCCAGTTCTATTCAGCCTACATTTCATCTCATTACACTTATTTAGGAAATGACACATGGGGATATAAACCAATTCCTCTCCATACCAATAGTGATTATGTAGATGCCATTCAAATGGCCTCAGTGCAGTTACTGTCTCTCTACCACAGAAGGGAGGTGAGCAACCATCTACAAAGACCAGCACAAATATTGCACTACAAGTTAGCTGGCAAGAAACATTCATGTTGTATGCAACTAAGACTTCCTTTCCCCCAGGCTCTAAGTCACTTCTAGAGCTGGTCAGGAATTTGCCATTGGTCCAACAAAAAATGCTCTTTTCACAAATTTTTTGATTTTTCCATCAAGAAGATCAAAATGATGGCCTCCCTGGAAAGCTCTTGTCAATTTCAATCTCTGCCTGCCAGGAAAAGGTGAACTTGAGGAGAGCCTTTCAGACAGGCAGCTATGAAGGAAAAAAAAAATTCAACTTGGGTTTTCCCAAAGCACAATATTTCTGGAAATCCCTTCCTGTGAATAATTTTGGATTTTTTGTCCCAATTCAGAATGATCATTTCCCCCCAAAATGTGTTGCTTTTTTTTTTTGTTTTTTTGCAGGGAGGGGTTTCCATTTCCCAGCCACCTCTAATGTAATGAAGCTCCAAAGATCTGGGAACCAAGTAGCCCCAAGATCAAATCCTGAGATACAACTCTGAGATAAGTGTTAGAACAGCTGATAGATGAGACATAAACACAACTGCCTTCTTTAACCACACAGATTTCCCATCAAGTCAATAGGCAAACTGGGAGTTGGCATTAATTTTATTGTGTGATGAATGGGCACGATCAAACCTGTATGATCTGACATTCTTTTGTCAGTATCCTAGAGAAGAATTTTTAAAAGAGTCCCCATTATATGCTCTCGTGAACAGGACTTAATATCACTAATTTTTTTGATATTACTAGTATTCAGTTTCATTAGCACTAAGAGTTGTGACAGGCAGGCAGAGTTGTAAGAAAAGTCTTTATTGACCATGCATAGTGGCCTGTGCTAAATGCTGAGAGGCGTGTTTATCCAGTAGCAGCCTGGCCATCAGCTTGCATTCCTGAGCCCCTCATGTCACACCAAACCATTTCCACCTGAAACCAAACCTGTTTTTTCTTATCCCACTCATCACATTACACTCCAGCACCTCAATGTGCAACAGCAGTCAAAAAAGCTAACAAAATGCAAGGAATAATTAGGAAAAGGAGACAAAACAGATGACACCAAATAAATCCAGGATATGCCCACACCTTAAATACTGTGTGCAGTTCTGGTCACCTCATCTCAAAAAAGATATATTAGAATTGGAAAAGGTACAAAGATGGGTAACAAAAAATTATTAGTGTGTGGAACAGCTTCCATATGAGAATATAAAGGACTTGGATTCAAGTATCAGAGGGGTAATCAGGTTAGTCTGTATCCACAAAAACGAGGAGTCTGGTGGCATCGGAGGAGTCCAGGACTTGGACTGCTCATCTTAGAAAAGAGACTACTAAGGGGGATGTGATAGAAATCTATAAAGTCGGGAATGGCATGGAGAAAGTGAATAAGGAAGTGTTGTTTACCCCTTCACATAACAAGAACTAAGGGTCACTTGATTAAATTAATAGGCAGCAGGTTTAAAAGAAACATAAGGAAATACTACTTCACCCAGCACACAGTCAACTTGTGGAATTTGTTGTTGGGGCTTGTTGTGAAGGCTAAAAGTATAACCGGGATCAAAAAAGAATTAGATACATTCATGGAGGATAGCTCCACCAATAGCCATTAACCAAGATAGTCCGGGATGCACCCTACACTCTGGGTATCCCTAAACCTCTGACTGCCAGAAGCTGGAACTGGATGACAAGATGAATCACTCGGAATTGCCCTGTTCCATCCATTCCCTCTGAAGCATCTGGCACTAGCCACTGTCAGAAGCTACCGTAATAGATGGACCATTGGCTTGACCCAATATGGTCATTCTTATGAATAAAATGTTGAGCTAGCACCAGCCAGCAACAAAAAGGTTATCAAGTGTTTTCAAATCTATTAGGCCCTTTGGTTACACAATCAGAGGATGAGTGAATTACAGCAAGTGTTGATAAACTGACTTTAAACCCAAAAATAAACAGCAAATTCCTCAGCCATCAGCAGCAGGTGGGAAGACCACCGCCGTTCCTTCCATCAAGGTTCCGCCCCTACGCCGTTCATTCTCCCCCAAGACATCACTCCCCGTTCGGTCTTCTCCCCACCCCACCCCCAGACCCTGGCCCTTATGGCTGGTAAAAAGTGATGGGGCCAAAGCCCCCTGGCCACCCCTGTTCCGGCATCCCTGTCTGCCATATAATATACAATCAGTGAACCAGACCCATCCCTGATGTAAACTTCAGTGGTCTGTGTGGCCCCATCTGCTCCTATTCCAGCCATGTGAGCTATTCTCAGCACAAACTCAAGAGAGACCAGATATTTGCTGCAGGGGCTAGAGCTGAGATGAGCAAACTTTTTCAATAAAAAAAAAAAAAACTTAACATTCTGGGCAAATCCCTGTTTCAAGACTAATGAGCAGCTGTGTCATCCCTGCCCTGCAACTTTGGGAGCCTTACAATGCCTTGCTGAAGTAGCTCCCATCTGGGCTGCTCACAAACAGCCTAACAGCATGCCAAGCCACATCCTGAGTGTCTGTGTGTAACTGCAGCCTGCCAACCATACTTGGGTTACACTCTGGGTTCTCACCAGCCTGGATCATACTGCAGAGTGATCCCAACACACCCCCAGTCTTAGACTTTCCTCCAAGCAATGTATGTCCTGTATTGCCCAGCCCTCTCCTGAACAGTACAAATCTTTTGAGTGTTATTCCTTTAAGGGAATAACATGCACACAGCTTGTCACCCCAAATGGAGACACTTCAACTTGAACACATTGGATTAGATAAAACAATAAAACAAGTTTATTAACTACAAAAAGAGAGATTTTAAATGAGTACAAGTAACGAGGCATGGAAATCAGAAATGGTAACAAGGAAAATAAAGATAAAACGTTTACTAATACCTGACTTAACAAACTGTATTAGATTCAAGCAGAGTTTCTCACTACATGCTTTCAGCAGTCTTACTGACCAAAACCTGTAGGTCAGGACTGCTCCCCATGTTGTCCAATGAATGCTTTCTTTGTCCTTTCAGGTGCAGTGAATGTGATGGGCAGGGGAGGAAGGGGGTCTTGGGGTGTTTTGTCCGTCCTTTTTATAGTTTCAGTCCCCCTCTTGAAAACATTTCCAGATGTGCACTAGGAGCCGGAATCTATGTGGAAGGATATTCCCTGCTGGCTTTTCCTCACCTGTTTGAACCTTTTTTGTTTTCTTTCCTGCTTGATGACTATGTTTACTACCTAAATGCAAGTTACGCAGAGCACACGTTCTGCTGTTTAGGAGAGACCTGTTTGTCAACCTTAGTTTGGGCAGGGCTGTGGGGTTTGGCACATGTTAATAACATTATCCAGGGAATCTTATAACTTCACATACAATGTTGCCGCATACATTTTACCATGACAATACTAACCAACAAATTATGAGCTTTCAGGTGTTACCTTAAAAGGTGTACATTGTACAAAGATTATTACAATGGTGTAGGGTGTGACTACAGGGGTGTATTCTGTCCCACTGACCAATGAGGAAAGGTTAAAAAAATGGGGCATGTGTAGTCCTGAGAAAAGAAGACTGAGGGAGGACCTGAGAAGACTCTTCAAATCTGTTAAGGGCTGTGATAAAGGGGATGGGGATCAATTGTCCTCCAAGTCCACTGAAGATAGAAGCAGCAGCAATGAGCTTAATCTGTAGCAAGGGAGTTTTAGGTTAGATATTAGGAAAAACTTTTGAATTATAAGGATAGTTAAGCATTGGACGAGGCTTCCAGGGGCCATAGTGGAATTTCCATCATTGTGTCATCTGTTCTTAAAAACCTCCAAACACAAAAGGGGAACTTCCAGTTGTGAGAAGACACCACTTCTGCAAGTGATGGCTCCAGCTTCGGCCAGAGACACTCAGCAAAGTCGCAAGTTCAGGGCGGGTTTCATTGGGACTGGTTGGCAGTAAAACTGTGTGGTGTGTCTAAATAGCTTTCAGTAGAATGTCAGGTAGGAACATAAAAATAGTAAAGGCCTGACATTAAAAACAAATTAACATTCACAAAAATATATTTTTTCATTTTTTCATATTTTTCAAAATATATTTTTTCATATTTTTTCATTTTTTAAAAATTGAAAACGTTGTTCTTTTTAAAAAAAGAGGGATTGTGGTCTAAAGCTTCATTTGGAAATAAGTTCCTCTCTTCAGCCTTTTATCTCAGTCCTGTGTACCAGCAGGATGTCACAGTCAGGTTTGCTAAATCTTTTATAATTTTTGTGGCTTTCCTCTGAACTCCCTCCAGTTTGTCCACATCCTTCCTAAACTGTGGTGCCCACAACTAGACACAGCTGAAGCCTTACCAGTGCCAAGTACAACCACCTACTGTGTCCTACATATGACACTCCTGTTAGTACATCCCAAAATATTAGCTTTTTTTTGCAACTGCATCACACTGTTGACTCTTAGTCAATTTGTGATCCACTATAACCCCCCGAAGCTTTCCAGCAGTACTGCCACCTAGCTGGTTATTCCCCATTTGTTGCTGTGCATTTGATTTTTCCTTCCTACGTCTAGTACTTCACACTTATCTTTATTACATTTCATCTTGTTGATTTCAGACCAATTCTCTAACATGTCGAGGTCATTTTGAATTCCAATCCTGTCCTCCAAAGTGCTTGCAACCCCTCCCAGCTTGGTGTCATCCACAAATATTATAAGCGTACTCTCCACTCCATTATCCAAGTTGTTAATGAAAACATTGACTGGAACTAGACACAGGACAGATCTGGGGGGGAGGGATAGCTCAGTGGTTTGAGCATTGGCCTGCTAAACCCAGGGTTGTGAGCTCAATCCCTGAGGGGGCCATTTAGGGATCTGGGGCAAAAATTGGGGATTGGTCCTGCTTTGAGCAGGGGGTTGGACTAGATGACCTCCTGAGGTCCCTTCCAACCCTAACCTTCTATGATTCTTCTAGATGCATACAACCCTTCACAACAATCCAGATCAACATGCCCACAATTAGTTCTCAGGAAAGGCCCTGTGTGCCCACAAACACAAATCCATACACCTTCCCTTCTCATCTTGAGAGGCTGTTTGTGCTAGTGGCTAGCCCAAGGGGACTCAGAAAGGTTATAACAGATACTCGATTTGAGGTACAGAACTTAAAGGCCCTGCATCAGGAGCCATTGTTGCCACTACACACTAATAAAATATCACAGTTGATGGTTTCATGCAAGACCCAGATGAGTTTGGGTTCTAATCAAAGGTTAGTGAAGCCAAATTCCTCCTGATGTCTTGGGATGGACTCAGGCATGTAAGGGGCATGCTGTGTGTGCTGACTAAAAGTTAGGCTGGAACCACTTTCACTGGCACATCATAAGGTCTATGTTATTGAAGGCAATTGGAATGCTGTAACAATTGAGATGGTAAGCTCCTATAAGAAGACTGCACGATATGCCCAGCATATCCTGATCACACTGCCACCGGGGGCAGTCAGATAAAAGTCCGGTTACGCTGGGGTAAATCCAGAGTAACTGTCGGCTTCCAATGGAGTTACTCAGCTCACGCTTCTACTGGCCTCGTTAATGCCAGCGAGCTCGGGAATCCTCATCATCTGCATCTGAGATCTCCTGTTGTGTAAAATCTCTCCTGCAGAGAAGGATTTGCTACAGCGAGGATTTTGAATCGATTCGTCAATAACCAAAGGACTTGCCACAGAGAAGATGTACTTATTAACCAGAACACAGCCACCGAGGAGGAGCACTGCCAGCTTTTTAACCATACCAACACAGAATTCTAAGCACCAAACTGAACGACCACCAAGGGCCGGCAGCCGGAAAAGGACCTGCATTAGAAAACCATCGAGACAGGGTTCCACTGTGACAACATGCTCAGAAGCAGTTTGAAGGACTTGGAAACATTACTGTCTGTGGCATACCTGTGGCTGGAGGCTTAGCAGGGACAATCCACAGCCACAAGGAGATTGGAGAGAGATTTCTTGTCATTTTTGACTTATTTACAAAAAGGGGTTTTTTTTGTTTGTTAATATATTTCCTTATGAACTTGCTAAAAAGCACAATGAGGATGCAGCTTTGCTGAGCACCTGTGGAAGTCTAGAGGTTGCCTACAGTCTGTATAATAGTTACCTGCAGAGGCAGTGTGTCAGCCTCTGGTGTACTCATCTTCAAGTATCCTGCTAGCTAAGAGAGAGGGTATGCAGAGTATGGCCAGGCACATTCTAATTACAGGCCAGTGATGGACTCGGATAAAAATCTGGCCTCAGTTTACGTCCATCTCAACCCCCGGCAACTGTTGACTCCCAGGTTACTCGGGGTTTACACTGATGTAACTAACTGGGGACGGCAGCTGGGCTCTCCCAGGGTGGATATCTGATTCAGAGATGCGAGAAGCAGGAAAGCAGGAGTGGGGTTGGGATGTGATAAAAACATTCCCTCCCCCCCATACACACTTCATGTAAAGACGCTACTTTCCAAGGGCAGGCTACATTCTTTTAAACATCTAACAAAAGAGAAGCCTGTATTATGCAAGCAAAGATTCTTGGTTGAAAGTCACTGTGCTCCTAAAACTCCAGGGAAATAAGATACATTCAAAAACAGCAGCAGCCCGGAACTTGCCTTGTGCCAAACACAAAATCCCGACCCTCAGAAGCTCCAAAGTGCCGTTCTAAACTTGGAAAGACTGATTTTCAAGTGAACTCTAAATCTGGCAAAACAAGTTGCCCACATCCCTGACTCACATGCAAGTGTCATTGCAGACCTGTGTGACAGCAGCCAGCCCCACTAGTGAGTGCTTCCCGTTTCACAGTGACCTGGCATTTGCTTCAGCAATTTCTGGTTAAGACACATCCCTTATGGTAGGAGTAAGAAAAGTAAAACCAGTTGCTGCTTCTTGGACTGAAAGACAGCATGCCTAAAGCATGGTCCCCTTGTAACGTACTAGGTTTGTGAGGGCTGGCCAGCCCTCCAGTTGACCTGCTATAGAGGAGTTCTCCTCAAGCTCAAATAGTAGAGGTTGGGGGAGGGTATAGCTAAAAGGATCCCGGTTCCAGGCCGAGCTCCGTAGGCGTTCAGCAAGTTACACAGAAATTGTGTTTCTCTGCAGAGCACGAGCTCATTCAGTGCTAAGCTCTGTTTGCACTTAAATAAGATCAAGTCATCTCTGCCTTTGCAGATAGAGGTTTTGCACGTTTGTGCTCAGTGCAGAGTTCACTGAAAGCAATGTGGGTTCAACCAGTGGGGCTAGAATGCAGTGGAGCTAGTATTTCTAACCCACTGGAAACATAATAGTCCACTATTTTTAAGGGCTGCAATATCTTCCTTGAGGCTAGGACACAGATGGTCTCCAGAACTCTCCTTTGAGTGACTGGAGTCGCAATGTAGGTGTGGTATATTTGAAAACTATGTTGGAATTGTAGGCTGTCATCTTAATTGGTAAGGAGTTTACTGGTCCTGCTTGCCAGTGAGGGGGGCTCTGTAGGAAAGCACACAATCAAAGTCAGTCTGGAAAGAGCTAGCCTAAAACAGTGGGGTGAACGGTGTCTCTCCGCCTTAGGGAGTAGCCTGCTTTGTCTCTCTCTGGTTTTTAGTTATGGTGTGTTTTTGTTCTGGATTCTCAAACATAGTATTATGCTGGAACCTTCCAGCAAGAGCGATTTATGTCTTTATCTGACTTCTCTGTATGTATGCCAGAAACATAACAGTAAGCACCTATCAGCAGCTCCACTCAGCAGTGCAAGTTACAGAGACATGATACTGAAATAAGAAATAGGAAGGTCCCCCTATTCAGGCCTGGTTTCTGTCTCTCCAGCACTGTTCAGCTCAGGACAGCAGGATTTTTGCCACAGCAGGTGATGTACATTTGATATCTGGGTGTTTGCCAGTGGCAAAGGTAGGAATAGAACCTAGGTCTTCTGGTTCCCAGCCCAGTGCTCTGTCCACTGCATCCCTTATATAGGGCAGAGAGCCTCAGAATTCCCCTTCTCACAAGCTGAATTCAGAGATCTGCAGAAGCAAAGTCAGATGAATAATGTATGTCATTTCAAAGAGGATTTGACACAAGGGCTCGAAATATTTTCCTCTGACTGCCTGAAAGGTTCGTTATGACACATTCCCATCCCTCCCCCAATCACCACCAGCTCTGTACTCTGTTTTGTATGTTGTAAAAATATAATAGAGCCATTTAGAGGGATTAAAACAACCTGGATATTGGAACGAGAGGCAAGACAGTAACAGCACTCCAATGCACACTAGGTTAGTGCTAGGGATCTGAATTCAGGTGCAGACTGCATTAAAGTCTCCTGAGCTCTTTGGCAGGATAGTTTGGCTGCTTCTGAACCAAACCAACAAAAAAAGCTCTGTCTGGTTTTGCATCCAACCCAGAATCAAAGCTGTAAGTTCAGGCTCAGATCCAGGAATCCGACCCTGCTGAAAACCTTAAGGGGGTCAAAGTTAAGAGTCACAGATGCACATAAAATGAAGAAAGGCAGAGAGTGGGGACTCCACCCTTTACTGCCAGAAGCTGGGAGTGGAAAACAGGGGACAGATCACTCAGTGATTGCCTGTTCTGTTATAGACTCATAGACTTTAAGGTCAGAAGAGACCATTGTGATCATCTAGTCTGACCTCCTGCACATTGCAGGCCACAGAACCTCACCCACTCCTGTAATAGACCCATAACCTCTGGCTGAGTTACTGAAGTCCTCAAATCATGCTTTAAAGACCAAGTTACAGGAATTCACCATTGACACTAGTTTAAACCTGCAAATGACTCATGCTGCATTAGAAGGCGAAAAACCCTGAGGGTCTCTGCCAATCTGAACCGGGGGAAATTCCTTCCTGACCCCAAATATGTTAGACCCCGAGCCTGTGGGCAAGACCCACCACTATCTGGAATAATTCTCTGTAGTAACTCAGAGCCCTCCCCATCTAGCGTCCCATCTCCAGCAGTTGGGGATTTTTGCTATTGGCAGTCACTGAGGGGACACATGCCATTGTAGGCAGTCCCATCATGGCATCTCCTCTGAAGCATCTGGAGTTGGCCACTGTCGGCAGACAGGATACTGGGCTAGATGGCGATTGGTCTGACCCAGTAGGGCCGTTCTTATGGTCGCTCATGATTATTTTAAAGGTAACATGCAAAGGGTGACTCTGCCTTTGTTTTTTACCTGATTCTTATTATTTGTATTGCAATAATCCCACTGTGAGAGGTGCGGTGCAAACACAGACCAAAAAGATGGCCCCTGCCCCAGTGTAAGTATAAGGCTTTGCCAGTAAATGTACCTAAAAATATAATAGCCTAAAAATGTGAATTTAAACCAGTATCGTTAAACTGGTGTAAATCCCTGGGTAGGACACTCCTGTTCCATTATAAGAGTGGGGTTGTTTCCATCTGATCTGGAGTTAGTTATGAATAGGTTTAAGTTAAAGCAAAACCAGCCACTCAACTGAACTAAGAGAGGCCCCCATGGGATTTGCACTGATTTAACTAATTTAACTTAACCAGGGCAGGTCTGCACGAAGACAAACCCAAAAACAAGAGAGAGCAGGTGCAGACAAACAGAGAGATGGGGAGCACAAGGAAACCATGAGACAAAGGGGACAGGCAGTGGTCTCAGCCCAGCAGCTGCCTAACAGTCCAGTTTCGGAAGGTGTCACAGCAAAGGAAGACGGAAGAGGAAGTGGATTTGTGGATGAGGGGGGGGGTTCGATGAACAAAGGAACCCTGAAAGGCTTTTTGTTGTTTGTGGTGGGGGGCACAGGAGAATTTTTTGGTTATTTGTAAAACTTTACAACTATCAGGGAAGTTTCCCTAGTTCTACTAAAGGACCTCTTGGGGCTCTCAGAGGTGAGTACCGGGAGCTCTGGCACCTCAGTAAGGGGCAGAGATGATACATCTTTAACTATGATGTTCTTTCTCCCTAATGTTTATTATGCACTGGAATTTAATGGGTATGCAAAATCAGTTTTAAAAAGCACGACTATGCATCCCTTCCACCCTCAATCATTCAACCTAGCCCTATTCAAGTCAATGGGACATTTGTCATAGAGTTCAATAGGGCCAGGATTTCACCCTCAGCCCCTTGGTTTGACACAATTTTACTAGTTTCCCAGCAGCAAGGCTTCCAGGGCAGAGAAAACCTGAATTCCTACGTAAACTAACAAGCACGTGACGGGAAATGTTTTTGTTCACAAAATCTTGTAGGATATATACAGGGAGCCTTAATATAGCACAAGTTCAGTTCTCACCCCTCACCCACCTTCTTAGCTCTCGGCTAGAGCTATTAACAGAAACCCAGAAATGCTTTACAGCGTTATCCACGGAAACGCTAAAAACAATTTCAAGGTGACAAATCAGCAGCTGATGTTTCCAGATTCTGCAAAAGATACACAGGATTCCAAACAAATGGAAACTAATATTTCAGCCATTTCCAAAAAACATGCTCAGAGCTCCAAGCTGCAAGGAGCCATTTACCAATACGAGTGGAGGGCACCTAGCATCCAGGTCTGCTATATTCCACGTGTACAGAGCTGTTTCGAAAGTTAGACTCCTAAATCACTTATGCACATTTGAAAATTTTACCAGACATCTCCTCCTGAAGCATTTTCCCATAAATGCAAAGCATGAGGACGAAAACCCTGCTTTCAAAGTTCAGGATTGCATTCCACTAGGTCATCCTTTGTCTGTTTTATAGCAATTAAATCGTTGTTATTGCTGTTATTGCTGGTGATTTACAGGCATCCAAGACAATAATTAATGTCCAGTTAGTGGACATTAATAATTAATGCACCAGTTATGTGCCCTGCAAAACAGACAGAGGACAAATAGATACTTAGATATTTGGTTACTATTTATTCAATACTCAAACCACGGTCAGCAAAAAAAAAAAAAAAACGAGCCAAGGGTTTTGCCTGCCAAATTACCTGAAATATTCGGGGTGTGGGAGGAAAGAAACTGGTTTGGGGAGAAGCAGGCACCGAAATTCAGGAAGTGATAAGAAAAATAAATAAAAGAACAGGCCTAACAATATGAGATGAAAATGACAAGTTGCAAAAACTTTGCTTGTTCAATTGGCAGCAATTGCTTCAGGAAAGGCCAATGGAAAATAGAAGAATGGGGAAAAGATTGTCTTCAGCAGGTTTCTTTTCCATGTATGTTCCATTTGTAGAGGCAGCTTTACATTAATAACTGATCTTTTGCTTCTGGACTTGGAGTGTCACTCAGTGAAGGGCGTAACTAAGAATCCCTGACACAGCTTATGTCTACAATGTTTGCAGTGAATATGGTGATTTAGAGACAAGCGACCTCTCTGCCCTATAGAGTTTAGACCTAACAGGACAAGTGAGAAACAAGGTGGAGTGAAGGAACGGGTAATGAAAATAACATCATGTGGTTGGTTTTGCAACAGTCCCCTCCACAAGTCCACCAGCAAGGAGTGAGCCTGAGACATTCACCCTCAAAGCACGGACCTCTAGCACTGGACCTAAAGGAGTGCCTTCATTAGCTGGTAGCAGTAGTAGACTCTTATCCTCTATAAGTCAGCGACAAGAGGGGCACATTACACGCACTGAGCCAGCACCTTTCAAGTTGGTTTTTTATTCATGCATATTGAAGGAGCTGCACTCTTAAAATGTTTGTTTATAAGCTACAGGGACAATACTTGGAGAAAAGTTGTGAGAACAGAGGTGAAGAAAAAAGCATGAAGAACAAAGGGGAACAGAAGAAAAGCATATGGACAGTGGAGCAAGTGGATGAGACTGGAAACAGAAGGGGACTGTGAGGCCAGGTAACAAGGGATGGTTGCACCATCTGAACTGTGTTTACTAGTAAATGTATAGTCTTCACCTAATCTGAAACCTCAAGCTACGATTTTTCAGATGAAAACAATACATAAACAGCGTTGTGTGGCAGCTCTTTGAATTCTAATGTCACACAAGAGGATCAGTGCAGACAGACAGATGGGGATACAAAATAAGCAGTTCACATCAAAATCAAGTGGAAGTTGGTTGGCTTGGTTAACAAGGTAGTGACTTTGAAGGACTCACTGTCCTTCTGTGCTTTATCAGTGAAGCATCACAACGGTTCCTTCCTTTACCACAACACTCACTGGGGGTCAGGGATAGCTCAGTGGTTTGAGCATTGGCCTGTTAGAGCCGGGGTTCTGAGTTCAATCCTTGAGGGGGCCATTTAGGGATCTGGGGAAAAAAAAATTGGGGATTGGCCCTACTTTGAACAGGGGGCTGGACTAAATGATCTCCTGAGGTCCCTTCCAACTCTGATAGTCTATGAGACCTTTTGAATAAGTTAACCAGGAGGTCCTAGCTGAGTACAGCTGGAAATTGGTGAGCACCTGTGACATCAAGAAGGCCCCACCAGCCAATCAGAATGTGGCTTTGGACAGTCAGCATCCACAGCTGTACTTTAATGGATGCTCTTTTGTACCTGCTGTCATTAAGTGGTGACAGTTCAGACCGGTCTAAACTAAGAAACTCTGTAGTCATAATTTACCATCAATGCGACTCCCGTAGGAACAGGACTCAGCCTTTGGTTTTGTTATTTTTAGCCAACGTGTTGCCGAGCCCAATCGCACAGTTAACCCTTTCCTACCCACCAGCCATGATGCTGGTCTACCCTACAGAGTCCACCCTTGCTAACACCGGTGGAGAAGTATAGCTACCAAGTTTCCCGGGGCAGACACAGCCTTACAGAGAAGTTCTTACTCTCCCAGGGTATCGTCCTCATCGTTCACACAAGGTCAGTAGGTTTAGTGGAGAAAAGCTCTTCTTCCTCTTGCTTTTTTCAGTAAACGAAGAGGAAAAAATGAAAGGAGGAAGTTGGAGCGCTAACGCTGCATGCAACAGCTAGCACAGCAATGATACACAGATAACCGGTCGAAGCCAACGACCTGAGAACCTAAAACCAAATCCCTCTTTAAACGTACTTCGTTGGCTTCTCCTTCCATCACTCATTCCCCTCCCACACCCATCTGCACCCCCCACCAAGCAGTCCTGGCCAATCAACAGTCATTAGTACTTAGATCATAAGCTCTTTGAGGCACAGACTGTCTTTTCATCCTGTGAGCCTAGCACAAAGGGGCCCTGATCCTTGATAGTACCTAGAAGTGTCATTCACAACACAAATCCAAATAAATAATAATGCACTGTAACCCTTGAATCCTTGGCTCAATGCTGTCATCTTTATTACACTGAGAGTTTTGCCAAATGAAAAACTGCAAAATTAGGGGGATAAATGTTGGGAAAATGAGGAAATTTTATACATATATGGTGGACATCTGCAGTCATTAGAGGATGCTGAATGCAATTTATAACCAACTATCACAAATTAATGGATATTAATTACCAAATGATCCTTTGGCAATCTACTGGGGCTTCCCACCAGAAATGGTCACACACAATGAAATGAGGAATTAATCTCTTATCTGCTAGTAGCTGATAAGCTTCTGATAGCCTCTGTTGGAAAAAGAAAAATAGTCCAACTCTAGAGGAATGGTTCAAACAAAGGTGGCTGTCACTGAAAAATTAATGCATCAATTATGTACCCTGTAAAACAGACAGAGGACAAATAGATACTTAGATATTTAGTTACTATTTATTCAATATGCAAACCACGGTTGGCAAAAAAAACCCAGCGCACCTGTCTGATTTGTTTGAATATTAACAGTTGAGAGACGTGCCTGCTTTGTTAAATACATGACATCAGAGATTTCACTCAATTTAACTAAATCACTAGAACTGTAAATGGGCCATCTTGATTATCACTACAAAAGTTTTTTTTCTCCTGCTGATAATAGCTCATCTTAATTAGTCTCTTACTCCACCTTTTCATGTTCTCTGTATGTGTATACATCTATCTTCTTACTCTATGTTCCATTCTATGCATCTGATGAAGTGGGCTGTAGCCCACAAAAGCTTATGCGCAAATAAATTGGTTCGTCTCTAAGGCGCCACAAGTCCTCCTGTTCTTTTTGCTGATACAGACTAACACGGCTGCTTCTCTGAAAAGCGTAAAGATGCTCACTCTGTAGCATGCTGACACCCCGTCAGATAAAGAGATCCAGTGATTATAGTTCTGTATAATGTTTCTCTAAACAAAAGCTCACTGTTGTAATGTTTACTGTACTGGCTCTGATATTTACATGGCTAGGATAAGCAAACCTGTTAAAACTTCCTAAATATAGAAATAGTTAAAAAGCCAAACCAAACCAAAACACATCAACAACAAAATCCCTGCAGATTAGACTGTAATCATGCTCGGGTAAAAGCCATCTCTTCCAGTCTGTTCGTAAAGTGCCATATATAGCAGGATTAAGAATCTAGCTGCATGTCCATTACAAGCTTTGACATTCCGGTGTTCAGAATCCACAATAAAACTTCCCACCAGGCTGAAAGGGGACAGCAATATACTGGAACTGGAGCATTTTGAAAAAGGAGGGGGATGAGGAGGGTGGAATGGACTAATAATCGCAGGTACTACTGCAATCAAATCCTGTCAACACAAAGGACTGAAGGCTGGTCTACACTGAAAACCGACATTAGCCTCTTATAGTTGGTATGGGTACTTCCACCTTTTCATGTTCTCTGTATGTATAGCTTCTTACTATACGTTCCATTCTATGCATCCGATGAAGTGAGCTGTAGCCCACAAAAGCTTATGCTCAAATAAATTTGTTAGTCTCTAAGGTGCCACAAGTCCTCCTGTTCTTTTTGCTGATACAGACTAACGCCATTGCTACTCTGAAAATTGGCAAAGCTGTGTCTCTCGACGGTGTGAAAAATCCACACCCCTGAGAGCTCTAGCTATGCCAGGGGTGGCCAACCGGTGGCTCCGGAGCCCCATGCGGCTCTTCAGAAGTTAAGATGCGGCTCCTTGTAGAGGCGCCGACTCCGGGGCTGGAGCTACAGGTGCCAACTTTCCAACTCTGCCACAGGCCCTGCCCCCACTCCACCCCTTCCCGCCCCCTCCCCTGAGCCTGCCGTGCCCTTGCTCCTCCCCCCGACCCAGAGCCTCCTGCACGCCGCGAAACAGCTGATTGGCAGGTGCAGGGAGGGAGGGGGAGGTGTTGATCGGCAGGGCTGCCGGTGGGTGGGAGGCACTGGGAGCGGGGTGGGGAAGCTGATGGGGGGCTGCTGACCGTATTACTGTGGCTCTTTTGCAATGTACACTGGTAAATTCTGGCTCCTTCTCAGGCTCAGGTTGGCCACCCTTGGGCTATGCTGACCTCACCCCCGATATAGACAGCACTAGGTCTAAGGAAGAATCTTCTGTCAACCTAGCTACCACATCCCAGGGAGGTGGATTAATTGCAGCAACGAGAGAGTACCACTCCCATCACTATAGTGAGCATCTACACTGAAGCGCTGCAGCTGTGCCACTGTGGACATAGCCAGAGGGTAACTTTACTCGTGTGAATACTGCCATTGAATTCCATGGTACCACGCACACAATCTGACTAATTCACAAGACGTAAGTGCTGACCGGATCGGGGCCTGCGTGATTCACAAATGAACAAGGCTCGTGCACCATACGACGTTCTATAGTCTTTTATTTTGACATGTGTGGGCTAGTCGAACCAATCAAAAATGTTATGTTGAACTTCTTTCACTGCAATGGAAAATTATCTTTTTGAACAAAATGAATGCACGCGCGCGTGCGTGCACACACAAAATGTCAACCAAAATTAGATGCGCGTAGTTTACAAAAAAAAAAAATAGAAACAAAAAGTTTTGAAATTTGGGGGGAAGGTTTTGTTTTGGTGGGGGAAGAATATGCACTTTTTATACCCCGCCCTCCATCATTCTAGTAGAAGGGCGGGGAAAAGGTGGTTTTGCTCTGCTGACAAAATGACATTTAAAAAAAAATTTTTTTAAGTATCTGAAAATTTCAAAAAGCTTAGTTTCAGAACTCGAAAATACGACAAATTTTCATTTAAAAAAAATGACTGGAAATTTCAAATGAAATTCTTTTCATTCCTTTCAAAATATTTCACAAAATCTATTTCTCTTTTCCCCACCAGCTCCATTGATTAGCTTTATTCATTTAGGATATTTCCTAACTGAACTGCAGCAGATCTTCTCCAAGAAACAGAAGATTACTCATGAGAGACACACACCCCTACAGCAGTCGTTTTCAAACTTCTTTTCTGGCGACACAGTTGAAGAAAATTGTTGATGCCCGTGACCCAACAGAGCTGGGGATAAGGGGTTTGGGAGGGGCTCAGGGCTGGGGCAGAGGGTTAGGGTGCAGGGGTGAGGGCTGCGGGGTGGGGCTGGGAATTAGGGGGTTCAGGGTGTGGGAGAGGGCTCTGGGCTGGGGCAGGGGGTTGGGGTGCGGGAGAGGGTCAGGACTCTGGCCTGGGAGTGCAGGCTCTGGGGTGGGTGCAGGATGGGGCTCCAGGTTTGGGGTGGGCTCAGGGCTGGGGCAGGGGCATGGGCTTACCTCCGGCAGCTCCTGGTCAGAAGTGCAGAGGGGGTGCTAAGGCAGGCTTCCTGCCTGTCCTGGCACCATGGACTGCACTGCACCCTGGAAGTGGCCAGAAGGAAGTCCGGCTCCTAGGCGGAGGCATACAAGTGACTCTGTGCAGCTCTCGCCTGCAGGCACCGCCCCCCCAGCTCCCTTTGGCTGGGAACTGGCCAATGAGAGTGCAGAGCTGGTGCTCAGGGCAGGGGCAATACACGGAGCCCCGTGGCGCCGCCGCCTAGGAGCCGGACCTGCTGCTGGCCACTTCCGGGGCGCAGCGCTGTGTCAGAACATGTAGGGACTAGCCTGCCTTAGCCGGGCAGCACTGCCGACGGGACTTTTAATAGTCCCGTCGGTGGTGCTGACCAGAACCGCCACGACCGAGTGCCTGACATTCCGCGACCCAGTACCGGGTCACGACCCGCAGTTTGAAAACCACTACCCTACAGCACTTGGCTGCTAACCACAAAACCCCTGACCCCTTCTTTGAAAATGCAAGGGGAAAGGAAGAGGCCAGGTGGGGTTGCTGCTGAGAACTTATTTGGGAGGAGCTCTACCCCAGCTGGCAATGTAAAACACATTGCTAAACCAGTGCTGCAGGCGCTTTCATCACTAAGGGGCTCTGACTCCTCAACAGGGGGAAGGAGATGGGGACAACATTTTCAGAAGCGTCCAGCATTATTATTATTTATTATGTGTATTGTGGTAGCACTCAGAGGCCTCAGTCCTGAACCAGGACCCCATTGTGCTAAGTGCTATACAGACACAGAACAAAAAGCTGCCCCCAAAAGTTGACAATCTCAGTAGATTTGGGTGCTCAGCTCCCCCCGTCCCCCTCCCTCAGGCCTGGTTTTCACTAGTAGTCAGCACTTACAGCACCCTTGGTTTCCAAGTGGAATTTGGAGCACTGAGCACCTCTGAAAAGTAGGCCTTTGATGGTCTCAACCTGGACACCCAAGACCTGAGGCCTCCCAACTAGAGATGTTGAGCAGCGGGTTGGACTAGATGACCTCCTGAGGTCCCTTCCAACCCTGATATTCTATGATTCTATGTGCGAATATCAGATTTTTTCTTTCATATTTCTTTGTAACTAAACAATTCAGAAACAAGACACCAATTCCAAAAACGTTCCAGTGTCGACGAAGCAGCTTTGCTCTCTGGGGAAAAAAGTTTTGGCTAAAAACGTTCAGCCAGCATCAGTGGAGATGTTTTGTAAACCCTTCCTGAGACAGGGGAGGGAGAGCGAGCAGTGTGTGGCCGGGCCAGAGGAGGAGGGAATTTGGGAGATTCTGTTGTATTTCCCTTGGGTGTGAAGGCACGCAGGTTTACGCAGCATTTTCCCTTGGCCCCAGAAAACCTCCCCCTGGGCTATATGAATATATGAATGCTGAATATATTCATATATGAATACATGAATGCATGGAAGGCCCGAGTGCCTTCCATGCATGGATTTCCCCTTCTCCGTGCAGAAGGGCGGATCAGCCCCTGCTGTGATACCCTTCCCCCGTCACTGTAGTAGAGGAAACTCCATGCTGGGGAGTCTCGAAGGGTGGGGAGAGTAGCAGGGGAAGAGACATACATCATTCTCTTTTGGCCTCTGAGGGCCTTAACAGAAAAAGATATTTCAGCCCCCAGCCTTTCCTGCATAGCCCCTCTGGGGACACAGACACTATCAGCAATCTAATGGAGCCAGGAAGCAGAGGGCTGCCCAGCTAAGACCACAGACACAGGGCTCTGAGAAGATGGTCCTGGCTCTTCCAACTAGGGTTGTGGGGGGGAGCACAGAGGTGACTCCATTTAGAGATTTCCTCCCACAGAGCCCCCTCCTGCAGCTTTTCAAAATGGGAGGGGATGATCTGATGCCCCATTTTTAACTTAAGGGCTTGTCTCCACTGCAGTGCTAGTTCAAGGTATAACTTGAGCACCGCCCCTAACCTCACTCCGGTCCACACACAAAAATCTCTAGCTTGGGTTAGGTGCTACATTAAACTTGAGCCCCCCCCCGACAGGTCAGCTACCTCAAGCGAGTAACGCAGAAGGAATGCAGCTGCTCTGGGTGACTAATCTAACCCATCTGGGTTATCTTATGGCAGGGTTGCTGTCACTCAAGCTAGCGAACTTGACTGTACGTGACCACAAAGTAAGTTTGAGTCAAGACATTCCCTTAGTCCACAGTGACTTCAGAGACAGGCAAACTGCTCAGAGGCCCGTTTTTTCAAACCTCTCTAATACTTTCCCTACACATGCACTTGATGGCTCATTCACACACCCTTTTTCCCAGCCCTCTCTAAAATCCTAGGGGTGAGGAGGATTTAGTTGAATTTACTTTTCAGAGGTGAGGTTTGTTTTTTTTTTTAAACACACAGCCCTGGATCTCACAGACCTCCTTCATAGAATCATAGAATCATAGAATATAAGGGTTGGAAGGGACCCCAGAAGGTCATCTAGTCCAACCCCCTACTCGAAGCAGGACCAATTCCCAGTTAAATCATCCCAGCCAGGGCTTTGTCAAGCCTGACCTTAAAAACCTCTAAGGAAGGAGATTCTACCACCTCCCTAGGTAACGCATTCCAGTGTTTCACCACCCTCCTAGTGAAAAAGTTTTTCCTAATATCCAATCTAAACCTCCCCCACTGCAGCTTGAGACCATTACTCCTCGTTCTGTCATCTGCTACCATTGAGAACAGTCTAGAGCCATCCTCTTTGGAACCCCCTTTCAGGTAGTTGAAAGCAGCTATCAAATCCCCCCTCATTCTTCTCTTCTGCAGGCTAAACAATCCCAGCTCCCTCAGCCTCTCCTCATAACTCATGTGTTCCAGACCCCTAATCATTTCCCTACCGATGAAGTTCTGTGGCACATCTACAAAACAGAGCAAAGATAAAAAGGGGTGTCGTTTATAGCTGAAAAACGAGGGTGAGGCATGAACCAACGCTTATTTTCATACTTTTTCCCAATACATACCTTGTGTTTGCATACCGATTGTGCCATGCTACAGGCCGAGACAATGGACCCATTACAACACTCAGAATTTACACCTCACTTTGCAAACCACAGCAGTCGCATTCAGCTAATCCAGCCAACCCCTAAGCAGACTTCAGGGAGGCTGCTCTGTGCTTCTCAGTCGGGCTAACATCCTTGTGAGGTAGGGGAGGCGTCATTAGCCCCATTTTACAGATAGCCTTTTGGTGCTGCCATTCCCTAAGGACGACCTTTTCAGAAGTGCCCACCAATTTTGGGTGCCTCAGTATTAGGGTATCCAGATCTAGGCACCTGGATTTTCATAGGTGCTGCATACCCACTGCTCTGACTGCCTGTCACTGGAGTTGTAGCCACTCAGCACTTGGGCACCCAAAAATTAAAGAACTCAAAGACAGTGGAGCAATCCAGACTCAAGTGGCTTTCCTAAAGACCACACACCATTTAGTGTAAGAGCAGAGAATCAAACGCCAGAGTGTCTAGTTCCTACCCCTGCGATTAGACTATGTCAAGGGACCAGAAAGTCAGTTTCCATCATCTACCCTGTCCTGGCAAGTTACTTCATACAGGCAGACCCCTGCACCGAGCCCAGCTGACTACATCCTGTCCCCAGTGGAGAGACAGCTCACAGGAGCGATTGGATCTGGCTTGCGGAGCAGCTTGTAGGAGATCAAGGCCATAGAAGTGCTATATGACTATATATAATATTATATATATAGCGGCTGCTCATACCCCTTCCACTCCCTGCCTGACCCAGCTGCCAGGGACAGGGGCCCAGGGTGCCAGAGGGCAGGCACAGCAGGAGGACAGAGCCCCTCTTGGGCAATCTGGGAGAGGGAGGGAGCATTTGACCCTGTGTGCCCCCCCGTTGGTTGAAATCCTGGTCCCATGGAAGTTAATGGCAGAACTCCCATTGTCTTCACTGGGACCCGAATGTCCCCCCAAGTGCAGACACCGAGGGACGGTGTCACTCACCACAAAACTGCAGCCACTTCTGGGGTGCCGCACAGCCACTGCTGGACAGCACACAACAAAAGCCACACAAACAGTAAGCGAAGAACACCCCGTCCAAGGAAAGCTGCAGCATATGGCATCCAAACGCCACAGAGGACCAGCCAGCTGCAGTTACTGCCTGGCAGGCAATTTTAACCATGAAAATTATTTACTTTATGAGCCACAGAAACCCTGGCACTCTCTCCTGCTGTGCATCAGAGGTCTCCAAAGATGACATGCATTAAAGCAGAAGCCAGCCTACTCCAGCTGAGGGAAAGCAGGATCAGAAAGGCTGGGACAAGCAGGCAGCTCCAGCCCAGGGCATTCTCCTTAAAGGCTCTTGGGAATCAAGAAAAGTCCAATTTGGTACTAGCTTCATTCCAGCTCCTCTTTCCCCAGGCCAGCTGTTCCCCCCGACACCTCCCAGCCAGCTCCCCCTCTCACCCAGAAGTTCCCCTTGAACAGAGTCTCCTTCATGGTGCAGGAAGGGCTGCAGCAGAGTCCCCCAGCGCCCCAGGCTGCAGAGTCTGAGCCACACCGAGAACCGAGAACTTTTTAGTTCCTCCTCAATCCCTGGCGCCTGCCGCTGGCTCCTCTGGGTCCTAAACCCCAAAGCCAGCAACCAGCCACCCTGCTTTTTCCTCTCCTCCCTGCCAAAGCAGCGATTATCTGCATGGGATTGCAGGACTTTCCCCTTTCCTTTCTGGGCTTGTTTCCTTTTTAGTGGCTCTTTTCTTGAGGAAGAAGGGCAAGGAATAGAGAAAGTCTGGGTTTTAGGAGTGAAGAGCCCAGCAAGCGCACACCTGGCTGGATGTTTCCTCCCTGGGCTAGTTAATGACTGCAGCAGATTACAAAATCACGGGTCACGTCCCTAATCGGTGTGGGCTAGTGGAGTGAGCACTGGGCTGGGGCTCAGGAGACCAGAATTCTATTCTCAGCTCTGCCGCTGGACTGCAGGGTGACCTCAGGCAAGTGACTCTTAGTTCCTCCGTTTCCCCATCTAAAAATGGAGAAAATTAGTGATACTGACCTCCTTTGTAAAGTGCTCTGAGATCTACTGATGAAAACAGCTGTAAGAGTTAGGCATTATGATTAACAATAATCATATGTTAAACCGCTAATGCATGTACAACCCTTTGCAGGTGTAAAGCATTATGAGGCAAAGAACATGGTCAAGAATGATGTGGGGCCAGATTTTCAATTGCTCCATGCCCACGACTGGCTCTGGATGGGCCTCAGCCTTTCCAAGTGAATGATCTGAAACACACACAGTTATTTGCAGGGCTGAATCAAGGGGTGAGGGTGAGGAGTAATTCAAGGGCAGAATGGAAATACCAAGAGAAAGAGGAAAAAACACCACCAGTAATCACCGCCCCCTGGTAATCACCTTCCCAAATACCAAGACAGCAAATAATCAGGGTTTCTTTAAAGAATCCCTGGGATGTAGGCACAGTTCCATTGCATGTGTGCCAACAGGCAAAGAGCACAATTAGTTCCGTGCAACTGGCTGGGCAGCATTCCCACAAGGTGTGTGTGAATTTCCCCTCAGATTAGATCACTAACAGATTCCAAGACAAGAGGGTTCATTGTGATCATCTAGTCTGACCTCCAGTAGACCGGAAACCTCACCCTAGGATTGCTCATCCCCTCAGAAAATCAGACTCTTTCACGGTGTCTCGAGTTGGACACCCAAAATTAGCGCCCGCTTTTGATCTTAAGGAAGGCCAGAGCCCCTCTCCCCCTCAGTCGGGCAATCTGGAGGCACCTTTGATCCTAGTGTCACACAGTGAGCTAGGAGCATTGCCAGGATGAGAACCCAAGCTTTGTCCTACTAATCGCTAGACAGTGCTGCTTTCCTTGCATGCATCTGATTATTTTCCATAGAGCCAATGCCTTGCTTTAGTAATAAGCACTGTCGCCAGCAAGAACCTTCTGACGTGAACCTGCAGGGCCATTTACTGACATCTGACTAATCAAACACAGCCTAGAATTAGTCAGTCTCGTGGCTGCTTTTCAGCCACTGGATAACCAAAACCTGCAGAAAACCAGCATATCCTAAGGTAATATTTGCTGTCAGTCACTTACTAATGCTTCTTCCCACAAAGAGGCAAAGGGGGAGGTAGATCTCACTCAGGTTAAGTTAACTTGTGTGATTGGCACCTGAGTTTTAATCTTGCCTGGCTGGCTCTGAGCAGCCCTACTGCAAAAAGTGTCCTACGAGCATTACTGTGTCCTCGCTGTTTCTGCACTCCCCCAGGTGTTGCTGGAGGGTACAGCCCATGGTTCTTTGTGCCGAGACACTCTAGGCTAGGATTCTTTCCCACTCAATAGTGAGAGAACTACTCAATCCTTCAGAGGGCACCATGGTAAGGCACGGGAGGACTATAAGCACTGAAGTGATTTAGCCTACATCCACACTGCAAAGCGGGCAAGTTCCAGCCCAAGCTGAAGTAGAGTCTGGGTTCTAGTCTATGCACCCATAAGATCAGCCCAGGTTTAAAGCACCTCCCAATCCAGATAGGAGGTTTTTGAGTGTGGGTGGGAGGGTTGGGCTAAAACCTGGGTAAGAACCTGGGTTAACATTGCAATGTAGACGTGTAGCTGCCTACCTGGTTTATCACATGCTGTAACTAACAAGGTAAACCCAAATCACTCCATGGCAGGACAGTGTTGTCCCTAGGAGAAATGATCTAGAGATAAAATGAGAATCTGCTGGAGCCCATGTCGCTGTGTGCAAAGGCCCCATGCAGCTGCATTGGCTCCAGGGACCCTTGCCATTTCCAGCTTCCATGTCAACTACTTACTATGGCTGCAGAGACTGTATTTACTTCTCAAAGGACTGCAGGTTAAAAGGGGCGATGAAGCACACATCCCCAGCCCTGGAGGGTACACCACCAGCTCCCAGAATGCGGAAAGATTCTGCTATAGAGGCAGCTATCCACATTTTCCACGTTAGTAAGGGGTCTCCTCTGCATGGAACCATCCAGACCTTAGCTTGCAAAGTGCGTTGGGATCCTTCAGAATGAAAGCGTGACAATAAGCATCCTGTGTTGTTGTGAGGTGTCATCTAAACCCATGTAGAAAACCTGGAGGAAATAGGCCCTTCTACTTGAAAACGTCAAAGGATCATCTCTAGTCCTTTGCAGGACACAAAAGAAACCACCAAGATTTGCCCAATGCTAGATGGACATAACACCATTCAGCCCCAAAATACCAAGGCTTCTATCTAGAAGAGGAGGGGGAGCTTGTAACTTTCTTATGATTTCTGGGCCAGCCATTTGAAGGAGACATAGTCATAAATACTTGAGCAGCTCTTGCCATTCCATCCTGGACAGGGCAACAGTAGCTGTAGCTGTCACATGCTGGTAATAATGTGTATGAAGAGGTGGGAAGGGAGAACACCACGTGGAAGGAGGAATGAGCTCTCAGGGTGGTTCATTACAGGCTTTAAGTAGCTTCATAACCATTAGCAATGTCATTTGTTCATTAACATCCCACAAAAGCAGAAAGACCTGGCTGCTCCCTCAATGAATCCGCCCTGTCAAGTTACTAAGAATAACTCTGCCACCTGATGAGAAAAATAAAACAGGTTCCTGCTCTATTGCCCTGTAATATACATGTGGATGTCACATAACCCTGTGATTCAGAGCCGGAACGGGAAGCAGGGCTGTTGAGAATAATAATTAAATCCATTAGTCTCCCTTTCTATTCAGGGTAAAGATAAGGAAAGCTTTGGGTCAAGTCAGTCCTCAGTGCAAAGAGATTTGTCTGTTTTTAAATGGGACAATGGCAGGCACCAATCTAATTAATTCCTCCTAATGGGGTTTCTTTCTCCTCTGATACAGATTGAGGGTCTGCAGCATCCTTAGGGAAGGGATATTTGTACAGTTTAACATACCGGTGCACGATTGGCCTCTTTGAGAGAACAAAAGGCTACCCATCATGAAGTATGTTTGAAGAGGCAACATTCCATGCTCAGTAACCACAGCATGAAAACTATTAACTCATTAGGCTTCCTAATTCCTGTCCCAAGACTGATGGAATAATGACTCTCCACGTATGTTGGCTCAAGCTTTGGGGGTGTATAATGAAAGAGCACTTGACCTGCTTGGCTAAATTACACCCATCCAAGAATCTACTGGTGCTCCGGGAGTATTCATGGACTTAGCCTCATTGCTTGCAGAGTTTGCAAAGCCAGCCTTAGACACACAGAACAATTTTTCACACAGATGCACAAAGCCAATGATTCTTGGGAACCATGATCACAGGCAGAGCTCCCTCTGCTGCCAGGAAGAGGAGAACCTGAAATAGATTTCTGTACTTGTCGTGTCCAGAGAAGCCTTTAGGGCTTCTCAAAACTTAACTGACTTATTGTTTATCAAACAGAGTAGAAACACCCTTCCTGGAAGGGATGGTCTTGTGCTTAAAGCACTGGCCTGGGACTCAGGAGACCTGGATTCAGTTCCCTGTTCAGCCACAAACATCCTGTGTGACCTTGGCCAAGTCACTTAGTGTCTCAGTGTAAAACGGGGATAACAATATTATTACTAATTTTTGTTACCATAGTGCCTAGGAGCCCCTGGCATGGATCAGAGCCCCATTGTGCTAGATGCTGTACAAACACACAACAGAAGGATGATTCCTGCCCCAAAGAGCTTACAGTCTAAGTACTTCTTTTCTCCCACTCCAATTGTCTTAACTATGCATATTGTAAGCTTGCCGGGGTGGGGTTTGCCTCTCTCTATGCGCATGTACAGTGCTGGGCACAATGGGGTCCTGATCTCAATTGCCGTCTCTAGGCACCACCATAAAACAATAATCGTCATCATCAGCTTCCGAGCCTACGTAAAGCCTAGCTATAAGCTGGAGATGGCCCATCATTTCCAGCTCTCAGAAAGGTTAGTTGAGGGATCGTCCTTCAAATGAACTGAGGCTGTGTGCTAGGTACTGGAGAATGTGGATGCATTCTGGTGAATTTGAGCACATATATGACTAGTGTTATACAATCACTAACTAGTTAATTGTCACAGGCAGATAAAGTAAAGTATCTGCATCACAGGTTTAAATATGGGGAAACTGAGGCAAAGATGCTAAGTGACTTTACTAAAGCCACAGAGGGAGTCAGTGATTGAGCTGAGATTAGCCCATTGCAGTCCTTTGCTCTCAGTAGCTTATATGGGATCTACAGGGAAAACCACAGAAACATCATAAATGATCAGTTCCTATTGGTTTAGGCTGTCAGGGCTCCACAAGGAGAGGGGCTGGAATATATCTCAATATTTCTTGGTCTCTAAAAGCAGTGGGATCCCGTGGTCTGCATGTGTCCTAAAACCTGCCTCTGCCCCTGTGAGGTAGAGAAGTATTATCACCCTCTCAGAACAGGTAGGGAAACTGAGGCATATAATTGGTGAGTGATTTGACTGAGGTCACATGGCAGAGCCAGAAGCAGAACCCCCATCGCCTAACTCCAAGTCCTGCGTCATAACAACAAAATCACTCTCCCACCGGAACCTCTGCCTGTAGCTATTTGTGACACTTTTGTCTCTTGTTCTGAACTGGCTAATTTTGCACATTCCTTTTATTATTCAGATACATGCCAGACACAGGTGACCAATGCATTTGGAAAACCATCAGTCAATCACTATCCCCAGCATTCACTCATTTTGCTGGGGGGGCATTTCACTTTTCCCCCGCCCACCCCAAACACAACCAAAGATTCTCACCTGCATCTGCGGTGCCATCACCTTGAAGATAGGTTTTTCTATTGAGGCAAAGCTATTCCACAAGAATTCCATGTCTCTCCTTCTCTCAGCACCTGCCAGCTCTGATGCACCATCCCAACTAGCAGAGCCAGTGTAACAGGTATGAACATAGGTAACAGGAAGGAGCAGCTATTCTGGAGTTCTAGAACAGAGCAGTCTGTGGAGCACAAATGTAGGTGGGGCACTGCAGGGCAAACACCAGCACAGGATGGTGTTTGGGGACATGTGAGCCCATGGGAAATGTCTCCACAGATTTATATAGTTGCATGTTATGCAGAAAAATACAAAATCAAAAACAACGAGGAATCCTTGTGGCACCTTAGAGACTAACAAATGTATTTGGGCATAAGCTTCTGTGGGCTAAAACCCACTTCATCAGATGCATGGAGTGAAAAATACAGTGACCAGTATAAATATTACAGCACATGAAAAGATGGTGTTCCCTTACCAAGTGAGGGGGTCACTGCTAATGAGGCTGATTCAATTAAGGGGGAAGCGGCCTATTTTCAACAGTTGACAAGAAGGGGTGAATATCAAAGGAGGAAAATTACTTTTGTAGTGCTAACGAGGCCAATGCAACCAAGGTGGACATGGCACATTTCCAACAGTTGACAAGAAGGTGCGAGTATTAGCAGAGGGGAAAATTACTTTTTGTAGTGACCCATCCACTCCCAGTCTTTATTCAGGCCTAATTTGATAGTGTCCAGTTTGCAAATTAATTCCAGTTCTGCAGTTTCTCATTGGAGTCTGTTTTTGAAGTTTTTTTGTTGAAGAATTTGGCTCAAACATAGTTAAGTCCAAAAGTTGCATGGAAAACATACATGAAGGGACATAGAAGAAATTAGGCTACTCCGTTCAGCGTAAAATTGGAAACCAGGAACTTCTGAGTTCTAACCCTGCCTCTGACACTGGTTAATTGTGTAGCCTTGAGTACACTACAGTACTTAAATCTTTCTGTGCCTCAGTTCCCCAACAGTAAAACAGAGGTGATAATACTTCCTTACCTCATGAGAGGATTGTAAAAGTTAATTAATGTTTCTTAAACATTTTGAAGACACTTTATATGTCCTTAGGGTTATGATGATGATGATACAAGCTTCAGAAAGAAAAGGAGTACTTGTGGCACCTTAGAGACTAACCAATTTATTTGAGCATGAGCTTTCGTGAGCTACAGCTCACTTCATCGGATGCATACCGTGGAAACTGCAGCAGACTTTATATATACACAGAGAATATGAAACAATACCTCCTCCCACCCCACTGTCCTGCTGGTAATAGCTTATCTAAAGTGATCATCAAGTTGGGCCATTTCCAGCACAAATCCAGGTTTTCTCACCCTCCGCCCCCCCCCCCCCCCTACACACACACACAAACTCACTCTCCTGCTGGTAATAGCCCATCCAAAGTGACCACTCTCTTCACAATGTGTATGATAATCAAGGTGGGCCATTTCCTGCACAAATCCAGGTTCTCTCACCCCCTCACCCCCCTCCAAAAACTACACGCACAAACTCAATCTCCTGCTGGTAATAGCTTATCCAAAGTGACCACTCTCCCTACAATGTGCATGATAATCAAGGTGGGCCATTTCCAGCATAAATCCAGGTTTTCTCACCCCCCCCCACCCCCATACACACACAAACTCACTCTCCTGCTGGTAATAGCTCATTGTAGGGAGAGTGGTCACTTTGGATAAGCTATTACCAGCAGGAGATTGAGTTTGTGTGTGTGGTTTTTGGAGGGGGTGAGGGAACCTGGATTTGTGCAGGAAATGGCCCACCTTGATTATCATACACATTGTGAAGAGAGTGGTCACTTTGGATGGGCTATTACCAGCAGGAGAGTGAGTTTGTGTGTGTATGGGGGTGGGGGGGTGAGAAAACCTGGATTTGTGCTGGAAATGGCCCAACTTGATGATCACTTTAGATAAGCTATTACCAGCAGAACAGTGGGGTGGGAGGGGGTCTTGTTTCATGGTCTCTGTGTGTATATAATGTCTGCTGCAGTTTCCACGGTATGCATCCGATGAAGTGAGCTGTAGCTCACGAAAGCTCATGCTCAAATAACTTGGTTAGTCTCTAAGGTGCCCCAAGTCCTCCTTTTCTTTTTGCGAAGAAAGACTAACACGGCTGTTACTCTGAAAGCTTCAGAAAGAAGCCTTTCTGTTACCTTCAAACCAGATCAGTTCCTGCAAAGGCAGCAACGGCATCCTGAAGTCTTCCTTCCTCTTTGAAAAGGCCTTTCCACCATAAGAACAATACTCACACCACTGCCACACTTCTGCCCAACACACCCCAACCAGCCACAAATAAATAAAATTTAAAAAAACAAAAGCCTGACCTCTAGCAAAATTGGTAATCCAAAAGAGAAGTACCAAAGACCCCAGGGAATCCAATACAGACATTGCTGTTGATATTAATTTTACGTGGATGGTGCTCTGATTCGATGGTGACGGGCACAGCATGAAAACTTTAAGACAGAAAAGTAGAGGGAGCAGATTATCAGATGGTGTAATTTGTCATAGGGCCACAATTTACACCAGTTGATAATCTTCCCCAATAACTTTCTAGTCAGAAAGGAGAGAAATATCTGGATTCCTAGAAATCCTGGGTTGCATCCACAGCCTTGAATTATAAAGAAGACTGAGGGTAGACCCGATAAGAGTCTTCAAATATGTTAAGGGCTGTTATAAAGGAGACGGTGGTCAACTGTCTTCTGAACACATAACAATTAGTAATGGGCTTAATCTTCAGCAAGGGAGATTTAGGTTAGATATTAGGAAAACCTTTCTAATTTATAAGGATAGTTAAGCACTGGAACAGACTTTGAAATGAGGTTCTGGCATCCCTATCATTGGAGGTTTTTAAGAAGAGTTTGGACAAACATCTGTCAGGGATGGACTAGATATACTTGGTCCTGCCTCAGCGCAGGGGGCTGGACTAGATGACCTCTTGAGGTCCCTTCCCGCCCTACATTTCTATTATTCTAACCCCAAGGATGGACTAATATAGAAGTGTTTATATTCTGGTATATACCATGTGGGAATGAAATACACCACTTCTATGCTGGTGTAATTGTGCCCACACTTGGAGGGTAGTACTGCTTTCACTATATTGGTATAGATAAAGCACGACAATTTTTGTGTGTAGACAAGGTCGTAATGTGCTCAGTTATGGGTGTGACAAAATAAACTCTAGATTAGAAAGATAGGTATGTATGACTTGATCCAAAGCCATTGAAGTCAATGGGAATCTTTCCATTAATTTCAATAAGCTTTGGATCAGGACCATAAATAAGATCTCATTGAGCTTTAAAAATCAAGCCAAGCCTACATAACTTAGGCTCCTCAGTCTCTATTTGGACACATAAGTAAAGAAACCCGATTTTTCAGAAGTGCTTTGGGTTACCATACGACTGTATTTTCCCGGACATATCTGGCTTTTTGGTTCTTAAATCGCCATCTGGGAGGAATTTTTAAATATCTAAAAATATCCGGGATTTTGCCATTATTATTTTTCCCCAAAGAAGAGTTGATCATTCAAGAAAGAGAATGAATGTTGATCCATAGGTGCCGACTCCGTGGGTGCTCTGGGGCTGAAGCACCCACAGGGAAAAATTGGTGGGTGCTCTGCACCCACCAGCAGCTCCCCGCCCCCCTGCCCAGCTAACCTCCACCTCCGCTCCACCTCCTCGCCTGAGTGTACCGCATGCCCGCTTTTTCCCCCAGCTCCCAGCGTTTGCGCTGCGAAACAGCTGTTTCGCGTGGCTGGGAGGGAGGCGGGAGGAGGGGGAACGTGGCACACTCAGGGGAGGAGGCGGGGTCAGGGCGGGGATTTGGGGAAGGGGTCCAATGAGGCAGGGAGGGGATGGAATTGGGGCGGGGACTTTGGGGAAGGGGTTGGAATGGGGGCAGGGAAGGGGCGGGGCTGGGGCCAGGGGGGTGCGAGCACCCTCTGGTGCCGGGGAAAGTTGGCGCCTTTGGTTCCAGACAGGTCTGATCATTTTTCCATTGTGGTGACAGCGCAACGTCGACAATTTCAGTGTCTTTTCTGAGTTCGTGCCGTGTACGGTAGTGTTTCCTCAAGAGCTCTTTATTTGATATTTTATTTTACTGCCCCCAAACACAAAGCCAAAACGAAAATGTAAATTCACTGCAGAACTAAAGACGAAATTCCCGTGTTTTCGAAGTGGTAGAGAAGAGTGGGAAGCTGAGTGCTTGGTCAGTAGACCTGGTACTTACGTCTCTGTGAAAAATAAAGACACTAATGATTTACAAACTCAGGTGGACTCCGACAAGCACAAAAAAGTAGTTCAAGAAGAGAGCTCGTCATCAAAATTGACAGATTAGTTTGTAAAACCAGGCAGCGAATCAGAGGATGCTGTTACTGCAGCAGAGGGTGCTTTTGCATTTCACACCGCTAAGCATCACGATCGCTTTACGTCAATGGATTGCACATCTGTCTTGTTGAAGAAGACGCTCCCTGATTCTGACGTTGCACAGAAGTTTTCAAGCGCTCGAACCAAGACAGAAGCAAATTGTTATCTCTGTGGTTGCACCGCATTCTGCTGATGTTCTTCTGAAAATGTGTGAAGAAAATGACATCGCTTACTATGGAGTTGCTATAGATGGAAGCAATCATGGTTCAGTGAAAATATTTCCAGTAATTATTCAGTATTTCGACTGGAAGACTGGCGGTTTGCAGTCAAAATTGATTGAGGTCCAGAACACACCTAATGAGACTGCCGACACGATTGCTCATTACGTAAAAGAAACGCTTGAAAAAAATGGTTTGTTCGAGAAGTGTATTGCATTTACAGGTGACAACGGCAATACAATGTTTGGAGGACTCGGGCGTGATGAAGATGGAAAGAATGTGTTTGCAAACTTAAAGAAGTTGTTGCAGAAGAGAACATTAATTGGTGTGGGTTGCCCAGCACACATTTTGAACAACTGTGTTCACCATGCAGCAGAAAGAATGAACGGTGACACTGAGAACATTATTTTTAAAATTTACCAGTACTTTCATATCTACACTGTCCAAACTGAACGCCTGAAGGAGTACTTTGAGTTTGTTGATGTTGAATACAGAAAGCTGCTTTCAAGCAAGACACGACAGCAGTCATTATTTCCAGGCATTTCAAGGCTGATACAGATGTTTCTGGCCTTCAAGTCATTCTTTCTGTCACAGGACAAACCACCCACAGTGCTTAAGACATTTTTTGAGTATGAATTAAGTGAGATTTACCTCTGGCACATGTATTCACTTATGAGTGTATTCCAAACTTACATCCAAGAAATCGAAAGGGAAAGCAATTCTGTCATGGAAGTGCTGAAAACTTTGAACTCGGTTCACACTATCTTTCTTGAACGCAAGGCTCGCAACTTTATGTCCCTGAAAGTTAGGAGATTACTGGCACAAAAGCGCATGGAAGGAATTGATGAAGAGTATGACAAATTCTGTGCTGAAGTAGATAATATGTACAGCAGATGCTTAGAATATTTGGAGAAGTGGCTTAGACCCCTGGAAGACTTCTCTTGTTTCAGATAGATTACCCTGAATGAGACACCAAATTGGAGTGATGTGGAACCTTGCATCAAGTACCTGATCGATAAGGGGGTTCAAATTGATGATGTGAAGTGTTTTGATCAGGTCAGCAACCTGAAGAAGTTTACGGAAACTTGCAACAGTGATGAAGAGTTCAGTAATTTGCTAGCACACCAGAAGTGGACCAAATATTTTGAGAAATCCAAAAGCATTTGAGTGTCATTCAAAACTGTTAAAGATTGCACAGTTCTTCTTTGCTATTCCTTCTCACAATGCAAATGTAGAGTGAATTTTTCCACTGATGCAAAGCCAGTGGACAAAGGAAAGGAACAACTTGAATGTTGAGTCACTGAAAGGAATTCTACTTGTACAGTACAACTTCAGACAAATTTCTTGTAAAGGCTTTCATGCCTTCTTAAAGAGCAATCAACCACTGCTGAGAAAAATGCGATCTGCAGAGAAGTTTGTGTGGGCACATGAGGAGAAAGAAAACTGAAGAACTGGTGAAAGGAAAGGACTCACTACATTATAAAGAAGTACAGTAAACTTTAAATAATTAAACGTCACTTTTGAGGTCATATCACTTTTTCTTATATATACTCAATATAGACAACATGTAGCACTCAGCATACAACAGTATAATAACACATTAATACAACACGAGTTGGTAGATACTGGTGCAAATACCCCCCTCCCCCGTGGAGTGTCCTCTTTTTTGAATGTTCAAATATTGTAACCCTAGAAGTGCTGAGCATCCACAAATCCCACTGAAGTCCAGGGGAGCTGGGGGTGCTCAGCACGTCTGCAGATGGGGCCCCACTTTTGTTGAGGCACCTGGTTTACACATTCTGGCCTGTATGTGGGTAAGAAGCTCCAGGCTGTATTGTTTTCTGTAACAACTGAGTGTGAAAGGTCGTTGTGAAAAAAAGGTCACCAGTTGAAAGGGTTCTTTACTTACATGTGCCAACAGGGACCAAGGAGTATACGCTACATAGCTGCTCAGCTTGGCTTGAGTTTTAAAGTTCAATATTTGTAAGGGAAGTGTCATTTTGGGCAGGATGGGGATGGGGGGAGAGTGAGGCTGTCGGTTGAAACCTGATTTTCTGAAATGACACCCCTGCCCAAAAGTATGTAGGCGTTGGGTAGGACCTTGTTTAACAGGCTATTTACCAAGTGCAGCATGTGAGGGAAATCTCCCCTGGAGAGAGCTGTGTTGCCCAGAGCACTCCAGAAGCTAGGAGAGGGTCGAATGGGTGGAGAACCAGCCAATCACAGCTCAGCCTCAGGGTCAGAGGTGTCCCCTGCTGAAAGCCTTGGCTTTGTGGTTCCTGAAGTTAATCTCTGGGCTATTATTGGTTCATTAGAATTTCTAGTTTGTTTTCTGTCAATAAATAACCCCTTTCCCACCTCCAACATTGCAGACTTTGAACTTATTTGACCAAAATCAGGACTTACTGACTGTCTGGCATCTCCAGCTTCCTGGAAAATGCGGGGCACATGTGACATCCCAGAGGAATTGGTTAATTCTTGGGAAAGCTGGTGGGGGAAGGAGATATTCGGGCACGGGGTAGCTACAGAGAAGTAGCTTCAGCGCTCACCATGGAGCAGCTCTGTGCTTTCACAAACCCAGCTAATTCATTCTCACCACCTCTGTGAGCAGGGCCGGCCCACAACATTTTGGCACCTGAGGCGGGGAGCTCAAATGATGCCCCCATGCCCCCTTGCTTGGGCCAAAACTTTGAAAGGTCTCAATTCTGCCTTCTTCCTGTTCTACTCCTCCCATGGTACTGCTCTGCTACCTATCCCAATAAAGGAGAACTAACTACTTAAAATTCCTTGTTCAAAAATTTTAAGTAACACTTAACTTTCAAATGCCTGAACAGCAAATGTAACTTTTCTTGTCTCCATAGTAAACACTGGCATTTTTATCTGTTTGAATAATCAAAGTGGTGCTTTCTGTGCCTTCTTGGTTGCAAAGATTTGAACTGCTTCCTGAAGGTCCACAGTCTGGGCCAGCTCATGCTCTACTGAGGTGATTGCAAGGCCGACCAGCCTCTCCTGTGTCGTTGTGGAGCGTAGCTTTGTTTTTATTAACTGCAGCTTGGAGAAGCTGCGTTCTCCACTGGCAACTGTTACAGGAAGTGGCACATATATTCCAGAACAGCCTTTGGAGTTGATCCTGCTGAAATGTATCTTGAAAGGGCTTTCAGTTCATCACCTAAATCACTCGCATCAATATCACGCATGTTATCATGTGTCCACACTGTCTCTAGTGCCCTGCATTGCTGGTGTAGGTCTTCTTCAGGTATAGTGAGGAGTTTTGGAATATCATACAACATCCCAGATATACTGCTGTGTTCCTTGAGCTGCATGAAATGTTCTTCAACTGACTGTATTGCACAATCTGGCACCTGGTTAAAGAATTCAACTTTGAATTGTTGTTTGGGGTCTCTTATGGGATTATCCTGTGCCTCGTAATCAAAATGTCATCTTCTTCTTTGGTGACCCTTGTATTCTTGAATGGGTGGGAAAATAGCATCAGTGTGAAGTTCCTCTGCCAACTTCTATGCACTCTTCAGAACATTTTGAAATCCCGCATCTGACCAGTAAGACTGTAGGTATGACTTTGCTTTGTCCAGTTGTTCCATTGCTCCAGATATATCAAGGTCAACACCTTGGAGTCTCTTGCTTACAACACTTATTTCAAACAGTATGTCATGCCACAACACTAAGCCACACAGAAATTCAAAGTTATGTATGTTTCTGGTGATTCCATTTCCCTCTGCCGCTGTTCTCCCACGAACCGTTCCTGTCATAGCATTATCCTCCATAATGGCAACTATGGCATCATCTATCTTCCCAATTTGGTGTTTGATAGGCTTTATCGCCTCCACTCGACTTTCCCACTGTGTGGCACTCAGTGGTTTCGGTGTCAGAGAAGATGTTCCCAGATGTTGCTTCAAAATTTGTCATCAATGAGTTGATGCAGAGAAAAATACATAGATGCTTTGAATTACATTAAAAAATTCAGCAGCCTCACTAGAAGCTGATGCTGCATCGCTGACCACCAAGTTCAATGAATGAGAACTGCATGGGACATAAAAAGCTCAGGGGTCTAACTCTCAGATCCGTGTCTGCACTCCTCTGTTCTTTCCTCTCATGTTGGCACCATTATCGTAGCCCTGACCTCTCATTTCAGCTTTCGCAATTCACGTATCTTCCAGCTTTTTAAGGAGCACATTTGTCATACCAGCTCCTGTAGTATCATCAATGTCAATAAATTCTAGCTGTTGTTGTTACAAAACGCACCATTAAAGTCATTTGTTCCGAATGTCAGGTGTGCCGTCCAGAATAACAGAGTAATTAATATCTTGCTGACTTCAGATCTGCCACAATCTTCTGTTTGACTTTTGTTGCCAGTAACTGTATGATCTCATTTTGAATTGTTTTTCCACGGTAATGTGATGTGTGTACATTTCTTGGGTGGTGACTCTTCTTAGATGCTCCTGGAGTACAGCATCAAACTCAGCCATCAGCTCCACAATTTTAAGGAAGTTTTCATTGTTTGGCACATACCGCTGATCTGAAGTGCCACGCAGTGCTTGGTTTTGGGTAGCCAGCATTCTCACAATGGCAATGAGCCTTTTCAGAACATTTTGCCAGTAAAGAGACTCTGATGCAATCTTCTCTTGATGCTGATCATCTATGGTGGCCTTTAACCTTAGTTTCATAGATTCATAGATTCATAGATATTTAGGCCAGAAGGGACCATTATGATCATCTAGTCTGACCTCCTGCACAATGCAGGCCACAGAATTTCACCCACCACTCCTAAAAAAGACCTCACACCTATATCTGTGCTATTGAAGTCCTCAAATTGTAGTTTGAAGACCTCAAGGAGCAGAGAATCCTCCAGCAAGTGACCCGTGCCCCATGCTACAGAGGAAGGCGAAAAACCTCCAGGGCCTTCCAATCTGCCCTGGAGGAAAATTCAAAATTTCATCTCAAGCTCTTTCCACCTGTGGACTGCTCTCTGGTGATTTGCTGCCTTCTCATGGCATGCCAGATTTCAAGCCAGATTTTTCCAGTCCTTTGTTCCTGTAGAACCCAGTGTGGCTGGAACATTAGACTGGAAGAGTTTGCAACAAAAACAGTATGCAGCATTCTGGGTTTTTGAGTACATAAACCACGCTCTCTCCACTTTGTCACCATTGGGGATTTCAAGCCAATAATGTGTTGGATGGAAATTTCTATTTTCATTGTCTTTGGGGAACATGAAGTTTTTCACTTACTGTGGCCCATGCAGTATAAGGAAGTCCCTCAGACCACTGCTCAAGTGGGTCCACAGTCCTGGATCAACTAGACTTAAGGAACTAAACTCAGCAGCAGCTGTTTCTTGCGCCTCCACCACACTCTTCTCTGATCTATACTTTTCTTCAGGAATGTGCATGGTTACATCCATTTGAGATGGAGATATGGATGCTGCAGTAGCTGCCAGGTCACCTGCACTCTGACTAACTGGAAGATCAGGCATCTCCTCACCACTCACATCTTCACTGGGGCCGGAAGGCTCACCGTGAACATTTGTGTCTCTGTATCTCAGGAGAGCTCCTTCCTGTTTAGATAGCAAAGCTTCCTTTGCTTTCTCTCTTTTTCTGAATGCTGCCCCAGAGGGGCGTTTTCTCCTTTCACTCATGACTGCTGTTCTGTGCCAGCTATAGTGGCTCTCAACACTCAGTTGAAGGGGACAAATAAGCAGGCTGGTAGCAGGGCCTGAGTGAGGGAAGATATCAGCATCTTAAGGGCCTAACTGGCTCCTACCACTTCAGTTGACGGCCTGTTCTCCTCAGGTGGGTTCAGGGAAGCAGCAGGAAACAGGAAGCTCCCTGAGAAGCTGGGGTTAATCAGTCCAGCCTTGGGGTGCTAGAGAGGTACATAAGAGGCTCCTCCTCCTCTCTCTCTCCCTGCAGCTCCTGCTGCTTTCTGTTATTCCCTCTCACCTTTTCTCCTGCCTGCCTGTTATGTCTCTTGTGCCCTCCTTCCTCCAGCACAGCACTCCACCCTCTCTGTGCATCTAGAGCAGAGAGAATACAGATGCACGAGCAGCAGACACAATTTTCTACACACTGGGTCTTAGTGGTGCCCCCCACAGTCTGGCACCTGAGGCGACTGCCTCAGGTCGCCCCATGGTAAGGCCAGCCCTGTCTGTGAGGTGTGGAAGCAGCGTTATCCCCAGGCCACAGAGAGAGTCAGTGATCGGGGGATCCAGGTGTCAAAGGCCCTCAGTGCACTAGATAATGTCTTTCATTTAGTAGCTGATCTGGGCCTGGCCCTTGTACACATGGGGCGGATGGATGAACCTTCCTGTCCTTGTGCAGCCCACGTAAGATCCAGACACACTGCAGTCCCTGAGTGCAAGGACTGCTTCCTCCATACACCCTGGTGAGCCTGCAGTACCCCAAAGGGGCAGGACCATGCTGCTTCCTCTCAACTCCTCAATCACACCTCAGCAGTAGGTGTGCACCTCCTGGAGGAGCATAGGTAACTATGGATCTGTAGTTCAAATAACTGCCATCACAGCCTGCTTAGACTCAATACTAATAGAGAGCCATGTGGCTGCACAGGGACATAGGACAGGACTAGGGTGACCATGTGTCCCAATTTGGGTAGGAAAGTCCTTTTTTTAAGCCCTATCCCGGCCATCCTGACTTTTTTGGCAAAACTGGGCATTTGTCCCTTTTGCTCTTGCCAACTGATGGTCAGTTGACAAGAGCAAACTGGACAAATGCCCAGTTTTGCCCAAAAAGCGGGGTGCAACCCTTGGGGGTGTGTGACCTGTATTGGGGTGCAGAGGAACATGTGCGGGGGAGGGGCAAGTGGCAACGCCAGACCTACAGAGGAGGGAGGGTTCAGGAGAGCAGTTCAGGCCGGGCCAGTCCTGCACAGGTTGGCGGCAGGGGGTCTTGGGCTGGCCCTCCATGCAGAGGGTATGGGGGCCTCGGGCTGGTCCCAAGTGAGCAGGGGGTAGAGGTGGGCCTTGGGCCAGCCCCGCATGGGTAGGAGGCATGGAGGACTGGAGGAGGGGGCTCACGGGAGGCAGGGAGGCAGGACTTGGGCCAGCCCAATGTGGTGTCTTTTTTTTCCCTTTGGGAAAATATGGTCACCCTAGACAGGACCTTCTGAGTCATCAAGTCCAGTCCTCTGCCACTGCAGACAATCCTGTCATACAATCCCATTCATAAATGTATCAAGTTTCATTTTAAAACTAGTTAGGTTGTTTGCCCCCCACTACTCCTATTGGGAGGCTGATCCAAAATCTCACTCCTCTGATGTTAGAAACCTTCTTCTAATTTCCAGCCTAAACTGATCCATGACCAGTTTATACCAATTTGTTCTTGTGCCAACTTTGTGTGTAGACACCTCTCAGACATGACATCCGGCAGCCAGCTCCAACTCCAAAGGCTAAATCCATTGCACAGGGGCACCAGGTGGATTAGTGGTCCTTTCTGGAGTGTGTTCTATCGTGAGGCTAACCCAGTGAATGGCTCATATTCACCCACCTACTGTATATCATTTTTCCATCTGAGATCAACATGACAAGAGTGTTCATTTTCTTTAACTGTCTCAGAACACTAGAGAGCCAGACAGATCAGAATTTGTTTATGCAGTACATGCCGCAAGACCTACTCTCCAGATTGTATTGTATTTCTGACCTAATCATATTTTTCTAGTCAAGCAAGCATGTTCCTAAAGTAATATTACGTAGCTCTGATATAGCCCGTGTTATCACTAGACCTCAAAGCACTTTACAATCTTTAATGTATTTATCTTTAGAACATCCCCAGGAGGCAGGTAAGTATTACTGTCCCCATGGAACTGAGGAACAGAGAGATTGAGTGATTTGCCCCAAGGTCATACAGGAAGTCTGTAGCAGAGCAGGGAACTGAACCAGAGCAGGTCATTGGCTAGTGCCCAAACCACTGGGCCATGTGGTCTGTGCTGATGGGGAAGATTACTACTGTAATAGTGTATTTTCTGGTCACTCTTCCTGTACATTGCTACACTGTTAAGTACTTGCAGTTTCAAGCATAAATTGCTTATCCTCCATTAGGCCCTGATCCAACCACCATTAAAATCAATGGCATTGGAGCAGAACCAGCATGTGGGGGAACTATGAAGAATCCTCTGAAGGGTGTAGCAGTGGGTATGTACCCTCCTGCTAGTGGGACCTAGATCAGGCTATTAATATGGAACAGTTCATAGAATCATAGAAAACAAGGTTTGGAAGGGACCCCAGAAGGTCATCTAGTCCAACCCCCTGCTCGAAGCAGGACCAAATCCCAGTTAAATCATCCCAGCCAGGGCTTTGTCAAGCCTGACCTTAAAAACCTCTAAGGAAGGAGATTCTACCACCTCCCTAGGTAACGCATTCCAGTGTTTCACCACCCTCTTAGTGAAAAAGTTTTTCCTAATATCCAATCTAAACCTCCCCCACTGCAACTTGAGACCATTACTCCTCGTTCTGTCATCTGCTACCATTGAGAACAGTCTAGAGCCATCCTCTTTGGAACCCCCTTTCAGGTAGTTGAAAGCAGCTATCAAATCCCCCCTCATTCTTCTCTTCTGCAGGCTAAACAATCCCAGCTCCCTCAGCCTCTCCTCATAACTCATGTGTTCCAGACCCCTAATCATTTTTGTTGCCCTTCGCTGGACTCTCTCCAATTTATCCACATCCTTCTTGAAGTGTGGGGCCCAAAACTGGACACAGTACTCCAGATGAGGCCTCACCAATGTCGAATAGAGGGGAACGATCACGTCCCTCGATCTGCTCGCTATGCCCCTACTTATACATCCCAAAATGCCATTGGCCTTCTTGGCAACAAGGGCACACTGCTGACTCATATCCAGCTTCTCGTCCACTGTCACCCCTAGGTCCTTTTCCGCAGAACTGCTGCCTAGCCATTCGGTCCCTAGTCTGTAGCTGTGCATTGGGTTCTTCCGTCCTAAGTGCAGGACCCTGCACTTATCCTTATTGAACCTGATCAGATTTCTTTTGGCCCAATCCTCCAATTTGTCTAGGTCCTTCTGTATCCTATCCCTCCCCTCCAGCGTATCTACCACTCCTCCCAGTTTAGTATCATCCGCAAATTTGCTGAGTGTGCAATCCACACCATCCTCCAGATCATTTATGAAGATATTGAACAAAACCGGCCCCAGGACCGACCCTTGGGGCACTCCACTTGATACCGGCTGCCAACTACCCATGGAGCCATTGATAACTACCCGTTGAGCCCGACAATCTAGCCAGCTTTCTACCCACCTTGTAGTGCATTCATCCAGCCCATACTTCCTTAACTTGCTGACAAGAATACTGTGGGAGACCGTGTCAAAAGCTTTGCTAAAGTCAAGAAACAATACATCCACTGCTTTCCCTTCATCCACAGAACCAGTAATCTCATCATAAAAGGCGATTAGATTAGTCAGGCATGACCTTCTCTTGGTGAATCCATGCTGGCTGTTCCTGATCACTTTCCTCTCATGCAAGTGCTTCAGGATTGATTCTTTGAGGACCTGCTCCATGATTTTTCCAGGGACTGAGGTGAGGCTGACTGGCCTGTAGTTCCCAGGATCCTCCTTCTTCCCTTTTTTAAAGATTGGCACTACATTAGCCTTTTTCCAGTCATCCGGGACTTCCCCTGTTCGCCACGAGTTTTCAAAGATAATGGCCAATGGCTCTGCAATCACAGCCGCCAATTCCTTCAGCACATTCGGATGCAACTCGTCCGGCCCCATGGACTTGTGCACGTCCAGCTTTTCTAAATAGTCCCTAACCACCTCTATCTCCACAGAGGGCTGGCCATCTCTTCCCCATTTTGCGATGCCCAGCGCAGCAGTCTGGGAGCTGACCTTGTTAGTGAAAACAGAGGCAAAAAAAGCATTGAGTACATTAGCTTTTTCCACATCCTCTGTCACTAGGTTGCCTCCCTCATTCAGTAAGGGGCCCACACTTTCCTTGGCTAATACAATATTCTCTGTTAAGGAGGCAGGGTAGTACTACAGATAGGAAATCAGGACTCCTGGTTCTAGTCCTACCTCTAGTAGGGTGACCAGATAGCAAGTGTGAAAAATCAGGACACATCTTTTTTTTCTTTTTTTGGGGGGGTGGGGGTGGGGTGGGAGGGTGAGTATAGTTACATATATAAGACAAAGCCCCCAATATCACGAAGTCTGGTCACCCTATCTATAGGCTACCATTGGCTTACTGTTTCACCTTGGACAAGTCAATTAACTTTAGCTGACCTACCTATCAGATGAGAATAGAAATACTTTGATAACTTCCAAGAGCTTTAATCAATGCGTCTAAGGTGCATTGAGATTCTTGGTCAAAATATCCAAGGGAGAGCCTTGCAAAATTAGGAGCATTTTGGGGGACTTTGCCTTGCTCTGAAGCAGCAGCAACGGCTACTGCTGGAGACTAGCTGGGCTATTGGTCTGACCTTGGGTGGCAATTCGCCCTGGCCCCAACTGCACAGTCAAAATTCACACCTGCAATCCTCCAATGGTACAGCTCTACTAGTGGTCACAGTGGGAAAAGCTGTAGTCCAGATAGAGCACAGGTGTTTTTAGCGTTGGGTTATCTAACCCTACTTTGACTACACTATGAAGCTTCCACCATTGCTACCATGGGTGGGGAAATACACGGCCTCTTTTTCATCATGTAGGACAGGCCTCTTTAGTATTTCTGCTCAGTTTCCCACCTTGACAGTACTTCTTGTTTCAGCGATATCCACCTGCCAGGGAAATGGACCTTGAATGTTTACTGTTAAACAGAGCCAGGATCGTGCATTGCTTCTGCGTGGAAACTGACTGCACAGCTCATGCTCCCTTTTGAGCCATCTGCAAGGAGTGTCACTGAACGGAAATGTGCTAAAGGGGGGGGTGCGGAAAAATCAATCAGTCAAGAGTCATTCATACCAACATGGACTGGAACTTCACTGCTTTTCCCCCTTTCTGTTGTCACGCTTCCCAAAACACCTATCTTCATTTACCAGTTACTCTCTGCACCTTCAGAACCCTGCCCGTATCCAGCCTGGTAAGCAAACCCCACAAAGTGCTTCGCAGATGGAACGGCTTGAAATTTTTCATGACTTTTTTTTTTTAATTAAAAAACAGTTCTTTTTCAGTCAAAATATTTGCAAAAAATAGCACTGACATTATTTTTGTTTGGAATTTTTAAAAATATTTTTGAAATCTTTTTTTTATCAAAATGGTTTGTTTACCAAACCCCCTGGTTTTTTTGGTAAACAAAAATGTTTCAAAATGGTAACTGAATTATTTAGAATGCCAATAATGCTTTCAACAGAATTTTTGATAAAAGAAATGTGAGTTGGGAGGAGAGAAATCTCACGAAAAACTAGCCCTTTTCAATCCCTGTGAAACAAAAAATAACGTCTAGTTAAAAAATGATCACAAACTTTTTTTATTTTAAGTTTTAAATCAGCTCTGCTCACCGGAGACTTGTCTTGCCTTATTGACAATGCAAGTTTTTCAGGGCAGAAAATAAATCATATCCATTGTGTGACACTATGTACCTCGGGGGAACACCCTGCACCCCCATGTTCATCCTTCTAATATGATTGTGTGGTATCCAATGCAGTTTGTCACGTCGGGTGTCTTCGGAAGGCGCATGATGCACTGAGCATTGTTGTTACAGTAATGTTATAGGTTGTAATTTCATGTATATAGTTATGAGGCTGAAAATGTGCCCTCATGACTTAAAATAAGCCTAGGCAAAACTCTCCAGGAACAGAGGGGCAGTTCACACCTCATCAGGACACGTATGGGACAAACCCAGCCCACCCTCACAGGAACAAAGGACACTGGCCTAGGCAGCAGCAAAGGATCTATTGGACTCTCGAGTGAGTCACCCCCCTTCCCTTGGTCACTCAAGGACTATGATGAGGTAATGCTCACCTGCCCCTGAAGGGGGCAGAAGGGCAAAGCCAAGAGGGAAGAAAGAACATGATAAAAGGGAGAGACATTTGCCATGCTCTACCTCTCTCTTTCACCTCCATCTACAGACATCACCACAAAGCGACTGAAGCACTGATCAAAGGGGAGAGCCTGGCTGAAGGGCAACCAGCCAGCCTGTGGTGAGAAGCATCTAAGTGTGTAAGGGCACTGCAAGTGTTAAGAGCAGCTTAGAATGCGTTTCACTTTTATTCCATTTGACCAAATCCGATTTGTTGTTTTTGACTTATAATCATTTAAAATCTATCTTTTGTAGTTTATAAATCTGTTTGTTTATTCTACCTGAAGCCATGCATTTGGTTTGAAGCATGTCAGACACACCCCTTGGGATAACAAGCCTGGTGAATATCAATTTCTTTGTTAAATTGATGAACTCATATAAGCTTGCAGTGTCCAGCGGGCATAACTAGACACTGCAAGACGGAGGCTCCTAGGGTTGTGTCTGGGACCAGAGATATTGGCCAGTGTCATTTGGTTGCACAATCCAAGGAGCAGCTTACATGCCAGACGATGTGCGTGAACAGCCCAGGAGTGGGGGTTCTCACAGCAGAGCAGGGTAAGGCTGGGTCCCAGAGTCAAGGATTGGCGTGACCTAGCAGATCACCGGTCCAGATAACACCACAGGGGAACGTCACACATTGGTAATAGCATAAGTAAATATTTATAGAACAATAGTGCCTGAATCCCCCAACAGACAATCCTTGCCTTGAAATTCATCTAGCCGTCACAGTGCACTAAACCTAAGAATTATTGTCCAGAAATTAATGCTAGTGAGTGGGCAAGTAAAAGCAAGCTAGAGAATAGATGAATGAAAATGAAGAAACGCTATGAAAATAAGATGTTCAATATAATAGGACAAACTCATTTTAGAAGCCTTTTAATCCTTTTTAAAAGATCACCTCTTTTTAATCCCTACAGCAATATACTGACCTCAAAACCAAACAACAAACCCTGACATTTCAGCTGGATGTGAGGTTTCTGTCCAGCCTGGCAACAAAAAAGTTAACTAGAAAAGGTGGTCTGCGGATTCCAAAACAGAACGTTCGTGCTGCCAACCTGAAACCAGTCTGGGCTGATCAAAACACAAAGTGAGGTCACGGGCCTGCCTTCCCCATTGGGAGATTCAGGTCACTGTAACAGCTAGCGCATATGAAGCAATCTCAGTGTGGTCCTTTCCTAGTTTTGCAATTAGGATTCTTAGCTATTGCAAACTTCCACTTTTCATATTTTTAAAGAGGCACGGTCCTGTTTTCTTTTCGGTGCTTTGTTTCCCCAGATCTCTCAGTCCTGAAATAGTGTTATGTCTCTAATTATTATAATCAGTACTGTTTATTGCAAGAAACCCTTGTCTGGTCAGCTGAACCCAGGATGGGGAACTGAGAACTGCTCCAGCTCTGACATGGATTATCTCTGTGGCTTCATGCAAGTCTCTTAACCACTATGTGCTCATTTTCCTGAGCTATAAAACAAGCTACTGCACATATATATTTGTTAATGCTTCTAAAATAATTGTTAAATAAACTTAAAGTAAATTGAAGATCTGTGTGGGCAATTTTTATCAATAACATACAGTCAATCTTGAAATACCTCCACTCCATTACCATTCACTATTTTCACTGATTTTAAAAAAATCAGTGAAATTTACAGAAGTTATTTAGGTACAGGCCCTTGCATCGATCACTCAGCATGGAAATGAGTATCTGAGAATCAAGTTAAAATTAGGAAAAAAAAAACCCTCTTCAACAAAAAACATGAGAGTGTGAAATCCTGGCCCTCTTGAAGTCAATTAATTTTGTCATTGACTTCTGTGGGGTACGGTTTCTCCTGCCCACTATAGCTGTGCGCTAATTTCATCACTCAGCCACTTCCATTAGATCATTCCCAACTATTTAGGCCCCAGGGAGCTGCAGCGGTGGGAGGGATGACTGTTGACTTAGTGACTTCTCTGCAGATTGGCTGACAAAGATGAGAATGCAGGACCAAGGCCATAGATTGTAAACACTTCGGGGAAGCAGCCTTGTTTGTATATTGGTCTGTAAAGGTTCTAGTATATTTTGGGTGCTTATAACTCATTAATTGGAAAGGGGTGGAACACACCAGACACATGAGAAAAGGCCTGGCCAACAATTATTTTCTTCATGAGCATAACCAGTACATTCTTAATAGAGGTGGTATCTTGAGGGGGTTTACTTATTCACATAAGAAACCAGTTTAAACGAGAAGATGAAATAATGTGGATGCTGCCATGTTCCACCCCAGAGGTGGCTGCATTTCCATTGTGGGTAAAGTGACCTCTCTGTATCCTTTTATACCTAAAAGGGGCATTGTGAGGCTTGCTTAGTGTTTGTGAAGTGCTGAGAGAGCCTCAGATGAACGACTCCACAGAAGTGCAAACCACTGATCGATTATTATTGAGCAAGGAAATACAACATATAGCGAATCTATACTGACACTCAGGTTTCCCCTCCCCCCCATGGTATATTTAGGTCAGGGAGCTGAGAATGTCGTTCAGATCTCTCCTTTTGTGAGTTGCACTGAACATACAACAATAAAAACAAGTCTTAAAAAGCCTCCCCCTAAGGGATCACCCCCTCGCTCTCAGACTGTAAGCTCTTTGAGGCAAGGATGGGCTTTTTCTTGTGTTTGTGCAGCTGGGTCCTGGTTCATGATTGAGGCTCCTTAGTGCTACCACAATACAAATAATAATCCTATCTGCCAGCCTGCCAGAAACTTGAATGTTCGTACATGAGACTGATGAAAGCAACAAATATACCCCATGCTCCAGGCATTTGTGCAACCTGTTTCCTTGCACTGGGTTGTGAATTCAAAGTACTTTTCCAGAAGGGAAGCAGCTATTGGGTTGCAAAATGTCTTTCCCTTGACTTCAGAGCTGTGCAGCGCTCCACTGCTAGATTCTCAGTGGGTCCAGGAAATGGAGAATTCACTACATTGCTATGTGTGTGTGTGTAACGCAGCTTTCTACAGCCAAATTTTGCTACAGGAACTGCTTCTCTGCTTTACTCTATCACTTCACATGGAAATCCATTAGAGCCAAGCCTCTGGCTGCTAGGCCTCTATTGCCCTCACTGTGTTGCCCTTATCTGTTACTGGTTTAGTGAAATAGTCCATTACAATGTGCTCAGCATGGCCAGGGGCCAAGCAGGCACCTCCTAGCCAGCTGTGCGGGATAATCAGCTCTGTTCAGACACCTTGAAGAGGCCTAGGGTGGTTCAGAACTGACTTTCAGTCTCAAAAGCTGCCCTTAATCCCCCTTAATACATGTAGGGCCTGGGCCCCCCTGCAGACACTTGTGCACAGCGCCTCCATGTGAAGCCTAGGGAAGTTGCCTACCTGCATTGCCCGCCCTTTGCCGAGTGCTCTCCTTCCCTACCTCTGCTGCTCTCTGGAAACAACAGCTCCGAAGAGCATGAACGAAGTGGTGTGTGTGTGTCTCTATGTTTAAGTTTGTAAAGATCCACTTCAGGGTAGAAGTCACAACATAAATAGAACAACTGTATGCCACAGTCAAAAAAAATTTAAATGTTATCCAAACCTAATTTGAAACCAGGATCCTTTCTGCTCAGCATGCTCTAAAGCAGCCTGAATTTCTGACCCAATGTGGTTCTTGCTAATTAGCATGACATTTCACGTTGCTGGTTTAACTGAGAAAATGTGGGTCATCCAATCAAAACCTTCATTTGGCATGTTCCAAAGCATTAGCTAAGATCTAGTCCTCTCTTCCTCCTCTTTCACAGGCAACTAAAAAGATGCCAACAGACTTGGATTCTGTTTCTACAAGCCAGGATGCAGGCAAGAGCCAAAAGCTGCTTCTCAGAGCACATGACGTCTTGTAGAGATACAGGGCGAGGCTCATGAAGGAAATACTGACTAGGTTATCATGGCCATGAATGGAATGCACATGTCCTGCCTTTGTAGAGTGGATGAACTTTATGACCTGCTGGGTCTTTTCCATCTCTGTCTCCTCTGGATCTTGTGTCTATGATGTGTCACTTTTGCTTGTTCCTCTCTATAGTGTTGACTGTGCTGAGATCTCCACTTCTTCTCCAATAAGTTTCCAGTCATTCTTTCAATCCCTAACCTTGAGAGAGGACACGAATGCCTCAGCATTGGGGGAATTGATAACCATACGCACCTGGGTTTCCAGTATGGTCCAAGGGCAGTTCCATATGGAAAAACTGAGGAAAGCAAAGCTTCTTTTAAGATACAGAGCTTTGAATTGCCACACAATCCTTTTTTAGGCCACTAACTCCAGAAAGAGCATAGTTAACTAGGTTTAATAAAAATAGATGTAGAGCATGCCATTTACTGCTGAGAATTACTTCACCCACTAGTGAGATGCAGCCACCTCTCAAGTGGAACATGACAGCTGTTTACCCACAGCACACAGTCAAGGACAGAAACTGAAAACCACAACTGCCCTTTGGAACAGAAGGGGAATTTCAGCAGGCAGAATGAAATTAGCCAAACTGAGCAAGCTTGTAGGTAGTGATGGATAAGATGTGCTCTGTTGTGCAACTACGGTAAGTTTGAGGACTAATTCACCTCTGTCATCATCAGCAACTATATGAAATTCCAGCTGGGTATTTCAGAAATCAGTTCTCCCCTACAAGGAAGGGAGAAGGCCCATGATGCTCGGTCGGTCATCAGTGAATCAAAGCCATTCAATTTTCATGAGGGTAGAGTCACTGCATTGTGTTCAGCTGATCTATTCCTGACAGTTCCTCTTGTCCCTGTCACTTGAACTTGGCCGTGATGTGCTGTCAATACTTTAACAAAGTGCTCCTAAAAACATGTCAACCAGTCTGAGATAAACCCCCATGTTCACACGGAGGAGGGTTGAAGGCCTATTTATCTTCCCCTTTACTGAAGAAAAGCTGCTCAACTGTAACCAAGATGACACCATTCGGCAAACAGTGCATTTGCTGAAGACATTTATACTTTGTTCTTGAGAACTGTGCTGAAAAACAACAGGAGTTTGTAACGGAAATGGCTTTGCAACCTTATTGACAGCAGTTACTACCCCTTTCAGAGTGGTAGTTGGACAGCGTTCAAGGTCTTAAACAGCTGGGGAGGTTACGGCAGTCGCCTCTAGGGCACTTCTAGATTTCACCACACTGCAGAAATCTTGAGTCCACTGCAGAGATAAAAAAGTTTGCTTTTCAGCAGTATTTGATTTCCAGGGTTGAGTCTTGTTTAATACTTGTACAGGGCTTTATGGACAACCTCTCAGAAGTGTTCCTTATTTTTTGTATGTCTGCTAGCACCCCTTTTGCAATAGGTGCTCAAGATTATATACCAGTATCCACAGAGCATGAACACCCTGTGAATCAAAGCTGTCACCACATTGTGTTCTAACAGTTTATCCAGGCCCAGTACTCCATAACAGCATTGTTAATCTAGCACCATCCTGTGGTCAAAGCATGTCACTTCACTTTCAGCTAACCTTTCGGAAGTCCTAACTTAAATTTTTTGTATGCCTCTTAGTACCTACTTTATATGGTGTGCTTTCCATCACCACGAGGAAACAATTTACACTTGTCCAAAGGCATACCAATGGTAGACAATATTACAATTTAAGAGGCTGTTGAACTCTTACCTTAGCCCCCAATCTTACTATACACCAGACCAGTGGTTCTCAACCCACAGCCCGATCAGCACACAGCTGCGGCCCATGTAACATCCTCAAGGCCATACAGATAGTGTATACATGTGGATGCGGCCCACGTAACAGAGAGATGTGGATGCGGCCCACAATAGCAAATAGGTTGAGAACCAGTGCACCAGACTGTATATACAATATGCACACACCTCATACTCCAATACTCATAGTGAAAAAAATGTCAATAAATCCTGTCACATCTACAGACCATACAGTAACAAAAAAAATTATACTTGCTTGCTCTGCAACTAGTCCCCGTAGAATGTGGAAACTGGAAAGTCTGGCGGTCTGAGAACAGATCTGGGAGCTAGGAACATCCTAACCCTAGCACTTGGGCAAATCCGTTCAATTAAAATGAGCCTCAGACACTTACCTGTATAAAAGGGGATATTCCTGGAAGACAAGTAGGTAATATCGTATTGATTAATGTTTGTGAAGCACTCTGAAGACAACAAGTGCTACACATGGCAGGTATTGACATTTGCTGTGTAGTGAGGACCTATGGACTATTCAGTGCCAGTGCATTTTCCTGCAATGGACTAAACATGCATATTGTGCTAACATACAACATAGTCGGTTTTCGCTGTCAACTACAGAATCCTAGTAGTTTGTGTTACGACTTCACCACGCTAAATAGTCACATCTTCCCACTTGTCAGACCTTTCAGCTGTGAATCCCAGCATGCTTAGATAGTGGAGTATTGCTCCATACAGATCTTTGACAATGAATTAACACTAGTGGTGCTATTTTAGGCTTGCAAAAGGATGAAGCAGCTGAATATTATGGAGCAAATTCTGAATTTTGGACCCACCAGACTCCGAGGAACTTAGAGCTCATTATTTAATAAAAAAATGTAAAAGCAAAGATAGCTATTTTATTCATGCACATGCTAAAGTCTGTAGTTTTGTCTTAACTGTAATAGGGTTCTTTTGTAGGATGATTTATTTCAACAGCACAAATTAAATTCCTGGTGGTTAATAAATACCTAAAACTCTCAAAAGCAGACAAGTTATATTTTTCCCAGAGTTTGAAGAATGTGGACTAAGATGGTACTGGCAGCTGACCCTTACATTTTTATAACATGCAAGGAAAGCACAGTATATCTGAAAGTTCATAGAATATCAGAGTTGGAAGGGACCTCAAGAGATCATCTTGTCCAACTCCCTCAAAGCAGGACCAATCCTCAATTTTTGCCCCAGATCCCTAAATGGCCCCCTCAAGGATTAAACTCACAACCCTGGGTTTAGCAGGCCAATGCTCAAACCACTGAGCTATCCCTCCCCCCAAAGTTACATATTGATAAGCTGGTTTGAGAGCATTGTTCATTTATAGCCATCCTATTATAAACAGGTGATAATTTTATGGATAGAGTATTGCTTCTTAAGTTCCCACTAACCTGTGTGGCTGGGCAGCCGCTCAGCAAGCTATCAAGTGCCTTGCACTTCAGATGTCCCTCTCCCCACTGCCAGGCTGCTCCTGCTCTCTGCCTTGGAGCCCCTGGCCAGCTGCTCCCAGGAGCCTCCTGCTCTCTGTGCAGAGCAGGTGGGAGGGAATAGAGGAGGGGGTCACTGATGTCAGGGTGTCCCCCTCCCTCCACCACTCTACCCCATCTCCACAGAGCAGGAGAGGGGGACAGGACATGACATGACTCAGGAGGGAGGGACCTTGCTGACAGCTGCTGCGTCTAAACAAGCAGGCTTCAGACTGCTGAGTGCAGATCTCCTTAAAAGGGCAGCATGCGTCGGTCTCTCAGCCACACATTGTCTTTCACACTCACCTCCCAACACAAGTTTGTATTATTGTTGTTACCTGACACTTTTCAACATATGTTTAGTTTTTTGACAGGTTTCAGAGTAGCAGCCACAAGTACTCTAGTTTTTTGACTGGTCTATGCCCTCCATAATTTTTATTTCTCTTACACTTAAATTTAATTCTGAGTATTAAGTTCTAAAATGCCTAACCTGTCCTGGCTGAAGTAATTATCCCTATGGTAACTTTTAAATATATATCTAGGTTTTTTTATTTCTACTGGTGGTGCACATCCACACATTACCTCAAGATGGTGCACATAAAATTCATTCCACACATGGATGGAAAAAATTAGAGAGAACACTGATTGCTTCTACTGCAATTTGTTCCATAATCACATATTAGTAAGGGTTGGACTGCTGTTACTTAGCAACTTTACATAACATATTTAAGCACTTAAGTTACACTAAGCACCTCCAGAAGCAGGTGTGCACACAAGCAGATAAGGTGGTTATTGTAAATTCCACTAGATGTCTGCATACTTATCTGCCTATTTAGGCACTTAAAATACCACTGTAAATTAAAGCTGAAGGGTGCTCAGTGATCCAGAACCAATGCCTGGAGAAAAGTGTTGAGGGTTATTTATGCTTTCAAATATTTTAGTAATTTATTTCAAAATATTTGAAAGTGGTGTAATTTATAGGGTGATGTTTGACAAATAAAACGTGCAGAATATTGTATGCAGGTTTTTAATTTTTTGGTGCAGAATTCCCCCAGGGAGTACCAGGGTACTGTGTGGCACAACATAGGTACAAGCAGGTCAGTGCAGGGTCTGGGAACAGTGGAGATCTGGATGCACAGGAGCTTCTGGCGGGGGGGAGGAAGGGTAGGGGTTCTGGATGCAGGGGGAATGGGACTCCACAGCAAAGTCCAGGTACAGGTGGCTAGGGCTCAATGTGTGTGTGGTTGGGGAGCTCAGCTGGGAGTCTGGGGGCTGAGAAAGGGGGGGGGGGACTTGGGATGGGGGGGTCAGAGTGCAGCTGGGTGGGGCCTGGATGCATAGGGGTTGGGCAGATATGGGGAACAGCTCCCCATACAGTGACCCTGCTCCTTGCAGCGAAGGAGCCATGGGGCAAGTGGGGGGAGGGGGTCACTGTCCACTGAGCTGCTGCCCCTGCCTGTCCAACCCCTGTGCACCTAGACACCCTCTCCTCCCCCCAGACCCAAACCCCTCTGCGGAGCCTCAGACCCCATCAGGCCCCCACCCCACGATGCAGAGCTTCCTGCAGCCAAGGGAGTTTCTGTGGGAGGGTGATCTGACCCAGACCCAGCTGCTCCATGCAGAGGAGGAACTCCTCCACCCCCTCCCAGCCAGGACTAACAGCCCTGGGCAGCCAGGGCATCCCCACACCACACACATGACTTACCCATGCTGCCAGGGAGGGGTGAACAAGCACTGGGGCAGATTCTCTTCACTTCCCCACCAAAACCATTTTTCTGCTGGAAAGCAAAGACAACCTGTGGGAGGACGTTTCTTCATTGTGCACAGAACTCCAAGTGTATATAGTGCAACAAGACAGGTACAACAGCCTTATATCAGTCTGATTACTGTTTGCTTCCTCTGCTTGCTGTTAGTTTTCTAAGAGTTGCTGTTTGAATCATGTCAAAAGTGGGAGACACATACAGATTTGAAAGCTGCGACAGGCTACTGGCACATGCTGTGTACATTATACCTCAAGCAATAGAAACTGCTAGTGCCAGAGCTGAAAGCAATTAAGAATGAAATAGCAAGTTTACTGTAAACTTCAGTTCCCTTAAGAGACTTAGTGAACATTACTAAATATCCCCCTGCTCTCCCCAAATAGCTATGTTTTTTTCCCCCCCAAACTGAAATTAGCATTATGGGGGCAAGTAGTACCTGGGCCTTTCATATGCATGAGTTTTAGAATGGTCCTTTACCCCTCTTGAGTTTTCTACATTAGGGAATTGAACATATTCAGAAACCATTTGTTCTAGGAAGTGTCCCAAAAAGTGTTAGGTAGGAATGCGGATAGAATTCTCAGCCTCAATTCAAGTTCATGACTTGCTACAAAGTCCATTTATAGAGGCTCTTGGTTACGGGGGGGGGGGGGAGGGGAGGGGGAGGGAGGGAAGATTGTAAAGTGGGATTGTGATCAGGAGACTGACAGCTCCAAACTCAAGATTCCTAGACAGTCCTAACTCAATGCATGCTTCTCCAGGTTCCAAATACATGCATTGAGCAGATATTTTATGCTGCAGGGCCAGTACAGCTATAGGAGAATGTGATTTAAGTGGTTTCTAGTACCTGTCATTATGATCTGGGCACCTGCTACCAGCCCACCATGTATCTGAGCTGTTCATTTCAGCTACAGAATCTTTTCCTATTGATAAGTGAACCAGAAGGGACCCAGACTTTAGCTTTTAAGACTTTAGATTCTCAATGCCATCCCTGGACAAATAGTTTTACATTAAGCAAAATCTGATCTGAGTATTGTGACAAAATTTGAGCCTTATATTTTCCACATGCTTTCCAGAATTATAAACAGCACTTCAATGAGTAGGGAACGTTTCAGGGAGTTTTATCAGTTAAAATTTTAAATTGGTGTTTTAGTAGTTTATGTATACACACCTAGAATACCTGGATAGAAAGGTGTCAGTTTATAATGAATGCCTAGAGCTTTTTCACATGGGACCTTTTATTCTCAGTGAGATATCTGTACAGTCAAGTCACACAAACTTCTGAAGAATGGAGATAGAGCCCTAGAATTATCAGTGACAAACAGTGTGGCATATTAGAACAGTTAAGCGTTTATGCTTCAAAAGTAGCCAGGAAGTTTGTGACTATTTCTTTCAGCTTGGCATCTGACTGTTCGGAGATCTTCCCATCAGTCCTGTTAGAAAAAGACAGGCACAAATTACACTTCAGACCAAATAGGTCATTCCTTAACCTCTCCCCCTTGACAAAAAAACCACCACCACCAATGTGATCTAGAATCTTGCTAACTAGTAAGTGGGAGGTCTGTGGCAGGCTAGCAAGTGAGTGAACAGGAATGCAAGGGTAATGCATCAAGTTGTACTTTAGAGTGTACTACTGAAGTTAATATACTATTTTGTGGAAACAAGACTTCAGTTGTGGTGAGAAGAAAAGTACACTTCTGGCACAAATCTCAGTATCTAGGTTAAATGAGGTTCTGTTTGTTGCCAGTGACCTTTACTTCAAGATAATCCAATATGCTTCAGATAAGTTTTAGAGACCAGGTCATGTGCCCTCCATTGCTATCCTTCAAATAGTTCATCCCTTCCTTCTCTACTTACACAATTTAAAAATCCAGTTTCAATGCTCAAGACTCCACTGTTACATACCAATAAGAATCTTAATCTTTGTGTTTGAAGTATTTATGCATACATCACCTTTAAAATAAAAGTGGGAACACTGAAGACACATATACCTGATTGTGCCTAAAAGGGTCTGTTGCTGGCTCAGAACGTGGGCTAGGAAAGCATTCTCAAATCTGGTGATTTTGCTGGGCTCCAGTTTGTCCAAGTAACCTCTTACACCAGCATAGATGACTGCAACCTGTTCCTCAATAGCCATGGGGGCTGCACAGAAGAGAAGAGGGTAGTGTTAGCCAACCTGTATTTCTGGCCTCAGAACATAGCTCAGAGTTGTGCAGGAGTCCCTAGAAAGCTCAGTGTATGTGCAACAAGATGATTCAAAAATAATGAAGACTGCATTCTGCACATAACTTGTTCACAACTACTCAGCTTTATGTTATTGTAGCTGTACTAACAAGCTGACCTGATGATTAGTAGTCAAAGTTCTAGTGGCCTAGCAACATCATATCAGAACCAGAAGTCACCCAAAAGGACTGAAGTGTTTCCCATTGGCTGCAGCCGGTCTGACCTTGCTATGGACCCAGACTTGTTTCTTCCCCAGCTAGTTAAGTGTTGGATAAAAAAAGACAGGGAACTCACAATACTGTCCTTGTTTGAGAAGCTCAGTCAGACGCACACCACGATTCAGCAGCTGTTGAGTAGCAGCATCCAGATCAGATCCAAATTGAGCAAAAGCAGCTACTTCACGATACTGAGCCAATTCTAGCTTCATGGTACCGGCCACCTAAAATACAAGAAAAATTATTGGGTTTGGTTTTATGCTCCATTTTGCAAGTGGCTAAAATCCTCTAACTTATTTTCCTTAGAAAGCTATCAGAGCAACATGGGTTCATTTCAGGTCCATATGATGGGTATTATGTTCACTTTTAAGCATAAAAAAGAGCACCATAATGTGCATAAGGATGAGAAGAAAAACAGACTGTCAAGAACTGAGAAGGTAAGCAGAAGTTCAGGTAGTGGAGCTGTGTTGCATCCTGAAGTAAATTTGTAAGTGGAGAACAATGTTGCAATTTACATTAAAGCTAAAGTTAGCGTTTATCACCTTCATATTTTGATTAAACAGATTACCACAAGTCTGATCAGAGATAATACCTTCAGGTCTGGATTCAACACAGACAATAGTTTGATACTTCTGTTTGATTTCATCATGTCTAAATTGAGAGGAGGTGGGGGGGGGGATTTCTATAACTCCAAAAATATTTACAAAAACAGGAAGCTGAGACCAGTTTCTTGAGGTTTAGTCTTTGGGAGTTTACAGTCATTTACAACTGGCTTTATGTAAATAGTGAAGACATTTTAAGTGTGCAGCTACTTTGCGTGTTACGATCTTAAACGCTAGCAAAAAGAAGTGAAAATGAGTATAGAACAGGACCTAGAGGTCTTTGTTTTTAAACAGCAAGTGTTCCGTTAACATCTGAGTTATTTTATGCTCACCTGCTTCATGGCTCTGGTCTGGGCAGCAGAACCCACACGGGAAACAGACAGCCCAACATTGATGGCTGGACGGATGCCTTTGTAGAACAGTTCAGTTTCCAAGAAGATCTGAAGAGAGAGATTTCTGAAGTTTCTACCTAAATACTAACAGACTTACTCACTATTAAAGTGCATAGTTGATTACTTATCAGATCACTCAATTACACCAGCACACAAGGAATAGATTCTTAAATCCTACCTGTCCATCAGTGATGGAGATTACATTAGTTGGAATGTAGGCTGACACATCACCAGCCTGAGTCTCAATGACAGGAAGGGCAGTCAGGGAGCCACCTCCAAAGGAGTCATTCATTTTGGCTGCTCTCTCCAAGAGACGAGAGTGTAGGTAGAACACATCACCAGGGTAGGCCTCACGACCAGGTGGACGTCTCAGCAGCAGAGACATCTGACGGTAGGCAACAGCCTGTATAAAAAGAAAAATGCTTTAGAAAAGTAACAAATTTCTAAAGACAAGTTTAAATCATACATCTGTTTAAATTCCAGTGTTAAGTTCCCAAAGCTATGTCAGTTTCTTGAAATAGGGAATATTTCATTTTACCTGTTTGGATAAGTCATCATAAATGATCAGAGCATGTTTCCCATTATCTCGGAAATACTCTCCCATGGAGCAACCAGAATAAGGAGCCAGGTACTGAAGAGGAGCAGCATCTGATGCTGTTGCAGAAACCACGATAGTGTACTTCATAGCATCTGAAAAGAGTTTGAGACAGTTATTGATAAATGTTGCTTTGTTTAAAAACCACTTTAGACTCTTCCTCTTAGATTACATACCCCGTTGGACATAAAAATGGACGTCTGAGGTCATATTACTAAAACAGTAATTGTTTGGCAAATACAAAGACAATTCAGTTACTGACTCCCCAATTAGGGAATTTGCTGCAGAAAAATTTCTATCAGGATAGGTTTCTTTAAGAACTGCATCTGATAAATGTTTACATGTACTGTAAGATTTAGTCAAATTGCCAATCTCAAATTAAGATGCAAAGAATAGCAAGCAAAACTATCTTCGGCTTACAAAAATACACTTTTCCCTAGATAGAGGAAAATAAAATCTCACAGAAACCTGTTATAATAGCGATGAAGTCTAGTGACTAATTCAGTCACTGTTTTGGTCTCCCTCTAATGAGATATTTATAGTTTAAATTGAAATGAAGCTGCTGCTATAGTATTACATTATCTGCTGAAGTATGCATAAGCTGAAGGGCTCCTTCCTCAGGTGACTCCAAGGTAACAATTTCTCAGCTTCTGCAAAGTTATCACTGACCTTTGCTCCATGGGACTACAGCATGTTAGAGTGAGAATGTACTGCAGCAGAGTTCAACCTTTTCCCCCCTGCCAGAAGTTGACACCACTTGCCCATGAAGCAAAGCAGTACATCTCCATGATCAGTGTCAGGTATTTTCAAATAGCAGTGAAAGACTATTGAATTCAAAATAGAGGTAAGCAAAGAAGAACCTTCTTTTTGACCTAGAGCAGTGGTTCTCAAAGCCGGTCAGCATGTCCTTCGGCCTACACTGCTTCCTGCAGCCTCCATTAGCCTGGAGCGGCAAAGTGCGGCCAGCGGGCACCACGATCAGCCGAACCTGCAGAAGCAGCAGGTAAACAAACCCGTTTGGCCCGCCAGGACTTTCCCTGAACAAGCAGCGGACCAGCTTTGAGAACCACCGACCTACAACATTTGTAGTTACTAACCATGAGACTACAATTAAGGTCTTTCCTTCAGCCTGACCTGCTATCTTTACTCTTATCATTACTCTTAAAATGCCCCATTTATTTTGTGCAAACTCATCTGCACATGAAGTATAGACACAGGTTATTTGACATTCATTTATCTACTTTATGAAGTGTGTACAATGCACAGCAATTTGTCAGGTATAGTTACCAGCCTACTGCCAAAGAGAAGGGCTGGCTAGACATTAAAATCAATAGCGTAGTTCTACTCTGAAAAGCCACCCAGACAGGAGCACTGTCAAACTGGAAGTCGCTGAGGCAAGCATGGAAAGAACAGAATGTGCTTTTTCTGCCAACTGGAAGTACTGCAAAACACAATTTGGGATCTGAAATCAAGCTGGTTCTTTTCTTGTGCCTCAGAGATTCAGCAGACAGTTTGTTCTTGGAGAGATTTGTGCACTCCCATGACATTTAACATTTGTATTAGTTAATCAAGTTGCACCAGTTAACCCATTATTAAATGCACAGAAGGAATAGTATTAGTGTAAAAGCTGAATTGGAAAGTCACTTTAAAGAATTCCAGTGTTTTCTCCAACTCTTTATACCTGCATCAGTAAGCCTCTTCACCAGCTGAGCAACAGTAGATCTCTTCTGACCAATTGCAACATATATACAGTACAGTTTCTTTTTCTCATCAGTTCCATCATTAAATCGTTTTTGGTTGATGATTGTGTCAATAGCAATTGAAGTTTTGCTGCAAAGTAGTAGAAAGTGAGAACTCAGATGGCTAATTTGTCCAAGTTACTTTGTTTTCTTCCCTCCACATGTACAGATTAGCTTTATATAGTCCACCCCTTTTCTTCAATAAAGGAAGAGCTCCTTAGCAGCTTAGACATTAGACAGTAAGCTTCAGAAGACACAGATTGCTTACCCAGTCTGTCTGTCACCAATGATCAATTCACGCTGGCCACGGCCAATGGGTACTAAACTATCCACAGCCTTGATGCCAGTTTGCATGGGCTCACGCACAGAGATCCTGGGAATGATCCCAGGAGCCTTTAGACCAACTCTCCTACGTATCTTAGAACCAAGTGGACCCTTGAAAGCAAAGAAAGATTCTGTAGCTATTCACAAAGCATTGTGACTATATGATCTAAGATACAGCAAAGTTTGTTTGTCATATTTACCTTTCCATCAATGGCATTACCCAGAGCATCTACGACACGGCCCAAGAGCTCATCACCAACTGGAACATCCACAATGGCCCCAGTCCTCTTCACAACATCCCCTTCCTTAATCAGTCTGTCGTTACCAAATACGACAACACCAACATTGTCCGGTTCCAAGTTCAGGGACATACCCTAAAACAGAGGTGATGCCATTATGGAACATGAAGCAGCCAGGAATTCAATTAATATCTGGTTAAACTGTTGCAAGAACTAAGAATTACAAAAAATGAAGGTATTCTGAATGATAACAGGCTTAAACACATTTGAGTTCTCCATAGATAAAGTTGCCACAACAGGTAGACTGAGGATGTGTATCTATAGTTAAGCTGGTTCTAGAAGGAAAGGGACCTCTAGAGGTATGTTTTAAATTAATGACAAGACACTGACAATGCAAAGTTATACATATTGGAAAACCACAACTATACATATAAAATGATGGGGTCGAAGTTAGCTCTTATCACAGAGGAAAGATCTTAAGAGTCATCATGGATAGTTCTCTGAAAACATCTGATCAATGTGCAGCAGCAGTCAATAAAGCTAAATGTTAGGAACCATTAGGAAAGGGATAAGGACTAAGACAGAAAAATATAATGCTATTATATAAATCCATTTTTGTCACTGGACCTCTAAAAAGATATTAGAATTGGAAAAGAAACAGACGGGCAACAAAAATTATTAGAATACAGGACAACTCCTATAAGAGGAAAGATGAAAGAGAATGGGACTGTTCAGCTTAGAAAAGAGTGACTAAAGTGGGATATGACAGAAGTCTATGAAATCATGGCTACGTGGAGAAAGCGAGTATTATTTACCCATTCACATAACACAAGAACCAAAAAAAGTCACCTGATGAAATTAATAGGCTGCAGGTTTAAAAAAATATCAAGGTGCTTCTTTACACAACCCACAGTCAACCTGCGGAGCTCCTTGTGGGGGGGATATCGTAAAGGCCAAAAGTATAAGTGGGTTAAAAAAAAATGAATTAGTAAGTTCATGGAGGACAGGTCCATAATGGCAATTAGCCAAGATGGTCAGGGATGCAACCCCATGCTCTGACTGCTTCTAAACCTCCAATTGCCAAAATCTTGGACTTGACAACAGGGGATGCATCACTGGAGCACTGGTCTGACCCAGTATGACCATTCTTATGATCTTAAAACAAGCAATTCTGGCTTAAGAATAGCAAAAAGTTGACAGTTAGCTCTGAGAGGAGACATACTAATAATTTCCCTCAAGTAAATATTTCAGTACTATGACAACTGAAATATCTGTTCAAAGGGGTAAACAATGCCCCCTTTAAAAAGTTTTGGTGCACATACTGGATTAACTCTTTTCCTGGGAAGTGTAGTCTTTGAGAAGTGTGTTTTCCAAGTCATCTTTAAATTAAAGCTCCTTCACTGTACTAGTTTTGGCAATCTAATGTCTAGTTAGATTAAAAACCACCTCACTCCCTGAAACAGAGTAGCCATAGGCTTCTAGTATCAAGTTCAAGCTCCCTCCCATTGTTTTGGAGACAAGTCATATGGAAAACAAAAGTCACTCATAAGTTACTAACCAAGCATTCACAGGTGTTGTGAGGATCAGAACAATATGTTCATCTCACTACTTTGTTCATAATGGACTGCTGACTCCTGAATAAAGAATCCAGCTAATTACTGTGCACTGTATTCATCCATGTTAAAGTTCCTTCACTGAACTAAAAAACATTCCCTGAAACTAGGGAAGCCCCTCCTTCAGACCCTCACAAGTTCACCTGCTCCGTTTAGTTTCTATCTTAAGACTTACTGGATAAGTGAAAATGCAAAGAAATAAAGCAGCAAGACAGCGATACATCAGAGGGAAACTAAATACCAACACGCTAAAACCGTGACATTATTGTTCAGATTCCAATTTAAATTCTGGTCTCCACAACAAATGTTACTCAAAATATTCCCTGCACTCCCATATGAAGCAGAGAATAAGTGCTTCAGCACATAGCATGCCATCAAGTAAAATCTCAGAAGTTCCAATGACGCTTTTAGCGTCACAAGGATCACTCAGACCGAAACAAAGTTTTAGTTGTATCAAGTTTACCTTTAGTCCAGAAGAGAACTCCACCATTTCTTCTGCTTGAACATTCCTTAGGCCATATACACGTGCAATACCATCACCAATGGACAGCACACGCCCAGTCTCTTCTAGCTCAACGGAGGTGTCAGCTCCCAGAATACGTTCCTCAAGAATAGAGGATACCTCAGCAGTGCCTGGTAAGAACAAATAATTTTAAACTAGAACAGTACCTTGTTGAAACAGTTGTATGAATTTAGGAGCATTAATTCAAGAAAATACAAGTTAAACCTGGCATAATGCAAGATCTTAGGCACAACTGTTCTTTAGAACTACAGCTTGCTGAGGAGAACAGCCAATGGTAGCCCTAGGTGCTCCCATATCTAAATGGGAATTTGCTATCACCATTAACAGTACAGCGCCTCTGTCAGGCTTAGAATGATGAATTCAGGAGTGATGCTGGCTAAAGTGTATTAAGATGTGACCACTTAATTCTCAAAAAAACCATTAGATTTGGACCCACTGAGGGGTTAGAAGCTGGTGGACAGGCAGTAACAAGGTGTACAGGGCTCCACTTGGGAGCACCTGGGCTAATCCAGTTGCAGGATCTAAACCTAGTTCCACTGTGGCTAGACTACTATAGCATTCACTCGGACTGGATAAACATTAAAATTCTGTAAATGCAAAAACAAAGTTTTACAAAAAAGCCCAGAGAAGTGTTCCCATAAAAAGCAGATAGTTTAAGAAGTGAACATTCCCCTAAAATTCACAACTCAGACTGTAGTAGTGTTGCATTAGCATATGGAAGTACAATTGAAGAAACTGAACAGTTTATTTTCATTATTGCAAAGCAAGGGAAAAACAAAACAAAGAACTAAGACTAGATCAGAGGTGCGCAAACTACGGCCCACAGGACTGTCCTATCAGGCCCCTGAGCTCCTGGCCCACAAGGCTAGCCCCCAGCCCCTCCCCCCCGCCCCCCCCCCCCCACACAGCCACACCACTGCACAGGCAGTGCTCTGGGAGGTCAGGGGACAAGGAGCAAGGGGGGTTGGATGGGTCAGGTGTTTTGAGGGGGGCACAGGCCAGGCTGTTTGGGGAGGCACAGCCTTCCCTACGCAGCCCATACCATTTCGCACCCTAATGCGGCCATCAGGCCAAAAAGTTTGCCAACCCCGGGCTAGATTAATCTTGCTTTGTTTAAAAAAAAAAAACACACACCACCACACACACAAAACATGGTTTGTTTCAATCTGTTTAGTCTAACAAATGTTTTTTTTTTCCCCCAAAGCCGGATTAATCTAGTCTGTTTAGTTCTTTGTTTTAATTTATGTTTAATTGAATGAGTTGTGTCCTACTCCATTAGAATTTGGTTATGGTACACTGCCAAACTAAGGTCAAAAGCTTGTACCAACAGAGTAGACAAACTAGGCCCCTGCTGTTAAGACATTTATATTTTATAAAAAAAATTTCATTCATCCTGAAAGGTATTAAACCACTTGACTAGTGGGCTACAGCAGCACTGAAAATACAGCCAACCAGAGAAAGCATACTGCTGGAGGGACAGGGAAACTATGACCAAGGACACAGGGTCAAAGCCAAACACTTGAGAAAGCCATGAGTTTAGCACGAATACTGAACCAACAGGAACCAGGGGTTTAAGACTTCAAAGCTCTTCTGCATGGTACTCCCTTTATCTCTTTTAGAAGGGCTAAATTCAACCTTCAGTTCCAGGCAGTCTAGGTAAACTAGATCTGATGCTTAAGACTACCACACCATTCTCTCTAGTTTGAGCATACCATTGACAATTGACCAAGTCATTCAAACAAAATAACTAAGGTACAGCTTAATATCTATGAAACTTCTAAAAGATGGTTTGATATAAACAAATCTCCACAAAACAAGGAGATGGGAGACACTGTTACAAACTGAAACATAGCACTCATATCGCAAGGTCATCTTTCTATCTGCTGTGAATATTGCCGTTTAGTTAGCAAATCTGAACCTGTACATTTGCATGAATAGTGTATGTCTTATGTTAAGAAGTTTCTTTGAACTCACCAACTTTTTGAAGACTAGTTTTGGAGGCATGGATGTTCCTTGTAGCAACAAACGTTGCACCCAGGGCATTTCTGGAAACCTAACAACAAAAAGCATTTTGTTTAAAGAGTCAGTAATTTTTTGGGGGTTTCTACTGACTATGTAAAAACATGCAGGAGAAACAATATTTTAAAGGACACCACCACCTTGAAAGCCATCTGCATGTACAAAAATTTCCAGACAGAAACCCAACACCTAATGCCTCAATTTCACAAGTTGCTTCCTGGGGATACCCCCATGCAGAACCCCACTGACTTCAACAGAAGGCCTCCTACGCAGTTTGAAGGATCAGGCCCAAGATTAGTATAATTAAAAGTAGCTAGTAAAGCTTTCCTAATTTTTAGTTTACTTAATGCATTTTCTATTCAGATTCTATGCTGTCCTCATCACTAGTGTATGAGCATCTTCCAGAACTGCTTTAAGCAAGGTGATCACTCACAGCACTTGGGGTTTAATGACATTCTTCTTTGCTATAAAGGTTTTTAAGCCACAAGACCGTTTGATTTTTTTTAAGGAATTTTAGAAGAGCACTATCAGAAACTGGGATTTTTTTTAAAAAAAAATGTAATCAATTTAAGCACAGTGTCTCCTCCTTAAGTTCTCACCCTCATAAGTGAGATCCATGAACATGGAGTTTGGGTAAAAGACAACAACTAAGAAGCTGGCGCCACCAAGGCAGACTGCACAAGACATAAAGCAGCACCACGGCTTCCAGAAGACGGTCTAATCCAGTGTGTTAACACAAGCAAATGCCAGGCCAGTCAGACCGGGACGCCCCCACCGCCCCTCACTCACCTTCGCCAGGGTCACTGCCTGGGGCTGAGTAGCCTCAGAGATCCCTGCGCTCCCACCCCAGCCCCCACCAGGGATCCCAAGGCTTCCAAGGCGCCTGCTCCGGGGCGGGAGGGTGCCAGGGCTACCCCAGCCCGGAGTTCAGTCCTGCGCTTGCCCTCCCAGACCCCCGCGCGTCTCCTCCCGCCCTAGGGACCCGGGCCGGGCCTGGCCTGCCCTCGCTGGGGCCGGGCCCCGCGCAGCGCCCAGCCAGACGAGGAGGATGGTGGGGGGGGGGGTCCGGCTCCGGGCAGCCCCACGGGCCCCTCTCAATGTCACCCCAGGCCCGGACTCCAAGATGGCGGCGGGTGCGCCCGGCTCCCCCGCGCCCGGCGCGTTCTCACCAGGCCGGCCTGCCGGGGCAGCGAGCGGGCGAGAGCAGCAGCCACACGGACCGAGAGCATCTTGCTGGGCTGAGGAGCGAGCGGGAAGCGTCTCCTGCAGCTGCTGCCGGCGCCTTACACACTCCGCACAAAATGGCCGCTTCCGCTCCGCCCCTTCTGCGGGAAGGTCACGCCCCTCACCCCGCCGCGACGGGGCAAGCGCGGGCCCTGACCCGGAAGCGGTTCTTGAAGCCCCTCCCGCAGAGTGAGCTCTTACACCTTTTATTTCACGATTTCGGGGTTTTGTCACCGTTTTTAGGCAGTGTCCTGTTTTTTTTTTTTTTTTTTAAAAAGCAGTTTAAAATCGTTAAAAAAAATTGTCCGTTGCCCTTGAAATGGCCCCACCCATCTTAAGCAGAAGCAGCTCCCCCTCCCCCAGGCAGGCCCCGTCTAAGGGGTGAGGCCAGTCCAAGCTGGCAGAGGGTAGAGCTAACTTGTGACCCCTGCCACCCTGTCCCATAGCCAACATGATAGTGCCCATTCCACACTGGTACGCAGTGTCACCAGCTCTCACAATAATATCCTTATGTTTGGTGGTTTTCTTGAAGCTCCAGATCCTGGAGTCATGGGATTCTGAAAAAAGAAAAGGAGGACTTGCACCTTAGAGACTAACAAACTTATTTGAGCATAAGCTTCATCAGATGCATTCAGTGGAAAATACAGTGGGGAGATTTATATACACAGAAAACATGAAACAATGGGTGTTACCATACACACTGTAACGAGAGTGATCAGGTATATAAATTATTTCATGTTCTCTGTGTATATAAATCTCCCCACTGTATTTTCCACTGAATGCATCCGATGAAGTGAGCTGTAGCTCACGGAAGCTTATGCTCAAATAAATTTGTTAGTCTCTAGGGTGCCACAAGTACTCCTGGGTTTTTTTGAGGATACTGACTAACACGGCTGCTACTCTGAAACCTGTCATTATTTTTAAGGTTTCAGAGTAGCAGCCGTGTTAGTCTGCATTCGCAAAAAGAAAAGGTATCTTAGATATCTCATGGTTTTTGGTGGCCTGACTCATGAATTTTGAAAGCTTGGAATTTAGGACTTCTAAACAGAAAAGCAAAGTATTATCTATCTATTATCCTACTCAGTACCTATGATTAAGGCTACGATTTAGTCATGAGTCTTTTTAGTAAAAGTCATGGACAGGTCACAGTCAATAAACTAAAATTCAGAAATGACTTTTATTATATACCCTACTAGCTGCGGGGTGAGGGGAACTCTGCTTTGGGGAGCTGGGGCTGGGCATTGCTATGGGAAGGGCGAGGGGCTGCTGCTCTTGTGGGAGGGGTCCCAGGGGCCAGCAGCACCAGCGGCCGGGGGCAGGGTTGCCAACTTTCTACTCGCACAAAACTGAACACTCCTACCCCGCCCCTTGCCCTGCCTCTTCTCCAAGGCCCCACTCCCGCTCACTCCATCTCGCCTCCCTCTGTTGATCGTTCTCCCCACCGCTCACTCACTTGCTTATTTTCACCAGACTGGGGCAGGGTGTTGGGGTGTTGAAGGGGGTGAAGGTTCCGGCTGGGGCTGTGGGCTCTGGGGTGGGGCTGGGAATGAGGGGTTTGGGGTACAGGAGCGTGCTCCGGGTTGGGACTGAGGGGTTCAGAGGGCAGCAGGGGGATCAGGGCTGGGGCAGAGGGTTGGGGCATGGGAGCAGACTCAGGGTGGAAGGCTCCCGGCGCCGCTTACCTCAAGCAGCTCCCAGAAACAGCAGCATCTCCCCTGTCCGGCTCCTACACAGAGGCGCGCCAGGTGTGGCTGTGGTTCCTGGCCAATGGGAGCTGCAGAGCCAGCACTTGGGGTGTGGTCAGCGTGTGGAGCTCCCTGGCTGCCCCTACGCGTAGGAGTCGGAGGGAGGACAGGCCGTTGCTTCTGGGAGCCGCACAGAGCCACAGCATGTAGGGAGCCTGCCTTAGCCCCACTGCGCTGCCTACCGGACTTTTAACGGCCCTGTCAGCGGTGCTGACCCAAGCCACCAGGGTCCCTTTTTAACTGGGTATTCTGGTCGAAAACTGGATACCTGGCAACCCTAGCCGGGGGCCACCAAGGCAAGTGACACCAGCTGCTGGGGGGTTGCCACCAAGCAGTGGCTGCTCCGTCTGCCCCCGGGGCTGCCCACCCGCCGCTGCTCCCACAGCCCCAGGGATTGTGGTCAGCTGCCTGGGACCACCTGAGAAGTGGCCCGTGTGGCTGGCCCTCGGCCGCTCCAGCAGCACTGTTGTGGCTGGTTGCGGGTCTGCCCACCTGCCAGATGCCCAGGGTAACCTGAGCACCACCAGTGCAGCTGGCTGTGGGACCCCTGAGAAGTCAAGGAGATAACGGAAAGTCACAGAATTCATGACTTCCGCGACCACTGTGACAGAACAGAGCCCTACCTATGATCCGTCTTTATGATACTAAACCAGGATTGCCACCTGTCTGGAATTTTAGAGGGATTGTCTCGATTTTACTGGGGCGATTTTGCATAGTGAAAGATCTTTTTACCATCATAAAATTATATCCAAACCTGTAAAACATGCTATTCTAATATATTCTGTTCAGGTTCTTTACTGTACCCACCTTCCAGTAGTGCATTAAGCAACATGACTAACATCTGTCATGGGTTTGTTGTCTCATCCTCCCTTCATGGGGAGAAGTACATGCAGTGGACTGTTTTATTTAGGAAATGTTTTTTGATAACAAATATACAAGTTGTTATACATTTGTTGGAGAAGGCAAGGTCAAAGAAATGCTTCTTGCACCTAGAGCAGAAAGTGGTGAGGTTTATGATGGTCCTTAATTGCTGGGGACATTCATTCCACAGACTTGGGCAAGCCTCAGAGAAAGCTTTGCATCTTGCATAGATGAGCTTTTCCACTGTCAAGTTGCTCTGTACCAGAGGAGCAAAGTTGCTGAAAACAGTCTTCATCTCAGACCTTTAGGTGATCTTTCAGATACCCTGGTCCAGGCCATTGAGCATCATGAAGAGAAGGACTTGACCTTGAACTTCAGTTGTTAGTCTATGGGAAGGCAATGCAGGGAGAGGAAGACAGGTTTGATGTTGTCATAAATATAAAGGAAAGGGTAACCACCTTTTTGTATACAGAACTATAAAGTCCCTCCTGGCCAGAGGCAAAACCCTTTCACCTGTAAAGGGTTAAGAAGCTAGGATAACCTTGCTGGCACCTGACCAAAATGACCAATGAGGAGACAAGTTATTTTCAAAGGTGGACGGTGACGTGTGGGAAACACAGGGTCTGTCTCTCTGTGTGATGCTTTTGCCGGGACCAGGTCAGGAATGCTCTTCAGTTAGTTAAGTTAGTAAGTAATCTAGCTAGAAATGTGTTATATTTCCTTTTGTTTAAATGGCTGGTAAATAAGCTGTGGCGAATGGAATGTATATTTCTGTTTTTGTGTCTTTTTGTAACTTAAGGTTTTGCCTAGAGGGATTCTCTATGTTTTGAATCTGATTGCCCTATAAGGTATTGACCATCCTGATTTTACAGAGGTGATTCTTTTACTTTTTCTTTAATTAAAATTCTTCTTTTAAGATCCTGATTGCTTTTTCATTGTTCTTAAGATCCAAGGGTTTGGGTCTGTGTTCACCTATGCAAATTGGTGAGGATTTTTATCAAGCCTTCCCCCGGAAACAGGGGGTAGGGTTTGGGGGGATATTTTGGGGGGAAGACGTCTCCAAGTGGGCTCTTTCCCTGTTCTTTGTTTAACACGCTTGGTGGTGGCAGCATAGGGTTCAAGGACAAGGCAAAGTTTGTACCTTGGGGAAGTTTTTAACCTAAACTGGTAAGAATAAACTTAGGGGGTCTTTCATGCAAGTCCCCACATCTGTACCCTAGAGTTCAGAGTGGGGAAGGAACCTTGACAGATGTGTTCATAGCGGCTAGTGTTACTGAGGAGATGGGCAACATCATATCATGGTGTGATGTTATTTTCTTCAAGATGTCCAAATCCTATATTATGATGACTTTTTTCAGGGCATTGTTCCATTGTATTGTGACCTGATAACACGTTTTAGCAATCTGACTACACTGTAAAAAGAAAAGGAGTACTTGTGGCACCTTAGAGAGTAACCAATTTATTTGAGCATAAGCTTATGCTCAAATAAGCTTTCGTGAGCTACAGCTCACAAAGCTTATGCTCAAATAAATTGGTTAGTCGCTAAGGTGCCACAAGTACTCCTTTTCTTTTTGTGAATACAGACTAACACGGCTGCTACTCTGAAACCTGACTACACTGTGTAGATACACAGTGATATCACAGGTCCTTTTTTTTTTTTTGGCACAACAGTGCCATGTTTTGTGACCAACATCATAACATCATGATATAAAGATGAGTTTGTGACATCATGTCATGACAGAGCAACACTTTTTCTCCCCACAGGGTTAGTGCATTGCAGTATAGCAACTTTCCCCCCTATATCATGTAATCTTTGCACACCATGATTTCTTTGTAACATTAAATCATCACATATAACAGCACAGTGGTTATTTTTTAAGACTGTGTGGAAGTGGTGTGACATGGTAACATTTGAAACAACATTTTCAACGTGGTAACTTTTTAACAACGCTCTCTTCTCCTCTCAGAACAAAAGTATGTCATCACAGCATGGCATGACAACACAGTGGTGGTTTTCCTGGCACTGTGTCACTGTGATAAGGCATGATGATGGGTTTTCCTGACAATGACACGATGGTACAATCACAAGTTTTTGTGACACCATGTCACTGCGCCAGGGCATGGTGATGGGTTTCCTGACAGCATCAATGTATTGTGATACAACAGTGGTGGGCTTTTTGGGGCGGGGTGGGGGGTGACACGACGAGAGGACCATGTCCTGACACGGTGACAGGTTCCCTGCTGGGGACTTGTTACTGTACTGTACCGTGACATGGGGTTTTTTGGGCATATTCTGCAACATTCTTCTTGCCCCAGGCCGAGCAAGGCGAGGCCCCTCCTTGCAGACAGAGAGCGGGTCACAGCCCAGACACCTCGTGTGCCGTCTCTGGGGCAACGGGAGCTGCCACCAGCCTGCCAGGCCCTTCTGGGAGTGGTTTCGGGAGGGGGCGGGGCCTGAGACAAGGACACCGGCTGCGAACTACAACTCCCAGCAAGCGCCGCGGCCCTGAGGTCATCTGTGCGGGCCTCGGCGCCCGCTGCGCCGGTCGGGGCAGTGCGCGGAGGAGGCCGGGAAGGAGGCGGGAGGAAGCGGGGCTCAGCGCGGCGGAGGCCGGGATGGAGGAGAAGCTCAGACGGGTAACGGTCACTGCGCGGGCCGGGCGGCTGCCGACTGACGGTCCCCGCGGGGGGCCCCGCAGAGAGGAGCATGTCCGGCCCGAGTCCGCCCGGGATCGTCCTCCGTCCCCGAGCGCCCCCCCACGCCGCCCCCGGCTCCTGGCCCCTGACGCCCCCTGGCCGCTTCCTCGCTGCGCGGCCACGGTATCCCCCACCAGGCCTTCCCCGCTCCCCCCCCCCGACTGTCACCCCCCCGTCTCCCCGCTGTGCGCTCCCAATGCCCCCCTCGGGTTTGCCCCGCTGCCCCCCCCCGACTGTCTCCTCGTCTCCCCGCTGTGCGCTGCCAATGGCCCCCCCTTCCCGGGGTTTGCCCCCGCATCCCCCCCCCGTCTCCATGTTGTTCGCTGCCAATGGCCCCCCTACACGAAGTTTGCCCCGCTTCCCCCCCGTCTCCCCGCTGTGTGCTCCCAATGCCCCCCCCCGGGTTTGCCCCGCTGCCCCCCCCGACTGTCTCCCCGTCTCCCCGCTGTGCGCTGCCAATGCTCTCCCCTGGTGTTTCCCCCTGTTTCCCCCTAGGCTGTCACCCCACCCAGCTCCCCGCTGTGCGCTTCCCAATGCCCTCCCCTGGGGTTTGCCCCCACTTCCCCCCAGGCTGTCACCCAACAGCTCCCCGCTCTGTGCCCCCAGCGGACCCCCGGTGTTTGCCCCTGCTTCCCCCTAGGCTGTCACCCCTCCATCTCCCTGCTGTGCGCAGTGCCCCCCCCCGTGTTTGCCCCTGCTTACATCTAGGCTGTCACCCCCCCCCAGCTCTCCGCTGTGTGCTCTCAATGCCCCCATGGGGTTTGCCTCTACTTCCCCCTAGGCTGTCACCCCCCCCAGCTCCCCACTCTGTGCCCCCAACGGCCCTCCCCCGTGTTTGCCCCCTCTTCACCCGAGGCTGTCATCCCCCAGCTCCCCGCTGTCTGCTCTCAATGGCCCCCAGGGTTTGCCTCTGCTTCCCCACAGTCCATGCCCCCCAGCTCCTCTCTATGTGCTCCTAATGCTGCTCCCCCCCTCCCCCCGGTGTTTGCCCCGGCTTCCCCACAGTTCCCCGCTGTGTGCCCGCATTGATTCTCGGGCCCATGCCCTGGTTTTGATATATGCTCCCAATGCCTCCCTGTCCCTGCTGTGTGCCCCCAATGGCACCTTCCTGGCCCGTGCCCCTGTCCTCATTGTGTGCCCTCAGTGGACCCCCAGCCTGTGCCCCTGTCCCCTCCATGTGCTCACAATGGGCCTCCCCCCCAGCCCGTGCTCCATCTCCACTCTGCCCCTGCCATGGGCCTCCTCTCTTCGGTGTGTGCCATCAAATATTCTCCCATCCCAGGCCTCTCCTGCTCCCTGGTGTGTACGCTAAATATTCTCCCCTTGTGGTCTCCCTTGCTCCTAGTGTGTGCCTCAAATCCCCACTGTGTGCCCCAAATCTCCTCAAGGCCTCCCTTCTCTCCCCTTTCCTTCCCCCCACCCCCAAGTGTGCCACAAATATCCATCCATCCTATGGAATGTGGAGGGGTACATTCATAATATACTCTGTATATTACTTACTAATGGGTAGGGTCACTTGGGCTTACTTGAAGCCCCCTGACCCTTCTCAACAATTTTGGGGGATAGGAACTCTGTAGCTTATGGGCTGTGTTTAACTAGACACTGTGCTTTGCACAAAAGTTTGCAGAGAAATAGATATGTGCTCAGGAAGAACAGGGGATGCAGATTCCACATCCCACTTCAGTAGCACAGGCTGGTGTACACCTATGTTATCCTAGATAGTGCTTTCCTGTCTCCTGTTTGTATGGAGTATTAAACCAAAAACCCTTCTTTCTTATTATGGTTGTAACCAGAAGAAAGGAAGGGGAATGTTTAAAACAAAGCAAAGTCCCATTAAAAAAGTAGTCAGCCCTAATTCAGTGTGCCTTAAATGATGTCTGGGCTGGTAGCCTTGGTAGGTTTAAGGTACTGTACTATTAAGATAGTGTTATACCAATAAAATAAAAACCAGCATGATCTTATTAAAGGGGAAAAGGCAAAATGCCACATTTATTGTGAATACAGAAAGAATCATAGCAAGCAGTTAGTTATAGCTATAACATTCCATTCAATTTCATATTTATTCACACATTCATTCATACACACACACAGACACAGGTTCTGCAAGGTTGTTATCATAGTTACCAGCCTTAGAGTTGCTCATGCCAAGCCACTGACCAGGTGGCCTGGACACAAGGAGGGAGCAGGGCCTTGTTAGATGCACATCTGATGCTCCTGGAAGTTGGTTTGCAGAATCAGACCCCAAAGTTCTCACTTTCTAGAGTCCATTTTTATAGGAATTTATTCCTATGCCAGTCTATGGGAATTGCTTCATCATGCTGTTGCTGAATTAATCAGCAGATGGCACATTTCTGACGGCTCCCTGTTGTTCTTCGGTTCTCCCATCCTTGAGGCTGTTGGGTGGATTCCAGTCTGCCGTCCGGGGGTCTTCTGATTATTTCCACTTGATGCCTTCTTCGGCCGATGGACACTAGATTCTTAGGCTAGCACCTCCCTGATAATTCAGTTATTATCCACACCAAGCATCCATCCTCTATCTCTATTTTAATCACAATTGTTAACAAAGCGAGATAAATACAACAAAAGGGCGGGGAGTCTCTGTGTGCTGTTTCTATTGTTACAAAGTATTGCTTTGAGAACAGACTCTGTCTTAGGATGTACTAACACAATTAGCAGCTTGCAAGTTTCACAAAGAGAGGGAGAGAAACAGTAAAAACAAGAGACCAAAAACCAAGAGACCTCTTAATTAGTAATACCCTGGAATTTAAACTATGGGGAATCAAAATTATTTGTGATTTTTAATACAGAACTTCTTTAATATGATCCAACAATAGATCTTATGTGTCAGAAAATTGTGATTTGCTGATGTAAAGCTGCCTGCAGTGACTCTAAACCAGGAGTACCAGCCTCAGGGCAGACTGTTTTTGAAGCAGGGCACAAACACCAAATTGGCTGAGAGTTCTATAATTAGATAACACCAACCAATTATCAAGTATAAGCTCCTCAGATGCTATACAGCCTTAACATGCAGTCACAGACAGTCCCCTTGGGCACTGTCTTGACATCCAAGTAAGCTTACCTTTGTGATAGATGGTTCCTTACACCAAGAATCACAGCGATATTCAGGTTACACCCAGTCTCAAAGGATCAGTTACTTACCCCTCGTCATCCAAGCCCCTTATATCTTACACCAAAGATGATGCTTGTAGCCAATTTTATAATAAACTGTAGAAAATATATTAAGTAGGAAAAGGAAACGAGTTATTTATAAAATTAAAGCAGGTGAACATACACATCCAGATGAGTTACAGTCTTAAGTTTCCAAAGATAATAGAAGCTTCTCTATTCAGCAAGTTCTATATGTCCTTTAGGACCCTGGGGGATCCGCAGACTATATCTAAAGGGTCTGCAAAAGGTGACTATGAAAATAAAGCAGCAAAGAGTCCTGTGGCACCTTATAGACTAACAGACATATTGGAGCATAAGCTTTCGTGGGTGAATACCCGACGAAATGCATCCAATGAAGTGGGTATTCACGCACGAAAGCTTATGCTCCAATACGTCTGTTAGTCTATAAGGTGCCACAGGACTCTTAGTCTGGGTCTGTAAAAGCAGCAAACACGGCTACCCCTCTGATACAATGAAAATAAAGTTTCAATCAAAAGTATGTGAATCCTCCACATGCATGTCAAAACCTGGAAGTGTTGTCAGTACCATAGAAGCCCACTGTTTAGCACCCTTTCTCACACTACATCAAATGCTGTGCCAAGCACACGCAACATTTATAGTTGAATTCTGTTCAGTCAGTTTTCAGTCTAAGACTTCTATGATAGAGGTCCATGAATTACAGGTTGAATTTCGAAAGGGGTCTACATCTCCATTCAAAATTTTTTAGGGGTCCACAAATAAAAATATGTTGAAAAGTACTGCTTTAGGGCTAACCCAGGCTAAGAGGCTGTGGACCTCTGGTTTATGCTTAGAAAACTTTGCCCTTCAGACTTTAAGCAGCATAGAGATCCAGTTCCTTCTTGTTAGGTGTCTTTCTCCCCCTCCTCCATTGTGCTCTGAGCTGCAGACTCAGCTGATCGGCGGAATCCACTTGCATGGCTTGTCTTTAAAATGAGGGGGACAGAACAACTAACGTCTTTTGTCCTCTTTAATGTCCCACAGTAGTCCATCGGTAGGATGTAGGGCAGGATGTAACACCTTCTGTGGGAAACCAGCACTTCACACTGGTTAATGTCTTTCTACTATCTGGTGATTTACAGTCAGAGAGGCTCACAAGACAAATGCTCAAGTATTACCTTACAATATGGGATACAGATGTTATAAATGAAATTAATGCAGGCAGCAACTCACAGGCATTCAATAAAGTCTAAACACATTCTTATAATTCTTGTAAACAATACTAACCCATATACGTAGCTGGATTCAGTCTGGCTCATCTTTGTCAGTGTTCCGTTGAGACTTATGGGGACTTTGTCAGGAGCTAGCACTGGGTTTGCCAGCATCACATTATGTTGTGCCAGGTTCCTGTCAGAAAGATGCATTCCATCGTCTGTCGATGGACCCCTGGAACTTTTGTAATATTTCACTACAATAAAACGTCATTGCTGTACATTTCCAGGAGGTCTGGCTTTTCCCCCAGGGCTATAACCTTGCTTTCTCCAGTATGATTTAGGATGAAGGCCACTGATTAAGTGAGAGGTACAAAGCTCAAGGTCAATATTCTACTCTGGTGGGAGTGCAGAAAAAAGAGTGTGCCTTTTGAACTCTCCAAGTTCTGCTTGGTCTGTTGAGGTGAACAAGGGTGATATGAAAATGGGTTTTAGATTTCATAAAGATATTTTGAAATTACTTTTTAAAATCTCACACTTCCTTCCAAGGATTTTGTTTATGAAGTGTTCATGTGGTTTGTTTGTTTGTAACCTGAAATCACTGCTGATGTTAAGTCTCTCATTTTCTGGGCTTTTTTTCTGTGGATTCATACCACATTTAAATTCAATATAAAACCATTTCAGGCTAACCTGACAGGAAGAATAGTTCAGTGATTAGGGCACTACTTTGGGATCTGGGAGACCTAGGTTCAAATCCCTACTCTGCCACAGATTTCCTATATGACCTTGGGCACATCAGTTAGACCCCTGATCCTTAAAGGTATTTAGGATCCTAATGTCTCTGGGGGAAGTTTGAGGATCTGGTCCTTTGTTAAAATGGGAATAATAACATCCCCCTATTTCACAGGGCTGTTGAGAGGGTAAATACATTAAACATTGTGGGAGGCTGAGATACTATGGCAACAGGAGCCGCAGTGTGTTCTGTCTTTGTCTGGCTAGAGCAGATCAGTCAAACAGCTTCTAATCAAGGCTACAGTTGAATTCTGAAGAAAAACTATATTTAACACCACTTGCTGGCAAGGTAACTGGGTTGCCTAAAAGCCAATTATGGTTTTAAAACATTTCTTTAAATATAAATTAAAGAACTGCATTCAACCACAATGTACCTTCGAAACTGTTTAGGCTTTATCTGTGTTAGCATGCCAAACAGTTTTGTATAGTATTGGAAATTCCAGACTGTTAGATATTACCAGATGTTGTCTACTATTTCATTGTCTTGAGACTGTTGTCCTGAAATCTTATCCCACTTTGCATGTGAGCTTTATGTGCTCCTTCATGGTTGCAAAGGGTGGCATGGATAAGCATTCATGCCGTGCTCCCCATCAGTACCCGGCCAGGGCCAGGGAAGCTAATGATCCAATCAGCAGACTAAATTTGGGGATGAACCCTGTGCTTCCAGTCTACATTTGTGCTTCTACCATTGCTACAACCAACGGTAGTGCAACAATGGAAGATCCTCCTCAAAAAGTATAGTGTAGACAAAACCCCGCAGACAGGAGTAAGAATTGTGGTTGATGGCTCTACATTCCAGTCTCTTGCCTGATATTTAATTCCAGTTCCTTAAATTAAACCATTTACCTTTTTTACTCCCACTTTCCTGGCAGGTTACTTTATGGCTTAAAAGGACATTTGGGGATCAACCCATTCCACAGTACGAAGTGAATTCACGGACTGTTGATATTTTATATGAACTTGCGGAATGCAATGAAACCAGAGACAGGGATGTCTCCCTCGTGATAGATGACATGAAACAGAAGACTGCTGAATATGAGTCAGAAGGTGAGTGTGGAGCTTCAAACTCCAGTTACAGTAAAAACACCTTTTTCTAAGTGACACTATAGGGTTTGGGTTTCTATTTTCTATTCACTGTAATATCTTATAAAAAGTGTAAAAAAGTAGCAATAGGCTAGGGTTTTCCTGAAATCCAGCTATATATTGTCATATACTGCGTACACAAATACTTTTCTCCCAAAAGTGACATCAGATTGGCCCACAACAGTTTCTTAAATCAACTTGAGCAGGCTGTAAAGACTGACAAGCAGCTTAGCTGCTAAACTTCCTACACTGCTAAGCTAGATGGCACAGCACGGAAATAGTGATACTATATGTGCAAGGGTGGGGGTCAGGGGTAGTGTTGATCTCAAGTGTCTGAGCCAATGCTAATCTCTAACTAAGGGAAGCAATTTAGGATTCTGAAACAGCAGCGATGTTATTTAGCAACTCCTTAGCTAATCATAGGGCGTGAGCACTGGATAAAATGGAGAACAGCGATCAGTATTTCTCGAGCAACACCGCAGCTCAGGCCACCGTAATCATTTTTATTTTAACATTTCATATACTAATAAAAAATCACTTGCAAGGTTTTAATTAGGTAGGATTCTATAAGTTTACGATATCATAAGAATTCCGATACTGTATGCAGGAGAATTTCTTTCTTCTTTCCTAATCGCTCCCAAAAATGTGTTTTTTGTTTTTTTTTTTTTCCCTGTGTAGTCTCCCAATGAATCATAGAATCATAGGACTGGAAGGGATCCTCGAGAGGTCATCTAGTCCAGTCCCCTATGCTCATGGCGGGATTAAGTATTATTTAGACCATCCCTGACTGGTGTTTGTCTAACCTGCTCTTAAAAGTTTCCAATTATGGAGATTCCACAACCTCCCTAGGCAATTTATTCCAGTGCTTACAATTACCTTGACAATTAGGAAGTTTTTCCTAATGTCCAACCTAGCTTCTTGTCTATCCTCAGAGGTTAACAAGAGCAATTTACCTCCCACCTCCTTGTAACAACTTTTTTTGTACTTGAAAACTATTATCATGTCTCCTCTGTCTTTTCTTCTCCAGAGTAAACAAATCCAATCTTTTCAATCTTCCCTCATAGGTCATACTTTCTAAACCTTTAATCATTTTTGTTGCTCTTCCCTAGACTTCTCCAGTTTGTCCACATCTTTCCTGAAATGTGATGTCCAGAACTGGACACAATATTCCAGTTGAGGCCTAAACAGCAAGGAATAGAGCGGAGTTACTTCTTGTGTCTTGCTTACAACACTCCTGCTAATACATCCCAGAATGACCTTTTCTTTTTTTGCAACAGTGTTACATTCCTCACAGATATTTAGTTTGGGATCCACAGTGACCCCCAGATCCCTTTCTGCAATACTCTTTCCTAGGCAGTCTTTTCCCATTTTGTATGTGTGCAACTGATTGTTCCTTCCTAAGTGGAGTACTTTGCATTTGTCGTTATTGAATTTCATCCTATTTACTTCTAGTTTGTCCAGATCATTTTGAATTTTAATCCTATCTTCCAAAGCAATTGCAACCGTACACAGTTTGGTATCATTCGCAAACTTTATAACTGTGCTCTCTATGCCATTATCTAAATCACTGATGAAGATATTGAACAGAACTGGACCCAGAACTGATCCCTGCGGAACCCCACTTGATATGCCCCTCCAGCCTGACTGTGAACCACTGATAACTACTCTCTGAGATCGGTTTTACAACCAGTTATGCACCCACCTTATAATAGCTCCATCCTTAGTTTGTTCACGAGAAGGTCATGCAAGACAGAATCAAAAGCCTTATTAAAGTCAAGATATACCACATCTACCACTTCCCTTCCCACCCCGCCCATCCAGAAGGTTTGTTACCCTGTCAATGAAAGCTATTATGTTCAACTTGTTCTTGACAAATCTATGGTGACTGTTACTTATCACCTTATTATCTTCTAGGCGTTTGCAAGTTGATTGCTTAATTATTTGCTCCATTAACTTTTTGGTATCAGAGGGGTAGCCGTGTTAGTCTGGATCTGTAAAAACGGCAAAGAATCCTGTGGCACCTTATAGACTAACAGGTGTATTGGAGCGTAAGCTTCCGTGGGTGAATACCCACTTCGTCAGATGCATGCTTATGCTCCAATACGTCCGTTAGCCTATAAGGTGCCACAGGACTCTTTGCTGCATTATCTTTCTGGATACTGAAGTTAAGATGACTGGTCTGTAATTCCCTAGGTTGTTTGTATTTCCCTTTTTATAGATTGGCACTATATTTGCCCTTTTCCAGTCCTCTGAAATCTCTTCTTTCTTCCATGACTTTTCAAAGATAATTGCTAATGGCTCAGATATCTCCTTTAGTATTCTAGGATGCATTTCATCAGGCCCTTGTGACTTGAAGACATCTATCTTGTCTAAGTAATTTTTAACTTTTTCTTTCCCTATTTTAACCTCTGATCCCACCTCATTTTCACTGTCATTCACTATGTTAGACATCCACTTGCTACTAACCTTTTTGGTGAAAACTGATACAAAAAAAGTCATTTAGCACTTCTGCTATTTCCACATTTTCTGTTATCGCCCGTGCTGCACCCCTCCCTCCCCCCCAATTGA